>NC_139019.1:8774604-10170625 GCF_964374135.1 Grampus griseus | reverse complement strand
TGTTTTCTTAAAACTGGTGGTGTTGCTTATAAACCAACAAATCTGTTCTTCATCTAATAGGATACTCTGAAATTGACACACATAGAAATATTACTAGGTGCTTACACATTTATGATTGCTCTTGACAATCTACCCTTTTATCATTATCCGTCCAATTTTCCATTCTGTTATTTACATTTATTTGCCACCTTCTGTGTACTGGGCACTGTGTTGGTTGCCTGAAATTTTAAAAATAAGTTAAACGTCAGTCTTTCTCTCAAATAATCTATGATATAGATGTGGAGGAAAACGGCCAAACTGATCATCAAAATTTGGTGTCAAAAGTTCTTTATTTTAAATTATACATTGTGTAATATGAGAGCACAGAGAAAAATGCTCCTTACAGAGGAATTAACACTTGAACAATCTGTACAATGGGTAGTGTAGATATTTTCACCAAGAAGAGGAAAGGCCACCCTAGGCTTAGAGGTATCACTGTATCTTACCAAATAAATGAAATGATGGATGAAAGAATCTCTCTCACAATTAATAAAAGACAATGCAACCTAATTTCCAAGAGAGGTTGTGTCTGCCTTCTCATGTGGGGTTTCAATTTATGTCTAACGAACTGCAGAAGCATATTGTGAGTTTCATTGCTTGAAAAAGAAAGTGATGAATATCATGTCGAGAATTTGTGCCTGTCTACAGGCAGTTATAAACTAGGCAGTAAAAACCAAAACCATCCATCACCCCAAACCATCCATCACCTGTCTCATCATTAAGATAGCTTAATTTCCATAATCACCAAATTGCATAATCACTTCTCAATGCATAATTATTAAAGGGAGTTAACCATTGCATAGGGAAAGTGTCTGGATCATCAGTTCCAAGCATTTCAATGTCTTAAAAGTGAAGCCAATGGCTGTGTCACTTAGGCAGCAGCATGTTTCTAGAAAGAATTAGCAAATTAAGTGGAAAGCATGTATTATAAAATCTACGTATTATAGATTGTATGGTTTTTGTAAGCTCCAAATTGATACATTTCGGTTATTTTACAAGTCACTTCCTCCTTTCATGACCATTAAAATCCACTGAACTAATCATTCTACAAATCCCTGGAAATCCATAGTTCTCACCTAGATGAAAATTTATGTAAACTCATCTTTCAGAAGTTAAAGGTAGTAATAAAATATAAAACCTATACACCTTTGAAAATTTAGGGAGTATATGAACATGATTATTAAAAAAGACTTGTGATATTACTGTGCTCAAATAAATATACACTGCATCGTACATGTAATGTGGCCCATTTCCTTTTATCATGGGATCACAGAAGTTCCTTAAACTTTAAAAATACGATGTTCAAAACGTGACAGTTTATAGCCATTACTTTGCAGAACATCAGTAACTTCTTAGTTTTCTAATCAAGACTGTCACTTCCCGCTGACTTCTGATGCTCTCTGAGGAAGAAAAAATTATTTTTCCTCTTGATTTATTCTGCCTGTCTAATATGCAACCCTAACTGAATTTTTATGAGGCTTCTTTCAACATACATTGGTACAGTGGATGGTGAGCTGATGTTTAGACTAATAATTTTTTGTGTGGGTTTATACAAAATTATTGGGTTCTAGAGATTTCCTTTTGGTAAAATACTGAAACATAATGTTCTATATAATAATTTGGGGTGGGAGAGAGATATTATGGAAATTGGTTTAAATTAAATACATCAGCTAAGCAATGCTGTAAAATTCATGTTCTTTCTCAGTTTTGTGAAAACTTCTTACAAACCCATAGATAACATCTGGATGTACCAACCCTAATTAAACAAACACGGCAGGAAAAGATCTCCTTACTGCTAACCCATCTGACACCTGCAAATTCCTCATTAAACCATACATACCAATGAGAAGAAGGTTTTAGACATTAGCAAAGCCTACCTCTACCCTTCACTGCCAAACTTAACAAAAGTCAGTGAAATGAGAAATCGACTTTGTGTTTAAATGTAGACTCTCAACTCCCTTGGTTTACTTTTAAAAATTAGTGCTAACTTCTAATCTTTTAACGTCTAATCCTTTAAAATATACCACATTTTGCATACTAATTTGACGATGTAGCAGTTAAATTCAGTATGTAACTTTATATTTGAACGTACACTATTTTAGGCTTTGCGTTTTAATAAAATCCGAAATAAGGCCAATAATTTCTCCCTTTAGGAATGTGTTATCTCTTCCTCAAGAAAAATAATCCAAAAAGGGCTCCACGTAACTCTATACTTGAGAATATTCCTTAGGTGTTTTATTGACAAACAAGATTTGGTAAACACTACATTCTTTATCTATCTTGAATGGTCATGTTTCATAGGAACATATTAAAGTCTCTTAGAATTGCTGCAGTAAAGACTTGTTTTCATTGATGATAGAACCTTTTTTCCCACTAAAATTCCTGTTAAAAAGATAAACTCTGGTACAACCTATCCTAGAATATTCACCTATCTTAATTTCATTTAGTATTTGCAAAGAAGCATCTTATATAGTAAAGCTAAATAGCCCCTTATGTGATACCAAGTTCCTGTCCACTGAAAGAACTGGCATGCCTAGGACGATAAGCTGAGAAATCATGAAATGTCCACCATCTGGCAGCTGGAAAACTGGAATGAAAGGCCTGAATCAAAACAGGCCATGTTTTTCAACTCCTAACTCCTCTTATCTTCCAACTTTAGAAAAAAGTGGAAAATGCCCTTTATTCAAATGTAATGCTAAGTAAGTTCCTCTCTAAATAACCATTCAGCCAAGTGGAAAAGCCTATCTGGACTACTAGAATGCTATCATTTCCATGAATTTGTTGGGTTGAAAAACTGCAGAAGTCTCCTCTGGAGCTGCTTCCTTTATTCCACAGATGACACAATAATCCGTCTCAGTAATTCTTTCACTGTCCTTTTTGTCATGCCATCCCAGGACTTCCTTTGATGGAGCACCATGGGATTAAAGATTAACATACAAATTAATTTTTTTTTATTTTATTGATTCTTTTCTCTTCTATTGGGTATAATGTACAGATTTGAAGCGTACCATTGAGTTCTGACAAATTAATACACTCATATGAATGACACTCCTATAAAGATCAATGCACTCATATGAGTGACACTCCTATAAAGGTTAAAAGTTCTTTTTGGCCTTGCCAGGGGCCCCCATGACCACCCCACACATGTGGTTTAGTGATTGCTAGGAGGATCCCAGGACTCAGCATATAGTTGTGCTCACAGCAGCAAAAGGATACAAAGCAAAACCAGAAAAGGGAAAAGGCACACACAGTGATGACTAGAGGAAACCAGGTGAGAGCTTTCAAGAGTCATCAATCAGTAGAGTTACACAGAATGAGCTTCATTCCCCCAGCAGCAAGCTATGATGACACATGTGGAATGCTGTCAACCAAGGGGGCTCCCTGGAGACTCAGCACCCATTGTTTTTATTGGGGTTGATCACGTAGACACAATAGGTCATACACAATGTATGAACATTTCAGACTCTGAGAAAGAAAGCAGATGTTCAGAATCAACCAATTCTTTGCATAAACAGTTTAGTCCAAGGAACCATTCTTATCAGAGAGTGGTGGGAACCCTTCCGAAATACAAATTCCCAGATGCAAGTCAAAGGCCAATCTTGCAAGCAGGCCTTGCTAAAGTCTCAGGATTGCTATGCTAACTCTTTTATGCATGTGTGTCCATTGCCCATCAATCCTTCAAGAAATCACAGATCTATTTTCCAGCAAAATAAATTAGTTTTGCCCATTCTATAAATTCATGTCAATGGAATCACATAGAATAGCAAAATGTTATTTAACCATTTAATTTTCATGCATAATTCATAGTTCTAAAATACTTAGGGTTTGATTTAGCCTGCATTTTAAATTGCAACATTTTATATCTCAGGAACCAGGGCCCTCTGCAGCTCCTGGCTCACCTTTACACAGCTTGGCCCCTCGAAAGGAAAATGAAGTCTCCAGTCAAGTGCCCATTTGAAAACCTCAGGTTTCTTAGTCTATTTGAGCTGCTATAACGAAACATCATAGACCAGGTGGCTTATAAAGAACAGAAATTGATCTCTTACAGTTCTGGAGGCTGGAAGTCCAAGATTGAGGCACCAGGATGGTCACATTCTGGTGAAGGCCCTCTTCAGTGTTGCAAACTTCTTGTGTCCTCACATGGTGAAAGGTGCTACAGAGTTCTGTGGGGTCTCTCTTATAAGAGCACTAATCCCATTCATGAGAGCTCTACTCTCATGACCTAATCATGTCCCAAACCCCCCCTGCCCTATACCATCATCTTGGAGGGTTAGGATTTCAACATAGGAATTTTGGGGAGACCCAAATATTCAGATTATAGCACCAACGAAGAATTCTGATTGGCCTTTGTTAAGTGATGGCTCACTTCTGACCAAGGCCTGGAGCAAAGAAGGTAGTTCAGCTGGCATTTACAGCTTAAGTAGAGGTTATCAGGGAGGAGCAGTTTTCACAAAGAGCAGGATCCAGCCGCTAGGGGAGAGGACATTGAGGGAGACCACCATTCCAATGCAACGATATGATATGATGTTAACATTTTAAGATGTCTATGAATTTTCAATTCCAAACCAAAGAATTTTAATTTATTCAACAATGTCATCACTCTGCTAGGCACCTGGGACAATACAAAAATGAATAGGAGGAAGGTTCTCTCTCACATAAATTGTTGTAGACCATCCTAGAGAATGGCAGTTACAGCCAGCCAGGCGAACATTCAGTAGATCTTATAAAGTGGACAAAAAGCATTCCACTGGAAACAATTACATCTTCCACTTTAGAATTAAAAATATTTTCCCCATTGCATGTTCATCTTCTTTGACTTCTTGATAAGGAAACCTATCTGACAAGTATTTAGACAGAAAGCTGAATGCCAGAGTTCAATCCAAGACCCACCATCACTCTGCCTTTCCGGGCAGGCAAGAGACTGAATAAAAAGTACTCCCTAGTCAAAACAGAAGTAGACTTCTTAAGTTATTTATTACCATTTTTAAAAATTATGGTCTTAATAGTAATACTTACTCTAATTGAACTGAATCATGGATTAGAAGATGACATATTGAGTGAATATTTTCCCAAACTGACCTATATATTTATTTCAATTTTTATCAAAATTCCAGAAAAAAAATATATATATATATTTTAAATATTTACAAGCTTGATCTGAATTTTATTTTGAAATGCAGATGAACTAGAAGAGCCCAAACAAGTTTGAAAAGAAAAGTCTGATTTCAAAACTTTCTTAAAAGGTACAGTAATAGGGCTTCCCTGGTGGCGCAGTGGTTGAGAGTCCGCCTGCCGATGCAGGGGACACGGGTTCGTGCCCCGGTCTGGGAGGATCCCACATGCCGCGGAGCGGCTGGGCCCGTGAGCCATGGCCGCTGGGCCTGCGCGTCCGGAGACTGTGCTCCGCAGCGGGAGAGGCCACAACGGTGGGAGGCCCAAGTACCGCAAAAAAAAAAAAAAAGGTACAGTAATAAATAGAGTATGCTAATGCAGGAAAGATACACATAATGATCAATGTAACAAAATAGTGTGTCCAAAAATAGACCCACACAGTGAGTTTTGGCCAAGGCCAAAACCAGTTCAATGGAGAAAGAATAGTGTTTTCAACAAATGGTGCTGACACAATTAAATACCGTATGACAAAAAGATTAACTTGATCCTTACCTCATATGTTATGTAAAAATCCACACAAACTGTTTTGTAGACCTATATGTAAAACTTATCAAATAAAATGCAAAAGAACATCTACTATGGGTAGGCAAAGATTTCTTAACTATATAAAAACCACGATCCATAGTTGTAAAAATGATACAACTATCATTGGTGACACTATAAAGAAAATGTACAGAGAAGACAGCCAGAGAATAGAGAAAATATTAGCAAATCACATATATGGTGAAGGACTTGTACCAAGAATATATAAAAATCTCTCAAAATTCGATAATCAGAAAACAAGTTATCCAATAAAAAATGGGTGAAAGTACATGAAAACAGGTTCAACATCACTAGTTACCAAAGAAATGCAAATTAAAACCACAATGTAATACCAAAATATATCTAATAGAATGGCTAAAAAGAGCACCAGAGAAATTTTTGGTGTGATGGAAATGTTCTATATCTTGATCATGGTGTGGTTTCATGACTGTCAAAATTCTGTCAAAACACAAAAATTAAACTAAAAAAGCTGAATTTTACTGTATCTCAATTAAACCTTGATTTTTAAAAAAGGAAAACAATCATGACAGACAAATAGTATTCATACACAGATGAAATTGTAAAGCAAACCCTTTATTTGGCTTTTTGAAGTATGTTCTCCAATTATATTCCAGAAATTATAACTGTTAAGAAAATTGGATAAACACAGTAAAGTTATCACAAGTGAGTAAAAATTATCTTATTTATGTCTATGGATGGAGAGATTGATGGATAGATAGATATGACATAAATACGGAGATATGTGTTCATTTTCAATAGATTTTTCTCATAAGCTTTTTAAAAGAGTGATTGTCAAGTAATTACTGACAAGTTATAGTCATCTAAACTAGACTAAGTAAAAGAAACTATAATAAAAGACCTAACGACTTTAATTTAAAACAAAACAAAATGAGCAGTCTAAAGCTATTTTCCTGAGACATCTAAGGAACTGAGTGATTTCTCAATATTTTGTAACTAAAGAAGTATTGGGCTTAAATAAAATGCTTTGGCACGTCATGAAAAGTCTATGTATTAAATGCAACATTTCCTACAGGTGACTCATGATCTGACCTCTATTTACGACCCTTGCAAAGTTTCTATATATATGTCAGGCTGTGTAAGCTTTTTCTGCTTCTACTTTTAAGAGAATCGTATAATTTGTGCTTTACACTTGAGCTTAATATTTACAAAAGAGTACAGTGCATCACGGAAAGTTTTACCGAGATCGATAATTAGTAATAATTAGTAGTGGAGCCAGGCAGTCTGAATCTGAGTCATCCCTCTTAAAGACTATAGAATATCGTTAAGGAAAACTCACTGTGAATTTTGATGTAGATATATTTATATATCAATCTGTGAGTGCTGTTTGATATTTGACCCTCTGGGGCTAGAGCTTAAGGCAAATACATATCAAATCGCATTCATTAATGATACATTGGGGATAGGTCATGAGAAAGCATCCCGAAAAAGATTAATTTACCAAGTGATCCAAGGGGGTGGAGGAGACAATTCAAGAATCAGCAGATGTCTCCAAGAGCATGGCCTGTGGGGAAGCAATCAGTCTTGGAGTCTGATTGGAAACACAAGAAGGTCAGTTGTATGGGTCAAGGAAAACTCTGCAAAGGAAGAAATCAGACTGGGCCAGGTGTCCTTGAGCGCTCCTACTTCTAATAAATTAGGGGGTGCATCATAAAATGTCATATATATACATATATATATGAAGAATCATTTTTATCATATTTACTATCATGAATATTTCACGTTGAGCAAAATAATGCAGATATTGTTACCACTAATTAATGTTGAAGAAACCGAGCCTCCCTTGGCTGCCAAGGTTATACATTCCAGAAACAGAGCTCAAACTTGGTTCTTTGAACTTCAAATGAAGTGTTCTTTCCCTTTTCCAAATTGCTTCTTATTTAATAAATCCTAGAAACACAGACAGCTAATCCTTAATGTAGAATTAATTCATTATTGAGGTATCTGCGCTGCCACACTTAACTGTGTATGAAAAGGAAGGAGTGGTAAAATCTTACCACTAAAATCTTACCATCACTTAAAACTGATGTTTTTCAGTTTTAACATAGGTGGTGCTTTTTAGCACCACCTTTTTAGATAGACGGCCTGCAGGAGACAACAGCTTGGAGTCAAGGGTTAACACTGAGATTGTGATTAAACCAAAATGGTTTAGATAATCCAGAGTCTAAGATACCTGAATTTATTTTTCATTAGCTAGGAAATCCAACTACATATTTGTATGCATTTATAATTAATCAAAGTATTAAATTAAATATGTATATTTTATATATGGGTTTATGGACACTGTGACACATACCGTATTCCCAGCCCTGCTCACCAAACCCACTCAGCACCAGCCTTCAGCATCTTGTCAAACGGAATTGATTAGTTTTCTGAAAACTTGATTCCGTAAGTGCCCATCTCCAACACCCAAAACATCAGAATGTTCTGCCTTCAGAAAGGGAGCTCAGCCTGGTGCTCTGTGATGACCTAGATGGGCAGGATGGGGGTGGGGGTGGGAGGGAGGTCCAAGAGGGAGTGGATATATGTATACATACAGCTGATTCACTTCTTTGTACAGCACAAACTAACACAACATTGTAAAGCAATTATACTCCAATTAAACAAAAAAAGAATATATCCTCCTTTGATCACTTGTCACACTTTGTCAAGCCGGGCCACACTGGGCCAACGTCCATCATCTCTCACACGGCTTCGTCTAAAAGCCTCCTTCTTTTTCCCATCGTCTCCACTCTTTACTCACTATAGTCCGATCTCTATACAACTACCAAAGAGAATGTTCTAAACTGTAAATTATATTGTATATGCAATCCTCCTGCTTGTAACTCTTGAATGGCTTTCCATTATTTGTAACATTATATTTGAAATAAATCACAAACATGTACCCATTACCAACACAGGCCCATATCATCTACCCTGCTAACTCCCCACTTCTGTCTTCATCACTCTTGACCTCTCTCAGGAGAAATCAATAGGGCATGCCCTTCTCCATCTCAAGGCCTTTATATTTGCTGCAAACTCTGTAACTCACCCTTTCCCCAACAACTCCCCAGAGCTGGAATCTTTCCCATCCCTCAAGTTTTTGCTCAAGTGTTCCCTTTACAGATAAGTTGTCCATCAACAACTTCTGGAAAAAAAAATACTCTCCCAACTTCCATGTGGTCACTATCCAGTTACCCTTCTTCATTTTCCTATGGCAATTATCATGGCCTGAAATTACACAATTTTTGCATTTATTTACTGTCTGACCTCTAAACAGTGGGCTCCAAGATAGCAGCAACTCAACTGTCCTGCTCCTTATGAAATACCCAATGCCTTGAACAACCTTGGTTTCTCCAAGGGGCTCAGAGTAGATGTCAGTATTAGCAGCCCCATCCTTTCTTCTGGCAAGTGCAGCCATCCCTCAGCTGGAGTGAGTATTGGCTGATAATAAGCTGCCTTCTCAGAGGAGTTCCATCACTCTCCCCTGAGAGGCTATGCGTTCCTTAGCACATGCGGGACTTGGCTAAGGATGACTGACACAGAGGACAAAGGTCTGCCTGCCTTGCACCAACCAAGATGACAAACATTCAGTCCAGTTTGTGCTCCAGAGTTTCTCGGTGGGATTAGAGTCAAACCAGTGTCGAGCTGAGTCCCTAAACCTCATTCTTGCCTAGCTTCTTCTCTGCCGTGCTACTCTGCTCCTCTTATTTCCCCTCTGAGAACATGCCCTCAATAAATTACTTAAAATAGAATCAGCATCTCAAGGGCTGCTTCTAGGGAAGCTGAACAAAAACAGCATTCGATAAATTTCTTATGAGTGAATGACTGTTGCCCAGCAAGCCTGGTTAATGAAGGCAGCAGACTCTGAGCCCCAAGATTAATTCTTGGGAACCAGAAGAAAGTTGTGAACATGGAATGCTTTTTTTATATTGGTTTAACTGAACTTTTCTGAAAGTCTCAAAAACCAACATCTGTTTTTTTAAAAAGAAGAAAAAAGAAATAGATTTCCTAGTCAAATATTCTTGAGAAACATTATATAATCTAAACATTATATAATCTAACATAAGCACAAAAGGGCTCAGGGATTGATATCAACATATTAAAGGACCTAAAAATATTTAAGCCCCTATAAAATATTCACATACTAGTCCTGGAACCTGCAATTCTGCCATGTTAGATGGCAAGAGGAATTAGAGTTGCAGGTGGAATTAAGGTTGCTAATCAGTTTATCATAAAATAGAGTATAATAGATTATCCAGGTGGGTTCAGTACAATCAAAGTGTCCTTTAACATCAGAAAGGAAGGCAGAAGAGGAATTCAAAGTCAGAAAATGACTCTCCGCCTGCTAGTCTGCTGGCTTGGAAGCTGGAGAAAGAGGCCAGGAGCCCTGCAATGAAGGTGGCCTCTAGAATCTTGAAAAGGCAATGAGTGGATTCCCCCCTAGAACCTCCAGAAGGAACACAGACCTGCTGACACCTTGATTTCAGACCAGTGAGACCCACTCTGACTTCTGACCTCCAAAAACACAAGATAATAAATTTGTGTTGTTTAAAACCACTTTGGGGATACTCTGTTACAGCAGCGATATGAAACTAAGAGATGAAGTAAAGAAGCTGGTTTACTTTTGTTGAATTCAACGTTCATCAAATACAGTGGAGCAAGAACAATATTTTCTTTAAATACCCGTTAACACTTTTTGTTAAATTTAACCGTCATTATTATTAAATAAATCTAACCACCATTATTATCATACCTAAGTTAAACCTGATTTTCTGAAATGCAGAAAAGTCGTCTTTTTTTTTTTTTTTTTACAATATAACGCTTCTGTTTCTGTAAACTATCTACAAATTTTGTCATAGGGAGAAAAAAATCATGATTAAATATTTAATCATACTCAAATCTTGGCTTGGCAAATAATGAAAATATGCTTTTTGTATAAATTTTGTAGAATTTTGATCTGGATTCACTCCTTTTAAAATAAATATTTATTCAAAAATGATAGAAAATAACTTTGCTCACCATGTAAAATACAGAGAAGACCTTTAAACAAGTAGTAGCAGTGCTATTAGCTTTTGAAGCCTTAAACATGAAAGGTCTCAGTAGCATCTCCCAAAACATCCAATACTTTGCCACACACAAAAACTTCAATAAACGATGAATAAAATCAGTTTATCCTCTGTCTCCTGCGTGTTTTCCATTCCAGAGATTCACTACTCTCATCCTCTAGCCTGTAAAATATACAAAAATAAATTGTCTTTGATTTTCAAACTACCCTACCCCCACTTTCTCTACCACCACTGATGTTCTTTTTTTTTTTTAACATCTTTATTGGAGTATAATTGCTTTACAGTGTTGTGTTAGTTTCTGCTGTATAACAAAGTGAATCAGCTATATGCATACGTATATCCCCATAACGCCTCCCTCTTGCATCTCCCTCCCACCCTCCTTATCCCACCCCTCTAGGCGGTCGCAAAGCACAGAGCTGATCTCCCTGTGCTATGCAGCTGCTTCCCACTAGCCATCCATTTTACATTTGGTATTGTATATATGTCAGTGCCACTCTCTCACTTCATCCCAGCTTACCCTTCCCCCTCCCCATGTCCTCAAGTCCATTCTCTACGTCTGTGTCCTTATTCCTGTCCTGCCCCTAGGTTCATCAGAACCACTTTTTTTTTTAGATTCCATATATATGTGTTAGCATATGGTATTTGTTTTTCTCTTTTTTCTAACTTATTTCACTCTGTATGACAGACTCGAGGTCCATCCACCTCGCTACAAATAACTCAATTTCGTTTCTTTTTATGGCTGAGTAATATTCCATTGTATATACGTGCCACATCTTCTTTATCCATTCATCGGTCGATGGACACTTAGGTTGCTTCCATGTCCCGGTCACTGTAAACTACTACAATGAACACTGTGGTACATGACTCCTTTTGAATTATAGTTTTCTCAGGGTACATGCCCAGTAGTGGAATTGCTGGGTCATATGGTAGTTCTATTTTTAGTATTTTAAGGAACCTCCATCTGTTCTCCATAGTGGCTGTATCAATTTACATTCCCACCGACAGTGCAAGAGGGTCCCCCCCGCTCCACACTCTGTCCAGAATTTATCGTTTGTAGGTTTTTTGTTGATGGCCACTTTGACCGGTGTGAGGTGATACCTCACTGTAGTTTTGATTTGCATTTCTCTAATGATTCCACCACTGACATTCTTGACAAGGTGATTTATGTTCATTAACCACCTTCCATGCACTGTTATCTGATTTTTATTCACCCTCCTCTTTTGGCCCCAGGGATTCAGGCTTCATATTAGTAGGTATCCATGTAGCATTTGATCTGCATTAGCATAGCTTCAGGTGGCCTTGAGAGAAGCATTCTAGGTCTAGCCCATTACGTGTATCTAGAGGTCTTGAGTGGCGTGAAGTGGTGTGAAGGTTAGTGTGTTCAAGAGGGCAGGTCCACTGTGGTGGAGGTGCCTTAGAACTGGAAACAACTTTAATTGACTCTATATCTAGAGGTTCAAAGAATGTCTGTGGGAGAGGGCACGTGGAGAGGCCCTCCAGCCCACGGCCCTGTGGGCTCCGAGCCAGCCACCATAGAGAGCTGTTCAAGACACCCAGCCCAGTCAAACCTTCAGAGGACTCATCCCCAGCCTCCTTCAGACTACACCCCAGGAGACCCCAAGGAAGAGCTTCCTCTATGATCAGTCAACCTGGAGGACCATGAGAGATCATAAAAACTGAGTGTTGAGCACCTATGTTTTGAGCGTGTTGTTAAATAGCAATAGATAACAATGTTGCAACCATGTTGCATTTAAGCACTGTTTTGTTTTGTTCCTCTACCTGACTCCATCTTCCATCCTGATAGGCAATACATACTTTTGTGTCTTTCCTAGGGGAAAAAAAAACACATAGAATGTCTGTGGACAGGTTTCTAATCTTGGTAGGTTTTCAGGCAAACAATTATACATAGAGAATTATAACTCTTATATAATTAAATGTTTAAAAATTACTTTTTTTAAATGATGGAATTCTGTAAGGAGTAATGGCTTTATTTTGCATCTGAGCTTAATTCAGTATGTTTGTGGCTCTCAGTTTGTGCTGGACAGTTGTATCATAAAATGCATAATACATTTCCCAATTCTTTACAAAGCTCGGTGAACGTATGTTATTGTGTAAGTTATTCCTTAAGACTAAATAAGTACTTAGGTACTCATTGAGAGTATTCAATTTATTAACTAATACATTAAGTAGAAAGCAGTGCTAATTCAATAACAGAATTACTATGGTTTAATAAAATCCACTGATCTCTGGGTTTTGTAAGTTTACGTCCTCTCGATCAATGTAAACATGCAGAATAACCTAATTAGAACACATGTATACTTGCCCAGTTCTAAAAAATTTAAAGTGAAACTGTGTTTCATTCCATATATTATTCTTTTGATCAATGTTTCTTTATGAAATAACCAAATACTAACTTGCATGAAATTTATACTTTAGAAAACTTTAAACATACTTCCAATTTCATGAGAAAAGGTAGATGCTCAAAGGCATCAAAAGTATTGATGTTATATAATGGATGATCTTCCAAAAGACTAAGGCACAGCCAGGCATGTAATTTGTAACATCCTTGCTCAAAATTAAAAGCCACATCTTTGGCATGTTGTACCTTTTAACACACGACATTTTCAAAACAAGTTTCAGAGTTAAAATGTCCAAGAAATTACTCTCTATTACTAAGGGTTTTATTATTTTCTTTAAATCTGAGTTCTTATTTTTCAAATAAGGAAGCTGTTTAGCGTAAAATAGTTAATATTGATTAAAAACATCACTGAGTACCTGCATTTAATGACCAGGAAGAAAAATCAGATTCCATTTTAGCATGTAAAAGTTTTAACTTCTATAGACATTTTAATTTTATAAATGGACATCCAAAATTAGCTGCCTTTCAAAAGTACTGAAATATATTTCCTTCTTTTTTGGGTGAAAATGGGATAAACTAGAAGAGTGATTCCATTTACTTATGGTTTGAGTGATAAAACACATTTCTAGAAGTAACTGAATGAAAATGTGAGATGTCTAAGTGAATAAAAAGTATTTAATAGAATGAAGTTGTATTTTTCCTATTTTACATTTGTGTTTTCATATTACTTTTGTAAGTAGCAACTACATGATTAGACATCCTTAAAATTGGTAGTATTATTTATAAAAATTTATATAACTTTTGTTTCCAAAAAAATATTTTAGGGCTTCCCTGGTGGCGCAGTGGTTGAGAGTCCACCTGCCGATGCAGGGGACACGGGTTCGTGCCCCGGGCCGGGAAGACCCCACATGCCGTGGAGCGGCTGCGCCCGTGAGCCATGGCCGCTGAGCCTGCGCGTCCGGAGCCTGTGCTCCGCAACGGGAGAGGCCACAGCAGTGAGAGGCCCGCATACCGCAAAAAACAAAACAAACAAACAAAAAAAAATATTTTAGAAAGGAGATGGTAACTCAGAAGAATTATTTAAACAATACCTAAAGAAAATGAGGTTCCAACCTTAATCTGGAAAGTATAAAAGTTTATAATCTAACGACTCCTAAAGAAAATGTGAGAGTGTTTTTGTTCAGCAAGTTTCTGAACTCTGCAGTTGTAGTCCTGCTGATCAGAAGGTAAATTGACCTAAATTTTATAGGCTCTCCATTTCTGTGTAGGAGAGAGTTGGAGAATTGTCATTCAATTGCTTGGGGAGCATGGCTTCAATTGTAGATTTAATTTATTAATATTGATTTTTGTACCAACTTCACAAAGCCACATGTTTACTTTCTACACAAAATAAAGTATCCTTTTTTTGCAGGTGAGGGGGTTAAATTTTTACCTTAAATTTTGCTGGTGAATCAGTTTCAAGATAATATTGAGCTAGTATTTTATGAAATCTACAGTGTGAGACCCTAGAGAGAAGAAAATGAAAAGAAAGAGTAATTTCCTATCAAGATGCATAAATTCTAGTGAGGTAGGCAGACATAACTTGCATAAAGGCTTCTAAGCAGAACTGAGTGCCAGGAAACTTCCTGGGGCCGCATAAAGGACAGATTTTAATTCCGATGGTTGGGATCAGAAATGACTTAATGGGGAAGGTACGTTTGAGATGAAGCATGATCGGAGCTTCTCTTGCTGTCAAGATGGAGATGGAGTGGCAGAGCATTCTGAGATGAAAAATAACAGAATAATATGCCAAAGTGGCTGGGCATGGTAAAGTCAGAGTTAACAAATGGTCTGATGTGGCTGGAGCTGATAGACAAAACACAGCAAGAGAGATGTGGAAAGACAGTGCAGGTGTTAGGAGAAAGGATGTAAATTAAGGCAGTGTGACTGGTAAGTGAGAACAGGAAATAGTATAGATACCACTGTCCAGAGCTAGAACCTGCCAGACTTTTCCAAGTAGATGCAGATACTATTGTAAGATCCGTGTTAGGAAACTACACAGGCCAGCACCCACCTTTATTTTTTATTTTATTTTATTTTATTTTATTTTTGCCACACCACACGGTTTGTGGGACATTAGTTTCCTGACCAGGGATCCAACCCAGACCCCCGGCAGTGGAAGCACAGAGTCCTAACCACTGGACCACCAGGGAATTCCCAGCACCCATCTTTAGATCTCCTCCAGCTTCTCACAAGTTCTTGGTCTCTATTTATCAGGTCCTACATGTTCAACCTACTTTCCTCCAAAGTCCCATGTGTGGGCCTACAACCCAAACCCACCTGTAATGTCTATTCTTCAGAACAATGTGTAAAAGTAAACCATGTGAAGTTTAAAAGGAACTTAAACACCTTTCTTTATTCCTTCATTCTGCTTTAAAAAATAGCAAAGGAACCTTCTTTCCAGGACCCCCCCCCTTTCTGGCTTCAAGTTTTAATCAGGCTAAAAATGCCCACAAGTGACTCATTATTTCCTGTGAGTAAACATCATCACACAAGCCTTTCAGTCATAAGTCCAGTCCCCAGGCCTGTCACCTGCTGATGAGAGAGCACCTTGTAGACTCACGTAATCAACCAGGGATAGGTCCAAGGTTTCCACCTACTGTGACTAGGAAGATAACTGTGAAATTTACCACGAAACAAAATAAGAAGCAAAGAAAGAATGGAAAAGAAAAGGGAATATAGAAAATGTGAGGAGAAGACAAGGGAAGAAAATGACTGCTGTATGTGGTTGGTGTAGGCTCTTGGTACTGAAAGCTGGGGTTTCCAAGCTCTTGTTAATCCAGGCCTGTGATGTGGATCTCAGGGGTGAAACATTCTCATTCACCCACGCAGCCAAAGTCTGCATTATATCAGGAGAAAGATACCTGTCAGTTAGTGTGCTACAAAGTCTTCTCCTATCTCTAAGTACATACAATGAAATGTTAAGTTCCTCAGTCTTAGAAATCTGTTACTTGTTTTTAGCATTGTGAGGCCTGCATTTGAAATAAGGCTAATAATTTTTTTAAAAAAACCTCAAATTGATACTCTTATTACTACTTGAATAAATATAACAATGTATGATTCCATATGAAGTCTTCATACATATGTCAATCTTAAAATTTATGTTCTCTAATTTCTGTCCAAGATCATGTTTAACGTTACTTCAGTTTAACTGTACTTTATAAGTTTACAGGAAATTTTCTTTTTTCTAAAGTATTAATAGTGAACAAGTGGTTAGTACTTCTAGATTCTCTATTTGGCATTTCAATTTCAGTCATCATAGGAGTCAAGGACACATTACTAATGAGAGTTCAGGGTTCATCTGTTCAGATGCACAGAACAGAACCTTGATAAAGGAGGAAAATATCAATAAAAATCCAGATGCTTGGGCTTCCCTGGTGGCGCAGTGGTTGAGAGTCCACCTGCCGATGCAGGGGACACGGGTTCGTGCCCCGGTCCGGGAGGATCCCACATGCCGCGGAGCGGCTGGGCCCGTGAGCCATGGCCGCTGAGCCTGTGCGTCCGGAGCCTGTGCTCTGCAATGGGAGAGGCCACAATGGTGAGAGGCCCGCGCACTGAAAAAAAAAAAATCCAGATGCCTTACATGACTGTCCAAAGCTACAAAACAACTGTCTTTAATTAGAACCTTAAATGATGTTGTAAAGAAAATTTTCCGATGCATTCTTCACAGTTTATATTTAGTGGATAATGCAATAAACTGTCATGTATACAACATAAACATATCTGCCACAAATAAGTGCCTATTAAGGAAATTAATGCTAAATTCTTACTATCAGTAAGACAGTGTGCTGTACCAGTAGTGATAATGATATTGTTATAGATTACACATATAGCATATATTATTTGATAGTTGCTAGTCTAAGTACGTGACATATTAATTCACAATGATACTATGAAGTAGGCAATATTAGTATCCCCATTTTTCAGATGAGATATTGATGTTTGGGAAGTTTACTCTGCTTGCCTGAAGTCACATTGTTATTATGTTTGCCAGGATTGGATTCTAGACTGTCTGGTTTCTGAGTCTGAGCCTCTGACCACACTCTAATTGCTAGCACCCTAACATGTCGTGTCTTATTGTGCCAACACTATTTCTATTCCACAAAAAAAACCCACCAGAATGAGTTCTGCTACCCTTTATTCTGTAACAAATTAAAATACAAATTAAAATTTTGGAAAAGATTGTTTTGATGGTAATTGTCAATAATAATGATATTTTCCTTCTGAGAAGAAATTAATATGATTAATTTTAAGAGTTTTGGATAATAATTATTCACATAAATATAATTCAAATTTAGAGAACTAAATCTCATGGATTACAAGTTTATTTATGAGATTTCTTGTTAATACTGAATCATTTTCTCATCTAAATCAGCATATTATAATAGCAGTTGTAGATATTCATTTATTCAAGAGTATTACTGAATATTTCTTACGTACTAAGATAATTTCTAGGAATATCCGGCCTGGATAAAACAATGGATGTTTAAAGGTATAGATGGAGAGTAAAGAACTTACTAAAAATTCAGAGGAAGAAAGTACATCAATACATTGCAATTCTTATACTGCTTGCCATAAAAATTACAAAAAAATATTTCAGCTTGGACTCACTTTTATTTCTCAGTGACAACAGAAAGCCATGGGATGAGAATTCAAAATGCAGTTTAAAGGAGCCTCTCATTGTTCTCCACTGAATGATAATTCTTTCATGTCTTATTACAAGACAATATAACTATAATTGCTTAAAGAGGCTCCTGAGGGAGTGACATCACCAAGAGGGTGACATAGGTCATTCCTGATTTCCCTCCCCCTCACAAGAAGAACTAACAACTGTTCAAGAATAGGACACTACTGAGAGAATTCTAGAACACGGGGGTGAGACTGAAGCACCCCCTCTACCTCAGAGACCAAGAGACCAAGACAGATTCCTTTAGAAGGTAAAAGAAGTGTCTACACACTGACTGAATTGCCCCTCCCCCAGGCCAGCACAGCATCACAGGGAGAGGCCTCCCCGGAACCTCCTGGAAAAGAGAATCTGGGGTGACTAACAATATCCCCCATCTTGTGGGTCAATTTGAGGAGCCCCTACTCTGACCCTGCACCACGAGGGTTGCAGAAGTACCACTGGGACACTTGAAGAGAGAGCACAGCCTATTGCTTCCCCACCAGAGTATACAGGCAAACACAGAGCCCATCCTACAGCCTCACTTGGGTAGGGAACCAGGCCAGCAGTCCTACCTAACTATTCTCAGCCAGTGGCAACCCCCCACCCTGTCCTCAGAGCCCAAATAGTTGTCTTACTAAAAAAAATAGGTCATAATATCAAGAGCCAACTGCCCAAAAAAATTACCAGCAGATACACCCAGAGACCCAAACTGAGCTGACTGGTGAAGAACTGCTTCTGCCAAAGAAAAACCTGCGAAATCTGGGAGGAGAGCACCATCATTCAAATGTGCAAATACAAACATAAGGGATCAAGGACCACAAAAATCAGGCAAACATCACCAAAGGAAACTAATAAAGATCCAATAACAGATCCTAAAGAAATGGAAATCTGTGAACTGTCAGAAAAAAGAATTCAGAATAACTCTCTTAAGGAAGTTTTGTGAACTACAAGAAAACACAGGCAGGTAACTAAACAAAAGTAGGAAAATAAAGCACAAACAAATGAGAAGTTTTACAAAGAAATAGCAACCATGAAAAAAAATGCAGAAATCCTAGAGTTAAAACATACAGTAACTGAACTGAAGAAGTCAATAGTTTCAAAAATAGACTCCACCATACAGAAGAAAGAATCTGCAATACAAAGGATAGGACAATGGAAATTACCCGGAGTTGCAAAAAGAAAAAAAAGAATGAAAAAGAGTGAAGAGAGCCTATGGTAAACATAGGGAGCAATGAAAGTAAACAATATTTGCATTATGAAAATTCCAGAAGACAAAGGAAAAGGGACAGAAAGTATAGTTAAAGCAATAATAGCTGAAAACTTCCCAAACCTGGTGAGAGAAATGGACATCCAGACCCATGAGGCCCAAAGGACCCCAAAAGAGGTTGAACCTGAAAGGGTCACACTGTGACACATTATAATTAAATTGTCAAAAGTTACACACAAAGAAAAAAATTTAGGAGCAACAAAAGAGAGAAGTTATATGCAGGGGAAACCCCATAAGACTAGCAGTGAATGTCTATCCAGAAACTTTTCAAGCCAGAAGGGAATAGAGTGACATATGCCAAATATTGAAAGAAAGTAACTGTCGACTGAGAAATCTATAGCCAACAAAGCTGTCCTTCAAAAATGAAGGAGGGGTAAAGATTTTTCCAAACAAACAAAAGTTGAGGGAGTTCATTACCTACAGGACTGCCTTACGAGAAATGCTAAAGGGAGTCCTTTGAGTGGAAGTAGAAGAACACTAATTAACATCATAAAAACATAAAAAGGTATCATAAATCTCACTGGTAATGGTGACTATATAGCAATGGTAGTAGCAGTGTATAAGTCACTTACAACACTAGTTGAAAAGTTAAAAATGGAATAGAAAGGTTTCCCGTATTCATGGATTGGAACAATTAATTTTTTAAACTGTCAATACCACACAAAGTCTCCTATAGATTTAATGTAATCCCTATAAGTTTCTAATGGCATTTTTTACAGTAGTAGAAAAACACTCCTAAAATTTTATATGAAACCACAAAGGACCCTGAATAGCGAAAGAAATCTTGAGAAAGAAGAACAAGCCGGAGTCATCACATTTCCTGGTTTCAAGCTATGCAAGTAAAGATATAGTCATCAAAACTTTTGGAACTGGCATAAAAACAGACAAAGACACCAATGGAAGAGAACTGAGAGCCCAGAAATAAACCAATGCATATATAGTCAACTAATATTTGACAAGGGAGCCAAGAATACTCAGTGGAGAAAAGACAATCTCTTCAATAAATGGTGCTGGGATAATTGAACATTCACAGGTAAAAGAATGCAACTGGACCCATATCTTACACTACTTACAAAAATTAACTTGAAATGCATTAAAGATGTAAATGTAAGACGTGAAACCATGAAACTCCTAGGAAAAAATATAAGAATAAATCTCCTTGACATGGATCTTGATAATGATTTTTTGGTTATGATACCTAAATCATGAGTAACAAAATAAAAATTATACAAATGGGACTACATCAACTAAAAAGCTTCTGTACAGCAAAAGAAACCATCAAAAAAGTGAAAAGACAACCTAGAGAATGGGGAAAAATATTTGCAAACCATTTATCTGATAAAGGGTTAATATTCAAAATGTATAAAGAACTTATACAACTCAATAGCAAAAAGCAAATAATCCAGTTTAAAAACAAATGGGCAAAGGACCTAAATAGACATTTCTCCAAAGAAGATATTTAAAAGGCCAACTGGTATATGAAAACTTGCTCAACATCACTAGTCGTTAGGGAAATGCAAATTAAAACCACAGTGAGATATCACCTCACACATGTTAAAATGACCATCATCAAAAGGAAAAGAGAAAACGAATGCTGATGAGGATGTAAAGAAAAGAACACTTGCATACTCTTGGTTGGATTGTAAATTGGTACAGCCTCTATGGAAAACAATATGGAGATCCTCAAGAAAATTAAAACAGAACTACCAAATGATCCAGCACTTCTGCTTCTGGGAATATATCCAAAATAAAACACTAATGCAAAAAGATATCTGCACCCTCATAGTCATAGCAGCATTATTTATATAGGCAAAGCTCAGAAACAGCCTAAGTGTCCACTGAAGGCTGAATGGGTAATGAAGTTGTGAGGTAGATAGATAGATAATAGGTAGATAGATGATAGACAGATAAATAGATAGATAGATAGATAGATAGATAGACATGCATACAATGGAATATTATTCAGCCATAAAAAATAAGGAAATCCTATCATTTGGACAACACAGATGGACCTTGAAGGCATTATGTGAAGTGAAATAAGTCAGAGAAAGACAAATACTGTATGACTCACTTTTATGTGGGCTCAAAAAGAAGAAATCCAAACACCAAACTCATAGAAAAAGAGATCAGACTTGTGGTTGCCATAGGCAGAGGATTGGGGTGAGGGAGAAATGGAGGAAGTTGTTCAAAAGATACAACATTCCACTTATAAGAAAAATACTAGAGATATAATGTGGCTAACACTGACATACGATATACAGGAAAGTTGTTGAGATCAAATCCTAAGATTCTCATTGCAAGGAGAAATTTTCCATCTTTCTTTACTTTTTATTGTATCTATATGAGAAGATGAATGTTAGTCGAATCTACTGTGGTATGGTAATTGTTTTGCAATATATGTAAATCAAACAATCATGTGTACACCTTAAACTTACACAGTGATGTACGTCAATTAGTCTTTTTTTTAAAGAGAACTAGGTGTCTCTCTTTTATTTACTTATTTATTTATTTATTTTGTTGTGCCAGGTCTCTTAATTGCAACAGGCAGGCTCCTCAGTTGCGGGAGGTGAGTTCCTTAGTTGTGGCATGCATGTGGGATCTAGTTCCCTGAGCAGGGATCGAACCCAGGGCCCCCTGCATTGGGAGCGTGGAGTCTTAACCACTGCACCACCAGGGAAGTACCTGTCAATTATTTTTCAATAAAACTGGGAAAACAAAGATGCTCCTCAGTCTAATTATTTATAATGTGTACATTGTAAAATTCATGAATTCTTTCAAAATATGAAAGGTGAATATTTCCATCAAATATAAACTGCAAAGTATATAAATCTCTTATACAAAATAACCATATTTGTATGACTTCCCTCACGACATTTTCCTTCTTTTCTTGTTTATTTGTTTGTTACTTGGTTGTTTTTCTTACTATTACTATGGACCATCATCAAGAGTTTGAACTAAATAATGGACAAAAAAGAAATAGAAAGTTACAATGTACAACTAAGGCATATTCTACAGCGAACTCTGCTGTTTTAAAAATAAATAAATACGATTTTTTTTTAAAAAAAGGATCTGTGTCTGTGGTATTTCATCGTGTGTCCCAACTGCAAAACAAAAGGCAGCATGGTAACTTTTGTCCTGGTTATACTTCCAAGTCACTTTCACTTGAATAATTTACTTTTCTTCTAAATTAAGCATAGCAAAATCAATATTTCCTCCTCTTTTCTCTGGAGTACACCAGTTCCTAGAGCTACTACAAATATTTATGAAAACAAAAACAGAACAAAAAAATCACTGGGGAAATTCTGTGTAAACTACAGAACAGGGACTTCCCTGGTGGCGCAGTAGTTAAGAATCCACCTGCCAATGCAGGGGAAACGGGTTCCAGCCCTGGTCCGGGAAGATCCCACATGCCACAGAGCAGCTAAGCCCGTGCACCACAACTACTGAGCCTGAGCCTGCGAACTAGAGCCCGTGAGCCACAGCTACTGAGTCTCTGTGCCACAACTGCTGAAGCCTGCGCGTCTATAGCCCGTGCTCCGCAAAGAGAATCCACCGCAATGAGCAGCCTGTGCACTGCAACGAAGTGTAGCCCTGGCTCGCTGCAACTAGAGAAAGCCCGTTTACAGCAACGAAGACCCAACGCAGCCAATAAATAGATAAATATTTTTTTTTAAACTACAAAACATATCAGTGATTTGATGGTGTTAATATACAAGACAAATCTCTCGATGAGACTTTTCATACTCATGAGCTTATTTTATAGGGAATCAGAAAAAACAATGAGCTTATTTTATAGGGAATCAGAAAAAACAAAAAAACAATCACCCAAATAAATTTTAAAAATTGCATATTGTAACTCCCAGAAGGAAAAACGTCTGGGGTCATAAATGTTCATAGAAGTGGGGCATCCCTATTTTGGGGTGTTCAGACAGGACTCCCCTCTGAAAGAGATATTAGATGAGACAGTTGAAAAGTGAGGTTCCTTGTTTTTTACCCTATCTCCAACAGTGATTCTATGAACGTGTTGTACACCTTTCCCTGTATATGTCATAACGTTGCTGCAGGTAATGTACCTAAGGGTGTAATTTCAGGGTTTAAGGCTATGCATATTTTCACATTTGCTAGATTTTGCCAAATTATTTTCCAAATGGTGTATTCCAATTTATCTTTACATTTCCACAATCATTCCCATGATTTGACATCCTCATTGATACTTAACATTATCTAATTTTAAATTTGTTGCCAATCTGATAAACATGAAGTGGTATTTTATGATGGTTTTTCCATCTCCCTGACTACCTGTGCATTTGATAATCTCTCATATGTTCATCAGTCATTCTTATATTCTCTCCTTAAAATTGCCTGTTCATTTATGTCTCCTATTTTTCTACGGAGTTACTTAGTATTTTCATTTAGATTTATATTTTTTCTATCTTAGGAATATTATACATTGCATTAATGTTTTGCAAATACATTTTCCCAACTCTGGCCTATTATTTCACTTTTTACACTTTTTCTTTTTAATTTTGATGAATAGCAAGTTTTTTTCACTTTTCAGTTTTGGAGTTTTTCTTCATTTTAATGTGGTTGACAATATTAATCATTTCCTTTGTTCTTTTGCTTTGTGTTACTGGCTCAAGAAATTCTCCCATAAAGTCATGAATGGATTCTCTTATTTTATCTAAAATTGTTTAAGCTTTGCATTTTATATTTGAATTACCTGAAGTGTATTTTTTCAATATATAAGGAAGGCATCCAATTCTATTCTTTACATATGGATTACTAATTGCCCCAGAACTCTTTATTAAATAATTCATTCTTTCACATCTGATCTATATGGACAAATCTGTCATGTATCAGATTTGTATATACCTGTGTCACTTTCAGCTTATTATATTTCTTTGATCAATTTGCCCATTGCTGGGCCAACAAAAAACTGCTTTAATTGCAACACTTTATGTCTTTATATCTAGAGGACAACTCCCTTCAACCTGTTCTTCTTCCCTTGAGGGGGTGTAAAGAAGAATCGTAGATTTAAAGTATCACTATGGCCGCCTAGGAAAAGCCAAGGTAACTGGCACTAAGGACGTGGTGATCTGAGAGATGAATGAACACTATGAGTATTTACGAGGTAAGACAGATGCAATAGTTGGTTGGATATGCTTGGTGATGGAAAGAAACATTTGATAGATGACTTCAATATTCTTCCTTGAAGAAATAAAAGAACAATGATGCCATGTTTAGAGACAGAAAAATACCAAAGAAGGGTAAGGATGATCTGCTACTTACTCAGGAACTAGCAAATGTGTGACTCAGCCAGCATTGGACTAAGATCTAATGTACCAAAACAAAACATGGTTGTTATCTATGATTCACTTGGATTTTCTAATTGTCTCTGCACTTGACATACTTGTGTTGAAAAGGAGAGAATGTTAGCAGATGGATATTACTTGAATGCATGAGGTTGAAGGATAAACTGTTGGCACTGTAGATGCTAGTACTATTTCTGAATTGATAAATTGGTTTTTATTTTGAAAAATGTATTAACTCTACAAGATAATAATTTCAGACTTGTCCCAGCTAGAATTCCTGCTTTTTTAGAATTTTATCTTCTAAAGATTTCACTTTCCATCCTATTATTCTACCTATTGACATTCAAGGGAATTAAGAATTTTGCCATGTTAGAACAGAAAGGAATTTAAAGCTTGTGTAGTTATATTACCTACACTTCAAGGGAAGCAGCTATGACATAGAGGTTTAGAGTTTAGACTCTAAGCTAGATCGTCTGGGTCCAATTCTTCCCTAGAAGTTATATGATTTAGGAAGTTACTTAACTCTCTCTGTCTCAGGTTTCTCCAATTGTAGTGGCAATATTTTTACTACTTCATATAACTGTGATTACAGTGTTTATGTATGTAACAGTCTGAATGGTGTCTGGAACATAGTAAATGGTCAATAAAAATGTCTACTTTGTTATTAAATTTTACTTCCATAGAAGAGATACATGAAATTCCAAATCACTGCCAATTGCCCTTCTTAATGTAGCCAGCCTCGCGGGCATAGAATATGGACCAGAATCTATTTATTTCTTTTCTTTCTGATTTCAAATTCTTTCCAGAAGTCTGATTTACATTTCTCCCTCCACCCAACATATACATTAAAGTAAAATGCATACCTTATACTACAATAGTTTCATTCATTTATGAGTTGTTCATTGATCTTCACCTATGTGCCAGGAGGAAAAGAGAAATGATAGTATAAAATAAATGATAAACTATACTAGTGATGCTTTATAATCTAATGGATGAACTGATGCTAGAGAACAGTTCTTCTTATACGTGCTCCTTTCTGAAGAGTACAAACATGTACCACAAACCTTCCAGAATGGAGCAAGGGGTGAGTATCCCAACCCCAGACACAGAGCAAGTGAGTTTCCAAATCAGGCCAGTGAGGGTGGAGACAATGGATCGGAGACCTCAAGAAAAAAACTGTTAAAAAAAAAGTAGGAATTGGAGAAAATCTTTGAGGTTCCTGTCTTAGCCAACTTTGAATAGATTGTATATCAGTCCGGAGAAAAAAGTACATAAATATTTTGAACCATTATAACCATCTATGGTAAGTTAAAAGAAATTTTGGCAATGCACTGTACATGAATGCTTGCCCAGAGTTTGCAGGGCATAATAATGGCTACAAATCTATTACATTATTGCATCATAAGTAGGGGCATATATTTTCAATAAGGTTAACATACTTCAAAAAATAATCATTTTCTGTACATAGAAGTTTAAAATCCAGCCTGTGAGGGTGGATTTAAGAGTATGTATAAATTGTTAAACTGAGGGATACAGCAGAATCTCAGTGGCTTGACTGCAAAGTGCATGATTGGTGAGAAGAGAGGGTTGGCTGCAAAGACTACAATTCGGGTTAGTCTGAAGTGTTAAAACAATTTTTTATATCCACTATTATTTAAAGGGCATAGAAAGAAGAGTGGTTAAAACTAAGAGGCAAAAACATTAATCTTCTTCTACCAGCTTTAATGTAGTAAAGCAAGACACTTTCTGTTGCATAAAGAAAATTTCATTTGAGATTATTTTTAAGAGGATTTCTGTTATTAGGAAAGTAAGATAAAAAGCAAAACTCCAGGGCTTCCCTGGTGGCACAGTGGTTGAGAATCTGCCTGCTAATGCAGGGGACACAGGTTTGAGCCCTGGTCTGGGAGGATCCCACATGCCGCAGAGCAACTGGGCCCGTGAGCCACAACTACTGAGCCTGCGCGTCTGGAGCCTGTGCTCCACAACAAGAGAGGCCGCGATAGTGAGAGGCCCGTGCACCGCAATGAAGAGTGGCCGCCGCTTGCCACAACTAGAGAAAGCCCTCGCACCAAAATGAAGACCCAACACAGCAAAAATAAATTAATTAATTAATAAACTCCTACCCCCAACATCTTCTTTAAAAAAAAAGCAAAACTCCATTACCACCCCATTACAAAAGGTCTTGCTATTCTATGAACACAATTGTATTTCAGGAGAAGTCACATGCCCCATGTGCATATTCACAGACAGTAAACTCTGGCTAACCTCATGGAGAGCAGTCATGGTAGAGATGTTGTGAAAGGTGCGATTCTTGATCTCTTTAGAGGAGTATGGTGTGGCCATAGACCTCAGAATTTAGTGAGAAACATACTTGGGATTTAATACTGACTCCTACTCTCTGCTACTTTTGACAATTAAATTGGGTTTTTTTGTTCATAAGATGAGAAAAATAATAGCCACCTCACAACTTTGTTTCCAGGATTAAATAATATAATGTCTGGAAAGCCCCTTACAAACATCTTGCACCTATCCCATTCACCATTGCAACATAAAGAAAAAAATACCTGGGAATAAACCTACCTCAGGAGGTAAAAGAACTGTACTCAGAGAACTATAAGACACTGATGAAAGAAATCAAAGATGACAGAAACAGATGGAGAGATATACCATGCTCTTGGATTAGAAGAATCAATATTGTGAAAATTACTATTCTACCCAAAGCAATCTATAGATTCAATGCAATCCCTATCAAATTACCAATGGCATTTTTTACAGAACTAGAACAAAAAAATCTTAAAATTTGTATGGAGATACAAAAGACCCCAAATAGCCAAAGCAATCTTGAGGGAAAAAACACAGAGCTGGAGGAATCAGACTCCCTGACTTCAGATTATGCCACAAAACTACAGTAATCAAGACAATATTGTACTGGCACAAAAACAGAAATATAGATCAATGAAACAGGATAGAAAGTCCAGAGATAAACCCATGCACCTATGGTCAACTAATCTATGACAAAGGAGGCAAGGATATACAATGGAGAAAAGACAGTTTGTTCAATAAATGGTGCTGGAAAAACTGGACAGCTACATGTAAAAGAATGAAATTAGAACACTCCCTAATACCATATACAAAAATAAACTCAAAATGGATTAGAGACCTAAATGTAAGACCAGACACTATAAAACTCTCAGAGGAAAACATGGGAAGAATACTCTTTGACATAAATCACAGCAAGATCTTTTCTGATCCACCTCCTAGACTAATGGAAATAAAAACAAATAAACAATGGGACCTAACAAAACTTAAAAGCTTTTGCACATCAAAGGAAACTATAAACAAGACAAAAAGACAACTGTCAGAATGGGAGAAAATATTTGCAAATGAATCAGCCGACAAAGGATTAATCTCCAAAATATATAAACAGCTCATGCAGCTCAATATTAAAAAAACAAACAACCCAGTCAAAAACTGGTCAGAAGACCTAAATAGACATTTCTCCAAAGAAGACATACAGATGGCCAAGAAGCACATGAAAAGCTGCTCAACATCACTAATTATTAGAGAAATGCAAATCAAAACTACATGAGATGTCGCCTCACACCAGTTAGAATGAGCATCATCAGAAAATCTACAAACAACAAATGCTAGAGAAAAGGGAACCCTCTTGCACTGTTGGTGGGAATGTAAATTGATACAGCCACTATGGCGAACAGTATGGAGGTTCCTTAAAAAACTAAACATAGAATTACCATGTGACCCAGCAATCCCACTACTGGGCATATACCCAGAGAAAACCATAATTCAAAAAGACATGTGAACCCCAATGTTCATTGCAGCACTATTTACAAGAGCCAGGTCACGGAAACAACCTAAATGCTCATCGACAGACAAATGGATAAAGAAGATGTGGTACATATATACAGTGGAATATTACTCAGCCATAAAAAGGAATGATGTTGGGCCATTTGTAGAGACCTGGTTGGACCTAGAGACTGTCATACAGAGTGAAATAAGTCAGAAAGTGAAAAACAAATATCGTATATAATTGCATATATGTGGAATCTAGAAAAATGGTACAGATGAACTGGTTTGCAAGGCAGAAATAGAGACACAGATGTAGAGAACAAACCTATGGACACCAAGGGGGGAAAGAGAGAGGTGGGGTGGTAGTGGGATGAACTGGGAGATTGAGATTGACATGTATACACTGATGTGTATAAAACAGATAACTAATAAGAACCTGCTGTATAAAAATAAATAAAATTCAAAAAAAATCTTGCATATAAAACAATGAATAGATATTAAGTATTATTAGTAGTATTATTATATAATTATTACCTTTACTAAAACAATAATATAAATCTACCAGGTTCAAATCATATACTTGGAGAAAGTGTGTCCCCAGGCAGAGTAATTTTTTTTTAACCCCTATTCAAATCTGATACTTTAAAGACTAATCTATACCCAGTTCTCCTAGGAATCCTATCAGTGGATGCTCCAGCTATCCCTTGTCATCTCTCTTTCTCTGAGAACTCCAACATGTAATACATTGTGATTTCTTTGTAGGTAATCTTGCTTTTCTCCCTAACAAATTTTTAATGTCTCACTTTGTCTTTAATATGTTGCAGTTTTACCACTATGCATCTCGGTATGAATTTTTCATTTATTTTGCTCAACATTCAAAGCACACCTTTGACCAAGACAATCAAGTCCTTTTCCCATCTGAAGAAAAGCAGAGTTTTGTCTCTTGAGTACTGTTTCTGGTAAAGATTTTACATGTTCTCCTGAAATTCCCAATGGATATAAGGGAACACAGATCATCTCCTCTCTGTTTTCCTTTAACATTTTAGGTTTCATATTTTCCAACTCTCTGTATGCTAACACCACACATGCTTGTCTAGTTCTCTATTTTCCTGGGTGGAATCTTCTGTCCTACATGCTGTGTCAGGTTGTGTGGTCCAAAGTCCAAAGGAAGCTAGCCGCCATGTCACATGAATGACGACTCTGGAGGGGGCGGGAAGATGAGACACAGCGCACTGTGGAGGGAGAGGCTCTGTGGACAGTGGGTCCTCCAGCCCCTCAATGTGGATCAGAGATAAATATTGTCCATCTTAAACTCATCCCAAATTTCCAACCCTCAAAATAAAATGCTTGCTTTGCGACAGTAACTTAGAGCAAGGGTCTATTGTTACTTGGCCATAGATATCAATGAAACAGCTGTGTCTCTTTTTATCATTTCACCCACTTTAATATTATTTTAGAACTTCCTTTGAAGGTGTCTGTGATTTTCAATTCTTGTGGGACTGATGTCTCTCCATGTTAAGCTGTTCTTTCCTGTAGTTGTTTTGGTTTTGAGTTCATTTCCAATGGAGAATGATTTGATTGATTGATTATTGATTGATTGGCATATACGTGTCCCTGTAGAGCTGCTTTCCCCCCTTTTAAAGCCACACGGTTTCCTTGGTCTTTTCAGCTATTTTCATATTAACTTGACACACAGAAACTCACACCTAGAGTTTTCCATTTCTTGCAGTTGGCTTTTTCCTCCATTCTAATTAAGGATTTGTTTGGTAGCAGCCATCCTAGCAACTTCCTTGTGCCAGTATACAGAGTTTCCCTAGTCTTTTCGTTGTGAACTGGGCAGCACTTACAGAAATCTAGCTTTGGGCAGGGGTATTATTTTAAGCACCCTCCCTGTGGGGGCTTAAGCATTTTCTCTTGTCTCTTACTTGAATAATAAAGTCACCAACACCTGGACATTATTTAGGTACCAAACAAATATGGTGGCCATGGTGTTATTTCCCACTTAATGTTCTGCATCTCTCTTCATTTCTGCACATAAGGACTTTCAAACTTGACAACATTTTAAAAATAATCTCTTTGGGTAACTTCTTCCACCCAGGATGCACAAATCTGGGATGAGTGTCACTGCACCCTAACAATCAGAAAAATCTGGTTACACAATTAAACTCAACCATATATATGAATGTATTTAATTCCAATGCTGGGTAACAACATAGTTCATATATGTAAACTTCTTCTTCCACAGAGAGAACTCTGGCTCCCAAACATTTATATAGTTACTCAGGTACTTAAATCTACTCTACAGATAATGTTGTTTAAGAATTTCTTTTTTTTTAAATTTTATTGGATTGGAGTATAGTTGATTTACAATGTCATGTTAGTTTCAGGTGTACCGCAAAGTGATTCAGTTATACATGTATATACATATATTCATCCTCTTTCAGAAGAATTTCTATTCTATGACATTAATTACAAAAACTTACTAAATAAATTCCGAAGTTTCAAATTTTTTTCTTCCTGTCTTTAGAATACATTCTTCCCAGATATATACTACTGTTCAAAAATAACTTGGATTAGTTCTGTATTGCTTTTTGGAGATGTTATTGTCAATGTGATATGCAGTTAGAGTTAGCGGTTTTTTTCATATCTTTGTTGATATCAATATATAGGTTATTTTTTTTGTTCATTTGTTTGTTTTTATACTCCTAAGCCCATCTCTTTTGTAAACAGCTTTATCGAGGGGTAATTTACATACCGTAACATTCCCTCATTTTACATGTACAACTCAATAAATTTATTAAATTACAGAATTATGCAACCAACACCACAATCTAATATGAAACATTTCCATCATTCCAAAAAGAAATATCATGCCATTCGCGTCCATCTTCATTCCCACTGCCAACCCCAGGCAACCATAAATCATCTTTCTGTCTCTACTCTTTTTTTTTTTTTTTTGCGGTACACGGGCCTCTCACTGCTGTGGCCTCTCCCGTTGCGGAGCACAGGCTCTGGACGCGCAGGCTCAGAGGCCATGACTCACGAGCCCAGCCGCTCCGCGGCATGTGGGATCCTCCCGGACCGGGGCACGAACCCGTGTCCCCTGTATCGGCAGGCAGACTCTCAACCACTGCGCCACCAGGGAAGACCCCTGTCTCTACTCTTATTCTGAACTAGAACAAAGGTCAACTCTATTAAGAAAAATATTAACTAAATTAATTAAATATTAACATTTTTAAATGCATGACATAAAAAATTTGAAAACAAAGAAAACAGTTATAAACACAACTGTCAAATCATTTAAAAATATGATATGGTGAAGTGATATGTGCTTTATTACTAATGCATTAAATAACAATATCTAGTATTGACTCTATAACAAATAATTTTAAAGTAATGAGGAGTATTAGTGATAATTTGAGTATCTGCAACAAGTATGATATGAAAGAAAGATGATTCCTATTGCTGATAAACTCTCATTATTCTTATGGTTTTCTACGTAGATTTATAAATGAAGAAAATGCTAAATTTCAGAAAAATAGTATGTATGTATTTTCTATTCACATTTAATGTAGATTCCCCTAAGTTCTCTTCATGGCCCCCTATGAACCATAAAGAATTCCTGTTGTAGAGAAATAGAAGACAGTTTTGGTTCAGTCATTGGATGTGACTGACTGTGTGTGTGTGTAATGTCATGATGGATTCTTTCTTTTTAGAAAGGTCTCTGAAGGTAGGATAAGTGTTCAATAGCCCCAGGAAACCTCAGTAGATGGAATTTTCTCCAGGTAAAAATTTAAAGCACTGCCACCACATCCTTACCAGTCACATGGCTTTTAAAAGAAACTCATACAATTAAGAGTCTAATCTCTTTGGAATTTTTATGAATATAGCTCTACTTATGATACAATTTTATTGGATTGACATTATTTGAAAAAAATTTCAGTAAAATATTCTTGAAGGAAAAAAATTCTCCCTGAAAGCCATCTGAGAGGCTTTCCATCTTCAGGTTAGAAAATTTATTTAGTCAAAAAGAGAATCAACAAAAACTATTTTCAGAGAACTTGGCCCTGACATCAGATACTCCTTCGCTCCTAGTTGGCAAATAATTTTGCTGTATCCTCAGTATTCACAGGAGGGTGTCAATTCCACCTTAGTTCAACTAATTTTTAAAAATGTGTTCAGTACTTAGCAAGTACCATGAAATATTATTATAGGTAACTGTAAGGGAATATGATATAGAAATGGCTGCCATTCTGAATCTTCTAAAACTCCGGTTGATAAAAACATATTAATATGATATACAAGATTAATAAAGACATGAACTTTATTCAATTTTAGATCATGTATATAGAAAAATATTTTTTGTGCTTTCTGCCACCTTTAAATGTTCTAAAATATATATATATACATATATATTTCATATACGTATACATATGTATATATACATATATATGTATATATCATATACATATATATTTCATATTTTCAATACTTATTCAGTATTACTTAGAGTTTATGTTTATAAGCACTGTGATATTGAGTTTATGATATTTGTATTGAACATTTGTCTTTTGGGTTAAGGAGTAATTAACATAATCTAGCATGGTATTAATTTCTAAAACCCCTGCCCTACACTGTAACAGAATATAAGGAGAGAAAGAAAAAATACACTTCACAGTTCCTCACTGATATCTCACAGAAAGTATTCCTGAAAGCAAACAACATTATATCACCATCTAAATATAAACTCATCATAAATATAGCTAAAGTTATCAACAAAATAAAGCTATAAATAAAATAAAAGGTAATATTACTCTCTACCTGCCTCAGGTACCAGCTCAGATAAAAAAATCCTTGAAATTAATGCCATACTGACTTTAATTTCCTTATCACTTAACTGGTTTATAATACAATATACCAGTTATCTCATATATTTAAGCCATCAAAGGATCTAAGGTCAAATCAAGATCTTCTCACATGCAAATCAAAGAATACATTTATTCAAAACAAGAACATAGCAAAGTATTGTTATATAAAAGTGTCTATACGGAGAAGTCAAAGATTCTCATATTCTATGATCACATTCCTCAGCCCCTTCAGGTTAAAAAATATCAGGGTAGATAATTTGAATTATCTTTTCATATATTCTCTACTCTTAAGCAATTAGAAATCCATTAATAACATCAGATTTTTCTTTACCCAGTAGAGGGCAGTGCTACATATGGAAACCCATATATTACTAGGTCTTCCAGGGTTAGTGAATGAATGACCCCATTAACTCCCATGCCTGGAATTATTTAATTTGGCTTCTTGAAACAGAGAATCAAATCCAAAGGAAATAAGTGGCGATAGAGATATAGAGCAGTAAAATGTACACACAGCTAAGCAATAACTACAGAGCTGGCCAGCAATGATAACACTAGTCTTACTGTTTAATATGAGTTAGAGAAGTGTTTTCAAACAACGGATCAAATAGATAGGTACATGAGAGTCAGAAATAAGACAAGTTTTCAGAATTAATAGTCAAGAGTATTAGAAAATATATAAATTATCTTGTATTTTCCTCTGCTTACTAGAATTAAGATTGCAAAAGTCATCCAAGACCAATGTCCTGGATGACATCATAATTTGGTAGGATGTAAATTATAGCTATTGAAGTTTTCACTCCATTTGGATCTCCACAGTGAGTGATTCATTCTTTTGAATCAAAAATCCCAACTTCATGATCCAGTTTTATTTTGCTATATATATTATGATGACATCAATATCCTAGCACCAAAAAAATTGAAGTATTATTTCCTAATAAACCTTCTTTACAAAGATACTGAAATAATAACAAAATGACTTTTTTCAGCATTTGAGCACCTTACTATATATTTTTTTTAATTTTTATTTTATATTGGAGTATAGCTGATTTACAATATTGTGTTACTTTCAGGTGCACAGCAAAGTGATTCAGTTATACATATACATAAATCTATTCTTTGAGCACCTTACTTTAAAAAGCCAGGAGCTGTTATGTGTGTTTGGTCCTTAGAGGAAGACAGCATCTACTCTTTTCTGCTATATATAGTTTCATTTGTTTTTACACTATATACATATGAAACCAGCTCCTAAAAATTGCTATGCTAGTTTATCACTTTACAACTTTGTTACATATTACAATGGGTAAAATGTTTACCTTCAAACATTTCCGCAATATTTTTCATTTGAATCATTCCTTTACAATTTATTTGTTTTTTTATTTGTAAATGTAAATATAATTACCTGTTGAAAATGATTTCATTCTGGATGTTTAGTCCTTAGACTGCCCTCTTTTCAGATGTTAGTTTTAGGAAGTAGGAATTGTGTCTTCTGTATTTTGTAAAGTGCTTAGAAATAAATGTTGGGTGATGATAATGATGATTATGATGAAGCATCCATGGGATTTCTCCTCTAGTCCATTATTGAAATCTTGACTAAGAGGAATGTCTGAAAAAAGATCTAAATAAGCATGACAAACATTTCCAGCTAGTCTATGTGGCAGCACCTGAATCAACAGTGCTATATGCTGACTCTCCTATTAAAGCACTCTGCAGGGAGAAGAAATTGGTAATTTGACAGAAAATTACTATTCAAAATAGTGGCTTTAAAAAAAAAAAGATACCGTCTGCAGAAATCTCCAGGAAACTACTATAAATTATTCTATATTTAATCATTTGACCTGAAAAATATGGACCCAGATTATTCTGCTATCATTAAAAATTCATTGATATAAACTGTTAAATGAGGAGAAAAGAAGATAATAGGAAAACTATTTTATGACTCACAGTGAAATGCTCTTCATTTAGTTCTAGTCTCTGACACTTACTTAGCTGGGTTAACGTCTGTTCTCCTATCAGTTAATTGGTAGTAACATTAAATACCTTGGAAGGTTGATGCTAGCATCACAGGCAGATATATATAGGGCACTTATCTTTATGACCAGGCTGTTTGTTGCTTAGCAAATGCTGATGACTCTCATTAGTTCTGCAAATCACATTTTATTTGATGTTGGGCAAATGATGGACTTCTCTGAATCTTTTCTTCATCCCTCAGATTGGAATTATCATGCTCACCCTTCTTATCAAGGAGTTTTGTTGATTTGAAATGAGATAATAATTGTGCAAGTGTGAAAACTTTGCAAGTGATAAAGTGCTGTATAAATATTAAGGTATATAATTAACTGAGAATATACACAGGAATTAAAACTGGCATAAGAGAAGCTCTTTTGCATATACCATCTTCTGGGAAATTGTTAGAAAGATCACTCTGAATGAAAGTTTCCATTGGCTGTAGAGAGCAGTTCATTATTTATAGCATCATTATAATTTTTGTTTGTTTTGTGGAAATCATGTTTAAATTTCAGAGTTTTGCCTGAATACTGATGGATTGATTTAGTGGGTCAGAACTAAGTGTTGACTATAAGTATGAAGTACGAGACTCCCAAAATACATTTACATTTACCCTTCTAAGATAAATTTTATTCCATAAACAGGAGAATTTCACATTTTCACTCAAGGAAAATTCTGTTACTGCAAATTTACTGATAAGAAAAGCCTGGCCAATATTACAAGGATTTGTATTCAAAATTACTGTATATATCTGTTACTTGGGAGTTCCTTAAGAGGCAAAGGACATGGATGCTTTAAACCTATAGTCTCTGAAAAAGCCGTGCAAATGTGGAAAGGCAATCTTTTTTTTTTCTCCTTTTCTTTGTCTTTTAATTTGAACAATAACAACCACAGAAAACCAATTACATTTTATTCACACATAATTATCTGAGCTTAATAACTTGCAATTATGCTATTTAAGGTAGGTTTAACTCACACAGTCAGCTCTTCTTTTTTTTGTTTGTATTTTTTGTTATTGTTATTTCTTTAACATCTTTATTGGAGTATAATTGCTTTACAATGTTGTGTTAGTTTCTGCTGCATAACAAAGTGAATCAGCTATATGCATACATATATCCCCATATCCTCTCCTTCTTGCATCTTCCACCCACCCTCCCTACCCCACCCCTCCAGGTGGTCACAAAGCACCTAGCTGATCTCCCTGTGCTATACAGCTGCCTCCCACTAGCTATCCATTTTACATTTGGTAGTGTATATATGTCAATGCTACTATCTCACTTCGTCCCAGCTTACCCTTCCCCCTTCCCTTGTCCTCAAGTCTATTCTCTACATCTGCGTCTCTATTTCTGTCCTGCCCCTAGGTTCATCAGAACTTTTTTTTTTAGATTCCATATATATGTGTTACCATACTGTATTTGTTTTTCTCTTTCTGACTTATTTCACTCTGTATGACAGACTCTAGGTCCATCCACCTCACTACAAATAACTCAATTTTGTTTCTTTTTATGGCTGAGTAATATTCCATTGTATATATGTGCCACATCTTCTTTATCCATTCATCGGTCGATGGACACTTAGGTTGCTTCCATGTCCTGGCTATTGTAAATAGTGCTGCAATGAACATTGTGGTACATGACTCTTTTTGAATTATGGTTTTCTCAGGGTATATGCCCAGTAGTGGGATTGTTGGGTCATATGGTAGTTCTATTTTTATTTTTTTTAAGGAACCTCCATACTGTTCTCCATAGTGACTGTATGGAAAGGCAATCTTAACATCTCTCTTTTACAGGACTATCATCATCAAGAGCTAAGTCCTTCCAGAGGACTACTGTAGAAGAAAACGTGTTGAATAGCCTTTAACTTCTTTCAGTATCTTTTCCCCACCAACAACCACAGCTTCACTGTGTCCTCTGAATGCCTATTCATATCCAGCTCCCTTGGAGGATAGGAAAAGACAAGACTACTTCTACATTTAAACAAACACTTTTGGTAGTTGTGAGGATATTGGTAAGACCAAATTTTCTGTCTCATGTATCTACTTACTTAATTAGGATTCCTTAACCTCCTAAACACACACATACACTAATAATCACTATAAAATTTAAGTAGATGACAGTTGATAGATAGATAGATAGATAGATAGATAGATAGATAGATAGATAGATAGATTTTAAGCTTGTGGAATTGCCAAGCCAAAGGCTCTATCTTTAACTTTTAAGTGGTAATGACTTATCCCTCTAATGGACCATATTCATAAGAACGAAAAGTGAATGGGAGAAATACGTTGTTCACCTTGATGAGGAAATGCCCCAGCCGAGGGTAACATTAGAGACCTGTTTGAATTGTTCCCTCCATAGACATCTGAATGGACATCAGATCCCACAGTAAATCCAGCTGCCTAATAAAGCACTCAGAGCATCATACTTTAAGACACACATATCTTGTACTTTTTCCTTTTTTACACCTACAGATTCTTTTTTTTTCAATTCTTAAAACACATCATGCTACTTCCAACCACACGCCTGCTTGCTCAACCTGGAATGAAATCTCCCTGCATCAAAGTCAGGCTCCTTTCAGACAGGCTGTCCTAGAAATGAGGCCCCTCCCTTGGGAGTACCCCTCTGTAAACAGGCATTGTATGACGATGTCTATCAATGTGTCCTTCCCACTAGACTACAAGCCACAGAAAAAGCAGGGCTGGTGTCTATTTTCTCATTATTGTACCTAGAGATCCTTGCACAGTGTAAGCTCATAGTAGGTACCCAGTAAATGTTGCTGAATAAATAAAGTTGGGAGGAATGAGCATTTTAATCAAAGAAGAAGGAATTCCCTTTTGCAAGAGTTTCAGATTATAGTGTCTCGTTTTAAAAAGCAAAAGATATTATGGGGTTGTTTTATGGTTAGTTAAGGAGAAAAGAGTTAGCATCAAATCCACGGAGAGGCAGAAAGGTATGGCAACAGAGGGGGAAAATGATGTGGAAAAAATAAAAGTACGTTCTGTGGAGAATTTTGTAAATAGTGTCGGAAAGACTACGTACATTGAAAGTTGCTCAATGGAAAGTGAGAGGTGACCTAGGAGTATCAAACCGTCTGTAAACATGAGAGGAGATGGTAGCAGAGAATGACTATGAAGGATGATGAAACAATACTTGTTATACGATTCTTGCTGCTGTGAAATCATGTACATTTTCTCCTACAGCTAATTAGGTGCTTGTGGAGTTACTTTAATGTTTATTTAACCAACTGAAAGTAATATCATGATAATACCTAAATAAGATAGAACAAAAGAATCATAGAAGGGACTTCCCTGGCGGTCCAGTGGTTAAGAATGCGCCTTCCAATGCAGGGGTTGCGGGTACAATCCCTGGTTGGGGAACTAAGATCCCACATGCCACAGGGCAGCTAAGCCCATGCACCACAACTAGAGAGCCTGTGTGACTCAACTATGGAACCCGTATGCTGCAACTAAGACCCGAAGCAGCCAAATAAATAAAAAAGAATCACAGAAGGTAATCCATGGAAAGGTGGAAAGTCAGCTAGTTCAACTCCTCCAGTATGAAAACTCAGAGGCAGAGAGCTCAGTGTTTTGTTTCAAGTAACCAAGCACTTTAAGGATACAGGTGGAACTGATCAACTTCTATTTCACCAAATTTTACACCAAATACGACAAACGCTTATTAGAATTTGTTACGTATATTTTTTCAGTACACTTTAAAGGGATGCAAAGTAGAAGCTTTTGTTCTACAAAAACTGCTTCTGCTAATTAAATCATAATTAGTTAAAACCATGTAATTTGATTTAATTTTGATGATATGCCTTTATTCTTCAGAAACCGAAAGAGTGTTTCTATAGTTCTGCTTACATTTTTCATTTGGTAGCTATCCAAGTACAGCTCTTTGCAAGTTATGTATCATAAAAGCTAAAAATAATGTCTGGGTATTTGTTTCAGAATAGAAGGAATTTGAGACTAATGTGATAAGTGGCATTCCCCCAGCTGCACCCATCACGATTCCATTTTGGTTATAGAGTCAGTTCCAAGACTATACAGAGTCTAAAATGCCTACCTTAATGTACTTTAAATTGACGACATTCAGAATTTCAGAGATGGGAATGCATTTGCTTCTGTGTGCTTTAATCCATAGGTGTAATAGTGAATTCTAACTCTTATTTTATTTTATCTTATTTTATTTTACTTGAGCATCATTTGAATGGCCAACATTCAGAAAATTTAGGTGAAAATTATCAAAATAGGAGCTGTCGTGGGGGGAAATACATATATATATAATATATATATATATTATATATATATGTATTTTTGTGTCCCAATGCCCAAGTCTGGTAAGGAGAATGCCAAGGTATATATTTTTTCCTCTTTTTAAAAATTCATTTATGCCCCCTTGAAACTCACATGGACATTGCGGTTATGCCAAGTAAGAAGAGAAAACCATTACTACTTAGAGAGCTAAGAATTTAATGACATTACAATCATATTATCTGTGATCAGAATTAAATTAGTTTCTCTCAATATATTCCTTTCTGGTACAATCATGCCTTCAGTCAGAACCACAGAACTCATTTCTAAACGGCGAGGATTCGATTCTAAAGAATATCAAAAAGAGAAAAAAAAAAAAAGAAGTTCCCAAATTCCACTCTCTGATCCATCCTTTTAAACATTTTTTTCAAACATGTATTTCCCATAATTACAAACAAATCTTTCCAACCAGCCCAGAACTAATTCATCATCAGCAAAGGAATAGACATCATGGCACCCTGAAATATACATACCATCCTATGTGTCAAAGCTATGACCAAATAATGGTTACTGTACTTATTTGTACCAATTCCATGGAGTAATAGTGGGGAACAGTGGGAAATGGGGTTGAGTAATCACTGGCAATGAGGAAAAGCTCTATAATCACTTGCTGGTTGTGACAGAGGCTTTATCCAAAAGGAAGAATATTTTACTTTTGGTTAGAGATGGATTGGCAAGAACTTGACTCTGAACTAACAGCACAATGGATACTCATTAATTTTAATTGAATGAATTGAATGTCCAGTCTAGATACAATTTTTCAAACCCAATTAATAAGGTACTTAAGGTATTGACAAAAGTCACTGCAAGACTTCTAGCTATAATTTAGAGAATTTGAAAAGTGGGCAAGATGCCTAGAAATTATAAGAGTCAATGCAATAATTCTAGGTGAAAGCAGGAGAGAGGAGATGATGCTGTATGCACTAGAAGTCTCAACTTATTATTCACTTCTGCACAAGAAGTCTGAATTAAAAATGTCAGTTTTAAAACACCTGGGTGAGATCAGAGTCCTAGGGAACAAACAACACTGCCAAAGAAAGAAAAAGATATGTCAGATTCCTTCTATTTCTCACTGTGCACAAGAGCCAAAATTAACATCTTGTGCTGGGAACACCTTTTATCTCTTCAAATATTATCTTTCTTGTTAAGAATATTCATATTTCAGACTTCCCTGCTGGCACAGTGGTTAAGAATCTGCCTGCCAATGCAGGGGGCACGAGTTTGAGCCCTGGTCCAGAAAGATTCCACATGCCTTGGAGCAGCTAAGCCCACGAACCACAACTACTGAGCCCATGTGCCACAACTACTGAAGCCCGCGCGCCTAGAGCCCGTGCTCCGCAACAAGAGAAGCCACTGCAATGAGAAGCCCGCACGCCGCAACGAAGAGTAGCCCCCGCTCACCACAACTAGAGAAAGCCCACACGCAGCAACAAAGGCCCACCACAGCCAAAAATAAAATACAAATAAATTAATTCATTTTTTAAAAAAAGAATATTCATTTTTTTTCTTCCTTTGGCAAAATGTTTAATATTTTCTCCTCTAAACTGGCCCATTACTTATGCTTAACCATCCCTCTCCAGGCTAAATTTTACTGAAAGATTGATTTGTACATTCTAGCATGCAATTTTTTTTTTTTTTTTTTTTTGCGGTATCTGGGCCTCTCACTGTTGTGGCCTCTCCCGCTGCAGAGCACAGGCTCCGGACGCACACGCTCAGCGGCCATGGCTCACGGGCCCAGCCGCTCCGCGGCATGTGGGATCTTCCCGGACCGGGGCACGAACCCGTGTCCCCTGCATCGGCAGGCGGACTCTCAACCACTGCGCCACGAGGGAAGCCCAAGCATGCATTTTTAAAACTGGTATCACAATATATGGCAATGTCACACGTCACGCTTTCTAAAATAAATACATTCAGATCGAGTAACTTATTCAGTTTGATCTTCGCAAATGTCTTGCATGCAGAGCCCTGTTGGCTTTGCTAAGTCAGTTCTAAGTAAGAGAAGGTTCCCTGGGCTCTGATGGTGGGGCTGAGAGGAAGCTGGCAGCCGGCTAGGGGAGGACGAGGACCAGGGGCTGTGGCTGCGATCGGGAAGATTCAGAGCTAAACCCTGTGTGGTGTGGGGTATCGATCCAGAGCTGGAAATGGGGCTCTGACCGGAGGGAAACCTGATTGACAGAGAGAGTGGATGCAGGAGGAGGGGGCTGATGCCCTGCGGCAGGTCCAATAGACAACTAGAAGCCGTAAGGGCAGAAGGAGCCCAGCTGCGGAAACTGGCGGCAGGTCGGGGTGTCAGGTGTAGAATAGGTCCCTGTGGGACTCAAGTGGAGCGGCTATGTGGGATCAAGGCTGCAAATCATGTGAGGATGCAAAAGAACTTTTTCATGTTGCCCGGGCTCCAGGCTTTAGGGATAGAGTTAATGATTTATGAGACCCTCAGAGTGTGGACAGAAACAGAGGCCATAAGAATGAAAATGCTAATTCTTAACTTACGGAATTATGTATTTTATATTAAGAGAGAGAGAGAAGCTGCTAGGTACATAATAACGTGCTAGATTCGGATCATTTTAAAATAATAAACCTACCTTCTGTGTGTGTATGCCTGCGGTTGAATCTAATTATAATCCAATTGAGAATCGAAGCGAGGAGGTATATATTGATCTCAGCCCTCCCGCTGGAGCTGGCCTCACCAGCACCCCTGAAGGGGACACAGGGGAGCACCCTAAGAGAAGACAGAGGGGCTCCAGGACTCAGCAGGAGGGAGGCAACTCTGCCTCTGGAAGGGACTGGAAACAGCTCTGGAGTCCCTTCTGGTTTTCTTCCTCTCAACTCAGCTCATCTCAGTTCTGTTTACTGAATCTCCTTCCTCATCAGGCCTGCATTTTTTTTTTCCCTGCCATATGGAAGAGAGAAACAAATGTTCTCTCCATTTCCAGACTTACAGATGTTGACGAGATGAATGCCTGAGGAAAGCGCTGCTCATTGGAGCAGATCAGTCACCTCCATGTAGGGCTGGGTTCAGGGCATGAAACGGCAGCCTGTGGCCTCTGCTCTACTGAAGGGGAGAGACTTTAATACAAATGGGAAGTGTCAAGTTTTTTTAAGTGAGGTTGTTTTTATGTAGATCTCACATATGGTAAATTTTGCTCAGATGTCTCATTATTTGTCTGGATTATGAAGTCACATACATGAATGAAAGGGTCAAATGCTGCTTAGAAACTTGTGGCAACTGGATGGGCTTTGTCAAATCCCAGACTGACAGGGAGACAGTTGCAAAGTTGCAGGATCACTGAAACTATGGATATCTCTACCTGGAGGTATACTTTTATTTTCCTTTTTTCCCTTTCCTTTTTTTTTTCTTTTTTTTCTAAGGGTAGGCACCTGATGTCTGGTATTTGTGAAATGGAGGGAGGGGAGGTGGGAAGGGTGAAGGAATGAAAACCAGAGAAAAGTCCACATTTTGGTTGGGAGTTTCCTGACTTCGTTTCCTTCTTTCATTAAGAAAGCTGTGGTTTTACGTTTTTAATTCTCATTTTCATTGAAGAGAAAATGTCAGTTTCCAGCAGCAAAACTTCCCCCAGATATTATCTGTAATAAACATCATCACAGCGGGTCCCACATAGGCCATGTGGAGGGGGACGATGCACTTCCTTACATAGTGCCATTTCCTGCAGCAGCTCTTCATGAGACAGTGGGAAACTGCCCCAATGCAGCTGCAACTCTGCAAGCTTTCAGAACCAAATGGTCCCTGGATACAGTGCTCAGGTGATCTGACTTAATTAATGATGAAATCTGAGAGAGAAAAGAGTCAGCTTGGTCTTCCAGAGTCATCCATAATTACAAAGTCTCTCAAATCACCCTCTGATGATGCTAAACAGAGATATTTCCAGGTTGTGTTCTTTGGTGAAGACTTGGATTGTAAGTGAAGCAAATCTGCCCACTGATATTTAACTCTATTTTATTTATTTTATGTAATTTCAAATGATTTTTATGTCTTAGTATTTTTTAAGAATTTATCCAAGAGAGCATGATTACTTCTCTTGGAAAGTGGGATCCATACTTTTTCTACCAGGGTTACCAATCATTCCTTACCCTTCTCATGTCCTTTTTTGAATGTATCCCTATGCGTGTTTTGGGAATACCTCCACAGAGCGGCCTGTGGTTAGTACTCTGTGACGCACCAAGACTCTGTGAATCTATTGGGCCAGAAGTATTGTCGTTCAATGATATGCGACCTGTTTCACAAAGTTAACCTGAGATCATTATATTCTCTACCTTGAGACTCTGGGCCCACCCAACAAGACAATTTGAGGGCGAGGACTTGAGAAAATATGTCATGGAGCTCTGAGATTGGGACAGCCTTCATGGAGCAAAGGGCACAGGAAAGTGGGTAGCATGTAAATATCCAGACACAACTGGTAAGAAGAAACAGACAAAAAGTTGCAGATGCACAGAGAAAGGGAAAAGTCATGAGTAAAAGATATGGGGGTAAAAACTACTTATCTATGAGCTGCCTGGAGTCCTGCCTTTGCAAGCTCTTCTGCGTTCAACTTTTCCCAGAGTCAGAGAGATGCCTCTACGCTGTTCGAGCATCAGATAAATCTGGGCATAACAACAGCAACAAAAATGGCACGGACCTGCAAAGACCATCATACAAAAGCACAATTGAAAGAAATCATCAGTGTCTTATGATAAGAGAAAGTTACCTTAAGCCCAGAGATCCCAGGTCTCAGCCCCAGCAATACTCTCCTTACTTTCTTGACCTCTATAACTCAGATGACTCTGGAATCCTTGCAATGAGCCACCTCCTCATTTTTCTTGATCTAGCTCAAGAGCATCTCTTTTACTGTAGAAAAAGAAAGTCAACATTAATTAGCATCTCTTTATTTTACTAAAGATAAATAATAAATGCATAACTATGTATTACATTTCCTTGTGGAAAATACATAAATAATCCTAGCTGTTACTTATCCTTTGTTTTTTATATCAAATGTTATGTCTCAGTTAAGCTTCACAAAGTATCTTTTTTGCAATGAGGAAATTGAGACATTAGTTGCTATTATTACTATAATAAAAATTCACCTAACAACAAGCCCTCTTTTTTTTTTAACATCTTTATTGGAGTATAATTGCTTTACAATGGTGCGTTAGTTTCTGCTTTATAACAAAGTGAATCAGCTATACATATACATATATCCCCATATCTCTTCCCTCTTGCATCTCCCTCCCACTTTCCCTACCCCATCCCTCTAGGTGGTCACAAAGCACTGAGCTGATCTCCCTGTGCTATGTGGCTGCTTCCCACTAATTATCTACTTTACATTTGGTAGTATATATAAGTCCATGCCACTCTCTCACTTGGTTCCAGCTTACCCTTCCCCCTCCCGGTGTCCTCAAGTCAACTGGCCCTCTTGAGGAGATCAAAGAGATGGCATATAGTTTAAGGTAAAATATCTAAAGGAATAAAGTAGAAAACTGTTTACAATTTAATCCCCAGTATAAATGAAACTAGTTTAAATTAAACCTTAATAAAATGTTATAAATAAAAGAATTGACTGAGTTTGGCTTTATGTTATGAAATTTAAAGATAGGGAGTGAAATTGAAGCATATTTCATATTATGACTTGCTTATAGATATAATTCAAAGCACAAATCTTTATCTTTTTCCCAACTACAGCATATTAGCTGGTTAAGTCTTTGATTGTAACATGTACATATGTTAAACTACTTGAAAATGCATAAAACAAATTATAGCAATAAATAAATTCACTTAGGCATGTTAACATATAGTAAACATGTTAGTTTTAATCATACAAAAATATTTATCTATCAGTCTTTTGTGCAATGTAATATAATAGCTTCTATGAATCCATTCTACTTGTTTGCATGGGTTGTAACAAAAACAACCAAGAAACAAACAAACATAAAAACAGAGAAAAGGAGAATTTGTGACTCTATGAGGATGAGGGAATTTATAAACCAATTTTCAAAGTCTCAACAGGGCATATATTTTTGAAATCCAAATTTTTCAACTCAGTGGTTTATTCTCATGCAGATAGCAAAATGGGAAAAGCATAAAGCATTTATGGGATAGAAAGGTACTGACATTACCCCGTAAAAAGAGAAATGTTAAGAGAGGAAACTAGAAGGATGGAAGGACACTCTACAAAAATGAGAAGCTAAAAACCCAAGAGCTGGTGGAGGAGACTGGCTGGTATTGATCCCACATTAGATGCATCTTGCAAACCCTGTCTGTGTCAAATTCAGTCTTGCACTGGCTCACATATTTGGCCAATATCCTTGCTCTTTCTCCAGCCTTTTTCAGAATCTCTCTGTTTGATCACAAAGGGATTTGATGGTATTCTCAGCTGCTAATCCAAAGAGAATTTTCCCAGGCTGATTTCTAAATGTCTAATATGTTAACTGGATCTAAAAGATCTAAGGGAACTTTGGGGAACCAGGAAAGAACCAGAGTGTTTTCTTTTTTCCTACTGAAAATTTAGAGCATTAATATCAAATCAGAGATAATAAAAACTCAAAGATACTCATGAGGTCTCATTTAAACCAGTATTTTCAACTTCTTTCATTTTGAAATTGAGGCCAGCTCTAAAACTGAGCAGGGAAATGAGTGCTTTGACCTCTGTGTTCTCTCCTACATTTGTCTCTGTGTGGTATGACACTCAAGATTACTGAAAGGGCATCATTTGTGGGCAAGGGAAGAAGGTGAAAGGGAGCAACAGTTCTTTTAACTTCTTTAAGCTTGATAATTAGATCAAAAATGTAATGACTGTACTCAAGAATGTTTAATTAATAGAGTAAATTGGGCAGCTAAATATATCATTCAAATATGCTTCTAGCATACATATTTTTTTTAACTCCATGTACCCCACACTAAACTGTTTATTAGGAACATATTCAATTACAAAGAGTTTGATACGATTATGACATATCAGAAATTAAAGAGAAATTAATGCACACCACACCTCTTTTCCCATGGAAGGATATTTGAATGTTGGTCAAATCGACTAGTCATACCATAAAGGAACTGCGGCAATTTCTACCACACGGAAGGGGGTAGAAAAGAAGATAAAAAATAAAGGACTTAAGGTTTTCTGAGTGCCTACTATGGACCAGAAACCTCAAGAGGAACTTTTCTACATGAGGTCTAACAATTTTTATAAATATTTTACTGGGTATAATTATTCCTATTTAAAGGTGAGTGAAGTGAGGCTCAGAAAAACCAAGACTTGCTGTAGATCACACAAGTAGAAAGTAGCTAAGCTTTTCTGAAATTAATATTCAGGCATGTCTAGGCCCACAAACAAATTATTTTAAATCTGCCAACTTGTTCGTTAAGTTCCTTGTTATCAGATCAGAGAAAGTTTGGCGTTAGTGGAACTTTGAAGTCAATTTCTGTTGCTAAAAAATTGGTTGGGAAAGTGGAAATCAAGAGCTACAAGATCCCATCTACAACTTTAACTAATAAAAAGTTAGAATATCTCTTGAAGTACAGATGCATTTAATATATTTAAATCCATGGGTTCATAATGATGGGGAAAAATGCGTTGGGTATCTTTAAAGTGTACTGAGAAACCAACCAGTTAATTTCAGAACTGGTAGGTAACGGAAAGGAATTTGTTTTTCCATGTGTTTTTCCTTTCCTATATGAACTGTACCTTAAGGTAACTGAACAGTTGATGTGGGAAAGTTCCTTACTGTAGAAGTATTCCAGATGATAAGTAAAGTACTGATCGAATTAGGATATCACCAGTTAGTAACCTGGTTAAAAGCATGTATGAGGTATCCATTATTCTATAATAAATCTTCCCAAAAAATAGTGGTTTAAAAGAACAGTCATGTGTTAGCTTACAGTTCTTTGGAGAGGAAATTCTGTGAATGTAAGGACTCAGCCTAACAGACCTTCTGTTTGTTTCTCCTGAATCACATCTGGATTCAGTCAGATATGCTGGTTTAAGAGAGCATCACTCACACATCTGTCCATTGGCACTATTAGCTGGACCTCTATCTCTACACATCATCTTTCACATGTAAGAGGCTACTGTAAACTTCTTCAACTAGTGGTCACAGGGCAGCACGAGGGCAAGAAGGTCTCTCTTAGGTACTCCATTTCAAACACCCAAATTCATGTCCACTGAATTATGTCAATCACAGCAAGTCACAATACCAGCCCAGAGTCAAGAGGGTGGGAAGTGAATATATCCTTCCTATATCTTAATGGGAGGATTGGAAAAGTCCATTGCAGACAGAGCAGGGCTAATGGGATGAGAAGAATTTGTGGCTAATTTTGAAATCTATCAATTTTTCATAGCAGCATTATTCATAATAGCCAAAAATGGAATAATCCAAATGTCTCTCAACTGATAAATTGTTAAACAAAATGTAGTATATCCACACATTGGATTATTATTTAGCAATGAAAAGAATAAGGTACTAATACATGCTACAACATGAATGACCCTGAACGACACTGCTATGTGAATGAAGCCAGTCACACAAGACCACATCGTATGCCTACTTTTGTACGAAATGTCCAGAGAAGGCAAATCTTCCAAGAGAATATAGATCAAAGGTCCTGAGGAATGGAGGATAGTGGAAAATGGAGAGTGACTGCTAATGAATATGAATTCTTTTTGGGTGTTGAGAATGTTGTGAAATCAGAGAGTAGTGATCATTACACAAGTCTGTGAATATACTAAAAAAACACTAAATTGTACATTTAAAAGGCTGAATATATAGTATGTGTAGTATATGCCAATTGAGATAACATTTTTAAAAAATAGTAAAATCTACTTGTGACATCAGAGTTACTTTCAATTTAAAATCTCTTTTAGGAATAAATAAAAAGTGCTTAATGCTGTATAAATTTTTCAAGGGCAATTTGAAGATATGCCAATTTCTTAGAAACTAGAATAAAAAGTATATTATCACTGCTGAATTTTTAGACCCAGAGTGGGTCTTCCTTATCTTTTCATTTATTAAATTGCCCATTTTAGAATTATCATTCATTGAACCGAGATAAATTGTCTTTTTGCAGATGAATGAACCAAAGTCAAGTGAAAGAATTTAGAACTTTTAAATGATGCCCAAACTTTAAATTATGAAAAGATGATATTACCCATTTTAAAGAAATATCATTTCATTTTCCTTTCATGTTATTTTACATTCATACTGCTGATAAGCCTAACAACAGATCAATGAAAAATACTAACAGTATACATTTCAACAGAAGGAAAAAGGAGAGGATCTTGTATGGTGATTATAAAATGCTGATTGTAACCCAGTCATCCTTTATAATCATGCAAACTTCTAGTTTTTGTTTATTATTTTGGGTAGATTTTGTTTGCATTGATTTATTAGAATGTTTTACACAAGGATATTTGCTCACTGCATATTATTTTAGCTAGCATAAGATATAAGTTTAAAATAGATTTCTACTTTGTCTTTAAGTTGTAAATAAAACTTAACCCAGATTAGCAGTATTGTTGGAACTAAACAAATAAAAGATTAAATACATTGGACTTGTCTTTGGAATTATTTATCAATATGCCTATAAATAACTGGGCTGGTTTAAACAGGAGTGTACTGTATAAAAATCATGGGACATACAGCTGTGTACAATGAAATCACTGTCAAGGTTTACTACATTAAAATTCTCTTCTGAAACCATCACTTTCATACTTGTTTAATTTGTATATTTAAATAAATTTATTGATGCCCCCGCCATGTTTTATTGACTCTAAATTTTTTTTTAAATAATTTTTAATTGGTGGATGTTACGATCAATAGAATTTTTTGTTATTGCAGTTAATGTTGCTTTCTTTTCTTTTTTCGGCTCCTATTTGTTCATTGTGCCATGGAGGGTCCATTGTTAGTCTGAGTTTCATGTTTCAAAGCCTCTGTTTAGTGCATACATTATATTTGATTATATTTGATTAACACCTTGACTTGGATAAAAATAAAAATTTCCATCTTTATTTTGTCTTGGCTGGCTAAAATACAGGGTCTCACTTTCTTCCCCTCAGAATTTTAAACATTACTCCATTATTTTTTCACACGGGAAATTGCTGAGCAGAAATCCTTTTATAGTCCTTTTATAATGAAAAACAAAACACAATGAACATTTTAAAAACACTTGTAGAAAATAGAATCAAAGAAATTCCCCTACTGATTAAAAAAAGCAACAGTATATATTATATTTAACAATAACAAAGAAAGGGAGACTAGGGATAAATTTAGTTAAAGATGCCAGAGAACATTTTGGAGATTACAAAATGTTATTGAATGACATTAAAGAAAGCCCAAATAAATAGAAAGCTAATGTCTCAGATTGCCCCATTCTTTGCATAAAAGAAGGAGTGATTTGGAGTCCCCAAAGCTCAGCCTGATTCTTATTCTAGGACATTTTGCTCAGCTGTTGCTAAAGAGTTTTTTATTCCAGGATGAAGAAGATTCACACAAGGAGTTTGAAAGATGGCACAGACTCAGTCAAGCCTAGATAGAATGATTTTCTTAAATTAACTATAAAGTTAATTCCCCAAACGCTACCCTATTCTAGATGATTTAAAGAGCCATTGCCTGACACCTCCACTTGCTCCAGCAAGCTGGGTTAGGGCCCAGCACCTAATAAATGTATCAACACATGCAATAATGATTCCAATTTCTGTCTCTACTCCACCAGGACAGGGTCCACAGAGGGCAAGAACCCTTTTATATGTGTCTTTCATTACTGTGACTAGCAAAGAATAGGTGCTAAATAAATAGGTGTATAAAAATGTCCTGGATGTAAGCCCTGACTTCACAACTACATGTGTGAATGAATTACCAAATGTGCAAATTTGAATTTTCTCATTTATAAGATGAGGTCAATGATCCTGACCTTCCTACACTCCAGCATGGTTTAGAGAATCAAATGAGATCATGTGAGAAGGTAAGCTATAGATTGCCAGTCATTTATTAGTATTGATTTTATTGTTATTAATTATATACCCTCCAGCAATTACAACTTATATAAACATAGGGTTAGTGTTTTATAAATAATTCTTTTAAACATAAATTGCCCCCAGACTTTTAAAAATGTCATGTGTGTCCTAATGCCTTCATACTGTGATATCCCAAGTGTGACACTTACATTTAAGAAGTTACAGTCATATATTCAATAAAAATGTACAGAAATGAATTATGAAAATATAGAACAGCAGGAGTAAAGGACCATTGATGAAGTGATGTAACTAGGTTGAACTTTGCCTTCTGAATTGAGTAATTTATAAATTATTATACAAAGAGAATCAGATGTTTGTGTTGGTTACAAGTCATGAAATTTCACTGTGGCAAAGGAACTTGGAGCACTTGCTTAAAAGAAATTAACACATTTATTTTCATTAACCATTAACTAAAATATGCCTTTTCCTTCAAGTATGTACTTGTGCAACAAACCACAGTGGTATCAGTAGTACTTGTGTCTGTCACAAAAAGAAATCACAGATATTGTCATATCCTACTATGGACTTCAAACATCTCAAAATATCACTATTTTGAAATTGTAGAAGTTATCAGACCCAAGGTTAGGCCTTGATATTTAATGTGTTAATAATGAAGCACATATATTACCATCGAGCAAACTATTTTATAATAGTTTGATGCTGGTATTTATAATTGCTCCTTTTGTAATCTTATTTATTTTATGAACTTTATTACATTATTTTGAGAAAGGTCCATAGGCTTCATAAACCTCTCAAAAGAACCCATGACACAAATTTTTAAAAATGATTAAGAACCTCTGCCCTACAGAATATCCAATCTTACTCCGCGTCCCCTGTGGCCTTTCTACTAAGAGTGATGACCAGCAGCATTAACTAGGAACTTACCAGAAATGCAGACCTTTCAGCCCTACTTCAAAACCACAAAATCAGAATCTTCATTTCAACATATTCTTTGGAGATCTGGACATATTTCAGTGTATAATTCTATAATTTTAACATATTTCCTAGAGCAAGACCCTCTTATTACCTATATACTTCTCATTGCATTACCTAAACTATAGTCAATCAACCAAGATCAAAATAAAACTGAGAGACTGGAAGGCAGGAGGAGGAAGAAAGGAAGGAAGGAAGGAAGGAAGCAAGGAAGGGAAAGAAAGAAAACCAAAAGAATAGCAATAATCTATTACCAATAAACAATGCATTTTCTGGTTTTAATTAGACACAGACACTACTTATCTAAAGTAATTATTTATTATATTAAATCCATGGAGGAAATAATCTTTCTAGGTTCCAAGAGACATGACTGGAACTGCCCCAAAAATGAACACACCTTGATTCTTTTTAGTCCCACTTTATAATTTAAAAGTCCATGAAAATATGGGTTTATCTTGGGGGCAGGGAAGAAGGAAGAAGAAACAGGTCACGAGGGAACATGAGAGCATTTAGTTAGCAAAAGCATTTATATTAAGACTTGTGAAATGAGAATCAGGAGAGGAAGAGATGGCTAAGGGAAACTGACATTGGCTAATTACTTCAGTTTATCATCCAGTTTTGAAAATTAAACGGATATATTAATATACTCATTAATTTAAAGGGTACTTGGAAGTCACAGAAGTGTCTGCATGATTTTCATAGAAATCCAAAATGATACTGAACTTTTGGAAAGCAAAGTTCATAAAGTAAATGATGCGATATCTTTCTACAAAAATTTTGACTCAGTGATTTCCTGCCAAAAATGTCTTTAGCAGTACTGCTTTCCAAGAACATGAATAAAATGATGAAGCACAGAATACCTTCAAAATATGAGATAAGGCAACATGCTTGTGTAATGACACTTTCTGAAATAAAATTAAATGTGCATTTTTTATTCCTTGACAGCAGTATTTATTGACTATGATGTCAAAATTCTGAGCAGCTTATGAAGAAATGAGTGGAGGAGCAAACACTGATGCTGCAACTTTCTTTTAATTCCATTTATTAAAGTTGAAAAGCTATAGACAGCCAGTTATTTTTAAAAAATAAATAAATAAGACACACACACACACACACACACACACACACACACACACACACACACACACCCCTACTATTTAACCAGGAGATCTAAAGTGAGGATTTTTTCTTCTAGCCACATTAGGAAAAAGTATATTTTTAAAAGAACATTTTTCCTGAGGAAGCAATGATTTATCAGATCAGAAACTAAGACTTTTTCATCATAAGAAAAAACTGAAAAATATAAGTGAAAATGATGAAACATACACATTTGGAAATAGAATGGAATCTGTATTATCACGTATAATTACTATCAGAACTCATGAATAAATGGACATAAACAGTGAGCAAATTTAATTACACTTCTTTCTAGGGAACAGGATTCAAGATTCAGAGTAAAAAAAAAAAAGGACTCTCATTGAACATGAGCCACTTTGGAAACTAGACGATGATGCAAAAATCACTCATCTTTGAGAAGAAATAGCCCAGTTGTAAAGAGCAACTACAATAGGGCCCCCTTCCTATCTCACGGTGAGGTTTTACCCTTATGCCTTCAGGTGTGAAAAGTTTCCAATGTAGTCTGCCATCTTGGATTTCTCTCTGCATCCCTGCCCTGATCTGGTATAAGTTTCAGGTGTACAGCACAGCAATTCCATTATATATATATATATATATATATATATATATATATATACTTGTTCAGATTCATTTTCCTTATAGGTTATATTGAGTATATAGTTCCCTGTGCTATACAGTAGGTCCTTGTTGTTTATCTATTTTATACGTAGTGGCATGTATATGTTAATCCCAAAAGGATCACATACTTGAGACTTGACAGGACAGAGGGTCTCTGTCTCAGTTACTTCACTCCATCATTTTAACATAAAAGCAGCCATAGGAAATATATCAACGAATGATCGTGGCTGTGTTCCAATAAAACAATTTTTGTGGACACTGAAATTTGCTTAATAATCATTTTGCAATAATTTGTGAATATGTACCGTGTTTTCAAGGTTTTGAAACTTATCAGGACACAAGAAAAGTAACTTTTGTGCTCATGATAGGACATGCAGAGGTGCCACCCAGACTTCCCAACAAGGACCGACATTTTCCACTGATGCTGATATGGCAAAGCTGAGCTCCACTTCAAGGACTGCCTCAGCTGCAGAGTCACCCATCCCAAGACTGTGGCCTTTGTGGGCAGATCTGCATCCAAAGACGTATGAGGCCGGGCTATAAAGGCTCACTCAATCATTTCATCCAACAAGGGACAACTCTTCAGGCCATTGTAGCCCCGGAGCTGCCTGGGAAAGGGACCAAGCTTTTGCCAGTCTCCATTGTACCTTTACTCCTCCCTCTTCCCAACCTGCTCCCTGGGTGTTGCTGAACCTAAAGGCACTCCCTAATAAGCACCTTGCTCTCTTGCGGACTCGTACTTTATCTCAGAACTTTCCGAGGAACCCCACCTGAGACGCTGCTACTTTAGAAAACCTAAGCAGGCAAGGATGGTCTTTGTTCTTTTTCTTTTTTTCCTTTTTTTTTTTCCTTCCACCTAATAGACTTTCTCTGTCTAGTAGTCTATTTTTGAAAGTATTCCAGTTAGCTAACTGCCAATTTAGTTGATGGTTAAGCACCTCCCAAGAGTGCATTTTAATGAGGAGATTTTTGAAGATGATATTGCCTTGACAACCCAAAGGAATGAAGCAAAAATGATAGGAAAAGAAGTAGAAGTTAGTATTTTGATGCAGGCAACTTCTTAGTATCAACTCTTACACCATTAAGGAGCATAGCAATGACAGGAAAACCAATGCTCAAAAGGTTTCTGACCTCAAAAGGAACTCATAGAGAACCAACTAAGAGCAACATAATGGAGCACATAGCAATACACCAAATGAATCTCTACATTCAAGGATCCACTTGAATTATTCCTTAAGCATCTGGGGGAACTACACCTAAAAGGCCTGTAGACCTCACCTTTACCTCTTCCTAAAACACACCTATAAGGATGCTCTATTGTTTGGAAATTCTAATGGATCACAGATGTTAGAAGGCTTGCTGATGTCCATCATTCTCATCAACAGCCTTCCCAGAATCATCCTTGGTAATGATCAGAAACCCAGGCCAAGGTGACAAGTTACATGCTGCCATAATCTGGCCTGTACCAAATGCCCTTTATATACTTTATGTAAATCTTATAAAAATTATTTATGGAAATGATTTTGGATTTGTTTAGGAGCTTTGTAAATATGTCCAATATGTCTAAATTCTCCTTAAATTCATGCATACATATAGCTCTTCAGCAAAAAGCACTCTAGTTACATGGAAATAACTATATTTTCTTATTGTAAAAAAATAGTTTGCTTCTTTTATTTTTATATTGAAAAGAACATGTGATCAAGCAATAGAAATTCATAACCACTCATTACATTTAACCACTTAACTTTTCATTCAATATTAAAGCACTGAGTTTTTTATACTATGGCGAACACGTGACTCAATAGATTTTTTTCTGAGTCATCTAATATCCTTGAAAAGAATAAAATAAGTGGAATATATATATAACTGACTGAAGCCACTTAACTTTCAAAAATATATCCAACAGATGTTTTTAAAGAAAGCATACTATAAGCATTTTTCCATGTAAAAAAAAGTGAAATATTCTCTTTGGCATAGCAAAAGAAATGAAGTAATTTATTGAATGATTCCAACATAATATGATTTTTACTTGAAATTTTACTTGAAAATTCCACTTGTTCTGTCACTGAAACAAGATAGATTTTTCCATAGTTACTTTGTTTGGGAATGATATGCTAAAAAAGTAATCAGTTGGACATTTGCAGTAACACAGGAAAATGTTAAATACCTTTAAAATACTATTCTTAGTGAATTTAGAGATAGAATTATATTAATTTCACTTGCTTCTTAAAGTAATTTTCACTATTAATAGAATATTTGATATAGAAAAAGTGGCATATATTTTAAAACCATCATAGTAATTAATACATATTTTGTGGAGGACACTCTGAGACTGTACAAATATTGCTTCTTGCTAAAATTTAGCCTAATAATTTTAGCATTAATTTGTAGATCTTGCCTGCCACAATTATTATTGTGATGTTCTAATGATGATTTCTATTTCCCTAGTTCCTTCTATATTTATGGAACGGAATTCTCTCGTGAGGAAGAGTTGTTCCTTCTATTTATTTCCTTATTTATTCGTTTAATCATTAGTTTATATCAGTATACTCACAGCATTTGAGTTCTATTCGCAGGATTTATTTTGAGAATTAAAATCCAAATACTATCATTATTTATTTTGCTACTCAAATTGTTCCAGATTTAGTCATTGAGAGCTCTTTAAGGTTTTTTTCTTATGTTCTTTGGACATGTCCATCTTTATTTTCTCCTTTCTTACTTCTTTGTATCCCTTTGCTTAAGGCATGTTCTTACTTTCTGGTACAAGACACTCTAGACTCAATTATATTTTCCCTGTCTCAACCCCATCTCTCCAAGAAATTCTTCTCTCTTGTGTTAGAGAAGGGGCTTTAGAAACCAAGGTCTGGACATTAGGTATATTCATTGCTCAATGTGCTTAATTTTATGTTCACTAATCATTTTCACAAAATCATGACATTTCATTAACTTTATTGCCTGTCCATGTGTTTTTTTTTTTTCCATTTCTTTCTCCTTGTCTCTGTGCCCATTCTTCAATATTTTCTCCTGATAGTATGATACCAGAGCACACTAAGACATCTTGTTAAAATAAAATAAAACAGAGACCAGGCTTGAAAATCACCCAAGCAGACAAAACCATTTAAGTCACACAAGCAAATCTATATCTAACTTATTTTGTGAACACAAGCAAAACTTAACATATGCTATTTCTTATAAATGCTCCAATAATCATAAAAGAACTTAAGTCATCTTCCTAAAATGGCATAAGATAAACACTTTTAACCAATCCCCTGCCATCTGGAAACTCCCGTTGTAATGTCCAGTCATTGTAGAGGTCAACAACTTCCTCATTTTCATTTTAGAAGCCATCCTGAGTTTCAACTCAGTTTTGGATTTGAAGACTCCCAATTCTTGAACTGTTCTTTCATGCACAATAAACTCTTACTAAATACTATTTTACTAATCTAGTTTTCATTTTTACTGGATTTTTGACAACCTCTTACTTTTGGATTTACTTTTCTTATTTTTTCTATCTAAAAATCCACTACATCCTGAAAGGTTCATCTTTCTGCTCTCCTCTTTAGTATCTGTCTTAGAAACCTTAGCCCATTTCACTGATTCACAATTGACCTACAACGTGGACCTCCTTCTATTTCCTATTTGAGCCCTCCTTTCAGGTTAAATTGCTTCAAATGTTATATTTGCCATATCTGTCCTCAACTGTCTTCAATAATACTCCATTTATTTTCACTAGAATTTTCATGGTGATACAAAAAAGAACTGCCAAAGAGTAGTTTGAAGAGGGAGTTGAATTTTTGAAGGATTTTCTTTTGTCTTCCCCCTGGCTTTCTTTCCATTCTTGCAGGATGTCCGCTAGCAATACGAGAACAATAAAGCTGCCTAGAACTGGATGAAAGCCTTCTCTCTGTAATATGGGTCCTCGGGAAAGCCATAAAATTAGAAAGGGACAAAATCCTGAAACTGTTTAATAGACAAATGCCTCATCCATTAGGACATAAGTTCAGATACTACTATAACAGAAACCCAAATGACGATGGCTTAAACTAGATAGAAATTTATCTGTCTCCTACATTAATGTTGAGGTCCAGGGATGACACAGCAGTTCTGATTTATCAGGTCATCAAGGGACCCTGGTTCCTTCTGACCTGGAATGTTCTGCAGTCTTTGGGGTACTCCTCATGATTCAAGGTTGCTCAACACCCTCTCTACACTTCAGCACACAGGAGGGGCAAGGAAAGAAAGGAGAGGGCCTTCCAGAAGTCCCAACACCTCTTTTCCCTTTGATATGTTTCCTCTCTACCCTATCCTTGCTCAGGTTGCCCTCTCCTTAAATTTTAACATGCTTCTAAATCACAATCCCTAGATGTAGGATTTTGTAAACCCGTTCACGTATCTTCTGCAGGATCCTGTGATATGTAATGTTAACCTGTACTACACACTTCCATGTATATTTCTTGTGAAATTATCCAAAAACTACTACTCCACATTTGTTTTGCCCCCTCAATAAACATCACTAAAATTTTGGAATTCTCTTGATTCCACTGCTTTATTAAAATATTACTTGGAAATATTATTGCTTCATATATTATTAATAACAAATAAAAAATTTCTTGTGACATGATACCAGGCCACCGTTATCATGTCAAGAACCCCCTGTATTCACGATTATTAGGAAACACATTAATGATACATTACTTTTCTTTGGAAAAAGTATCAACTGATTCTCATTGTCTGGAGCTTGGATGAAACTCTTTTGTCTGATTTTTATACTTTTTGGATTTAGAAATTGGATACTTGCTAAAAATTCTATATAGATACTCACTTCTTCCATTCTATAACAGTAAATTTCCAGGTCTGAGTTTTTCTCTGGACTGCATTGTTTGCTCACTGGCACAGGGATATGCAAAATTGGTCCCATAGAATATCATATTTGTTTTTAGCAGCCACCCTACTTCTGATTTCCCAAGTCTGCCCATCAACTAAAAAAAGCATTTTCCTACAGAACCAAGAATACATAGTCCTTTGATAAATACAAGAAATTTTTTGTTTCTTTGATCCCAGAAATTTTTTTTTACCTGCTCACCTTATTTTGTCTTTCCTGTATTCTAAGTTGCCAATGGCCTTACCCTCCTCTCCTAAGGAAGTCCTGCTACTTAAGGCAGCCAAAGAAGTATTTCGATAATGATAATTTTTCTTCCAACTATTCATTGGTCATTACCCTCTTCATATTAGTAATGGGAAAGTTTCTCCCCTTAAAAATATTTTCTATATTTCCATTCTTTGAGGTACATTATGATTCAAGGTATCACACAATGGTGATTAGATTTATATAAAGAAAAACTAGTGGAAACCATCCTTATTTCTAACTTATGATCCATCGTGGAATTTTAATCATACAGTATCATTCAGCTCTTCATTTGATTCAACTAGGAATCCCATCCATCTTCAGTTCATCTGAAAACAAAACCATTTCAGTTTTACTTTTCATATTATTTTTCCCAGTAGGACACCATATTCTTAGAAACTTGCACACACATCACTTTGATTTTATTTTCCCATAGAAATAACAGAAGGTCTGAACTACACTGTATGTATTTACGTATATTCGCTCTTTCTGCCTGTCACCTCTGTGCTACCTTCCAAAGTTTATCAGGAGCTCCCGCACTATAGTTGCGCTGTGAAGCTTGTCATATGGCATTTTTTCAGTTGCCTTTCACAAAATGGCACCATTTTCTATATTAACACTAAACTGTTAAGACATTATGCGATACAAGCAGGTTCCTCCAAGATAAAACTCTCACATCTACCTCCAGTTTAAAACAGCAGTGTCAGGTGTGGGTCCTGGTGCTTGGTCTGGATCAAAAGAAGGAAAGAGGGAAATAAACACAGAAATCAATCATTCTGTATTAAGCCATAGCTTGAACCAATCATAAGAATTAGTATGCTTGCATTCCAAAGCACACTTGGCAAAATATAATTATCTGTTACTCTTTCCAAGCTCTCCCTTTCCACAGTCACAGTCCAGGAAAGTTCTGAACTATCTGCAAAATGGAAGACTTAGACCAATGGTCTGACAGTAGTTAAAGATGTTATTTTGCTCAGCGGAGTCCCCAAAACCTATCTAATTGGTGCATGTAATTAAATACATCTACAATCATCATCAAATTATCCTCTGTTCCAAGCCATAAACAGCTAGATATTCCCACACTTGAGTGAGAGATGGTGCATCATGTGGAAGAGCATTATAAGAAAGATGGAATAAAGCATTATAAGAAAGATGGAATAAAGATGGAATAAAGCATTATAAGAAAGATGGAATAAAGAAAGATTCCATAAAGATGGAATAAGCCTCTGTAATACCTGCATGTTGTCCTGGAAATTTCTTTCCAAACTTCTCCTTGTGATTTCCTAGCATTTCATGACCTTTGCTACAAGCATCAAGGTCTTTCCTAAGGTGTGGCACCAAGTGTTTTGGATCATCCCTATACATAAACTTTTCAGACCCAATGAGTATTAAGGTTGCATAGATCCTACATGAATGCCGGGAGTACCAGCATCATGAGAAAATAAGAATAGAGGGAAAGCAGTCATCAGATGGACATTAGATAAGGAATTACAAAATGATGTTCAACTCTAATGGTTTAAAAATCCTAGGAAGGGGCTTCCCTGGTGGCGCAGTGGTTGAGAGTCCGCCTGCTGATGCAGAGGACGTGGGTTCGTGCCGCGGTCCGGGAGGATCTCACATGCCGCGGAGCGGTTGGGCCCGTGGGCCATGGCCGCTGAGCCTGCTCATCCGTTTCCTGTGCTCCGCAACGGGAGAGGCCGCGACAGTGAGAGGCCCACGTACCGCAAAAAAAAAAAAAAAAAAAAAAAAAAAAAAAAAATCCTAGGAAGCCTCTAACTCTAAACTCCTGAGGCTAAGGAGGGGCTCTCAGAAGAATGCCACAATCTAATTAAACCATCAAATACCAACTGTTCTCAAAAGGAGCATCAGTCAATGATCTCACTGTCCAGATGACAACCAATGGATGGTTTTCAGAGATTAGTAAAGACAATTGGCAACTTTTTCGAATACATATTAAAGTCCAATTCCTGATTGTTAAAAAGACAGAACAGGCTTTTTTTTTTCCAAAATAAAAGTTCAGTGCAAGACATAGGAGAGAGAAAAAGTAGCCTCTGGAGAAAAAAGTATAAAAAATTATTAAAAAGGAAGGGTTTAGTGGGAGCTTGTAAAAAATGAATAGAGCAATGAAGCTAAGCAATAACACAGAAAGATGGTAAATTTTGATATATCATATTTTGGCCAGCAGTGGAAGTTGGCTTACTGGTGAAGAGACAAAGATCGCCCTGGGGAGTAATAGAAGCAAAGAAGTGGAGAAAGAAAATATGCTGTGTATAGTTTCATAGTTCAAAATCTGAGTTTAATTTTTTAAAAGTCCTTTCATAAGAAGGAGATATACAGAAGAAAATAAAATAAAAATTTTTAACATACACTCGAGTATATCTGAAACTCTTCTACTCTTGTTTCTTATTAAATTCAATCTCAAATTAGATATTTAATTTTAGATTTCACTACACAATACACATTTTTAAAGCCAAATAAAAAACTCCCTTCAGCATTTTCTAGAAGACTTAGAAAACATATAAGGCATTCCCTGGTGGCGCCTGCCAATGCAGGGGACACGGGTTCGTGCCCCGGTCCGGGACGATCCCACATGCCACGGAGCGGCTGGGCCCGTGAGCCATGGCCGCTGAGCCTGCGCGTCCGGAGCCTGTGCTCGGCAACGGGAGAGGCCACAACAGTGAGAGGCCCGCGTACCGCAAAAAAAAAAAGAAAACATATATAAGGCACCGTGTGGCTATGCTTATTAATTTAATGATGATGAATCTGAAGAGAAATTTATGATTGTATTATCCAATTACGTGGGTCCAGCCTTGTCAGGAAATAAAATTTGTATACACTCTTAGTAGAGAATAACCACCCTTAATGTTCAGATTGCCAACTGTCGGCAACTAAAACACAGTAAGTATACCTACCTCTGTTTTTACAATTCCTACTTTCCTACCACTTTCCTCAACCCAACCTCCACCCTGAGTATATTTTCTTAACTTCTCTTCCATGCTGACAACTACATTTCCACTCCAGTTGCATTTCCTATTTTAGGATTGGAGCATCCAATCCTTTTCTGATGCTCTGCATTAACAAAAATGGTCAGTCATTGTGTAGGTGAGTATGTGATAAAAATTTAGTACAGTTCAGATAGTGGAACAAAGACCAGTTCGTATACCATCTGTATTAATATAACCAGAATTCCCTTTACAAAATTACGTGATTTTGGGGGGGAGGGTGTTTTTATTTTGGTTTTTATTACTTGTAATATATAGTAGATATACAATATTACATAACTTACAGTTGTACAATATATTGATTCACAATTTTTAAAGGTTATACTCCATTTACAGTTATTTAAAATATTGGCTATATTCCCTGTGTTGTACAATATTTACTGGTGGCTTATTTTATACCTAACAAATTTAAGTTTTTTAAATGTTCATTGCGCATGTGAACTTTGAGTCATTGAACAAATTTGTATTCAGTGTTCCACAATATTGTAAATCAAAATTCATAATCTACATTCATACTTGACTTATACACCATGATTATTATTCATTTCATAGTAATTTTATGTTATCACCTATGTTACTTAGATTTTGCTGCATAACAAATTATCATAAAACTTAGCCACCTAGAGCAACCAGTATTTCTTATGTCACCATTTCTGTGGATGGGAATCTGGCACAGGCTCTCTGGATGTCAGTGGCTGCAGGTCTCTCACAGGCTGCAGTCAGGGTGTCATTCAGGGCTGCAGTCTCATCTGGAGGCTCACCTGGGGGAGGATCCACTTCTAAGATCAGTCACATGATTGTGGGAAATCACGCTTTGAGTTTCCTTCTGGGTTTTGGACTAAGTTGTCTTAGTTTGTCACTGTCTGTTCACTGAGGTCTCCCTCCCTGTCTGTGGAGCACCACAGAGAGAAGCTCACAAGACGGCAGCTGCCCTCCATCAGAGTAAGTAAAACTAGCAAGAGAGGGTGCATAAGATGTCTCTTTACACCCTAATCTCAGAAGTAACAGTCTACCCTTTTTTCCATATTCTAAGTGTTTGAAGTGAGTCACTAGGGCCAGCTCACAGAGGGAAATAGGTTACACAAGGGTGTGAACACCAAGAGCTGCAGAATTTGGGCACCTTCGTAGGGGTTGCCTGCCACCTCACGTTTAACCACTGATTCCCTGAGTCCATGTGGTAGACAAACACTGAAATGACCCCAACGAATCTGGCCTGTGTAACTGCATCCCGCCTCCCTTGAGTAGAGCCTATGAATGTGATGAGATACCAATCCAGTGATTAAGTATGTGAGAGAGTTGACTATAGAAAGGGAGATTGCCTGCGTGGACCTGTCTGAATCACTTGAGCCCTTTGAAAGCAGAGAGCTTCCTCCATGCTGTGGCAGAAGAGAAAGTCAGAGGGAGTAGAAGTTTGAGAGGGATTCAAAGTAAAAGAGATTATTCATTGTTGACTTTGATGATGGAGGGGGCCACATGGAAAGGGACAGAGAGCAGCCTCTAGGAGCTGTGAGGAGCCCCAGGGCCACAGCCAGCAAGAGAGCGGAGCGGTGATCACAGTCTTATAGCCATGAGGAAATAAACTCTTCAACTGTCAGGATGAGCTTTGAAACAGACACTTCCCCAGAGCCTCTGGATGAGAACTTAACTCAGCCAACATTTTGCTATCTACCTTGAGATACCCACAGCACAGCATCAAATTGCATTGTGCCAGACTTCTGACTTACAAAGTGTGAGATAATAAAGGGGTGTGGGAAGTCACTTGGTTTGTGGTAATTCGTTATGCAGCAGCAAAAACGAATATACCCAGCTAACCAACTTTAGCCTCCTGAGGCACATTGTCCCTAGAGACTTTTTGGTGTTCAGACAAGCTTATACAAATATAAGCATTTGTGTAGTTGATTTGACTTTTTGAATTTTTTAAACAGGATATTTAACAGCATGTATTACTGTTACATGCATGCATATCTATATGCCTATATATAGACATATGCACATGAACACATACATAATCACATATATGATGACATATTCAATATATTATATCAATAAGTATATATATATTTAATTGTTTTTAAATATACCTCTGAAGATTGCCTCCTCATTTATTACAACTTGGCCATTCCCCCAAGTTCATAACTAGTAATTTAGATCAGTAGTTCTCTAACTTTCGTGGGTGGTTGACAGCAAGGTCAAAAATATTTTCATAATAATATTAAGGCTTTAGTTGCTTTCTTTACTTTCATTCTCTCACAAGTACGTGATGGAGTCTTCCAGAAGCTACATGAAGTGTGATATCACAACAGAATGAATGTAGAAGCAACTATGATAACCCAGGAATCTTCTATTAAGGCAGGCATTGAAGTGATTTTCCATATGAAAACAATGCCACTCTTCTTGATGTTATTTTTCATTTTAGTAAACATAGTTGTTTTCTTTGAAAATATAATTTATCTTAATATGTAATGAATTTACAATCATTATTTTTAAATGAATGAATACATAATGATTTTGATGTATCCTCAGTATTAATTGCTTCTATGGTAAATACTGATAGGTAACACCCATTTAAATAAAAGTTCTTTGGGTTCCCAATTGTTTTTAAAAATATAAAGCAATCCTGTGACAAAACATTTGAGAAGTCTTATTCTAAACCTTTTCTTTTTGGAGGTGCTTTATTAGCTCACTGAGTGAAGGAACCACATTTTATACTGGGTATTTGTTGATTTCGTGACTGTGAATTCCTTCACCTTTTGTTTCAAAGTATTCTAGTAAAATATAGAACCTAAAACATACATAACTTTGATCCAGCAGCTCTATTTCTGGGTATCAAGCCTAGGGAAAACAAGTTGTGATAGGAGAGAGGAGAAAAAAATGTAGTAGCAGTATTAATTAGGGAAGGCTAGGCTAATCCTCTTGGAACAAAGAAACCCAAAATAGTAGTGAATTCACACGTGAAAGGTTTAAGTCCCATTCATGCTGTATGTCCACAAGGAGGCAGGTGGACTTTGCTCCACAGGGACAAAGAAAAAATTAAGAACTAATCCGAATACTAGACAATTTATTTATAGATGTATGAGGTCAATTGTGCAAAATATAAAGCACTAATGAACTTGTTATTTTAAGACAACACTCACTATGCCACATTAATGTTGTGATAAAAACATAAAAATAGATTGCTTTATGTGGAGAGAATTAGAAAGAAGTCATAGAAAAGTATTTAAGGTTTTTTTTTAACAACAATTTAAGGTGGAAGTATATATTATGGTCAATGGCTTATTGTCTTATTTCATCAAACTAAATATCTCCTTTTCTTTCTCTTTGCATAATATTCTGCAACGTGTACCCATACTTGTCTTTTATGTCAGTTAAATTTTAAGAGCAATGTATTTTAGACAGAAGATTTTGGATGACATTCAAAAAATAACATTTTTGTGAAGTTGCTTTGACAAATAATTAGATGTGAAATGTGTATTTAAGTTTCAGACTAGCAATTGCTGCCTAGCAGGTTTTTTTTAAGCCAATAAAGCTCAAGTAAATTGTACAGATGACAGATCTAAAAGTTCATAGCTTTTTTCATCAGTCTATTGTAGATACAAGGGAAAGTGGTTGACATATTTTTGAACAGTGGTAAGTTTTTCAGAACATGATATTTTCAATTATTTTTAAATCTTGAGATTCCACTTCGAAGGTGGAAGGAAAATATCAACAAGGTTTCTCCTGAGAGTTTGAGTATATGAGTTAGGTGCTCAAATCTGAGAGTAATGCACTAGTCACATGTACATAAATCGAAAAATATATATAACCCCCCAATAATTCTAGATTTCCAAATCTTTTTTTTTTTTTATTTTTTGGTATCAAACTACCCTGATCAAGGATGATTTATTGCAAAAAAAAAAAAAAAAAAAAGGTCTTTTGAAGATGTCATTGACATAATCCTTCAGGACTTTGAGATTTTTGTACATATTTATTCATACAATCTGAAATCTGGCTTCTGCTGGCATGGATTTGCCCAGCAAACAAAATTGCAGCACAAATTATATTCCCAGATTCTGGTTTTTTCTTCATTGTTGTTTTTGTTGTATGAAAAGACCAAAATATAAAAAGCTAACTATGCATATTGAGAACATCTCTGCTGTGACATTCAGTAATCAAAGGCCGTGAAAACTGACAGAGCTATGCATGATGAGAGGCATAATCAAAGAGCTCAAAGTGAATTACTTAAAAAGCTATTGCAAAAGATGCAGATGTAGAGAATGGACTTGAGGACACAGGGAGGGGGAAGGGTAAGCTGAGACGAAGTGAGAGAGTGGCATTGATATATATACACTACCAAATGTAAAATAGATAGCTAGTGGGAAGCAGCCGCATAGCAGCGGGCTTCCCTGGTGGCGCAGTGATTGAGAGTCCGCCTGCCGATGCAGGGGATGCGGGTTCGTGCCCCGGTCCAGGAAGATCCCACATGCTGCGGAGCAGCTGGGCCTGTGAGCCATGGCTTCTGAGCCTGCGCATCCGGAGCCTGTGCTCTGCAACAGGAGAGGCCACAACAGTGAGAGGTCCACATACAGCAAAAAAAAAAAAAAAAAAAAAAAGGCCGCATAGCACAGGGAGATCAGCTCAGTGCTTTGTGACCACCTAGAGGGGTGGGATAAGGAAGGTGAGAGGGAGACGCAAGAGGGAGGGGATATGGGGATATATGTATATGTATAGCTGATTCATGTTGTTATACAGCAGAAACTAACACAACATTGTAAAGCAATTATACTCCAATAAAGATGTTAAAAAAAAATAAAAAGCTATTCCATACTACTCAGCCATAAAAAAGAATAAAATAATGCCATTGGCAGCAACATGGATAGATCTAGAAATTATGACACTAAGTGAAGTAAGTCAGAAAGAAAAAGACAAATACCAGATGATATTTATATCTGGAATCTAAAATATGACACAATTTTTCTACAAAACAGAAACAAACTCACAGACATAGAGAACAGACTTGTGGTTTCCAAGGGGGAAGAGGGTAAAGGAGGGAAGATTTGGGAGTTTGGGATTAGCAGATGCAAACTATTATGTATAGAATGGATAAACAACAAGGTCCTACTGTATAGCACAGGGAACTATATTCAATACCCTGTGATAAACCATAATGGAAGAGAATATGGAACAGAATATATATACATATATAGAGAGAAATATCTGAATCACTTTGCTGTACCCAGAAACTAACACAACATTGAAAATTAACTATACTTCAGTAAAATAATTTTTTTAAAAGCTATTCCAACGTGGTGTAGGAAGCAAAAAGAAGTGAATTTGGAATATGGAGAAATAGATTCTGACTGTAGATCATTTTCACGGTGCCTCTAAGCAGCTCTATTTGGAGGGAGGAGGATGGAGTCTCCATAGGCTCCCTATGTGGTTACAGCAACTTTCTTGTAGGCACCATCAATCACTTAATCCAAATCAGTCCCACTTGTCCCCTGCTTCAACTTGCTTCAACTGAAGAAAATTCTTCTGGGAAAAAGGAACCATGAGGCAGAAGAAACTTTAAGGTAATATTCTAAACCTAAATAAATATATACAAACATTTGAGGATAGGGGAAAATACCATGAATCACAACATATAAAACTAAGAACAGAATTCTTTTTGAAAAAGGAAGAAATGAAGAGTTGATTTATGTAGGAAGGAAACAAACAAACACAAAAGATAGAATAATCTTGGAAATGAAGCCTAGACCAAAAGGTTTAATTGACAAGGCAAAACTGACTTCAGTGAAATATAATGAGGACCACTGAAGAAGCACTGTAGGGCTTCCCTGGTGGCGCAGTGGTTGAGAGTCCGTCTGCCGATGCAGGGGATGCGGGTTCATGCCCCAGTCCGGGAAGATCCCACTTGCCGCCGAGCGGCTAGGTCCCTGAGCCATGGCCACTAAGCCTGAGCGTCCGGAGCCTGTGCTCCGCAGCAGGAGAGGCCACAACAGTGAGAGGCCCGTGTACCGCAAAAAAAAAAAAAAAAAAAAGTACTGTAAAATGACAAGAAGAATGAAAATGAGATTTTAAGAAAGGAAGTAAAAAAAAGTCACAATGGGAAGTGGTGGCAAAGTGGAAAGCAAGAAAGGAATAATATTCATATCATCGATGTCTCTGGGAAGAAACACAAAACAATGGAACAGACTAATATTGAAACATGAGCCAAGAAAATTTTCCAAAAAAAACCCAAAAAGGATTAGAATCTAAATACTGAAATAACCTACCCAGCAATCCAGAAAAGTTAACTCTGAGACATCTCCTAATAAAACTGTAAGATTCTAAAATGAAATCTTCAAGGCTTCCAGGTACAAAGATAACTTACATAGGCAAAAGACATCAGTTTTTTCACAAACCACACACAGAACAAGGCAACAATGGAGCAGCTTCTTTACAAAACTCAATAAAAGAAAGTATAAGCCAAAAAATTTATACCAGCCAAGTTTCCCTTCAAGAACCAAGGCTTTGACAGAGGTGCCAAGAATGCACAATGAGGAAAGGATAGTCTCTTTAACACAGCATGTTGGGAAAACTGGCTATCCACATGCAAAAGAATGAAATTGGATTCCCGGGCTACAATCCTCGTTTTGCCCCAAATAAAACTTAGCTCCAACTCTCATCTTGTGCATTTTTTTCAGTCGACACTAGGAGGGGCCGAGATTGGCCATCCTTCCTCTCTCCGAGGCTTGATCATTTTCCTTTCCTCTTCACTTCCCCGAAGTGCCTGTGACTACCTTGTGGGGAGGATGGAGGTGGGGAGGGAGGAGGGGTGAGTTTCAGGCACAGGTGCAAGCCAGGCTGTGCCCTAGGACCCTGGCAGATGCCCCTGCTGATTCCCTTCTCTCCTGTCTTCTTGGAGGCCCTCTTGAGCTCGGACTGGACATGGCCCAGGACCAGCTCTCCCCTCAGAAGCTCCCTTGGCTGACCCTCCTCCCATCAGTGAGTCTGGCCCCCAGCAAGGCACATCGCCTAATCCCAGCCCCACGCCCTGAAATACCTTCTCCCATTGCCCACCTCCACCTACCCGCATGTCCAGAAGGGCTAATTACTCGCTCCTGTTTCTCAAAGTAAAAAAAGACTAATAGCATATCTAATAGAGTTGAACCTTCGTATCCAGAGTCAAATGCAAGAATGAAGTTTACTTGGGGGCATTTTAAATGACCAGATATTACAAGTGACCTAAGACTTGAAGTGTGCTGCTGAAACATAGGAGTCTCATTCAGATAAATTTCTTTTAAGCTATTTTTCTTCTTTCAGGCTCAGTCAGGTTAAAACAGTTGTTAAATATAACGCATTTAGCCAAGGTTGGCAGCAGTAACCCAGGCCTTTGGGGTGATAATCCGTATGATAATAATTTTTTAAAACTGAAGAAATGCTTCGCTTTTAACTGTCAATTTACATCAACTCTAAAATACAGGTTTTGCTTTTTAAATTAACAATAAGAACCAAGCTGTATATAACTTTAGATTTTTATATACGGTAGTTTGATAAGGGTTTATAAAAATAAACACATGCACTTTTTATAATGCCAAACACTGAAATCTGGCATCATGACTCGTGGATATAGCTACAGACGGAAGTGTAGGATGGTATATGTTTAAAAAAGTCTATTTTCGGAAACACTGCAATAACAAACAAAAAAATGTGTCTGAAACTCTTCCTTCTTACGGACAGTCCCAGCCTCGACATCAATTCTCTGATAGATCGTGTGTGTTCACCTGGCTACGAGGGCATAGTACTAAGTGAGAGGTTTTTAATTACATTTAAAATTGTTTCACTTATAGAATATTCTTAGCAACTAAGGGATATAGATTCAATTAATTAATAAAGGGACACACACACTCACACATAGAGGGAGGATTAACATATTCCACACTGAGCCAAGAAGACCTCTTCTTTTTCTGGATTACATTCCTATACCCAGAGGTGATACGTTGATGAAAGTGTCTGTAGATAAAGAAGACTATAATATTCCTGGAATAACCCTTTCTTTTCCTAAGAAAGTAGGGGTGGGCATATTAGCTGAGGTTATATGTAACACAAAGGCATTAAACAACATGGAAATTAAATTTACAATAACTATGAAGCTCTACAATGCAAATCTAACAGAAATGAGTATTATTTATTAAACTGGATGACACTATTTTTCGTGCAGTAGAAATTTTAGGAAGTATAAAGAGAAGGTAACAAAGAGGTAAGAAACTTATATCATTTCTATTAGCCCAGATTAAATGGGGGGAAAACATATAAGCCATGTAAAATAATTAATTAGGCAAATCTTATGGGTGTATTTATATGAACTACTCTATTTGTATTTATCTGTACAACTTCTTAGCAATTACCCATGAAACATTTGAAAAGCTTACCATTAGCCAAAACTAAAACTTCATGGTATTCTTCAATAAAGCAGGAAACTAAGAAAACTATGAAACATGATTTGCTGTACCACTTAGAGATGTTTTTTAAATGATGATCAAGGAACTCTAAGACCCAAAGGAAATCAAGCCACAATTCAATAAGATATAGAAAACAATGATGAAGACATTATCTCTTAGAAATTATCGAATGTCAACAAAGCAGTGCTCAGAGGAATATTCAAGGCCAAAAATGCATTCATCATTTGGCAAAAGTAAATTAAAATAATTTAGGCATGTAATTTAAAATGTTAGAACTAGAACCACAGACTATCCTGTGAAAAAAAGTGAATTAAAATAGCTTAGGCATGAAATTTAAAAGTTAGAACTGGAACCACAAACTAAACCTGTGAAAAAAACTGAATTAAAATAATTTAGGCAAGTAATTTAGAAGTTAGAACTAGAACCACAAACTAAATCTATGGAAAGCATACGAATGAATTAGTAAAGATTAAAGCAGAAAATAGTAGCAAAACAAAAATGTTCAGAAAGAACAATACAAAAATCCAGTGGCTGTTTCTCTGAAATAAAATAATAATAGAGAAAAGATAACTAATCAAGAATTTTCTCAAAAGAGAACAAATTCACATATCATAGTCAGCATCTTACATACACATATATTCAAGAAATATAAATTAAAAGCAGGAAGCGAGATCCAGCAGTGCATTAAAAAATTCATAAAACACGTTAAAATTTATTCCAAGAAAGCAGAGGTAGCTAAACATTTGGCAATCTATTAATGCAATTCATCATATTAACACATTAAATAGAAAATAACTCATGAAAATGGTAATAATAAAACCCCCATGAGAGGTAGGGAAATCGCTTGGAAATATTCAACACATCTTTAAGATAAGTTGCAAACAAAGAAGCTAAGAAACTTTCTTACAATGATAAGTGTATTCATTAAAAATCTACATCCAACACCATACTTAATGAGAAAAACGTTGAAGCATTAGTTTTAAAGTTAGGAACAAAACAAAGGTAACCACTCTGGCTGAGAGTATCAGCATAAAAACACAGTAAAGACTATCTTACACAATACGACAAAAAATGATAAAATATTTGAGATTGGAAACAAAAACTGAAACTATCACTGTTAAGAGAAAATACTGTTTAGGAGAGTATCACAGACAAACGGAATTAATCATAAATTTCAACAATGTTGCTGGTTACAAGATCAATATAAAATAGGTAGCTTTAGACGAAACAACTATAACAATTAGCAAATTTATTCAATAAAATAAAAATCCCATTCTGACAGCAACAGAAAATAGAAGTTACCTAGGTGTGAATCTTAAATGATGTATAAACCTCCATGGAAGAAATGATAAATTCCAGGTATAAATAAAGATGACTATAACATCAAAATTTATACTATTATGTAGAATTAGAAAATGTCTGTTTAAAAATCACACTGCCCATCTGGAGCTGATTTTTAAGTACTGTGGTGCTAATAGCCAAATTTTTAAGCATGTTGATTGTTCTTCAAAAATCAAGGATGTTCCAAGATCAAAAAGAGTAGTATTCCAAGGGTAACAAATTAGATAATATATTGTCTAAAATGTACTTAATACACAGATCTAAATATGCAGTGTGTTATTTAATCTACATGTGGCATGGCTCAAGGGCTTTTAAAGCAGCCCAAAACTCTGTAGATTGTTTTTAACTGACAGGCAACCCCACTGGCATTAATTTCAATTGACCTTCATGCCCATATTCCTGAATTTTCCCGATCAGACTGATTATACTGACATCACTTGTGATGTTAGCTTTAACTCCAGCACACAACTGGAGTGTCCACAATTCTGTCCTCCTTCTTTTTAAATCTTTTTCTTTGTTTTTCTTTTCTCTTTTCTTTTTTTTAAACAAAGCTCAAACAGGATTTCCCAGTTGGTACCTTGGCTACTGCCCCATAGGGTTTCACAACCTTCTCTCTGAAGAACTGCTATTTCCAAATTGAATTTTCTATTTAATGAGCAAAATTTCCTCAGGCCTAAGTATTTAGGCTTTAGAGACAATTTGCAGGGAAAACATACAAAGAGAGATTTTAACCACTGGATTAAAAACACAGGGTTCAAAAGTGGCCACTTTAAAGGAGACAATATTTTGGACGGGTAATGTCACTTCACACCAAATATTTTTGGAGTACTTTCTGTTGAAAGCAAGCAAGAAATTCTCCACCTCTGCTGAGCATAACTTTTTAAATACATCATTTTAGAGTCACCGTTGATTTTTAAATTTAATAATTTATTTAAATATGTATATATTTTTTTACATTTCCTTGAAACCAAGGTGTGTTTATTTGTAGAGCAATATTTTGTTGCAGGAAGAACTCATGTACCTGCATACAGAACTGTGACATTCTTAGGTCAAAAGTCAACTTGAAATTAAAATAGTTTATTATAGAATTAAAATATCTAAAATAAAGTCCATCCCAAAATTGTCATCCATATTCATTTTCTCCCCCTTCTGGATGATTGAAATATTTAGAGCACCAAGTTCAGCTACAGGAGGTTTTGGAGGAGATGAAGGGCAGATAAAACCCCTTGAGGCACCTTCACCACCAGGACTTGCTGAGGTCTGCGAACTATTTTCTCTCCGAGAAAATCGTTCCTCAGCCTCTGTTGCTGCTTTCTCTTGCAAAATTTCTCATCCAAATTAACTAAAGAGAAATGGATACCCTAGTTGAATGGCTAATCATAAACAATAAAGAACAATAGAAACAGAAGCAAATGAACGATAAAGACAAAAACAACAATAATATTTATGTGCTTCTAGACCAGCGATGCCTCCCATTTATATGTCTTAATAAAAATTCAGGAACTCTTTTATTAGAAATGGGTTTTTTTTACAGGTTTACACACTTATAACTCTATTAAAAACAAAATTAATGTATTTAAACTAAAATGTCAAGTAAACTAGAAAGTAAAGTTTGTATGTACATACATTTATTCACACACATGAATACTAATGCAGCTCTTTACACTAAGGGATCATAAAAATTTAATGATGCAAAACAGGATATTCTGAAACTGTTTCAAACCAATTTTGAATGTCTTTGAAAAGAATAGTCATTTATAGTTAGAGTGATTTTCTTGTTTCTAGAAGAGAACAAATTCACTCTTCACCATTATCACATTTGAGTTTTTTGAACAAAGTAGTCTCTCAAAAAACGAGGTCTCAAAAAAGCCCTTCCAAAAAATGTTTATAATGGTGAATGTTCAAGAAAGAGTTTGGTTGATTGACTTTTATATTTACATAAATTACTTTTTTAAGACTCCTTGATGCCTTACTGTGCTTCTACCCTAAATAATATATTGATAATAATTTGATAATTTGAACAATATTTTATTAGTCTCTAATGCTCTTACTCAAAAATAGACAAGTGACATAATGGCATTACTAATTATTTTTATGTTCAGTTTTCCTAATCTTGTGAATATTATTTTTGAAGCCATGAAAAATAAAACTTCTTCTTAAACAATTTATTTTTTTCCTCCGCAAATAACCCAAAATAATAGTGAGAACAAAGTACACATCGAAGATTCATACTTTGTGGACAATTCTAGTCAGTTTATATTAACTTTATTGGTTTTACAGTCTTTTGATTTGATTTTTAATTTAGAGATAATTTTGGATTTCTAAAAAAAAGGAAATAAATAAAAACCATTCTCTTGAGATAAGATGATACCTCTGACATATTCTATTCTATTTGATACTTGTCACCTTTTGATGACAGTGAAAAAAAAAATTCTAAGACATTTTTATGAATCATAAATCTTAAAATTAGAATATCCATATCCCAGGAATCTAAAAATAGTAACCCCCCGACCCTTGTGTAGTGCAATCCAATTGAGTTGGCCACAGGGTGTAAACATCAAAATGATATGGAACTCATTCAAAAGGCAGCTTACAGGTTTCTAGAATATTAATTGAAAACAATTACAATCGGATGGAAAGTATATTAAAAGGTGATGGAATTTTATACTTATAGGTGATTCTGAAGAAACTGAATCTTGTAAAGTTTTTTCAGTCTTCAATCCTGAAGAATCTTGTGAAGAATCTTTCATGAATCTTCACATGAAGAATGTGAAGAAAAATTTCATTCACATTGTCTTAAAAAATGACGGTTTGTCTCAATGATCTAATATATTTTATGGACCATTCATTAATCTTCTCATGTCTGTGCAGAATTATGTTAAACTAACCCTGAAATTTTTAAAAAATAAAACACTAAATCTATAACACTATTTACAAAGACATTAAAAATTCTAATTAGAGAACATAATATTCTATTTATTGATCAAATTAAATAGTATAATAAAGCTAAAGACAGGTATTATTATTTTAATGATAGCATTTTTTGCATAACAACAGTATAGAAGTAAGCACATCTAAGATTCTGATGAATGAGCTGAGAGATTATAAAGTAAAGAGAAATACAAGCTCTGTGGAGAGAGGGTTATTCACGTTTTTTACAGCATGGAGTAAATTATGCTTTGATGACATTACAGAGAAGGATACTTAAAATTTATTTATTTTTTATTGAAGTATAGTTGATTTTCAATGTTGGTTAGTTTAGAAAAAAGGATACTTTTAATAAATTAGCATCTCTAGAATATTATATTAAAAAGTTATCAAGGAAAATACCTATAAAACATGGTAAAATGATAACTAAAATTTTACTAGCTATCTGCAACAGAGTGGCATGGTCCCCTTTGTCCTAATACATGATACTGGTGTTCAGATTCCTGAGACCACTCTTTGAATTCACCTCTTCACTGCCTGATTGCTTTGGATGGGCAATTTCTACGTGACCCGCAGGCATCTATGAAAATCAAGAGTTCCTTTGTTACAACTCAGAAACAGGAATCAATTTTTTGACACACAGAAAGGAGTGCCTCTTTAACCTTCCAAAACTTATGCTGCTTCAGTGATTACAAGTTAATTGATCTTTTCTCCTCTGTGAAAAGCCAGTCTAAATCCATGGTTTTCTCTAAGGATGCTCTAACGAGAACTGTTCTTGCCTCTTTGGAAGTATGTAGTTTAAGCCAATCTGAAAAAGATTTTAAGTGTAAAAGTCTCCATCATTTCAAGTATACAGTTAATGTTCTCTATAATTTTATTCAAATCCAACCTTAGAAATATTTTTCTCACAAGGTATTTTTATTTTACTTTATTTTTTTAACATCTTTATTGGAGTATAATTGCTTTACAATGGGGTGTTAGTTTCTGCTTTATAACAAAGTGAATCAGTTATACATATACATATATCCCCATATCTCTTCCCTCTTGCATCTCCCTCCCTCCTACCCTCCCTATCCCACCCCTCTAGGTGGTCACAAGGTATTTTAAAAATGAAGCTTCAAGAAAAGAACTGGGAGAAATAAAAGAACAACCCACAAAAGTATAAAGCTCAGCTTTTTAGTGTTTTCCCTCATGCTTCTTTTGTGAAAAGAAATGGAGGTGGAGAGTTTTCTATTGAGAATTTGGGTGTGAGATTTATATATTTGTTTCCTTCCTTTGAGTAGTAGCAGTAGAAGGAAAGCTATCAAAACCAAACTTCTCAGATTGCCAACAAACACGTGAAAGAATGCTCAACATCATTAATCATTAGAGAAATGCAAGTCAAAACTACAATGAGGTACCATCTCACACTGGTCAGAATGGCCATCATCAAAAAATCTACAAACAATAAGTGCTGGAGAGGATGTGGAGAAAGGGGAACCCTCTTGTACTGTTGGTGGGAATGTAAATTGATACAGCCACTATGGAAAACAGTATGGAGGTTCCTTAAGAAACTAAAACTAGAACTACCATAACACCCAGCAATCCCACTACTGGGCATATACCGTGAGAAAACCATAATTCAAAAAGAGTCATGTACCACAATGTTCATTGCAGCTCTATTTACAATAGCCAGGACATGAAAGCAACCTAAGTGTCCATCAATAGATGAATAGATAAAGAAGATGTGGCACATATATACAATGGAATATTACTCAGCCATAAAAAGGAATGAAACTGAGTTATTTGTAGTGAGGTGGATGGACATAGAGACTGTCATACAGAGTGAAGTAAGTCAGAAAGAGAAAAACAAATACCATATGCTAACACATATATATGGAATCTAAACCAAAGAAAATGGTCAGAAGAACCTAGGGACGAGACGGGAATAAAGATGCAGACCTACTAGAGAATGGACTTGAGGATACAGGGAGGGGGAAGGGTAAGCTGGGACAAAGTGAGAGAGTGGCATGGACATATATACACTACCTAATGTAAAATAGATAGCTAGTGGGAAGCAGCAGCATAGCATAGGGAGATCAGCTCGGTGCTTTGAGACCACCTGGAGGGGTGGGTTAGGGAGGGTGGGAGGGAGGGAGACGCTAGAGTGAAGAGATATAGGGACACATGTATATGTATAACTCATTCACTTTGTTATAAAGCAGAAACTAACATACCATTGTAAAGTAGTTATACTCCAATAAAGATGTTTAAAAAAAAAAAAAAACCTCCTTGTACAGGGTTTCATGTGAGAGAATTTAATCTGAGTACCAAATAGCATCAGGCTCCTGCAAGTGTCTGACACTTCTGCCCCAGGGCTGTTTTTAAACAATTTTCCGCTTTCCTGTCAATGAAATTTGGCATACAGCTCCACGCACTGCCTTATTACTAAAGGAGGAGGGGTAAATAAAAGTCGTTTTCCCACCTAATGAGATGTCAGAGGTGAAATCAACAAAATAAAGCAAACTCGGACTCCAATGTGGAAAAAAATATTTCACGTGTAAATTTTGTATTATGTGGACTCAGTTCTTCATAAAATTAACAGTAGTCACACAAATTATAGATTAGGATTGTTTGGTTTTCTGTGAATTATCTAAGTCCTGATAGTTTCATTTATAAAGATGGGTGAACATTAGCAGTATTGGAATTTCACCTGTAATATTATTTGCAGGAAAAGAATTTAATTCCATGATCTTTGTTAAGAGGAAATAACACAATGGAAAAAGTTCCAGAGCCATATGTAAAATGCATGAATAACTTTTCAGAAATGACTCCAACTCCAGCTGAAATGTTTCTAACGTTTTAAATACGGTCCTTAGACAGAATATGTTCTTTACCTTGAAAGGCAAAAATTTCTCCGATATTTGTTTAGAGAGTTTTTTACTTGTTTATTTCAATAGCAGGATGACAATTTAAAAGAAATGTCCTTTCAGATAATGATGTAACCAAGTTACATTATTTGCTATCAGCTGTGATTTTTTTATTAAAACCTACTCACACATACTTGCACAAATACTTATAGATTCATGGCTATAAGTTTTGCCTTCAAAATAATCTAAAAGTGTTATTTTATTAAAACTGAAGCATAGAGACATTAAATGACTTGAACTTGTACCCAGATAGCTACTAACAGAAACTGAAATGTAATAAATTTCTAGTGTAATGTTTGCTTTCTTGTTCAATGATAAAATGTATGCTACCAGTGAAATGCTTGTTATTTTAGTATTGGTTGATAAGTATTATTGAGAATAGTCATAATCATTTGTCTCATGCTATTTGCCTTCTGTATTTGTTTTACTTCAAAGTACTTCACAATCATCTTTGAAAAGAAGATATAGATTGTCTAATGTCAGAGATGGAAAAAATAAGACAGGGAGAAATTGAAGGAAAAGGTCAGCCATAACTAAAGATTCAAGCAAGAATTACAACTTAGATCTCTCTTGAAAAGAAATTCAGTTCTAAGTGACCTATAAGACACTGTCACTGTCTGTAAAATTAGTTTTTTGTTTAACATCTCCGTTGTTGAAGAATCTGATTTGCCAGATTTGCTTTCAGTGCATTGTATCATTGTTTTATTAAGGTTGCATATAATAATAGAAGGAAAGACCATTAGAATAAACATTGCATCTCTCAATTTATTTGATAACTCCTTTTACACATACTAAACTATGTGACCTTTCTTTAAAGTAAACTTTTAAGTGTACCAAACATACTGACCCCTTTCTTAAATACTGGCATAACATTAATGGAAGTAATGGGATTGTTTCACGGTATTATCAGAGTATTCATAGTGTAGCACATTAAGACTGGAGGTTACAGAGATCTAAAAATAATGAGCAATCAGTACAAAACCATATTTAGATTCCCAGGTGTAAAGCTGTAATATCTTCTGAATACAATTCCTGAAGGGATAGGACACATTTACAGCAATTAAACAACACTCCCTTTTATCTCATGAAATGGTGAAAATCTATTTTCGCTATCAGCAGCCATTATTGGTCCATTATCCTATTTTCCCTCTGAGGATTGTTCATGATCTTGGACCTCCTTAAACACATGAGCTCCCATCACTTTAGCCTTAAGGTAATAGCCATCACCATGTAAAGACAGCTTAGTAATGGCCCATCATGAAATAAAGATAGAGCACTCAGGACAGGTGACCTCAGAATATTCAAGTAAATATGTGAAATTAACAAGGGCATTCTGAAATTGCACATCATAAGACATAATCAAACATACACTGATTATGTCAATATAAATGGTATTCTCTAGAGCGGAGGGAGAACTCAGAAGAATTAAGATTTGGTAATCCACACATAAAAACCACGCAAGTGCCTCATTATATATGGTTTCAGGGATATCATCCCAGATCAAAATAGCAATAAATAAAATAAATTTATCAATCTAGTATTCAGGGAGATAAGACATAGAAGGAAGCGATTAATGACAGCAGTTTACCTTTTCCCTTGAAGGATTTCAAACTACTTTTGTAACAATAAAAATACACCTTAAAAAAAAACCACCATGCAAGTGCCTCTCATATGCAAAGCACTACTGGGGGCTGTGATGTGGTAGCCTCAGAGTTATAAGCAGAATTCTACCCGCCAAAAAATTTAGTCAGGAGGTCCCACAGGTAATGACTTCAAGGTGAAATGTGATTAACGACCTCTAAGTGGGCAAACCATGCTGGACAGTTATAGCCACTTAAATCACTCCTGGCTGGAATAGCCAGGGAACATTTAATTTAAAAAAAGCAATATTTCATCTGACTTTTATCCTTTCTGGGGGAATCTCAAATATAGCTGGACAAGTTTATTTATGCCAATGTATTTTCTGATACAGGGCAGGGTGGAAAGGCATCCCTAAGACCAGTATACCTGTCCGTTCCAGGCTATTATGAAAAAGGAGGCATTCATTCTAGGAAGGATGCATAGCTACAGTTCTCAAGCCAATAAGTGTATGGTGGTACATAACATGGCATCCTTTGGTTGACTAGGGCCTAAAGATTGTTCTGTCCTCCTGTATGTTGTACCAGTTGACCCTCCTTGAGACAAAGGTGAGAATGATTTTTTTTTATTGAAGGTAGTTGATTTACAACGTTGTGTTAATTTCTGCTGTACAGCAAAGTGATTCAGTTATATGTATATATGCATTATTTTAATATTCTTTTCCATTATGGTTTATCACAGGATATTGGATATAGCTCCCCGTGTTATACAATAGGACCTTGTTATTTATCCATTCTGTATATACTAGTTTGCATCTGCTAATCCCAAACGCCCAATCCATCGTTCCCCCATCCCTCCTCCCCCTTGGCAACCACATGTCTATTCAAGGTGAGAATGATTTGAAGTTCCATGACTTAGAGCTTCTGACCTCTAAGAAAAGTGACTACATGCTCATAAAATAAATGGAGTCACCTGGGTAAATACTGTCTGGGTTCACGTGAGTCATAGCCATTTCCACATTTCCTGGAATATGATTCCACTGTTTAAAAATTCCCACCATGGACAAACAATCCGAGATATCATAGCTATGCAGTTTGTTTTCACCCAAGAGCTTCCTCTCCAGATATTAATCCAACTGACTCTCATCTCTCCCTCCAGCTAGCAGTGTTCAAAATCATTACAGGGCACGGTAAACGATGGTTTCCAGCATAAGAGAGAAAGCAAGTTTGTTAGGAAGGCTAAAAATTCTCTTATCTTCATGGTACTATCAAGCTTACCCATTTGCTTTACAAAAAAGTAGTCTCGTTAATTGAGGTTTAGTTAAAGAGTTAAGGAACTCTTTAAAACATTTCCCTCTTACTATATATTAAAGAAGAAAAAAGAACCAATCGTGCATATGTGTTTTGTTTATGCCAAAGTAAAACACAGATCTCATCAGAAAGCCTCTAAAGTGATATATTAAAAGCTCTACCTGGGCTTCCCTGGTGGCGCAGTGGTTGAGAGTCCGCCTGCCGATGCACGGGACACGATTTCGTGCCCCGGACCGCAAAGATCCCACATGCCGCAGAGCAACTAAGCCCATGAGCCATGGCCGCTGAGCCTGCGCGTCCGGAGCCTCCGCTCCGCAACGGGAGAGGCCACAACAGTGACGAGGCCCGCGTACCGCAGGGGGAAAAAAAAAAAAATGCTCGCTCTTATGAAACTTTCCACAGTAAACAAGTGTTTATTTTTTTTTCTTTTTTTTTTTAACATCTTTATTGGGGTATAATTGCTTTACAATGGGGTGTTAGTTTCTGCTTTATAACAAAGTGAATCAGTTATACATATACATATGTTCCCATATCTCTTCCCTCTTGCGTCTCCCTCCCTCCCACCCTCCCTAGCCCACCCCTCCACGCGGTCACAATGCACCGAGCTGATCTCCCTGTGCTATGCGGCTGCTTCCCACTAGCTATCTACCTTACGTTTCGTAGTGTATATATGTCCATGCCTCCCTCTCGCTTTGTCACAGCTCACCCTTCCCCCTCCCCATATCCTCAAGTCCGTTCTCTTGTAGGTCTGTGTCTTTATTCCTGTCTTACCCCTAGGTTCTTCACGACATTTTTTCTCTTAAATTCCATATATATGTGTTAGCATATGGTATTTGTCTTTCTCTTTCTGACTTACTTCACTGTGTATGAAAGACTCTAGGTCTATCCACCTCATTACAAATAGCTCGATTTCATTTCTTTTTACGGCTGAGTAATATTCCATTGTATATATGTGCCACATCTTCTTCATCCATTCATCCAAAGATGAAACAACACTTAGGTTGTTTCCATCTCTGGGCTATTGTAAACAGAGCTGCAATGAACATTTTGGTACATGACTCTTTTTGAATTTCGGTTTTCTCAGGGTATATGCCCAGTAGTGGGATTGCTGGGTCATATGGTAGTTCTATTTGTAGTTTTTTAAGGAACCTCCATACTGTTCTCCATACTGGCTGTACCAATTCACATTCCCACCAGCAGTGCAAGAGTGTTCCCTTCTCTCCACACCCTCTCCAGAATTTACTGTTTCTAGATTTTTTATGATGGCCATTCTGACTGCTGTGAGATGATATCTCATTGTAGTTTTGATTTGCATTTCTCTAATGATTAATGATGTTGAGCATTCTTTCATGTGTTTGTTGACAGTCTGTATATCTTCTTTGGAGATATGTCTATTTAGGTCTTCTGACCATTTTTGGATTGGGTTGTTTGTTTTTTTGTTATTGAGCTGCTTGTAAATTTTGAAGATTAATCCTTTGTCAGTTGCTTCATTTGCAAATATTTTCTCCCATTCTGAGGGTTGTCTTTTAGTCTTGTTTATGGTTTCCTTTGCTGTGCAAAAGCTTTGAAGTTTCATTAGGTACCATTTGTTTATTTTTGTTATTATTTCCATTTCTCTAGGAGGTGGGTCAAAAAGGATCTTGCTGTGATTTATGTCATAGAGTGTTCTGCCTATGTTTCCTCTAAGAAGCTTGATAGTTTCTGGCCTTACATTTAGGTCTTTAATCCATTTTGTGCTTATTTTTGTGTATGGTGTTAGGGAGTGTTCTAATTTCATTCTTTTCCATGTGCCTGTCCAGTTTTCCCAGCACCACTTATTGAAGAGACGTCCTTTCTCCACTGTACATTCCTGCCTCCTTTATCAAAGATAAGGTGACCATATGTGCATGGGTTTATCTCTGGGCTTTCTATCCTGTTCCATTGATCTATCCTTCTGTTTTTGTGCCAGTACCATACTGTTTGATTACTGTAGCTTTGTAGTATAGTCTGAAGTCAGGGAGCCTGATTCCTCCAGCTCCATTTTTCATTCTCAAGATTGCTTTGGCTATTCGGGGTCTTTTGTGTTTCCACACAAATTGTGAAATTTTTTGTTCTAGCTCTGTGAAAAATGCCAGTGGTAGTTTGATAGGGATTGCATTGAATCTGTAGATTGCTTTGGGTAGTAGAGTCATTTTCACAATGTTGATTCTTCCAATACAAGAACATTGTATATCTCTCCATCTATTTGTATCATCTTTAATTTCTTTCATCAGTGTCTTATAATTTTCTGCATACAGGTCTTTTGTCTCCTTAGGTAGGTTTATTCCTAGATATTTTATTCTTTTTGTTGCAGTGGTAAATGGGAGTGTTTTCTTGATTTCACTTTCAGATTTTTCATCATTAGTGTATAGGAATGCCAGAGATTTCTGTGCATTAATTTTGTATTCTGCAACTTTACCAAATTCATTGATTAGCTCTAGTAGTTTTCTGGTAGCATCTTTAGGATTCTCTATGTATAGTATCACGTCATCTGCAAACAGTGACAGCTTTACTTCTTCTTTTCTGATTTGGATTCCTCTTATTTCCTTTTCTTCTCTGATTGCTGTGGCTAAAACTTCTAAAACTGTGTTGAATAAGAGTGGTGAGAGTGGGCAACCTTGTCTTGTTCCTGATCTTAGTGGAAATGCTTTCAGTTTTTCACCATTAAGGATGATGTTGGCTGTGGGTTTGTCATATATGGCCTTTATTATGTTGAGGAAAGTTCCCTCTTGCCTACTTTCTGCAGGGTTTTTATCATAAATGGGTGTTGAATTTTGTCAAAAGCTTTCTCTGCATCTATTGAGAGGATCAGATGGTTTTTCTCCTTCAATTTGTTAATATGGTTTATCACATTGATTGATTTGCGTATATTGAAGAATCCTTGCATTCCTGGAATAAACCCCAATTGATCATGCTGTATGATCTTTTTAATGTGCTGTTGGATTCTGTTTGCTAGTATTTTGTTGAGGATTTTTGCATCTATGTTCATTAGTGATATTGGCCTGTAGTTTTCTTTCTTTGTGACATCCTTGTCTGGTTTTGGTATCAAGGTGATGGTGGCCTCGTAGAACGAGTTTGGGAGTGTTCCTCCCTCTGCTATATTTTGGAAGAGTTTGAGAAGGATAGGTGTTAGCTCTTCTCTAAATGTTCGATAGAATTCACCTGTGAAGGCATCTGGTCCTAGGCTTTTGTTTGTTGGAAGATATTTAATCATAGTTTCAATTTCAGTGCTTGTGATTGGTCTGTTCATATTTTCTATTTCTTCCTGATTCAGTCTTGGCAGGTTGTGCATTTCTAAGAATTTGTCCATTTCTTCCAGGTTGTCCATTTTATTGGCATAGAATTGCTTGTAGTAATCTCTCATGATCTTTTGTATTTCTGCAGTGTCAGTTGTTACTTCTCCTTTTTCATTTCTAAATCTATTGATTTCAGTCTTCTCCCTTTTTTTTTTTTTTTTGATGAGTCTGGTTTATGGTTTATCTATTTTGCTTATCTTCTCAAAGAACCAGCTTTTAGTTTTATTGATCTTTGCTATCGTTTCTTCATTTCTTTTTCATTTATTTCTGATCTGATTTTTATGATTTCTTTCCTTCTGCTAACGTTGGGGTTTTTGCTCTTCTTTCTCTAATTGCTTTAGGTGGAAGGTTAGGTTGTTTATTCGAGATGTTTCCTGTTTCTTAAGGTGGGCTTGTATTGCTATAAACTTCCCTCTTAGAACTGCTTTTGCTGCATCCCATAGGTTTTGGGTCATCGTGTCTCCATTGTCATTTGTTTCTAGGTATTTTTTGATTTCCTCTTTGATTTCTTCAGTGATCACTTCATTATTAAGTAGTGTATTGTTTAGCCTCCATGTGTTCGTATTTTTTACAGATCTTTTCCTGTAATTGATATCTAGTCTCATAGGGTTGTGGTCAGAAAAGATATTTGATACAATTTCAATTTTCTAAAATTTACCAAGACTTGATTTGTGACCCAAGATATGATCTATCCTGGAGAATGTTCCATGAGCACTTGAGAAAAATGTGTATTCTGTTGTTTTTGGATGGAGTGTCCTATAAGTATCAATTAAGTCCGTCTTGTTTAATGTATCATTTAAAGCTTGTGTTTCCTTATTTATTTTCATTTTGGATGATCTGTCCATTGGTGAAAGTGGGGTGTTAAAGTCCCCTACTATGAATGTGTTACTGTTGATTTCCCCTTTTATGGCTGTTAGTATTTGCCTTATGTATGGAGGTGCTCCTATGTTGGGTGCATAAATATTTACAATTGTTATATCTTCTTCTTGGATCAATCCCTTGATCATTATATAGTGTCCTTCTTTGTCTCTTGTAATAGTCTTTATTTTAAAGTCTATTTTTTCTGATATGAGAATTGTTACTCCAGCTTTCTTTTGGTTTCCATTTGCATGGAATACCTTTCTCCATCCCCTTACTTTCAGCCTGTATGTGTCTCTAGGTCTGAAGTGGGTCTCTTGTAGATAGCATATATATGGGTCTTGTTTTTGTATCCATTCAGCCAATCTGTGTCTTTTGGTGGGAGCATTTAGTCCATTTACATTTAAGGTAATTATCGATATGTATGTTCCTATTCCCATTTTCTAAATTGTTTTGGGTTTGTTATTGTAGGTCTTTTCCTCCTCTTGTGTTTCTTGCCTAGAGAAGTTCCTTTAGCATTTGTTGTAGAGCTGGTTTGGTGGTGCTGAACTCTCTCAACTTTTGCTTGTCTGTAAAGGTTTTAATTTCTCTATCAAATATGAATGAGATCCTTGCTGGGTAGAGTAATCTTGGTTGCAGGTTTTTCTCCTTCATCACTTTAAATATATCCTGCCACTCCCTTCTGGCTTGTAGAGTTTCTGCTGAAAGATCAGCTGTTAACCTTAAGGGGATTCCCTTGTGTGTTATTTGTTGTTTTTCCCTTGCTGCTTTTAATATGTTTTCTTTGTATTTAATTTTTGACAGTTTGATCAGTATGTGTCTTGGCGTATTTCTCCTTGGATTTATCCTGTATGGGACTCTCTGTGCTTCCTGGACTTGATTAACTATTTCCTTTCCCATATTAGGGAAGTTCCCATATTAGGGAACTATAATCTCTTCAAATATTTTCTCAGTCCCTTTCTTTTTCTCTTCTTCTTCTAGAACCCCTATAATTCGAATGTTGGTGCATTTAATGTCGTCCCAGAGGTCTCTGAGATTGTCCTCATTTCTTTCCTTTCTTTTTCCTTTATTCTGCTCTGCAGTAGTTATTTCCACTATTTTACCTTCCAGGTCACTTATCCATTCTTCTGTCTCAGTTATTCTGCTATTGATCCCATCTAGAGTAGTTTTCATTTCATTTATTGTGTTGTTCATCATTGCTTGTTTCATCTTTAGTTCTTCTAGGTCCTTGTTAAATGTTTCTTGCATATTGTCTATTCTATTTCCAAGATTTTGGATCATCTTTACTATCATTATTCTGATTATTTTTTCAGGTAGACTGCCTATTTCCTCTTCATTTGTTAGGTCTGGTGGTTTTTATCTTGCACCTTCATCTGCAGTGTTTTTCTGTCTTCTCATTTTGCCTATCTTACTGTGTTTGGGGTCTCCTTTTTGCAGGCTGCAGGTTCGTAGTTCCCATTGTTTTTGGTTTCTGTCCCCAGTGGCTAAGGTTGGTTCAGTGGGTTATATAGGTTTCCTGGTGGAGGGGACTAGTGCTTGTGTTCTGGTGGATGAGGCTGGATTTGTCTCTCTTGTGGGCAGGTCCACGTCTGGTGGTGTGTTTTGAGGTGTCTGTGGACTTATTATCATTTTAGACAGCCTCTCTGCTAATGGGTGGGGTTGTGTTCCTGTCTTGCTAGTTGTTTGGCATAGGTTTTCCAGCACTGTAGCTTGCTGGTCGTTGAATGAAGTTGGGTGCTGGCATTGAGATGGAGATCTCTGGGAGATTTTCGCCATTTGATATTATGTGGAGCTGGGAGGTCTCTTGTGGACCAGTGTCCTGAAGTTGGCTCTCCCACCTCAGAGGCACAGCACTGACTCCTGGCTGCAGCACCAAGAGCCTTTCCTCCACACAGCTCAGAATAAAAGGGAGAAAAAGTAGAAAGAAAGAACTAGTAGAAGTAGAAAGAAAGAAAGAAAGAAAAAAAGAAAGAAAGAAAGAAAAAGAAAGAAAGAAAGGAAGGAAGGAAGAAAAGAAGGAAAGAAGGAAAGAAAGAAAGAAAGGAAGGAAGAAGGGAGGGAGGGAGGGACGGTGGGAGGAAAGAAGGAAGGAGAAAGGAGGGAAGGAAGGAAAAAATAAAGAAAGAAGGAAGATAATGTAAAATAAAAGAGTAAAATATAGTAAAGTTATTAAATTAAAAAATAATTATTAAGAAAATAAAAAGTATGGATAGAACCTTAGGACAAATGGTGGAAGCAAAGCTATACAGACAAAATCTCACACAGAAGCATACACATACACACTCACAAAAAGAGGAAAAGGGGAAAAAATCATAAATCCTGTGCTCAAAGTCCACCTCCTCAATTTGGGATGATTCGTTGTCTAAAGGAGGGAAGGAAGGAAAAAAAAGAAAGAAAGAAGATAAAGTAAAATAAATAGAGTTATTAAAATTAAATATTAAGAAAGAAAAAAATTAAAAAAAAGAACGGACAGACAGAACCCTAGGACAAATGGTGGATGCAAAGCTATACAGACAAAATCTCACACAGAAGCATACACATACACACTAACAAAAAGAGGAAAAGGGGAAAAAATCATAAATCTTGCGCTCAAAGTCCACCTCCTCACGTTGGGATGATTCGCTGTCTATTCATGTATTCCACAGATGCAGGGTACATCAAGTTGATTGTGGAGCTTTAATCAGCTGCTTCTGAGGCTGCTGGGAGAGATTTCCCTTTCTCTTCTTTGTTCTCATAGCTCCCGGGGGCTCAGCTTTGGATTTGGCCCTGCCTCTGCGTGTAGGTCGCCGGAGGGCGTCTGTTTTTTGCTCGGACAGGTCGGGGTTAAAGGAGCCGCTGATTCAGGGGCTCTGCCTCACTCAGGCCGGTGGGAGGGAGGGGCATGGAGTGCTGGGTGAGCCTGCAGCGGCAGAGGCTGGCGTGACGTTGCACCAGCCTGAGGCTCGCCGTGTGTTCTCCAGGGGGAGTTGTCCCTGGATTCCGGGACCCTGGCAGTGGCGGGCTGCACAGTCTCCCCGGAAGGGAGGTGTGGAGAGTGACCTGTGCTCACACACAGGCTTCTTGGCGGCGGCAGCAGCAGCCTTAGAGTCTCATGCCCGTCTCTGGGGTCCGCACCTTTAGCCGCTGCTCCCGCCCGTCTCTGGAGCTCCTTTAAGCAGCGCTCTTAATCCCTTCTCCTCACACACCAGGAAACAATGATCTCTTGCCTCTTAGGCAGTTCCAGACTTTTCCCCGGACTCCCTCCCGGCTAGCTGTGACGCACTAAACCCTTCAGGCTGTATTCACGCCGCCAACCCCAGTCCTCTCCCTGCGCTCCGACCAAAGCCCGAGCCTCAGCTTGCAGCCCCGCCCGCCCCGGCGGGTGAGCAGACAAGCCTCTCGGGCTGGTGAGTGCCTGTTGGCACCGATCCTCTGTGCGGGAATCTCCCCGCTTTGCCCTCCGCACCCCTGTTGCTGCGCTCTCCTCCACGGCTTCGAAGCTCCCCCACTCCGCCACCCGCAGTCTCCGCCCGCGAAGGGGCTTCCTAGTGTGTGGAAACCTTTCCTCCTTCACGGCTCCCTCCCACTGGTGCAAGTCCCGTCCCTTTTTTTTTTTTTATCTCTGTTTATTCTTTTTTCCTTTTGCCCTACCCAGGTACGTGGGGGAGTTTCTTGCCTTTTGGGAGGTCTGAGGTCTTCTGCCAGCGTTCAGTAGGTGTTCTGTAGGAGTTGTTCCACGTGTAGATGTATTTCTAGTGTATCTGTGGGGAGGAAGGTGATCTCCGCGTCTTACTCTTCCGCCATCTTCCCCTCATCCCCCAAGTGTTTATTCTTGAAGTCAGGTCAAGAAGAAACATGTCTTAGATCCTGCTTTATTCTCTTTCTGTCACTGCAGAGTTAAAGCTATTTTTTACAACTTTAATTACTAATGTTTATCACAGTGCAAGATATTTAAATTTAAATCACATGTTCATATTATTGTGCCAGTTAATTTCTAGTTTCTTATCTGCAGCATTGTTTTTTCCTGTACCCATTTCAATACTTTAGAAGGAAACGAAGGGATGGGGGAAATAAGGATTCATTCAATGATACTCAAGATTCTCTATTATCTAACTAGATTAAGATGCTCACTGTAAAGACTGGGAGTTTGGGATTAACAGATGCAAACTAGTATAAATAGGATGGATAAACAACAAGGTCCTACTGTATAGCACAGGGAACTATAGTCAATATCCTGTAATAAGACATAATGGAAAAGAATATGAAAAAGAATAGATATATGTATAACTGAGTCATTTTGCTATACAGCAGAAATTAAACACATTTGTAAATCAACTATATTTCAATAAATATTTTTTTAAAAGATGTTTACTGTAACTGATATGAAAATTTTCCTGAAATTATTCCCAGTCACTAGCATGGTGTTTTCCCTTATTCCTGTGGAGAAAATCCTATAATTCATTCAAGATTCACCTCAGATCCGAACTCTGTTTAGCATATTCACTATAGAAATTAACCACTATGATACTAGAGCAACTAACTTTGCCACAATCATAGCATTTATCAAAGTTTATATTTTGCCACTCTCATTGCATTTTTATGATATTACATGTTTATTGACTCATTTATTCAATTTTCTTGTTTAATAAATGCTGTCCATTATTCTAAATTCTGAAAAGAAGAAAACTGAGTCAGACTTGGATGTGCTACTCATAAATCTTTCTGTCAACGTGACACTTTGGGCGTGTACATAGATATGTGAGATTATTAAATAACATGCTAGGCCCCAATTAAGAGTTATAGGAGCTCATAAATTGGAAAAGGGAGTATCAGAAATGATGATGAAGAGTATAGTGTGCCACATGGTTGCGTAGTTTGGGCTTTCCTCTGTAAGATCAAAGTGAAGTTATTCAGCAGCAGAGTTAAATGGTCAGGTATAGCCTTAAGGAAAATTAACCTGACAGCAATGATTATGTTGAATCAGGCGGAGCATGGCTGGAATGTGAGAAAGCACTACACTATTTGAGATTTAATGGGAACCCAAATTAAGTAAGTGTCAGTGAAAGAAAAGAGAAAGAAATAGTCTCAAGATAAATGTTAAAGGTAGATTTAGCTGCACCCAGACGCTGATGATGAGACATTGGAGGTAAGGGTGGGAATCAATGTTTTGGGAACTAAATGACTGAAAGGTTTGTGAGAAGAGGAATCAGACATACAGGAAAAGAAACCTAGTCTGGAAAAGAGGGCAATTTCAGATGGGACACTCAAGAATGAAGGTTAGTAAGATATGCATCCACATTTTAGGAGACATGTAAACAATTCCATTACAAAATATGAGGAGGAATTTAAAATCCACATAGAGATATGTGAAATCATGATCTAACGAAACTTCTTGGGGGACATATAAAAAGAAAGACAAAGTTGGCCCTTCCTTTTGAGGGTAATTCTTACAAGGAACTTTTTAGTAGGTTATGGTTCCTCTGGGCTGAACTCCTACGTGGCAGGGACAGACAGTATTGAGAGATTTTTATAGGCAGACTTCCAAAACATGTTTACGATATTTAATCATTTCAAAATCTGTGTCAAGGATTTTATGCATGTTTTTATAAGGCAAATTAAGAGGAGTGGATTATGTGCTCCATAAGTTTCTGCTCCCATCTTTGCTTATTTCTGCACAACAAAATTCCTTTCTTTGCAACATAATAGCTTGCTGATAATATCACTAGTGGTGAATGAGAGGCTGAATATACAAATGGACACTAGTCAGACGGCGTATGACAATCTAAGTCTGAATCACCACCTGGCAGCAACCAGCTCAGGAATCCACACACCAACCTCTGTAAGCTTTAGACCCAGAAAGATCAGGACTTGGTGAATGACTGCCAGCTTTATTCATTTTTGTCCCTGTTAGGAAGCAGGACCAACTAAAGAAAGCCAAATATGTTCCTCTAAGCAATCATATGAGGTGCCCCACTTCTAGTTACCTGTCTTCAGCTTCCCCACGCCGACAGCGTCTAGTTGGAGCACATGTGAAGTCTTCTCCTTTTACACTATAAACCTTGCCCACTCCCCTGCCTGCCTTTGAGTCTCTGCCAAGTGCAAGTGACGGTGGCCAACCCCCTTTGCTTCAGCAAGCTCTGAGGAAATAGCTTCTCTCTTTCTCATTTGGGTGGAGCTTCATTTATTTCCATTCTTCCTGGAGAAAACTTCTGCACTGCTCATCCTCAGACCCCAGCCTACAAACAGGTGCAGGACCCGTGGCATCCCCTTGTGCCTTGCCTCTCATAACTTGTCAAGTCTGCATCGACGTGGTATGTCAACACCAGGTCTGAAATCTGCTCTTTGTGTTGGGGTCCTCAACTATTCTCAGGATGCCTGTAAATATTGTAACAGAATAAAGATTGTCCTGCCAGTAAAACAAACAAACAAACAAACCAAAAAAAAAAACCCACTGAAGATACTGATTTGTTCAATCAGGACCATAAACAAAATTGTTATCCCTCAATTCCCAGTGATACCTATCCCAAATATCGTCCTGTCTTCAATTCCTCTGGAGCCACTGATTTCATTGTAATAGAATGTGCCTTTTTCAGTGTGCCTGTAGACTAGGATAGTCAAGAGCTTTACGCCTTAACCTGGGGAGGACAAAAATATACCTGGACACTTATGCTCTAGGGATTCACTGAAGGCCCCTCCTATTTTTCTGAGGCCCTCGATCAAGACTTAAAAGACCTAAATTTCCTTTGTGATTCAGTTCTGATACAATAAGTAGATGATCTCCTACTGTGTTGAAAGAACAAGGAAATCTATTAAAAGGATCCCATTTTCTTGTTCTCAAGGTTAGAAGAAAAAAAGACATAAAGTTGCAGAAGATAAATTACAATTTTACCAAAACACAGTCCATTATTTAGGCCATGACCTATATCTACAGAATAAAAAAAAAAAATCTCTCTCTACAGACTAAAGCCTATCCACACTTATCCTAGAGCTCTTACATAACAGTTGAGAAGATTTCTAGGTTTAATTGTGTGTTGCAGACACTGGAAGCCAAATTCCTCTGAGACTGCAGCTCTCCTTTATTAATTGCCTCAGTAAGAGACCCGTGGCTTTGGGAACCCAAATATGAACAGGACTTCTAGAACCTTAGGGAGTTTCTTTAAAAGCTTCCTTAGCTACAAAATACTTTTTATTTTTATGTATTTATTTATTTTTGTCTACCTACGCATGAGTGATTTGGACAAATCTTTCTGCCCTTTTGATGGTTTATGGGAACGATCAAAAATTCATCACTTACTACATATAGTCTCACCTTTTACCCAGTTGCAAAGGCTTATCCTCAACCGCCCCTCACACTCATCTTAGGGCAATAGTTACCACTAAAAACTTGTCAATACTTGTGCTAAACTAGCTCTAGGCTCCGTACTTCACCTCCTGATTCTCAGTCAGTAGCCACACAACAGCCAGCTAATTGATGCTGTGAGATTCTGTTACTTTCTTCCTCTTATACTACTATTCACCACTACAACATCCTGAGTCCCACCATTCTCAAATCCCTATCTGAAAAAGAGGGACCTTGGGATTATCTTATGTGGGTTAGGAAACTTTTGATACCTCACTTAGATGTATCAGAGGCTCCCATTGAGAACACTGACCTAATATTACTTGTTGGTGTGTCCTACTCAAAACTGAGTCTGTAGGTTATCAAACTATATGCCACCACTAATTTAAACTCTCCCTTTATGGAATTCCCTGGTGGTCCAGTGGTTAAGACTTCACCTTCCAATGCAGAGGGTGCATGTTCGATCCCTGGTTGTGGAGCTAAGATCACACATGCCTTGCAGCCAAAAAACCAAAACATAAAACAGAAGCAATATTGTAACAAATTCAGTAAAGACTTTAAAAATGGTCCACATCAAAAGAAACCTTTAAAAAAATAATAAACTCTCCTTTAGCTACAGTCCTCTACCTGAGATAAAATCTGCCCAGATGGAAGAACTTATTGAACTTGCTAGAATTTTTCAATAAGCCAAAGTTCAGAGTGCATATACATATTGATAGCAGGCATGCTTTTGGAGTAGTACATGACTTTGGGATGTTTTGGAAACAAAAAGTTTTCTCATTACCTGGAACACCCACTGAAAACAAAAATGGACTACAAGTCAAGAAACTTTTAGTTGTACTCCTACTTGTAAAGAGATAGCTCTTGTAAAGCTTTAAGCCCATATAAAAAAATAATAATATGGAAACTAAAAGAAATTGTCCAGCCAAACAGGTAAGCTTAACCAGTTACAATTCTATCTAAACCCTCAAAAGATAAATCTCTGGAGAGAGTCAAAGAGGCCATTATAGAATACAATGTTTAGTCTCTGATTTTGAAAAGGAAGAATGAAACGATCTGGTTGTACCCTTCACTCTGTTAATCTCACTCCCAAAACAGACTCTTGGTGGTACCAGATGATTTTAAATGGAGATTAGTTAAATTTCTCCATGAAACTTCTTGTCATGATACATATAAATTGATTACTTTCTTCAATCAACCTTAGTGGAGAAAGTTTAAAAAGATAGCTGACATATTTTCATGGCTTATGTCAACTGTCAATAGCATAAGTGTAAAGGTGACACACAGTCATGAACCAAAGCTTCTAAGGTCCCTCTGAACACCTTGAGATGGATTTTTATTCAGGGTCATTGTTCAGTAATTGTATATGTATATTTTCAGGATGGGTTGAAAATATTCATTTCTGAAGATCTACAGCAATTACAGTTTCCAGAAAGCTACTTGATTTTGTTTCCAACCAGGAGCATACCAACTTTTTACGAAGAGACTGAAACTCTACTAACTTTACAGGATGCATTACAGAAAACAAAAACAGAAACAAAACAAAACAAAAACCTCTGTAAGGCACGAACACTTACTCAAATACCACAATGCCATTATTACCTACAATCTTCTGGGAAGGTTGAAAGAACAAATGACATCCTTACATTAGAATTAGCAAAGCTTTCAGAAACCCTGAAGCTCCTTTTTCTAAAGGACCTCCCACTATCCTTTATGGCCATATGGTTTCTTCCCTCAGAGACATATCCATTATCTTCCTATGAATTGGTAGCTGGAAGACTGGTGCCTGTAGGAATTTCAGCTTCTTACTAGATTCTTCCCTGCTGCATGAAGACATGGCAAAATGTTGCAAGAGACTCATGTACTATAGCCAGTCCTATCACCAACAGGTTAACCTCAGCTTCCTATAACATCTTCCTGAACAATCTCTTCATAATGTTCAACCAGAAGATTTCATGCACTAGAAGACACATCAGAGAAGAAGTGCTCTTGAACCGACCTTTGAACACCATCAGTTGGATTTTATCCACCTCCCACTCTCCAGGGGATTTGAGTATATTTTAGCTATTGTATCTTATCAGTTAACAACAAATATCTTATTGTTATCTTACTGTTAACAAGTACAGCGGTGAAATTTCAAGAAGTCAATCCTTAGGTTGACATTTCACAATTAAATAATCAATTCAGAATTCCACACAATTCGAAGACTATTCCAAGAGAAGGTCCCATGCTAAGGATTCTCAGAAATCCAATGCCCTCAGTCTTACAGACTGCTGGATCAGTTGTCCATCACCAGACCCCCTGATAAATTGCCTCTGGGCAACTCTGGTCTCATCAAATGAAACCATAGAGAATTACAGCTGATAGTATTTCCACTTGCCCCTCCATGGGCAAATGACCTTAAACAAATCCATCTATAACCAGAAGAAAAGCCAATTGTTACAATCTGTTTGTCAGACCCTAGGTAATTCTAAATTTGAATTCAACAACCTTCATAGGAAAATAAGCTAATTATTTGCCATCTAGAAGACACTGATAGAGATCCAAATATGTAGCCCAGATAATGTAAGATCTTGGTTCTGACCTTATGTTGTAATAATAAATATCTTTTCTCCTCCATCTCCATGTACCCTGACCAAGTATTACCTTCCTTTGTGATCAAGATACATGGACCTGTTTGTCTCAGACTAAAGCTTCCTGAACTTCAGGATAGTATTTCAAAATTTGTCTGTACACAGAGATACTAATCCCACAAATAACCAAGGCAGGAGATTCAAAACAAGACATGAGCTTCAAAACAAGGCCATTCTTGACTATGCAGGCAATATACCTGGGAGAAATACTGACTCATTATTTCTGCAAACAATTCGAGCAGTGTTCCCAAAGGAAGGGAATTATACAAACAGAAAAGACTGTAATAAATTGATCACTAACTTTGACAAATATAATTAATGATAACATTTTGCCATAAATCAGAAGCAGATCAGTCTCAACATGTTGGCAAAAGTCATGATGAACAATTACTTTGCTCTAGATTTCTTGTTGGCGAGTCGTGGTGGTGTCTGTGCCATTGCTAATATTTTGTATTGTATTTGGATCAATGAAACAGGTGAGGTATAACAGGCTATACATCGCCTTAAGGAAAAAACTACTTGGCTCTCTAAGGTTGATTCTCATGCCCTATGGGGTTTGTTTTCTTGGCCTGAGGTGGGCAGTTGGGGTTACTGGTGCCAAAGCATCTTACAGGGAATGTTATTTGTTCTTGGTGTGTGTGTGTGTGTGTGTGTGTGTGTGTTTGTGTGTGTGTGTGTGTGTGTCTGCGCGTGTGTGTGTGTGATAGTGGTCCTGATGCTGGTCTGATGCATTCTATCCCAGAATCTTAAATCTTCTGTGCAGTTGCTCTCTTGCCAGGTAATTTCCATGATGACACAACAACAAAAAGTTCAAGAAGATCTCTAAATACAGTTGACTAAGGAGAAATATGGACCACCCCCCAAGCCATAAAGATCTAGAAATTTAGCCTTCCCTGAACTGTTCAACTTCTCACGAGCAAGAGGGGGGATTAGGACTTGAATATACAAATGAATGTTTGAATATACAAATAGACAATGACTAGATCATATATAACAACAGAACGCTGACCCACATCCCCTGTAACTACCAACCCAGGAAGCCAAACCACAAGCTCTAAAGCAATCAGCCCCAAACATTAAGGACTTGTTCAGTAATTGCCAGCTTCCCTGTTTTCTGTCACCACTTCTAAGTCAGACCAGTTACTTTTAGCTAGCTCACCTCCAGCTTCTCCATGTCTACCCCTGCAACCAGAGCACACCTGAAGCCTTCCTTTTAAGTCAATACAGCGTTCCCTCTCCCCTCCCTGACTTGGTAGTTATCCAGTGGGCATGATATAAGTATAAATTTTTATCATTTATTGTTCACTGGTATTAAAGGTTGCAAAATATCTTGTGAAAAGTGCTGTATCACTAAGTACTCATTTTCAATTATTGTGACTTCTTTTATCAATGTGTATTGGATCCATAAAACTGAATAAAAGCTGAAAGTAATTTCATGTGAAAAAAATCTATTTAAAAGCTGTTATAGTTTTACAGACCTTGGTTTAGTATCCATGTTCATAACAAAAGTCTGTGTCAGAAAAAAATAAAAGTCTGTGTCAAATATTTCTTTTGCTATTAAGAATCATATTTGCTATAGAATTGAGAGCAAAATACAATACTAACTCGTTTGTAATTTTTTCCAGTGTTCCTTTTGATTATGTTGATTTTGTGGTAATTTATAGAATAAAAAAATCCTGAAACTCAACAGCTTTTTTTTAACTGGTTGGATTTTTATCTTCTAACGCAAAAGCATATTTAAGTCTATTTTTAGAGATATCTCCTCATACAATAATTTTTTAATTACTAAATGTGATCTAATTTTCATTTCATATCAAAATCAAGATCGAATATATGAATGAAAAGTATTATCTTTCAGATTGTTCATAATGTAAAGTTTGGATCCTCTTGAAACCCTTATTCCCCAAGCCTATTTATATGGAAAGGATACAGACACCAATAAACAAAGTAGGATCTTGGATTGTGTAGTTACTGTAGTATTTACTATGGAAAAAATCTGTGTATAAGTGGACCTGCACAGTTCAGACCTGTTGTTCAAGGGTCAATTGTACTGCATTTTGTTTGTCAGCTAAAGGCCATTTGGGTTGTTCCCACTTTTTACCTATTATGAATAATGCTGCTATGAATATTTGTATACAAGTTTTTGTGTGGCCATGTATTTTCATCCTTTTGAAGACCCAAAAATTGGTCCTCTTACCTAGAGTCCTAGTAGGCCTATGGTAAGTCTGTGACCACATATCACATACAAGAAGTGTGTGAGTGAGTCTGTGTGTGTGTGTGTGTGTGTGTGTGTGTGTGTGTGCGTGCGCGCATGTGTGTGCGTTCCTTGTGTGTTGGGGGTGGTACCTGTGGAGGTGATGGGTTGTTTGTTTTATGAGATGAAAGGAATAGAAGAGAAATCCTTAAATGGAAATTAAATATAAACATAGTCTTATAATTTAACAGAAAATGTGTTTATTTTAGGTTTCTTTACACGCAAAATGACATAGAGACATAGCATTTATAGTTTGTGACATTTTAAAAAATATTTCTAACTTTACTCTGTCACCTAAACAATATCTCAACCCTAGATTCTATTTATTACCTATTCTAATGAAAATACAACTTTGAGATATTGAAGTCTTCCTCATTCTCTTATATGTATCTTAGTATTAATCAACAATTATGCCATTGTTTGCTTTAGCCTGCTCACATGCTTCAGTCAGCTGAGAAAGACCAGCCTGCCACTTAATGGTGTAGAATGGATGAGAAGAATATCAGATTCCATGATCTCCAGAGCAGGCAAAGTGGTGCAGCAAAGCTGAGGGAGGGAGAACATGCTTCAATCCGAGCTCATCCACCATTGGCCTCACTTAGAATCTGCTGAGGATGGGCTACTCCCGGAGAGTGGAAAATGGTTAGATAATGGATGAGGAATTAATAAGGTGAGTTAATATGCTAGTAAATTTACTACATCGGATAGCAGATCAATACCTAAATTATATAACAATGTTATTCAATGTGACTTTCCAGCAATGATAGGCAGGATTTTTAATGATAAGCCTCTCTTTTATATCCCTTCATTTACCTGTTAGTTAAAAATGCAAATCCAAGTCTCTGATGATTTTTAATCCAGCTTCCTCTCTCTTATGGTGTGCTGTAAAACACACCATCCACTATTTCTGTTCACCATCCACTTTAACTCTATTTTCCTGTTTCAACCACCCATATTTTTCTAGTTATTGTTACATAATATGTGAATGGGATTTATGAACTCTAAGGATGAAAAAATTGTACTTTAAAAAAAGACACATATTTCTCTCATAAATGAGAGATTATTGGTACAATAATGCAGTTATTCTGTCTAGTCTGTTGAGAAATCTGTATTAGTCTGCTTGGGCTGCCATAACAAGAGCCCAGACTCTAGGTAACCTAAAGAACAGAAATTCATTCTCTCACAGTTCATGTGGCTGCAAGTCCGAGGTGATGGTCCAACAGAGTCAGTTTCTGGTAAGACCTTTCTTCCTGGCTTACAGATGGACACTTTCTTGCTGTGTCTTCTCATGGTCTTTCTTCAGTTCATGTGCACACACACGAGACAGGAGAGGGGGAGAGAGAAAGAGACAGAGAGACAGAGAGTTCTCTGGTTTCACCTCCTCCTTTTACAAGGACACCAATCCCATCAGATTAGGGCCCCACCCTTATGACCTCATTTAACCTTAATTGCCTCCCTAAAGCTCTAATCTCCAAATACCACGTGGGGCTTAAGGCTTTGACATGTGAATTGAAGTGGTGCAGGGTGGGTGGGGGGAGGCACAATTTAGTCCATAGCAAACCCAAGCAGTTTTGGGTAATTATACACGAACTCAGGTTGTGAGTTTTCAACTTTATTGATTACATAATATTGAGGCTAAACACTATATTCTAACAACACATTCTGCACATTCTAACTATGTGCTGGTTATCTGATTGAGACTTCTATGTATGCTGATACATCAATTCATAAACGAACATCAGCATTCCTGGTAATCTATTCCAATTTTTAAAAGCAGGATTTTAGTCATTGTTTAATTAAAATAATATAAACTTATTTCTAACAGATCATGAGATAGAGTTGAAAAAAATCTCCTTTCACATCGGATATGCTTGAGTATGTTTAGGAGAGAGAGTATTGGGACTTTATCAAACTAAAAAGTTTCTGCACAACAAAGGTAACAATCAACAGAATGAAAAGGCAACCTACAAAATGGGGAAAAAATATTCACAAACCATATATCTGAGAAGAGGTTAATATACAAAATATGTAAGCAACTCACAAAACTCAATAGCAAAAAAAAAAAAAAAAAAAGTATCCTGATTGAAAAATAAGTAAAGGACCTGAATAGATATTTTTCTAAAAATGTCATATGAAAAAATACTCAATGTCACTAATCATAAAGAAAAAGCAAATAAAAAACACTATGAGATATCACCTGTTAGCATGGCTATTACCAAAAAGATAAATGATAACAAGTGTAGGCAAGTGTGTAAGGAAAAGGGAACCCTTGGACACTATTTTGGGAATGTAACTGGCACAGTCTCTATGGAATGCAGGACAGAATTTCCTCAAAAAATTGAAAATAGAACTACTATATGATTCAATGAGCCCACTTCTGGGTATATATCCAAAGGAAATGAAATAAGTATCTCAAAGAGATATCTGCACTCTCCTGTTCATTGTAACATTATTCACTACAGCCAAGATATGGAAACAACCTAAGGGTCTATTTAGCAGATGAATGGATAAAGAAAATGTAATACACAAACACACACACAATGGAATCAGTAGACCATTATTCAGCCATAAAAAGGAAATCCTGCCATTTTTGACAACATGGGTGAACCTGCAGAATATTATGCTCAGTGAAATAATCCAAACACAGAAATCAAATACTCAAATATATAAGCAAACATATAAGTGAATAATCTCACTAATATATGAAACCTAGAAAAGTCAAACTCACAGAACCATAGAGTAGAACAGTGGTTGTCAGGGGCTAAGGGGTGGAAGAAATGGGGAGATATTGGTCAGAGGGTACAAATTTTCATTTATAAGATGAATAAGTTCTATGGATCTAATGTACAACATGGTGAGTATAGTTAATACTGCTGTATTGTGTACTTGAAATTTGCTGAGACAGTAGATGTTAAGTGTTCTCACCACACACAGAAGAAAGTAATTATGTGAGGTGATGGGTATGTTAATTAAGTTTATTATGGTAATCATTTCACAATAAATACATATATTGGATCATCCTAGAATTTTTATTTGTCAATTATACAAAATAAATAAATGACAAAGAGTATTTCCATCACTAGTATTAATTTTGAAATTTTAAGATAAATAATATGTCAGTCTTGGAAGGCTGCTCTTTTATGAAGTTGTCAATAAAATCCATTAGTGTCCCATATGTTTTCTTATGTGTGAAATATACACATATTTGACTGTTTTGCATACTACTTATTGTTCACAACTGTAATCAATTTTACTTTTTTTTTTACTATGTGCAATAAAAATGACCATTAGTAGTTTCTTTGTCTTGTGGAAGAAAATTATGTTTGCAAAGATAAATCATGTCTGATACAGAGAAAATGTCTACTCAACTGCTGTTTAATAATCAAAAGTTAAAAGACAAACTTGCTCTGGTAAAGCTGCCAACAACATTCAGAAATACCTGTGTATGCATGTGCTTCCCTTTTTCCAGCAAATTTAGACTACTTACTATATATAGAATTTCGAGTGGCATTCTGGTTGGAAAATACAATGTTGATGCATCAAATGTCAGGCTGAAATTTACAATATTAACAGCAAATACTTTTTCATAGTAACCTTCTGCAATTATCACCACATTTAAAAATTTTGCATAATCATTCTGACTGATGTGGTATAATGTTTTTCAACAAGTGTCCGCTCTCATTCAATGATGAATCTAGCAAATAATAGGAGGCATGTCAATATCAGTGTGGTATCTTAAAGCATAATTTCATTTCTCTAATTTTTTTTAATTAAAAATAAGTTATAATTAAAGCATAACCTTGGGTCTGATGTTTCATCCTAACTCTTGCGACCTTGGCCAAATAACTTATCTTCTTTAGGCTTCACATGCAAAATGAGGGAGTTTATTCAAATGATTTATGATATCCTTTTAAGGTAAGACTTTCTGTGATAATCATGTGAAATAAAAAACTCATTTCCTTCAGGCAACAAACATTTTAATCAGACTCAGATTAAAAAGTCTTCCGTTTATGGGCTTCCCTGGTGGCGCAGTGGTTGAGAGTCCGCCTGCTGATGCAGGGGACACGGGTTCGTGCCCCGGTCCGGGAAGATCCCATGCGCCGCGGAGCGGCTGGGCCCGTGAGCCATGGCCACTGAGCCTGCGCGTCCAGAGCCTGTGCTCTGCAACGGGAGAGGCCACAACAGTGAGAGGCCCGCGTACAGCAAAAAAAAAAAAAAAAATTCTTCTGTTTAGTGGCATCCCTGAAAAAAATGTGATTTCTGATTCAACCCCCGTTTCCTTTCCAAAAAAAAAAAGAACACAATCACTCAACACATACACAAATATTGAATTTAATAAAAGCAGCAGTCTAGCACAAAAAAATTAATGATTTATCAGGAACACACTCGCACTGTCTGTGTCTTGCCCTCTTATGGTGTGAACAAGAAATGGGAGGAGTGAAGGTCTAATGGTTCCCTGTTATCAGCCTTGGGTAAAAAGACTTGGAGTGTAAAATATTTGGCAACATCCAATATTTTTATATAATTATACACTGACATGATTTTGCCTAAATACAGTAAAAAAAAACAAAAAAAGAGACATTATTTGTCTCATGGAAGTGATGTCAGGATTCCATGACAAATGTGGTTAAAACACTCATACAGTATCAGGCACACAAAACACACACTGATGTGGGTTCTTTCATCCCTGTGGGAGTGTATTTTACCCTAGCCCTCACCTCTTCTTCCAGTGGGACAGGCACTCTTCCCACAGACAAGGGTGGTCTGTCTCCTCCCCCTGAAACTGGAGTGGTGGGGATTCTGGCCCCAACTGACCAATGGAATAAAGCTGAAGTGATGCCATTGACTTTCTGAGGCAAGGTCATTCAAAGAACACAGCTTCTTCCTGGTTCTCTCACTCTTTCTCTTTCATTCTCTCTCATTCTCACTCTCTTCGCACAGGGAACCAGCCATCATCTTGCGAGGAAGCCTGGTCCACACGGGGAAACCACATGAAGGTGTCCCAGCTGAAGGTGACAGCTAAGCTTTCAGCCAACAGCCAGCATCAAACCCAGATTCATGGGTGGATTAGCCTCAAGTGGTCCGAGCTCACAGCCTTCACATCTTCCGTCAGAGGTTCCGTGTATGGAGCACAGGACAGCTGTCCTCACTGAGTCCCCTTCAATTCCTCACCTGCAGAAACTGACAGGTCAGTAAAGGATTACTAGTACTTCCCTGGTGGCGCAGTGGTTAAGAATCCACCTGCCAATGCAAGGGACAGGAATTTGAGCCCTGGTCCTGGAAGATCCCACATGCCACGGAGCAACTAAGCCCATGCGCCACAACTACTGAACCTGCATGCTACAACTACTGAAGCCCGCGTGCCACAACTACTGAAGCCCGCAAGCCTAGAGCCCATGCTCCACAATAAGAGAAGCCACTGCAATGAGAAGCCCATGCACCACAATGAAAAGTAGCCCCCACTCGCCGCAACTAGAGAAAGCCCGCATGCAGCAAAGAAGACCCAATGCAGCCAAAAATAAATAAATTAAATAAATAAAAATTTTAAATAAAGGATTACTATTGTTTTAAGCCACAGAATGCTGTGACAATTTGTTACACAGAAAAAGATAACTAATACAACTTTAAAAAATTTTCTTCCGTGATGGAACATTTCAAAGGGACACCCCCTCAGTACCATTGTTACTTAATAAATGTTGATTGACTTGAATTAAAACAAATTTCATATCACAAGCATACACTAGGGTATACCTCACATGCTGTAATCAGATAAAACTCTTGAGTAATGCTTATTATAATAAAGATAATGATAGTTCTAATATTGGGCCCTAAAAAGATGGGGGAGTAAACATAGACACCATATAATGACAGCTAAAGTCATAATATATATGTTTTACATCTCTTGTCAAACGTTAGTGAAAACATACATTTTATTAAAATTATATTATTATTTAAATTAACTAATTAGTAATGAAAAATAATATTTTAATATAAATGCTTCGTTTCCCCTATTTTGTTGCCCCCCTCACTGAGCCTTAGCCAGGACCACAGTGGCAGCCTGTGATCGCACATAATATAGTGTCCCACTAGGGGGTCCACTTTACTGCACAGGAGGTGCAGGAAGAGCCCATTTCCATGGGACCAACTGTTCACTTCACTTTCCTCACCGCTCAGAGGCGCCTGGTCCAAGAAAGTGCTGGGCTGGGCTGCTAGAGGCATAGCTAGAGTGCCAGCTCAGAGGCGGCATGCCCAAAGAATGGGTGCTATTCTCCCAGGACACAGCGTACACTTCGAGTCAAAGTCCTTTCAATAGCGATGTGTCTCTGAGAAGAAGAATACATGGGTCAGGAGTCAAGGGGTAAAAACAGCAGGGTCTTATTTTACAAACTGTGCTTTCTGTCCTTGCAGTGCTGGGTTCTGCAGGTTTTGAAGTCCTGGTCCCCAGAGAAGGGATACTTCCACCAGGGACACACCAGCTGTTGCTGTCCTACTGGTCCTTTGGCCAAGAAGAGAAGTGTATTCATTTCCTAGGTTTGCATTAACACAAATTACCACATACAGGGGGCTTAGAAACAACAGAAATGTATCCTCTCACAGTTCTGGAGTCTATAAGTCTGAAATCAAGCTGTCAGCAGGGCTCTGCTCCTTTGGAAGGTTCTAGGGAAGAATCTATCCTTGCCTCTTCCCAGCTTCTGGTGCCTGCATGCCATCCTTAGCTTGTAGCTGCACCTCAAATCTCTGCCTCTGTCTTCCCATAGCCTTCTTCCTTGTGTAAGGACCCAACATTGGATTTAGGGCCCACCCTAACCCAGTCTGACCTCATCTTAAGTTCATTGTTGATACCTGCAAAGACTCCATTTCCAAATAAGGTCATATTCTGAGCGTCCAGGTGGAAGTAGCTATTTGGGGGACACTATTCACCCACTCCAAGGAGTCACTCTCCTGGCAGAGTCCACGGACTTTGATCACCAGCAGAGAAAGAAAATATATTGTACAATGGGAGTAGGGAGGAACCTAATAAATATTGGAAAATCTCTAAGTATAAGCTCTGATTTTATTAATATGTTGTGAATATTGATATTTTCTCAGATATATTTAACTGTATATTTTTCTATTAAGGTATAATTTACATTCAGTAAAATTAATTTGGGTGGGGGTGTACTGGTCTATCAGTTGTCAGAAAGGCATTGGAAAAATTTATTGGTTCAAAGGGAAATCTAACTTCCAGGATTGTATACGTTAAACACAAGTTTGTTCTTCTAAATCATCTTGGTAACCCATATGGTGTTTATTCTAGCAGCTTATAATATTTCAAGGCTGGAGGCTCATATTTCATATTGGTGAAGATTGCAAAACTGATTCTCCAATTCACAGAGATTTAGTGTTAAAAACTGTATCCACACATGGGGTCAGGCTTCCAGATAATATTTCTTACTGAGATAAGGGATAGCCTTACAAATTCATCCTCTTACATTGACACAACTATGCATTTGGGTGTCATAAATACACTCCCCTTTGCTCACAAACAGGAGTTTTGTCAACCAGTTGCCTGACCTCAATATCTTCAAAGGAGTGTGAGTATGCTCTGGCACTGGTCATGTTAGTGATGTGACAGTTTTCAATGTTTCCTTGAAACAAAACCTCTCCGAGGGCAAAGCACTTGAACAAGTTCACCTACAAGTTAGTCTTACAAGCAGTCAGTCTTATAAGCAGTCACTCTTACAGGCTGTCTAAGCTGTATTACCTCACCCCGTGATCATTCACAGGGACCTGATAGGACAAAGGTTTGAAGAGTGAAGTTCCTTTAAAACAATTTGGTAGAAAAAAGTGTGAGGAGAGTTAGTAGTTGGTAGATAAAGCATACATGTTTTTTTTCCTCTTTCAACTCTGAAAATCCAGAGTTTTATTTTTCCAGTTCAAAAGAGAAATGCAAAAAACAAACAAAACCCAAAAATGACCCCCAAACCAAGGTCATGTTTCAAAACCCTGCTCACCTTGAAGTGGTAAATCTATTATCCACGTGCCTCATTGCCCTGAGTAGTGTATCCTTCACTCCCCATGTGCAAGGTTGTGTGCAAGTTCCTCGTTACCTATGTTCAACAAGTAAAGGTAGGTTATTTATGGATTTCTGGGACATTTTGAGATTTCATGGACACAAACGTGAGTACATATTGCTAAAAATTGTAAATGTATATATGACAAATTACTTAAATTTCCTAATTTGTTAAAATGTAGGCTTTTCCTGAAGAATCAAGAAACACTTTGAAAGTAAAAATAAAAATAGAGCTTTAGCCTGGATCCTGACAGAGCGTAGTTATCGGTTGAGGCAACCAAATCCGGTGAGACTGATACTGAGTTGAGGAAGGGCATTCTACACAAAGAGAAATCGTGGAAAAAAGGACTCAGAAAACGTTGACCCCATAAAGCAAAATCTGATAGGAAAATCTTATATGGGACATCATACTTTATGGGAAAATGTTACGCTCATTAAAATTCAGTGTAATGAGATAAGGAAAAAAAGGTATGAGATTTCAAAAGGGAAGACACCAACCTGATGATCTGTTAACAGTATAATTGTCTACTTAGAAAATCAAAGGCAGCACTCTCTAAATATCTAGCACCATCTTCTTCACTATTTTTCCTCGGAGACCTTACCACTCACAATCTGATGGTATAATATGGAAAAATGAATTTCTGTGTTGCTGTGATGAGGTAAGTAATATCGCTGTATGTTCAATGCCTAGAACATGGTCTGTCGCTGAATTGGTATTTAGCAAATAATTGATGAGCTGATGAACAAATGAGGGAATGATTGGTCCAAGAGAGTGAAACTGAAGGGTGATTGACTGAAAGAGAACTAAACCCTCAATTATCATTACAAGCAATCAGTAGGTGGTAGCTAAATAGGATAAACCAAGAATCAGTAGCAGAGAAACGTATTTAGAAATACAGAAGTGAGCACAGTAAAAATAGATGAAGGAACTAGTACTTAGTCTATTAAGCAAATTGATTCGAAGTTTTAAATCTAGCCTGAAAACCTTTTTAACAAATTAGGGAAATCACATTTCTGACAAAATTTTATTAAGAAATTCATGTAAGTTTCTAAGTAAAAGGCATATGGATTACCTATTGTTAAATTTTGCTGGAACTAGAACAGATTTTAGTTTTAAATAAAAGAGACTGAGTTAAATAAGCACAAGTTGGTTGAATACTCCTCATTTAGAGCAACAGCTACTGTAAATCTATCTACTAAAGTTGAAATTTAGTTTTTGGCCACACTCTAGTACATTGATAGTTAAGCCGTGCAGGTAAGTAAGAGTAATTTATGCTTAATGAAAAACAATGTTAAATTATATGGAAAGAGTGAGAATTATGAAACTTGAAGTTAATGGATACATGTCAACCTGAAGAGGTCTCCTAAAAATTGGTACACATGAATGAATTTTAATAATAAAATTAAAACTAATTAAAAATAATAATGTAGGAGGGTTTAATTGTGTCAAGCCAAAAATTCCAGAGGAGTACACAGAATGGTGAGAGGGTGACAATTAATGAGAAGCAAAGTGACCAGAGGGTTTGAATATTACGTGGCAGCTGGGGATGGCAGTGCTGAGAGTCACAACTAAGTGACTCTGAAGGGGATCCAGGTGGCATCAGAGGTCTGCTAGGTATAGTAGACCTAGTGGGGCTTAATTTTCATGTCCATACTAGGATGAAGATAGCTTTCCAAGCCTGTGGGGAATTAGATTAGCTGGTGTCACTGATGTTCACCTCCGAATAGAATTAGCAGCAGTTTGCAATAGTTAGGAAATTCAATCTTCCCTTGAAGGCACTGGAAGGAAATTTCCCTAAACAGATCGAATGGAGTGTGTATCATTTCGTTCCATGAATACTCATGTCCCAAGGACTGGATGCAGCCAGTGCAGGCCTGGTACAGGGGATCACTGTCCAGAATCTATGACGTCCCAAGCTGGACTTGTTCGTACCATTGTTTTAACCTAAGGGAAGGACTTTATGTTTCTCTGTAGTGAATTTCATTTTGTTAATTTTAGACCACTGTGTTCATCTCCTAAAATATGTCCTGAAACTTTTTGCTCTCTTTCAATCCTTTGATTTTTATTTCTTGCATGTCCAACCTCATATTATGCTTTCTGTGCCTTCATTTACTTTTATGAGCTTACAGTATGAAACAGGGCAAGGTCACTTGCAAATCACTAAGAAACCTCTTTTCTGATTGACGTCTATCCATTAAACAACCCCAGAAATCCACTCCACAGCAAAATCATCCTGTTCAGTATTTTTCATTCTTTTTGGTCTGGAAGTGTTTTACAAAATATTTTATTATATGTCCTGGAAAAATAAAGATAGAAAAGTCCTAAGGAAGTCTCATGATCTCTACCAGAGCAGAGACTCTGACGAAACGAGATAGGTATCTTAATTTTGCATGTGTGCGTGCATGCATGCGTGTGTGTCGTGAAAGCAGAGGCACTCAAGTAACCTATATTGATAAGTTCTTGCTTGGTTATGGCTAGATGTTCAGAGACCAGGATCACTTCAAATGGGGGCAAGGGGAACGACAAGGACACCGGAGACTATCATGGCCTCTTAAGTGCATTAACATTTAAATTATTGCTCTGAGTAATCATAGAAAGGTTTGACTGTTTGCCATGCTCTGCTTAATAAAAAAAGAAATATGCCCTTCAAAAACATTTTACACAACAAAGTTTGGAATGTTTTTCAGGATCTTGTCATATATTGCAAACTAACCACTAAAGATGTTATGATAAATGTGCCTTTTATTATCATTTTTCCATTCTAACTAACACTGAATATTATAAGTGAAGGAGAGTTAGCAAATTTGATAGTGGCATATTGGCATGGTAAAACTGTTTTAGTTATTATGCCTATTATTACTAAATTCATTTCAGTGATTACATTTTACATATTTTTGTGTATTTTATATAGCTATATGTGGGTATTATAAATTTCCATAATCACATGCACAATCAATCATTTTAAGGTAACATCCATATACTTTTATTCCTAGTGGTACACACTGACTTTCCAAGGGTACTGTTCAGTTTAAGGAAGTTGCTTTCCATATAATCAATTTCCATATATGTTCTTTAAAAAATGTTATAACCCCATATTATGATTGTTGTATAAAAGGAGAGCTTTCTTCCCTACTCCCCCTTCCAAATTTCCCTCTTTGCCAATCAGACAGAAGAAAGGTGTGTATCACTCATTCAATCCTAATCTTTTTTATCTTTATGAAATGTTCCTCTTTATCTCAGTAAATTCTTTTTGTCTTAAAGTTCATTTTATAGACACTATAGCATTCTTTTGCTTACTTTTGTGTGGTAGATCTTTTTTCATCTTTTACTTTCAATATATTTCTACCTTTGTATTTAGCCTCTAGTAGGATCTTCCTTGTTACTCAGTTTTTAAATGGAGTGTTTGAACAATTAACATTTAACATAGTTATTAATATGGTTGAATTTAGATGCACCAATTTATTTTCTTTTTCTATTTGCTCCTTCTTTTTTGTTCCATTGCTTCCCCTTGCCTACCCTGCTTTGGATTACTTAGAATATTTTAATATTCTGTTTTAACATGTCTATTGTTCTTCTAGCAATATCTCTTTGTATTATTTTTATTATTGGTTGCTAGGGGAAATAATGCACTACTTCAATGAAGACATAGAAACCTTGCAATCATATAAGCATAAATGCCAACTGACATTTATGTTATAGTTGCTAAATGTGTTACATTTATGTAAATCAAAAAACACACCAGAAAACGTTAGAAGTCTCGTTTTTAACAGTCATATATCTATAACCAGACTTAAGAGGAGAGAATAGTCTTTTGTATTTGTCCAGATATTTACTATTTCTGTTGCTCTTCCTTACTTCCTAAAGTTTCAAGTTTTCCTCTGATATTTCCTATCAGCCTGAAGAACTTCCTTTAACTTTTCTATTAGAGCAAGACTGCTAGCAATGAAGTTTCTTGTTTTCTTTCATTTGAGGATGTCTTTATTTTGCCATTCATGCCCAAAGGATATTTTCAATGAATTTCAAAATCTGGGTTGATATTCTTTTCTTTCTGTTTTTTTAAAGATTTGTTCCATTGTTTTATACTTCCATACCTCTTTTGAGAAATCTATGGGTTTTTCCCAATTGTTATTTTCCTCTATGAATGTATTGTTTTTCTCTAACTGCTTTTAAGGTTTTTTAAAATGTTTTAGTTTTCAACAAATTTATTTTGATGAGTCCTTTTCCTTCTTTATTTGTATGGTTCTTTCCCCTTCTTCTTTCCATACATAATTGTGTTTTTTATTGCATTCTGAAAAATTCAGATAATATCTTGAAGAGGCACTGGGTTACATTATTTTTCCTCAAAAAATACTGTTTTATGTTGGCAGACAGTTAAGTCTAATAGGATATGTTGATGTGTCATGCTCTGGTTTTAGGCTTTCTTCAAAGAGGTCTATTACAGTTTTTTCTTTTTTTCCCGCATACTTCTAGATTGTAGCCCTCAATCCTAATGTGCAGCTAGCTTTACATTTTGTATGAGTTTGCTAGGGCTGCCATAAAAAAATCACACATACTGAGTGGCTGAAGCAACAGAAATTTAATTTCTCACAATTCCGAAGGCTGGAAGTCCAAGATCAAGGTCTCAGCAGGATGAGATTCTCTGAGGTCTCTCTCCTTGATTTGCATATAGCCACCTTCTCATCATGTCCTCACATGGCCTTTTCTCTGTGTGTGGACATCTGTGGTTATCTCTTCCCTTTCTTATAAGAACACGAGTCCTATTGGATTAGAGCCCAATCTCTCTGAACTTATTTAACCTTAATTACCTCTTTAAAGGTTCCATCTTTACATGCAGTCGCACTGGGGGTTAAGGTTCCCACATATGAATTCTGAGAGAACAGAATTCAGTCCATACACTCTTTAACCTGATATCTCAACTCGGTCTTTGATTTGTTCATAAAGACTTTCTACTCTATTTAGGCCTGACCACCCAAGTCTCCATAATACAAAACAAGTTCCAGGCTTTCTGCTCAGTTTGCTGCTGCCCAGCAGTTACTCTCTACCTAGCTTTTATGAGTCTTGTGCCCCTCTAATGAATCCAGGATTTGGTCAAGACACCCAAGAGGGAGCTCAATGGAAACTTCTGGATTTCCCTATCCATAACTCCTCTTTTTCAAGTACCTTCTCTTCCAGATCACAACCAGCTTAATAATCCCCAACTCTGATATCTGCCTTTTCTGTCCAGTGAAACTAATGCTCTTGTTTGCATTCTATATAAATGCACCACACCCCAGAAAATTTCCCTAGGAAGAAAACCAGTATAAAAGTAGGACATCCTTTGTAAGTATCCTCTCTCTGAAGGACCTCAGCCTCACATTGACTGCTGTTCAATGCCTGCAGCTTGCTGTAGTTCATATATTTTGTACACGACATAATAGATTTTATGGATACTGTAAAGATGTCATAGTTGCATCTCACAGGTTTTGATATACATATGCTTATCATTTATGTGAATATAATTCAACCTTCTTAAGTAGATATATTCTGAAGTAGTATAGATTAACCTCCTAACAGGGAGAATTTTCTGCTTTCTTTTTTTTTTTGGTATGCGGGCCTCTCACTATTGTGGCCTCTCCCGTTGCGGAGCACAGTCTCCAGACATGCAGGCTCAGCGGCCATGGCTCACAGGCCCAGCCGCTCTGCGGCATGAGGGATCCTCCCGGACCGGGGCACGAACCCGTGTCCCCTGCATCGGCAGGTGGACTCTCAACCACTGCGCCACCAGGGAAGCCCCTCTGCTTTCTATTTTTTAAATTGAGTTATAATTAAAAAGCAATATTATATTCGTTTCATGTGTACCACATAGTGATTCAATACTTTTATACATTATGAAATGATCACCACAATAGTTATTCATTTCTGACTTAATTCCACAACTGTCTGAGAATATGCTCTGAATGATTCCAAACATTTCAAACTTGTTGTGACTTGCTTTATCATCCAGCATGTGATAGATTTTGTCAAATGTTACATGTGCATTTGATAATATTTTGCATATAATGTGTTAAATTAAATTTATTATTAAAATTAATTTCAGTTGTTATATTTTTAAGTTCTGGAATTCCCAGTGGATTCTTTCTCATAGATTCCAATTCTCTGGTGAACTTCTCCATCTTTTCATGTTTTTCTCTATTTATTCCTACATTCCTATATTTTCTTGAACATATTGATCATTATTATTTTAAAAATCTTGTCTGCTAGTTTCAATATCTGGGTCACCTATGTTTCTATTTTTATCATAGATTTGTTGATTGGTTATTGGTCATTTATTCCTATCCTTGCATAATAAATTTTACTGAATATTGGACACTGTAGATTAAAAATTGTGGAGTTTTGCCTGGAAGGGTTCACTCTTTCCTCTGTTAGTCAAATAGATGACCCGATCACCTCTAATGTAATCAGGGACTTTTAGCTGAATTTAGCTGGGGTCACAGCACTGTTAAGTGTCCATCTGTGTCTGTTTTTCCCAGTTCTCAGAGAGCACCCTTCTAGGAATTTTTAACTTAAAACTTGATGAGTTTCCCAAGACACTATCTCAGGAAGGTCTTGGATGCAAATGCTTTTCTCTTCTGCATAACAAGACTGTTAAAATTATATTCTGATTTTCAGAGGCTCTTTTCTTAACTTTTTAGCCCCATGCAGTTCAGAAATTAGCAAATTTTTGAAGGGAAAATCAGCCATGTTTCAGCCTCAGTTCTCTCTCTGTTTCCCCCTTCTCACTGGGATCTTGATTAGGTTTCAATTTGAAGCCCTAGGAGATCAGCAAAACCTCTGCTTGCATCTGTGTCTCAAATGATGACCCTCTGCCCAGGAAAATTCTCAAAACTCAGCCTCTTTCACTGCATCCAGTATTGGTAAAAGTTCCAGGGAATATACAGATATACAGCATCATTTCGACCTTCCATATCTTCCGCTGTTTGAAATCGTGGAGCCTCTAGTCATTTTTGCTTCAGCAGGTTTCTGATACTTTAGAGAAATATTTTTGGTTTTTATTCACTAATTATAATTATTTTCAGTAGAAGAATTGGGCGGCCACAAGTGATTCCATCTTAATCAGAAATAGAAGTTTGATCTATTTTTCAATTGGGATGTTTATCATTTCCAACAACTTGAGAAAACAGTCTTAATTGAAACTTTATTATCATGGAAGAAATCATGTAATAACAGCCAAGTGTATAAAATAGAAAATTGGCTATATCATTAATAACCTTATAATAAGCAAGTATAGTCATAAAAATGAAATGGGAAAATTACAAGAATATAATTTTAACTGAATGAGAGGATGTACATTTGTGGACTATAATTAAACAAACTGCTTTAGTTCTGGGTCATGTGATTATGATTTTTTTTCTTTTTCATAATTTTTTGATTTTTCTAATTTATTTAGTATGAGAATTTGTTGCTTTTAAAACAAGCAAAATTTTACACAAACTTAATGTTCAGTTATTGGGAAAATTCATCCCCAACAATTCTGCAAGCTTGATGGCTTTGACTGCAGGAAATATAAAGTCTAACCAGCCATGTGCGTGTTCCATGTACACAGACAAAATCTTAGAGAATATGGGAACTATTCGATAACATTATTATCAAAAGATAAACTAAAGTGATAAATTGTATACAATACCCAATGAATGCATATAAGATATATACCATTATGAAATATAACAAAGAGGAAAGCTACTTGACTCTGGTCTGGATGTCATGCATCTTGGAATTCCTAAAAATTCAGTGAAAGCAATAAACACAGCCAGTTTACAAAATGAAGATCAGTGTAAACTCTCATCATTAGTCTACGAGATATATTTATCTGCATGTGGAAGAAATTTAGTTAATGCTTATTAGGAATAATGAATATGAAAAGCATTCATTGACAAGAGTGTATCACCTCTGTGTCTTGATGACTGAATAAGATACCAACAATCAGATAATAGGTGTGCTTTGCTATAGCAGCTAAAACAGCAGGAGTAAAAGGGCATTTGAATGTCATCACTCATATTCTCCATAATTTATTAGTTGCTCCCTGTATGCTAGGCATAGAACCATTCATTCATGTAATTCTCACAATAATCTAAGAAGGAAAATTTTGCTTATACTACCTAAAAAATAGGTAGTAAAATGAGATCTTCAAGAATTTTAATGAGTAAATTCATTTCAGAATGTGAACTCTATACAACCTTAAGAGTAACATTGGAATGGTGGAAAACATTAAGGAGACCCAGAAACTGAAAATCGTTATTCATTTTGGGAGATTGTGTTAAAATCATTGGTTATGTAGGGTGGACTCATTTTGCAAAACTTTGAACATGACTTCATTTATTGGTCAGTGACAAAAATCTCATCCTATATTAGATTTCTTTTTTTTTTTTTTTTGCAGTATGCGGGCCTCTCACTGTTGTGGCCTCTCCCCTTGCGGAGCACAGGCTCCGGACGCGCAGGCTCAGCGGCCATGGCTCACGGGCCCAGCCGCTCCGTGGCATGTGGGATCCTCCCGGACCGGGGCATGAACCCACGTCCCCTGCATCGGCAGGTGGACTCTCAACCACTGCGCCACCAGGGAAGCCCTAATAGATTTTTTAAATCATTGATTTATCTTCTACTACATGTAATTTCCGACCATATTGATGTAGTCATTTCTCTGAAAAAATTTAAATTTCATAGAAATATATTGCAAGGGAAATACTTAAAGTGATAACAGCTATAGTAAGCAGAGGGGCGAGATTATGAACATATATATCCGAGATTGCATTTGACTGAACATAACAGAAACCTACTACAATGGCTTAACCAAATAAAGGTTAATTTTTCTCCCATAATAAGAAACTAAGGGAGTAGAAGTCCCAGGCTGGTACAGTGGCTTCAGGAAACTTTCAACATCCTTCTATTTTAGGTTTAGCCACCTTTGGTCTGTGGCTCTCATTCTATGGAAAATTCCCAGTTGCAATGTGGCAGGTCCAAATCCAGCCTGCAGTCTGCATTTCAGACCGTAGGAAGAAGGAAAGAACAAGCAACATTGGGGAATTTTCCTCAAAAGCAAACTGCTCTCTGAACACTCCCTTAGACTCTCATGTTTGTCTTGATGACAGATGACATGCAGCAGCAATAGAAGCTGAGAAGTGTTTTTTTGTTGTTGTTGGTTTGTTTGTTTTTAATACATTTATTTATTTGGCTGTTGGGTCTTCGTTGCTGTGTGCGGGCTTTCTCTAGTTGTGGCAAGCGGGGGCTACTCTTTGTTGCGTTGTGTGGACTTCTCTTGTGGATCATGGGCTCTAGGCGTGTGGGCTTCAGTAGTTGTGGCACGCAGGCTCAGTAGTTGTGGCGCAGGGGCTTAGTTGCTCCGCAGCATGTGGGAATCTTCCCAGACCAGGGCTTGAACCCATGTCCCCTGAATTGGCAGGCAGATTCTTAACCACTGCGCCACCAGGGAAGTCTGAGAAGTGTTTTATAGGCGGTCACATGCCTCTCCAAACAAAATTTGGGTCCTGTACAAAAGGAAGATGGGGAAGACAGATATTGGGAAGGTAACCAACAGCGATTTGGACTTAATTAGATTAGTTTGGCTTAATTAGAAGAGTGAATAGAGAAAGTAGAGGATAAATAAATTTGAAAGGCCAAATCAAAGTTCTAAGGCAAAACAACACAATAAATGGTGATATCGACAAATATTTGGGATTCAGGGAAGAAGCTGAATCTGAGGCTGTAAGACTGAGGAAAAATCAGGATTAATTTGTAGATTCTTCCTATGCATGCATGCCAAATTTAAGGCCTGTGTATGTGAGTAATCATTAATTATAATTTTTACACTATAAAAATAATAGAATAATAATTAACATGTTTGGTGGGGTCCAAACTCTTTAATGAACCCAGCTTCCCTTCCTGAGGCTACAGTATACATGATTATAATAGATAACTATTGATTTTCCTAAGTGAATCATTTAGATATTTCATTCTCAAACCTATTGAAACCCCAATGCCTTATTTCTATAACAAATATTGTATAATGCTTAATTTGCTATTTTGAAAAGAATTTCACAGATATTAACTGATTCTTAAGGGCCTACACAATACTTTAAGATAAATATAGAGAAGAAAAAAAGGAAACTTATTTAAAATAAAATATTATGTTTTTCTTTATGTAAATGCTTGGTCACAACTAGGTTTGAAGAGCTAACCAAATACTCAGATACTTCCCCCTACGTGTAGCATCACCGTAATGATAATGGCTATAACAACAGACTGATACAGGAGTCTTCTTTTGGTGAGAAGTATACTACTGGTGACATTGTTCTTAATCTTCTGAACAAACTGTGGTCAATTTCTGAACAAAACAATGTTAAATCTTTCCATAATTTATATCTTAATAGCATTCCTGCAAAATTCAAGTTATATTGAAAGCATGCAAAATTTTTTCTTGCTTCTATGTAAAATGGAGTAATGTAGTTGGTTTAGTTACATATGAACAAGTTCTTAACAACATGGATGAAAAGCTGTGAGGGATCCAAAATTCCTGTATCCTTCCTCCTGTGGGATTTTCACATATATTGCAGAATGTTTAAAAGGTGTGGCTCGTGACCACAGACTGCTAGTGACAATTAGAAAATACCCTCTTCCACATTTCTAAAACGGAAACAGTAATGCTTCCATTAAGAACCACTGACCTAGATGTTTGGTGGAAAAACTGAAATTTTGTTGATGAAATTTTTCTACTAAATCAACTCTGCCTTAAAATTTATCTAGAAAGTCTGGATGAACCTTGATAGGAAATTCTCTGGTCCACTCTTTGGATCTTATTTTACAGGATTCTCCTTCCTATTCTTTGTCTGTAGGTATCAAGCCAGCCAATTTGGGAGTCAATTCCTTCATCCTCTAGAAGTACATTAAATTTATAAGCATTGCTGATAAATCATAGCATAACATTTATTTCTCCTTGTCACCAATGCCTGTTATTAAGATCCTGCGTCCAGGTCCACACTCCATAATTTGATGTTTTCTTTCTGTATATGTAATTCACCAATGCCTGTTGACCTAGACTTCTGACTCATTGCCCGGTTCTGATCTGTAATGCTTAGCCTTCTCCATGCCTGACCAGCCTACATTGGATTTAGACATTTTTTAAAAAATTAATTAATTAATTAATTTTAATTTTTGGCTGCACCATGCGGCATGTGGGATCTTAGTTCCTGGACCAGGGATCGAACCTCTGCCCCATGCAGTGGAAGGGTGGAGCCTTAACCACTGGACCACCAGGGAAGTCCCAGATTTAGACATTTTAATACTAGGTTGTAACTTTTGATACATGTAGGGGCCTTCGTTAGATCCCTCACTTCTCATTGATTCCTTTCCTGGGTTCACTCCTGTTCTGTTGTACCTCCAAGAACCTCAGCCTTTACTGAAAACACTCGTTGTATACCTCTTCTTGCTTTGCTTCAGTACTTTAGGTCCTATTTCCTCACCATGCTGCCCATGCCTGACATAAAACACGAAATTCCTGGAAGAGGCAAAAACAATGAGAAAACATGGAAAGAAAGACATTGATTAAACGAATCATCAACACCATAAGCATATAGACAATTAGAAAGAAATAAGGCTATATGAGTGTGGTTACCTCGTCAGTATTTTTCTTTTCTCCCATCATCTAATAACCCCAATTTATAATTAAATTCCATAAGGATAGGGATTTAGTTTTCTTGCCTATTGTGTGCTATTGATTTTCCAAATTTTATCCAGTGTCTGAACCACAGTAGATGCTCAATAAACATTTGCTGGTGAATGAATGAATGACACCATCACATGAATAGTAGCAGCAGTAAAAGGTAGTTTTACTACCTTGCGAAAGTGCGAGGTTTCAAATCAAATAATGAAATAACCCACACATTTGTCTTAATTATAATGGTTAATTCAAATTAGTTAACTTACTTTGAAAGTCTTCTAATAACATTCTCTAGTAACAAATGCATACTTTTAAGACCAGTAACAGTGTTTATTAGCCATATATATGTGTGTATATATATATATATATATATATATATATATATATATATATATATATATATACAGTTTTGTCCGTATTTTAGAGAATTTGATTTGAAATTTAAATTGCAAATTTTAAAGGAGCATCATTACTCTCTCTGTTTAAATGCTGGACAGCAACAACAATCACTCACATAGTTTAACTTTCCAACTTGTGAAATTTCCACGTGTTTATCTAGTGGGTAATTCACTTTAAAAATTACACGAATACTATCTTCTATTTGAACCTCAATGGCAAGTTACATTGCTATATTTAAATCACTTCAAATCAAACAAGAGTTTCAATCTCCTAAAACTGGCATATTTTGAAGTATAAAATATGATACATTAATGTCTAAGAATATTTTAAACTATTTGGTCTTATTCCTAAAAAAATAAGTAAAATTCCCATATAGAATATATTTGCTTCAAATTTTGAATTGATCTGAAAAATCCAGAGGTAGAACGCTCAGTATTTAGATGTGATTTCTGTATCACATAACTCTTTTGATGTATAAACAGAAGAAACAGTAAAAATTTCTCTTTTAGCATTGAGTACTATAATTTGAAAATAATAAGTTAATAATTTTCTGGTCTCATGGTGAACTAGGGAATTCAGAATATTTCTTTTCACAGGAACCATCAGAAGCAGGAGGCAAAAGATGGCAGCAGTGAGTCGTTCCAAGATCTCACACTACCCAGGTTCATTTTATTTTTCAATATTATCAAATTGTGCATTTACTAATATCTTCAGTTACAAATTATTTTAGAAGAACAGAAATCATCTTCCCTCTAAAGAAGTCTATAGGGACTGCCTACAGGTCATTTCCAAGGGATACAATTAGTGAATAGGGTTTGCTATTGCTCAGCTCAAAAATAACTCTAAAAAACTTTAGAAAATTATTTTCTTAACTTAGATCTATACGGGCATAAAAGACACCTGTATTTTCTGTGGATGGTATCTATACACCTACTTCAAATTTAATCTAAAATGGAACTGATCTACCCTCCAAGTCTGCATCCGTCCCCCCTGCCCCCCCCCCCCCCAACACTTCCTGAGTTAAAAGATGCAAAGAGGAGTACAGGTTAATTTTTTTTTTTCTAAAAATCTGACGAAAGCTACGGTGAAAACAAAGAACATCCTTTAAAATATAATGTGGCCTAATGGATACAGCACTGCTAATTAGTCTTGTACCAAATACTCCACAGTAACTGAACTGCCTTTCTGAGAACTAAAATAAAAAATACAGTTCAGCATCTGCTGAAAAATGGCCCAGCAGTGTCCTCCCTCAGAGGAGTCAGAAGTATATATATTTTAAATAAACTTATTTATATTTTTGGGTCTTTGTTGCTGTGCACAGCTTTCTCTAGTTGTGGCGAGCGGGGGCTGCTCTTCGTTGTGGTGCACAGGCTTCTCATTGCGGTGGCTTCTCCTGTTGCGGAGCACGGGCTCTAGGTGCACGGGCTTCAGTAGTTGTGGCACATGGGCTCAGTAGTTGTGGCTTGTGGGCTCAGCAGTGGTGGTGCACAGGCTTAAGTTGCTCTGCGGCACGTGGGATCTTTCCCGGACCAGGGATCGAACCCGTGTCCCCGACCTTTGCAGGCAGATTCTTAACCACTGCGCCACCAGGGAAGCCCCAAGTCAAAAGTACTTTAACATAGAGCAAGCTTTAAACTTGGAGCCAGGTTGGAGAACTACTTTTGGAGGTGAGACCAAGCCTATATATGCCTATCCAGCCTTGAGGTAGGAGGATTAAAAACGTACATTTGCACTGTTGTCAAAAGTCCTTGCTTAATCTTGCCCCTTGCATATATTTCTACCCGTCTAGCCTGTTTAAACACTTCTCCTTTGCTCTTACTTCAAATTTTAACTTCCTCCAAAGTATGCTAGAAAATAGCCTGGGATAAATATTCAGGTCATTTAACTTTGTTGGATAATCTCTTCTGACACAAAAGAGAAATACTTTGTTTCTGAGAATCACAAGCCCCTGGAATCCCTCTGATGACAACTTCCTGTATGCTGCCATGCTCTGGGGAGGGGAGGAGTGAAGATCACAACCTCAGACAGTCTGGGATCCACAGGGTCAGGGATGGTGCACGGTGGCATCGTTAGGAAGGGTGTTTGCCCTGTTCCCTGGGCACGCTGCGCTCTGCCTACCCAAGTCTTGTAATTGCAACAGGGGTGAGCCCCGTCATTACTTCCAAAACCGAGGGACACGGGTGAAGGCCCAGAGGACTTCCTTGGCACAAGGGTCTTGTTTTCTAACAAGACTTTCACTGTTCACTGCGGTGATGCTCCTTGCTGTATTTCACAGCAAAGAGAGGCAGGCAAAGAGAAGTCCCCATGGAGTCGACGAGCTGTCAAACCAGGAGGTGACATAGAAAACCAATCTGAAAGTGACAAGAACAATACAGGGGGTATAGGAAGACTTTGGGGGAAGAAACGGGTGAGGGTTTTCATCTTAGCCTGGGAGAGGGGGTAGGGGGGGAGGAAGACCAGGTGGCAGAGGTGCGGAAGTTGGAAGAAAGAAGAGGCGGCGCTGGAGGAGGAGGTGAAGTTAGCATTACGATCCATTCAAGATCCAGACTAGACAAAGGTCTTTCTCCCAGGAAGTTACATACTTCCAGGTTCAAAACCAGAGGGATTTCGTTTAAGGAGAAAGTCTCTCCACCCGCGAAAAGCATGTTTAATCGAAGCACTGGAAGTGACAGAAGACTGGACAGACGCTGTGGGGAAGACCGGAGATGGATGTCTTGCCTTCTTCGCTCTAGAACCACAGGATTTGAGAGCCTCCATCTCCACCCAGCAGCGGTCACATTCAGCCTCCAGCCTGCCCCAGCGCACACACATGCTGTCTTAGAACCCCCTCCATCCCTGCCCTTTGTTTGCACGCTGACTTCTGCCAGACTACCATAAACTGTCAGCATCTTGCACGTAAATGAAGGCACTGGTCCTATGAGCACCGTTCTAACCCCGGGTTCCAGGCCTTCCTCGGGTCCTTCCCAGCTTTCGCCTGGTTCGCGAGCATCCACCCATCTGAGGGCCGGAGTCTGCGTTCGCAAGGATGCTCAGCCCTCTCCCAACCCGCGGCCTCCTCCCCTCTCTCCTGCTGCTGCCGCTGCTGCAGCGAAAACCAGGAGAAGTGGAATGCGCACGGCGAAGCGCGGCGCTCTCGCGGTGGCACTGGGCATGCTCGGCACCCAGGGCAGGTTCGGGCGGCGGGGCGGACGCTGCTTCACTAGCCGGGCGCCCGAGCCGGCCGCCGAGGTATAGGTGGAGGCTGAGGCTGCCGCGCGCCGCGGGAGGAGCTTCGCCCGCGGCGGCGGCGGCGGCACAGGTGGCGCGGGCCGCGCGCGGGGCGCAGCACGGGAGCGCTCGGCGCCGGGCGCCGCGGCGGCCCCAGGCTCGCGCCCGCGGCGGCAGCCGGCCGAGCGGAGCTGAGGGCGAGGCGGTGGCGGCTCTCCCAGCCCGGCCGGCCGGCGGCGGCGGCAGCGGCGGCGGCGGCGGCGGCGGCGCCCAGAGCCCGGAGGAGCCCCAAGGAGCCGGGAGGAGCCCGGAGGAGCCGGCGGGAGTCCGCAGGAGCCCCGAGCCCGCGGAGCCCGCGGAGCCCGCGGAGCCGGGCAGGGGGCGCTGCGCTCGCTGCGCTCGGAGGGGCCGCCGGGCCGGGCGCCGCGCACTGGCGTCGGGAGCCGCCTCTCCCCCGCGGCGCTCGCCCCTGCTCCCGGCCGGCATCCCTTGTTCCGCGGCCGCGCTCAGACAACAAAAGCTGAAGATGCTGCAGTTGGGCAAGGTCAGGACCTTGCCCTGAAGCCGGGCGGCGGCGCGCACGCCTTTCCCCGGACTGAGAAGCTGTCGCTGGTGGCGGGTGCATGTTCGCGAGGAGGCAGTCGGGCGCCGCGCCGTTCGGTGAGTTGCCTTCCGCCGGGCTGCTGGGGCCAGGCGCATCCTTCTCGGCGTCGTCGTCGTCGTTCTCCTCCTCCTCGCCGCCAGTGGGGGTTGGTCCTCAGCTGCTCCCGGCCGGCGGTGACGGCGGCGGCTGCTGCGCGGTCCTGTCAGCCGGGGGAGGACCGCGATCGCGCCGGGTCCCCTCTCGGAAGACGGCTCTGCCTGGAACGTGGCGCGGGGTTAGTGCCTTTCTCGGAGCGGTGACCAAGTGGCTCCTCTGCGTGTTCCCGCTCCCCGCCACCCATCTCCCCCGGAGGAGGCGTATATAGGGCAACACCAACAATACTGCTCCCTGCCACCCTACCGAATATACCCGTTGCATCCATGACGTCCCTAATATACGGGAGAAGACGGGTGGGGGTGGGGAGGACTTCCCTCCAGTCTTTCGCCCTTATGTTCAATGTCATTACGATGTTTGGCTAGAACAAAATGGAAATACTTGGTCGTATGTGTCCATGGCTGTTTCTTCAGTCTCCCGCTGCTTGCCAGACCCCGAGCCCCTTTGGTCTATATTTAGCTGTTTCAGAAGAAGCATTTGCAGCTCGATTCACAGGTTTTGGGGGCTTCTGCGTCCTGACAATAGAGAGCGAGGCTCCGGCAAGCGCCGTCTGAAACCCAGGTTCGGAACGCTGTGCATGTGGGTGGGAGGTGGCTAGGCGATATTTGGGTGATCGGTAATTAATGGCCGAAAGCAAAGCTGCTTTTCTTTTTCGCCGACCTTCCTCTCGTTCTGGCGTGTACTGTGTTTCTGTCGATTGCTGCTCAGCTGGTTCCAACCACTGCGTCCCGAATTAAGTCGCTAGAGAGGTGGTGCAGCCTCCCTGGTCTGTGTGGTAGGAAAACAGTCTGAGAGGTTTTGGGATGTGTGTGTGTCTGTGTGTGTGGTTCCCACCACGAACAGTTACTTATAAAAATGCCTAAAGTTGTGTTTTCCTGCGAATGTTGGGGTAGTGAAGGGTGTGGAAAAAAAGATGGGCAGGTTGTGGTTCCAAGATGTTTATTTTCCCCTTGCGTGCTTCTCTTGAACTGATCTGATTTGCTTTGGCTCTGAAAGGTGTTTTTAAGCATGCATGCCTAATGCTACCAAGCAAATACGTTAGTTTCGAAAAGGGATATGTTACAACCATAGTGTCAGGTCTGATATGTATATATTTTCACTTTTAGGAACTAGGTGACCGATATTTAAGATGCTTGGAATTTTCTGCAACGACTTCTATGAAAATAAGGAGGTGCTGAAACTACTTAAGAGTTATCTCATTGTGCATCTTTCCATCTGCAGCTTTAAATTACCATGGCTACTGATGGTAGTTTAGTTCACCTCTTTGCTGTTAGTAGTTCACCTGCAGGATTAAAAGGCTTTAGAGCTGTACCACTTAAAAAAATCTCATGGAAGAGTGTTTGATATGACTCATACAGAATTACAGGGCTGAACCTGTGCCTCATTTGGGGCGCTTGCTCTATGAGAAGTATGACAGATAGGGGTGGGCATCCTCAACTGTGGACTCAATGCTTTAAAGCTCTGTGAAATCTCTTTGCCACATGCAGAATCCATTTTTAATGTTTTGGGGAAAACGTTCGATGGCATCCTCACTGATTGGTGGGTTACACGATCTCAGGGCTTGAATGAAGATGATTGCATCTGGAGTTAGATGTTGAAATTTGGGAAGCCTGTAATTATACAGCTAGCAAGGCGCAGCGTCGCAGAAGGACTAGCAAGGTCTATATGGCTCGAGTTAATCGAAGACTGTGATTAGTTTTACCAATGTTGCTTTAGTTTCACCTTATTCATATTCAGAGAACTTTCCAAGAGCACTCTGGACACACTCTTGTGCTTGTTGCATTGTTTTAACATCAGATTTCTTGCAGAAAGAAGCAATAGGTGACATACACATTCATTTCTCTTTTCAATTTTCCTTTTGAATCTAGTGTTTCAGTTTTAAACATGATTCTTAGAGGACCAGTAGAGATTACTCTGTGCCTATGTGTGCACACGGAGAGCAGCTGATGGGCGTGGGAAAAACTACATGGATCGGATGTGTGAGTTTTATGTTATATTGCGGGTTGAAAATGATAGTAGTTGATTGAACGGCAGTTGTAGTGAGTACAGGAGGTCGTTGCCCTAGTAAAATTGTCATAGTCTTGTGGAAAGGAGTTATTTAATTTGGTGTATGTTTGTGTCGTTGTAGAACCTAATCATTAGAGATGTCACTAATGTTTTCGTTGTTCACAATAATACTCATGCACTGTCAAATTACAGTAATTCCAGCAAATTCACATCTTTCACAATTAGAATACAAGCCACTTCTTTCTTCCACTGAAATAGTTCATCAGAGAGAAAAATGGAATTCAGATGATATTAGTTGAAAATGTGATCTATAATTTTGTTAAATAACTTCTAAGGATAATATCACATTCATAGTGACCTTTAAAATTAAAATGAAGTTATAATATTATCAAATATAACATTACTTTTGACATGTAAGTGAATACGCAGTACTTTTCCTGACAGTGTTTTGGAACTTGACAGTTTCTATTGTGCTTTTTCAAAGTTCTGTTTTATATGGTATGCATTTATGTAGAATTGTTGAAGAGTTCTCCAGAGTAATTTCATCAGGTTGTCTTTATGTAAGAAAATACTAAAGTTAACATTTAAAATAATTTATTGTAATTTGTCCATAAAGTGAGGGATAGTTTGTATGGACCAGTATTTCTGGTTGTAACAAGTCAGTTGAACTAAAATAGGAACTGTTGCCATTTTGAACTGCCAAAAGTGTTCTTTTTTTTCTTTCTTTCTTTCTTTTTCTGATGATTATCCCCAGAAGATATGAATGCCCATTAATGGTTATTTCTCTGTGTGAACTTTAATTTATTTAGTGGGGAATTGGTTATGCTAGGATTACTATTCCTAAAAGTTTTTATTTTTTATAAAGATTTTTATCTTTAAAAGATGCCACATAGTTGAGAGTACCTAAACTTGAACACACATAATTCAGAGGGTGAACAGTAATCAAGAGAATACCAACAGGTGTTTTTAAATCCAGTACTTCCATTGATGGCGTAGTTCAGTGGGTCTTTGCTGGGCTGAAATACACCTTCAAGCCAAATTCTTCAGTTGGCTTCCATGATGGTTTTCATGACTCATATTCCAAAGGTGTTCTCAGGACTATGGTACTTTGATGGCTTTGTGATAAGTGTCACATGGATAGGGATGAAAAGTTAATTTGAGCGAGAATAGTTCATGATACTTGTTGCTGGCTTTATTTTATCTGATAATATGCCAAAGCAACAGGTTTTTATATTAATGTAAAATATTAAACATGTCATAGATAAATAATTTCTATCACATTCTGTGCCAGTCTAGCCTACTGATTAATAAACTGCCTGGTTGGCTTTAATGAATCCAGTTATATTCACAAACACTACCTCCAGCCCAGGAATCTCACAGAAACATTTTACCATACTGTGCTTTTAGTCCATGAAAAATGTTAAGACTCATTACAGAAATGTGTAGTTATGACACCTCCACTTGTTTATCTTTTGATCACGTAGCAGCTGAGTGTAATTTGAAGTTCTGTATCATGGTTAATTGCTTTGTAGGAAATGTCTTAGCTATATTAGGCTATGGAAGTTACACTCTGTATCAATTAGTTTTTGACATACTGCAAATAATGACTAAGTGAAACAATGCTTCCTAGAAGCTTTCCATCTTAGGCAAATATTCACCTGTGTCCCTTGGTGAGATTCTTGAAAAGTTATCTGTGAAATGAATTACATGTATTGAAACTTATTATTCCATTAATTGTTATTTCAGGTCAGAAATATATTTCTAGAGAAAAAGTTGGGCTTTGCCCTATAACATATATATGTCATATTTTTACTATTTAACATATTTATGTATAATATTAGAATATAGATATCATAGTGTAATGCTATTTTGGATTCTGCTTCGAGTAAGTGGAGAGGTGAGAGAGCACCGGCTTCGGATGGATCCCAGCTCTGTCTGTACTAAGCTGTGTGTCCTTGGCCATTTATGTGATCCTCAGTTTTTAGCTCGGTTTTTTCAGATGTAAAATGGGTACGATAAATAAATGTATACATTCAATAAATAAATAAACAAACAAAATGAACGAGTCATGGCGATGAAACGTACAGCATGGGGAATATAGTCAATAATAATGTATAATAGATTTGTATGTCTTATTTTAAAAAATGAGTACAATAACACAGGATCTCAAAGTGTTTTAGGGTAAAGTAAGTGCATAAGTAGCTTGTAATTATAAATATTTGTACAAGTACAAGAGGTGGATATCTACATATTAGGATGAGTACTTATGCTTCACGTATGTATTATTAAATACATTGTAAAAGCCATGACCCTCTCTAACAAAGGCTTTTAAATAGATATATTCTCTCCCTACTACTATTGATATTATTAGTGTGTTATGTAGATTTACATATAAAATATGTTTTCTGCTCTTCAACATGCCAGTCCTTTACATATGAAAATATATAATAGTTAAGCTAAAAGAGAAGCAAATTATATCTCCTGGCACCATTATTTAAAAAGACTCTAATCTAACAGTCAGAAATTGCAAAATTTTGATATTTTCTATTAATGTTATACTATTCACCTGATTACAGTCAAATTTTTTACAAAGATGAACAGTGTACAAAGGATATTATAGACGGTTTAATAAACATCCCTCTTCACGAGGTCAAATGTCAAACATCCGCTCTGTTTAGAACCACAGAGCATGAATCCCGTCATAAAATCATTGTGACAAAGAAAAAAAGAAACTTAAACAGCTAAATTTATTGCATAAGGAGAAGACACACCCCACCCATAATTACAATCAAGTTTTTTTGGAAAAAAAAAGTGTGAGTCCATTGGTACCTTTTTGAAAATAAATGGTCATTTCCACTTGTCCTTTCACTCTTAGTTGCTTCAGTGAAATGCTGAACCCCTCTGGGTTTGATTGTGCCCAGCTCCTGTGAGGTAGAACTGAGATCTTCAGCATAATTTTTATGATAATAATGCTTGTATGCATCTTAGACTTTGTTACAGAATGTGACCCGTATAACAGGAGGCTAATTTATCTTCAGTCAGAAAAACATTTTGACAATAAATGTGGGTATTTATATTCAAATTTATGTATTGCTGTGGGAACTGCCAGTTATAAGTTACCAGAGTGAAATCCATGTTACCATAAAAGACCGTTCTGCTTTTTAGATCAAAGTATCTGGGTGAGCCAATTATGTTTGGTTAAATAACTATGTGTCAGAGTTTCTGTAAGTTTTGAATGATACGGAGTGTGTTACTAGATGGGATGTTTAGTTTATAACATTAGATGATAGGGAACAGTTAATTCTATCATTGAAATTAGTTATTACATTTATCCTGAATAGCTGAGGACTGGAGATTTTTCATGAATAACATTTTTTGCTTAATAGATGTCATTATTACAACTTTCATTAGACATTTGGTTTAATATATATGTATTAAGAAAAATGCATTTTGTACACATGTTTTGAATAATGTATGATTTGGTTTAGAAGCATCTTCATAATCTTATAATGCTTATTGTAATCTTTTCCTCCTTAAATATGCAACAACATAAACCACAGAAAGGTATGCATTTACCTCAAATTATAAAATGTGCAGAAATGTGGACTGGTGGTATCTCTAAGGAACCCAGTAAATATCAACCCTCCCTGATTCTGAAAAAAGTTGGGATGTGGGAAGAAAAAAAGGAGAAAGGGGTGGCCACCATGGGGGAAATACCATTTTGATTAGTATAGCTTGATGTGATGCCAAATGACATCCAGGACCCTGGCCTTCCTCCCTCCCCCCTTCCCATGGGGACAGAGCTGGCTCTGAGCTCTAGAGCCCAAGCCTTGCTCTCTGCAGGCAGGGAGATCTCCAGAGGAAGAAGGAAGAAGCTAGCCAAGCTGCTTCCTTTATTCTTGAGAGGCAGAGAAAACCAAGGGCTGGGGAGAGGCCAGAAGTGTTATATTAATTAAGTTCCTTTCGCCTGGAAGGAAATATCACCAGTAGGGAAAAAGTGTTCCTTTTATTGATATGGTTTATAAAGAATTCTGGTTGTAGAATTCTGGATATAGTAGCTTTAATGGTATTTTGCTTGATGGTTGAACTCTTTAAATATTTTATGGTATTTTGACACTATAACAGGAATTACCAGGGGAGTGTGCAATGCCCTGGCTGATTTATAGAGTATGGTCCATGAAATTCAGCTGATTTATGTATTGCCAACTTAAAAATAACTCATTTCTTCCCTTACTCCCCATGCTAGACTTTGACTGCCAGTAATTGGATGGCCTTGTAAGTGGTACAAATTGGACATAAAAAGGACAGTGTCAAAATCTGACTTCCCAAACTGTATATAAATGGTGACCCATGCTAGCTATTATTCACAGCACTTTCTACCTCAGTGTAGATAATTAGAGTTTGGCTGTTGTTTCATGTTTTAACTTTGAATAGGAGCAATAATGGACACCATTAAGAAAGAAGAAAAAAAACAGGATTTCCATAGACATGATGTCTGATTTGACTTCAAGCATGACTACTCAACCTAAAAAAACCCAAAAAACGAAAAGCTCATTTCTTAAAATAAATTTTCTTCTTCTCTCTCAAATATTTTATTTGGACTTTCAAACATTAGAGTAACATAGCGGTCATTACCTTCAGTAACACAGAATAATTTAATTTCCAGGAAGAGCAACTTCTTTGGCAGCAAAGCAAGTCTTCCGAATATAAAAGAGCCCAAATTCAGCCTCTTGTTTCTAACACATTCCTCATTGATGCTGAGCATGGTATTTTTAGGCTCACTGGATGAGGAGGGAAGGAGTTCTCCAGAAAGACAGACAGGTGACGTGGGCATCGTGTAGATAGTCTGAGAGACAGGAGGAATCATGTCACATTTACCCAGGGCATGGAAGGTAGTGCAGAAAGACTGGGGCTTGTAGTGTGTGGATCAAACTGTTTGGCCTGAGTTGGGTTGGAAAAGAATATAATGTTGAATGCATAGTAGATGTATAGACATGCAATGGCACCTCTATCCAACAGAATATTATGTAGCTACGAGTTATCTTTTCAAAGAATAGTTGAGTATATGGGCAGTATTCATGGTACTGAAGGTGAAGAAGAAAATCCAGACAAAAACCTGTATTGAATAGGATACCCATCCTACACACCCACTCACGTAGACACACAAACACAAGAACATAGTATTTATGGCAGTTTCAAGTGTTTTGTTCTTTATATATTATCTCTCCACCAAGTATATCATAACTTGATATATAATACATCACCACACAGGAAAAAAATCATGCCTTTAAATTTTTGAAAAGAATATTATATATTTGCTTTGGGATGAATTTCATTAATCAGCTGAATGTCTGACTGAAAATAAACAGAGCTCATTTTTCGTGGAGTGCATATTACACATATTCTAATCAGTGCCACACCTAGGTTTTTTCTGCTTTTAAATTTGAGAGATGTATTGTGTAGTTTTAGCAAGTTGTTGTCTTCTTGAGAACTCCGCAGCATGTTAGTGAAATATTTTTCTCTTTTTCAACTAATGCTTTATTATTGTTTTCCGTTTTTAAAAGTAATGCACGCTTATTAACAATTTGGAAAATAGAGAATTGATTCAAAGAAGCTAAAGTTCATGTATGAGTATATTTTTAGTAGAAATGCTATCCCATATCCCATACACATATTTAAATTTAGAAGACTTCTCATATTCTGTTTTGTTACCCTTTTAACATGTAAAATGGCATTTGTCATATAATTAATATTCATCCATACCTTTATATAACATCAGTTTACTTAAATAACTTGCTGTTTTTGGAGATTGATGGCATTTTCATTTTGGGGTCGTGTACATGATGTTATAATTAAAGCTAAATAGTTTTCATCTGGTTATTTTCTCTAGGTTACTTCCCTAGAACTGGATGTTTTCAGGACTATTGATATATGTTGTCACATTGTCCTCCAGAAAGATTCCATAAATTATATTTCTTCAGGCAAGGCAAGAGTGTGCCAATTTCCCCATAATTTTGATAACACTGGGTATTATAATTAAAAAATAAAACCAAAACAACAATTTTCAATTAAATAGGGGAAATATCGTGTTTTCCTGTGGTTTAGTTTCCTTCTCATTGAATATGGCTGAGGTTAAATATTGCATAAGTTTATGACGCACTCCTAATTCTTTGGAGAATTATCTTTCTGTATCTTCTGCATACTGCTTAATTGGTCTATTTGCCTTGTCCTTGATTTGTGTTCTTGTTGATAGTAATTACATTACCCTTTGCCATGTTTTATCCGTTTATCCCTCATTTTATGAATTCTTATTTTATTTCATTTATTTTTGATGTTGGGGTAGGAGTTTATTAATTAATTAATTTATTTTTGCTGTGGTGGGTCTTCGTTTCTGTGCGAGGGCTTTCTCTAGTTGTGGCAAGCGGGGACCACTCTTCATCGCGTTGCGCGGGCCTATCACTATCGCGGCCTCTCTAGTTGCGGAGCACACGCTCCAGACGCGCAGGCTCAGTAGTTGTGGCTCACGGGCCCAGTTGCTCCGCGGTATGTGGGATCTTCCCAGACCAGGGCTCGAACCCGTGTCCCCTGCATTAGCAGGCAGATTCTCAACCACTGCACCACCAGGGAAGCCCTGAATTCTTATTTTTAAAGCATAATTCTAAAGCTTGTAGTTCAGTATATCCCCATTTCTTAGAAGGAATTCTTCTTTAAGGAAACTTTCTACTGCTCTCTGCTTCTGTGTGCCCCAGTAGTAAAGATGCCAGTGGAACACATGGAGGGAATAGCTTAATAGTTGTATCTCAACATGACGGAGTTCATAGCTCAACTTTTCCATTTTTTAGTGAGTAGGTAAGTTACCACTAAGCGTCATAGTTGATAGAGGGGAAATAAAAATTCCTGTGTCTTCAGGTTTTTGTGTGGGCAAACTAAGAGAGTATGGACTTAAAATACATAGCGAGAAACTAGTACATTAGTGAACCTCACTTACTTTAGTAATTTAGTAATCATATATACAGGTACATATATATCTACATATATCATATATACAATGTACAAGTCATAGAGGACCATGCTTCTCCCGACCCCCACCCCATATTGCTAATCAGTCCCTTTTTATCACTGATTCTAAAATCGTAGGACATAGTTGGCCCACAGTAAACACTCTGCTAATCATGGTGAGACATATGTACACTTTAAAAATTTTATTTGTTTATTTATTTATTTATTTATTTATTTTACAGCAAGTTCCTATTAGTTATCTGTTTAATACATGTCAATCCCAGTCTCTCAATTCATCACTGCCCCCCCCCCCGCACCACTCTCCCTCCCCCTTGGTGTCCATACGTTAGTTCTCTACATCTGTGTCTCTGTTTCTGTCTTGCAAACCAGTTCATCTGTACCATTTTTCTAGTTCCACATATATGCGTTAATATACAATATTTGTTTTTCTCTTTCTGACTTACTTCACTCTGTATGATAGTCTCTAGATCCATCCATGTCTCTACAAATGACCCAATTTTGTTCCTTTTTATGGCTGAGTAATATTCCATTGTATATATGTACCACATCTTCTTTATCCATTCATCTGTCGATGGGCATTTAGGTTGTTTCCATGACCTGGCTATTGTAAATAGTGCTGCAGTGAACATTGGGGTGCATGTGTCTTTTTGAATTATGGTTTTCTCCGGATATATGCCCAGTAGTGGGATCGCTGGGTCATATGGTAGTTCTATTTTTAGTTTTTTAAGGAACCTCCATACTGTTCTCCATAGTGGCTGTATCAATTTACATTCCCACCAACAGTGCAAGAGGGTTCCCTTTCTCTACACCCTCTCCAGCATTTGTTGTTTGTAGATTTTCTGATGATGCCCATTCTAACTGGTGTGAGGTGATACCTCATTGTAGTTTTGATTTGCATTTCTCTAATAATTAGTGATGTTGAGCAGCTTTTCATGTGCTTCTTGGCCATCTGTATGTCTTCTTTTGAGAAATGTCTATTTAGGTCTTCTGACCATTTTTGGATTGGGTAGTTTGTTATTTTTATATTGAGCTGCATGAGCTGTTTATATATTTTGGAGATTAATCCTTTGCCCGTTGGTTCATTGGCAAATAGTTTCTCCCATTCTGAGGGTTTTCTTTTAATCTAGTTTATAGTTTTCCTTTGCTGTGCAAAAGCTCTTACATTTCATTAGGTCCCATTTGTTTATTTTTGTTTTTATTTCCATTACTCTAGGAGGTGGGTCAAAAAAGATCTTGCTGTGATTTATGTCAAAGAGTGTTCTTCCTATGTTTTCCTCTAAGAGTTTTATACTGTCTAGTCTTACATTTAGGTCTTTAATCCATTTTGAGTTCACTTTTGTGTACGGTGTTATGAAGTATTCTAATTTCATTCTTTTACATATAGCTGCCCAGTTTTCCCAGCACCAATTATTGAACAAACTGTCTTTTCTCCATTGTATGTCCTTGCCTCCTTTGTCATAGATTAGTTGACCGTAGGTGCGTGGGTTTATCTCTGGGCTTTGTGTCCTGTTCCGTTGATCTATATTTCCATTGTTGTGCCAGTACCATATTGTCTTGATTACTGTAGCTTTGTAGTATGGTTTGAAGTCAGGGAGTCTGATTCCTCCAGCTCTGTTTTTTTCCCTCAAGTTTGCTTTGGCTTATTTGGGGTCTTTTGTGTCTCCATACAAATTTTAAGATTTTTTTGTTCTAGTTCTGTAAAAAATGCCATTAGTAATTTGATAGGGATTGCACTGAATCTTTAGATTGCTTTTGGCAGTATAGTCATTTTCACAATACTGATTCTTCCAATCCAGGAACATGGTATATCTCTCCATCTGTTTGTGTCATCCTTGATTTCTTTCATCAGTGTCTTACAATTTTCTGCATACAGGTCTTTTAACTCCTTAGTTAGGTTTATTCCTAGGTATTTTATTCTTTTTGTTGCAATGGTGAATGGGATTGTTTCCTTTATTTCTCTTTCTGATCCTTCATTGATAGTGTATAGGAATTCAAGAGATTTCTGTGTATTAATTTTGTATCCTGCAACTTTACCAAACTCATTGATTAGCTCTAATAGTTTTCTGGTGGTATCTTTAGGATTCTCTATATATAGTATCATGTCACCTGCAAACAGTGAGAGTTTTACTTCTTCTTTTCCAATTTGTATTCCTTTATTTCTTTTTCTTCTCTGATTGCTGTGGCTAGGACTTCTACAACTATTATGAATAATAGTGGCGAGAGTGGACATCCTTGTCTTGCTCCTGGTCTTATGGGAAATGCTTTCATTTTTTCACCATTGAGAATGATGTTTCCTGTGGGTTTGTCATATATGGCCTTTATTATGTTGAGGTAGGATCCCTCTATGCCCACTTTCTGGAGAGCTTTTTTCGTAAATGCATGTTGAATTTTGTCAAAAGCTTTTTCTGCATCTATTGAGATGATCATATGGTTTTTATCCTTCAGTTTGTTAATATGGCATATCACATTGATTGATTTGCATATATTGAAGAATCCTTGCATCCCTGGGATAAATCCCACTTTATCATAGTGTATGAGCCTTTTAATATGTTGTTGGATTCCGTTTGCTAGTATTTTGTTGAGGATTTTTGCATCTATATTCATCAGTGATATTGGTCTGTAATTTTCTTTTTTTGTAGTATCTTTGTCTGTTTTTAGTATCAGGGTGATGGTGGCATTGTAGAATGAGTTTGGGAGTGTTCCTTCCCCTGCAACTTTTTGGAAGAGTTTGAGAAGAATGGGTGTTGCTCTTCTCTAAATGTTTGATAGAATTCACCTGTGAAGCCATCTGGTCCAGGGCTTTTGTTCGTTGGAAGATTTTTAATCATGGTTTCACTTCCATTACTTGTGTTTGGTCTGTTCATATTTTCTATTTCTTCCTGGTTCAGTCTTGGAAGATTATACCTTTCTAAGAATTTGTCTATTTCTTCCAGCTTTTCCATTTTATTGGCATAGAGTTGCTTGTAGTAGTCTCTTATGATGCTTTGTATTTTTGTGGTGTCTGTTGTTACTTCCCCTTCTTCATTTTTAATTTTATTGATTTGAGTCCTCTCCCTGTTTTTCTTGATGAGTCTGGATAAAAGTTTATCAATTTTGTTTATCTTCTTAAAGAATCAGCTCTTAGTTTTTATTGATCTGTGGTGTTGTTTTCTTTGTTTCTATTTCATTTATTTCTGCTCTGATCTTTATGATTTCTTTCCTTCTGCTAACTTTGGTTTTTTGGTGTTGTTGTTCTTCTTTCTCTAATTGCTTTACGTGTAAGTTTAGGTTGTTTATTTGAGGTGTTTCTTTTTTCTTGAGGTAGGATTGTATTGCTGTAAACTTCCCTCTTAGAATTGCTTTTGCTGTATCCCATAGGTTTTGGGTCATCGCATTTTCATTGTTATATGTTTCTACATATTTTTTGATTTCCTCTTTGATTTCTTCAGTCATTTCTTGGTTATTTAGTAGTGTATTGTTTATCCTCCACGTGTTTGTGTTTTTTATAGTTTTTTTCCTGTAATTGATATCTAGTCTCATAGTGTTGCATATCGAAAAGATACTTGATATGATTTCAATTTCCTTAAATTTACCAAGGCTTGATTTGTGACCCAAAATATGATCTAGCCTATAGAATGTTCCATGAGCACTTGAGAAGAAAGTGTATTTTGTTGTTTTTGGATGGAATGTCCTATAAATATCAATTAAGTCCATCTTGTTTAATGTATCATTTAAAGTTTGTGTTTCCTTATTTATTTTCAATTTGGTTGATCTGTCCATTGGTGAAAGTGTGCTGTTACAGTCCCCTACTAGTGTTGCATTATTGTCGATTTCCCCTTTTATGACTGTTAGTATTTGCCTTATGTATTGAGGTGCTCCTATGTTGGGTGCATAAATATTTACAATTGTTATATCTTCTTCTTGGATTGATCCCTTGATCATTATGTAGTGTCCTTCTTTGTCTCTAGTAATAGTCTTTTTTTTTAACGTCTACTTTGTCTAGTATGAGAATTGCTTCTCCAGCTTTCTTTTGATTTTCATTTGCTTGGAATATCTTTTTCCGTCCCCTCACTTTCAGTCTGTATGTGTCCCTAGGTCTGAAGTGTGTCTCTTATAGACAGCATATATATGGGTCTTGTTTTTGTAGCCATTCAGCCAGTCTTTGTCTTCTGGTGGGATCATTTAATCCATTTACATTTAAGGTAATTATCAATATGTATGTTCCTGTTACCATTTTCTTAATTGTTGTGGGGTTTTTTTTGTATGTTCTTTTCTTCTCTTGTGTTTCCCATTTAGATAAGTTCCTTTAGCATTTGTTGTAGAGCTGGTTTGGTGGTGCTGAATTCTCTTAGCTTTTGCTTGTCTGTAAAGCTTTTGATTTCTCTGTGGAATCTGAATGAGATCCTTGCTGGGTAGAGTGCTCTTTGTTGTAGGTTCTTCCCTTTCATCACTTTAAGTATATTGTGCCACTCCCTTCTGGCTTGTAGAGTTTCTGCTGAGAAATCAGCTGTTAACCTTACGGAAGTTCCCTTGTATGTTTTGTTGTTTTTCCCTTGTTGCTTTTAATAATTTTTTTTGTCTTTAATTTTTGGCAGTTTGATTACTGTGTGTCTCAGCATGTTTCTCTTTGGGTTTATCTTGCCTGGGACTGTCTGTGCTTCCTGGACTTGGGTGGCTATTTTCTTTCCCATGTTAGGGAAGTTTTTGACTATACTCTCTTCAAATATTTTCTTGGGTGCTTTCTCTCTCTCTTCTCCTTCTGGGACCCCTGTAATGTGAATGTTGGTGCATTTACTGTTGTCTCAGAGGTCTCTTAGCTGTCTTCATTTCTTTTCATTCTTTTTTCTTTATTTTGTTCTGCAGCAGTGATTTCCACCATTCTGTGTTCCAGGTCACTTATTCATTCTTGTGCCTCAGTTATTCTGCTATTGATTCCTTCTAGTATATTTTCCATTTCAGTTATTGTATTGTTTCTCTGTTTGTTTGTTCTTTAATTCTTCTTGGTCTTTGTTTAGTGTTTGCTTCATCTCGATCTTTGCCTCCGTTCTTTTTTGAGGTCCTGCATCATTTTCACTATCATTATTCTGAATTCTTTTTCTGGAAGATTGCCTATCTCCACTTCATTTAGTCGTTTTTCTGGGTTTTTTTCTTTTCCTTCATCTGGTACATAGCCCTCTGCCTTTTCATTTTGTTTATCTTTCTGTGAATGTGGTTTTTGTTCCACAGGTTTCAGGACTGTAGTTCTTCTTGCTTCTGCTGTCTGCCCTTTGGTGGGTGAGGCTATCTAAGAGGCTTGTGTAAGCTTCCTGATGGGAGGGACTGGTGGTGGGTAGAGCTGGGTGTTGCTCTGATGGGCAGAGCTCAGTAAAACTTTAATCTGCTTGTCTGCTAAAGGGTGGGGCTCAGTTCCCTCCCCGTTGGTTGTTTGGCCTGAGGCGACCCAACACTGAAGCCTACAGGCTCTTTGGTGGGGCTACTGGTGGTCTCCCCGAGGGCTAACGCCAAGGAGTACTTCACAGAACTTCTGCTGCCAGTGTCCTTGTCCCTGCAGTGAGCCACAGCCGACCCCGCCTCTGCAGGAGACCCTCCAACACTAGCAGGTAGGTCTGGTTCAGTCTCGTCTGGGGTCACCGCTCCTTCCCCTGGGTCCTGATGCACACAATACTTAGTGTGTGCCCTCCAGGAGAGGAGGGTCTGTTTCCCCCTGTCCAGTGGAAGTCCTGCAGTCAAATCCCACTAGCCTTCAAAGTCTGATTCTTTGGGAGTTCCTTCTCCCATTGCTGGACCCCCAGGTTGGGAAGCCTGACGTGGGGCTCAGAACCTTCACTCCAGTGGGTGGACTTCTGTGGTATAATTGTTCTCCAGTTTGTGGGTCACACACCTAGTTATGGGATTTGATTTTATTGTGATTGTGCCCCTCCTACCATCTCATTGTGGCTTCTCCTTTGTCTTTGGATGTGGGGTATCTTTTTTGGCGAGTTCCAGTGTCTTCCTGTCGATGATTGTTCAGCAGTTAGTTGTAACTCCGGTGCTCTCACGATACGTACAGTTATGTTTTCATTGTCCAAAATGATTCATGAACTAAGATTTGTTTGCTTTTGGTTCGTTTTGAGTGCTCAGCACTGTGGCTCTCTGGAGGGAACACTGGCTTAGAATTCCGAGTTCTGGCATCCAGGTCATGCTTGATACTAGCTTTCTATCGTGACCTTGAGTCTGTACTTATTTTGTCTTCTGCTCATTGGGATCAAAATTCACAGGTCTTTTGTGAATGTGATATGATAATTCATATGAAAATGCTTTGGGAGGCCGAATCATAACAAGCATTTAAGTATAAAATATATTCCCTGGAACTTTCGATGTGCTTCAAAAATAGAGTAATCTTTTTTTTTTTGCATGAATTGGAATCAAAAGATTTTCTTGTCTGTAAAACTAAGTCTCTGACCTCCATTACTAATAGCGTCATAAACTGCCCAATTCTCTGATGGTTGTAAAGATACTGCTACATTTCACGCCATTGGGTATCGCCTAAAGGAAGAATTCTCCTTTATCCATCAGCGGAAGTAATTCCTGTTCTTTCTTTATACCACTTCAAAAGTTATATGTTATACCAAAGTGGCTCAATAAAATTCCTTCTAAATTTTTCTTTTTTGCACAGATATTTGCCACTTAAAAAGGAAGTAGAATGAAGCCCTATTGTTCCTCAGAGATTGAAGTCTGTAGAAATGTCCCCAGAATATTATTGTCTCTCCTGGTGGGCTGCGGAGTCTGGCGCCTGGAAGGCTTTATCAGAACAGTTTTAGAAGTGTGAACGATAGCTGGCTTCCATTTTTTGAGCAGATTTCCTTAAATACTTGGAAGAAAATTTCAGAGAATTCTTATCACTGTAACTGTAGCCTGCCAGTAGGAAGAAATCATGTGTAAGTTACAGAAAAAAAAACACCCTTTAATTTGTTCCCTATTCTTATATAACTTTTGAAGGAAGGGGAGTTAATATGCGTCACTGAGAACATTTCTTAGTGAGTAGCAAAGTTTTAGGTACTCAGGAGGAGATGCAAATTATGGTTTTGCTCACTGCTTGGAGCAGGCTCAGGTATGATCCTTTTCTCTTAGAAATATAAAGTCTTCTTTCTGCAGCTGAGGGCAGGTTGGGTGATAAATTGGATAGTGATTTCATATTTCCTGGTTCAGCAGTTGAGATGATTCATGGGGTGCTTTTAGCTTGTACATATGAACCCTAGAGAGAAGCAGAGTGTGAGAAGGTGGGGCAAGAGGATGGCTGGGGGAAATTGACGCTTGGCGACATTCCGTCTTCCTCCACAGATACAGACTGTGGACACACAAGACAGTATGTTCTGGAGAGCTCTGATAGATGGCGTGGGAACTTGCTAACACCTGGGAAGAAGTGTGGAAATTTTAAGTGAGAAGAAGCAGGCAGCTTAAACTACTTTTGGCAACATAACATTTTTTAACGGGCTGGTCAACTGTTCACTGATTAATCCATTCAGTCAACAATGGGCTGAATATGAGTTTTGAAGGAGCAGTAAGTTTTAAATAGTGGCAAACAACATGCTACTTCAGAGCCAGATAATGTGCCCTGCTCTGAGTAGTTTAGCCATTTTCTCTAGTTGGAGAGTAGCTACTTCTATCCTTTGCAGTCTTCGATTTGAAACTCAGGTGGCCATGCTGCCTTGTTTCCCATCACACCTCTGAAATCCTTCCCTTCCTCCCTGCCAGTTCTATTTAAAATGCATTCATTGCAGGTAGGACTCAAGATCTTTCATTGCTAAACATAAATACTTTACGTTTATATAGTGTAATAATATGAGTTTATGTGGCTTCCTGGCAGCCTGACAAATAATGCATTTTATAATAGCAGGTATACCTACAGAATAGCAGGTGATACAGACTTACAAGGGGGAGAGCTGGGGGCAGCCTGATAAAGTGCTGTCTTGAGTTGAACAGGGTGTGAGAGGAAATATAAGCGGAGTTATTCCTTTAAGTTTCATAGCATGTTAGTCATTACAGGTGCTTTCTCATATTTTATCTTTTGAAAGGGAGGATAAGGATTTTGAAAGCAATGTAACAGATCCTCGAACCAATAGGAGATTTTGTCAGTTTTGCTTATTCTCGGAAGCTTCTTAGGTGATTTTTTTTTTATCTGAGTTTAAATACATATGCAGATCCTTGCAGTTATTCATGATTTTAGTTATTTGAGATGTGGCGGGTTGCGGGTTTGGTGGCTGGATGAGTTTTTTAGCTCTGACACAGAGAAGATGCTCTTAAACTCAGAACTAGTTTCACAGTTTCGCTCAACGTCTCAATGTTATGCTTACCCAGCTGTGTTTGGTGCCTCTTGTCTTTTCTTCTTCTTACTTTTTAGAACAAGTTGTTTTGTGGACTGTCAGGGAGAATTCTGTTTCTTATTTATTGTACCTTATTTTCAATACGTATGCCCATAATTTACTTTAAAAAGCTGCTCGCATACTATAGGAGTCATTTCAGTGTTTCTGCTACATAGTTTTTGTATAAGTAGATCATTGTTACCTACATGTTTACTGCTAATTTATCTCTGAAGATAAATATCTTTGGGCATTTGGCAAAGGGTAAGGCTGCTTCTACATTCATTTCAAGGCATTGAGAAGGACAGTGCGGGCAGGTGGGTCATCCCAGTATATCCATATGGTACTCAACACTTTGCAGTGGTACTGTTGGCACATGGAAAAGTTGCCACCATCCTATCAAGAAGCTAAGCTGTGCATGCATATTAAGCTAAAAGTGTAGATGCGAAGTGCGATTTCAGGTGTTGGGATGTGCAGATGTGTGACGTTATGGAGAATGTCATGATGTCAGAGGAATTTGTGGAGCTGTTTGCAGATCACCAGGAGAAGATGGTAGAACGTTCTGACAAGAGATCTATAGACTCCTCTGTAGCACTGAGTGGATAATTGAATACCTTGCTAAGTGGTGGGACTTTTACCTCATTCAAAAATGAGAACACACCATGTCCCCTCAGTCAGAGAATGATATCATTTCATGACTCACTACTAGCCCTCATACACAACCCATGAAATCCCCAGGATGCACCTAGGGTTAGGGTTGCTAGATTTAGCAAATGAAAATATAGGACACTTAGTTAATTTGAATTGCAGATAATAGTAGGGTTTTTTTTTTTTTTTTCCAGTATAAGTATGTCTCAAATATTGCATTGGATACACTTATACTAAAAAATATTTGTTGTTTTTCTGCAGTTGAAATTCAACTGGACCTACCCACGTAGAATCTTTTGGGCACAATAAGGACCTGCAGTTCTCTGGCTTTAATAATGATAATAATAATAAGTTGTTGAGCCTTTATTGTGTGTCATAGACTGCCACACCTTACTTGTGGTAGAAGGCCTTCTTGGTTTACTAATCATTCAACATCATTATCTTAAATGCCACTTTCTTGTGCTAATAAGCCTTTTAGTCTTAACCTCAGGCCAAATTGAACTGCTACAGAAATTTTGTTTTTCATGTATGGAGTATTTCATTGCCCTTTATATCAATCATCTAGGAAAGAATCTGTTATAATTCTCTGGGCACCTCATACAAATGACCATAAATATTAAAATATTTTATGATTGAAAGAGGAGGTTGTGTATCCTTCTCTAGGATAAGCTAGATTATGCTGCTATAACAAACAGCCCCGAGATTTCAGCAGCTTAAAAGGGTAAAAGTTGGTCCATCTGCAGCATGGGTTGGTGAAAAGTGGGAATGGAAACTTGGATAATCCTTTTTACCCTGGGACTCAGGCCAATGGCTCCCACATCTTTGCCTATTCTTCCATGATCATGGAAGTAGCGAAAGGGAAATGGAAAATTGTGTCTTATATCATTCAGTCTTATTCCATCAGGCAAACCAAATTATGTGGCCATGTGCAAATTTAAAGGGAGGGTGAAGCCCAGTCCCACCATATGCCCAGAGGATGAGGAAAACCAGCATACTGGTGAGCAGCCCTGAACACATCATAGAAAAAAAAAAATATTGGTGGAATCCTTGAATGAGAGCTGGACAGCTTACATATACTCTAACTTTAGGAGTTAGTCTTTGTGAGCCTACAGTTTTTATTAGTGAAACAAATCTTGCTTCAGAATTCTTATACATAAAATAAAAACCGAGGATTTCAGAAAAGTAGGAGAAGATGAATGTCAAAGTCTCATTAATGGCACAGACTAGGGCGTGAATCATGATCGGGAATAAATATTATGATAATGTGCTCAAATCAAACTGTATACTCCAAAGCCCTCTTGCTGTTTTTCGATATTTCCATGAAAATTAACTCTTTGATGTTGGGAAAAGGCAGATCAAACTTTTCCTATGTATACACACACATGCATATGAATGCATCTGTATCGTTTTTTAAATAAACTTGAAGACCTGATTTTTACATTTCATATTGGTAGAAACCGGGCATCATATCCAGAGACGCTTGCCAATGCTAAAAGTCCCTTTCTCATCTCAGTTTGTTTTCTGTCCTATCATTTCCCCGCCTTCCCGTCCCTGTGGCTGACATGTCTGTCCCGAGGACCTCAGGAGGCCGTGGTGTGGCGGTCAGGGTCCGCTGCTCCACTTGGCATCTGCCTTGCCCCGCCCTCCTCCGTGCGGGCCACCGTCTCCATGGAAACCGCAGGCTGCTCTGCAGGCAGCTCTGCGTGCGGGGCGGCTGGAGCTGGCAGAGGCAATCAAAGAGCGAGCAGGCCTTGAAGAGCCCTGGAAAAAGCTTCCAGTGTAATTGCGGAGACAGGACTGAAAAATGTTATTAATCTGAGACATTCAGGCCAGCGGCGAAGCTCCCAGGAGGCCCCATCTGCCCTCGCATCTTGCAGATGTGATGCTGCCACGTCCACGTGCTTCCTGCTCCCCTACCCTTGTGTTCTCTTTCAGGGTCTGAGGAAATCTGGGGAAGGCAGTGTCCAGGCTGAGCCCCTGCTCACATGCAGGAAACAGGCATGGCTCTTATGCAATAATAATCCCAAAAAAGATGTAGACACCGAATTTCATGGTCCATGGATCTTCAGCTACAGACTTCAGCTCAGGGTTCTAGAAATAACTTCCAGTCCCTTTTGCAGCTCGAGGAGCTGTAGAGTTTTCTAATGTACTCAGTTTGAGTGCTGAGTTATAGAACTCTGCCGGACATTTGCTTCTCCTCTTTTCTCTAAGCATTGATCCACCTTAAGGATGGTAGTAAAGAACAGTACAGATGCCGTTAGTTTCTTGAGTTCCTCTGAACCCTGCCTCACTTGGCCCTGACCTATTCTCTGGGGAGCTGATCCTGGCGACAAGTGAGCAAACTTTTACAAGACATAACACATCTTGGTGAGGAGAGACAGCAAAGAAGACAGAGAAGAAATTCTTCGAGGAAGAGACTGAGGAAAATGTGCGATATCTGTAATAGGTTTTTTAAAAAATACAGCTCTGGTTTTGTTTTTTTTGCGGTACGCGGACCTCTCACTGTTGCGGCCTCTCCCGTTGCGGAGCACAGGCTCCGGACACGCAGGCTCAGCGGCCACGGCTCACGGGCGCAGCCGCTCCGCGGCATGTGGGATCCTCCCGGACTGGGGCATGAACCCGCGTCCTCTGCATCGGCAGGCGGACTCCCAACCACTGCGCCACCAGGGAAGCCCTGTAATAGTTTAAAAAAAAAATACAGCTCTGTTATAACATGTTTGTTAACACTGATGTAGTTTTTCACATATAAAATGAAAAACAATTCAGGAAAAAATCACATTTTTGAGTAGGTCTCTGATTGCTTCCCAAATTTCTGTTCCTTTGTGTGTGCCTCTGTGTGTATATATAACATTGTTAAGCTGTTCTAGAAAGCACTTTCAAAAGCAGAAAGCTTGAATAGGAGATAATTGTCTTCTGCATTTCTTTTCTTATATGCAAGATTGGCTTATTTGATTCTGTCCTACAGAAAGTTTCAAAATTTTGCATGCTGCTCTTTGGTGCTTACATGTTTTTACTTATTAGGTGGATTTATATATAGTCTTATAGACTTTGATGTTTATGACTTGAAATTGCATTTTTCTTCCCTTTGTACTATAGCACTTCTTCCCAAGTAAAATAAGGCATTAGTCTTATAAGGCATTAGAGAATCACATTTGATTCTCTTATGTCTCTGTCCTAAAGATCAGCGACAGCTGCAAACAGAATATGATGATAATGATGTTGATGATGATGGTGATGATATTAAACGTGAGGACAATTTTTTCCAAAGCTTTTATTTTCCAGCTGTGGATCAAGCAGTAATATGAAGTAAAAGCTTCTCAGTAATAGATACCTTAAACACTGGGGATTATCTCCAAACATACTCAAGTGTTGATAATACAGTTTAAGAATTATTTCCTTATCTTTTGAGAAATACTTCTTTTACTAATTAAATATGATTTATTTCTTATAAGTTGGATTTATAATGATAATTCAAAGTTATTTTTAAAAGCTAACTTTGAGACATCATGATGAATTTTAGAAAATGTAACGGAATGCCAGTTAAAACTGCAAATAGCAACATTCAAAGAATGTACTTAGTGTAGTGCATAGAGACCAACTTTTCACATTCATTGCATATATCAGAAAAGAAGAATAACTGCTAATTAATGAACTAAGTGTTCATCTCAAGAAATTAGGGAAAAAAAGGCAATGGAGGAAAATGAAAGAAAGCAAATAAAAGTCAGCTCTTATACAAAGATCCATGCTACAGTCATTCCTAAGAATCCAAGTATGATTTAGTAATAGAAATTTGTTTCATTAATCACAGACCGCTTGAGTATTTACAGCAGAGAGAATTTAATGTAGGGGATTGGTTACCTTAGTTGAGAGAAAAACTGAGAAGTCAAATAAGAAGGCAGAGAAAACTCAAGAGACTAGCCTCAGGAAGCATGACTTCCATTAGCCTAGAGCAATATTTCCCAGTCAGGGACTATGTGGCTTCCTCTCTGCACCAGGAGCAACTCATAACCTTTGGAGATGTTTTGATTGTCATGACTGGGTCAGGGTGCTACCAGTATCTAGTATGTAGAGGCCAGGGATGCTGCTAAACATTCTGTAATGCATAGGACAGTCCCCACAACAAAGAATTATCTGGCCACAAAATGTCAGCAGGGTGAAGATTGAGAAACTGTGGCCTTGAAAGATAGGAGGAGGCAAGGCCACCAGAACCCAAGGCCTGGACTTCCCAGAGGGAGGGAGCCATCTAGCAGGACTTAGAGACAAGGAGGGGATGCAGCAGCTGTCAGAGAGGCTGTGGGAGGCCAGAGGAAGGAAGAGTGATATTCTGCCTCCCCCCTCCTCCCACCCAGCCTCCCTCCTAGGGCCTCCTGTTGGCTGAACTCAGCTGAAAGTCTGCTGTTACTGAAGCACAGAAAACTGCCTGCAGGGCAACCCCATGAGGCAGGGCAGAGCCAGGAAGGTGGAGGGGTGGATCTGAGGACACAAGGAAGGGACTAGCCAACAATCACTACATTAACAGGTGAAGGAAAGGAACCATTTCAATCAATGTTTTATAAAAATAATAAATTTTAATACTAGGTCATAATTAACAATTCTTAGTAAACTGGGAATTAAGAAGAATATTCTTAAACTAAAAAATACTGAAATCATAAATTTATAGTACCATTTTAATCACAAGAACTAAAGAATGCCTGCTGTCACCACTTCTTTGACCTCAGCCATCACAATAAGACAAGAAAAGACATAAGAAGCAAAGTTAACTTTGAGACATTATAATAAACTCTAGAAAATGTTTATAACTCAGGGCCAATTAAAGTGGCAAAAGTGCAAAGCAAAACAATACTGGCTATGAATACTTATTTCAATTCATAACATTATTAAATGTTCATGAATATGTGGTATGTTTTGAAGATAACTTTTTATGTAGTTTAGGCTGTTAGACTATATCTCTCAGCTTCGTTTTCCATGCAAAGTTATCTTCCTGTTTTGTTTAAATATTTATATGCATTTTCATATGTATGTGTGTATACACACACACACAGTTTGTTGAAGGAATATGATTATACTGATTTAGCTCTATGAGTAACTGTTAAACTTGTAGACTTTTAGAAATGGAATTCTTCTCTATGAAGTGCATTTGTGACCCGAGTTACCCTGTTGCAAGATTATATGTATAAATTTATAAATATATATATAAATGTATAATCACACACATGACATAGTCTTTCTGTTCTTTCAGGGGAATAGGAATAGGAGTGGACCTGGTCTTCTTCTTTTTTATGTGAATAGCACCAGGTTAAATATCTTATGTAACATTATTCAGTCATCATAGGGCTGTTATGAAAATGGAGAATTTATGTGCTTTCTTCATGACTTTATTTAATTCCTTACCAAGGATGCTCCCTTAAGACTGTTGTGGAAGCAGTAATATTCCTGATGGGGAGCCAGTATTTGACTTTTTTTTTTTTTTTTTTTTGCGGTATGTGGGCCTCTCACTGTTGTGGCCTCTCTCATTGCGGAGCACAGGCTCCGGACACACAGGCCCAGCGGCCACGGCTCACGGGTCCAGCCGTTCCGCAACACGTGGGATCCTCCTGGACTGGGGCACGAACCCGCATCCCCTGCATCGGCAGGCGGACTCTCAACCACTGTGCCACCAGGGAAGCCCCCAGTATTTGACTTTTGATGACCTTGATTGCTGTCTTACCAATGTTTATGGATTGGAAACTCCATGTGCTAGTAGTGATTCTTTCCAGTAAAACCCAGAGTCTAATCCCAAGTGCTAAGGTCCTTTGGGTAGCACTTTTTCTTTGCCAGGTATGAAGATTTTTGATTGAGTTACATATCTTTGAGTAATCACCATAAAAGCAGCATACTTGCATGAGATGGATTTAGGGGGTTAAGAAGCAAAAATTGAGACTGTGGGGTAAGGGAAGTATTATAATTATGAAGTTGGCCACTTGGATAGGACTATAGGCTGGTAACTAGTGTTTGAAACTCAGTAGAATACAGGTTTCTACCAGAATGATTTGGCAGTTTGGAAACCTTTGTGCTTAAATGGATAAAGTCTTTGTAGTTCTATAGGAAAATTATTTCTAAATTACTCACAAAGTTGGAGGATGTAGCCATGAATAGTGTAAGAGGTTAAAAGTCTTGTTTTCCACGTGTACAAACAAATATTTGGGGTTAATTTAATTTTTTCAAAATTGGAAATATCAACTTAAATCACTGGTACATATGCATTCTTTTATATTTGGGATTAGTTAATTTTTGCAAAAGTGAAAATATCAACTTCATCACTGGTATATATACATTGTTTTGTATCTAATGTGAAACATGTCTGGGTTCTATTTTCCTTTGAAAATTAATGATGGGCTTTACCTTGACTTTGTACAGGTTATCTGGGTGAGGGATTGTGGTGCTAATTTCCTAATGTAAGTGTTATTATACATCACTGGTTCAATGACATTTGATTTTAATACCATGTTTTTCTGCAGTGTGGAGGTTATGATAAGTTTTTCACAAAGAGATGGTAAGAACGAGAGAATTTTATCATTAAAGGTTGCCGTTTTCACATAGAACTAGGATAGGGCCTCAGTGTATGGGTAATGAGTTCAAAGTTTGCCTTTTCCCCCTCTTTTCCTTTAAAGCAAGTCTATAAAAGTGATCAACATTCTATTTACCATAGACTAGTAGGGCTTGAAAGTCTATATTAGTCATGATATGGCTATTATGAAAATGGAAAATTTATGCATTTACACACAAACATGACAATTTAACCAAACTTATAATACCTTTCCCACAAGTTGTTCTCTTTGGGACACAGATAGCGTGAGCAAAAATGAAAATGTAACTAGCCTATTTTTTATATTTAGAAGAAAATAACAGTGTCCAATGAAATGAGAAATGTGGGATCTTTTATGTGTTCTTATGCATGAGCTATGAAAGTGTTTCCCTGCAAAGGGAAGAGCCTTATTGCATTGTCACAAAATGATGGGGTGTGCAGAGGGAAGGTGAGATATAAAGTCATTAACTGGAATAACAAACAGTATGCACCTTGGGTGTTAGCAAAAGCAAAGCTAAGAAGTTATAAAAAACATGTGAAATATATACAGTAAAAAAGAGTTCATATACATCTTAATTTAAAATAATGCCATCAGAACCCTGTTGTACGACTTCAACCCGAATATCAAATTTAAGAGTCCAGACATGTTACCGTGGCTCTTCCCCACATGTAACACATACACAGTATTAGAAATAATTGATAAACCCTTCATATTCTTGACTCTAGGTTAGTGAGGTGTTTCTCTAAAAATCTTCCAAATAAATAGCTTTAACAAAGAAAGTATATCTTAAGCCTGTGCTAGTTTTCCCATCCCCTGCACTCCCTGGATGTGGTAATATTAAATGGTCTCTTCTGGGCTCTTTCTCTGTTGTCTTCTTTGTCACCACCAGCGAAGGCGTGTCAGCCCTCTGGTCCTTCTATTGGAACGAATGTGTTGAAAGTCAGTACTCAGCGCAAGGCTGCTGTCAAGTGCATGTTCTCCTCTTCTTATCACCTCCTCCTTGGGCCGATGTCATGGGACGGGCCTCTGTTCCAACCCCTTTCCCAGTTGGGAAGGTTCCACTCAGAAAGGGAGGTTGTGGAGTGACTGTTTTGGCCTCTAGTCCAAGCTGACAATTTAGCTCCGCCAGCAACAAAGTGGATGCTGTGTTTTACATTCCATCCACTCCTTCCTAATTGGTTCAGAATAGAGAGATGACTTATAGGCATTGTTGTTTATATTGATTTTAACTTTATGATAAAGTGGTAGTAAACTCATAGACAATCAGTAAAATCTCCTTGTGACCCAGTTCACCTTGGAAGGTAAATAGATAGGGGTTAGTGAGAAGAATTCTCCGCCATCCCAGGATACGTCTCTGTCCACACGCTGGTCCTGGGAGTAGACACACTGTAGCTCACCTTCCGCTGGTTGCCTTGTTTGGTTTGGAAAAGATGGTCACATTTTAGGGTAACTGTTTCCATCTTAAAGTGCCACTTCAGGTCATTTCAGGTGGTATCATGATAGTGATTAACGTTTAGATACTTGTGTATGAGTGTGCTCTGCCTTAAATACTGTAAATATCTTGGAACTACCTTTGACTTTTTTGTTGTTGTTGTTATTGTGTAGGAGTTTTGGACAGACATGCAAGAGATTACTAACTGTTTAGGAATGAATAGGTTTTCTGCGGGAAATATCCAGAAGTGGTCACATCGAATCATACTGCTTCTTTACCCACCCTCCCCCAAATGGTTATTGGTTTCTCCTTCCCAATAATAGAATAGGAGATTTGCCAGTGACAGCTCTTACTACCTCCACTGTCTCTTATTCTTCCCTAATCTCAGGTCTCAAAATGAATTGGGCAGAGCGGCTTCACTTTAAACTACTGAAACATTACCAGCATCGCCAGGAGGAACTACATACTCAGTGGGGAATCATTTAGAGACACAAGTAAATCCTCTAGAGGGTGCCAGAAAGTCTGTCTTTGGTACAGCTTATGAGAACTTGGTAAACTGTCAGTTAAGCTTCTGAAGATTTCAGCATCTTTTCTTTTTTAAAAAAATAGGTTGTTACAAAATCTGATAGTTCTGAACAAAACGAAACAGTAAAGAGAAACAAGGGGTTCCATGAAACCAGCCTGCATCGAATGCATTTTGTAGGTTTGCTTCAAAAGCAGTATAGGACGTGAGCTCACTGTCCTTTGAAAAGGAGACCTTGCTGGGGCCTGAGAGCCACTTGGCAGGTACTCACATGCAGAGTGACTGTGAGTGGAAAAGAGGTCATGGTCAAGTCCACCACCCCTGTCATACTGGTCCCAGTGAGAGGGCCAGAAGGGAGAGCATGGGGTGGCTGGCGGGGGCATTGGGTCTGGTAAAAGCCTCTTTTGATCCACATCGTGGTTCTCATCCATGGGTGACTTCCCACCCCAACCTCCAGGAGACATTTGGCAATCTCTAGAGACATGCTTGTTACAACAGGAGTGGGGTACTGCTGGCACCTGGCAGGTGGAGGCCAGGGCTGCTGCTAAACGTCACACAGTGCACGGGGTGGCTCTTCACAACCAAGAGTTACCCAGCCCACGACTCCACGGGAGCTGAGGTGGAGACACCCTGTCCCGGGAGAAAGCTGAGCCTGCTTGGTAGTCAGTCTAGCCATTATAACTGTGCTTCCTTTTGTATCAAAAATATTCATATTGGGGCTTCCCTGGTGGCGCAGTGGTTGAGAATCTGCCTACTAATGCAGGGGACACGGGTTCGAGCCCTGGTCTGGGAGGATCCCACATGCCGCGGAGCAACTACGCACGTGAGCCACAACTACTGAGCTTGCGCGTCTGGAGCCTGTGCTCCGCAACAAGAGAGGCCGCGATAGTGAGAGGCCCGTGCACCGCGATGAAGAGTGGCCCCAGCTTGCCGCAGCTAGAGAAAGCCCTCGCACAGAAATGAAGACCCAACACAGCAAAAATAAATTAATTAATAAACTCCTACCCCCAACATCTTTAAAAAAATTTTTTTTTCATATTGAATGTAATATACACACAGAGGTAAGCCCACAGTAATTTGAAATTAAATTAAACTTGTCGATGTCAGGCAAATATCTCTCAAGTTTATGGACAAATAATAGCTTTTATTCGCAAACCCACAAGTATCAGTAGACTGGGTGCAACACTGTAAAGTGATACCCCCAGCCACTAGCATTCATCGTTCTACTTTCTCTGTCTCTGTGAATTTGGCTATTCTAGGTACAGCCTATAGGTGGAATCACACAATGTTCGTCCTTTTGTGTCTGACTTATTTCCTGTAGCATGATGCTTATAGCTGAATAATATTCCTTTGTATGTGTAGACCATATTTTGTTTATACGTTCGCCTATTGATGGACACTTGAGTTGTTTGCATCTTTTGGCTATTGTGAATAATGCTGCTACGACATGGCTGTGTCTCCTTGAGGCCCTGCTTTCAGTTCTTTTGGGTGTATCCTCGGTGTGGAATTGCTGGATCTTATGGCAATTGTTTCTTTTTGGGTCACTGCTCTGTTTTCCATGGTAATTACACCATTTTACATTCCCACCAGCACTGCATGAGAGTTACAATTTTTCCACGTTCTCACCAACACTTATTTTCCATTTTTAAAAAATTATAGCCATCCTAAGGGGTATGAATCTGTATCTCATTGTGGTTTGAATTTGCACTTCCCTGATGACTAATGACATTGAGGATCTTTTCATGTGCTTCTTGGCCATTTGTGTATCTTCTTTGGAGACATGTCTCTTCAAGGCTTTTGCCCATTTTTGTAGTTGTTATTGTTGTTGTTGAAGGGGATACTTTTAAAGAACAGGTGAATTCCATGGTCTTCTTGATTCTGACCATCCAGTTGTTTAACAGCAAAGGCCATTAGTTTGATTCATTTAGTTTATATGGGTTTCATCCCTCATTTGAACTGGTACTTTGTCCTAATATTAATGTTTCCCATATGAGACTGCCTTGAGGTTGGAATTCGTACAAAAATGAGGTCACACAGGAACACACGAAGGCTGTCCTGACAAGTGGTCCAGCCCCAGCTCTTAGTCGTGGTCAACCTGGTCATAAAGCAGCACTGCAGGGATAGAGGCTGGAAGTGAGGCTGGAAGACCTGCCACTTCACATCTCACCGTGGCCGTGTCTACACTTGACATCTAGCCTTCGTTTAGATCGGAGGATTCGCACCTGCATCCCTTCTCTCCCTGGAACCCAGTTTTCTGTCATGGTGCCCAGAACAGCTTGGCAAGTCTCGACATGAGTCATAGGATCCACTTTCCATTTTATGGTGAGAACTCACTGTAAAGAGGTTCATCCTAATCATTGCTCATCAGTGTGAAGGTGGCAGAGTTTCTAAATATAAAAACCAGTAAAACCCCCCAGGAACCCTGTGAGCATGGAGGCAGCTCTATAATATTGATGAGAAAGATGAGGATAAGAATGGGGAAGTGACTTGCCAGAGGTCACATGTTGTCATGATTGTCACGGCCAGTCTCTACATTGGGACTCTGTGCATGCTGTCCCTGCTTCTGCACGGCTGGTTTTTCTTGGATGATCCAAGATGATGCTGAATGGCATCAACCCCATGATGGCTGGGGAGAAGAATCTGATGAGGGTTAGATCATGAAACAAGGAGAAATTTTACATGTCCAGCTCTGTGTAGATGCCACTTCTGTTTTTCATATATTCTTACAATCTATGAGCAGTCGATTATTTTCTTTAGTTACAGTGTAAGTTGGTATTTTAATAGGCATGTGGATTGATCTGTGCAAGTTCTTTTTTTTTTTTTTTTTTTTTTTGTGGTACACGGGCCTCACTGTTGTGGCCTCTCCCGCTGCGGCGCACAGGCTCCGGACACGCAGACTCAGCGGCCATGGCTCACGGGCCCAGCCACTCCGTGGCATGAGGGATCTTCCCGGACCGGGGCACGAACCCGTGTTCCTTGCATCGGCAGGCAGACTCTCAACCACTGTGCCACCAGGGAAGCCCCCCCCCCTTTTGTTTTTTTAATCTCTTTCCTTTATTTATTTACTTATTGGCTGCGTCGGGTCTTAGTTGCAGCACGTGGGCTCTTTGATGTGGTGTGCAGGCTTCTCTCTAGTTGTGGCCCACGGGCTCCAGGGCGGGCCTCTGTAGTTTACGGCAGGCGGGCTCTCTAGTTGAGGCATGCGAGCTCAGTAGTTGTGGCGCAAGGGCTTAGTTGTCCCGAGGCCTGTGGGATCTTAGTTCCCCTACCAGAGATCGAACCCAGGTCCCCTGCACTGGAAGGCGGATTCTTTACCACTGGACCACCGGGAAGTCCCTGATCTGTGAAAGTTCTTGTCTTAGGAACACAGCTTGGTTACTGATTTTTGCTGGGTGCTTCAGGGTCCACGTTTGAGACCTGCTCAGGACTTAGAGAGCATAGATATTATTGTTAAATGAACTAATAAGCAAAGAGTCTCCCTATCTGTCACTAAGGGCATAAGAGATTGCTCTTTCAAGTTACCCTCAGCTTTAATCCACAGTAATTCGAAAAGTGATGATTGTTCATCTCTCAAGCAGTAACCTCTAAGTTTTCTGCCAGGGTGACAGAGCATTCTGTTGATGGGACAGAACTGCCATCTCCATAGAGGAGAGAGAGAGAGAGAATCTTAAACAATTCATTAAAGTTCTGATTGACTGATTATAATAATCTGAGACGTTCCTTTTCGTCTGTACTGTTTTCTCTGATTTTGTATTTTCTTCCCACAAATAGAAACAAAAACAGCAATTATTTCTTGCTTCAAATAATTATTGGATATCTTTTTCTGAAATCACTACGAAGTCTGAGCGAAGGGCAATTTTTCCTGGCTAGAATTAACGTGGTACACGATTAGCACTGCAGCCTTTAGCAAGTTCATGCTTCTCTGGAGTAACGTAATTTGTTGAAACCATCCCTGGCTTCACCGTAGATTTGCATAAGTCAACCGGCTGGGTGTTCTAGGCAAGGTCGTTATGCCTTGACAGTCTAGAAGGCATTAACCTGCAAGCTTGAATCAGAACCATGAGGCCTTACATGCAGACTTGTGTTATTAAAACAAGGCTGGGTGGAGAAAATAGAATGCCATATCAAGCATTTGTCACAATGATCGATGTGCTTGCAGACATCCAGAAAAATTGTTACTGCTTATCTACTGCTCCTGATAAGGTGTCAGGGAGGCAACAGCTTGGAGTGAGTTCATGATGACTGGAATCGTGTATTGATCGGGACCACACAGAATAGCACACAGTTATTGATCATCCTGAGAATTCAGAGAGAGGCCTAAGGGCATGTGATTTCTCTCACTCCCTGTGTGTTTTGCATGAGCAGAAGTGTAGCTTGTTGTCAAGCCAACACAGGAAAGACTCTTCCATTGTGGCAAAAGCTTTTTCTGTTTGTCCTCAGGGGAAATGCAGTAGAATATCCACGATAAGCATTTATTTAGCACTTAGGATGTGCCAGGCACTGTGCTGCATGCTCTATGTCCAAAATCTCCTTAACTTCTCCCAATGGGTCTCTGAGATGGATTTCTTTTTGAATTTCCTGTATCACAGATGTCAGCTAGGGCCTCCTGATTTTCACAGATGATGAACTGTGGCCCACACTCCCGTTGATAAGGCTGTTGAGATATGGGCATCTTCCACTGTACAGGTTCTGTAAATTCCTGATAGTTCAGTTGCTAAAGCTTCCCTGTAGCCAAGCGGTATGTCCTCCCATGCTCTGTCAGGTAGAGCAGCTGACTGTGGCAGTTTGCTTTTGCTGCTACAAATTATCATGACTTGAGTGGCTTAAAACAATACAAATCTATCCCCTTACGGTTTTTTTTTTTAATTGGAGTATAGTTGCTTTACAATGTTGTGTTAGTTTCTGCTGTGCAACCAATGAATGAATCAGCTATATATATATATATATATATATATATATATATACACACACATGTATCTCCTCCCTCTTGGACCTCCCTCCCACTCCCCTCCCCCATCCCACCCATCTAGGGCATCACAGAGCACCGAGCTGAGCTCCCTGTGCTATACAGCAGGTTCCCACTAGCTATCGATTTTACACATGGTAGTGTTAGGTTAGAAATCGAATATGAGTCTCACTTGGCTAAAATTAAAACGTTAGTAAGGCTTCGTTCCTTTCTGGAGGCTCTAGGGGAGAATTTGTTTCCTGCCTCTTCTGGCTTCTAGAGGCTGCCTGCATTCTTTGGCTCCTGGCTCCTCCCTCCATATTCAAAGCCAGAAACAGAAGGTTGAGTCCTTCTTACATCACATCCCTTCAATTTCTTCTTCTGCTTCCTTTGTTCACTTTTCAGGGCCCTTGTGAGTTCATTGGGATAATCCAGGATTATCTCCCTATTTTAAGGTTAGCCGATTAGCAACCTCAGTTCTATCTGTACCCTTAACTCCATTTTGCGTGTAACATGAAATATTCATGGGTTCCAGGGATTAGAAGGATATAGACATCTCTGAGGGGTATCATTTTGCCTCCCATAGCGATTCAGACTGAAAGTGAAAATCTGACTCCATTCTCGTCTCTATTAATAAGCCATTTATCTCAATTATATCAGGAGTTTATTCACTCTGTCAAGGGCTAAAGACGTCAATGATTATACCACCTCTCTCCCCCTTTCTCTCGTTTCCTTTTCTCTCTGGAGTTATTGGTAAATGTCCCTCCTTTCTCAAACCAGAGAATTCTTTCCATCTCAGGCATATTTCTCAGTCACAGATGGGCTACCAAAAAAAAAAGCAACTTCAGAACAATAGAATATTCATCCTGAAAGAAACCTTGGTGAATATGCTTTTCTTCATCTCATGTTAGCCCATTTTACAGATTAACAACAGCAACTGGGACTAGGCAGGTTAGTGATTCTCATCAGGAGATGATTTTGCCCCCGTATGGGACACCTGGCACCAACTGGAGGTATTTTGCTTGTCACAACTAGGGGAGGAGTGGGGAGCTACAGACATCTATAATAGTTTTCTAGAGTCAAGGGGTGCTGTTAACATCCTTCAATGCACGGGACAGCCCCCTCCCCAACTCCCCCCCACCCCGCCCCCGGAAAGAGTTCTCTGACCCATAAGGTCAGCAGTCCCATGGTTGAGAAACTCTGCTGAGTCATGGTGGATCTAGGAAAGTCGCCTGAGTGCCAATCCCACATCTGCCAGACGGCCACGCAGGGGCTGAGTGCAGTAAACTGAGCTATTATTCCAGGGAAGAAAAATGACGTTTTTAGATAAACTTCCAACTTTTCTTAATTGTAAGATTGTCGTATTTGTTTTTCATGAATCGTGTTCAGAGGATTTGTAAATATCCAAAAAAAATGCATTGTTTTGGCTGTGTTCGCTACGGCTTCCCCATTTCTTGGTAGTCCAGTGATGACTTCTACTATACACCTGCCGTAGACACGTCTAAGAAGAGCAGCATCATTTGTCTGACCTTAAAATTAAATGACTCTGCTTCTGTGAATGAAACCTTTTTTCTTGAACTGGGTGTCATCGCAGGCCCTTGGTGATGGCATCCCTAGGTCAGCTCTTGGGAAGAATGTCTTCCTGTGATTAATGAAGACAAAGCAAGTCAGGGAATAACTAGGAGGTGGAAATCCTGACCTGAGCAGTGAAGTGAAACAATAGCCAGTATTTATGATCCGCTTATGATAAACCAGTAGAGAAGGCCTGAACTATTGAAAGAAATCAGAGTTCTGTTCTATGTGGACCACAAATTAGACCTTAGATAAGCGGATGTTAGGCCTGGGTGTACTAATTCTGATCTCAAATGATCATCATTCCTGTTTCATAGAGAATGTTAGAACAAATTCTAGAATTTGGAAGTATAAAACCATTTCTTTGTCTCAGACAACTGTAAATCAGACTACCCTTAATTATATATTCTATGTAATATGTTGCCTTCAAAAATGTGATTTTTTTTTTTTTTTTTTTTTTTTTGCGGTACGCAGGCCTCTCACTGTTGTGGCCTCTCCCGTTGCAGAGCACAGGCTCCGGACGCGCAAGCTCATTGGCCATGGCTCACGGGCCCATGGCTCACGGGCCCAGCCGCTCCGCGGCATGCGGGATCTTCCCAGACCGGGGCACAAACCTGTGTCCCCTGCATCGGCAGGTGGACTCTCAACCACTGCGCCACCAGGGAAGCCCCAAAAATGTGATTTTAATATTCTCAAGTTTAGTTTGGACAGAAGTGGTGCTTTAATGGAAGAAGCAAAGTATGGATGTGGTTACAATTTTATGCTGATTATTTACTTGTAGCACTTTGATATTTACCAAGCAGTTGTTAAGTTGAGCTTCCAGTGCTCAGATTTTATTATTTTCATGAAAATCAGCACTAAGAAAAAAGAGCTTCCCTCCCCTCCTGCTTTGCCCATGTAAGACATACACAAGCACCTATTGTCCTAATAATTGAATTTGCTTCTGGAAGTTATTAATAATGGTAGTAGCCTTCCATGTAATGCTTTTACCAATGAAAAATAATTGGTTTGGGAGCGGGGGAAGCTATTATGCTTGGGATCTAGTTGTGATATATCTGGCTCCATAATTTGAGTTTTTCCCATTGAGTAAAATCCTTTGAGATCTACAGCTCAGGTTCTGAAAGAGAATATTTTTCAGGATATACCATTTACGGTAGGAAACAGCTACTGTTTGGCAATCAACAGCTTTATTATTGGGTATTTATTTGCATAACAGTGTGCTGGGTACCATGAAGAATGTATATGGACATCAATATATGGTTTATTCTCTTTAAGAGAAAGCTTTCAATTTCATTAGAAAGACATAAAACATGAGCATTTTAAAAAATAAGTTTAAGAGTTAAATAAAAAACGAGAAAATAGATATCATCAGGTTGCGTTGCTAAAATGGGGAGTCCTAGACAATCAAAGCCTCCGGATCAGATGTGAGCTGCACAACTGAGCCTTGAAGTCTAACTAGTCTTCATATTTTATTTTGGCTCCAATTTTTCTTTTGGGAAAAAGAAAATGGGATGCAGAAGACTTTTTACTTTTATCTTGTGTCTTCAAATCATAGTCACTCTACTTAATTTATATTCAATTTTGATATTCAATTTAATATCAGCCTCGTTTGTATCACATTACATGTATTAAAAAATGGATGGTTAGTGGGCTTCCCTGGTGGCGCAGTGGTTGAGGGTCCGCCTGCCGATGCAGGGGATGCGGGTTCGTGCCCCGGTCCGCGAGGATCCACATGCCGCGGAGCGGCTGGGCCCGTGAGCCATGGCCGCTGAGCCTGCGCGTCCGGAGCCTGTGCTCCGCGGCGGGAGAGGCCGCAGCAGTGAGGGGCCCGCGTACCGCAAAAAAAAAAAAAAAAAAAAAGGATACTTAGTAAATACAAAGGGGTTTGAGAACTGTCAGTAGGCTAAAAACAGGAGAGTCGGCCCCGCGGTAAAGGGAGTAGATTGAAGTATAACCAAGAAACAGTGTTCTCATAATTACGATAAAACGAAGACTCCTTTTGGGCCAAAGGGTGGGAGTGAGAAGGAACATGAAGTAGCAGTCGTAAGGTTATTATTTTTTAGTAACTCTTCAAAATGTCAACCTTTTAGGATTATAAGGTAACTCATTAAAACTTTTATTTTAGTACTAATGCTAAGGAAAGCATCAAGTTCTTGTTTCCTAATGGCATTCTATACAAATGCATGTTTGGGGTGAACTCTTTGAATAGGTGGAATATAAGTTTATTTCAAAACCATAGTGCCTGCAAAATAGGAAGAGGGCATGTTAATGAATACTCGGACAGATTCCATGGTTTGAAAGGAAACATCCTCAAGATTTGACCAACAGTCCTTAAAATCCAATGGCAAGCATGAATGACTGTGGCAGATACCTTCCTATATACTAGTTTATACTGGCTGAAACAGAACAGTCTTTGAGAAAAGTTTCATAGCAATCAGTCCATATTTATGTGAAACAAATGTGGATATTTGGTTAAATCAGCAGTTGGAAGAAGTCTTGATTTTTATTTTCCATTTCATTTCATTTCACCCAATTAGAGGAGAAGGTGGTAAATGCTATGAAAAAGCATAGAGCGTGGTTAGAGGGATCAGGTTTTAAAAGATAGGGTGCATTATTTGAAATTTTAAAAAGGGTAGTCAGAGTAGGCTAGATGGAGAAGTGTCATTTGAGCTATACTTTCAAGAAGGTGGGGATGTTAGCCTTGTGGCCAGCTGCTGGCTGGAGAGCTAGGAAACAGTGGATGAGGTCCCCAGGTGTTCAAATGCCCAGTGTCCTCAAGGAATAACAAGGATGCCAGTTGTGGCTGGACCACAGGAGGGATAACTAATAGGAAATGTAGTCATGACAACAGAGCAGCAATGGGAGGGCAAATGCAGTGATTTTGTCCTCACCACCGTGAGGACACTTCCACTTTCATTTCTGAACAGTTTTGAGAAGAGAAGTGACGTGATCCAATCCATGTTTTAAAAGAATTCTCTGATTGCCCTGGAAAAGTTGGTTGGGGGGGCGAGTGTGGAAGCAGGAAGCTCAGTTGGGAGCCTCTTGCAGGGATCCAGACAAGAGCTGTCGGCTTGGACAGTGGTGTGGAGTTGCTGAGAGAAGTGACCGTATTTTGGATATGTTCTGAAGGTCAAAGAACTTGCTGACCAATTGGACAGTGGCATAAGAAACAGAGGGATAAAAAATGACTTCAGGTTTCTGATGGAAACTGGAAGAATTGACTTTAGTCCTCTGATGAGAGAGGAGAGAGTGAAGGTTGGAATGGAAGTTCAGTAGATCACTTCTGTGATGTTATTATGTTACCGTTATGTTATGTGGCAGCATTTTTTATCTGATATCAAAGTGAAGGTGTCCAGTAGGCTATAGATTATGCAGGTATGGCCTTGAGCTCTCTGCTTAATAGGACTAGGAAACGTGAAAGCATGAGGTTGGTAATCATTATATAGACATAAAAATGGACTACATATGGGTTTAGAATATGTATGTGCAGTTTGTTTTCTGTTCAGGTCTTTTCTGTGGTTTACAACTTAGAGAACAGTAACAGGAAGAACATTCCAGTGATTTTTAGAACGCTGTCATTTAACAATCTTATTTAGATTGTGATTTGCAATATAGAGAGATTTCAGAAGACATTAACCTTTAACAACAAAAAGAAACTTATGTTTTATTGAGAGAAGACTTCTACTCTCGTAGTACAACGTAGAGGAAAATTTAGTCAGACCTTGTGCCACGCTCCGTACTTACAACACTTACAGAGATGGAATGTTTTACGTGAGATCTTGGATTAATGGGATTTGCCAGTCTTCTTCAAGAACTATTATATTTAAATGCCACATCACAGTTGCTGAGGTCACTGCTTGAACTAAAGAAAATTAACAGTTCTAATTGGTGTCTAAATTACCTGGTTTAGCTTCTTTGTGTGCTTTAAGGTAAATTATAGCACTTGTTTATTTTTTAACAACAAACTGACCTCTGGCTTCCATAGGATGTAATTGTTACAAGCTGTAAAGTTATGTGTTTGTGTTTTACTTTTTCCTGTTGTGTAACTGGAACACATCTCATGTGCATTATAGAATTTTATGTATAATTACCAGGAATCCAATTAAGATTCTGAAACAACAAAATTTACAGATGAGCTTAAAAGTACCTAGCTCTAACAGAGAATTGGTCATTCACCTCAGTGTTAAACATTACTGATCATGTGTCTTTTGAAATGCTACAGAATGTATTACTAAAACAACAACATTCACAACTGTGCTCTAAAATTTTCTGAGAAGGGAATTGCCCGGCAGATGTGATTACAGGATTGACCAGTGGTTGAAACATTAGTAAATCTGCAAAAAGCAGTTGCAGAGAGGGAAATGTGAGAGCTGTTTTACTTAGAATATGCAATGCTTCTTAACAGAAGAATTGAACGTAAGATTAAACCATTTGTATAGCCAGTACGTCTTGGTTACAAAACATCCCAATTTTTTTTTAAATGGTGTGTTATTACAAATATCCCATCTATACATTCATATTCTCTAAGGATTCAAGAGCATCCCAATGCTATATAATACTTACTGAAATCACTTGCTATTTAATTCCAGTGTGAGCCAGTATAAATAGAGGAAGCATATACTGCTTAGAAAAGTTAGCTTTAGAGCAGGAATTGCTTGCAAAAAGTAGCAATTTTTTCATTCTCAGTACTCCTGCAATTTCTATTTTCATGGGAAATGGAAGTGGCAAGGCTGAAATACTGATAGAATCACTGTTCCAATGGCATTCCCTGGAAGATTAGAAACCCAGGACGTCTAAAGCAGAGTCCAATTTCTGAATGAAGTTGTACTTCACATATACTGTCCAGGAAAGTTGTAGAGGTTTTACTTTTTTTTTTATCATAGGATAATCTGGTTGAACCAGAAATACTTCAGAGGTTTCGCCTGATTGATTTCGATTCATAAGATGAACCAGTGTATGATTGACATGTGCATAAAAATAGAGCACCGATTCAAGTGACATTTTGTTTGGTTTTGTTTTGTTTTCTCACTGTGACAGTTACATTCCATCTCTGTAAGTGTTGTAAGTATGGAGCGTGGCACAAGGTCTGGCTAAATTTTCCTCTATATTGTTCTTTGTAAATAAGACCGGGGCAGAATCTTGTCTATTGCTGGTAGTGTCTACACTGTGCTTATACTGCGGCAAGTGTAGGCATTGAGGACAGCGTGCTCAATCCAGAGTAGCTGTACTACCTGCCCTCGTGGTACTCGGTCTTGTGGCAAAGCTGAGCTGAAAGCTAAGCGGGAGGAAAGCAGGATGATGGCAGAGAGAGTACTGGACAAAGGCTAATGTGTGGAGTGTACGTGAGAAACAGACATGTAAGTAGGTCTACAGAATGAACAGTAGTTATGAATGTAGGAGTCGGAGATAGAGAGCTCTGGGGAGAGCACGTGCAGAGACTCTGGGCCAAGAAAAAGCATAGACCCTTCCCTGAATTGAAAGAAGGTCTGTGAGAAGCAGGATGGGGAACAGTGGAGGCCCTCCAGGTCAGGGTAGAGATTCAGAAGGGCCAGATCATGCAGGAACTGGATTTCTTCTGAGAATTGGGAATTTATATTTCCTGTAATAATGTCATGAATTGAAATTGGGTGTGATGATCGGCTGAAAGATGTTTTGATGATTTCTGTCATTGTTGTTGGGTTTTTAAAATAAATTTATTTATTTATTTATTTTTGGCTGCGTTGGGTCTTCATTGCGGCACGCGGGCTTCTCATTGCAGCGGCTTCTCTTGTTGCGGAGCATGGGCTCTAGGTGCTCAGGCTCAGTAGTTGTGGCTCGCAGGCTCTAGAGCACAGGCTCAGTAGTTGTGGTGCATGGGCTTAGCTGCTGTGCGGCATGTGGGATCTTCCCGGACCAGGGCTCGACCCCATATCCCCTGCATTGGCAGGCGGATTCTTAACCACTGCGCCACCAGGGAAGCCAGTCATTGTTGTTTAGTGTATCTTGTTTTGTTTTTCCAGACTTGTTGCTACATGAAGGTATACATGTGGAACTTAACTCGTGCAGAGAGAGTGTGAACTATAGCTGCTAGCACTATGGGTTAGGTGTGATATCTGTAGCACAGGAATGAACTGCTTCAATTATTTGTAGGAAGCAGACATCAGTGTTAAAGGAAAGTGAAGTGAACTGCTTTTAGCTGGGTTTGAGCCACATTGGCTCTAATTTTATTCGATCACATCATTTTGAGGCAGTAAGTCCAGCCACCCAGAGCCTGCCGCAAGGAGTCCCAGTCTTGCTGTGGGCCCCAAGCACGTGTTCCTAAGGAATTCACAACGTACGTGTCTCCCATCAGAAAGTTCTCTCTTCTCCAGCCTCCTGCTGTCCGTGAGCAGGCCTCGTCAGCCTTTCGTGGATCCCAGTTGGAAGGCTTATTTTGAAATCATAATATATTATATTGTGTCTTCTTCTTTTTCCTATATGCTTGTGTACTATATCAAAACACATGAGATAGCAGACTGGCATAGTTTCCCTTAGATGGAGATGATATTTTTTTCTTTAATAGAAGAGGTAGTCAGTGATTAAATATGCACATTTGTAGCTTAGCTTATCTTGATTAAATATGACATTAAGTGGGTTAACCCATACTTAATGATATTAGCTCGTATGCTTATTGACCCAACAGATACCCTTATGAGCCAGGAGCTTTTTTTTTTACATTATTCTGGGTCCGGATGACAAGATTTGCATTACTCATTAGAACATAAGCATAAACTCATTGGCAAAGAGTAACCGGATCGTGTTATTCTTCTGCTTACCACCCTCCCCAGCGATTCAGTGCACTAGGGAGACCACCTTTTCCGTGGCCTGCAATGACATGCCCCTTTGGCCTCTGGGTCCCACCTACACGTGGCGTCTCCATTTCTCTCACACACCAAGTATGTTCCTGCCTCAGTGCCTTTGCATCTGTCACATGTCCCTTCACAAATATCTTTGATGGAGCTTCACACCTTGATGTGGCTGGCTGGTCCTTATCATCGTGGACTCTTTTCAAAAGTTTCCTCCAGGGCTTCCCTGGTGGCGCAGTGGTTGAGAGTCCGCCTGCCGATGCAGGGGACGCGGGTTCGTGCCCCGGTCCTGGAGGATCCCTCATGCCGTGGAGCGGCTGGGCCTGTAAGCCATGGCCGCTGGACCTGCGTGTGCGGAGACTGTTTCCTCCACAGGGAGGCCCATTTCTATATCTATTATCTTATACAAGATTTAAATTAATCACATGCAAGTAGAGAACATTGAAATATGAAAACAGATGTTTTCAATGTTCAGAACAAACTTTAGGATTCGGGAATCTAGTCCTGATGTTGGTAGCGTAGGAATGATTTCTAAGTACAGATATCTAAAGAAGAACATGAAATTTTTAAAACGCACGTTCTCAAAACAGCTAATTGGACATTGGTATGTCTTTATCCCTGACTAATTTCAGCTGTGTAAGTGGATTGTGTGGGGATTTGATAAATTCGAGAATAAACAGTCTTGCGTAGTATTAAAGGGGTTTCCATAATCGTGTTTCCATTTTGGTTTGACACTCTAAAGTGCTGCGATTTTGGTTTTGTTTCCTGTGCACTAACCCATCATATAAAGCTCAAATTTTTTCCAGTACGAATACACATTTTAAACATATTGTACATAGCTTAGCTTCAGCCACATTATCAGCAAATGCATCATATCCAATGCCACATGCATGTTGAAGGAAAATATATTGGGAGGTTCATTTTAGTTTTAAACCTGGGACCATATTTGGCTCATGCAGTAAGTAACTCATCCTGCAGATCTAGCCATTGATGCCCTTGTGGGCTCTATCCAAATTATGCTTTGCGGTTTTTGCTTCCATTCCATCCTCATCACTTCTCTTTCTCTGCACAGCAATCTATTCTTCAAATCTCTATCTAGCCTCTTTCTTCTCTGCACCTCAAATTGTTACTAAACTATCATCCTGAACTGAGTTTTGTGGACATGGAGACACTCTCTAAGACCTTCAGCAACTTTGTACTGAAAAAAAGAATAAAGATCAAACTCCTCAGGATGACAACCAAGTCCCAATAGCACATCCAGCCTCCTCTCTAAGAACATCCTTGTTACCTCCTTGCCTCCTGCCATGCCTGACCAACTACTGTTGTGATCATTCCTTGCGTGTTTAATGTTCCAGAGCCTTGCTCGGTTGCTTCTTAGTTGTGACATCAGGAGCTACATTTGGCTTTGTATTTTTTTAGTCTTTCTGGGTCTGAATACCTCATAATGTTATAAACTCCCAGGGGAAAAGGCCCATGTTGTATTCTTTTTGTCTCTCCTGTTGTATAGGGTGGTGGCCAGGTAGATATTTGTGAGTTGAAGGTTTTATGTCCTGCCAAACCAAATACAATTTTACCATGAATACTGTTTACACTTAATGTTTTCTACAGACATTTTCTTGCAATCAAACACTGTAAACTAGGCGCTCAGATACAGCAGTGGAGAGTCAGGTGTGATCCTTCATTGATACCTTGTCTTTTGGGAGTTGATGGCTTAGGGCAGTGGTTCTCAGACTTTGGAGCACGTCCCCGTCATCTGGGGGCTTGTTATAACTCAGATTGCTGAGTCCCAGACCCCCAGTTTCTGATTCATTAGGTCTGTGTGGAGGCCCAGGAATATGCATGTCCTCCAGGCTGCCAGCTGATGTGGATCCTGCTGTCCCAGAGCCCTGCTTCCTGAGGGAACCTCAGGTTTAGGGTGACCGGGAGTCGCTGGTACTCTGTCCTAAAGTGACTGAGGCAGAGAATGCCCACTCTGGGGGTAATCTTAACACTAGAGGTTCAGGTAGAGTCAAGTCATGTCTATTTCCACATCCCCTTTGGCTTTAGATTTTCTTTGTTTCTCTTCCCAATGAGAAGGTGCTTCCCCACCTCCCCTCCACTGGCCTTTACTTAACTGGCAGGGAAAATGTTTTCACCCGCTGTATACATATATTGAACTTTGTTTTGCTCGTTTCCCCAGGCTTGGTTACCCAAGAGAATTCCTTGGTTGACTACAGGTCTTCTAAGTGCTCCGTAGGTGGTAGCTCATGTAATTCTCAGGCTAAGCGTAGGGATTGTCTCCATTTTTCAGATGGGGGGAGGTTAGGCAGTTGGTCCGAGGCCATTTACACTGTCAAGGTAGGTGAGCCAGGGGTTGAACCCGGAAGTCTGGCACAGGAGCCCGGGCATCTCACCCCTTTCCTTCGGTCTCTCTCCAGGTAAAATAAGCTGCTGTTGTCCTTGTCTCAAACCTATGGCTTGATGCCTTCTCCACAAATCCTTTTGGCATCTCCAGTTAATCCCTGGTTTAAGGCTGCCTTCTGGGCATCATAGGATTCTGACGCTTGAATGGGAAAACCCAAGTAACCATCACTCTTTAAGGAACTGTGTCTCAATCAGATTTATTTTGGTCTGTGAGTGCAGCTGCACATCACAATTACAGAGTATTTTTATTACTTGCTTTGTAAAAAATGACAGCACATGGCAAATGGTCCAGTGCAGGGGAAGAGTGGACCCTCTCATATGATCTTTTGCACTTTTGAATTTATCATTTTACATGCATCGTCATATTTGGTCTTAAACATAAAAACAACAACAAGAAACTGTGAAACAACTGTGAAACTGTGTATTCTGATTTTATAGAGGAGGAACTGGGTCTTGGGGAAATTAAAGAATTTCTTCAAGGCCAAGTGGTAAGAACGGGGTCCCAGCTCATCTCTAGGTTTTTGATTCCCAGTTCAGTACTGAGTTCAGTCCACATTAGGAATCTGCCTTAAGTTGAAATATATGTCTTTTGTAAATTTTAGGGCAGATTTTGCAAATATTGCATACAATTTTCAAGTTAGTGCTCTGAGTATTCTTTTTTTTTTTTTTTTTTTTGCTGTACGCAGGCCTCTCACTGTTGTGGTCTCTCCCGTTGTGGAGCACAGGCTCCAGACGTGCAGGCTCAGTGGCCGTGGCTCACGGGCCCAGTCGCTCCGCGGCATGTGGGATCTTCCCGGACCGAGGCACAAACCCGTGTCCCCTGCATCAGCAGGCGGACTCTCAACCACTGTGCCACCAGGGAAGCCCCTGGGTATTCATTTATTCAACAAGTGTTCACGGAGCCTCTTCTTTGAGCCAAGCACTATTCTGGGTGCTCAGAATATATTAGTGAACAAAACGCAGAGACGTGTTCGTGGGGAGTTTGGGCTGTCATGGGGGGACTGACAGTCAGCAGTAAGCATAAATGAGTGAACTATAGTGTATGTTAGAAGCCGACAAGTGCCATGGAAAACTAAACAAAACAAGAGCAAGGCGAGGGAGAGCGGTGAGCAGGGAAGAGGAGGTTATTGACATTTTGCATTGAGTAGCGAGGAAGAGGTGAGGCTGAGCAGTGAGTCAATGTGAGGGAGTGAGCCGGGGACCTGTCTGGAAGAAGACTGGTCCAGGCACTGAGAGTGGCCGGGACAAAGGCCACCTGGACGTGGGATTTAGGAATAGCAAGGACGATGTGGCTGTGGGGATAGGGGTAGGGGAATACATCAGAGAGCTGATGCTCAGCCGGATTTTTCTAGGGCCTTGTGTCCCATGGAAGGTGTTGATCTCAGGACCGGCGTGATCTGACATGGGCTTAGATCAGTCTGGTGACTCTGTTAAGAACCCACTGTAGGGAAGTGATGGTGGAAGCAGGGCACCAGTTAGGACGCTGTGTCATGAGCCCAGTGAGTGAAGATGGATCTCAGACTAGGGACAGAGGACCGTGGAGGTGGTGAGAGGTGGCCCAGCGCTGGATGTATTTGGAAGGGAGAAGCAAATGAATGACCCAAGGGGGGTTGGGCATAGGGTGGGGGGAGGCAAAGCCGGGTTAAGATTTTTGGCCTGAGTAACCACGAAGGATGGAGTTGGCATCACATGAGACATCATAGAAGGATGTGGGTAGAGTAGGTGTGAGAGGTGGGTGAGCTTGAGAGATCAGTGCTGAGTTCAGAAGGCCTCTTGGGCATTTGGATGTCAGTGTCGAGTAGGCGGGGTGGGGGAGGATTTAGGCATCTGGGTCCAGGCTGGAGAGAGTGATAATCAGCAGGTGTGTGATGTTTGAGGCCACCAGACTGGCTGCAATCCCCCAAGAAGCGAGTGTACAAGTAGAGAAGAGGACATCAGGCCAGTGAGCCGTGGCGCACATGTTATAGGGAGGTCAGGGTAAGGAGGAGATAGCAGAAGAGCGAGGACGGGTATGGCCAGTGAAGCAGGAGGAAAACCATCAGAGTATGATGTCCATGAAGCCAAACAAAATCAGTCAAGACCTTGGCTGTGGTGAAACCTGAAAACACTGTTGGTGGATGAAGGAAGGCAGGCCTGAGAATCCACCCTGAGTTTACCAAAGGGATGGCCACAGGGGGACTGTGGCCAAAGTGGTTTTGGTGGAGTGAGGGGAGCAAAGCTGAATGGAGCGTTTCCCATGGAGTGGGAGATGGGGCGGGGTGTGGGCACAGTGGATGCTTCACACAAGTTTGCTTATTCAGCTTCCAATTTGGAGATGCTTTGACTAGGTTCCTCGGATTGGACTGTTATTTGATTATTTGGGGGAGGTTCAAAAAGAGAAAAAAACATTGAAAGATAGATACAGGGAAGCAGATAAGAGACAGGGGAGAAAGAAAAGAGATCTAACAGAATGAATGACTCTCCGATTATGGGGGGGCGGGCGGGGACTTTGAGCTGTGAAAGTGCACAAGGGCAGATGCATTATGAAATCAGTTTCCTATTGTTCATTTCCAGCCACCTGTTTCTTCTAATGAATAACAGTTGGGTCCTCTGTGAACACGTAACTCAAATACATGTTTTTGGCCTTCTGTTACATTTCTTACCTTGTTAAGCTTCGGATGTATCCCATAAGCCATTTTCAAAGGGTCAGTGGAATTCCAAGATCTAGGAGAGACTGTGTTCAAACCCCATTTAAACAAAAGTTTTGAGGTTTCAGAATGTTAAGTGTAGAGTATCTTTTCACTAGATGTGTAGTTTTGAACTTGATGCTATTTGGACACCTTGGTGGTGTTGAGCCTCTAATGTTGTTTCTCTGACCCGTGATATTGTCATAATCTCTGTTGAGGAAAGGGAGTGTCAGCAGTTTCCTTTGTATGATGCTGTACCATGAGGAGGTGCCCCGTGTTTACTCAAATATGATTTCTTACAGTATCTTCCTCAGTTTTCTATTGATTCTTGTTATTGTTTGTATTACGATTAGACCATCACTGGGGTCAAGGGAGGAAAATAATAGTTTAGAATTATCTATCACTAGCAAACAGGGATTCTGTTATCATTTGTTTCTAATTTGAAGAATGCACTTTTCTTTTTAATCTTTTTTGGACTTTTAAATATCACCTTTGATTATAACGAATGGCTCTGAAGTGAGCCTTTCGAGGTCAGGTGCTGGGTGATGTTCTTAGAGCTGAGCACAGGGCAGTTGCCCATGGTGGGAACTGAAAAATGTAAAGTTAATAACTGGAAGCTAATGACTGAAAAAGGTAAAGGAAAGGGAGAACAAACAACAAATAACACTGGATACAGTGAAGGAGGGAGCAAGGTCAAGATCTGTAAGCCTCTTCTCAGTGAATAGAGGGGAACAGAAGGAGATGGAGAGGGAACGAAGGCTTGTGGTTGACTTGAGGTAGAAGGAGAAAATGCACCATGGCTGTTTGACTAGGAAATCATACTCAGAAGCTTTTACTTACGGTTTCTGGAACGCGTGGAATGCATTCAGCTGCCCTCTGACCTAACCCATTTGTTTACCACTGATTAAAATATGAATAGCTTGTTCTGGCTAGGTTTTTGGACATCAAGACTTAGATTTTAGAGATTACTTTTACCATCAGCACCTTAGGAAACATATTGTGTTTACCAAAATCACAAATGGCATTGTTTATTGCCAAAGTGGAGAGCTGGCAGCAACACACAGGCCAAGCAAACTCCCAGAAATATAAACAGTCTTGCTGGTGGATTCAGAACTCCAAGCAGAATTCAGCACTTATGAGAGAATGTCCTGGTGAGACTCTGTTGAATGACTTTAGAAGTAGGATCACCAAACAGGCTCTGTGTTGATTAACAAGAAGGCAGAGAGCCAGCTGCTCCTGTTGACTGTGGATGGGTGGAACCAGCCACCATCAGGCCCTAGAGTGGAGTTGGGAAGTTACCTTGAGAGATAAGTAGAGCTGAGAATACAGAGCGCCAGTTCCTTCAGTCATGCAGAGTAAGGACTTTTCTTCTCCTCATAGGTAGAGTTTAAGCCAAGATCTTTTCTGATGGCATTTAAATCTCATTCCAATAAAAGAAATCCACTCCGTGGTGAACCATGTGACCATATTCTGTTTTATCGTTGAAGGTGTAGATTTTCATTGGTAAATGTATTAGTCAGGATTCATTCTCTCTCTCTCTCATATATGTGTATAACATATAAGTAATATATGTATATATTATGTATAAATATGTATAAAACATTTACACATATCTAGAGAGAGAGATACATATCTATCTATATATTGATTTATATATATATATAGATCTTTAATCGATTTTGAGTTTATTTTTGTGTATGGTGTTAAGAAGTGTTCTAATTTCATTCTTTTACATGTAGCTGTCCAGTTTTCTCAGCACCACTTATTGAAGAGGCTGTCTTTTCTCCATTGTATATTCTTGCCTCCTGTGTCATAGATTATGTGACCATAAGTGCATGGGTTTATCTCTGGACTTCCTATCCTGTTCCGTTGATCTATATTTGTGTTTTTGTGCCAGTACCATACTGTTTTGATGACTGTAGCTTTGTAGTATAGTCTGAAGTCAGGGAGCCTGATTCCTCCAGCTCCATTTTTCTTTCTCAGGATTGCTTTGGCTATTCGTGGTCTTTTGTGTTTCCATACAAATTATTTTAAAAAGGCTACAAATGAACTTATCTACAAAACCCAAATAGAGTTACAGATGTAGAAAATAAATTTATGGTTAAGAGGGGGAGGGATAAATTGGAAGATAGGGATTGACACATACATACTACTATATATAAAATAGATAACTTATAAGGACCTACTGCATAGTACAGGGAACTCTACTCAATATTCTGTAATGTCCTATAGGGGAATAGAATCTAAAAAAAGAGTGGATATATGTATTTGTATAACAGATTCACTTTGCTGTCACCTGAAACTAACACAACATTGTAAATCAATTAAACCCCAATAAAATTTTTAAAAAATATATAGAAAGAGTAATAAAATATACTAGGGTTCTTTCTCTCTCTCTCTTTCCCTGTCATTATATATAAGAGAGAGAGGGAGAGAGAGGGAGAAAGATACATATCTATCTATCTAGATTTATTTTAAGGCATTGGCTCATGTAATTGTGGGGACTGACAGATCCAAAATCTGTAGGGCAAATTGGCAGATTGAAATTTTAAGTGAGAGTTGATGTTGCCATCTTAGTCCATTTGGGCTGCTGTAACAAAATACTACAGACTGGGTAGTTTATAAACAAATTTATTGCTCACAGTTCTGGATGCTAGAAGTCCAAGATCAAGGCGTCAGCATGGTCAGGTGAGGACCCTCTTCCCTGTCTCTTGCAGACTTCTCCTTGTATCCTCATATGGTGTAAGGGGCAAGGGAGCTCTCCCAGGCCCCTTTTATAAAGGCATCAATTTCATTTTATTGGCTCCACCCTTATGACTTAATTGCCTTCCAGAGGCTCCGCCTCCTAATACCATCATATTGGGGCTTAGGATTTCAACATATGGATTTTGAGGGGACATAACATTCAGACCATGGCAGTTACAGTCTTAAGTTCAGAATCTGCATGGCAGGCTAGTCAGCTGGGAACTCAGGCAGGGTTTCTATGTGGGAACTCAGGCAGGGTTTCTATGTCGTAGTCTTGCGGCAGAATCCCTTGTTTGGGAAACTTGAGTCTTTTCCTAAGGATTTCAACTAATTGGATGAGGTCCATCCACACCTGGAGGGTAATCTGCTTTACTTCAAGTCAGCTGATTATAAATGTTCATCACACCCACAGACACCTTTACAGCAACATCTAGACTAGTTCTTGACCAAAGAACTGAGTACCATAGCCACAGCAAATTGACACACAAAATTAACCACAGTAAATGGGGAAGCTTTAGGTAGTAATTTACTTTATAAATAAATAGTATGTCTGAACTATATTTAAGGAAGCTTATCTCAGGTGGTATAAAGGATTATATCTATTTGAAATAGAAACTTTCACTTTTCATTAATCAGAGGCAAATGTCTATGAGTGAAATACTGTAATTTTAGATTTGTATCCAGGTGCTATTATCTTTATTTATTAGTGCCCAGTAGCAGAATATATTTGAAAATAAATGAACAAAAGAATTCTCCCCTATAAACAATAAATGCTGGAGAGGGTGTGGAGAAAAGGGAACCCTCTTGCACTGTTGGTGGGAATGTAAATTGATACAGCCACTATGGAGAACAGTATGGAGGTTCCTTAAAAATCTAAAAATAGAACTACCATATGACCCAGCAATCCCACTACTGGGCATATATCCAGAGAAAACCATAATTCAAAAAGACACATGCACCCCAATGTTCAATGCAGCACTATTTACAATATCCAGGTCATGGAAGCAACCTAAATGCCCATTGACAGACGAATGGATAAAGCCGATGTGGTACATACATACAATGGAATATTACTCAGCCATAAAAAAGGAATGAAATTGGGTCATTTTAGAGACATGGCTGGATCAAAAGACTGTCATACAGAGTGAAGTAAGTCAGAAAGAGAAAAACAAATATTACATATTAACTAATATATGTGGAATCTAGAAAAATGGTACAGGTGAACTGGTTTGCAGGGCAAAAATAGAGACACAGATGTAGAGAACAAACGTATGGACACCAAGGGGGGAAAGTGGCGGGGTGGTGGGGGTGGTGGGATGAATTGGGAGATTGGAATTGACATGTGTACACTAATGTGTATAAAATAGATAACTAATAAGAACCTGATGTAGAAAAATAAATAAAATAAAATTCAAAAAAAATGAATAAAAGATGTTTTCTTATGTTAACAAAGAAAAAAAAAAAAAGAAAGGTGTCTTTCCTCAACTGAATTGCTTTTGAACCTTTGTCAAAAATCAGTTGTGTAGGGGCTTCCCTGGTGGCACAGTGGTTGAGAGTCCGCCTGCCGATGCAGGGGACACAGGTTCGTGCCCTGATCTGGGAAGATCCCACATGCCGCGGAGTGGCTGGGCCCGTGAGCCATGGCTGCTGAGCCTGTGCGTCCAGAGCCTGTGCTCCACAACAGGAGAGGCCACAACAGTGAGAGGCCCACGTACCGCAAAAAAAAAAAAAAAATCAGTTGTGTAAATTCAACAACAACAAAAACCAACCTAATTCAAAAATGGGCAAAGGATTGAAGAGACATTCCTCCAATGAAGATATACATATAGCTAATAAGCATGTAAAGATGCTCAACATTACTAGCCATTAAGGAAATGCAAATCAAACCCACAGTGGGATACCACTCCATACCCATTAGGATGGCTGTTATTTAAAAAATGGAAAATAATCATTGTTGTCCAAGATGTGGAAAAATTGAAACCCTTATGCATTGCTGGTGAGAGTGTAAAATGGTGCAGCTGCTGTAGGAAAGTTTGGCAGTTCCTCAAAAATTTAAACATAGAGTACAATCCAGAAATTTACTTCTGAGTATATGCCCAGAATATGAAAGCAAACAGATACTTGTACACCAGTGTCCATAGTAGCATTATTCACAATAGCCAAAAGGTGGAAACAATGCAACTGTCCATCTATAGATGAATGGATAAACAAAATGTGGTATTATCCATTAAATGGAATATTATTCAGCCATAAAAAGGAATGAAGTACCGATACATGCTACAACATGGATGAACCTTGAAAACATTATGCTGAGTGAAATAAGCCAGACACAAAAGGACAACTATTGTATGATTCCACTTGTATTAGGTTCCTAGAATAGAGATAGATAGTAGAACAGAGATTGCCAGGGAGCAGGGGAAGAGGGAAATGGGGAGTTATTATTAAAGGTTATGAAATTTCTGTTTGGAATGAGGAAAAGGTTCTGGAGGCAGATGATGATAATGGTTGCATAGCATTTTAAGTATCCTTAGTGCCACTGAACTGTACACTTAAAAATGCTTAAAATAGTAAATTGCTATGTATATTTTACAGTAAATTTTTTTTTAAAAATCAGTTGAGCATAAAAAAAAGAATTCCCCTTATTTTTAGGAAAAATTATGTTTTTACATTAGTAATATTGGCCTTCCTTCTCATTCCCCAATCCAGTTTCTTCTGTCAATTTAATTACTTATGAAAAATGTGCAGTAGGAATAATATTAGTATTCATAAAGGACATAAAGCTGGATATTTGGTAGAAATAATGCAAATGAATCCATGCTTTCTGTATAAATGAGCAGTTGATTGTTAGTAGCTATTTTATTGCCAATGTATTACCTTTAGAATTTCACATCTAGGAAATGTGCTTGTCTTTATGAAACAAAATATGTTCATAATTTTTAATTTGACACACAATTTAAGCCTACGTTTTCCACTTAACGTTTCTCATTTCCTTGGAATTTTTGGCAAAGTGGAATGAAACTTCCTTCATGTTGGTAGTCTCTTGTCTTTGGATGTATTGTATAAATGAAAACTTCTAGTTTATCTTTGTGCCCAGAGCACCCCCTCTCAGCTGGCTTGATATATTTTTTATATTTATTTTATTGAAATATAGTTGATTTACAATGTTGTGTTAATTTCTACCATACAGCAAAGTGATTCAGTTGTACATATATATACATTCTTTTTCATATTCTTTTCCATTATGGTTTATCACAGGATATTGAATATAGTTCCCTGTAGGAACTACAGCTGATTATAGTGATTAATAAGAAAAAGAACCCAGTTAACTGCGATTTCTGAAAAACCATCAATGCATCAAAAGGCTGGCAACAGGATAAACATGGCATCATGGCATCACCTCAAAGAGGTGAGGTTAAAGTAAACAACAGGTGCTCTGTGAATCCAGGAGTTCTACAATGAAAAACAAAGTGATATAGATGTTCTGGGCTGTACTACTTTATGCTGTAACCGATTTCTCAATTTGCAGAATGAATGAAATAATTATAGCTAGGAGATTGCTTTCATTTTAATGGGAATTTGCACATGCATATCCTGATTTGCTTCAGGAGTTGCAATGTTAGACTTCAGAATCTGGCAAGGAATGGTGTGTGTGTGTGTGTGTGTGTGTGTGTGTGTGTGTGTGTGTGTGTGTGTGTGTGTGTGTATTTCAGTCTATCCATCCCTTACTTAGGAGTATTCCTAATGCATTCAAGATAGATGGCTTTATCAATTTTAAAAAGTCTTTGGGGAGCTACTATACATCCTTCTTAGAAATATGTATTAAAATATTTCTGTGAGGTTATTCAGTCTTAAATATCACATAGGCTTTATTTGGATGAAAATGGGTTTTCTTGGGTTAAAGAGGAGGTCCTATTTTCCTTCCACTTACATAGGAATATGGACTAAGGAGAGTGGAGCTGGAGGAATGATAGTTCAACACCCAATGATCTCATTAAGCACCGAGCAAACTAAAATCTCATAATTTAACCTTGATGAGAAGTAGGATTCAAACTGAGTTCTCTTGAATCTAAATCCAAATTGGACAGCAGTGTTTGAACCACTTTGGGCTACTGATATTTTTAATATTTTTTATATTTTTATATTTTAAATTTCTTTGCATTACATGGGAGCCTGTCACTGTTGTGGCCTCTCCTGTTGTGGAGCACAGGCTCCAGACACGCAGGCTCAGTGGCCATGGCTCACGGGCCCAGCCGCTCTGCGGCATGTGGGATCTTCCCGGACCGGGGCACGAACCTGTGTCCCTTGCATCGGCAGGCGGACTCTCAACCACTGCGCCACCAGGGAAGCCCCGGATATTTTTTAATTCAAAGATAGATCCAGCTACTCTTCAGATTCTTTGTGCCAGATCCAATAATATTTTTTTCTCTTTAAAAGCCTGGTCTGTTAAAACCACATAGCCCTTGAAAACATTTACTTTTTGAGATTTTATTGATCCAAGTAGAGTCAATCTCGTAGGACCATAAATAATTACTTAGCATTTTTAATAGACAGCTAGAAGATGAGTTACTTAAATCCGAAATATGAGCCAGAATTTTGTAGCTTTGTCTTGGAATCAAGAGAGTTAATTGTTTTGCATTATCTTCAATATCATATTGGTGAGATAGATATTTCTTGCTAAACTCTGTTGTCAGTCTTCATCATATATTGTTGATCAGATTTATGGAAACAGGGAGACTGTATTCACTTATTTATTTTCTCCTCCTGTAGTAGTGAAGCAGGCTGGCTGGGAAGCTTGACAGTCTCAACACAGCAATCTTTGTTCTAATAGGTGATGTGTAATTTATCCACATAGACAATAGCGAGGGTCCGTGGCATCTTTGGGAAGATGTCCACCTGCAAGCATGGATATCAGTTCCTCTGATCATGCTCTAGCCTGTCTGCACCCCCACCAGTCCTTCTCCAGAGACTCTTAGATTCAGTGATGAATCTGTGGAAGTGATGACATTCCCTACTGGGCATGTTTGGAAAACAGGAGATTTCTTTACCTGCTCGGGGTCATATAACATTATTAAGTCCTTGTTCTAATGTTTGGTTGTGTCTGAGACAGGTTAATATTTCTTCCATACAGTGGGGCTCCACACGTTTGAAAAGAGCCACCATGTGTCCTCCTGGGTGTGTCTACAGTAGCGCTGTCAGAAATAAAATGGGAGCCACATAGGCAATTTAAAATATTCTAGTAAGCCATGTTAAAAAATGCCCATAGGGCTTCCCTGGTGGCGCAGTGGTTGAGAGTCCGCCTGCCGATGCAGGGGACACGGGTTCGTGCCCTGGTCCGGGAGGATCCCACGTGCCGCGGAGCAGCTGGGCCCGTGAGCCATGGCCGCTGAGCCTGCACGTCTGGAGCCTGTGCTCCGCAACGGGAGAGGCCACAACAGGGAGAGGCCCCCGCGTACTGCAAAAAAAAAAAAAAAAATGCCCATAGAAATAGGTGAAATTAATTTTAGTAATATACTGCAGTTAATCCAATATATCCAACATATTATGTCAACATAATGAATATAAAAATTATTAAAGAGATATTTCACATTCATTTTTTGCTTACTAAGTCTTTGCAGCTAGGGGTGTATTTTATGCTTACAGAACATCTTAATTGAGACTAGCTTCATTTTAAGTGCTAAATATTTGCATGTCTTTGGCTAGTGGATTTGTGTGTTACAGAGCACATTCTGAACTAAGCATCCCCAGCGCCTTTGAATAATCCTGATAGTTATAGGGGTTTAAGCTTATCCCCTGTCATGGTTTAACTGATCTACATCTCATTATCACGTGATGACAGGTACTCCTGTATTGCAGGTGTGGTCTCCCTAGGCTGGACTAGAGTTTCACCTGGTGTGACCTGGTTAAGAGCTCGGGGTGGCACTTCCCAAGCTTTGATGTGCATACAAAATCACCTGGGAACCTTTGTAATCTGCAGAGTCTGCTTACGTATGTCTGGGGTGTGTCCTAAGATTTTGCATTTCTAACCAGCTCCCAGGTAATACTGATATAGCTGGTCCAGAGACCACACTTTAGGTAGGAAGAGCCTAGGGCGACTGCCTGCAAGAATCTCTTATTATAGGTTATTCCAACATATACTTATTACTGCTAAAACTCCTAAGGAGATTTTCTTCATATGTGTTGCTACCCAGTCTCTCCATGCGATTCTTGTTCATTTGGTTTTCTAATCCCTAGTGTAGAATTTTGCATTTGTTATTGATACATCTTACAGGATTCAGCCCATCAAACTGGACTTAAGAGGTCACCGAGGATCCTGGTTCTTCAGCCAGTGTATTCAGAATTGTCTCCTCCCTTCATGTAATCCCTACTTGTGGTACCACGTCCTCAATATCATCTTTCATATCATTTAAAAAAATGTCAGAGTTTCTGCACTGACATTGATTTCATCAATTACAGTTTTTCAGGTTATGAGGATTTGGGCAGTAAATAATCAGTAACAAATTAGATATCTTACCTGTTCAGCAAGATAAGTTAACATGGAATCCTGAAAATTCATTGCTAATGTTCAGAAATATTATATCTGGTCAATAAATGGTACTGGCAAACTGGACAGCACATGCAAAAGAATGAAACTGGACCACTGTCTTACACCATACACAAAACTTAACTCACTGGCTGAAAGACATGAGTGTAAGAGCTGAAACCATAAATCTCCTAGAAGAAGACATTGGTGATAAGCTCTGTGACATCAGTCTTGGCGATGATTTTTTGTATCTGACTCCAAAAGCAAAGGCAACAAAAGCAAACAATAAACAAGTAAGACTACATCAAACTGAAAAGCTTTGCAAAGCAAAGAAAATCATTAATGAAATGAAAAGACAACCTATGGAATGGGAGAAAATATTTTAAAGTATATATCTGATAAGGGGTTAATATCTAAACTGTATGAAGAACTTATACTACTCTATAGCACACAAACAAACAGACCCCCCAAACAATCTAATTGTAGAATGGGAGGAAGATCTGAATAGATATTTTTTCCAAAGAAGACATACAGATGGCCAACAGGTACATTTTGAAAAGATGCTCAACACCACTAATCATCAGGAAATACAAATCAAAACCACAATGAGGTATCAACTCACACCTGTTAGAATGGCCATCAGCAAAAAGACAAGTGATAACAAATGCTGGCGTAGATGTGGAGAAAAGGGAACCCTTGTGCACTGTTGGTGGAATTATAATTTGGTGCAGGCACTATGGAAAACAATATGGAATTTCCTCAAAAAATTAAAAATAGAACTGCCATATAATTCAGCAATTTCACTTCTGGATATTTATCTGAAGAAAACGAAAATACTAATTCAAAAAGATATATGCACCCCCAGGTTCATTGCAGCATTATTTACAATAGCCAAGATATGGAAGCAACCTAAGTGTCTGTCAGTGGATGAATGGTTAAAGAAAATGTAGCGCGCATATATATATATATATGAATATTATTCGGCCATAAGAAAGAATGAAATCCCTTCATTTGCGACAACATGCCTGGACCTTGAGGGCATTATGCTAAGTGCAATGAGTCAGACAAAGAAAGACAAATACTGTGTGATCTCACTTGTATGTAGAATCAAAAAACAAACAAGAAAACAAGCTCATAGATACGAGAACAGATTGGTGGTTGCCCGAGGTATGAGTGGGCAAAATAAATGAATGGGCTCAGAAGGTACAAACGTCCAGTTATAAAATAAATAGGTCACGGGGATTTAAAAAACAAAATTAAAAAGTGTTATGTCTATTTTATAACAATGTTTGCTAGTTAAACAGCGTTCTTAGATTAAAAAGAAGAGCTCAGACCTTGCCTCTCGGCGGGAAAGGTTCATAAGGAGATGCAGCATGGTGGTAGATTGGAATCAGAGGGTCTTTAGTTAGTAGAACAAACTCTTCACTGTAAGGCTTTCTTTTATTTATTTATTTATTTATTTTGCGGTACGCGGGCCTCTCACTGTCGTGGCCTCTCCCGTTGTGGAGCACAGGCCCCGGACGGCTCACGGGGCTCAGCCGCTCCGTGGCATGTGGGATCTTCCCGGACCGGGGCACGAACCAGTGTCCCCCGCATCGGCAGGTGGACTCTCAACCACTGCGCCACCAGGGAAGTCCCTGTAAGGCTTTCTTTTGAATGAAAGGTCTCTGAGTGACAGAACTTCAAAGCCTGAAGGTCCATTAAGTGCCATTCTAGTCTAATCTGTAATTTTAGATCAGGAAATTTGGAACTAAAAGGTTATGTGATTTGTCCAGGGAAAGCCAGCCAGTTTCTAGATAAGCCATAAAATATAATGTCACCTCTGCTGAAATGTCAACCCCCTAGAAAGGCCATCCCTGCCAGGGTCACTCTCTACATTCCTTGCCCTGCTTCATGTTTGTTTCTTACCACTATGTCTTTATTTTGCTGTTTATTTCTTGTCTACCTCAACTTCTAGAATGGAAGCTCCAAGAGAAGAGGCATTTGTTGTTTTGACTGTTTTATTCTTTTGCCCGTCACAGAGTGTGTGGTCAGTAAAGATTTTCATTGACTTAATCAATTTAAGGCTTAAATTCAGTGATCATGTTCCAAGTTTAATTAATTCTTTAACTGCAGTGACTTACGGGGCTGGGGAGGACCCAGTATCTCATTAGATTTTTTGTTTTATTTTGTCTGGGATTAATTGATTGCAGGTCTGGGAACTAGATATCCTGTAAGGCTGATGGTAGTGATTCTGTAAAGCACTGGCATGAGGAAACAGAGGCTTCTAAAATGGACTAGTGAGGAACGAGAGGGTGAAGATTGCCTGTTGGAAGGTTATTTTACTTCTTCTTTCATTATTGTTGGTTGTGAAGAGTTGAAATGATTCCTTGAGCATTTACAGAAAATTGGGTGGTTTGTACACTGGGTTTCTTAGATCTAAAATTGAGGGGATATCATTGGTCTTGTAGGTTTGTGGTGAGAATTCAATGAAACAAGGTATATCAGGATGGTGTTTAAAATAAAATGTGTTTCATTAATACCATTATCATGAAAATATCTTAATTGAAAAATTTTGTGTCATCAATTTCTCTGTTACATTGAAAACATATATATATATATATTTAGCATCTTTATTGGAGTATAATTGCTTTACAATGGTGTGTTAGTTTCTGCTGTATAACAAAGTGAGTCAGCTATGCATGTACATATATCCCCATATCTCCTCCCTCTTGCGTCTCCCTCCCACCCTCCCTATCCCACCCCTCTAGGTGGTCACAAAGCACCGAGCTGATCTTCCTGTGCTATGCGGCTGCTTCCCACTAGCTATCTCTTTTTCGTTCGGTAGTGTATGTATGTCCATGCCCCACTCTCTCACTTTGTCCCAGCTTACCCTTCCCCCTCCCCATATCCTCAAGTCCATTCTCTAGTAGGTCTGCATCTTTATTCCCGTCTTGCCCCTAGGTTCTTCATGACCATTTTTTTTGTTTGTTTTTGAAAACATATTTTTAAAGTTTGTTAGTGGCTGCTTTTCAGGATAGGTATGTACATTAAAAAGTGGTATTTCTAAATCACTTTAATTCATAGCACCTGGACAAACATTTTGGGTGTTTCTTGTTTTAAAGTTGAATACATTATTTACCAACATTACCTACCTCCTGTTAAATCTATGATTTCCCCTTGTGCCTAATTCCCATTGAAAATCAAGCTCAAAATGCTAATTCTGGAGGCTTTTTACCCTACACAGCATAGATTCTCATTCACATATACTCATGATCTTAAATAACAGGAAATAACACAGAATTATTTTGGGGGGCTTGGCTTGCAGCTTTTAAATCCGAGTGTGCAGGTTTTAAAAGTTGAGTCTAAATCACAGAGAATGGGTATTGCCCCGTTAATGTTTGTTTCATTGAAGAATATAAAACATATAGAGCATGTTTATTGTTTTGATTATTCAGGTCACTAGACCTCACATTTCTCCAGATGCAGTTCATAGATAAGAAGAAATACCTTCCACTAACCTGAGATAATTAATTCTGAGGGACACAGATCCTTTCATAGCATTTTGAAAGTGGTCTTCCACACATGGTAGTAAGCAATGAATATTTCATAAAGAAACATTATTTATGGTATTTTAAGCAACTTTGTTGAGAGATTTTGTATTGATCCAGTTTGTCTTTAGGAAAGGCATGCTTGCAGATCTGTGAATTTTTTTATGCTGTTTAGAATTGTTTGCCTTGGAAGAATACTTACATGTAGTTATGATATTTTTTTTCCTACTAGTCAAAAATATTGCAGTAACTTTTATAAGTTTTTTAAGAAAAAAAATCAGATTTTTCAGTGATTAACTTTCCCAGTAGAGATTATTTAAAATAGAAGGCTTGACTTTAATGTTCAGAGAATGGTCACTTTTTAAAATTTAAAATACCTCCTTGTGGCAGTTTTAAAACATATCCATAAATTTAATTATCTGCTCCTTGAATATAGACTGGGTTTAGTGATCCAATTCTAATAAATACTATGCAGAGGACTCATGACTACGTAGGCTGGGTCATAAAGAGCTAAGCAATTTCTATAGGCTCTCTCTCCATTTCTGTCTCTCTCTCTGTCTCTGTTTTTGTCTCTCTATATCTCTATCTGTATCCCTACCCCTATCCCTGTCTCTACCCCATCCCTACCTCTAACTCTATCTCTTTCTCTTTCTCTCCCTGGAAACACCCACCTTTGGAGCCCTGAGCCTACATGTAAGAAATCTGACAACTAGAAGCCAGCATCCTGGAGAGACCTCATAAACAGGCCACATAGAGATTGAGAGAGTTGCTCAAGGAACCCAAATGTCCTATCGCCAGCTGTTTGTGTCTTTCCATCCCAGGCATCATATATGTGAGATGCCTCCAGCCCTTAGTCGCTCATGATCTGGCTGCAGCCCCTTGCAGGACCCCAATGAACTCCACTTAGTTGAGCCCAAAGTAACCCTTGCAGCCATGATAGGTAGCAGTAATTTTTAAAATTGTCATTGTTTTATACTACTAGGTCTGGGGTAGTCTGTTATGCAGAAATAGGCAACGCTGGAACACTCTGTTTCCTGAAGGGTGCTCATGATGAACCCGAGTTTGGTGACCCACAAGTCAAGAAATTCAGAACTGAAATGTGGTCCAAGTCCCTCCCTTTCATGGCTCCTGAGAAGTCAAATTCACTTGGAAGGAAAGACTTCAGTTCTCTAGGTGATTAAATACTAGATCACCATGTCAATTTCTCTTTTATACTTTCATATTTAAATATCCTAAACTGAGTTAAATAGATCATTTTAATATTGTACCTTTCTGCCATCTTATTTCCATAATACTATTAGAATTGTTTGGTTACAGCTTCTCTCTTGGCTTCAAGTTACAGTAGGACTTCCTTATCTTTAAATTTTGATTGTACATTGCACCATTATATTAGGTGTTAATGTGAAAGAAGAGATGCTGACAAATATTTTGAAGATGCAGTTTTTAAAACATAATCCCAACATCAAAGACATTAAAATGTGAAAAAAAGTGTGTCTCATAAATGGATGCAATATAATATTTAATATTGATACTCATATTTAGCAAAGAATACTAAAAACTAAAAATTACATTTCAAGATAGGCATCAGGGAGCGCCACGTGATTTGGGTGAGTCTGCTCTAGGACCTGACTTTCATTCTAAAATACAGAATTCGGTAGTCAGTTACTCAAAACAGAACCTTTCTGGGGCAGCTGAATCATATTACCCCAAATCCACAGCAGTATCTTTCAGATGTCCACATACATCAGAATCCTTGCCGGGAGAGCTGGTAAGTCACAAAAAGGCTGACATTCATTTAAGGAGAGGGCTTGGGCTTCTGCATCTTTACCAAATCTTCCGTCTGACTCTCACACACTCCAAAGTTTAAGAACTGTTACTCTGGAACATACTTAACTTCACATCTGGCAGAAAAAAAATGCAAAATAAATGTGCCTGATGGTTGTGAAAGCATTAAGGGACAGCTCGGGAAATCTAAAAATGCAGAGCTGGAAGAAAAGGAGTTCCAAGAAGCATAAGTAAATCCTAGGAATTGTGCTGTTTGGTGGAAGCAAAGGTCTGAGGTTTGGACAATTAGGAAATTCCTTTATGGGGAGAGGAAATATATGAGATGTGAGACATCTTCCTGGGATGTCAGGAAGGGCGGGTTCTCTAAGGAGGGAACACAAGGATAAAAATGAAAGAGAGCTCGAAGAAGATGAGTGGTGTTTTCAGAGCAGAAACTGTGTGTAAAATGTCCCAGCACGGGTGAGGGACCGGAGTCAGGGGAACCAATTATATGTGCCTCGTGCCGGTCCAGGGGGAAGGTAACGAGAGCTTGTCATGGGGGAGGGGCTGTTGTAGTGAAGAAGAGTCGAGGCCCTGGAAATATTAATAAGAGCAAAAGTATATACGTTTAACTCTTTTCAGAATTGATTTCTTCTCAAAATATGATCCAAAGTCCCAGTAACCAACTGCTTTATGGATATTCATGACCAGAAATTGTGTACATTATTTTCTCAGTCTAGAACGTGTTCTCAAGTCTTTGAGCTGAAGAAACAAATTCAAGAAAAGATTAAAAAGTCTTTGAGCTGGGAAAAACAAGAGCAGAAACTTCAAACCTCTTGTCCAAAGGGTCTGTTTGGTCCTCAAAGATATTCATACTATAAAAGTTAAAAAACATGGACAGATCCATTTTCGCACAATCCAACAGCTAGGGCAGTGGCATAAATACCCAGCTATGGACTGTGATTCCAGATCGCCACCTCTTATAGTGACTAGTCTTCTCTGCCCTTGCCTAATCTTCCTTTCCTTATCATATGCTGGTTAAAACAAAAAGTAAATAAAGCTAATTAGTTAAAAATTCCATAAAAGCGATGAAGTCATGAGGCCTTATCAGTTCTGTTCCTCAGATATTGACCACTGGCAATGATGTCCTTATTGTATATTTGCAACTTCCAAAGCATTTAAAAAAGGAACCAACCTGAAAAGGTTACATATTGTATGGTTCCATTTATGTGGTATTTATGAAAGGATAAAATTATGAGTGACAGAGAACAGATCAGTGGTTGCCAGTGGTTAAGGGAAAGCGGAGGGTGTAGTACAAAGGGGCAAGGGAGATTTTTGAGTGGCGGGTATGTTCTGTGTCTTTATTGTGGCGGTGGTTATGCAAATTTATGCATGTGTTAAAATTCATAGAACTGTACATAAAAAGGTAATTTTACTGCCTGTTAATTTGAAAATAAAATTCAAAAAATGTGAACCCTAAAAGTAACGGAAAGGATAGAGTGTCGGTAAAAGCTGCAAAAAATATAGAAAGGATAAAGATACTTGAGTTATCTCAATACCTCACAATAATTAACTTCTCTGGACTTCTCTGGACTTAGAAAAACAGTATTTCATACACACACACACACACACACACACACACACACACACGTATTATGTGTATTTATAGCTGAATTACAGTTGAAAATAATATATAACTTTTAAAATTGAAAATTTTAGATTCATTGTCATCTAAAGAAACATAATACTTGTAATATGATCACATGCTCCATGATTATATTTGGTTTGTATGCTGTTTCCTAGGAATGAATCTGAAATTCTGTTATGTGATAAATAATCATATAAAAATTATACACTCATCAAGGAGGACAATATATATAGAAAGTACTGCAGAAATTCTAGCAACTGGTTTTGATTTTCTTCTACAAATACACAAGCTATTCATCACCAATTTCTATCTTAAATATTAGATTAACTTAAACAAACCCCTGTTAGGTACCCTGTCAGAACAATTTGTTGGAAATGAATTGTTTTCAACAGGTAAATTATTACCTTCCAGTGGTGGTGTTACCTTTTTATTATTATCAATTACCAGTATTAAATGGCCATTAATTATGTTTAGTACATGCCATGTATTTTTTTAAAGTTTATTAATTAATTAATTAATTTTTTGGCTGTGCTGGGTCTTCGTTGATGCGCGTGGGGTTTCTCTAGTTGAGGCGAGCAGGGGCTACTGCTTGTTGCAGTGCACGGGCTTCTCATTGCGGTGGCTTCTCTTTGTTGTGGAGCACAGGCTCTAGGCGCATGGGCTTCAGTAGTTGCGGTACGCGGGCTCATTAGTTGTGGCTCACGGGCTCTAGAGCACAGGCTCGGTAGTTGTGGCACACGGGCTTAGTTGTTCCGTGGCATGTGAGATCTTCCCGGACCAGGGCTTGAACCCATGTCCCCTGCATTGGCAGGTGGATTCTTAATCACTGTACCACCAGGGAAGCCCCGCATACCATGTATTGAGTAGATTCCTTCAGTAGTCTCGCTTCATGGGAGAACATAGGGTAGGGTAAGCCAAGAGCCTTGTAGAGAGCAGGCACTCAGTACATTTCTGTTCTCTTCCTTTCCTCATCCATTTGTTTAAAAAGTTCTGTAGTCATGTTTCTTTCAAGGGATGTCACCTTGAAAGGGGGCAAGTTGAGAGACCTGTGAAATCAGGAGATGTGCTTCTTGTGTTTGTCATTCTGGTTTCCCCAGTGTCAGAGTCAGAGTTCAGTACTCTGTTATGTGATAAAGGGACACTCAAAATGCCATCCATTCCAAGGCCCTGCAGGGTACAGGTGTTCATGTATATTCCAACTTAGCTGAGTGCTTTCAGATCACCTTTTATCTTATGCTCAAAAATCAACACTGCACAATTACTTGCTTTGGCTTCTCGTGCTATCTAGGGAAGCAGAATTAGAACGCATAGGAAAAATCTGTGGATACTAGTGGTTCAGGTGTTGCAGATGAAGGTAAACATGGGTGGACCGGGAGAGCTAAGCAGAGGAAGAGATCATGATGTGTTTTGTAAAGCATTTATTTTCACATGTGTAGGTTTACTAAAGGGGTGGCCTTAATATTTTTGCAGGCATTTTGATGGCGCAAGGATTAGGAGTATTAGCTCTTTGTCACTGGGTGTGTGCTTTCATTTTAATCCCCAAAGTTCTCTTTCTCTTTAGTTTTTTTTTTTTTTTGAGATTTTATTTTTTAATTTTTAAAAATTTATTATTATTATTTTTTTACAGTAGGTCCTTGTTGGTTATCTATTTTAAATATAGCAGTGTGTACATGTCAATCCCAGACTCCAGGGGAGGGACAGATTGGGAGTTTTCCTTCAGTTTTTATCTTAAGCTACTGCCCGGCTGCTCCAAAAACACACCACCCCCTCCCCTCCTCCAGGCTCAACTGCCTCTTCCACATGCATTGAATTTGTCACGGCATTAGTCCTTTGGATCTCTGTCATGTGATTCATATTTTTAAAAATTCAAGTATGTTTCAGGATAGATTGAGGCTTTGGTGTATAATATCCATACAATAAAAGTCAAGTTTTTAGGTTTAAATCCAATGAGTTTTGACAGATGCGTACAGTCTTATAACCACCACCCGAAGTGAGATATGAAATAGTTCTCTCCTTCCTCAAAGCTCTGTTTTGCCCCTTTGTAGTCATCCCCTCTCTCCATCATATCCCCTGGCAACCACATCTGACGTCTGTCCCTGTAGTTTTGCCTCTTCCAGAATGTCATTTATGAGATTCACACCATATGTAGCCTTTGGGGTCTGGCTTCTTCACTCAGCATAATGTAGTTGAGTTCCACTATACTGTATCTGGCATCAATAGTGCAATAAAAAGCTACTGCATAGCATTCTGTATGGATGTATCACAACTTGTTTATCCATTCACCAGTTAATGGACTTCTACATGGTTTCCAGTTATTAGCTATTATGAATAAAGTTGCTATAACCATCTGCTTACAGATATCAGACATATGTTTTTGTTTCCCAAGTCCATGCCTCCGAGTGGAATTGCTGGGGCACACTTTCAAGTGTATGTTTTGGCTTTTTAAAAACCATCAAACTCTCCCCAAATTGCTGTTGCACTTTTCCATTCCCATCACCAATGTATGAGGGTTCCAGTTCCTCCACATCCTTGTCAGCACTCTGAAGTTTTAATATATTTCTCTTTTATGCATTTCAGTAAATGGGTAGTGGGATTTCATTGTGGGTTTACTTTGCATTTCCTTAATAGCTACTGATGTTGAACACTTTAAATGGCCTTTTTGCCCTCTGTATTACTTCTTTGGTCAAGTGTAAACACTCCAGTACCACAGTCCATGATTGGTTGAATCCAGGGATGTGGAAGAACCGAAGGTGTGGAGGAACCATGGGTACGGAGGACCCATTATAAATTCTATGTGGATTAACCCCTGCATTGTTCAAGGGTCAACTTTGTTTCAAAGAGCAGAAGTTTTAGATCTTAGTGAAGTTCTGTTTTGTCATTTTTCTCTTTGATGACTCATACCGTTTGTGTCATATGTATGAGATCTTTACTTAACTCAGGGTTATTTATAAAGACTTCTGTGCTTTCTTTGAGCATTTTTACACATTAAGTTTTACATTAGGTCTGTGATCTTTTTAAGTTGATTTTTTGTCTATGGTGTTAGGTTCCTTTTATGTATATGTCCAAAAATACAGCATCATTTGTTGAGAAGACTTTCTTATCTCCAATGAATTATGTTGATACATTTGTCAAAAAGCAGTTGACCCCGTATAAGTGGGCATATTTCTGAAATGTCTTCTATTCCTTGGTTCTATAAGTCGGTTCTTATGTCAAAAAGATATTGCCTTGATCACTCCAGCTTCATGTTAGGTCTTGAATGAGATAATGTAAGTCTTCCAACTTTATTCTTCTTTTTCAAATGATAATGAGTATTCCAATGCATGAGAAAACTACCTTTCCTTTAATTTCCTTATAATTTTCACTGCATAAATCTTGTTATTTTATGATATTTATCCCTACATATTATATATGCTTTGATACTATAAATAGAATTGTTCTGTTTCAATTTCCAATTGTTCATTGCAAGCATATACATAAAAAATAAATTTTTCTATATTGATCTGTGTCCTGCAGTCTTGCTAAGACAACTTATTAGTTCTAGTAATCTTTATGTAAATTCCATACGAATCAGTACATAATCAATTCTGTTGTCTGTGAATAATTACTGTTTCATTTCTGTCTTTCCAAACGATGTATCATTTATTTTCTTTCTTTTACTGTCTAACTCTCTAGGACAATGTTAAATAAAAGTGGTGAGAATATACATCCTTACTGTATATTCATTCTTAGAGGAAATCATTAACTCTTTTGTCATTGAGTGATTTTAGCCATTAGTTTTTTCCTAGCTCTTTGTCAGGTTGAGATTGTCCCCTTCTGTTCTTAGTTTGCGGAGAGGTTTTATTATGATGCTGAAGTTGGTCAAGTGCTTTTTCTTCCTCTGCTTCCTGCAGAGGTAGGATGGAGGGCTACCCTTTCCCCTCCTCAGGAGAAGGACACTTTTTGCTTCTACTACCCACCGCCGCTACCACCCTCACTCAGGCCTGGAGTGAAAGCATTTGCTGACCCCCCCCACCCCCCCCACCCCCGCTTAATGCTCTTTTTCCCATGTGAGAAGGGTTTGGGGATGAGGGCTGTGTTTTTTGCCTGTTGGTTGCATTTTTAACTGTGTACTATGGACATTTATGAGGCGACTTCTCATTGGCAGAAACAGTGCTTATGTCTAACTCACTTCTTTTCAAGTCTGGATGGATTCTGAGGGACCTGGTGAGAAGAGCATCTGTCTCATATTTTTTTAACCTAAACATTTTTATTTGTACTTATAAATGTTTTCTAAAATTCCAAATATATGTACATATATATACATACACACACATATATATATACACATATATAAAATTATGACATTACACATATATTGAAAGATAGTAAAAACTACAGTGAAATGGCATTTATTACCATAACATCCCTATTCCCTGTGTGTAAGAGCAGTGTAATCTCTTCAAGTTTCACGCCTTTGTTCTCTTCCTTACCTATTCCAAACCCTCCATGAAGCTAATCTGACATTTTATACTTCTCTAATACAGCAGCTTTAAATACCTTTCATGTACTTCCCTGTCAACATAATCAATTTTTGAAAATTTCTGTAATTTTTTTTGCGGTACGCGGGCCTCTCACTGTTGTGGCCTCTCCTGTTGTGGAGCACAGGCTTCGGATGCGCAGGCTCAGCGGCCATGGCTCACGGGCCCAGCCGCTTCGTGGCATGTAGGATCTTCCCAGACCGGGGCACAAACCCGTGTCCCCTGCATCGGCAGGCGGACTCTCAGCCACTGCGCCACCAGAGAAGCCCGAACATTTCTATAATTTTAAGAATTATTTAATTTAGTCCTACTTCTTGTCCTCAGAGATAACAGTTACAACTCATCAATTAACTAAGACAAACAAACAAGCAGACAATACAAACAAAATATTCACTAATGTTTCTGTAAATGTGTCAGATGGAGGACTCTGTACATTTAGCTTGTTTTTTGTTGAATGTACAGGTCAGAACAGAAATGCTTGATACCCACTTCCTTTTTTTTTTTTTTTTTTTTTTTTGTGGTACGCGGGCCTCTCACTGTTGTGGCCCCTCCTGTTGCGGAGCACAGGCTCCGGACGCGCAGGCTCAGCGGCCATGGCTCACGGGCCCAGCCGCTGCGCGGCATGTGGGATCTTCCCGGTCCGGGGCACGAACCCGTGTCCACTGCATCGGCAGGCGGACTCTCAACCACTGCGCCACCAGGGAAGCCCCCCACTTCCTTTTTGATGCTTTCCAAATTTATTTAAATTACCAATAACGCTTTATTATTTTGCTATTGATGCTTTTGTGCAAAGTGCTTAAGAAAGGAAAAAACTATCTTTATTCTTAAATTGTTTAACTTTATGCTCATGTGTGTATCCATACAAATAAAGAGGTCTGTGATAAGGATGCTAGTGACGGAGCATAGCAATATACCATTGGAGCTTAGTGATTAAAAGTGCCTCACTTTGTGTATCATACTTTTCATGTAAACCCTTCCCGGGATGTCATTCATAATTTCTAATAAAGATTTAATTTTTAAAGTAAAACGGTATGATATAGCACTAAAATGGTACCTAATAGCATAGAAACCTTTTACATATCATCAAGAATACCTTCCCCCCACTTAATTACTAATATGAGAACATTGTTCTACCTTATAAAATTTTTGTCATGTAAAGAAAATATTTAACATCAATTTAGTTAATGAAAATGAGCTGCATAACAGCTAAAAATTCAATGGTTTGATAATGACTCATATTTACACCTTCATCATCATTATCTTCAGATGTGAAAATATCCGCAGTGATTAATATCTGAGTAGGCTGCTAGTATATTTCCATAACTGTGACTGTAATGCTTTTAGTATCAAGCTAACAATAAATAATGAGATGTTGTATTTGAAAATATTAGAGAACCAAATTGAGTCAATAAGCTAAAAATAATGAGATGTTGTATTTGAAAATATTTGAGAACCAAATTGAGTCAATAACATTCCTGATAGACTATAATAATCCTCTCAGTGCAACCCAGCCCGAACTCAACAACACAGTAATTGGGAAAAATTGCAGACATCATTAGTGGTTTTCCTTAATTTGATCTTTTCATCTTCTATTTTAGAGGGCAGTAATGTCAAAGCTTAAAATCTTCACCATGTGTAGCTCTTTAATTCTTCTCATTTTAATCAGTGTTTTACTTCTGAACAAAATTCCTATTAATTTAGTTCAATATATATTTGAATTATTGACACAGGTATGAAATGAAATCAGTATGTCAAAGAGGTATCTTCACTCCCATTTTTATTACAACATTATTCACAGTAGCCAAGATATGGAAACATCCTAAATGTCCATCAACAGATGAATGGATAAAGAAAATGTGACACACACACACACACACACACGAATATTATTCAGTCTTAAAAAATAAGGAGATCCTGCCATTTGTGACAACATGGATGAACCTAGAGGATATTATGCTAAGGAAAGAAGCTAGACACAGAAAGACAAGTACTGCATGATCTCACTTACATATGGAATCTAAAAAAATTGAACTCATAGACAGTGAGAGTAGAATGGTGGTTTCCAGAGGCTGGAGGGAGGGAAAAATCAATCTATAGATATTGGTCAAAGGGTACTGACTTTCAGTAATAAGATGAAGATTTGAAGATCTACTGTACAGCATGGTGACTATAGTTAATAATAATGTGTACTTGAAATTTGCTAAGAGAATAAATTTCAGTTGTTCTCATCACAAAGAAAGAGGCATATATAGAAAAAGAGAAAGTTTAATTTAGACATAACCGTCTTTTCTAAAATCTGTTACCCTGCATGGAAACAAAATGAAATAGTAAAGTAATTTGCAATTAAAAAAAGTAAGTTGTGTACGTTAAGTACTCTATATTCACTGTATATTTAAATACCTGCCAACTAGTGTTTAATGTTGCCTACCGTCAACTAGAACTCAGTATTTCTTTATGGTTTCTTCTTAGGTAAACTTTACATAAAATGGTTTGACTAAACTTGTGTCCATTCAATAAGTTCTGATGAATGAATTTTCTTTCAACCTTAGTTTATATGTGATACATATTTTAAAAAATCAGTGTGAGAAAACAGAGACAACTGGCCAAAGTTACCTATAAAAAATCATATGAATTAAAGTTATAAATAGAGATTTTATTTTTATAATAAGTGAGAGACAATGTTACAGAATGCCAGGGACATCAGTAGTTTGACCAATAAAGGATGGTTAATTTGTGAATTATACATCCCTCTGCAAGCTTAATTTACCACTGAGGATCATTTCTGTTACTGTGAAAATCCTGGGACTGTCAGACTGCTGCCAACTGGGGAATGAACTGAACTTGACATTTACTGCAAGTGCAGAGAGCGGGCATCCTTTAAAACCCACTTCATGCAATGCCCGAAGTTGCAAGGAATTTACTCAACTTGCTTAATAGAAATAGAGCAACTATCTTAGTGAGTGCCATGTTGACAGAAGACCTTATATCAAAGTAGCACATTAATTTTCAGACCATATAGAAAAAATCTGAATTGGAGAAATTCTGTAAATTGTGAGAAATTAAATCCTGTATGTAGGGTCATTGGCCAAGAGAATTTCATTTGAATATGTAAAACTTTTTATGAACACATCTTAGTTTGAGAGTTGGAAATGTTGCCATTGTGTTAATTTACCATAAAGTATGTGTCAATACAGACAGTGTGATTAATTTTGGAGCAGACACTAGCGTAGTATGGATAATATTTTTCAAATATTAAAGGAATGCATTTAAATTTCTACATGCAGACTTGTTTGGGGCACCATTCTCATTCTACATTTGGGCCTTCAGGTTTATAGTGCTGGGGAAGGAGATAGATATTAGCTAGTGTGGAGAGGCAACTTTGCATGTCAAGTTGACTTTCTTGTCCTCTTAACATGACAGAGACATGAATGGCATGGGATGTATAGACATAGAAGGATATTCCAGATTTCCTTAATCCCATTTACCATATAACCAGGATTGGCAGATTAGACTATAGAGTTTCATATCTGAGTCCTGATCAGATGAGGAAATGAGAGCTCCCATTTTATGCCTGTGGGTGCTGTAAAGAAAGGAGACAAAGCAGGGGAATCAGGTAGTTGGACATGTGTTCCTGTGTCCCCTCTTCCAACCGGAAGTTCTGAAAAGAAGGAGGTGTGTTAGGTCAATGTAGGAGAAAACCAAAGGCTGAGGGTGATTGAGGGCTCTTTATGTAGCAATCAGAGAAGAATTCGCTTTCCATACTGCTAAGTAAGAACAGACTCATGAAAATACATTTGGGGGCTTTTTGTTTTTTTAAGAGTGCCGGCTTTGTTTAGCTCTCCTGTAGCACTCTGAGATCTCCTATCAGGGAATAAGTCATGAAGTACCCCGACAGGACCCAGGAGTCTGCTGAGATGCCTCCTGGAGAGTTTGCCAAAGGTGTCGCCAGGTCAGAGGGGCCGCGCCGTCTAGGATGCAGCAAAGATTGTCTTGGCCTGGATTCGTCCAGACCTCAAGAGGATGGAGAGCACCTGTTGGCTCACCTGAGTCCTAAGAGAGGCTGAATTGACTCTGCTCCAGCGGAGCATGAGAAGAGATTCTGAGGTTTCACCTGCTTCCAGCGTCTGTAGCAAAACCCGACAGAATGCCAAGGGAGAGTCCCAGCAACGCTTCGGCTCCAAAGATGGTGAACAGTCCAGACCAGAGAACGTCAGGCATTTGCAGAGTCCGTCTCCCTATCCACGTACTCCGGGCACATTGAAATTGGGTACCGTCTGGGGAAGGAAAGGGGTTGGCCGTCCTCTGAAATACTGAGCATTGATCCCAGACGTACAGGTAAAGACTGTTACCTTTAGGCTGTTTAAATTATTCAGTCTTGTAAGAATCACCTCATTGCAGTAAAATTTAATTTTCTGCCAACTGGTGGCTTCAGCTCAGGGAAATCAAAATTGTTATGGAGAATTAGGAGACATATGTTTTTTAGGCTGGCATGTGTGAGTGGACAGCTGAGACTTCACTCTGATGTTTTTCTTTGTCAGTTTTGTAGTTAAATTATTCTAAGGTGTATTTATTACGTGGCGATAAAAACTGTAGCTGGTATATTGCAGATATACGCCCAAAGTCCATAAGAAACAAGGAAAACCATTTTGAATTCCTTGCTTCACCTCTTTCCACTCCTCAGTATGTCTTCAGGAAGACCCAAGTGTAGAGGAAAATAGGAAAAACTTATTAGTTGCTGCTGCCTCAAGCTACAGAACCCTGAACAGAGATGGATTCACCAGAGCTGGGATAGTTCCTGTGGGGCTGCATCCCACAGGCCTGCAAGCCTTATAGTTGTCCATCCTCAAGACTGAAGAAGGAGCCTGCAGTCAGCGACAGAGACATCCATGGTTTAATGGTTGGAGGAGCTTACTTGTCTGAAGCCAGGTCCTAGAGCGACTCTCCACCGTGTACGGCAGATGGTGGGCAGGATGTGGCAGTCATGTTCGCTCTTGGGGACAGGGGAGGTGTTACCAGTTATAGGGGGAATTGACCTTGACCTCAGGGTGGCTCATCAGTTGCCAGAGAAACCAGCAGAGGAGCACACCCCTCACTGCCCCTTTGATAAGCTATTAGGGTGGAGATGTTCTGATACAAAGATTAGAACAATCACTAGTTGGGGTCCAGGGTAAGTACGTAGACATTTACTGAGGAGGGAAGGTCAGTCAGGTGAGTAGGTGTAGGTGAGGCAGGGACTGGTCGAGCAGGGGATGCACAGAGAGCAAGAGAACAGCCATCGTGGGGGGCCTGACCATACATTCCCCAAAAGTATCTGAAAAGAAAATTACTTGAGGTTTTGCACGTTTTTTTTTTTAAGAAAATAGAGATTTTTGTCGCTTTTACAATCTGTGAACCTTCTTTTCTCTCATACTCATAAAGCCTGATTTAACAGTGTTAAGTATTTATTGAATTCCTACCATACTGGTATGTTTTAAGTGGCGTCTCAGTAACGTACAGCCCTTTCCTACAGCTGGGATTCGCAGCGCAGCTGGTAAGCAGGGCACAGGGAGAAGCTGTTTCCTCTCCTGATAGGTACCCTCTTATATCTCAGTGGGTATCTTGGAGATCCCATCAGTGGCATGAGGGGTGGGAGTGGAGCCTTCCTCTCTGGTCTCCCAAAGTTAGGACCAGACTCCCCACTTCTTAGTGAGTCTTGGAGGAGGCAGATGGCAGCTCATCTCAGCTGCTCTCCTTGGAGGGAGAACCTGCTTTGGGATTCTGCTCGAATGCCCAGACAGCAGGAAGGGTTCCATCCTTCATCCTGTTATACTAACCAATGGTTGGCACAAGCTCCGGTACCTGAATGACACCTGAATGACGCAGTTGATTTGATCAGATCTGTCACTAAGGAACACTGCTTTCATGTAAGGTGTGTATTTACCAATTAGAATTAGATTTTTAAAATTTGGCATTGTAATCCAGGTCATGTTTGTTATACAACACAAAGAGCAACTGATCTGTAATCGGAAGAATTCAGTTTGAGTCTCATAAGGATTTTATAAGATAAAAGTAATCAGCAGCTGTCAATTGGTTGAAACAATTGGTCAAATGATATCTTTCATTTAAGCATTTACTGTTACTGGTATAAGTATGAAAGTAGGCATATTGTTGGCAATATTTCCTCCAATTTCAATATGTAAAGTAAAATATTACAGGTAAAAAGTTCTACATTAATGTTGGTTCTAATTAAGATTTAATGTTAATTTTAATTTCAATTCATTGGTACAGAAACTTCACCTTTCTCTGTGGTTTTGAATTAATTTAAATTTCCTTATTTTCATTTTCATTCCATTCATGGCAGTCTTGTGTTATCGCTGTATCTGGTTGTATAGAACACCTTAGTGATATCTGTCCTCTTTTAATGAACCTGCATTTTGTAAGGATTTGGGTTTTAGATATAATTTGTAGATACGATTTCTTTAGCAAGTAGGATCCTGGCATTCACAAAACTCTCATTAATGAGAATCCTACAAAATGAGAGAAGAGCTTAAAGATAAGTTCTTTGAAAAGTATTTACCTTTTATAATATAAACCTATTGGATTTGCCCTGGTCAATTATAACTTAGCTGCATTTGGTCATAATAGTAGAAACACCAACTCACTTATCTTGTTAAGAAATCCTAACTCTAGGGACTTCCCTGGTGGTGCAGTGGTTTAGAATCCCCCTGCCAATGCAGGGGACACGGATTCGAGCCCTGGTCCAGGAAGATCCCCCATTGCCACGGAGCAACTAAGCCCGTGCACCACAACTACTGAATCTGCGCTCTAGAGCCTGCAACACATAGCTACTGAGCCCACGTGCCACAACTGCTGAAGCCCGTGTGCTTAGAGCCCATACTGTGCAACAAGAGAAGCCACCGCAATGAGAAGCCTGCACGCCGCAACGAAGGGTAGCTCCCGCTCGCCACAACTAGAGAAAGCCTGCGTGCAGCACCAAAGACCCAACACAGCCAAAAATAAATAAATAAATTTATTAAAAAAAAGAAAGAAAGAAATCCTACCTATAAATCTATATTGTAACCTCACAATGAGACTTATGGTGTTTTTTCTGCTATACGTTTATTTGATGCTTTATTTTATTTTGATCAAGTGGAGAAAGTTCTCTATATTTGGGCGACGGACTGAGACCTGGGAATCTCTAGCAAGATCCTTGACATTTGCCCATTAAAACTTCAACTTTCGGCTTCCCTGGTGGCGCAGTGGTTGAGAGTCCACCTGCCGATGCAGGGGACACGGGTTCATGCCCCGGTCCAGGAAGATCCCACGTGCCGTGGAGCGGCTGGGCCCGTGAGCCATGGCCGCTGAGCCTGTGCGTCCGGAGCCTGTGCTCCGCAACGGGAGAGGGCACAACAGTGAGAGGCCCGCGTACCACAAAAAACCAAACCAAAACAAAACAAAAACTGCAACTTTGATAGGATTCAAAGTAGCTGAGCCCTAACCAGCAGTAGCTCACCATATGCTATATAGCTTTCTCTTTTCAACTGGCCAGTTGCCATTCACTTTGCTTTTCATATATATCGTGCAGTTCTCTCCATTCCATTAGCTCATGTGCTGTCACTATTGCTTTCAAACTTTTAAGGTACATTTTAGATGGCTCTGCCTTACTGTCATAGAACTATTTAAATGAGCAATCCATTACAGTGTTAATACATCCATCAGTGATCTCCCACCCACATAGACTTGAACTGCCATCGTCTACCACATCTTTTAATTAAATGGGTGTCCACTGGGAACCCAGTGTTTCACAACAAGATGTCTTCACTATTAAGTGTGAGATTCCCCATTGCTCTCTGTAGGTACACTGAAATGTGTTCTGTTTCAAAGTATAGACACATTTAATACTCATTTTAAAATCTGCAGTAGCATAATTTGAAATATTTTGGGTACCACCTAATTGAACTCTGAAATATTTGAATTTCATCAATGTTAAAACAACATATGTTGGAAATAATAGATATATACATTAAATAAGACACATAGATGATGAAAATATTATTAGATGCATAAGCAAGCATAAATTAAAAGGTCCCCAAATTATAATAACAGCATAATTTTATTAGCAATTTTATGGTAGCTGTAATAGATTATACTTCTCAAATAATTAATCAAGTTCTTACAGGATTTACCTGGAGTAGTAAGTGTGCCCATCAATGACTTGTGGTAAAGCATGAAGATTATAGCTTCATTTTAAAGCCTCGTTAACATTTCAATTAAAATGCTTATTAAAATATTTGTTCTAAAACAGATGTGGGCTCTTTTAGAAAGTGGATGCTGGCACAAAATGAGATATATGTATCACCAAAAATGTTGGTTGCTAGGGAAATATTTGGATATTCATGTCAGTTCATACAAGACCCAATTAAGAGCAGCAGTATTTGAATACACTTCTGTAACAGGTGATGGAGGAGGAGAGTTATTCAAGCTACTAAAATGATAAATGAACAGAGAACATTTCAGATTGTGAAGACATTCCAGGGTTTGGGTAGCTGAGGCAGAGCTATGCTATTTCACTTTATTCTGGAAGGGTGTAATACAAATGAGATTCTGAAAAAGCCTCATGAAGGTGTACATCTGAGTGTGTGTGTACATTTTTGTGTATGTGGGGAGGTGGTAGTTTAGGTTGCTTTGGTCCCATAAAGTAGGAAAAAAAATAGTTGTAGGGATTTGTTACTTGACATATCTGAAAAGTCTGCTGGTATCGTGAACTTCAGGCATGGTTTGATCAGGGCTCCATAACATGTCTATGTGATTGCCTTTACTTTGTCTTCTCCTAAGAGGCAGCTTGATTCCAGGTTGTCTTCCGTTATCATAAAACAAACGCTATGACAGTTCTGTGTGTCACCTTTCCAAATACATCAACCAGAGAAAGGAACCTTCTTTTTCCTGACCACCAAACAAAAATGCTCAGCTTTGTTTGCTCTCATTTTCCTATCTTAGATTTTGTGTACATCTGAGTTGTTCACTGAGGCCAGTGGAATGACATGCGTGGGTTAGCTTAGACCTGGGATACTGACCCATCACTACCCCAAGTTTTGTCACAGTGTGCTGATCAAGTCAGTCCAAAGCAAAAGCCATGGCCACTGAAAAAATGGGCTAGGAAAGGAATGGAACTCTGCAATGTCTGCTCTTGGGGAGAATGTGAAATAGGAAACCAGAAGGATAAAACAGGGGCCATGCCATGTCAGCCTCAGAATGGTTTCCAGGCTTGCAGTTCTAAAATGACAGAAGGGATTTGGACCTACTTCCAAACTGAACTCTTAACTAAAGAGTATGTTTTACACAGAATCTTAAAAAAATGTTCTAATATAACCTAAGAATAAAAATAGGGCTAGAGGGCTTCCCTGGTGGCGCAGTGGTTGAGAGTCCGCCTACCAATGCAGGGGACACGGGTTTGTGCCCCGGTCCGGGAAGACCCCACATGCCGCGGAGCGGCTGGGCCCGTGAGCCATGGCCGCTGAGCCTGCGCGTCTGGAGCCTGTGCTCCTTAACGGGAGAGACCACAACAGTGAGAGGCTCGCGTACCGCAAAAAAAAAAAAAAAGAAAAAAAGAAAAATAGGGCTAGAATAGCAATGACTGCAAACGTGGAGTAATGATAATAACATGTGATTGTAATTAACGTAATTAACTTGATTCCTGCCCCTTAGGTGACTTCTTATCTTTCTTCAGATGTTTGTGTTCTCAGGGAGGACATTTTGATCCACTCTGTTTAAAAAGCAACATCTCTTAGCACAATTCCAGTTCACTTTCTCTGCTTGATTTCTCGTACACAACTGAACATCTGTAACGCACTAATTTATTTCAATGTGTAGTGTTTATTTCTCTCCTCTAGAAGATAAGCTCCATGAGAACAGGGATTTTTGAATATTGAATGGAATGGTGCTTCATTTGGTAGGTGTTTAATAAATACTTGATGGGTACATTATCATGTATCCTTTTATTATGTTACAGTAGCACTTGAAGTTTATGAGGATGGCATTTTAATAAAGGTTTTTAAAGAAGATCATTGAATAGAAAAGCACTCACATATCTTGCTCAGGGATACCATGTCTGATGCTGTTCCTAACCTAAGACACTGCCAGCTTCCCTCTGTCCAGCCAAGGATAGTGTAGTAGTCAGCTCGAGCTGCCATAGCAAAATGCCAGAGACTGGGTAGCCTAAAGAACAGAGATGTATGTAGTCACAGTTGTGGAGGTAAGAAGTCCAAGATCAAGGTTTTGGCCAATTCGCTTTCTGGTGAGGAGACTCTTCCCAGCCTGGAGGGAGATGGAGAGGGGGAGGGGCAGGGGAGGGGAGAGGAAGGGGTAGGGGAGGGGAAGGGGGGGACAGGCGAGGAGGGCAGGAGGAGGGAGCACACAAGCTCTGGTTTCACTTCTAAAAGGACACTAATCCTGTCTAGTCAGGGTCCCATTCTTATGATCTCATTTAACCTTAATTACTTTCTCCTCCAAATAGAACCACACCGGGGCTGGGGCTTCAACATGTGAATTTGGGGCGAGGGGAAGGGAGTGGAGCACAGACATTCAGTCTGCAACACACAGCTTACCTGAAGATCCGGGGTCTAAAAAGAGGCTGGCTACCAAGTTTTAACTCACAGAGTGACAGTGGAACTCAGTATCATGTGATTTTACTAATCAGATCCTCCCAGTATTGAAGTGGAGAAATCTTGACTAGTTGTTCCCCTTTGTCTTTTTTTTTTTTTTGACTGTTTAATTTTTTTAAACATCTTTATTGGAGTATAATTGCTTTACAATGTTGTGTTAGTTTCTGCTGTATAACAAAGTGAACCAGCTGTACGTATACATATATCCCCATATCTCCTCCCTCTTGCGTCTCCCTCCCACCCTCCCTATCCCACCCCTCTAGGTGGTCACAAAGCACGGAGCTGATCTCCCTGTGCTATGCAGCTGCTTCCCATTAGCTATCTATTTTACATTTGGTAGTGTATATATGTCCATGCCACTCTCTCACTTTGTCCCAGCTTACCCTTCCCCCTCCCGGTTTCCTCAAGTCCATTCTCTACATCTGCGTCTTTATTCCTGTCCTGCCCCTAGGTTCATCAGAACCTTTTTTTTTTTTTTTTGAGATTCCATATATATGTGTTAGCATATGGTATCTGTTTTTCTTTTTCTGACTTACTTCACTCTGTATGACAGACTCTGGGTCCATCCAGCTCAATATAAACAACTTAATTTCGTTTCTTTTTATGGTTGAGTAATATTCCATTGTATATATGTGCCACATCTTCTTTATCCATTCACCTGTCGATGGACACCTGGGTTGCTTCCATGTCCTGGCGATTGTAAATACTGCTGCAATGAACATTGCGGTACATGACTTTTTTTGAATTATGGTTTTCTCAGGGTATATGCCCAGTAGTGGAATTGCTGGGTCATAGGGTAGTTCTATTTTTAGTATTTTAAAGAACCTCCATACTGTTCTCCATAGTGGCTTTATCATTTTAGATTCCCACCAACAGTGTAAGAGGGTTCCCTTTTCTCCACACCCCCTCCAGCATTTATTGTTAGTAGACTTTCTGATGATGGCCATTCTTACTGGTGTGGTGTACCTCATTGTGGTTTTCATTTGCATTTCTCTAATGATTAGTGATGTTGAGCATCCTTTCATGTGTTTGTTGGGAATCTGTATATCTTCTTTGGAGAAATGACTATTTAGATTTTCTGCCCATTTTTGGATTGGGTTGTTTGTTTTTTTGTTATTGAGCTGCTTGTAAATTTTGAAGATTAATCCTTTGTCAGTTGCTTCATTTGCAAATATTTTCTCCCATTCTGAGGGTTGTCTTTTAGTCTTGTTTATGGTTTCCTTTGCTGTGCAAAAGCTTTGAAGTTTCATTAGGTACCATTTGTTTATTTTTGTTATTATTTCCATTTCTCTAGGAGGTGGGTCAAAAAGGATCTTGCTGTGATTTATGTCATAGAGTGTTCTGCCTATGTTTCCTCTAAGAAGCTTGATAGTTTCTGGCCTTACATTTAGGTCTTTAATCCATTTTGTGCTTATTTTTGTGTATGGTGTTAGGGAGTGTTCTAATTTCATTCTTTTCCATGTGCCTGTCCAGTTTTCCCAGCACCACTTATTGAAGAGACGTCCTTTCTCCACTGTACATTCCTGCCTCCTTTATCAAAGATAAGGTGACCATATGTGCATGGGTTTATCTCTGGGCTTTCTATCCTGTTCCATTGATCTATCCTTCTGTTTTTGTGCCAGTACCATACTGTTTGATTACTGTAGCTTTGTAGTATAGTCTGAAGTCAGGGAGCCTGATTCCTCCAGCTCCATTTTTCATTCTCAAGATTGCTTTGGCTATTTGGGGTCTTTTGTGTTTCCATACAAATTGTGAAATTTTTTATTCTAATTCTGTGAAAAATGCCAGTGGTAGTTTGATAGGGATTGCATTGAATCTGTGTATTGCTTTTGGTAGTATAATCATTTTCACAATGTATAGTCATTTTCACAATGTTGATTCTTCCGATCCAAGAACATGGTATATCTCTCCATCTGTTTGTATCATTTTAAATTTCTTTCATCAGTGTCTTATAGTTTTCTGCATACAGGTCTTTTGTATCCTTAGGTAGGTTTATTCCTAGGTATTTTATTCTTTTTGTTGCAGTGATAAATGGGAGTGTTTTCTTAATTTCTTGTTCAGAGTTTTCATCATTAGTGTATAGGAATGCAGGAGATTTCTTTGCATTAATTTTGTATCCTACTACTTTACCAAATTCATTGATTAGCTCTAGCAGTTTTCTGGTGACATCTTTATGATTCTCTATGTACAGTATCATGTCATCTGCAAACAGTGATAGTTTTACTTCTTTTCCAATTTGGATTCCTTTAATTTCTTTTTCTTCTCTGATTGCTGTGGCTAAAACTTCCAAAAATATGTTGAATAGTAATGGTGAGAGTGTCAACCTTGTCTTGCTCCTGATTTTAGAGGAAATGGTTTCAGTTTTTCACCATTGAGCACGATGTTGGCTGTGGGTTTGTCATATATGGTCTTTATTATGTTGAGGTAAGTTCCCTCTATGCCTACTTTCTGGGGGGTTTTATCATAAATGGGTGTTGCTTTTGTCAAAAGTTTTTTCTGCATCTGTTGAGGTGATCATATGGTTTTTATCCTTCAATTTGTTAATATGGTGTACCACATTGATTGATTTCAGTATATTGAAGAATCCTGCATCCCTGGGGTAAACCCTGCTTCATCGTAGTGTATGATCCTTTTAATGTGCTGTTGGATTCTATTTGCTAGTATTTTGTTGAGGATTTTTGTATCTATATTCATCAGTGATATTGGTGCGTAGTTTTCTTTTTTTGTTACATCTTTGTCTGGTTTTGGTATCAGGCTGATGGTAGCGTCATAGAATGAGTTTGGAAGCATTCCTCCCTCTGCTATATTTTGGAAGAGTTTGAGAAAGATAGGTCTTAGCTCTTCTCTAAATGTTTGATAGAATTTGCCCATGAAGGCATATGGTCCTGGGCTTTTGTTTTTTGGAAGATTTTTAATCACAGTTTCAATTTCAGTGCTTGTGATTGGTCTGTTTATATTTTCTATTTCTTCCTGGTTCAGTCTCAGAAGGTTGTGCTTTTGTAAGAATTTGTCCATTTCTTCCAGGTTGTCTGTTTTATTGGCATATAGTTGCTTGTAGTAATCTCTCATGATCCTTTATATTTCTGCAGTGTCAGCTCTTCCTTCTGCTTTTTCATTTCTAATTCTGTTGCTTTGAGTCTTCTCCCTTTTTTTCTTGATGAGTCTGGCTAATGGTTTATCAGTTTTGTTTATCTTCTTAAAGAATCAGCTTTTAGTTTATTTATCTTTGCTCTTGTTTTCTTCATTCCTTTTTCATTTATTTCTGATCTGATTTTTATAATTTCTTTCCTTCTGGTAACTTTGGGTTTTTTTGTTCTTCTTTCTCTAATTGCTTTAGGTGTAAGGTTAGGTTGTTTGTTTGAGATTTTTCTTGTTTCTTGAGGTAAGATTGTATTGGTATAAACTTCCCTCTTAGAACTAGTTTTGCTGCATCACATAGATTTTGGGTTGTTGTGTTTTCATTGTCATTTTTTTCTAGGTATTTTTGGTTTCCTCTTTGATTTCTTCAGTGATCTTTTGGTTATTTAGTAGTATATTTTTTAGCCTCTATGTGTTTGTATTTTTTAAAGTTTTTTTTTTTCCCCTGTGATTGATGTCTAGTCTCATAGCGTTGTGGTCAGAAAAGATACTTGATATGATTTGAATATTCTTAAATTTACCAAGGCTTCATTTGTGACCCAAGATATGGTCTATCCTGGAGAATATCCCACGAGCACTTGAGAAGAAAGTGTATTCTGATGTTTTTGAATAGAATCTATAAATATCAGTTACGTCCATCTTGTTGAATGTGTCATTTAAAGCTTGTGTTTCCTTATTTATTTTCATTTTCGATGATCTGTCAATTGCTGAAAGTGGGGTGTTAAAGTCCCCTACTATTATTGTGTTACTGTCGATTTCCCTTTATATGGCTGTTAGCATTTGCCTTATGTATTAAGGTGCTCCTATGTTCGGTGCATAAATATTTACAATCATTATATCTTCTTCTTGGATTGATCGCTTGATCATTATGTCATGTCCTTCTTTGTCTCTTGTAATAGTCTTTATTTTAAAGTCTATTTTGTTCATATGAGAATTGCTACTCCAGCTTTCTTTTGATTTCCATTTGCATGGAATATGTCTTTCCATCTCCTCACTTTCAGTCTGTATGTGTCCCTAGATCTGAAGTGGGTCTCTTGTAGACAGAATATATATGGGTCTTGTTTTTGTATCCATTTAACCAGTCTGTGTTTGGAGCATTCAATCCATTTACATTTAAGGTAATTATTGATATATATGTTCCTATTACCATTTCCTTAATTTTTGGGGGTTTGTTATTGTAGGTCTATTCCTTGTCTTGTGTCTCCTGCCTAGAGAAGTTCTTTTAGCATTTGATGTAAAACTGTTTTGGGGGTGCTGAATTCTCCTAACTTTTACTTGTCTGTAAAGCTTTTAATTTCTCCATCGAATGTGAATGAGATCCTTGCTGGGTAAAGTAATCTTGGTTGTAGGTTTTTCCCTTTCATCACTTTAAATATGTCCTGTGACTCCCTTCTGGTTTGCAGAGTTTCTGCTGAAAGATCAGTTGTAAACCTTATGGGGATTCCCTTGTATGTTATTTGTTGCTTTTCCCTTGCTACTTTTAATATTTTTTCTTTGCATTTAACTTCTGATAGTTAGATTAATATGTGTCTTGGCATGTTTCTCCTTGGATTTATCCTGTTTGGGACTCTCTGTGCTTCCTGGACTTGATTGGCTATTTCCTTTCTCATGTTAGGGAAGTTTTCAAGTATAATCTCTTCAAATATTTTCTCGGACCCTTTCTTTTTCTCTTCTTCTTCTGGGACCCCTATAATTCGAATGTTGGTACATTTAATGTTGTACCAGAGGTCTCTGAGACTGTCCTCAATTCTTTTCATTCTTTTTTCTTTATTCTGCTCTGCAGTAGTTATTTCCACGATTTTATCTTCCAGGTCCCTTATCCGTTCTTCTGCCTCATTTATTCTGCTATTGATTTCTTCTAGAGAATTTTTAATTTCATTTATTATGTTGTTCATCATTGTTCGTTTGCTCTTTAGTTCTTCTAGGTCCTTGTTAATCATTTCTTGTATTTTCTCCATTCTATTTCCACGATTTTTGATCATCTTTACTGTCATTACTCTGAATTGTTTTTCTGCTCGACTGCCTATTTCCTCTTCATTTGTTTGGTCTGGTAGGTTTTTACCTTGCTCCTTCATCTGCTGTGTGTTTTTCTGTCTTCTCATTTTGCTTAACTTACTTTGTTTGGGGTCTCCTTTTGACAGGCTGCAAGTTCATAGTTCCCCTTGTTTTTGGTGTCTGCCCCCAGTGGGTGAGGTTGGTTCAGTGGATTGTGTAGACTTCCTGGTGGAGGGGACTGGTGCCTGTGTTCTGGTAGGTGGGGCTGGATCTTGTCTTTCTACTGGGCAGGGCTGTGTCCGGTGGTATGTTTTGGGGTGTCTGTGAACTTACTATGATTTTAGGCAGCCTGTCTGCTAACAGGTGGGTTTGTATTCCTGTCTTGGTACTTGTTTGGCATGGGGCATCTAGCACTGGAGCTTGCTGGCCATTGCGTGGAGCTGGCTCTTAGCATTGAGACAGAGATCCCTAGGAGAGCTCTCGCCGACTGATACCACATGGGGCCAGGAGGTCTCTGCTGGTCCAGTGTCCTGAACTCGGCTCTGCCTCCTCAGAGGCTCGGGACTGACACCAGGCCAGGGCACCAAGACCCTGTCAGACGCACGGCTTAGAAGGATAGGGAGGAAAAAAGAGAAAAAAATAAAAAATAAAATAAAATAATTAAAATAAAAAAAATTAAATAGTATTAAAATAAAAAAGTAACAAAAAAAAAGGAAGGGAGCAACCAAACTAATAAACAAATCCCCCAATGTTAACAAGCACTAAGAACTATACTAAGATAAACATAAAAATCAGAAACAAGTCAGTCGCTGACAGGAAACCCCAAGTCTACAGTTACTCCCAAAGTCCACTACCTCAGTTTTGGGACAATTCCTTGTCTATTCAGGTATTCCACAGATGCAGGTACATCAAGTTGACTGTGGAGATTTAATCCGCTGCTCCTGAGGCTGCTGGGAGAGATTTCCCTTTCTCTTCTTTGTTTGCACAGCTCCCAGGGTTCAGCTTTGGATTTGAACCTGCCTTTGCCTATAGGTCACCCTCAGGCTTCTGTTACCGCCCAGACAGGATGGGGCTAAAGGAGTGGCTGATTCGGGGGCTCTGGCTCACTCAGGCTGGGGGAGGGAGGGGTATGGAATGCAGGGTGAGCCTGTGGCAGCAGAAGCTGTTGTGACATTGTACCAGCCTGAGGCATGCCGTGTGTTCTCCCGGGAAGTTGTCCCTGGATCATGGAACCCTGGCAGTGGCGGGCTGCACAGCCTCCCGGGAGGGGACGTGTGGATAGTGACCTGCGTTTGCACACAGGCTTCTTGGTGGCTGCAGCAGCAGCCTTAGCATCTCATGCCAATCTCTGGGGTCCACGCTGATAGCCATGGGTCGAACCCATCTCTGGAGCTCGTTTAGGCTGTGCTCTGATTCCCCTCTCTTTGCACACCCCGAAAGAGTGGTCTCTTGACTCTTAGGCAGGTCCAGACTTTTTCCCGGACTCCCTCCCACCTAGCCGTGGTGCACTAGCCCCCTTCAGGCTATGTTCACGCAGCCAACTCCAGTCCTCTCCCTGGGATCTGACCTCTGAAGGCCGAGCCTCAGCTCCCAGACCCCATCTGCCCCGGCAGGTGAGCAGACAAGCTTCTCGGGCTGGGGAGTGCTGGTCGGCACTGATCCTCCGTGTGGGAATCTCTCCGCTTTGCCCTCTGCACCCCTGTTGCTGTGCTCTTCTCTGTGGCTCTCTGAAGGAGCCCCTGCCACCTCTCCCCTGCCACCCTGTCTCCGCCAGTGAAGGGGCTTCCTAGTGTGTGGAAACTTTTCCTCCTTCACAGCTCCCTCCCCGAGGTGCAAGTCCCATCCCTATTCTTTTGTCTCTGTTTTTTCCTTTTTTTTTTTTGCCCTACCCAGGTACATGGGGAGTTTCTTGTCTTTTGGGAAGTCTGAGGTCTTCTGCCAGCGTTCAGTAGGTGTTCTGTAGGAGTTGTTCCACATGTAGATGTATTTTTGATGTATTTGTGGGGAGGAAGGTGATCTCCGCGTCTTACTCCTCTGCCATCTGGAAGGTCCCTCTCCCCTTTATCTTTAAATGTCAAAATGAAAATAGATCAGAAGCTTAAGTCACTTTTTATCAATGCATAATATAGGGCATATATATAGGGCATCAATTGGACTCTGTTGAAATTGGGTAGATCTAGCTTTTAAATGGGAACTTTTGCCACCTTACATGTTGGCTTATCCAAAGGGAACTTCTGAAAGCCTACTCTATTTATTTTTGTTAATACATCATCTTAGTTCCTTACAGTCTTTTACAAAAATCTAATCTAGGATCAGTCAATTGTGTTACATATGTGCACTCAGTCAGGGCAGTTAAGATGGCATTATCGGCCAAATCCTATCAGCAGTTTTACCGACCCATTAAACTGAGCTGGAGTTGGTGTTTTCAGTTCCCAAGGCAGTATTTAACCACCTTCTCTGTAGTTTACGCTCTCTACCCAGCTGTCAATTAAGCAGCAGTGTTGGGCTGGGGAGAGCATGTGGCGATTGGAATTGGAATACCAAGGTCAGATTTTAGCTCAGCTGCAAGATATGTGAGAAGGTTTGTACAAGTGATGCAGTCAACTCTTAGGCTCAATTTCCTCAGTATCTCTTACAGAACCTGAGAGTGCCTGCTTCCTAGGAAATCCAATAAGTATTTGTTGGCTGAATGTAAAATCCTCATATATTTCTAATAATGTTTTTTGAATACAAAATTTTCATTTTTAAGATGATTTCTTAAGGCTTAAAGTATAATGAACGTATCTGATCCGTATAAAGGGTAGTATTATGGATACCAATATACGAACCGTTTTCACCATTGTATGTCACAAACTATGTCTTTCTTTAAAAATAGGTCCTTACCTACTGACTCCAAGTATTGATTAATTTACCCTAGGATTTTAAGCTCACATTTAAAATGATATGACAGTACTTAATTAGCTGATTTAAGAGGTTCATTGTTTTTCATTTTAATCAATAGCATACGTGTGTGTATACACACATACACCCACAAACACACCCAGGTAATTTGGTTGCTCTTTAAATTACAATCATGCCTTATAATTAGCATTAGAAACAAAGTTGTTTTTTACATTAATGGTTTTTCTAACACAACACAGTTGATGTAATTGCAACTTACATTTTACAGTGAGTGGAAAATATGCTCATTTTTAATTTAGAAATCAACATTTGTTAAAAGTACTAATCCACATTCAAAAATTTAATGCAATGCACGTTTAATTTTCAAAACATTGCTTCAGGCAGTGGTTTGACATTTCTTATAATTTATCAGATTGCTTTTCAAAATTAAGCTAAAAAATTAATTTGCTGTAGTAAACCCTTTAAAAAATTATGATTATCATCCCAAACTCTACAACCGTCCTTAATGAAGGCCTTTCTTCTTTTTCATCATCAGTGTCATGGTTATTGTTAATTGCTTTTTAAGCTTATGTCATAATCTTAGCAATTTAACCCCAATTAACACGATAGCTCAGATGGCAACTTCAGCAAATGCTCAGGAAATGTACGTAACACCCTTTAAAATTACTGTGCTATATACCAGATATGGATTTTTGTATAAAAAACAGCATATTATATGGAAATATTTCATAGATTCAAGAATATGAAGTTCAACTTGGGTGCATATGGCCTTAAATTTAGTTCTTGTATTTAGGATGCCAAGTTTTTCTGGGCATATGGTTTTTTCAGTATTTGAAACATAGAGTACTGTCGGGTTCCATGCTTTTGCTTCAGAGACTGACATTTTCTTTGGTACATTTACTGGATCATTGATGCCTGCATTTATAGCTGATAGTGTTTCTTACGTTCTACTCTTCCATTGAGAACTGGTTCAAGTCCTCCCTCCTGAAAGAGAAACTTTTCATGATAGGGTACCGGCGACTTCCCTCATACCTTGCACCATTTAATTATTATTGACTGCACCATGCATTTGACAAAAGATACCATTGATTGTTATTCACAATTGTTTTTCTGGTTCTCCTCAGCTAAATTGTGAGCCTTCTATGAGCTGTGACCCATTCCTTTATCTTGGTGTAAAACAAGAGCTTTACCTTGTCTCTGTGTACACCTAGTGATAAATCAATATTTGGTGATGATGAGGAAGTATCCCCTGATTTTGGAGACCTGGGAGTTTGCTCTCACTGAGTTATTCCTTTGTGTGCCACAACGGATGAATTTCTTCTAAGGCTCACTCTTTCTTTACCATTTGCTACATTCATGCTTTAAAGGTATCCCATGGGGCTTCCCTGGTGGTGCAGTGGTTGAGAATCTGCCTGCCAATGCAGGGGACACGGGTTCGAGCCCTGGTCTGGGAAGATCCCACGTGCCGCAGAGCAACTAGGCCCGTGAGCCACAATTACTGAGCCTGCGCGTCTGGAGCCTGTGCTCCGCGACAAGAGAGGCCACGATAGTGAGAGGCCCGCACACCGCGATGAAGAGTGGCCCCCACTTGCTGCAACTAGAGAAAGCCCTCGCACAGAAACGAAGACCCAACACAGCCATAAATAAAATAAAATAAAATAAAATAAAATAAAATAAAAAAAGTATCCCACGGAGGTGAGTAAATTCAGAGTTGGGTAATGAAATTGTGTGCATGTTCCTTGATTTTTGAAATAAGCTTCCCAGTATATAATCTAAGAAAAGATGACTAAGTTAGAGTCCTGCCAACTTACTGTGACACGCATATACTTTTTGAATTTGAAGCTTGATACCTCTCAAAATTCATCTTTTGTGTTCTATTATGTTATGCATGGCTTTACATCACTTTGAGTGGTGTAATTCCGTGGAATACTAGAATAATGGGTAGCCCATTTAGAATTCATTCGTGCTGAGAGGCTTACAATAAGGTTGCCATAGTTGAAAACCTGATTATGAAAACATCCAGATCCCCCATCCTCACTGCAGAAATGTTTATGCTTTCATGTTTTGCACATACATTTAGAATTTAGCTCGATGCTCAACCAGCACCATTCCCAGGGAGGTAAATTCTGGGAACCCTCCACTTCCACTTTACCCACAGATTAAAGTAGCCCCCAGCAGCTTCGTTGTTGATAATTCTGGCAGCCTTCCCTTCTTATTGGACTTGGACCTAAGTGGCTCAAGTTAATTTCATTAGTATCTCCTTGGATGTCTTATTGGTAGTTGTCAGTACTCTCGTTTCCACTTCCAAAATCTTTTATAATAATACATATAATGAAACTTATTTATAACCACTGAACTTGTGGTCACATGAATATTGAGATGAAAATATGCTTTGTATTTCAGTACAAATCTGTTTTGCTGAAATGTTTTTAAGACATGTTCTGATGGATTGGAATAAATAACTAAAGGAGGATAAAATCACTTTAAAGACGAAATCTCAGTATCAGATTTGATGTGCGTTTGATTGTTCAGGGGCCAGATAGTGTGGCCAGTGCAAGTATTTGATGCCTTACCCACGATTTGGAGATGCAGAAGGCTTGGAAAACTAAGAGCTCTTTCACGTGTTCATGGAAAAGCCATTGGGGCAACGTCAACCTGGACAGATGCACAGTTATACATAATCATTGTTTAGCCTACTTATTGTGAGTACTCATATTTTTGTCTCAGAAATGTCAACATGTTTGTTGATGAGTACTGTCCCGGACCCTGCTGGGGGTGTTAACTAAAAATGGTGGATGCAGCTTTCTCAGTCCAAAAGAATTTGAACATGGGAACACATGTGATTCCAAGGATCCAGATAACCAGCTGAGGAGCCTGTAAAAGATGAAGGTTAATAATTTTTTTTTTTTTTTTTTTTTACTGAAAAATTGATGGGGTCATGATCAGGATAGAGAAGAGTTGCTACATCTAGGAAGATACAGACATGTTGGTCTCTATTGCTAATTCTGCACTGAATAACTGATTTCTATTTCCTTAGCCTCAGTGCCTGTCATAGATGAAATAACTGGATGCCAGTGAATCCAAGGTGGTGAACTAGAAGGGAAAGATATTAAAATATAAGCCATCTAGTTGTAACAGAAATCAGCTTCTGACAGCTATAAAAAGCACCACAAAAAGTTGGCATGAAACTGCTCGAAAGCCCAGAGGTACAGAAAAGCCCTGAGAGGATCTGATTCTAAATTAAAGAATTCCCAGTGGAGGTTAGGTTTAGGTTAAGTAATGATTGATCTTAGTACTTGGTGAGCTGCATCGTTATTGCCTGTTTATATCTCTGTACCCTGCTCTAGGCCACAAGCTCTGAGTGTGGTTGTTTCTATGTTATGGGGGGAGGGCTTCTCAGTTCTGAGCATGTGGCCTGCCAGGTGGTGGGTGTTGATTAAACATTTGGCCATAAGTGGATGAAGTGTCTTTAGTTATGCTCCAGTGACTGTAAGTCTGCACATTATATTTCAAATCTATGATGTTTATTGTGGTTTGGTGGAGTAGGGGAGAAGGAGGGAGGTGGCCACAGGCTTCTAGAACCTCTTTGGACAGGGAAGTGGGATTTATTTTCAAACTACAGTGCTCATGCCGTCCATCCAAATTCTGATATGTCCTGGCAGCCTACATCTGATGAGAATTTCTGTTGTAAGGAACCAGTATTACTGGTGGAATATTTCCTGTTTTTGCTTTGCATCAAAGTGAAAAATAAGGGTGAGAACCACTGTAGAAAACAGCACATAATTTAGAATCATGAATGATACCAGTTAATGTATCGGCTTAGCGGTTCTAATAATAATGGCTGTTTTAATATATATTTGATAGAAAACCCATGGCATGCATTTCCTTTTGCTTAAGTAAGCCTGTGGAACATGCGGACATAACTGGGATGTCTCCATTCATAGGTCTCAGTACATGTAAATTACAGACAAAGTACCAAGGGGAAATGTGCAATGTGTTACGGTTGGCTTTGCACACACAAATCTATAGCAGTGACAGAGTGAAAATTCTAAAGTAATGTTCGAGATTAAGTCTGTGTTTTCTTGGATTTCCAATAAATTCTACCATGTAGATCACAGCTCTGAACTGTATGTTATATACTCTCATTTCTCTGGCCTTGGTGACCTTGGTACCATAATTGCTGAAGTAATACTGAGGAACATTGGTGGCAAAAGAAATAGAGGCTTATGAATATTATTTAAATTTAAAAACCTAACCAATACAGGAACTTAAAGTTCTAAGTACAAAAATTGGGAAGCAGACAAGAGTAGGGATGGTTTAAATGAGCTAAATTCTCCTATATTAAAGTAGGAAGTCAAAAGACAATGTCTAATTAGATATAACAAGCATTCATGAGATATAATTTATAGGTGTGGAAGTGACCAGTAGGAGAAGCACAAATAGAAAAATGTTAGTGTCGCCAGCACTAAATGAGGAAATGAATGCAGAACGAGGTGGGAAAGGAAAGAGTTGCTTTTCAATATAAATCCTCCTGAACTATCTAACATGCAAGTATGTGAATATATTATTTTCATAATATAACATTTAAAAAGAGATGATATAAGCATTGACTTAATATATCAAATTGATTCAGAATTTTAAATATTTTTATTACAAGTTAATACAGATTCATTAGCAATTTGAGAAATACAGAAGAGCATAAATTAAAATAAAATCACCGGTGATCCATCCACTCAAAGGCAGTTGCTACTAGCAGTGTGGTGTCTGTCCTAGCAATTCCACCCCTGCCCCACAGATAACAATAAAATGGAATTTTAGAGTAATTGCTGATCATTTGTAATGATAATTTCTTCATGATAATAAACATCATCATAATGCTAACTAGTATTTTTTGTTATGATAGGTATCCTTTTAAGTGGTTTATATATATTAATTCTTTTTATTTCCCCAGCACCCTATGAAGTAAGTGCTTTTACAGTTTCCCTGTTAGAGATAAGGTAACCAAAGTCCAGAGTGTTAAGAACTTACTCAAGACACTAGTAGATGGCAGATTCTGGAAATGAACCCTGGAAATGAATAAACAGGAGTGATAAAAGATTGTCAACCAAATTTTGAATATGTTCTACCCTATGCGATACGAATTAGATATTAAGATATCTTTGATCCTTTAAAATTCCTTTAGGTATCTCTTCTGTATTCAGTGTATAATGTGGACTCTGGTTATCAGTTCCTGTTGCTTTTATTCACTTTAAATTGTTAAAGTGTAATACTTTTTTTGAAATACATTTTAAAACATTTTAGAACAGTTTTATTTCTACAGAAAAGTTGATTAAGATAATACAGAGAGTTCTTGTATGTCCGACAACTGGTTTCCCCTGTTATGCATTTCTTATATTAATATGGCATATTTATTATAACTAAAGAGTCACTGTTGATACATCGTTAATAACTGAAGTCTGTACTTTATTTCAGATTTTGTTAGGTTTTACCTACTGCGCTTCTTCAATTCCAGGATCCCATCCAGGATACCGCTTAGATAACTCTTGCCTGTGGGTATTTCTCAGTTTTCTCTTGTTTTTGTTGATGTTGACAGTTTTGAATAGTACTGGCCAGGTACACTCTAGGGTGACTCCTACTGGAATTTGATGGTTTTCTCATGTGTGGACCAGCCTTAGTGTACGTGTGAATGTGATTTTCCATTGGTGATGTTAACCTGATCACTTGGCTGAGGTAGTGTCTATCAGATTTCTCTCATGTAAAGTAACCCTTTTCTCCTTTGCAGTCATTGTGCAGCCCACACTCAAGGAAGGGGGAGCTATGTTCTACCCTTTTTGAAGCTGGTGTATCTATATGAATTATTTGGAATTCTTTTGAATGAAAGATTTGGCCTTTATTCTCTATTTATTTATTTATTCAATCCTTTATTAGTATGGACATGTGGATATTTATTTTATACTTTCAGTTATAATCCCATATTACTTTATTTTCTTGCTCAAATTGTTCCAGCTTTGATCAAGGCGTTCCTGCGTCTCTTTGACATACTCCTATCTTTTTTTACTAGCACTTCCTTACTTTCTGACACCATAAGATGCCCCAAACTCATCTTTATTTTCTCCATTGCAGTCCTAGAATCATCCATGTCTCCAAGGAGCCCTGGCTCCTTTTATTGGAGAATGGTGTTAAAAACCGCGAGTGGTAGGCGTGCTCATTGCTACCGGGGTGTCCTTGTTTTAGGCCCTCTCAGCTGACTGAGCAACAAATACACAGTGAGTGTATTCACCCATCAGTAATTGTTTCTGTGTGTAACAGTGTGTATCTGTATGAAGCTATCCATGAGTCCATGTGATGTCTGCAACTCGATTCCCTCACCACATGGATCGTTCTAGCCTCTTACCCTTGTTTATGTGTAGCTTCCTGCTCTAAATATGAGGAATCTGGTTCAAACCATCTGCCATCCATTTACTTAGTCATCCACGGATAGTTTACACGGATAGCAGGAGCAGAACTGTTAACCTGTGCCCCTGTGGAAAATAGCATCAACTAGATGACAGTGCTTTAGAGCAGTTTATTTCCCCTTCAGTCTTGCAGACTCCTCATGTCTGAAGTTACTTAGGTCACACCTCTCTCCCCCTGCCCCTTCAGTGAGATTATTTCATACATTTGTAAGGCAGTCAAATTGCTTCCTCACATTCCGCATTCCATTCTTGGATTCCCTGGTCTCCTACATGATTTTTAAAATTTGCATACATCAAGCTTCACTCTTGTACTGTAAAGTTCAGTGGGTTTTGGAAAATGTATAATGTCATGTATCCACCGTTACAGTTTCATATTGAATACTTTCACTGCCCTAAAATACCTCCTGTGCTTCACTATTCAGCCCTTTTTTTCCTCCCTCAGAACCCCTGGCAACCACTGATCTGTTTACTATTCCAATAGTTTTGCTTTTCCCGAGTATCACATATTTAGAATCACACAGTGTGTAGCCTTTTCAGATTGGCTTCTTTCGTTTAACAATAGGCATTTAAGATTCATCCATGTCTTTTCATAGCATGATAGCTCATTTCTTTTTGTTGCTGAATAATATTCTATTTTCTGTGGATGTACTGCAGTTTATCCATTTACCTACTGAAGGAAATCTTGGTTGCTTCCAGTTTTGATAATGAATAAAGCTAAAAACATTTACATGCAGGGTTTCTTACCCCCTCCCCCAATTTATTGAGGTATAAATGACATGTAATATTGTGATATGCATATATCTATTACGTATGTATTTAACGTATACAGTGTGACAATTTGGACATGTTTTCAAATAAGTTGGGTAAATACCTAGGAGTGTAATTGCTGGATACTATAGTAAAACTATATTTAGCTGCCAGTTGTCTTCCAAAGTGGCTGTACTGTTTCACGTTTCCATCAGCAATGAATAAGCGTTAAGTTGTTCTGTATCCTTGGTAGCAACTGGTATTATCAGGTTTATCCTTATTTTTTAGCCATTCTAATAGATGGGTAGTGGTATCTCGTAGTTTTAATGTGTAATGTATTATCTAAAAGAAACGATGGCTTTTACTTGAAATAGCATCTAGAAGTTCCTAGACGTCCCTGATTAGAGTCTTTGCGAATCTTACTCCAGAAAGTGTGGAGACTTTGAAAATGCGGAGAACTCATATGAATCCTCAGAATGAATGCCAGCAGTTAAAATTTAGTAAGACTTTTTTTTTTAACTGATTTGAGCAGAAAAAAATGAGTGAAAAAAGAAAAAACATAGCAATACAGCAGGACCAGATAAAGGGAAGTGTGGACACTGGCAATAAAACTCTGAATTCCAGGAGGAGTGGTATAAAATTTTGTGAGTCCTGGGATCTTCCTTTGAAATAGTAAGAGAAATAGCCTATAGAATAGTAATAAGTTCATCTTCCATTGGAAGGGCACTAGGCAATGGCAGCCTGAAAAACCCCGGAAAATGAGCTGCGTTTGAGTCACGTATGGCAGGAAAAGGGTTAATTTCTTTAATATTTCACTAGCGTTCAGTTTGGTGGCACCTATCTTTCTTTTACCCCCATTTACTGAATCACTAAGAAGTCCTATTGAGTCCACCTCTGAAATATCACAAAGCCCCCTAGTTTATGTCATCCATTCATAATTGGATGGTGGCAACAGCCTGTTCTACTCAATCTTGTCCACTTCAGATCCATTTTCCTCATTGGAACCAAAATAATCTTTCAAAAACACAAAGTTAAATTCCTTAACAGCTCTTCTTCCTATGAAAGCTGATACTTCTTAATTTGGTTAAAAGCCTATGTGAACTCATCCCTTCTTAATAAATTATTTATACATCAAGATACTCTCTTCCTTCTTTTTAAGTCAAGGTCCCTGATCTTTGGTGTTTCAAGAGAAGTCTAGGACACTAGATTGTAAGTTTTTGAGAGCAAAGACTGATTTTATTATGTAATTGTTCATACAGAGTACTCAAAGGTTATTAGTTGAATGAATATACATTTCATAAAGTGTTTATTATAATGCACTTAATAATAATAAGTAAAATTTTCCAAATAGCTAATAGTAGGAAACTGTTAAATAAATTAGAGAGAGCCATATAATGAACTACTATGTACTGTTAAGTGGTGTTTGGCTTGTATTCTTGGTAAAGTATATGCACTGTAACAAACAATAAATAAAGCTGTTTATATAGTATGATTCCAGTATCAGACACACATGGACATAGAGATGAGTTTGGAAAAAGGGTATCAGAACATTAGTACATTAATATCTCTTGAGTATAAGGACTATTTTTGTTTCTATGCCTTTCCTGTATTTTCCAAATACTCTATAGTTAATCATGGAATTGCTTATTTTTTCAAAATTCATAATAAAATATATTTTTGTATTCTATAGAAAACAAACTTACGGTTACCAAAGGGGAAAGGCGGGGGGAGGATAAATTAGGAGTTTGGGATTAACATATACACACTCCTATATATAAAATAGATAACCAACAAGGACCTACTATATAGCACAGGGAACAATACTCAATATTTTTAAATGACCTATGAGGGAAAAGAATCTGAATATTCTTTTTTTTGTTTTTTTTTTTTCTGCGGTATGCAGGCCTCTCACTGTTGTGGCCTCTCCCGTTGCGGAGCACAGGCTCCGGACGCGCAGGCTCAGCGGCCATGGCTCACGGGCCCAGCCACTCCGTGGCACGTGGGATCCTCCTGGACCAGGGCACGAACCCGTGTCCCCTGCATCGGCAGGCGGACTCTCAACCACTGGGCCACCAGGGAAGCCCAAATATGTATTTTGAGTATATAAAAGAACGTATATATGTATACATATATATGTTCATATATATATGTATATTTATAACTGAATCACTGTGCTGTACATCTGAAACTAACATTGTAAAAACTTAAAATAACTGATTATTGTTTAGTGATTTGATATCATAGGATTACTTTTAACTTTGACAAAAGAAAAGTGCTAGCTTTATGTTCATGCAGTTAAAAGGTCCAGTTCTAAGTAATACAGTATAGCCAAGGGTATAGAAGCAGATACAAACACCAAAAAAACAAACAAACTCACACACAAAAAACAATTGCTGCCTATGGAGATTCCCCAGTTATATACCTGGAATGTTCTAGCCATTCTCATTTCAAATGCTGTTAGATACAGTGTCCCCCCAGCAGCATTGCAAAAAATGGAAATGATAATTGCTGAATTATCATAGGTAAGAAAAAGCCAGTGCTAACTTTACACATCTCTGTGCCTACTCAAATTAGGTTATTCACAACTGAGCGAAAGCCCAGGTTTCTTTATTAAACACGGAGCCAAAAACAGATGTGAGTTAAGAGAGATCCAAAAGCAACTGTGTCATCAATTCAATGTTTTGTACTTTGTAAATGCAGCTATCACTGTTACTCACCCTAGGTAAGAGTTTGCTCATTATTACATTTGTTCTGTATTGGCTCAGAAAACAAAACCACTGTGTAACTTACACAAAAGCGCCATGCTTAACTAGCACCTATCAGCTATCAAGGCATTTTGCCAGTGTGCTGTTTAACTTGGAACAACAACAGCACAAGAATGTATTCGTTTTGGAAGATAAAATTGTAAAAGAAAATTGTGGAAGAACACCCCCGGAACTGTGGAAACCATGTATCATTCCTGCGGGAAATTAGCTTCTTAAATACCTTCTTTCTTTCAGCACTGATAGATGCAAAGAACACGCTCCTGAAGAACGGTAAGGAAACACTGTCTGCAGGTCCTCATTAGGTAATTAGCATGCTACTAGACTCAGCAACAGTATTTTCTGGAAGTCCTAAAAGTACGAGAAGGGAAGTACAAAATGTATTTTATTATTTATAAATATCATAAAGTATCTACTACTTTATCTTTGGGCTTTAAATATAATACTCAATTTTAAAGAAGAATCATCAGGTTTCCCCTTAGCTGATTATGACAAAATGCTGTTATTCTGCTAAAAGATACTCTTGCTGCCTGATTATCTCAGTTGATTCCATTTTTATCAATCATTGTTTCATATATTGAAGAGTCTAATGATAATAATTATAAAATCTTTTTTAGCCGACTGAAGGGTAGGCCATTTTTTTCCACTGTAACGGGTACCCAGCAGAATTTCTGGACCACAACAAATATCTGAAGCATGGATGAATAAATTAAGGAATTTATTCTGTCAGCTTGACGATTCAGCTAATTAGATCGTCAGACTCAATAACATTCTTAATATGTATTATGTGATTCCCTGACTACAGTACTGAGTATATCATGTCTATTTAGAAATTTGAAGTGTATGTCTTCACGTGTTTATGTCATTAAGCATTTTGAATCACACAGACAATATTAATATTCAGTGCTAGGGTCCCAGCTATCTTTATGCCGTACCATATTGAATCATCTTTGTCTTCAGCTCTTCTCAGCAGTTTTATACCTGCTAATAGGTGGTTACATAGGGAAAGCCCAAACTGATACTCTGTAATGTGAGTAATTATTTGAAGGTTTAAATTCCATTCAACAACATTTACTCAACATCTATAATGTATCAGGCCTTTTCACATACTTTATTTCATTTAGTTGCTTCAGTGACCCATGAAGTGGATATATTATCACTTACATTTTGGGGAAAATATTATTGAAGTTAAGAGAAATTAATTCACTTGACATAGTAAGTAGCTGGGTGCGCAGCCAGTCTAAGATTCTGTAATATCCAGCGCTACCACCCTAGTCTGTTCCTCCTTGAAATAATTTCAGAGGGAGTTTGGTGTAGTAAAAAATTCATGCAGTATCTTGACATGAGTCTGAATCCCTGCTTTGCTGTTTGTTTGTACTATGACTTTGAGTAAATTACATAAACTTTTCCAGCTCATTTTCTTTAAATTTATTTGATTGCCGTATAGTTGATTTATAATGTGTTAGTTTCTGGTGTGCAGCAAAGTGATTCTGTTATACATATATATATATATTTATATTCTTTTCCATTATAGTTTATTACAGGACACTGAGTGTAGTTCTCTGTGCTATACAGTAGGAGCTTTGTTATCCATTCTATATATAATAGTTTGCATCTGCTAGTCCCAAACTCCCAATCCATCCCTCTCCCATCCCTGCCCTTTGACAGCCAGAAGTCTTTTCTCTGTGTCTGTGAATCTGTTTCTGTTTCATAGATAAGTTCACGTGTGCTGCCGTATTTTATATTCCACCTGTAAGTGATATCATATGGTATTTGTCTTTCTCTTTCTGACTGACTTCACTTAGTATGATAATCTCCAGGTCCGTTGGTATTGCTGCAAATGGCATTACAGTACTATCTATACTGTTAAAACATTGTTTCATTATAAAGTGTTGCTAACACATATGCAACATTAAACAGCCCCTTCTTTAGATTTGGACAGAAAAAGGGGGGATATTTCGTAGTAGAGGTACAGTAACATCTCATATCTTCTCCCGTTAAATTCTATGTAAATGTCTATAAATTGCCTGAAAGAAAATAAGCGCATTGAAAATAATATAACTTAAAGGGGGAGTAGAAGTTCATAAAAAGCAATGTTGGATGATTAAATGTTTTGAAAACACACATAACACCTCAAAGGTGGGGGGCAGTAAAAGTGAAGAAATGAACTCTAAGCCATGAAATTCTGCCACAAAATAAAGACATCGAAACCAGCAACGAATCCAGATCTTTACTCCAAGAGATAAAAGAGTAAAACATGCGGTAAAGCAAAACAATATGGGATAAAAAAAAAAAAAAAAAAAAAAAAACCAGAGAAAGAAAACTACTGTAGAAATTATTAAAGTGACACAGAATGGGAAATTAAATCAGTGAAATAGAAGATAAAGTCCTGACACAACTGGAGAATGTGGGAAAACTTGATAAAAAGATAGAGTAGGTGACAGATCATGTAGGACCCAAAGGAAAAAGTACAGAAGTCCAAACCGAGTATACTGGTTTCCAAAGTGGCAGAAAATATATCACATACTAAATTGCTGAGTATTTCCAAAGTAGAAACAGGAATTGAGTTTTCAGTTTGAGAGACATTATAGACTACCAAGAAAAATATGAAAAACACAAACTAATACAGAGAAAATTATTTACAAAGTTTATAAACATTAGGGGAACCTTGATATATGGTGTAAATTGAAAAATGTGCATTGTGTATAAGTCAACTCTTTTGGATGTTTCCCCTATTAACTGAAGGTCATGATACGTGTGTGTATATATATATATATACACACACACACATATATACACATACACACATATATATGTGTATGTATATATATACACATGTAATACATATATATGCATATATGAATTTCACTAAGTGATATATACTTGTGTAAATAAGTTACATATATATTTCCAGTATTATTTTACTGAAATAAATTGATGTTAAAGAAATGAAAAATTCACCTAAATGTTTCTCCACAGTTTCAGGATCAGTTATTCTTGAATGGAGGGCTGTGACATTGCTGTGGAAATGTATGAATTATGACAATTAGTTATCCAGACAACTTGTATAAAGATGCCATTCATTATATAAGCACTGGAGGGAATAAATGAATATTTAAATAAACAAAGCAAAACTGTAATTTAACAATATCTTAAATTTAATGCTCAACAGGTCAGTCTTATAATAAGGAAAAAAAAGTGAAAATACAACATGTTATTGTTATGGTCTGAATGTGTCCTCCAAAATCCATATGTCGAGCAACCCCCCCCAATAACGTGATGGTAGTAAGAGGTTTTGGGTGGTGATTAGGTTTAGATGAGGTCATAAGGTCTCTTATAAGGATTAGTGCCCTTGTAATAGTCACTAGAGAGCTTGCTCTGTTATGCTCTCTGCCTTGTCCGATACAGTGAGAAGGTGGTCATCCATGAGCCAGGAAGTGTGCTCTTACCAGACAGCGGATCTGAGAGGACCTTGATCTTGGACTTCTAGCCTCCAGAATTGTATCAAATGAATGTTTGTTTAAGTCACTCAGTCTTTGGTATTTAGTTACAATAGCCTGAACTAAGTCACCAATAGGGATTTGATAATGGCATAAAACAAGCAAACTTCTTCTGCATGATCGTCTGTAAAATCATATGGTAAATTAGAAGAGCTAATAGTGACTAAAATATGAAGTAAGTGGTAAAAACTTTAGTCCAGTGAGATGTGTGATCTACGTAAAGAAAACTTAGAAATTTTATTTGAAAATATGCGTAATCTTTTTTGTTTAGTAATGTTTTCTGGTGATCTATACCGTTTGATTTTGTACCCACATATACTATGCTCCTATTATGTGCCTTGAAGAAAAGGTAGAATACAGTGTTTAGGAAATACTTCTTGATTGAATGAATGGTGGCTCTGAATCAAGACCCCTCTTTCCAGTGGATGCCATTTCTGCTCCAAACTACATGGGTTCATCCATCTTTGAATTCCTTAGAACACATTTACTTGTAGCACACTTTTAGTTAATTCAAGAACTAGTTATATATATTTGCTAGTGAATTATCCTCCTTAATAATAATGATAAAAATTGTAGGTACCTCTGTTTAGGAAAGTGTTACAAAATGGAGATCTCACATATTTAAATTTTAAATAGTTGTGTTGACACCAGAGCTTGTTTATTAGGGAAGAATTGCATCTTCACTGATCATGTAATCAACTTGAAATGTGCAATGTGCAGTGATAGTTTCAATGCATTTAGTGCAGAGTTCCTCAGGGAACAATGATAAAAAATGAAGTGCATGAGGGGAAGCTAACAAACTTAGATTTGAATGATGCTATTAATATTTTAATGGTTTCTCAATGGTTTAACAGTATATGGGTTTAAAACAAAACTTTTTTGAGGATAAGATTATTTTTATGTGGTAATGCATTTCTAAAATATAAGCCAGCTTGAAAATATGTTGTCCAGTTTCTCAGGAATATCTATCCTAAATTGAAGACAACCTCTTTTGAATTTTATGGATGAGAAGTATTTTTTTAATTTGACCTCTTCCTCTGAATCATTCTCGAAAATCCTCTATTTCAATATAAATGTCTCCTCTGGATTCTTCTGGGTAAATAATTTATATTCTAGCCTACTCACTTGCCATTTGAATCTGCATACAAAGTTCTGTTGCCCATATTTGTCAGTGATATTCTAATTAGTGTACATATTTATGATGTATTGTTTCATGAAAATATTGAATTATAAACATAATTTTCTACTTCATTGAATATATTAGGATAATGTGTTTCATAATTCATATCACCCAGAAATGCTCCTTTGGAATGGTTTTACATTATTATTATTATTTACAAATAAATGCTAGTACATTGAAGATTGAAGATTTTACAAATTAGTAAGTTATGGTTTATAAAGATTAACTAACTCAAAGAACACTCAACAAGGAAAAAAAAATATTGAAAATATTGAAAAAGCAAGATTCAGCCTTAGCCTTAGCCTCAGAATTCTGAGCTAGCCTTCTTATTTATGAATGAAACTGCCTGCAATCTCCCTCAAATTCTGAAATAAAGATCATCTGTACCGTGAGAGGTACGAACATTTTCTAAATGATTTACACTACATTATATGTGCTGTGTATAATGTGTTCAGTAAGTTTTAATGCAAAGCCTTTTCAAGCAAAACTTTTCCTGCTGAATACTTGCTGCAGAATAATGTTTACACCTATATAAATTATCTACATTTTAGAAAATGTCAAAGCATTTGGTGTTACTTTACACTTTGCACACACACATACACACACACACACACACACACACACTCACAAACCAGCAGTTATTAGAAGAACGGAAAGATTCTAATATACAAGAAAATGGTTCCCAGTATAAGGAAGTTATATGTAAAATATTTAACGAAGTACATTCATATCTTGGTTTGAAGAAACGTAAGCCATTGAAACACCTTCTCTTTTCACTTTTGCTCTGTGGTACATTTAAACTGCATCCAGGGTTAAATAAAAGTTACTTAAAACATACAGAAAAAATAGAATGTTGCATTTTTGCATGGTTACTGATGGGGGAAAGGTAACGCATGAGACCATCTTTTTTGTTAAATAAGTCTAGCAACTGTGCTTATGAATTAAATTGTTAAAATGAATTGATACAGGAAAATAATTAAAATTTACATCTATTGTTAGATAATCTTAAATTTCTAGGGTGCTAGCAAATATTTATTGCCAAGCATATTTTGAAACAGTCTATTATTTTCATAATTGTTTAAAAAAATTCCACATGTAGAAATATGATTATAGACATTTATATTTAAATTATTCAGATAAATAATGTGGAGATGTAAGTTTAGAGATGAGTTACTTGAGAACAGCATATTTAATACTGAACATTTAATTTGGGATAGTATGCTTACAAGTGATAATTAAATAAAATACTTATACAATTTATGTTTGATCATAAAGTTATCCTATAATAATGATACCACTGAACCCTCAATCTTTAGATACGTTCAAAATGAAGGAAAAAAATAATCCTTCTTATCCTTTTCCCATTCTGATAGCCCTGGCTGGAGACCAGGACCTTTCATCAGTCCAGATGAGGCATGGCCCGGGTGCAGGGCTGTGACAGTGACAGGAATGCAGAGTGTCCCTAGTGCCCTGTGACAGCAGTCAGGCTACTCCAGCTGAAATGATCAAGGATCATTTATTCAATTGCAGCAGTGAACGGAGGGGACTTTTAAAACTCTTTTCACAGTTGTTTCATCAAGAGAGCTCATTTAGGAAAAATACTTGCAACATCAATCTATATTAAAATTTTTCTTCTCACTTAATTTTGCCTTTTTTAGGATCTTTAATCACTCTTTTTCTGGTTTATTTGCTTTTTGACTACTCTTGGTAATGAGATAAATGCAGGCACAACCCAGTGCGTGGGGGGGTCTTGGTTCTGTAAAAGACTTCTTTAGTCCAGTGCTAAGTCAAAGAAAAAAATGGATAATAATTACAGACTTGTCTTTGATAGTTTGCTTTTTAAGTTTCACCAACTGCAGTATAACTAAATCTGCTCTTTTTGGTAGGAGTTTTCGGTAATTTCTATAGATATTTAATTTTAGCAGCCATTTTTTTTCCTACTGAACTATTCTGTTACAAAAATACAAGTAAATGCATTGTATAAATCAACGTTCAGTTTTCATATGGATTTTTGTGGCACTTGACTATTTGAAGAATGAAACCATCCTACAAATGGCCCTAATACCTATGATTTTAAGTACAGTATTTCAGTTTTTAAAAAAGGTTCGGCTCATTACCTTGAAAACTGGCAAATGTTTATACTTGAAAATGTTGAAGGAAAGCAGTAAGAAGTAAATTAAGTGGTTCACAGTGTGAGACAGGGTTTTCACAATGCTGTGGCTACAGAAGGACCAACTGCCTGTCTTGGGAATTCTTTTTTGGTAGGGATTATGCTGAAATACCACTGCAGAGGAAAGCTTTCTCAGTCAAGGCTGGAGGGGAAGAACATGCCCCTCAATGTGCTCTGTTCAGAATAAAATAGCATAAAAATCATTTCTAAGGAAGTAATTGGACTGGATTGGACCTCAGGTGTGTGGGCAGAAACATGGCATATGTGTGGGTTGGCGGAAGAGTGGCCCCCAATGATATCCACGTCCTAGTCCTAGGAAACTGAATATGTGATGTTACATGGCCAAGGGCGCTAGGGTTGCAGTGAATGAATGTTGCTAAACAACCAATTAATGATCATGGGAGGAAGCAGCTGACCTTGAGAGGGGGCGATGAACCTGAATTACCTGGTGGGTCTGAAGATGAGAACTTGTCCTGGCTGTGGTCAAAGGGAGAGGTGACTGGAAGAAACAGAGGAGGACTCTACCTGCCCTGGCAGGCTTCGAAGGTAAAGGGAGGGGCCAGGAACCAAGTAATGTGGGCAGCCTCTAAGAGCTGGAAAAGGCAGGGAACCAGATTCTCCCCAGAGCTTCCAGAAAGTAATGCAGCTTTGTTGGCCCCTTGATGTGGCCTGCTGAGACCTGTGCTGGCCTTCTGCCCTAAAGAGCTGTAAGGTAATAACTTTGTGGTGTTGGAAGCCACAGAGGCTGTGGTAAAAATTTTCCATCAGCAGTAAAAATCTAAAAGGTGAGGTAGAAATGTCAGACCTTCCATGCTGAATTGTTCCTTCCTGTAAAGGAATAACATTTTGCATGTTAAGAAATTGCATTTTCCTTCCTGAGACATCTTGGCCTCCTTCCTCTTCAGCTGGCATGTACCACCAGCCACTGCTGTCTTGCCTTCCACATTCTGAATCCGTCTCAGATCAGTTTGGTTCTTTCCATCCCCCTTGCTTTTCTTCTACCCCTGCCGTTCCACTTTGAATCTAGATCTGGAAGCCACCTCCTAGCTGGTCTCCATTCTCTAGTTTCACCCTTGCCTTTGAGAGACCCATTAAATCTAGGGTCACGAGCCCTAAATTCCACTTGACCTTCTCAGTTCTCTTCAGGGAAAACTGCTCAGTGGGTTCTCATGACTCATAGGATAAAATCGCATCTCCTTGAAGAGTGGTAAATCTTGCTTTCAGACTTGAATTTCTTTGTGGTTTGTATCCTCACCTGTTGGTTTGGTGACTCTTTCTTTCTTCAGTGCTCTGCTTAAGTGTCTCTTCCTCCAGAGACCCTCTTTGACCTTCTAAACAAAGGTGAACTTGGCATCTGCTACCTCTGCCTAACTCCCCACAGCGGTGGGCTTTAAAGTTTACCTGGGTGCCACTGGGTTCACAGCCCTTCGTGAATTATCTAGCCTGGTAGGCTCACTCTGTATTTGTTTCAAAATTGAATGAGTTAATGCATAAATAAATGGATATTTATTATCTCTGAAGCATATTTTAATTGATTGTTTTTTCACCCCATTGCATGATGTTGTGAAAAGAGAGAAGTCAAAAATTAATGAGAGGGCTTCCCTGGTGGCGCAGTGGTTGAGAGTCCGCCTGCCGATGGAGGGGCCGCGGGTTCGTGCCCCGGTCCGGGAAGATCGCGCATGCCGCGGAGCGGCTGGGCCCGTGAGCCATGGCCGCTGAGCCTGCGTGTCCGGAGCCTGTGCTCCGCAACGGGAGAGGCCACAACAGTGAGAGGGCAAAAAAACAAAACAAAACAAAAACATGAGGCTGGTGGTTACAAATACAGTACTATTTGGAAAGAGAATAATAGTAAGTTTGTTTTCTAGGGGGCTTATAACATGAGTTTTCCTGTGTTGAGCCTACTAATAATGAATACAAAAGTTTAAACCATTACAGATGCAAAAGGACATCCAAGTGAATATTCCTTACCCAGGAAGACTTGGAGCCACGCAGATGGGGAGAACTCATCTGCTTGGGTCCTAATAAGCATTCATTTCATTTCCCGTCAGTCATTCATACACTGGAGGAAAGGAGGTCCAAAATCTAATTTTGTAACTGGCTGGTGTTATAATTCTTGCTCTCCCTACTGCTTTACAAGTTATTGCCTTTCAATTCTGTTGGAAAATCAGCATTCCTCGTGGACAAAGATGTTTAACCACGCTTTCATATAGTAAATTAATTCTAAATACTTAAAAAATATCCCGAACAGAGATGAGGGTACAGATGACAAAGCAAACCAAAGAGAGAAACACACACAGCAAGACTCCAATCCTCTCATTGATCTAAGCCTCCTCTGATCTCTTCCAGCATGGAACATCTGTCTGCACAATTTAGCAACTAATTACACAGCGCCTCATATCAGTAGCTGTTGCATTTCAGGTTCACAAACTATTTTTTCCAAGTTTAGCTCGGTTACTACATTTTCAACGGACTGATTGAAAAACTGTAAACCCAATGGATGTATTAAAATACAGTGAGAAATGATAGTGCTTAGTAATTTTGAGGACTTCAGCTGGCGTTTTTGCTCATCCCTTTTCCAGCAGAAAAACGCTTTGGGAAACAGAATTAATATTGAAAGCTTGACTGTGAATAAAGATGAAGAGAATCTCTACTTGGACCCCAGGTGGATTGCCCGCTGTGTAGACATGTAGCAGGTGGACAGGCTTCTCCGCGATCAGCCAGAGAGGGTGGAGGAAACGACAAGCCATCGAGCTTCATACCTTTTCCCATATTTCTTCTCAGTCAATTTAAAATAATTTTACACCATGAGTATTGGAGTCAAGGTGAAACTAACAGTATTTCAACAAAAACTTGCTTGTGGGAAGAAAAACCTAGGAATAGCCCCAGAGTTAGAAGGGAAACATTTGCGAGTAACTGTATAGGTACAGAGAGACAATAGGATTGGCTGATGGATTGGATACTCTATTAGTTTGCCAGGGATGCTGTAATAACGTACCACACACTAGGTAGCTTCAGACAACAGAAGTTTATTTTCTTATGGTTTTGGAAGCCAGAAGTCTGAAATCAAGGTGTCAACAGGGCACTGCTCTCTCTGAAAGCAATAGGGAAGGATCTGTTCCAGGCGCTTCTCCCAGCTTCTGGTGGTTCCCTGGCTGGTGGCAGCATAACTCCAGTGTTCACATGGCATTCTCACTGTGTGTCTCTGTGTCCAATTTCCCTTTTTCATAAGGATCATATTGGATGGGGGGCTCACCCTACTCCAATACAACCTCCTGTTAATTACATCTGCAATGACCCTATTTCCAAATAAGGTCATATTCTGAGATATTGGGGGTTAGGACCTGAACCTATGAATTTGGGGGAGGACACAGTTTCACCCATAACCAATACTGTATGTGAAAATAGAGAGTCAAAGATGAGGCAACTAGAAGAATACAATTGCCCTTCAATGGGAAAGCGAAGGCTGAGAGGACCAGATATATGGGGGAAATCAGATGTAGGGCCCTGGAAAAATGGATTTTGTTGGATCTTTGTGAAGAGTGTATGTTTAGAGTGAGGATTGGGGAGTCTCATAAACCAATAAAACAATAAATGACAAAATATTTAATTCTCTGTGTCTGGAAATTCATATCAATAATGCTTGTGTGGAGAAAAATATATTGATTGCATAAGATAATTTTTAACTATCCAAAGCATTTATAATTTTTCTTAATGGGCATCAAGGGGTAATCATCATCTATATTAAAGAGTTATGCAAATGCGGACTTTTTCTTTTTCCTAAATAAATGTATCTTATGCATTTTATCCCTGAGTTAGTTTTTCATTTCCAGTCTTTGCTGGCAAGAGTTTATGGGCTGTGAATGGGATTTGGCAAGGAAGGCTTCCTTAGGGAATGAGGAAATGGAAAGCAGAATAGAAGCATTGTGCACTGCTAGAAGATTTTTCTTTTAAGAGGACATTGCTGTTTTATTGGTGGAAGTAACCATGGAATTTGATAATTAAAGAAAGAATAAGCAAAATTCCAGGCAACAAGAAGTGAGACTTTTATAAGAAACCATGTCAAGCATGAATAATATCTTGAACACTCAATTCATTGGCCTTGATATACTTCCTCTTAGACCCCTGCTGTAATCATATTTAAATTTCTGAAAGCTTTCATGCTCACACAAAAGGAGACAGGGAAGAAGTGTCTCAGGACTTTTTCTCTCTCTTACAGTAGCAGGCCATGTGATAATACAATATTTGTGTATTCTTTCAGTTAACCATTATTTCTGAATTATTTGGAAATGGAAAGTAAAACATAAGCATCACAGCTAATTCGATAGTCATACATTTGGGCTAATAATTATCAATGATAGGTTTTTAATATCTACACATTCAGACAATTGAAAGATATGTGCATATATGTTATACAGAAAATTGGATCTTGGTATCTATATCAGTCAGCATTGCTCAACAATTTTTGAGGGTAGAACATTGCAATAATTATTATCTGTCCTTCCTAACTATGTAATTAGAGCATTGAGTTTGGCAGGAGGTTTCTCATTTAAATTGATGATCATTGAAGAATAAAAACTTTTAGACTGCATGGTCTGGAAAAGAGAAAAGAGAACTGGTGGTGAGAAATCCTGGTTTTGTTCCCAGATTTAGAATAGCTCCATCATATAACTTGGAGAGCAAGTCAATTAATTCTATTTGTAGAGTGTTAAATGCAGTCACCCACTTTCTTGGCATGGTATCCACATCTTTGATCTTGTTTGACCAGAGTGAAACCAGCATGACTACATTTTGCATGCCTAGACTATCTGATCAGATAGAGTAATGATCCATGTAGCCTTAGTCATCAGTCAGGAAATAGGGAAAGATGAGGAAGAGGAAATTCTGAAGGTTGAGATTGACATGATCCAAGAAAGGTACAGAGCTCAAGTTTTAGCAGCAATGAATTGATGGGACAAATGTGAGTTACCAGGCAAGAAAGAGTCTCAGTGCCCAAAATGCTTTTTCGTGAACCACTTTTCTGGCAAAATTACATTGGGGATTATGACTTGTTTAGTGTTACTGTGCCTGCAAGAAATTGTGCTTTATGGCAACATCTACAAGACACATTGTCAAATATATGCTAGCAATTAACACTGTAGCCATTACCCAATGAATTAATGAGTATCTGATATAACTTTGGTAACTCTTTACCCCAGTTCACCATTATGATAAATGGCCATATTCTTTGCAATATGGCCCCCCTTCTAGCCATGTCCACTTGTGTTCTGCTTGGTTCACAGTTCAGAACATGATCCTGTTTTCATCCTAGCTCGAGTTAACATTTGACTTAATATCAACACTTTTTTGTTACCGGTGCTGTACCACCTTCCTCTTGGTTTATTCCTTTGACAACCTGAAACTCCAGCCATTCCCTGGTTCTGATCCACAGGATACTCCTAGGGCTGCCATAACAAAGTAACTCCAAGTGGATGGCTTAAACAACAGAAATTTATTATCTTAGACTTCTGGAGGCTAGAAAAGTGGAATCAAGGTGTAGGCAGAGCCACACTCCCTCCAAAGCTTCTAGAGGAGGATCCTTCCTTGTCTCTTCCAGCTTCTGGTAGACCCAGGTGTTCCTTTGCTTGTAGATGCATCATTCCAGCCTCTGCCTCTCTCGTCACCTGGCGTTCTCCCGGTGTGCTGTTGTCTTCACTTTATCTTCTTCTTTTTTTTTTTTTTTTGTGCTGTACGCGGGCCTCTCACTGCTGTGGCCTCTCCCGCTGCAGAGCACAGGCTCCGGACGCGCCGGCTCAGCGGCCACGGCCCACGGGCCCAGCCGCTCCGCGGCATGTGGGATCTTCCCAGACCGGGGCACGAACCCGTATCCCCTGCATCGGCAGGCGGACTCTCAACCACTGCGCCACCAGGGAAGCCCTATCTTCTTCTTTTTATAAGCATACCTGTCATATTGGATTAAGAGCCCACGTTCCTCCAGTGTGACCTCATCCTAACTCTTTATATCTGCAAAGGTTCTCTTTCCGAATAAGGTAACATTCACAATCACTGCAGGTGGGATGCCCCTCAACAATTCATCTTGGGGGACACGATTTAACTCAAACGTCACTTTTATGAGTGATATTTGTGCATTTCCTGTGTAAACCCTGTGCATCACTTGACATGCTAAGGCTGACATATCCAAAGAAACAAATGCTTATGTCCCTGTTGGTCAAGGAAAATCATCACAGTCACTATTTATAGAAAATCCTGTATATACCAGATACTCTGTGAGGATTAACTTAGTGTTTTCAGCAGCATGCAGGTAGGTATATTCATTTTACAGAGGAGAAGTAGGTCTCATATCACACAATTATCATGGGCCACATCAGATCTGACTCAAAAGTTGGTGCACATTCTGCAACTGTATGACACTGCCCTCGACCCAGAGGGCTTATTAAAGTGCTCTTTGAACAATTAGTGATAAGCATATGGTGGGCACTAAGTGGGTGAAACGTAATCTGGGTCAGGGAAATGGAAAGGGTGTCAAGCCAGTGACACAATGTAATTTGAGTTGATTAACCAAGGGAAGGTTATTTCAGAGAAATTTAATGTTATATAAGCAATACAGGACCCCAATACCCAAACCAGAAATGGGTGAAATTATAATTATAAATTATTATATATAATAAATTATAATTATAAGTGAAATTATAGCTCAACTTCACTTCTAAGCATTGGAGCAAAAACCTTAAGTAAAATTCAGTCATATAAATGTGAAAGGATCATAGCAAATTGAGTTTTCTTTCAGATATGCAAGGATAGCTCAATATTAGAAAACTAAATAATGAAACCTAGCATATTAATATTAATCAGAAGATAAGCCTGTGGCTATGTCCACAGATGCCTAATATGCATTTGATAAAGTATAATACCCTGTCATAATGAGAAATAATTATTTTAGGAGAATAACATAGACAGGAAGGTCTTTAACTTCTTGAGGAGTTAACAGTCAGAAATATCATATTTAGGAGTATAGTAGAAGTACTTCCATAAAAATATGGAATATTATGCCTTCTACCACCTGTAATATTCAGCATTATACTTGAGATATTAGACAATCTTAAACATAAGGGTTAAAAGGATGGGGAAGCAAGAGACAGGCCATCATAGTTGTAGAAGTCACAGTCATGTACCTAGAAGACACAAGGGAATAACTAACAAGCTGTTATCACTAATAAAGTGAGTCCATTATGCTATCCAGATCCAATCTCAAAACACAAAAAAATCAATAGTTTTCCTACATACCAGCCATAAATAACTAGAACATGTAAAATGGTATGAAGTCCCTTCTACAAAAATAATAAAAGCATAAGATATAGGTAAAATCCTCACAAAAACATGCAAAACTTATTGGGAGAAAAATATTAATTCATTAAAGTCCATAACAAAGACCAGAGGAGAAGGAGGATATATATCAGATTCATGAATGACAAGACTCACTATAGAATCCGTGCTTATAAAAGAGAGAATTCTTTCTAGTATACAAATTTAATGCACCTCCATTCGAAAACTCCAAGATTTTTCAGAAGTGGGGAAAAATTGATTCAAAAAATCACATGTAAATAAAAATGAATAAAACAATCCAAGACAATTAAAAAATAGTCATAATGATAATAAGACAAAGTAAGTACAGGCACTTTTTTTTTTACATGAATTACCTCGTTAAGTCCTTAAAACAATAATATGAAGACTAGAAATAGACTTCTATATATGTAACAATTTCATATATGGGAGGGAGAGAAAGAAGAGACTCTTTCAATCAGTGCTCTCGCCCGAATGAGGTATCATTGGCTCTCTGTATGGAAAAATGAAGTAAAACTAGATTTCTGCCTGCACACTATAAAAAACATAAATTCTGGGTAAAGGCCTGTTTTAAGAGAATAAAATAATAGGTAAAGTCATGGAAATGTTTATTAACGTTGCATATTTAATGTCCTTATGGTCATTAAACGTGAAATGGACAACACAATTAAGGATTGAGAAATTTAACCATGTCGATCCTTAAATCTTATGGAGAGAGAAAAAAAATGTCTTCATAACTAAGGTTAAACGTCCAGGGACAGGGGCTTCCCTGGTGGCGCAGTGGTTGAGAGTCCACCTGCCAATGCAGGGCACACGGGTTCGTGCCCCGGTCCAGGAAGATCCCACATGCCGCGGAGCGGCTGGGCCCGTGAGCCATGGCCGCTGAGCCTGCGCGTCCGGAGCCTGTGCTCTGCAACGGGAGAGGCCACAACGGTGAGAGGCTCGCGTACCGCAAAAAAAAAAAAAAAAAAAAAAAAGTCAAGGGACATGCAAATTAAAACAATAGCGAGATACCACAACTCATCTACTAGAATGGCCAAAATACAAAAATACTGGTGACACCAAATTTTGGTGAAGCTGTGGAGTAGCAGGAACTCTCTTTTATTGCTGAAGGGGATGCAAAATGGTGCAGTCACTTTGGAAGACAGTTTGTCAGTTTCTTACAAAACTAAGCATAGCCATACCATATGATCCAGCATGTGCTCCTTGGTGTTTACCCAAAGGAGTTGAAAACAGCTCCACACAAAAACCTGCACATGGAAATATGCAGCTGTATCCATAATTGCCAAAACTTGGAAGCAACCAAGATGTCCTTCAGTAGGTGAATGGGTAAATTAATTATGGTACAGCCAGACAATGGAATATTATTCAACACTGAAAAGAAATGGCCTATCAAGCCATAAAAAGACATGGAGGAAATTTAAATGCATATTACTACGTGAAAGAAGCCAATCTGAAAAAGCTGTGCTGTATGATTTCAACTTGATGTCCTGGAAAAGGCAGAACCATGGAGACAGTAAAAAGATCAGTGCTTGCTAGGGGTTGGGGGAAGGAGGGGTGAATAGGTGGAGCACAGAGGCTTCTTAGGGCAGGGAAAATACTCTGTGTGATACCATAATAATGGATACATATAATAATATATTCGTCCAAATGCAGAGAATGTGTAACATAGAGACTAAGCCGTAAGATAAACTGTGGACATTGGCTGATTATGATGTGTCAATGTAGATTCATTTGTTGTAACAAATGTAGTGCTTTGGTGGAGGATGTTATAATGCGGGAGACTCTGCATGTGTTGCGTGGGTGATATTGGAAATCTCTGTACTTTTCCCTCACTTTTGCTGTGAACCTTAAACCTCTCTAAAAAATTAATTCTGAATACAAAAAAGCCAAGGGACTGATGGGAATACACACTTATAAAAGCAAAGAATGAATACCGTGAATATGTACAGAACTCCATGAATGAATTTTCAAAAGTCACATACATGAATAGAAAGGAAACAGAGATGGACAATACACATAAGAAGAGACGCTCAACCTTGCTTGCACTCTGAAAGCGCAAACTAGAAGGAAATACAGTTTTCACCCATCGAGGTGACGGTAATTAATGTTGGGTAGTACGATGATTAGCTAAAGGTGTGGGAACTCTGGGACTCAAGCTGAAGAGCAACTGCTTGGGAGGGCGCTTTGGCAAGATAGTGTTAAATTTGACATCTGCATCACTCATGCTCCAGCCATTCTGTGTCTTTGTCTCTTTCCTGTATCAGTGATTCTAAAAGTGTATCTCCATTCTAGCAGCATCAGCACCACTTGGGATAATATCAAAAATACAGAGGTTCCAGCCCCACCCTGGGTATACCCAATCAGCAGTTAATGGTTCAGCAGGTCCTCCAGGGTGATCCAAATGCCCAAATTTGACAAGCAGGATTAGGGCCGTTATTAGGGAAATAATAAGGAATGACAGAGCCATGCAGTGGAACACTATAGGCTATAATTAAGCAAATATGGGATAGATCTGTAAGTCTTGCTATGCCAAGTTATATTGTTTCCACAATGCAAGCTATAGAATAGGACGTGAAGAGTAGCCATTTATGCAAGGGGTTCAGGTAAGACTTGAGTCTTACCTCAAATGATTCCATTTGTTATGATGGAGAAAGTATTACGTGTTATGTATGTACATTAAAATGAACAACAACAAAAGGTCTTCCCAAGAGTGACTAGCCCAGCATAGACCAAATAGAATTCACCATCGCCAAGTGGGCCATGTCTGGCATGGTCTCCAAATTGGGGTATGCCCAAACCATACAGTACACCTTGGGCTCTTGGAGAATACATTAGATATTCTGCTTAAATATGCAGTTTTTATATCCTGAAACAGGAAGAAAACATTGAATTTTATAAGTTTTAATAATGGGATGATAAAGGGGCCTTTGTTCTGTACATCAGATGGTTGTCTGCAGTACCCATGATAAACTGAGGGAAGGGTTGATATTCCACCGTGCAGTAATGTACCTCTGATTTTTCATTGTCTTTGGTTTATTCAGTTTAAAAGGTTAATGGAACATGTTCTTTTAATATCACAGAAACTTGATGATACTTTGTAATGGCTAGTGAGGGTAAAAAAAAAATTTGTATTCTATGTTCACAGGTTAAATGATCACTGATGGGAAAAGTTGCAACCTTCACATTTCCCAAAGGAAAAGGTTTCAAGTTTTCCTGAATTTTTCTGTGATGACAGGTGGCTGTCAGAAATATACTACATATTTGAGAAGAAAACACATTTAAAAAGTGGATATTTAAAAGTGGCCCTTAAAAAGTGAAGAGTAAGTTAAGTGCTTTTATAAGTGTGTCATTGCTCTGGAAGGAGCATTTTGAATGTTTGAAAGGACTTGGAATGTTTGATTAATCGTTACATGATTTTGTTGCTAAAATCATGTAAGCCATCTTGTATTTTTTTTCGTATTCGCCCACTTCACAAACCCTGAAAAATAGACGTTCTAAACATTTTCGATTATTCAAACATACAATTTTATTTGGAATTTGGACCCATTTGTTCAAAGCTATTAACATGAAATAACTAAGTTGGATGACCGGAGTGGAAATAAAAAATTACTACCTCAAGTTCAATAAAATATACCTTAATAGGGCTTCCCTGGTGGCGCAGTGGTTGAGAGTCCGCCTGCCGATGCAGGGGACACGGGTTCGTGCCCCGGTCCGAGAAGATCCCACATGCCGCGGAGCGGCTGGGCCCTTGAGCCATGGCCACCGAGCCTGCGTGTCCAGAGCCTGTGCTCCGCAACGGGAGAGGCCACAACAGTGAGAGGCCCACGTACTGGGAAAAAAAAAAAAAAATATATATATATATATATATATATATATACACCTTAATAATAATGAATAATAGCTAACTTTAGTCAGTTACAAGTGAAATTGATCAAGCATGTGCAGAAAGGAGCACTCAGTCTCTTTGCTGTTCAGCTCTCTCTCTGCTATTCTCTTCATTGCTAATTTCTAATAATTCTGTATTTTCTTCCAAAAGCTCCTTTTTCCTTTTCTTGCCTGTCCCACCCATGCCTCTCTCACTTTGGCTGATTTTATGGAAGTTGTTGAAAGATCATCACTGTCTTGCGCAGAAGCCCAGTTCAAGGAACTGATTCACAGCAACCGTGGTCACCGGCCAGGGCTTCAGAACATGTGGTGTCCCATGCATGTGCTGTCAGGTGCAATAATCATTTTTTATGAAGTTTATTTCATTCATTCAAATTTTCAGCCAACACAAATGGGTGTACTTGAGATGAACAAAATATAATTCCTTCCCTCAAAGAACTGGCAACCTAGGGAGGAAACGGTTAATACAACAGCAGTGTACATAGTCGTGGGGAGAGTCTGGGACCATATGGTTTATGTGACCATCTGGGAGGAGAAAGACATCAAGGAAAGTTTCCAGGAGAAGTAGGATTGGCCAGTTGGAAACAGGGCATTTTAAGAGCATACAAAGACAGGAGAGTGAAAAACAGTATAGTTTTGAGAGGAAATTACCGCGGTTTGCTCTGCTGGTAGAAAGCTGGTCCGCAGCGGATGAAATCTGGTTTTAGGCTGTTTTATTCATTGCATTATAAAGTTGTGGTTCTCAGCCCTGGCTGTACATCAGACTTCTCTGGGACCCAACCCTGACACTACTGAATCAGAAATTTCAAGTGGGCCCAGGCACTGGATTTTTTATAAGGTTAGTTAATTCTGAGGGGCTGAGAAGCTTGTCTACAGGTTGTCTGTATTTAATGCTCTTTTGATATTGCAGAGTCCCTACTTTATAGTTTACCTGTTTCAGCATGTATCCATGGCATTCCTAAGTTAGTTAGTTGTTTCCAGGCCTTGGTGTTTGCTGGAGTTGAAGGCAGCACTTTTACAGATTTGAGCAGAGCTTACTAAGAGTCCTCAGCACTAACTTGAGCATAAAGTTATTAGTCTGATTTAATGTGCAGGAATAACCTTAATAGCCAGACAATGAAAGTCTTGAATACCATGCTAAGTTATTTAAAATTTAAATTGACTGAAAAGGTGGATAATCAAACAGAGCAAAACCAACCAGGGTTAAAAATTAGATGTGGCCATCAGGTAATGACTTCAGTTTAAAAATCTCCTGAAAATACCTTTAATTTGGGTTTGAACAAGAGGAACATAACTGGATTTTCAGCGTCTTCTCCAAACACAGTAAAGTCCGAGCGAGCAGTGTTCTACAGATGAGTATCAGCTGTGTATTTGTTGGGAAATCAGGCATTAATTTCTAGAGCCCTGTCAATACATATTCATTTCTTTATACGTCCATGTAAAAGTGCATTAGAAATGGGACCTGGTCTCAGCAGGAAGTAGAAATATTCTCCCAACAAAATGCAACTGTATTTTAGGATTCACTTTCATCTTTCTTATTGAAACTCCAAAGATCGCTGTATAAAGTAATCTTCATAGAAATAATCCTTCCTAACTCATCTCAAAACTAGAGTCAGGCAGGCACACGCATGCATGCACACTCACATGTACACACACTGAGCCCATTATTAAGTGATGGGAGTTTGTGCAAAATCCAATAATTTCTAATATAAACAGCCAAAAATTTCAAATGAAGTTTCAATAATCCTTTCTGTTAATTAAAAATCTTAAATACTCCCGATTCAGCTTACTAAGAAATAAAAAGTAAACTTTACAAGTGCTCTACATAACTAGACTGATTGCAGATGTGATTAGAGTAGTCATAACTGGAGAACCTATTTCACAGTGTAGCTATGGTGGCATAGACGTGATTCCCTAGAAAAGTGGCTAAAACACAGTGTTTAATAAATCATGAATTACGATTGTTAATATTGCTGCATTTATTTTATCTGTGATTTATGTTCACTCTCAGATCTTTTTCTGAGTTGTGACATAGTTAGAAATATCTTATAGGTCTTGATTATGAACAGACTTTTCAATCTAGGTGTACATATGCATAATAATTTTGCTTAGCTCTATTTAAGCAGAATAGTATATAAAGATACCACTGCTTAAGTGAATAAAATTTATTAGTAGTACTGAAGACTTGCATTTACAAACATTTTGTGTCTTTAATAACTTGCCCACTGTAGTGTAGTCCAGAAATTCTACGTTGGAGTGGGATAATTCTGTCCATAACATGTCACAGATGGAGAGCTGACTTTAGCTCTGGAGCACATGTAAGTTGTTGCTATGACTTTATTGTTTAACCAATTTCGCATCTTTGTGGCAGCCAAGCATTAAGAAGGTAAAGAGTCCCTTCCTCTGGAATTTTCATGATCTGACTGCTGGCTTACGAGTCCGTTCTAACACTTAGAAAAAAAAGAAACTCTCGGGCAATAATAATATGAAAATGTGGGTAAACCCTAAGCTATCACCGGGAATCACAAACTCAGTATATTAGTTAGCATAACGTGAAAACTTTGGACCATTGAAGATAAATGTTTATTCATGAGAGTTATTAAGGAAAAAGTGCCAAACTTAGAAGGAGAGAGATTTCAAAGAAGAGTTATTCATTTTTTACTTCAGTTCAGTTTCTTTCATCCAAAATAAACTGATTTGCTTTAATGATCCTAGGATAGTTTCACATCATCTTTGTCATTTCATTTTTATTTTGTCTAACACCTGAAAATGTTTTATCTGTATCTTGCTCCAGCCTTTTCTGATTTAAGGAAAGAAGTGAATTTCCAACATCAGTTAATTTTCGTAACACCTCTCTGGAAAATCAGTAGCATTTACTTTTCTGGCCTGGGTATTGAGGGACTTAAGGTGTCATGCTTTATTTATAACCACTGCAATGATTTATCGAACAGAGAGCACCCTGGGAAGCTACATCACTTTAAAAAGTATTAATACATTAATAGAGTAACGGAAAGCAGTCTCAAGGAAATATGCAAATTGAAGCATTCGCTTCTGAGAGGGCTGTCTTACACTTTTCTAAAATACAATTATGACAGTTGTAGAAGCGGCTCGTGATGATAGAGAAAGAAGCAGCAGCCCCTGGGGTCCGGGAGCTGTCCTGGCGCCCAGGGCTCCACCCGGATCATCCGCACTTCAGCAGGGGGAGGTGGGCCAGGCGTGCAGCCCCGAGCTGGTACACGGAGATGCTCCAGGGAGCACCGCTGCTAAAGGAGATAGCAGCGGGACAGCCATCCATGACTGCCCAGAACACTTCACTGTCCAGCGCGAGAGGCTGCAGGGCCAGTTCCCCTTCAGGCCTGGGAGCTGAGATTCAGGAAGGGGCTCAAGTCCAAACACCATATCCTGGTCTTACCAGTATGTCACCAGTTCTGCTATGGGGGAGGAATTCTCTTCCCCTCTTGAAAAAGTTGGGGAAGATGCTAACAGCCCATCTCCAAAATTCAATCAAGGCACTTTCTTCTGCAAGATAAATTCTGACACTAGTTGCTAAGGTTCATTTGTCTGTTTTCACCGTATAACCTCCAAGTTTGGGATACTATTATATTTTCTATTTTGCAGTTTCCGTTTTTTCTCTGTTAACAATATGTGACTGGAGTATTTTTATTCCACTTCTTCTTTCAACTATGTTAAATAGTATAGATCTATTTTGATAGAAAATGCATTAAGCAACCAATTTGTATTTTATTCACTTTAAACTGGAGCTTAATTTTTTTAATTAGCTTTTAATATTTGATGTTAAGGTGTTCAAGGTACTGTAAAGTATTTAAAAATGGTTATCTTGTTAAAAAACCACACTGATGGGCTTCCCTGGTGGCGCAGTGGTTGGGAGTCCGCCTGCCGATGCAGGGGACGCGGGTTCGTGCCCCGGTCCGGGAAGATCCCACATGCTGTGGAGCGGTTGGGCCCGTGAGCCATGGCCGCCGAGCCTGCGCGTCCGGAGCCTGTGCTCCGCAACGGGAGAGGCCACAACAGTGAGAGGCCCGCATACCGCAAAAAAAAAAAAAAAAACACACTGATTAACCTTTCTTTACTTCAGCCATCATTATTTATTATATTTCTTTTAAAACCCTACCTGTCCTACTTCTAACCAGATGGCTTACAAAATTGTTAGTGACTATTTTTGACCCACAAATTATCATAATCTTTTACTAGGTATATGTAAATATTATAATATTGGGATACATTAATTATGTTTCAGTGTGTTATAATTCTCAGTATATACTGTAACTCATATTTTGTTGGGAGGAAAACAACTATGCATAATTGTTGCAATTAGATAAACAACTGTAATCAAGAATTTTTTGTTTTTCCTTTGTGTGCACATATAAGCAAGATAGACATACATGTAGTCACGTAATTTGCATGCACAGTAGAAGAAAAGTATGGCACAAATTGTGCCTGTATTATCAGTTGCTGCATAACCAATTACCACAAAGTTAGTGGCTGAAAACAACACCCATCCGTTATCTCACACAGTGTCTGTAGGTCAGAGGTCCAGCCGTGGCTTAGCTGGTCCTTAGCTCAGCACACCGCCAGGCTGAAATCAAGGCACTGGCCAGGCTGCAGTCTCACCTGCAGGCTCGACTAGGGAATGATGCACTTCCGCATTCTTTCAGGTTGTTGGCAGAATTCATTTCCTTTTGGCTGTAGAAGTCATGGGGCTTGCCTGTTCATAGCTGATAACAGAGAAAGATAGTCTGTGGCTTCAAGTTTTTTATCTCTAGACCTGCTTTAAAGAGCTCACCTGATTAGGTCAGGCCCACCAGGGCACTGGACATCCATTGTATTTACAAGTCTTGCCCACACTGAAGAGGAGGGCATATAACACAAGGGCAGAGGTATTAGGGGTCATTTTAGAGTTCTGCCTCCCATCTCCCATTTCCCAAATTCAGTTATTACTGGCATTCTTTGAGTTACTAGTATATGATAGAACCTGTATTATTATCATTTATTAAGCACTTAAAATCGTTATTTTCACAAAAATTTTAAATGTGCCACATTTAAAATTTCTCTTATTTTCCATTGTCCACTTGACTTCCATGAACATTTGTTTGATGGCTTGCATGTTTTCCAGTATGTCAACAATTGTTGTCACTTTGCCATAGCTTATTTCCATATTTCCATAGCTCATTTCCACCAAGGCACCGATACATTTTACTGTTATCAACATCGTATTCGTTCACTGATCCCAGCAGAAAGTCTCCTTATTCTCTAGTGGGTTTTGTGAACTGTTGTTGTTTTTGTTCTACTCTGTTTTGCAGCCACAACTGTGGGCACAGTGTCTACTGAACGTGGTTGCGATGCCCTGCCGTGTAAGTGGGTTTACAGGGCTCCTCCCTGACTCTCCTAGCTTCTCTGTGAGCGTTCTCTCACCCAGGGCACCACGGAGAGCCATCACCCATGAAGTCCTGGGGAATGGGACTACCGCGTGGGTGGTCAGGGCCTTAGCTACCCCTGGTGGCCTTGGGAAGGAAACTAGGAATTCCCTGAGCAGTGGAGCAGAGTAATGTCTTTTTTAGAAATAGAGCAGGTGATGTAATTGTAGGTGGCAAATGGGAAGCCCTGCCAGGATGAAACAGTGGTGCCTGTTTGGCAGTTGGTAGTGGGCATCATGACTGGGTCTGCTTGTCTACCAGTAATTCCATGTGTGTATGCCCAGCTTTCGCTTGCCACGTGGAGGCACACCAACTAGAGCAATCATCCGAATTTTTCTCAGCAACTGTGTCACTCCTGTCCCCTTGGTTGCTGCAGAGCCTGCGAACTGGCAGGTATGATCCCACCCCTCTTTCTTCTCTTTGGGATCTGCCTCTCCATTGCCCTGCTTCTTAATTGGTTAAGTTGGCCAAAGGCACCCTCAGTCCGTCTAGCTATGTATATGCTTCAGTATTAGAATTCCTTCTGACCCACAGCTATAAACCGCATTCACCAAAGTCCACTAGACCAGCACTGAAGGTGAATTTTCTCTGTACATTTGCCTGAATCTTGCATCAGTCTCTTCTTTGGTTCTAAACCTGAGTGCGAAACATGAGTGCAATTTACTCAGCTTCCTAGAGTATTCACATCATAAATGTTGGGGAGTTGTTTTATTTTATTTTTTTTATTTTTTTATTTTTTAGCTGGGAGGCCTCTTGTGGACCAGTGTCCTGAAGTTGCCTCTCCCACCTAAGCGGCACAGCACTAACTCCTGGCTGCAGCACCAAGAGCCTTTCATCCACACGGCTTCTTTTTTTTTTTTTTTTTTTTTTTTATATATAGTGATATGTTTATAGCGTTTTTATATAACATCTGATATCATTTATTATTTTATGCTCCAGAATGTGGTTGTCCACGAATGGGCCCTGGTTTCCTCATACTTTTTTTTTTTTATTTTTTTTTATTTTTTAAACATCTTTATTGGAGTATAATTGCTTTACAATGGTATGTTAGTTTCAGCTTCACAACAAAATGAATCAGTTATATATATACATATGTTCCCATATCTCTTCCCGCTTGCGTCTCCCTCCCTCCCACCCTCCCTATCCCACCCCTCCAGGCGGTCACAAAGCACCGAGCTGATCTCCCTGTGCTATGCGGCTGCTTCCCACTAGCTATCTACCTTACGTTTGGTAGTGTATATATGTCCATGCCTCTTTATCGCTTTGTCACCGTTAACCCTTTCCCCTCCCCATAGCCTCAAGTCCATTCTCTAGTAAGTCTGTGTCTTTATTCCTGTTTCACCCCTAGGTTTTTCATGACATTTTTTTTTCTTAAATTCCATATATATGTGTTAGCATACGGTATTTGTCTCTCTCTTTCTGACTTACTTCACTCTGTATGACAGACTCTAGGTCTATCCACCTCATTACAAATAGCTCAATTTCGTCTCTTTTTATGGCTGAGTAATATTCCATTGTATATATGTGCCACATCTTCTTTATCCATTCATCCGATGATGGACACTTAGGTTGTTTCCATCTCTGGGCTATTGTAAATAGAGCTGCAATGAACATTTTGGTACATGACTCTTTTTGAATTATGGTTTTCTCAGGGTATATGCCCAGTAGTGGGATTGCTGGGTCATATGGTAGTTCTATTTGTAGCTTTTTAAGGAACCTCCATACTGTTCTCCACAGTGGCTGTATCAATTTACATTCCCACCAACAGTGTAAGAGGGTTCCCTTTTCTCCACACCCTCTCTAGCATTTATTGTTTCTAGATTTTTTGATGATGGCCATTCTGACTGGTGTGAGATGATATCTCATTGTAGTTTTGATTTGCATTTCTCTAATGATTAGTGATGTTGAGCATTCTTTCATGTGTTTGTTGGCACTCTGTATATCTTCTTTGGAGAAATGTCTATTTAGGTCTTCTGCCCATTTTTGGATTGGGTTGTTTGTTTTTTTGTTATTAAGCTGCATGTGCTGCTTATAAATTTTGGAGATTAATCCTTTGTCAGTTGCTTCATTTGCAAATATTTTCTCCCATTCTGAGGGTTGTCTTTTGGTCTTCTTTATGGTTTCCTTTGCTGCGCAAAAGCTTTTAAGTTTCATTAGGTCCCATTTGTTTACTTTTGTTTTTATTTCCATTTCTCTAGGAGGTGGGCCAAAAAGGACCTTGCTGTGATTTATGTCATAGAGTGTTCTATGTTTTCCTCTAAGAGTTTGATAGTTTCTGGCCTTACATTTAGGTCTTTAATTTGAGCTTATTTTTGTGTATGGTGTTAGGGAGTGATCTAATCTCATACTTTTACATGTAGCTGTCCAGTTTTCCCAGCACCACTTATTGAAGAGGCTGTCCTTTCTCCACTGTACATTTCTGCCTCCTTTGTCAAAGATAAGGTGACCATATGTGCGTGGGTTTATCTCTGGGCTTTCTATCCTGTTCCATTGATCTATCCTTCTGTTTTTGTGCCAGTACCATACTGTCTTGATTACTGTAGCTTTGTAGTATAGTCTGAAGTCAAGAAGCCTGATTCCTCCAGCTCCATTTTTCGTTCTCAAGATTGCTTTGGCTATTCGGGGTCTTTTGTGTTTCCATACAAATTGTGAAATTTTTTGTTCTAGTTCTGTGAAAAATGCCAGTGGTAGTTTGATAGGGATTGCATTGAATCTGTAGATTGCTTTGGGTAGTAGAGTCATTTTCACAATGTTGATTCTTCCAATCCAAGAACACGGTATATCTCTCCATCTATTTGTATCATCTTTAATTTCTTTCATCAGTGTCTTATAATTTTCTGCATACAGGTCTTTTGTCTCCTTAGGTAGGTTTATTCCTAGGTATTTTATTCTTTTTGTTGCAATGGTAAATGGGAGTGTTTTCTTGATTTCACTCAGATTTTTCACCTTAGTGTATAGGAATGCCAGAGATTTCTGTGCATTAATTTTGTATCCTGCTACTTTACCAAATTCATTGATTAGCTCTAGTAGTTTTCTGGTAGCATCTTTAGGATGCTCTATGTATAGTATCATGTCATCTGCAAACAGTGACAGCTTTACTTCTTCTTTTCCGATTTGGATTCCTTTTATTTCCTTTTCTTCTCTGATTGCTGTGGCTAAAACTTCCAAAACTATGTTGAATAAGAGTGGTGAGAGTGGGCAACCTTGTCTTGTTCCTGATCTTAGTGGAAATGCTTTCAGTTTTTCACCATTGAGGACGATGTTGGCTGTGGGTTTGTCATATATGGCCTTTATTATGTTGAGGAAAGTTCCCTCTATGCCTACTTTCTGCAGGGTTTTTATCATAAATGGGTGTTGAATTTTGTCAAAAGCTTTCTCTGCATCTATTGAGATGATCATATGGTTTTTCTCCTTCAATTTGTTAATATGGTGTATCACGTTGATTGATTTGCGTATATTGAAGAATCCTTGCATTCCTGGAATAAACCCCACTTGATCATGGTGTATGATCCGTTTAATGTGCTGTTGGATTCTGTTTGCTAGTATTTTGTTGAGGATCTTTGCATCTATGTTCATCAGTGATATTGGCCTGTAGTTTTCTTTCTTTGTGACATCCTTGTCTGGTTTTGGTATCAGGGTGATGGTGGCCTCGTAGAATGAGTTGGGGAGTGTTCCTCCCTCTGCTATATTTTGGAAGAGTCTGAGAAGGATAGGTGATAGCTCTTCTCTAAATGTTTGATAGAATTCGCCTGTGAAGCCATCTGGTCCTGGGCTTTTGCTTGTTGGAAGATTTTTAATCACAGTTTCAATTTCAGTGCTTGTGATTGGTCTGTTCATATTTTCTATTTCTTCCTGATTCAGTCTTGGCAGGTTGTGCCTTTCTAAGAATTTGTCCATTTCTTCCAGGTTGTCCATTTTATTGGCATAGAGTTGCTTGTAGTAATCTCTCATGATCTTTTGTATTTCTGCAGTGTCAGCTGTTACTTCTCCTTTTTCATTTCTAATTCTATTGATTTGAGTCTTCTCCCTTTTTTTCTTGATGACTCTGGCTAATGGTTTATCAATTTTGTTTATCCTTTCAAAGAACCAGCTTTTAGTTTTATTGATCTTTGCTATCGTTTCCTTCATTTCTTTTTCATTTATTTCTGATCTGATTTTTATGATTTCTTTCCTCCTGCTAACTTTGGGTTTTTTTTGTTCTTCTTTCTCTAATTGCTTTAGGTGCAAGGTTAGGTTGTTTATTCGAGATGTTTCCTGTTTCTTAAGGTAAGATTGTATTGCTATAAACTTCCCTCTTAGAACTGCTTTTGCTGCATCCCATAGATTTTGAGTCGTCGTGTCTCCATTGTCATTTGTTTCTAGGTATTTTTTGATTTCCTCTTTGATTTCTTCAGTGATCACTTCGTTATTAAGTAGTGTATTGTTTAGCCTCCATGTGTTTGTATTTTTTACAGATCTTCTCCTGTAATTGATATCGAGTCTCATAGCGTTGTGGTCGGAAAAGATACTTGATACAATTTCAATTTTCTTAAATTTACCAAGGCTTGATTTGTGACCCAAGATATGATCTATCCTGGAGAATGTTCCATGAGCACTTGAGAAAAATATGTATTCTGTTGTTTTTGGATGGAATGTCCTATAAATATCAATTAACTCCATCTTGTTTAATGTATCATTTAAAGCTTCTGTTTCCTTATTTATTTTCATTTTGGATGATCTGTCCATTGGTGAAAGTGGGGTGTTAAAGTCCCCTACTATGAATGTTTTACTGTCGATTTCCCCTTTTATGGTTGTCAGTATTTGCCTTATGTATTGAGGTGCACCTATGTTGGGTGTATAAATATTTACAATTGTTATATCTTCCTCTTGGATCGATCCCTTGATCATTATGTAGTGTCCTTCTTTGTCTCTTCTAATAGTCTTTGTTTTAAAGTCTATTTTGTCTGATATGAGAATTGCTACTCCAGCTTTCTTTTGGTTTCCATTTGCATGAAATACCTTTTTCCATCCCCTTAGTTTCAGTCTGTATGTGTCTCTAGGTCTGAAGTGGGTCTCTTGTAGACAGCAAATATATGGGTCTTGTTTTTGTATCCATTCAGCCAATCTGTGTCTTTTGGTGGGAGCATTTAGTCCATTTACATTTAAGGTAATTATCGATATGTGTGTTCCCATTCCCATTTTCTTAATTATTTTGGGTTTGTTATTGTAGGTCTTTTCCTTCTTTTTTGTTTCTTGCCTAGAGAAGTTCCTTTAGCAGTTGTTGTAGAGCTGGTTTGGTGGTGCTGAACTCTCTCAGCTTTTGCTTGTCTGTAAAGGTTTTAATTTCTCCATCAAATCTGAATGAGATCCTTGCTGGGTAGAGTAATCTTGGTTGCACGTTTTTCTCCTTCAACACTTTCAATATGTCCTGCCACTCCCTTCTGGCTTGCAGAGTTTCTGCTAAAAGATCAGCTGTTAACCTTATGGGGATTCCCTTGTGTGTTATTTGTTGTTTTTCCCTTGCTGCTTTTAATATGTTTTCTTTGTATTTAATTTTTGACAGTTTGATTAATATGTGTCTTGGCGTATTTCTCCTTGGATTTATCCTGTATGGGACTCTCTGTGCTTCCTGGACTTGATTAACTATTTCCTTTCCCATATTCGGGAAGTTTTCAACTATAATCTCTTCAAATATTTTCTCAGTCCCTTTCTTTTTCTCTTCTTCTTCTGGAACCCCTATAATTCGAATGTTGGTGCGTTTAATGTTGTCCCAGAGGTCTCTGAGACTGTCCTCAGTTCTTTTCATTCTTTTTCCTTTATTCTGCTCTGCAGTAGTTATTTCCACTATTTTATCTTCCAGGTCACTTATCCGTTCTTCTGCCTCAGTTATTCTGCTATTGATCCCATCTAGAGTACTTTTAATTTCATTTATTGTGTTGTTCATCATTGCTTGTTTCATCTTTAGTTCTTCTAGGTCCTTGTTAACTGATTCTTGCATTTTGTCCATTCTATTGTCCATTCTATCTCCAAGATTTCGGATCAACCTTACTATCATTATTCTGAATTCTTTTTCAGGTAGACTACCTATTTCCTCTTCATTTGTTAGGTCTGGTGGGTTTTTATCTTGCTCCTTCATCTGCTGTGTGTTTTTCTGTCTTTTCATTTTGCTTATCTTACTGTGTTTGGGGTCTCCTTTTTTGCAGGCTGAAGGTTCGTAGTTCCTGTTGTTTTTTGTGTCTGTCCCCAGTGGCTAAGTTTGGTTCAGTGGGTTGTGTAGGCTTCCTGGTGGAGGGTACTAGTGCCTGTGTTCTGGTGGATGAGGCTGGATCTTGTCTTTCTGGTGGGCAGGTCCACGTCTGGTGGTGTGTTTTGGGGTGTCTGTAGACTTATTATGATTTTGGGCAGCCTCTCTGCTAATGGGTGGGGTTGTGTTCCTGTCTTGCTAGTTGTTTGGCATAGGATGTCCAGCACTGTAGCTTGCTGGTCGTTGAGTGAAGCTGGGTGCTGGTGTTGAGATGGAGATCTCTTGGAGATTTTTGCTGTTTGATATTATGTGCAGCTGGGAGGCCTCTTGTGGACCAGTGTCCTGAAGTTGGCTCTCCCACGTCAGAGGAAGAGCACTGACTCCTGGCTGCAGCACCAAGAGCCTTTCATCCACAGGGCTCCTTAATTTGGGATGATTCGTTGTCTATTCAGGTATTCCACAGATGCAGGGTATATCAAGTTGATTGTGGAGCTTTAATCCGCTGCTCCTGAGGCTGCTGGGAGAGATTTCCCTTTCTCTTCTTTGTTCTCACAGTTCCCAGGGGCTCAGCTTTGGATTTGGCCCCGCCTGTGCGTGTAGGTCGCCGGAGGGTGTCTGTTCTTTGCTCAGACAGGACGGGGTTAAAGGAGCCGCTGATTCGGAGGCTCTGGCTCACTCAGGCCGGGGGGTAGGGAGGGTCACGGAGTGTGGGGCGGGCCTGCGGCGGCAGAGGCCAACGTGACGTTGCAGCCTGAGGCGCGTCGTGCGTTCTCCCGGGGGAGTTGTCCCTGGATCCCGGGACCCTGGCAGTGGCGGGCTGCACAGGCTCCCCGTAAGGGCATGTGGCTAGTGACCTGTGTTCGCACACAGGCCTCCTGGTGGTGGCAGCAGCGGCCTTAGCGTCTCATGTCTGTCTCTGGGCTCCGCACCTTCAGCCGCGGCTCGTGCCCGTCCCTGGAGCTCTCTCAAGCAGCGCTCTTAATCCCCTCTCCTCGTGCACCAGGAAACAAAGAGGGACGTAAAAGTCTCTTGCCTCTTCGGCAGGTCCAGACTTTTCCCCGGACTCTCTCCCGGCTAGCCGCGGTGCACTAATGCCCTGCAGGCTGTGTTCACGCCGCCAACCCCAGTCCTCTCCCGGCGCTCTGACAAAAGCCGGAGCCTCAGCTCCCAGTCCCGCCCGCCCCGGCGGGCGAGCAGACAAGCCTCTCGGCTGGTGAGTTCCGGTCGGCCCGATCCTCTGCGCTGGAATCTGTCCCCTTTGCCCTCCGCACCCCTGTTGCTGTGCTCTCCTCCGCGGCTCCCAAGCTCCCCCACTCCGCCTCCCGAAGTCTCCGCCCGCGAAGGGGCTTCCTAGTGTGTGGACACTTTTCCTCCTTCACAGCTCTCTCCCGCTGGTGCAGGATCCGTCCCTATCCTTTTGTCTCTGTTTAGTTTTTTCTTTTGCCCTAACCAGGTACGTGGGGGGTTCCTTGCCTTTTGGGAGGTCTGAGGTCTTCTGCCAGCGTTCAGTAGGTGCTCCGTAGGAGTTGTTCCACGCGTAGATGTATTTCTGGTGTATCTGTGGGGAGGAAGGTGATCTCCGCGTCTTACTCTTCCGCCATCTTCCCGGAAGTCCGGGGAGTTGTTTTATAATCACAGGAGAGATCAACATGTAGAAGAGAAATAAAATTCTTATATCATAAAGAAATATGATAATGAAATATGTGAAAGATATTGTGCATTTCATGGTGAACCTAGATAGTTCAAAGATGAAAAAAGGTTAAATTAGGCCCAAGCCAATGATTTTTTTCGGCACGCTGCTTGAAATAAATTTTTGGTAGTGATATGCAACCATTATTAAAATATTGCAGCAGTAGATAACAAAGGATGAAGTTTTAAAAGAAAAAACATACATATATGTAGACTTGCTTTTATGCTGCCATGTTGACACAGGATTTGCTTGGATGGAGCCTAGATGATGGGTCTACCTTAGCCATTTTGTTGCCTTGTTATAGGATGACATAGGGTTAGTCTTCAATCTTATTCCTTAAAAGCAAATTCTAAATATCGTAAGTTTACAAAAGATAATTTTTTTCATACTTAGCATTTAGTAGAGCGGTAGCTTTCAAACAGTGGTACATATTAAAGTTACCTTCCCAAATCCAGTGTTCACCCCAGCTCAATTTCATCAGAATCTCTTGGGACAAGGACCTAGGTATCAATATACTGATACTGATATATCAATATGTATATCAAATATATATTGATATCAATAAATATCAATATATATTTAAATCCAGACAATCCCAAAGTATAGACAAGTCTAAGAACCACTGTAGCAGTAATTTAAAAGTAGTACATTCCAAATAGTCAGCGTGTAGAAATTAGAGAGATGGTGGTTACCAAATACATGGCCATGTTATCAAACGTGGTCATTGTGATACATTGCCAGTGTCATTCAGTGTAGAGAAACTCAAAGGAGAAAAGATTGTGAATATATTTTTTTTGCACTGGTGATAAATCAGTTGTCAGCCTGTGTGAATTATCTAATGTGTAAATTGTTACGTATATTTCAGAGAAAAGCAGACATTTCCCCTTGTATGTTACTCTTCATTTCAAAATCTATCTTAACATAGGTTATGTTCACAAAGCACCCTGCAGTTTTATCAAGTATTCTCCAAATTATAAAACTTATTGCAAAAAGACAGTTGAAGTGCAGTAACAAGCAAAAGCAAGGAGGCCCTTGGGGAAAGGAGCCCTCAACCTTTGACTGTAAGCTCCCAGAGGGCAGGACCCAGTATTGTTCATTTCTCTGCATTCCTCAGAATCCTTAATGCTTGGTTGTGTTTCCATTAAACTCTGGATACTTGGGAAGTGATCGTGGTAGGGAATTTATAGATTGGAATGATGATGCAGTGAGAAAGGGCATGAAATTGGAAAGGCATGGCCTTTTTTTATTCAGCTGGGTGGACCTCAAGCTGGGTTGTATTTAGTTCCCTCCTCTGTAAATGGGATTAGTGTCCTCTATCTTATCAGCTTGGTTAAGTGAGATAGTATCTGTAAAACTCCTAGGGACTGCAATAACATATGTATGTTAACATAGTTCTTTTCCATACCTGTCTTGAAAACAGTTTATCTGTGTATTTAGGTAAAGCAGTGGCTATAAAAAGGAAATAAAGTAGTTGGCTTGGGACAAAGGTTAAGGATGTTATCACATTTAAATTTGAAGGAAATGGAGAGCCCTTTATTGGTTAAAGAAACTCTTGTAGAATACAATTCAATTTCAAAAAAAACAACCCAATCATAAAATGGGCAGAAGACCTAGATAGACATTTCTCCAAAGAAGACATACAGATGGCCAATAAGCACATGAAAAGATCTTAACACTGCTAATTATTAGAGAAATGCAAATCAAAACTACAATAAGGGGCTTCCCTGGTGGCGCAGTGGTTGAGAGTCCGCCTCCCGATACAGGGGACGCGGGTTCATGCCCCGGTTCGGAAAGATCCCACATGCCGTGGAGCGGCTAGGCCCGTGAGCCATGCTGCTGAGCCTGTGCGTCCGGAGCCTGTGCTCCGCAGTGGGAGAGGCCACAACAGTGAGAGGCCCACATACCGCAAAAAAAACCAAAAAAACAAAACTACAATGAGGTATCACACTGGTATCACACTGTTCAGAATGGCCATCATAAAAAGTCTACAAATAACAAATGCTGGAGAAAAGGGAACCCTCCTGTACTGTTGGTAGAAATGTAAATTGGTGCAGCCACGATGGAAAACAGTATGGAGGTTACTTAAAAAACTGAAAATAGAGGTACCGTATGATCCAGCAGTCCCACTCCTGGGCATATATCCGGAGAAAACTCTAATTCGAAAAAATAATTGCACCTCAGTGTTCATAGCAGCACTATTTACATTAGCCAAGACATGGACCCACCTAAGTGTCCATTGACAGCTGAATGGAAAAGAAGCTGTGGATATATACAATGGAATGTTACTCAGCCATAAAAAAGAATGAAATAACGCCCTTTGCAGCAACATGGATGGACCTAGAGATTATCATACTAAGTGAAGTAAGTCAGAAGGACAGATACCATACGATATCACTTATATGTGGAGTCTAAAATATTGAATATGATACGAGTGAACTTACTTACAAAACAGAGACTCACAGACATAGAAAACAAATTTATGGTTACCAAAGGGGAAAGGGGCTGGGGGAGGGATTAATTAGGAGTTTGGGATGAAAATATACATACTGTTACATATAAAATAATCAACAAGGACCTACTGTGTAGCACAGGGAACTATACTCAGTATCCTGTAATAAGCCCTAATGGAAAAGAATGTGAAAAAAGAATACATAGATATATCTGAGTCACTTTGCTGTAACCAGAACTAACACAACATTGTAAATCAACTACAGTTTTAAAAAATTGTAAATTAAATATTCAAACATTAAAAATAAAAAAAGAAATTCTTGTAGAAATCCATGGCCCCAGGTACTTTGCTTTCCTTGTTTTCCACCTCAGTGGGAAATGACTGGCCAACTTCTGATGGGCTCTTTGGCTCCCTGATGATGTCACTGCCCTGTTTGCTTGTAGGGCTGGCCTTGGGGAAGTCATAGAGAAGGAAGGCACCGCCTGCTTTCAGCATCTCCAGGTTCAGCTTTCTGTGCCACCTTCCTTGCACCAAGGAAGCACCCCTGCCAGCCTCTCTCCACACCCCCATCCCTCTCCTGGTAGGAGCCAGTGAGAGAGCGTCTGTGTGACTGGGGGTGGGCGTGCTAGGTGGGATCTTCTCTTCTCTGAACTGGGGATAGGGGTCCATGGGTTCAATCACATTCTGCCTTCAGAGGTTTGCCATCTGGGGGTTCTCACTCAGGGGTGATGAGAGGTGCCATTTCACAGAACAGTCACCAAGGCCTCAACACTCCCTGGGGTGGGGGGGGGCAGCGGGAGGAGTCATGGTGGCCTTTGGGGGCCAGTGCAGTGTGAACAGAGGCAGTCCTTCCTCATCTTCCCCAGGTGGAGGGGCGGCTCGGGACCCTGGAGGGTGTTCCCTTCCTGAGGTCACGGCAGTGACTGACAGAGGTGGGCGATGCCAGCACGAGTGGAGTTGACCACTCGCTGAAGTTGACCATCGGGAAGAAGTGTTGTGATGGCTGGCTGGCATTGCTTTGAATTTTGGTTTCTGGGTGGGTGAAAGATGGGTCCCACCTGTGCCCAGGGGCTCAGAACTGGGCTGCAGAAGGTGGATGAGATGGGAGCCCTCGGCTTCCCAGGGGACACAGTGGTGCACTGCTCTCAGGCATGTGACTTGAAGGTTGCAGGTGGGTCATCTGGATGGCTTGGTCCCTCCTCTACAGGGTCTGCTGATGCTCAGAACAGATTCTGTGGTCCGACCTGCTCTCACGTGGCATGGGAGAGCTTTGTCTTTCCAGGAGCTGTACAGGTGGGGCCCCTTCCAGAAAGGAGACGTCACACTCAACAGGGAAAGTCACATGAAGTCCCCATTAAAAAAAAAAACAAACCCGGGGCTTCCCTGGTGGCGCAGTGGTTGAGAGTCCGCCTGCCGATGCAGGGGACACGGGTTCGTGCCCCAGTCCGGGAAGATCCCACGTGCCGCGGAGCGGCTGGGCCCATGAGCCATGGCCGCTGAGCCTGTGCGTCCGGAGCCTGTGCTCTGTAACGGGAGAGGCCACAGCAGTGAGAGGCCCGCGTACCGCAAAAAAAAGAAGAAAAAAAATCCTGCTTTGACCTTTCCCAAATCCTAGAAGAGGAAGAGAGAGAAGAGAGAAGTTGCAGCATGTAGCCTCCACGCTCTGTACAGTAGAAAACAGAAAATTGACTTGAGAATGATGTTGGGGTCTTAAAATTGACAAGCATTAAGTCCTATTAACTGAAACAAGACTGTTTTAGTAACCAAGTCAATGAAAATTTAATAAGTTGGACTCAGCTGTCCTGAAGCAAACCAGCCACCCAGCAGAAAAGGAAAGATTGACAAATCACAACAGGTAGAAGTTACTGGAGAAGAGAAAACCATTTGATATTTATACATCAACAACTGGCAACTTCTCATATAACCAAGAATAGATACTTTGAGACCAGGAGAAGCTGTGATAACAGCTGATCTCCGTCTAAGTGACTTACCAGTTCTGCCGACTCATTACCAATGTTCTAACCCATGTCAGCACCCTGTTATAAGCCAGTAGATAACCCATGTTATATGCAGACTGAGATCACCATCTTTCTGGGCACTCTCTGTACAAGGCACCCTATGATTTCCCCCGCCCCACCCAGGGCTTGTTTGTGCCCCTCGTGTTACCATGAATTGGTAATTTAGCTAAATAGCATATAAACCAATGGAATGGAAGGTCAAAGTGAAAGCTGTTGTTTCAATGAAAGCTACAGTAAGTGCTGGAAGGTGAGAATGAAAAGGTAGCCATTGGATTACGGTGTGGGAGAAAGCAGTAAGAAGTATGGTTAAAAAAAATCATAAAAACCCAAAATTGGTCTTCATTCAATCTATTTCACGGTTTTGTTTTTTAATCCGCCCACCATTTTCAAATAACTGAGATGTGAACTCATAGAGCCCACACCATGCATTACATATAATGTGTGAGGATAACGTGACCTTCTGATCCAAGGCTCAGACCTCACAATGGCGTGTTCTTCCGTAAAAAAGATGGGAGATGTGTATATTATGTTCTAAGATTTTAAAATATTGAGATGTATCTAGTTCTGTCAATTTTTTAATCATAACTGATTTTTTGGCATTTTCTTCTTATTTTAGGACACTTTTAGATTTACAGAACAATTGTGAAGGTAGTAGAGAGTTTCTGTATGCCTCACACCCAATTTTCCCTATTATCATATCTTACATTCTTATATTACATTTGTCACAGTTAGCGAACCAATATTGATAATTACTCACTTAAGTCTATAGTTTATTCAGATTTCTTCACATTTTTCCTAATGTTTTTCTGTTGCAGGATCCCATCTAGGATTCTATGTTATATTTAATAGTCATGTCTCCTTAGGCTCCTCTGAGCTATGCAGTTTTTCTGACTCCTTATTTTTGATGACCTTGACTGTTTTGAGGTCAGGGATTTTTTAGACTATCCCTCCACTGGGATTTATCTCATGTTCTTCTCATGAGTAGACTGGGGTCATGGGGTTTGGAAAGGAAGACCACAGGGATAAAGTACCATTCCCATCACATCCTATTAAGGGTATGTCCTGTCAACATGACTTGTTTCCATTGATATTGACCTTGTTCCCCAGGCCTGAGTAGTTGCTCAGAATCACCTGGAGAACTAACTCACTGACCATTCACACCCTTGGGCCTGGAGCTTTTCGTTCCAGAATTAAAAGATATTGATCACAGGTGGTTGATACAAATAGTGCAAGGACTGGAATGCAACAAATACCATTAAGAGCCTGGGCTCTGAAATTTTTAAATTCTGGGACCATCTTAGAACCAAATGCCAGGTGCCGAAACTTACAAGTTTAGGGCATAGACCAGTGGTTCTTAAATACTCAGGTATATCAGAATCACCTGGGAGAGCTAATAAAGTACCCCCAGGGTTCCCAGGGGCCTAGAGTCATTGAAAGAGCCAGGGCCTGGGCTTTTGTATTTTTTACTAAGATTTTCAGGTGAATTTTGGTATGACTGATGTTTGAGAACTAAAAATAAAAACACTGGATGTAGAATAACTTTACTGTGGAAGATGCCTGTTCTTTTGGGTTTTTTTCCTGTCAAGCATTCAGTTCCCAACTTCAGTCACAAGCCCCTAATACTTATTAGGGAAGCCCACCCTTCCCAATGTTTATGGTGGCCTCTGCTAAGATTCATAAGTGAAGCTCTGACCTGGCTAATCAACCAACTCCATGTTCCTTGTCTCAGAACTTGACCCGGGACTGGAAAGATGAACCACGTGAACCTGATTCACTGGAGTTAAGCATATTGAATGGGAACAATGAATATATACTTTGTTTCTAACACTTTTGATGTATTGAATACTGACATATGAAATACCAAGGTAAACTTGACTCAAGAAGTGTTTTGTAGGGCTTCCCTGGTGGCGCAGTGGTTGAGAGTCCGCTTGCCGATGCAGGGGACACGGGTTCGTGCCCCAGTCCGGGAAGATCCCGCATGCTGCGGAGTGGCTGGGCCCGTGAGCCATGGCTGCTGAGCCTGTGCGTCTGGAGCCTCGTCCACAACGGGAGAGGCCACAACAGCGAGAGGCCCACGTACCGGAAAAAAAAAAAAAAAAAAAAAGTGTTTTGTAATCAATAGTCAGTGAACTGATTATCTAGTTATAGGCAAAACGCCGTTTTGGGACTCATGATAGATGGCTATTGTTAAAGTAATTGTGTATAAAGGCCCTGTTTGTTGAAGAGAAAGGTGATTCATTTGTAGCTGAGAGGCAGATTCTTATGCCAAGAGATGTTTCTTGATGGTTTGCTCATGTGAAGGTCAATTATGGTAATTTATTTAAACAATTCATTGAGCATAATAAAACAAAGTAATTGAAAGTGAGGATGTGCTTCTACAATTAATTTTTTTTTTTTTTTTTTGCGGTACGCGGCCCTCTCACTGTTTCGGCCTCTCCCTTGTGGAGCACAGGCTCCGGACGCGCAGGCTCAGCGGCCATGGCGCACGGACCCACCCGCTCCGCGGCATGTGGGATCCTCCCAGACCGGGGCACAAACCCGTGTCCCCTGCAGCGGCAGGTGGACTCTCAACCACTGCACCACCAGGGAAGCCCCCTAATTTTTTATTATGGGATGCTTCCTAGTTCTCAATTATTCAGTTATTTTGACCTTTATTGTTAAGAACTTGTAACTATAGAATGTTTAAATATAAAGTATTTCTATCCTTTAGTATTCAAGAGTATGTCCTTTTTTAAAAAAAAGAACATGGAATATTTTGCTTACTACGTGATTAACTTGGGAACATCTTGCTGGGGTAAAGCAACCTGTAATCGCTACAATCAGGTATTTTGTGTGGGAATCCCAGATCAGTCACTCATCAGCTGTTTGTGAGGTTGAATATGTTAATTAATCTTTCTAAGTCTCGGTGTTCCCATCTGTGAAATAATTGAGATTTTCAATGTTACATCTCTGATTCTGTGGATAAAAAAATACGCAATAAGCCTATCGATAGTATGTACTGAAATAATGGTAGCTCTTTTAGAGTCTTCATCCATTGCATCTGTTACTTTTCCCCATCCGTGTCCCTGCAGACACACTTGTATTCTCAATAGAGGCATACAAGGAATTAAATTAACAGAAGATATTCTTTAAAATGCATTATTGGTAGAATGCGAGTTGACAATTTCAAGTCCCAGCGTTTTCAACATTGTTTTTCTTGCTCACTGGCTGAGAGGTGAAGTCTCTCAGCTCCCCACCCCCTCTGCTCTGCAATCTCATGACCACAGCAAAACCAGATTCGGGCACACTTCTCCCTCCCCAGGTGTATTTGTTTCCTAAGGCTGCTGTAACAAATTACCATGAACTGAGTGGCTTAAAGCAAGAGAAATTTGTTCTCTCACAATCTGGAGGCTGGAAGTCCTCAGTCAGCGTGTCAGAATGCCACGAATGCTCTTCGAATGCTCTAGGGGAGAAGTCTTCCTTGACTCTTCTAGTGTTGGTTGGTTGCTGGCAATGCTTGGTGTTCCTTGGCTTGTGGCAACATGCTCCAGTCTCTGCCTTCAGCATCCCATGGCCGTTTCCCTCTATGTGTATCAGTGTCCAGATTTTCCTCTTAGAAGGACACCAGTGACTGGATTAGCCCTCACCCCAATCCAGCATGACCTCTGCTTGATTACATCTGCAAAGTCCCTATTTGCAAATAGGATCACATTCACAGGTTCCAGCTGACATAAATTTGGGGGGGACACTTTTAAGCCAGTTCACCAAGGCTTCAGACACATGCTCCCTCCCTAGTCCCTTCTGGAAACCAGGGTCTCTCACATGCTTTGCCCCTCTGACCCCTCTGCAAGCAGCAGCCACCCATAAGAGCGACGCATAGCCCTCCATGACATTCTGTAGGAAGGAAAGTGGCCAAGTTCTCCTTGTGATATTATCCATGTCAATTCATTAGGTAAAATAGCTGTAAATCCTCCATGGGGTGATAGTCTCTAGGAGAAAGTGATGTCAAGTTGCAAGAGAGTTGGGGAAAATGCAGTGGAGGAACATTGTCGTAGTTATTGAATGTTCCCTGGTGTGGTGAGCTCAACCTTCATGTGCTCAGCCTCTCCCCTCCCCTCTCCTCCCCTCCCCTCTCCTGTTAGTACTTAGTGTTATCTCAATTTCACAGATGAGGAAATGGATATGGAAGTTACATGACTTCTTCAAGATCGTATAGCTAATACATGGCACAGAGGAATTGTATATCCAGTTTTCTCCGACTCAGATATCCAAATTCTTTCCTGTTCTCCAAGGATTTAGGATATGTCTTTTTCCCTTTGAACTGCCCACTGAATTTCTATCATCTTTTCTCATGTGAAATCAGAATGGTGAAATGAGTCCTGAAAAGATGATCTAGTAAAAACTGCACCTTTCTAACCAGAGGTATTAGTACCCCATGTGTCCTCTTCATCCTCTTCGTTTTGCTGTCTTTGATTAAAAACCCTCTCTGACTGCTCCTTAAAAGTCAGACAAGATGTGCATTTTGCAGGACAGAAGGAAAACCGGGATGGATTTGGATGTGAGAAGTGAATGCTTCTGGAAACGCTGCTGACTGCGCTTCCAGCTGAACTGTATTGTAGTTGGAAAATTGCCAGCGTTTGAAGTTACGGGAAAGCATACGGTAACACAAAAAGAGTAGTATTCTACAGTTGAAAAAAATCCATTCCTTAGATCAGGACTGAGATTATACATTATTTCTATTTTGCAGATGAGCATTTAAGTGACTGTAATAATATAATCAACAAGGCCAGCATAGAAACCAAGTGTTTCAGACAAAAGCCAGCATTGTTTTGTTCTCCATCAACAAATAAACAAATTGATTTAGGCTTGAAATATATTCCAATGAACTATTCTGTGTATGTATTGAAAAGTTAATGACATAGTAACATTAAGGTTTATTTAGTTTTTTTTTAAGTTATACTTGAATTTCCTTCTGTTCAATATTATTTGATAACCAGTGTTCCATCCTACAATTAGATTAATGTACTATCACTTCTTGCTTTACATGTTCAGTATTTTATCTCCTTTAACAAATTGTTCAGAACAGCAAGTGCAAAATTTAAAAGATAATGTCTATGGATCAACCCTATTGTTCATTCTTAGTATTAAAAAAAGAATTGAATGGCTTCTACGTGATGATTTCCTTTTAAAATTGATTGGGTATAAATTTGCATGTGTTTTGCATGCTTTTTTATTCGGTCCTGATATGTGGAAACTAGTTATAAAGCAAAACAAAATTATGAGAGTTCTGTCCTTAAACAGCATCTAGGGCTAAGGCTAAGCTTGGCATAACTAATTCTATATCACAATAGTTTCCAAATCAGTTGTCTATATTATTCATATAATAAAAATTAACTGTTTTGAGCAGTATTTTAATACTGCACAAAATAGGACAGCTATAAAAACCTGAGTTTTACCGCTTGAGAAAATGATTACATTTGCGTGGGCTTACAGACATATTTAAATTTACATGTGGATGCATTTTTTCCTGTTACTTTCTCAGTTGGGTGAGTGAACCCTTGCAGATTATTGACAGGAAGTTTGGGATTTTCAGTGGGCTCTACTGGTATTTGAGGTTGATTTCATGGTGGACAGTCACTGTTCAGCACAGAAAGCTCCCTCTGTGATACTGTCAATCCAGTTTTGCAGTAAAGCCAGACAGTCTGATACAGGATGATGACTTGGGTCATCTTATATTCAGCTGTTTGAGATAAGGGTGCATCTCCCTTAACTAGTCCACTGCATAATTTATTTCAGATTCTACAACTGTCACAAATTTGACTTAGGATGAGTCGTTCAGAGAACTTCTATTTGCAGAGGTAGAAGAGGAATTCATATGGCACATATTTTGCCCCTTGAACCATATTCTAATACAGTATTTTCAGATTCTGCTCCAGATTTCTAGGATCTGCAGCTCATCCTTTAGCAGAAGAACTTTGCTGTATCTGTTGGGCTTTGTGTGACATTTCATTGGAACAAAGGTTGGCAGTGGCCAAAAGATCAGATGGCTGTGTCTGCTCTTCTGAAATTTAAGGGGATTTACCATCTTTTTAAAGAAAAGGGCCACTGTGTGCTTAATCTATATTTTATTCTTTAAAGCCAAGTTCTTCACCATTTAGGTTTCATATGCCTCACTGAGAATTTCACAGAAGCTATAAGACTTTTTAGTAAAATTCACAAATTCATAGGCATCCAACTTTTCAGAGACAATTTAAAATATTCAAAGTCCACTGTAAGACCTGGGATCCCAGGTTAAGAACTCTTATCTAAATTTTATATTACTGTTATTAATTCTGCCACCAGAAAACCTGAGACAAAAAGCCCTACCACTTGACTTTATACTCTTTATCAAGATGAATTCAATAGAGATGTAATTTTAAGTCTAAAAATAAAATTTTAGAAATAGTTGAGAAAATGTAAGTATTCATAGAATATCAGAAAATCAAAGGCAGAAATAATAGTCAAAGATTGAATCAAGATTAAAACTTCAAATTTCTAAGTAACAAAATCAATAACATACATATGCTAGTTAGAGAGTTCATCTCTCTCCTATGTAAGGAACAATGTATAAGAAAATCAATGTCACAATGGTAGAAAAATGGGTAAAGACCATGAATGTGCAGATTGTAAAATGAGAAATAAAAATGGTCAAGAGGGGGAAAAATCATTTTCCCTAGTAATTAAAACTATGAGGTAACTGTTTGTCCTTCAGATCAGCAAACTTGACAAAAAATTCCTAGTACCCAGCATGGCATTCTCATTTTCCTACTGAACCCATAAATCGAACAAGCTACCTGGAGTGAAATTTTTCAGTATGTTGCAAAAGCCCTAAAATGGTACAAGGCTCGAGGCAATAATCCCATCCCAAAGAATTTAAGAAAATGGACAAGCAAGCAAGGTTTCTGTTGCAACCTCTTTTAGTAGTGGAAAATTGGAGACAACGTACAAATTCAAAACAGCAGATGGAGTGGATACATTATAATGCATCAGTTAATTAGATACAGTGGAGTCATTAAGATACTGCAGAAAATGATTACTGATATAGAAGGGGGTCAAGAGAGATATTAATAGAAGACAGCATGTTACAAAGTAACTATAGAATTTTGTGTATCTATGAAAAATATCAGTTTTATATGTCAACATATTAATATTGGTTTTCTCTAAATGGTGGTAGTTTAAGTATGTTTATTCTTTTAAAAATTATGTTGCTTATCTGTATCTTCTGTTTGCTATTGTAGTCCTGTGCTAATGGGATAATTTTTTTTTTATTTGGTCAGGCAATTGCAAAGGTTTTATTTCCTCTGACCCACATATCTAATTGTAGAAGTAGTTTATTATCGCTGCTTATATTACAAATATGTAGCTAATTAACTCATCATATTCTCCCTGAAACATTCTCTTCCCCCTCCTTCTGTGCTCTCAGTTTCTTTTCTTTTCTTTTCTTTCTTTCTTTTAATGGGATACTTTTTAAATTTAAGCAAGTTCATACCAAATTCTAAAAAAATAGTGCTGAAGATGTGGCTCTATGAAAGATGTAGTTATTTCCAAGATGGTAAGAGATTTGGACTCCTTCCTTTGTTATATCGTAAAGCTTTTAACTTCATGTGTATATGTGATTTCATATATATATTCCTATTCACATGCATATATTCGTATTAGTAGGGATATGTGATTCTGATGGAATTCAATTCATATATGGTTAAGAAAAGAAGTGGGTTTTGTTTTGTTTTATAATGATATAGTTGTGTCTCCCTAACCCAAGAAGAGGCATGTGGCTGTTTCAGGAAACATGAAACTAATCAACCCTCTGCTTCTTCTTGGGCACTTGCTGTGTCCCTCCCCCCCCCCCCGCCCCCCCCATTCATTCTCTCTCTCGCTCTCTCACTTCCTCCCTTCCTCTGAGTCTCTCTCTGTCTCTCTCTTTGCTTTGCTGGCTGACATGGTGGGAAATGCAAGCACTCACTGCTTTCAAACTCTACAGTCTTAGGGCTGTGGTCGTTGGAGGAAGATGGCGTAACCCCCTGGAACCCAAGCCAAGGATCCCAGGGTCTGTCTGTGGTGGCATGGGTCAGATGCCCATGGCAGACAGTTGGCTTGGAAGGAGGTGTGCAGTGTGGTCTAAGAACATGTCAGCTCTCCCCTGCTCCCTGTGGATTGCAGTGCAGGCATGAGTTGTTCCTTGAACATTGGGAAAAGATCAACCAAGTGAAAAATGTATCCACCATACTGAACAGTCTTTTTTGTTTCCTTTTGCGTAATGCCTGACTAGCTAAATCTGAATCTTCACTAGTATTTCATGATCTTTATATATTCTAATTATGTGTACTTGGTATAGTGTTAGTTCAGCACTAAACATTCAGATTAAGATTAGAGTAATAAATTGCTATCAAGTTCCGTGAATGCTAGTTCTGTGTTTTGAAAAATATGGTGACCAGGTTTTGGTGCTTCTCCTGTCTCTCTCTAAGTCTGTGATGCTGGTGAGGTCTTCTCAGCTTCAGGGCATCTCTGTTTTGTCTTCTAGCACGTGACTACGGCTTCTCTGCAAAGACTTGCCCAACCCTGAAAGCCTAGGCTATTCTTAACGATTTAACCCATGGTGGTAGCTTACTTGAATAGTTCTCACAGGCTGATTACATTCTTTTACATTTAGCTTTTTTGAACTTCATAATTTTCCCCAGAGTTCTAGCAGAATATAGTCCTAAAAATATACAGAAAGTTATTAAACCTGGAATTAGACTGCCAACATATTTTCAAATCGAATGCTTAATTTCATAATTGGAAAATGATACATCTGCGTGGAGAAAATCAGTGGGGTTGGAAAACAAATTATGTGTCGACGGTGTTGGTACAGAAAAATTATACATATTTATGAACGGCCAAATCATCTTATTACTGGAATTTGAAAACATAATTACCAATCATTTATAATGATTTCAAGTGAATGCCCTATCTCGGGGCATGTATTTTATGTGTGTGTGAATTTACACATATATGCTATATACTATACAGTATTTCTAGGTACCGTCTGATTTGATTTTTTAACTAGAATTCAGATTTTAGGGAATTCAGTGCTAGGGCAGATAGATACTATGTGAAATGATTAGTAAAATAAATTGCCACTTTTAAGCTCTAGAAGAATGCTATGCTTTACAGTATTTTAATAATAATGTATAATATACACTTTAAGTACATTGTGTGAATTGTTCAAAGACCATATTAAACTAAGTTCCTTTAAGGATTTCGTTTTACGGTCGTAAATGTGAAAGGATTGTTCTTCCATATGTGTTTTTATTGTAGTTCATATAATTCTCTCTTAATATTGCTGGGACTGGGTGACATCAACCTTCAGAGAGACACTCTGGAGGCCCCACCACTGCCTCCCACAAAGTTGCCATGGAGACAGCCTCACTGCAGCTTCGTGTCTGGGTTGTCAAAGTGAGGTGCAGGGCAGGTGGTCCCTGCAGTGACCCGGGCCCAGATCCCTGAAGGAATTCTGGAACTTATAAATCTGATTTTCTGGTATGCTGCCTAAAAATCTACATTTTTACCAATGTCCTCAAGGTGATTCTGTTACCCATTGAAGTTTGAGACCCACTGATTTGATTCAGATGGGAAATGCATCCATTACATAATGTATGGAAATCCGAGCACAGAAAACACTTATTTCCCTTTTAAGAGAAATCGACTTCATTATCTTAGCGGAGTGAGCCCCGTCCTGCAGAAATATAAATCTGGGCAGAAAAACTCCATTGCAACTTTCCGTCACTGAATTCTCCAAATGTCTGAAAGGCAGAGAAAGATCCCAGGACCCTGAAGACATGGGGAATCTGGGTCCTTAGTGGCAGTCTGTTTCTCTTGGGAGCATCTCAGTGATTCACCTCTGGTACTGCTTTGTCCTCAGAAGTGACTACAGGTAGTTTTGGTCAGTCAGCTCGAGATAATAGTACTTGTTTGCACGATGCAGGATGGCGTGCTGCTGAGAACACCAAATGCCCAGTCAGACAGCCTGGGTCCTGGGTCTAGCTTAGTCCCTCACTGGTTATACGAACTTGGTAAATTCTTAGGGTCCCAGATACTTTGGCCCTTTACTAACATCCGGATTGGAAGGAGGCTCTTTGGGTTCTAGGTGACCCTCACTGCCCATGATTTAGTATAACATGTCAGTAATGTAGTACTGCGGTGGTTGTTAGAAAGGCAATAGACTAATTGAGGGACGACAGAAAACCGGGTTCATTTAGTTTTGTGAAGCTTCATAGAAGAGTTTTTTCATCCCTAATACTGTAATTAGACCAAAACATTTGGAATGACAAGGCATGCCAACCCCCATTTTGGGTTATTAATAGAAAAGCAGGAGTCTGTAAATGCAACCTAGAATTTTTATATTTTAAGGATTTGGTCAGACATTATTGGAATACTCTCCTAGCTGACCAATAAAACTATGGGTTATTATGCATATTATTTGCATGTGTTATATATTTTTGTTTTCACTTAATTTGATAAATATTATCCAAAGAATGTACAATGAAGTAGCCGGGGGTGTAGCAACAAAGATTCTGTGGACAGAATGTGCAGTGCTGTTTGTCAGGTGGTCGCCAAATAACAAGTTTGCTTCACGCCACCTTCGGCCCTCCTTTGAAAGTGGACATCAGTACCCGGTCAGTGGGAAACCAGCGCAGACTCAGGGAGAATTGTGCCTTATGGCAGTCGGCCGTGATACACATTCTCTAGGAATCTATTTTCAGTATACTAAAAGAGAGGCTAAAAACACTCTGGAAGTTTACCAAAAGACAGTAAGATAAAAATGGGCGTTCATCGGACTCACTCTGCAGAGGGATATCATTCTTGTTAGTGGCTCCTTCTAAATCATCTCTTGAGCGTAGCATGTACCCGGTGGTCTTTTGTCTTAGAGACAGAGGTGCTCAGGCTTGCACCCTGAATTTCTGGAAGTGGAATCGTAGAAATTCAGTGGATGTATATGAACAGACAGGGATAGAGACACAGCACACACACACTCACACCTTAGTCATCGACGGACATTGTGTAGGCAATGGTTTTCCTGCCATCAAAGCAGTATTGAAGCGGTGGTGGTGTTCGGGCCACCACGTACAGCTGCACAGGTTGTACACTGCACAACTCTAGGAGATGTTATCCATCTATACCTCTGCCCCTCACATGTGCTTACGATCTTGTTACAATGCTCATTCCGTTCAGCTGCCAGGTGAAAGCCAATGCTGCTGGTGTACTGACCACATGGAGTAACGAGTAACCAGATGACAATGTGGATGGAACCCCCCAGAGTTGTGTGGTGGTGGAGCCCTGGGGCTGAGTTAGGCTCACAGTGAAACGCCACACTCCTGGCCACAGCTGCGTGTTACAGAGATCAGCCAGTCCTCGGTGCCCCTCACCTTTAGGGTGTATTACTGTGAATACTTCTGACTCACAGTCGTTGCCCTAAAATGCAGGGTAGGTTTGAGATTTTATGTTAACTCTGCTTTAAAATTTAAGAGCAAGGAGAGATGAGAAAGAGAAGTTACAGCACATCAGTTCATGGGTGACAGGACTAAACAGCTTCCCTTCATGGATAGCGTGGGGCTTCCAACACCACCCTGGTCTGAACTGAGGGTCAATTAAGTGTCCCCCAGGCTAACCATTCTGAACATCAAATGGATCCAAGTCACCAGCACTAATATCATTGTAACTTGCATTATCTCGATGTAGTGTTTTCCAAATTCTCCACATGGGATGTGCATTCACTCAGCCAGCCAATGACACGTTGACTGCACAAGTATATGTTAATGATTTATTGCTAGAATGTGATCTAATTATTTAATGTAAATTTAATAAAAAAATAAAAATGTATAACTTGAGTTCTCATTAGAGGAGTGAAATAGCTAAAGTACCTGTTATAAATACCATAGGATTTCCCAAAATTGAATATTATAGTACTGGCTTCATGGAAGATATTTTAGAAAATCCAAGTCTTTGTGTTCTATCTCTATGATGACTCTAGTTATTAAGAAACCATGCAAAGTCCACAATGTATAATGGATCTGTTCTGATGCAATAAACACATAACATTTTACTATCTCAATAATTGTTTTTAATTGAAATATTTAATAACTCATTACTGATAAATTACTTGTTATTGAAAAATCATGATCTAACCCTAAGTAGTTTTGAGTCATTTTGAAAAAACCACGTCCATCAAATGGGCTGCTTTTTTTTTTGTTTTCGTGGTACGCGGGCCTCTCACTGTTGTGGCCTCTCCCGTTGCGGAGCACAGGCTCCAGATGCGCAGGCTCAGTGGCCATGGCTCACGGGCCCAGCCGCTCCACGGTATGTGGGATCTTCCCGGACCGGGGCACGAACCTGCGTCCCCTGCATCGGCAGGCGGACTCTCAACCACTGTGCCACCACGGAAGCCCCTCAGATGGGCTTCTTGATATTGATTCCTGGCATCTCCTGTCTTTGCCCTTCTCTCCACCTTCTTGAGCCCATTATACACATAGATGACTCCAAGAGTCTTATAACTAAACTCTCCCACAACTACTACACCTTTTTCCAAAATAATTTTCAGGCTGGATTTAGAATAAAATTTTCAAAATATTATCTCAAAGGTCACTAGCCCATGGATGAAATCTCATTTTTAAAAACATTTTTATGTTTTAAAATTTGTTTTATTGAATTATAGTTGATTTACAATCTTGTGTTAGTTTCTGGTGTACAGCAAAGTGATTCAGTTATATATATATATTCTTTTTCATATTCTTTTCCATTATGGTTTATCACAGGATATTGAATATAGTTCCCTGTGTTATACAGCAGGACCTTGTTGTTTATCCGTTCTATAATGGTTTGCCTCTGCTAACCCCAAACTCCCAATCTACCCCTCCCTCACCCCCTCCCCCTTGGCAACCACAGGTCTGTTCTCTATGTCTGTGAGTCTGTTGCTGTTTCATAGATAAGTTCATTTGTGTCATATTTTAGATTCCACATATAAGTGATATATCATGTGATATTTGTCTTTCTCTTTCTGACTTGGTTCACTTAGTATGGTAATCTCTAGGTCCATCCATGTTGCTGGAAATGGCATTATTTCATTATTTTTTATGGCTGAGTAGTATTCCATTGTATATACGTACCACATCTTCTTTATCCATTCATGGATGAAATCTCTTAATTCATGGCCAGGTTCTTCAAAATATCTAAAGAGTGCAAGTTCAAAAGAGTGGACACCAGACCTTTCTGGCCTGGATCTTCCTTTCTTTCTTGTTACATCTTCTAAGAGTCTTTTCTCTGGGCCTTCACTCCACTTTTCTGATCCATTTGGCAGCCTGGAGACTTGCTCTATATATCACTGCCTCAGGCCAGCACGCATACTCCCGGTGACTGAAACTCCCCTGCTGACCGACTTCTGCCTGTCCCTCAGGACTCAGCTCAGCATGCTCTCCTCAGGGGTACTCCTGACCTTTCCGTGCCTGCCTGGCTCCGTCAGAACATTTGTCTCACTGCAGCAGCTGTCTCTTTATTCATCTGCTTCCCACTCAGGACCACAGAACTGCAAGATCCTTTGACTTCATTTCTCTGCCTGCTGTTCCCTGAGCTCAATGCATTAAATAGGGGCTTCATGAACACCTGCTGTCTGAGCAGACTGAAGGAAGGAAGAAGGAAGAAAGGAAGCAGGGAGGGAAGGAAGGAAGGAAGGAAGAGCCCTACCTGAAGAGAGATTTAGTGACTCCCTTCTTGAAGACAGATATTACAGTATGCACGGTGCATATTATGCGTCCATGGCCAACAGAATCTTGACACATTTGCAGTCTGAGTTTGTGCCAGTTAGACGATGTTCTTTGCTTTTCATCTAGACATATTTTTCTTGGTATGAATATAACTTATTCCTGTGAATTGGATGTGCAAGATTGGCTATTAAATTGTAAGCCCTTTGTAGTAGAAACAGCTTTTCCTCTTAATGTCTTGACTCTCTGTGTCTAGCACAGTGTCTGGCCCTTGGGAAATACAATTTTAATAGCACAAGGGACCAGTGGTATTACTGCAACCAGGTTAGGTAGCTGGATTGAGTGAAGTGTATCAGTTAGGGTCGTTGATTGGTTACAAATCAAAGAACCACTGATTCGCTCAAGGGGGAAAAATTATTTGTTGGAACAATATGAGATGCTCATAAAAGAAAAGGACATGTCCAAAAGCTAGGGTTTAGGAAGGGCAGGACCCAGGAAAACTGCAGAGGTATAGGCAGCAGGGACTAGCAGATGACTTCAGGGTGTCCCCATCGGCAGAATCAAATTCAACTATTTTTTGTCTTTGTGTTGCTCTCCTTAAGGCTCAGAGCCTAAGAGGAGCTCACTGGATTAGAGACATGCCTACAACTGGCCAGGAAAGCATGCTGTATTAGTTTCCTATGGCTGCTGTAACAAATCATCACCAATTCAGTGGCTTAAAACAACACAGATTTATTGTTTTCTAATTCTGGAGGTCAGGGACCTGAAATAATTCTCGCTAGGCTAAAGTCAAGATGTTAGAAGGGCTGCATTGCTTCTGGAGGCTCCAGAGGAGGACCTATTTCCTGCCTTTTCCGACTTCGAGAGGCTGCCTACATTCCTAGGCCCGTGGTCATCTTCCATCTTCAAAGCCAGCAATCACATCCCTCCATCTTATTCCATTGTCCTGTCTCCCCTGACTCTAACCTTCCTGACTCCCTCTCCACTAGTTGGGATCCTTGTGATTACACTGGGCCCACCCAGATAATCCAGGATCATCATCTCAATGGAGGGCAGCTAATTAGCAATGTTACTTCCATCTGCACTCATCCCCCCTTGCCATGTAACATGACATAGTTGCAAGTTCTGGGGGTTGGAACATGAACATCTTTGGGGGCCATTGTTCTGCCTACCACAGATGGGCACCCTTGATTGTGAGCACTAGAAACTTCATGCATTGTAAATGAATAACTCCCCCAGGGAAAAACTCAAGGTTCAACCAGCAAAAGCAGGGAGGAGGGCTACAGATCAGACAAAACCAACAGACTTCCCCTGCACATGTTGAAGTTCCATTTTTAGCACTAAAAAGTGCATTCTAAAGATGTTTCTCCTTGCAGTGAAGGTATCTGAAATTAGGTGAGTAAATTTGACAATATGAAATGTCTAAAATAGCATTCATGTAAGTCATGCTCTTTCTTCCACTGAAAGCTCTTGTAATGCCAACTGGCCAAGTCTGGCAGACAATTAAAGCCAAGTCAGCATTTCTTCTACAAAAGTATTGCCTTGGTCAGTTGAACCATAGGCAGGTGAGACACTAAATGACTGCTACAGAGAGGGTTCCCATCCTACAATGAAATGGCCTAAAGGCTTTGTTATCAATTTGCATGTTTTCAGAGGATTGCATTGGCCTGGGTAACTGGGCAGATTGTAATAGCTCTGAGTAAAGGTGTGTTTCTACCATTTCTGTTGCCTTTTATGAGCCTTACTGAAAGCAAGTGGAAAGAGATTCTGTGCCCTAGATTAAGAATAGTTGTCCAGGCAGGATTCAATTCATGAATTCTCTTTCTTTTGCCAAGTTAAATGTGTGATTGCAGAATCAAACTTGCAGATACGCAGTAGAAAAGAGGACACAGGCCAGCGTTTGCGGTTGGCTGGCCCCTGTAGGAGATGTACTTACTTCCTGTAAGGAGTTGCTCCTGGCCATTCTAAGACAGTTAAACTCGTAATTCATGATGCCCTAGACTAAACTCACAAGGTCACTGCAAAGCACATGAATAAAAACAAGCAAAGGAGAAATACGATTGAACACTGTCATTTATCTTAAAGCAAGCTCTCATTTGGAAATCGTAGTGCTCCTTTATTTCATCTTTCATTTACTTTTTGAAGTAATTCTTTTTCGGGTCATTTCGTTTCTTGGATACCCAGGTGTTTCATGTTACCCATAAGAGGGTTGTCCAGTGCCAGCTCTTCCTTTTGGTTCATTGTGCAAGAGTACAAGATTGGAAGCTTGCTCTAGACATTACAGTGTATATATCTAATAGACGAAACGTATGGTTTTATTCTCTGCTCTATTAAAGACTCAGGGTTTGACCTTGAAAATATTACATAGTTCCTTTGTGCCTCATTACCCTCCCATTTATAAAATATATCTGCAAAGAGTCCTTACTGGCCCAGGCTGCTTGCTCTAGGGCTGCTCGTGTGCTTCTGTACTTTTTGCTGTGTAACAAGAAGAAACATATGCATTAGATGTCAGTACTGTAGGGGACTCCAGGATTGATGAAGTGAAATTGAGGTTTCACCTAGTTATATCAACAACAAATGTATTTTTCATATTTAAATTATTACTTTATATTGGAGTATAGTTGATTTACAATGTTGTGTTAGTTTCAGGTGAATCTGAAAAAGAATAGATATATGTATATGTATAACTGAATCACTTTGCTATATTTTTCATATTTAAAGGTGAAATTTATCTTCCCCATATCTAAAACCTAAATATATTAGAAGTCACGTATGTATGGGAATAACATAGGTTTTCCTCTTACTAATTTGACCAATAACACTTACTCTACATGATGTGATTCAGTCCCTTGATTTTTCAAGTCCCATATTCTTCTCAACATGAGAGAGTCCAGTTTCCAAATTTGCCTAACATGTTAGCTAATGTGGTCAATTTGAATTTTAAATTGGAAGTTGTCTTGGTGACCATCACAAGCTACACATTCTTTTGGTATAAAATCCTGTATGTCGGAGACATTGGTTTTAGAGCCTATTCATGGTTAATGGCAGCTGAGTGAGGTCTTCTGCCACCATGGCAGCATTTCTTATATTCAGACTCTGTTTATCATCTGTTCTGAGGTTGTTCGCTCCTAAATCCTTATGTAGTAACTGTAACAACTTGAATATATAAAATTAAAATTCAATGCATTATTATTCAGTTTTCTCTAGGTACTTATACAGTGACTAAATCATGACCAGTTATAAATGATCTTGAAAATAAAATCTGTAAATTAATTTCTGATTAATGTTCTTCACCCTATTTTGTTCAATTCGTTCAACCTATCACTGGAACTTTAATCCTGTGTTCAAAGTTCAGAGAGATTTAAAAAAAAAAAAACAGTTGAGAGTGTTTTTTTCTCAATTGCACAAATTATATGTGTGGTACACAGAAATTAGATAATGATTTTTCCGATAGGGTGATGGGTTGATTTGTTATTCTAAATTGAAATTCAGTCACTTGTACAATTTAAATTTAGCATCGTTCTCAGAGTAATTACTGTTTCATAAAAGCAGTCTATCAGATGGCATTGCCTCATGTGGCTGCCACGTACAGACAAAAAGTCACAGGGGAACAGAGGCAGAATCCATGCAAAACAAAAGGTTCTTTCAAAACCCGGCATCATTTTCTTTGGTGGAATTATTGACATCAACAAGTACCGATAGCCACTTGTTTCTTAATTAAGTTAATAAATGACTAATTGATCTAGTAAGTAAATGATTCCAGGCAAAACAAATGCTCATACAATGAAAAGACCAACTAAATAATCACATACAGACGAATAAGTTAAACATTATCAATTCACTTGCTACGTTATTCATTAATTCATTCAACAAAGCAGTATTGAGCCACTGGTTGGTAAGAAAAACTCTTAACTAAGGGATTGGGACAAGTCAGTAAAGAGAAGTCATTTAAAATTAGAGAGTCATTAAAAAATACATAAAAGATATATTCATTTGATTTTGACATATTTATACCTGTGTTCACTGATCTTATAGGACCTGGTCCATTTACTTAACTATGGGCCTGCTCATAAAGGTTCCAAACGAACATTCTTGCAAACCCTTCCTCACCCTAGTCTCCCCTCATTGCATCCTCTACGATGTCCAGTTTCCATTTATCTAAAGTAAGAAATCAAAACACTTTTGGAGTATTTTGAAGGAAAAATCCTTCTAGATGTGTATAATTGTTCCCTAGCCATTTACAATCATCCCATCTATAAATCCACGGCATTTTAAAATGGATTTTCTTAAAGGAGTTTCACCAAAGCATTAAAAAAATAATAATAACAACAACCTTTTATGCAGTTGTATCTCACTGGTTTACATGTTTAGTTAAATAATAGAATCACAAGTTAAACTGGAATGAATGGATTTGGAAGCAACACAGCTAGCTGCTGGTAAACTACCCCTTAACCACTGAGGGCAGGGAAGGCCCAGCCTGCTTTGGAGTGGAGAGCCGACCACAAGTGCAGAAGGGGTCGGTCAGCGAGGGTTTAGAATGGAGCCAGTTAAAAGAGCTTCTAGAATATGTACTGCTCATTGTGCTAGGCACTGGGACACTAAAATAATAAGCACTCTGAAGGCATTCTGACTTGTAAACTTTTCCTCTTTAGAACAAAGATCCACACTTTAGATCCAATCTCTGTATTCACCATTTTTCTCTGGGGCACCTCCAAGGTGGGAAGAGACCATTTCCTATTTGTCTTTTGCATCCACTACTCGATGCCTAGTAGTGGGCCTGGCACACTTTGTGGTCAGTGAGTTATTTTTAAATTAATGAACTGCTTTTTAAATTGGTACCAGCATTGAGGCATCTTATAGATTTGTAGGACAGTATTGTGATTGAGAACCACAGGCCGTGTAGCTTTAAACAGTAGCTCCTCCCTTGGTAACTTAGGGAGGTTAACCTCCCTCAGTTTCACCATCTGGGAGTTGGGGATAGTAATAGAAGTGCAGCATAGGGTTGTTGTAGTAATTCATCATACTGGTGAAGAGCTCAGGAGAGTGCCTAGTACACAGTAAGTATGCATTAATATGCTTATGATATTGTCTTGTAAAACATATTTATTCAATTGTAACTTAAAATTTTAAATATAACTTCATAGCTATTTCCTCATTTGTACAACCATCCACTTATAGATAATATTCTTTTGTATACCTGCCAGGTTGGGTATGACACTGATATGCATTTTTTATTGCTTTTTCATCTAAGACACAGAAAGTAATTGATAGGAAACTTTATTGTAGGGAAGATAAATATAAGAGAAAATTTTTGTAGTTAAATATTTATGGTTTTTCTAACCAAATTCTATATACCTACAGTGTTTACATAATTGAGATTTTTAAATAAATACCATGTTGATTTATCTTTAGGTAGATTTTATTTTTTTAAGTCTCTTGGACATTTAGATATAAAAAATTCAATTTCCAGTACTTGTTACTATGCTTTTAATAACCCCTACAGTTTAATAAGGTTTTCACATTAGCTAGAACTTAAAAACTTTTTTCACCCTTTAAAAAATAACATCATCTTTGATTGAAATTTCATCTATCAGTTATCTTTTGGAGACAGTGGAAGTTTGTCAACAATATAAAGATATAAAAGATTGTAATCAAGTTTACTCTTGGACCTCTCCCTCCAGAAAGACCAATACAAACACCGAAATATTACCCCATAAAAAGTACAAAATTCCTACCTAAGTGGCAAAAATTTTATTTTTCTCTCTGGACATAAAACCACAATTTCATTTTATAAGGGTTATGCTCATTTTCTTTAAATTTGTCTATATTTGAACTCTTATAATGACTAATTTTTTTAATTGACTAATTTTATAACAACTAAATATCAAAATGTTTGGCATTTTATTCAGGAATAATTTGTGTACTAGAGAGTGGGAACTACTGACCTTCGGAGATATTGTAAATATTTAGGAAAAGGAGAAAGAAGAAGTAGAAAGTGGGAAACCTAATGCTAGAAAGAGACTTTTCCCCATACATAGAAGGAACTAATTGTGAAAGAAATCATTTTTAAAAGTATACTAGAAAAATGATACAGATGTATTTTTAAATGTTAAATATCAGTTTTAAATCAGGAATATGACATCATCATACCAATCCTATTTACTCATATCTGAGATTTAAAATATAATGTGATTGCGTACAATCACAGAACATATAGAGAAAATTTTTCAAACAGCTTTGCTGAAATTTTCCCTTGGAGATTTGAACAAGTTTAGTCTTTTAGCGCATGATGGACTTCATAACATATTAAAAAGGTGTTGACATAATGGTGACTTAAAAAGGTGACATTCTACTTTCAAGATCTCAAGAGTAGTTGGTACCTTAGTGACAAAAACCTAAGGATTTATCTAAAATTAAAAAAAATAAATCTTCCCTGTAACTGATGAGTATTGTTTCGTAGTCAGATTTTTAATGTAAAAGAACTATTACATTCAAACATTGAGAATCCTGAGGTCTAATCAAAAGGATATGACAAGATATCAGGTATTTGGGTTAAAATCCTCGATCCCTGTTGACTTCTTACCTCTGAGACTGGACTTGCTATTTATTTTTTCTGAGTCTCATTGTTCTACACTCGTGAAATGAAGTTATTAGTAACTACTTTTTACGTTTGCTGTGAGGGTCAGAATTTTTATCTGTAATCTCAGTACGGTGGATAAAGTGCTATAAGAGAAACATAATAACACCCACTTGAAAAGTCACAGAGTGAAAGATGACTCATGTTTCTCTGTAGTTGGAATCAGCTTTTTGTTTGCTGTATTTATTCTACAATTTAAAATATAATTTTATGGGAAGAGGCGCCAAATAGACACGTTTTTCCAGAGAAGATATATAAATAGCCAGCAGGTACATGAAAAGGCACGAAACATCACTAGTCATCTGGGAAACACAAATCAAATCCACAAGGTAACATCGCACCCCTGTCAGAATGGCTATCATCAAAAAGAGAAGAGATAGTCAGTGCTGCGGAGGATGTTGGGAAAAGGGAACCCTTGGGCACTGTTTGTGCAAATGTAATTTGGTGCAGCCATTATGGAAAACGGTATGGAGGTTCGTCACAAAATTAAAACTCTAGAACTACTTTATGATCCAGCAATCCGACTTCTGGGTATATATCAGGAAAAGCAAACAGGATATCAAAGAAATATCTGCTCTCCCATGTTCATTGCAGCATTATTCACAGTAGCCAAGATATGGAAACAACCTGTGCCCATCCGTGGATGAATAGATAGAGAAGATGTGGTACATATGTACGATAGAATATTATTCAGCCGTGAGAAAGAAGGAAATCCTGCCATCACAACAACATGAATGAACCTGGAAGGCATAATGCTAAGTGAGATGTCAGACAGAGAAAAACAAATGCTGTAGGATATCACTTATATGTGGATCTAAAAAAACTGATCTCATAGAAACAGAGCCTAGAAAACAGAAAACAAATTGGCAGAAGTCGGGCTGGGGATTGGTAATCTCCTCTTCATATATCCAATCGTTCATCCATTTAAAATATTGATTGATCCCATACCAAAGATATTGAAACCACTGATATGTAATATTTAATGAATATAAATACAAAAATAAGAAAGGTTCTTTACTGTATAACCTTCACAAGTACAATAAAAACCTCTTGTACACATATAATTTAGATTTAATTCTCTAAGCAAAGCTTTACTTTTTTTTCTCGAGGTTGTGTGCTGTAATAAGCTAATAATGTCACTTAAAATTTCTGTCTGTAGGTAAAAAATGTCAACATATCTTGGCAACTTTCAGAAATGATCATGGCTGTATTTAGGTTTTGTTTTATTTTTGTTCTTTTAAGGACAGTAGAGAGATTTATTTTTAAAATTTCCAAGTCTGTGCTAACACCTAAAGTTGTATAGGAGTAGCTGAAACGCTGTGTTCTATAGTTAAATATAAAATACTGATTGACAGTTTCCCTGCTGCAGTGGGTTAACTATATCGGCTAAGGAGGACAGATATCTATTTACGGTGTGAGATTTTGTCCTTGAATGCCCATTGATAGTAATTCCGGAAAAAAAAATGCGTGGTTGAGCTCCAGTATCTTGAGAAATTGTGAAGTGGCAGATACGTATTTGGAATCAATGTGAAGGGCAAATTGCCATAATTTGAGTAGACACTTTCAAGTACTATGAAGTGAGACCACGTTGCAAGCCAGCGTGTGGGTGGTATTTGGGGACTTGTTTAATAGATTGTGACAGTCAGAGTTGGTACTTCACAGTAAATTGTTGTGCACTGGCTTTAGAGTATGATTTTTGTTTTTTTTTGGGTACCAGACTTCATCTTGTGAATCTATGATTAAGCAAAGAAATATAAAATGGAAAACTGCATGTTTGTGTAAAATATTATTAACGAGAATATTTGCGAAGCCAGGTTGTCTTTGCTTATAAGCTTAGACGTTGTTCAGCCTCTTGCACAGATACGATGTAGGAGATGGATGGTAAGTCTTCAGAAGCTGTACTAAGGGGAACCCCAGTGCCTGGGACATTTGGCAACGACAGTATTTTCTGGGAAGTCACTGTGTGTGATGTGGGACGAGCACTGGATTAGGAGCTGCGCTCAGCATACTGTGAAATTTCAGCCAAAAGAATAGTCACTCTACCACTGAGCCTCTTTACTATAGAATATATTAGAACTTCCCCTCCTATTAAGGGGGAGTCAAAATCTAAAGTATTTTACCTATTTCAATTTCTGTTGAACTTACTATTACTGTGATGGATCTATACTTGCAGAATCTCAGACTTTCTTTCTCTGGCACAAAGAGAAATGTCTCTGTAGCCTAGTAAACCCATGGAATCAACTGTTAACACGTATTTGTGGTGTCTGGGAGACTAGGATGGTTATTGATTCTAGAAGTAGGGTCACTATCCGTTTTTTCGTAAAGAGGAGCCCTAAAATTTTATACTGTTTTTATAATAATTAAAATTGAAATAACTAATTTCATCCAGATATATTCCCACTGTAAATGCAGACACAGGTATGATTAGGAGAAATAGATATGGTTTGGCTACTTTAATATTATATATTACCCAAGCTCATTAATTTGAATATTTTTATTTTATAAACCCAGGAAGATTTATAGGACATTTATGTACCAATCACTGTTGTAAGAGTAAAATTCCCTGACAATTTAAAGTAGGGCTGATGATGCATTATAAATATTCTTTCATTATAACTTACTCACTAAGCATTAAATGATGCCAACTCTTTACTGGGAACTATTCTAGGTACTGAGGTTGTTAAAATGAATAAGACAGTTTCTGTGCTCAAAGAATTCATGACCTAATTAGGAGATATATAATGTAAAATAAAGGATATTTCCATAAATCTGAGATGCTGAGAAATGTATCATTGATTTAATAACTTTTAGTGGCAAGTGACACAAAATCCATCCCAAACGACTCAAAGGAAAAGGGTGCCAACAGTCACGTAAAGAAGCATCCCAATTTAAAAAACATTCGAAGTTTTAAAAAATCCCAGAAGAGGTAAGAACATGACAGCTCGTTGTGATAAAGGCACTGCTTGAGGGAGGTTCTAGTTATACAAGTAGCAGTCAGGAGGAAGTGGTTCAGATTGTGGAGTGGTTCAGAAAGGCTGTGGAGAGCAAGAAATGCTTGTGGGAAATTATGAAGGAGGAAGAGAGTTTAATAGCCAAACAAAATCTTAGAGGTGATAAAAACATGCAGGAAGAGAAATCTGCATGTGCAGAGTTTGATTGGATAAGACGTATTTGGAACTATAAGAAGCTCAGGGTATCTGTGGTATAAGATGTGAGGGGAGAAGCAGCCGAGCTTGAGAATGGAGATGTGAGCACTGGCCGGAGCAACAACAGCCTCCTACATCAGGCAGAGGAGATTTCACTCCATCCTCCAGGTCACTGGTCTCCAAACTCTCTTGTAGCCATCAGTTTAGTGGGTAACCGTTAGGATTTTTAAATGAAATGGAATAAAATAGAATAGAAATATGGTGCATCCCATGTTTTAAGGTTTTATATTTCCTGAAATTTTGTTTCAGTTAAGATGTGGGAGTCATGATATAACATACATTTCCTGTCTCTGTAGGTGTTGGAAACCTCTGTCCTAGGTGTTGGGATCCATTCAACTCAATATAGAAAAAAGGTGTGTCATAATCAGATTGATGGTAAGAAAGTTGACTCTCCCAATAAATAGTGCAGGAGTTTGATTGGGCGAGTCACTATTTATTGCAGGCAAGCAAGACAATTTGGACAGTTTTTGTGGCTGTCCAGGCGAGAGATGAGAGGTCACGCCGAATTTGGTGCATTGGTGGGGTTTTCAGGGAAACATTTGTAATAGGTAGTGAGATATTTGGATATTAGGTGTGAACTCGCGGGAGAAAACATCTGAGTCATTATTTGCATACCCAATGTCAGGTGTGCATGGCTTTACCCAAGAGAGGTGTGGATGGTGTTCAGTGAGAAGAAATGGACCATGTGAAGCCTTTGGAAACTCACGTGTAAAACAAAGGTTGTCAATCTTGGTGTACTGGCCCACCAGGATTCCACCAACAGTTGTAGAAAATGTCTCAAGTCACTTGTGAATGTAATAGATGCGACAAATCATTTGTTTTTTAAAATTACCAAGTTTAAGTTCATGATCTCCATCAAATTCCAGGTCATAGCCATACTTCTTACAATCAAGGATCTCCCTCCAGCCCAGCAGCAACCCCCAATTACCCCCCTCTCTGTGTTTCCAGGCTCACCTCGATGCTGCCTGAATCCCAGCCCAGGTGTTTACCCTTCCTGCTCATCTTATCTCACAGTATAGATTTATTCTGGCCCTTTCCTCTCTGCCAGGAACCCCTGGCCTTTCCAATATCCACTAATCAAACCCCAACCTTCCTTCAGCTTTTCTCTTACTCATTGGGTTCTGAGGGGACCCTGCTTGCAGTTGAGGAATCTGCCAGATGTCACTAAACAATCTTACCTGTCGGGAGACACACGTGTAGGAGGTTGAGGTACCTGCCCCTTGCTTTACCTGTGTGGGCTTTGGCATCTCAGGTCACAAGCTTGGCTGGGGCAGGGCTCAGGAGGGCCAAGGACTCACCCTCATCTGCTGACTCCTTGGTCACGAGTACAACCTTTTCAATACTTTTTTAAGGTATTAAGTGTTGATAGAGTGTTTGTTAAGACTAGATGAAGATGCCTGAGATGATGCTTTAGAAGACAAGACTGCGAGTTACTGAGAGAAAAGAGCCAAGAGAAGACCCTCTCCTGTCCTCACCAACTTCATTTTGCTAGAACTTTCCTGTGTGTGTGCCTCCCCCGGGCCTGAGCACTGCTATGCCACCTTGCCCCGTGGTCTCCACAGAAGCTTTCTTTTTTACCTTCAGACATAATTCAGGTCCTTAAGAATAATCATTCAGGTGGGCCTTAAGTCTGTGGTGATATTTAGGTTTGTCCCATTTTCCTCAACAGTTGATAGAGCACGCGGTGACTCATAATGGATTTCCTGACCATCCGTGTTAGGTTCAGCCTCCTACTGTTCCCTCTTTTCTGAATACAGATAAAAGAGTCCCCTCATGTTTGACACGTGGACTCAGCATTCAGAACTCAACAGCTCTCCACGCTGCCATCATACATCTTCCACCACAGCAACCAATGACCTTGTGTCTCTGACTCCATGGCTATCTCACACCTTATCCCCAACTTATCAGGTAGCATCGGACATTTCTCCACCTCCTGGCTTTGCCTGCTGGTGCCCCTGTAGTTGCATGTTCTGAATATGGCTCAGTGCTTCTTCCCATCCTTGCGTGGTGCTCTCCATAACTTTTGCCAGATTCTGTTTGCAAGTTGCGGGTTCCAAGTATCAAGTCCTAGAAGCCCCAGAGTGTGCTGCATGGGTGGTCCTTGTCTTAGAACCAACAGCCCAGGGTATACATTCTCGGCTAGTGCACTAAGGCAAAAGTCTTACACTCGTTCTAGGATTTGGGAAGAACAGCTTTCTTGAGTCGAAATAAAAAGATGTCATTTCAAATATCATTTAGAGAAACGTTCTTAATGCAAAACCCGTTTTACTTATATTACGTGCTCTAGTGAGCAACCACTACTGATTTTATAGTGATAGTTCATGCATTAACTCAACAAATATTTATTAACTGGCTGCTATATACTAGATACTGAGCTAGATGTGGGAAATTTAACATCGACCAAGACAGGTTGAGTTTCTGCCCTAATTGTATTGAGTTTTGACAAATTTTAATTATGATATTGTTTATGTTATTAGGAGAAGCTGAAATTTTACAGTTTTCTTTAAAAGGAAGGAGCAAGGATGGGTATATCTTTATGTGTGTAGCGTGCATCTGAGAGAGAATGATGCTATGCCTGTTCCTCTTGGTAGTGACATGCTAGTTACAAATACAGAACTGCAATTTTGGTGACCAGAGTGATTACACAGATGAGGTGTTCCATAGTGTTGTTCAGGTCATTAGTTCATACTAATTCACACATTCCCTGTACCCTAATGTTAATGGGATGTTTAGGCTTATTCTTCCATTTCACATAATCATAGTCTTTTAAATGTTGCCTGTGGAGTGGAAGGTTATAAGATCAACATGTTAATTACGTTCAGTTTTAAAATATTAAATTGCATATGTATTATATATAGATACATATATAAATGATAATATTTGGAGTATTCTAATGGCCAGTTTCATTATCTACTTGGGTGGAAGGTGATGGCCAGTTATGAAAGTGATGCATAATGATGAGGGTAAAGCTAAAAGTCAGCATTTGCTAATATTTTTGTGTTTTAGAACATAGAAGGGGGACTGTCTTGAAGAGGGTGGGACTCATGAGAAGGGAGTAAGGCTAGGTGTGGCAACATGAGTTTTGCTTGCCGGTTTGGTGTGAAGGCAAGATGTCAAGAAAGTTAATAGCAGAGAGTCTTGAAGCCATAGTCTAAAGGTGAGGGAAGAAGAGAAAAGTTCTAGAAGTTTCTAGCAACTGTAAAGTAAAAAGTGAAAAGGGACCTGGCTGAAGGGGAAAAAAGCAGTATTTGGAAATCATCAATCTTTACATTCCCTCATTCACATAAGAGTGTGGTTTCTGGCTAGAGCTGCTGTGTGCTGCCCAGATGTCAGCAGCAAAGAAGACTCACAGGTATATGTATTTGAGGTTGTAATTTTTCAGGCCAGGTCACCTTCCTCCGCCCCAAATCTGTTCCACCTGCAGTGTGGACACCTTGGCTGGTGGCCACTCAGACCAAATCCCGGAATCACCTGTACTCCTCTCTCTTTGTCTTATGTACCACATGCAGTCTATCAACGATCCTGGCAGTTCTCACTTCAAAATATAATTATAATCTGACCACTTCTTCCATCTTCTACTGCCCATGACTAAAGCCGAAGATGAAAGATTACATGAGAGAATTGACTATAGGGTCAATTGGGTATAGATCAAGGCCGTCAATGGAGCTTTCTCCAATAATGGAATTCTTCTGTATTTTCACTGTTCAGTGCAGTAGCCACTGGCCACATGTGGCAGTTGAGTACTTGAAATGTGAATAGTGCAACTAATAAACTGGCTTTTTAAAATGTTATTTAAATTTAAATAGCCCCATGTTGCTAGGAGCTACTGTATTGGACAGTGCAAGTCTAGCTAATGAAATACAAAGTGAGAGAGTGGCATGGACATATATACACTACCAAACGTAAAATAGATAGCTAGTGGGAAGTAGCCGCATAGCACAGGGAGATCAGCTAGGTAGTTTGTGACCACCTAGAGGGATGGGATAGGGAGGGTGGGAGGGAGGGAGATGCAAGAGGGAGGAGATATGGGGACATATGTATATGTATAACTGATTCACTTTGTTATAAAGCAGAAACTAACACACCATTGTAAAGCAATTATACTCCAATAAAGATGTTAAAAAATGAATTAAACATATGACATTTGTATTTAAAAAACAATATGTGTAAATAAAGTAACATTTTGTTATCAATGTAAAAAAAAAATACTTAGTGAGTCCCACTGTATGCAAGGAATTTGGAGACTCTGGAATTTGAAGCAGGTAGGACTTGCTAACCTAGGAGGAAAAAGAAAACAGGTCTCCATGACAGCAGAGTATAATTGAAAGGATAAGAGGTTGTGGGTTACAGATTGGGGGTGGGCAGCTCAAGAGGAACAAAGACCGTATCATGGCGAAAGGAACTTGTTTCTGACTCAGAGAGGAGGAGATCCAGTAATGCTGGCACAAGAATGCTGGGTTTGTCACTGAATTAGATGATTGTGTGACACAACGGTTCATCAGTTATTTTTTGAAGATGGCTTTATTTTGGTGTCAAAGTCATCAGTTGCTAGGCAGAAGTGGCTAAAGAAGGAACAGGTTTGAATTACAGAATAAAATAAGGATTTATTTTCCTTCTGTGTGTTGGAGGTCAATAAAATATAACATTGAATTGAGAGCAAGAGAGTTTAGCCTTTCTAAGCGCAGATGCGATTTTAACATGTTACCTAGTGTAAATTCATAGTGACTATGTTTGGGGAATAAAGGTTTAGAACATATATTTGGACCTTACAAAATCTTATTACATATGCATATAAGAGTTCAAGTTGAAAAGGAGTCTCTGTATACGGGAACTACCTGATTTTGCTATTACTGTCATCCTAACCAAGTTTCCTGAGTTTCTTATCAGATTGTCTACGAAAGTGGTCGTACTATGGATGTTCTTAAGTTAGTGCTTTGTTCTCCAGGCTTATTTCACAGCACTGGCACACATCTTTTTGTAAGCTTTGGTTTATCCAGGTGTGCTGATTTGAAGCAGTCCGTGCCTTATCTCGACACCTGTAGTTCATCTGGGATGAGTGTGTTAGCAGAGGGCTGCACTAAATAGTACCACCCTGCTACTCTCGCGATTCCCGGGCCTCCCGTGCCCACCTGGAGGTAATTAAGGGAAAGGAAGCTGAGAACGATCTAACCCTGTTTGTATCAGTCTGTTTGGGCCGCCATGACATGATATCACAGACTGGGTGACTTAAACAGCAGACATTTATTTCCCCACGGCTCCGGAGGCCAGAAGTCCAAGATCAAGGTGCTATAGCCACAGAGGTTTCTGGTGAGAACCCCCTTCCTGGTGGTCACTTTCTCTCCGTGTCCTCACGTGGTGGAGAGAAAAGCTCTGGTGTCTCTTCCTCTTCCTCTTTTTTTTTTTTAATTTACCATTTACTCATTATTTATTTATTTGGCATGCAGGATCTTAGTTCCCCAATCAGGGATCAAACCCGTGCCCCCTGCAGTGGAAGCACGGATTCCTAGTTCCTGGACTGCTCTTCTTATAAGGACACCAGTCCTCTCAGATTAGCACCCCACCCTTATGACCTCATATAACGTTAGTGACCTCCCTGAAGGCACCATCTCCAAATACAGTCACAGTAGGAGTTAGGGCTTCAATCTATGGATTTGGGGCGGCAGTGAAGGAGGGGAAGGTGACACAATTCTGCCCATAACACAGCTCCTGCATGTGAGAGTGTAGAGCAGTGTAACGTGGGCCCAGGGGCGGCTAGTCGTGTTGTTTTGTATTTTCTAGACCTAGAACATGTGAGTAGCAAATTCTGCTAGAGAATAAACCACCCAAAATCTGACATTATGGTTCCCTCATATTGTCTCTTTTTCTCATGCTGATGATGAGTCTGTTTAACATGCAATTTGGGTGTTTGTAGATTCTCATTCGACTACATATATGGAAAGACTTCTTACACAGTAATCATGTAAAGGGTGTGAAGGGGTATTGTATGTAGGAGGAATAAATCTGTGGGAAAATATTTCTTGTATTCGTGGTAAAATAAAAACAAAGTCAAAGAGATAAGTTTTTCTATATCAAGTTGGTGAAAGCAAGACAGGGTAATAAAGGCCAGTGTTGTCATCCTCTTGGGGAGGAGACATTCTCATGACACTGCTGGTGGGCAGGTATGTTGATTTGCTGTTGGCTCTCAAAATCCGTGCAGATTCTTCATTCCATCAAGTAACACTTTTGGGAATTTATCGAAAATGTCAGAAATGTAAAAATGGGTAAAATGATAAACAAAAAATAAGTGAATTATGATGCATACAATTATTGAATACTAAATATTTATTACATCATTAAACTATATAACAAATTTTGCTGATGTAAGAACTAGTTCGTGATAATGTTGCTGAGTGAAAAATTTTTTAAAAATCAAAAATATTACATTAATACTCCATTATGTAAAGTTCATTATGCAAAATAAGTCAAATCAAAAAAAAAAAAAAGTAGGAAAAAACCTATACCAAAATACCAAAGTAAATATGTTTATCTGGGATGGCAGAATTACTAATGGTTGCTTTTCCTTTTTTTTTTTTTCTTTTTGTCTCTCTACATTCTACAGATTTCCTGGAGTTAGAATAGATTAATTACTAATATTTAATGGATTAGCTCTGTTTAAGACTAAAGTACTTAACCGTAGGCTGCAAAGTCTGAAGGCTTAAGGCTTTTTATACTTATTAGCAATCCAGGGCTTGGTTCTGGCAGTATTTACCCAGCCCTCCCTCTTTTCTGTAAGCTCTAAGCTAAAAAGGTTGGAAGTGGAGGCCTGACAGTCTTTACCACCCATACGTAGTGATGACCAATGGTTAAATTAAATCTGGATGTTAAAAATTACGAACCACAGAAATTATTCCAAGTCATTTTCACTAGGGCATAGAGGTTGCCTTGGGTAGCAGTGCCTCTATGGTGGGAAAAGCCTTAATATTTCACTTCTCTTTCTGTTATTGCGATCAGGGGGAAGGAGGGAGCATATAAACAAACCGAATCATTGCTTATACTCTGTGGGTCAAAGTTGTCAAGTGCCTAAGGATATACTTTGATTTGTTGCCTATTAAATCCCATATTTTAAGATGACAGGTGACTATCATACTTTTAAGAGTTACATTTTATAGAAATTGGTGTGTAGACAGCATTTAGAAGGCAATAGAAGGTATGGGAAATAGGCTGAAACATCAAAGCCCACTAAAATAGGGAAAAAAAGGGAGAAAACTTGAGTTCTAGGTCCACTTATGTTACTTAATAACTTTGGGACCTCAGACAATTTCGTTGTTGAAAAATTGTGTTGATAATAATACTGGCCCAGAGCTTGAATTCAAATCAGCCCAATAAAATTTAGAAACCACAGAAGTTAAAATAATAATTTGAGGTATGTAAGAACGCTTTTTTCTCAGCGTAAGGCTGTTCTTACGTAGAGTGCCCTTTGGAGGCCCGTGCCATGGATGTAGGTGGAGATGCACGGTCAAGGGGGGGCTCCCCTAATGACCAGAGGTGACTCTTTCTTCAAGAACTGCCATTTTCCTTTCTTCTTTCTTTCTTCCCTTGCCCTGTTCTCCCATCTCCCAAACTTCCCCTAAATAGAAGGACATGCCTTTCAGGCTGTTTTACCAGGCATGACATTTGCTGGTCTGTTTATGTCCATCCTTGTGATTATAAGGCTTGATCAAATTAGAAAACCACATATGAAAGTAAACTGAACACACAAAAGTACTTTATTTTTTATTTCCCACCCCCAGCATCATAATTACCTAAACCTCTTTCTTTCCTCCTGTTGGTATCCATCACCTAATATACTTTCCACTTGTTTGCCATGGTTGCATTTGGCCAAATTATATTTCACTTGATCCTTTGCTTGCATTCTGCTTGTTAATGTCATTTGCCCAAATCCTCCCATATATTCTATGTTTGTAACAGATTTATTTTTCCAATGATATTCTAATCCCCATTAGTAATATTATAAGGAACTTCAAAAAATAAAAACAAGTCAAAACTAAGTTGGAATGTCCAATGAGAACATTAGGTTACCACGTTTTTGTCATATATTTAAAGGAAAATTCTATACTGGAGCCCTTTGGGGTTTGCATATCCCTAAATTATTAACTAAATGCCGCTAATAACATAGTACAAGGGCTGTGAAGAAAATTATGTTGCTTAGTTTGAAACCCAGGGTGCTCAGATACAGTATAATAGGAGATACCTTTTAACATTCACACAGCAATGGTTCCTGGAAGGACATGTAATATAATAGCTTAAGGCAAGAAAATAACCTTGATCTACTGCCAGCCTTTTATTTGAACAGTGATTTTTGTTGTGCCTGGGTAAAAATTGCCCTGAGTTACTTATTACTTCCTCTGCTGATGACCATTGCTAAGTAATACATGTGACAGATACTTCAGTCTTATTTATTTGTGTGAGAAACAGAAGTACAGTGGAAAAAATAACTTCTGAGAGTCCTGTTTTTAACCCATACATGTCTGTCCCTTTATGAAGTGGGCTGATGTTATCTGAGTCTCTCCTTTCTTTCATCAGTGAACTCAGACAATAAACTGTGGCCAATGAGTCTCGCCAGCTTTGCAGCTCTTGTCTGCTGTTGGTCTCAGAGTTAAGAACTCAGCAAATATTTGTGGAGTAGGCTAGCCATTTACTATATTTCACAATACCAGCCGAGGTTCTTATGTCAACTGTGGTGTTTCTTAATTACTTATAAATTATTGATCACTTATTTTGTGTGATTTTCATATCGAGGAGAATATCTTTAGGTTTTCTTTTTTTGAGGTGAAAGTATGTCAGTGCACAAGTAATAAATGTATCTAAATCAGATAGAAAATGGTAGTTTGACGAGCTTTTTATCTTTACTTCTTTATCCCTCTGTTTTTTCTCATCTTACTTGCCTTTTCTATCTCATCATTTCTTCCTCCATTTACCTCAAAGACAAGACACAAAGTTGTGAGCGTATTTTGGAATTTGGTTGGGGTGGATATAGGAGAGACTGTCTATTTGCTTGCTTCTCCTTCTACAATTATGTCACGTGCTTTCTCTGTAGTTCATACTTTCCATCTTGCCAAAGTGTACCTCTTAGAGCTGCCTGATAGTTACGTCTGTTTACAGGGCCAATATCCAGTGGCACTGAGCGTGTCCTCTTGCATTGCAGGAGCTATGCCTGTCCCAGACCAGCCTCCATCAGCCTCGGAGAAGACCAGCTCCTTGAGCCCTGGCCTCACCACCTCCAATGGGGATGGCTCAGAGACAGAGACCACCTCTGCTATCCTCGCCTCGGTCAAAGAACAGGTAGAAACATTCCACTTTTCTGACATACACGTGGGGACATTGTAAACATCATTCTTTCCAGATGAAAGATGGTGATTTAATTATGTTGGGATGAAAATCATGGTTTTCTAGCAGAATGTTGGTATTCATTATACAATTGCTATTCACGTATGATTATAATAGCTTTTGACTCCGTTTTTATTTGAGATTTAGGCAGCTTTCCTTGAAAAAATATTCTACAGGAACAAAAACGAAAATTGCAGTCAAAAATCCTATAGGTGAAGTTTTGGCAGATTAAGTGATGGACCTGACGTTTAATACTGTTAAATGTGTGAAGCCAAATAATTGGTTTGTAGAAACCTAAAGTTTAATAAAATTTCAAAGTATATCCATGACGCTAACAAACTGGTAAGAGTGAGAGCAGATGAATATTGTATCATTGTGGGCCTAAGCAAATTTGTTTTCCCAGTGTTTCCAAGATGGCTCTGGAAGAATGCATTTGAGAACTTTTCCTGTAAAGCTGTAGTCTAAATGATTCTTCCTCGACCGTTTCTTTGCCATAAAAATGAATAAGCAGATAAATCTGAAGTCTTAGATTTAAAAGTAATTGTTTCATAAAATTCACGTTTCTTATAATTAAAATGTAATAAATGATTAAAGAAAACTGGAAAATAAAAAAATTTTAATTTGTTTCTTTTGCTTACCATGAGCTAGAATGCAAATCAATATTCTTTTTAAGTGCAAAAGCATCCTGTGTTTGAATTATATGATTCAGGGATGCTGAATTAGCAGCAGCAGTGGGGTAAGAGTGACATAACTTCACTGATCCCAGGAACCTCTCAACAGAGCAATAGACTAAATGTGGCAATTAAGGACTCAACTAGTAGAAGGACTCAGTTTTCCTAGAGGACATTGATTTTGTTTAATAAATGGGGACTGATTTAGGTAAAGGTAGATGCTCAAGTTATCAAAGAGTAGCTAAGGAAAGGTTCATTGATGGAAAGGATCAATGATGCTGTCAGTCAGAATTGTGTCACTAGGTCAAGAAAGCGTGAAGCAAAAGTAGGTTCACAAAGGAGAGTCGAATAGATTGATTGGATAATCTAGTTTGTGAAAATGGTAAGTGAGCAGGAAATTGGGTTGAGGCCCAGGCTGTATTGCTTGATTAGTTTGCTTCCAAAAGCCTACCTGTGAGAGTTTTCTGTTTATTTTTCAGGGGTAATGGAAAAGGGGAGCAAAAGTTCATGATACTTCTTATACTCCAAATACTGCTTTGTTATATAGCTGGGTTAGGTCATGGATTTTTATTCTGTCATGGTCTGGAAATCTTGCTAGGCCACTAGCTTTAGAGCAGTGACAAAATGTAAAACACGAGGAATAAATTTGATAAGATAACCAGACCCGTCTGATGAACACTATAGTATTTTATCAAAGCACATAAAAGAATTGAGAATAAAGGACAAGGCATGCTACAGTCCTGTGTAGACGAGCTTGACACCATACCAATATTACTGTCTCCCAAATTAATGTAACATTTAGGCAGTTGTACTCAGGATTCTGTGGCTGACTGTTTCTTTGGCAAATTGGATCAAGCTATTTTAAAGATCGTATGGAAGCATAAATATGTGAGAGTTGCAGGGAAAATTTTGATCGAAATATTTTACCTTGGACTTATATATACTACCAAATGTAAAATAGATAGCTAGTGGGAAGCAGCCGCATAGCACAGGGAGATCAGCTCGGTGCTTTGTGACAGCCTGGAGGGGTGGGATAGGGAGGGTGGGAGGGAGGGAGATGCAAGAGGGAGGAGATACGGGGATATATGTATATGTATAACTGATTCACTTTGTTATAAAGCAGAAACTAACATACCATTGTAAAGCAATTATACTCCAATAAAGATGTTTTAAAAAAAAAAAGAAATATTTTACCTTACTAAACATACAGTTGTGTCCAGTTGGCCCCAAATAGAAAGAATAATCTCTCTAGGACATAACTAAAGATTCAGAACAGATTAAAAAATATAGAGGAGCCTGACTCATTTCAAAGTATCTCGGTTGAGTACAAAGCAGTGGTGGAACTGGTGTTAGCATAACTGGCTAAACATCTGGAAGAAAATTAAGGCCCTTAACTCACAATATATTCAGAAATAAATCTCAAAGGAAAAGCAATGTAACTGTCAAAATAAAACTATAGACTTGATGGGAGAAACATTGGGAAAATATTCATGCAACCTAGAGGTGGAGAAGGCTTTCTAAGTACGTGCAGGAAACTCAGAAGCCATACATGAATGGTTGGTACAGTTGGCAGTGTGAATACCAACAATAATAGCAAGGAATAATTTAACATAAAAAAGGTTAAAAATAGACCACGGGAAATAACGTGTCACAAATATGACAAAATGTTGATATAATTAATAAATTAAGACTTCCTAATGTTGATGAGAAAAAGACAAAGGAATAGAAAACTAGGCAAAAAATATCAACAGGAAATTCAGAGAAGAAAAATGCAAACAACCAATAAACATATGCAAATATTTTTCACCCTAATGTGCCAATCAAGGACATAAAATTCAGAATGAAAACATGATTTTCTTTAATCTACCAAATAGACATTAAAAAACAGTATATATTATAAGCTAGCTACAGTTAAATTTTGAGGAAATTCACATTCTTTTTCATTCCACATGAAAATGTGCTTTACTGTAATCTTTTTGTAAAATGGTGTGTTGCTGTGAGTTGGCTTTTGAAATACTTCATAGCCTTTGATTAGTCATGCTTAGACATAGGTTCTATAGAAATGAGTGACCTAGAACATAAGGTATTAAGTATGAGTATGTATTGCAGAATTATTTGGGATAGTAAAAAAAAAAAACAGTATTGATTGATGAAAAGTTTTAAAAATGGTATCTCCTTTATATAAAATCCTCCATATAAAAGATATATCCTTTCTATGCAGTTATTAATAAAAGTGAGTTAGATATATATCTAAACTTTGAAAAAAATCCATGAAGATTTTAGAAAGGAATGGTATAGTATTGTATTATCCTGTTTTTAAAAAGCGAAATAGTAAACATATTTTTTGTTTGTACATGTTTATGAGCCTCTAGAAAAGTGTACAAGGAAGTAAGCCAAATTATTAGATTTCTTGCCATACGCGTTTACATTTGGACAGAGGTAGGAATGGGCATAGAGGACTTAGAGGATCAGGAAGTGTATCAAAAAAGGGGAAGATAATTGGGAGACTGGAAGAAATATTAATTGGGTTTGGATAATAGGAAATAGTCCTTCAGCTTAAATAGTGATGTCTGTAGTTGAGAGAGTGGATAAGCTACTTAAAGGAAAAATACATTACAGTAAATAGAATGGCCTCTCCAAAGCCTTGATGAGAATTTAATAAAAACTTACTGTGAAGAGTTTTTTTCTAATTATTAAAATAAATTCATTGCTCGTTTTTGGAGATGCTTTGTGGCAGATAAGTAATGTGAGGAGGAGTGAAAATGTCTTGGGAAGCTGAGTTAGAGCAGGTGGGAGCGGCCAAATCAGAGACGCGGCGGTCAGGTCCCATGTGTGCTGTCTGGCAGTTTGAAGGCAGAAATCAACAAGCGGCTAAGCCCGTGGACTTCCTTAGTGTGGCCTCATGCAAACAACCAACCTCTTCCTTCACTGGGACATTTTTGTCCTAAATTATTCTTAAAACGTCCTTCCTCTCTTTTTCTCATGCATAGACCATCCTTTATGGAGTTAAAACTAAGTTAAATATATTTTTAAAAAATATTAGCTGAGATGAAAGAAAAACGACATTAGAAATTAATACCTTCTATGATTCTTAACAATTACGTGTATAACCTATTTATAAATCTTTTCACGTAAAGAATATCGTTTGCCTGGTGCTTCTGGTGCTCAGAAGAGATAGCTTTCTTGAGTAAAAATCCTATTTATTCATTTAGAGAATTTCAAGTAAAAATATTTTATGACATTACAATTATGTACCACTCTAGTCCTGGCTTCTTGGACGTCAGTTCTGTAGGAGGGAAGTGATTTTTTTTTTTTTTTTATCATAGCAAGCATATATTCTGAGCTGACTGGATATAATAGGTTCCATAATGTAATTACTAATTCATTAAATATATTGCATACCTTATTTAAGCAAATCACAATAAAGGATAATAACAGAAATGGATACGTAAAGAAAATTCAGTCTAGTAAGAATTCATTGGAATAAGTTGTTAGTGAGACTAAGAACAGAAGTTCTGGGGCTGGTAGTTGACATTGCATAGAAATAAATTCTACTCTATAACCATGGAGTGGAACTTAAGTCATGCCAAACCATGAACCATGAAATGCACCCCACGTAGCATGTATGGCACGACTTAGACATTTTTAAGCTGAGCCCTAAGTGTTTGAACACACAGCAGCCATGGATTGCTCAGTGAAAAGGTGTTCATTGATTTTTTTCTTTCTTTGCTCTGATTTCCCATCTTGATTGCTTTTTAACTGGTGAATTTTGTACTTTTATATTAACATAAACAGAACCATGATTTATGCTATACTCTATGGATAATTTTCTGTATTTCAGACACATCTGTCTCGTTGCCAACAGTTACCAAGTCTCTTGTCCCATGGGGCTCTAAGAGAGAGGGACCCAGTCCCCACTCCCTCTCTTGTGAGTGTCCTTCACCAGAAGAGGAAGAGAGGACAGAGGTTGGGCATGTGATGATTCCCATCATATCATTTGAGCAAATAGCTGAGAGGAGACTGATAACCCTTCATCACAAAGAGGAGACAGAATGATGTGATGGCTAAAGGGGCGAGAAGGGCCGAGGGATTTCAGGCTGGGAGATATTGCTATGATGATGGCAGTGACCCAGAAGAAATTAATGATGCTTGGGAGGGGTATAATTTCAGCGGGAAAATCACTGAGTAGGTGAGAGTGAAGGGGACCCAGTGCACCAGCAGAGGGAATGGCTTTTAGAACAAAGACATCTATGAGAATGGGGGAGAGGCAAAGTTCATGGCCTCAGGAGGGCTGATGGCTTGGTACGGGAAACATATGTATTTCTCTTCTCCTGTCATCAGGTAGACATGGTCAGTTTGTTTTGAGTTGTTTTGGGGTCTGGAGAGCTGGGCTGAGCCGAGGTGGAGAGGCACTGGATATGATGAATGCAAGAAAATGATTATAGTGACGGATTTTGGAATTGCTGCTAAGTGAAAAGGGGTAAAAGGCAGAAAAAGTGGTAGGAACAGTGGATTCACAGAGTGAATATGTATGGTGATAGCATGAGAACTGTGTGCTTAAATGAAGAATTTGAAAGTAATTATTGTTAGTGTCGAGACCTAGGTAATGACTCTGGGAAATGAGATCAAATCAAGAAAAGAGAGAGAGGGGACTTCCCTGGTGGCGCAGTGGTTAAGAATCAGCCTGCCAGTGCAGGGGACATGGGTTCAAGCCCTGGTCCGGGAACATCCCACATGCCACGGAGCAACTAAGCCCGTGCGCCACGACTACTGAGCCTGCGCTCTAGAGCCCCGAGCCACAACTACTGAAACCCGTGTGCCTAGAGCCCATGCTCCACAGCAAGACAAGCCACTGCAATGAGAAGCCCGTGCACCGCCATGAAGAGTAGGCCCCGCTCGCCCCAACTAGAGAAAGCCCGCGAGCAGCAACAAAGACCCCGTGCAGCCAAAAAAAAAAAAATAAATAAATAAATTAATTAATTAAAAAAGAGAGAGAGAAAGCTTGTTGTTGACTGTGAAAGCTGATGTGAGAATGAGGACAGGGCAGAGGCTCACATCCCCATCACTGGAGAGACCCGAGGTGGCCTCATGACTGCAAGAAATACAACATGTTTGCTTGTGGTTTGCCTGGGAGTAGTCATCTGATCTTCATTTTCATATTTTCATTAAAAAAAAAAATTGTTCCAGTGCTGGTCTGTACTATTAGACAAGAATTTACATTTACTCATGCCATGTAATGTTGACCTATGTATTTTACCTTAAATCAATATGTGTACTACTTTGCTCTTAAGAAAACCATGGCTTTCCTAAAACTACACTTGTTTTGAAATACATTTCTTTCCCTTCAGTTGACCTATGTCTCCTTTGATCATCACATGCTTCCAGAGTTGATATCTAAAGGGTCTTCTTATGTAAGCCAAAAAAATTATGGGGACTTTAAAAACCATGTTTTAATTGAAGTATAGTTAACTTACAATGTTGGGTTAGTTTCAGGTGTAACAGCAAAGTGATTCAGCAAAGTGATTATGATTTCAGATCCTTTTCCATGGGGAACTTTTTAAAAACCTTTAGAGCTCATATTGATCTTTGTAAATTATTATGGCTCAGATAAATGTGTTTTTTGTCATGATTCTACCAGTGAAATATACTTAATAATGAACAGATTAAATAGAAAATTCTAGATACATAACAGTATATGCAAATGTGTCATTTTGTTGGGTTTATTTAATAGTGTTTATCAATTGCCTGCTATGTGCATAACACTGTGCTTCCCCTGGGTGATACACAGATTTGGAGTTTCATTGCTTTCAGTTAGTTAGCCATGAAGCTAAAAAGATAAGACAAACATATATAAAAAGTTATAAAACATTAAAAAATTGTAGGTGAAATTTTAAGAAAACTCTCGTCAATATATTATGAAATTCCAAGTTATTTATACCAATAAACTTATTCCTTAAACTTTATAGTGTTTATAACCTTAGATACTGTATTGCTACGGTAATTTCTCCTGTTCTTTACATTCCACAAGGACAGAAGATTACATTATTGCTTTTAGAGGAAATTTTTAGGACCACAATTTAGGGTATTGCTGATTTTCAGGTAGTAAGACAGAATTCTCTTGCTTTTAATCAGTTTTGTTATTATGTTTAATGTAGAAAAGTAGGAGAAAGGCATTTCTGAGCTCCCACTCTGCAAAACTACTACACAGAGGACTTTCTATATGTTTGAACCATATAAAGGTACTAAAAAAGCATTTTAAAGGATTTATCTTATGTAAAATCTAAAAAAAATGTAGATCATTTACATTGACTCATGTGTGAGGATAGCATGCCTTTATTTTCACTTAGTGTCTACACTTATAATTTTAAAATTACATAGCTCTGTATAACAAGAATGCTATTGGGAAGGAGTACATTATAAAACACTTCCTTAATTGGTATTTTTCCAGTGCCACGTAGCAGTGCAGAATCTCTCATTATTATTAGTGTTCCTGTAATGTGCAACAATAGTTTCTGATAACACAGTGTGGGAAATGACCTATATAACTAATCAATTTCCCAACTGTATTTTGGAAAACCGTTTTATGAAAGTAATGACAAAATTATCGTCCATGAAAAAGAGGAAATTAAAACACCTTTAGGAAAGGTCGAGAAGATAGAGAAGGATTATCTGTAAAGACTAGTGAACTTTATATTCATTTAATCAGGGAGGAAAAGAATTAGACCATAGTGCCACAAGTTGAACTTTCTGCATGTATTAAAATTAAAATGAGGATTATTTGATTGATGATTTTCAAATTTATTTTTTGTGTTAGGCCAGATATAGATTGAAAGTGAAAAAAAGGGCATGATTTTCCCCCTATTTTCATTGCTAGACCACAGACTATGTTAGGAGAAGTAAATGACTGTCTGGACATGTGGATGGGGAGAGGAAGGTGCAAGCCAGGAATCTGTAGACCTGGGTCTTTGTCGATGGTATAGTTCATAACAAGGAAAGTATTAGAAAGCCTTGTAGATATCACATACACAGGAGGGGAGCCAGATGTAGATATAGTGACCAAATGGGTATTAGACTTCCAGCCGGGCAAAGAAAGCAAGCACGTGGTGTAGGTAGAGTTCCAGACTTCCAAGTAGGAAGGAAAGGGATGGTCATGTGGCACCAGCCTGATAGGACTGGCTAGGTTTGAAGCAAGTCTGTTTCTTTGTGTATCGTGGATCTTTTGAATCACAAGAATGGTGGTTGAAATTGGAGATCAAAGAAAGACAAGGGTCATAAACCATTTGTGTAAGATTTGGGGAATTAATGCTAGGAGTTCTAGTTATGGCTGAATAATTCTGGAAGTGTGGATACATCATCTGCCTCCCTTCTCCGCACCCTCCCATGCTCCCTCATGTGTATTCTAGTTGTGCCTGTAAGTTATTTTGACTTTTTTTCCTAAAGCTTGATTTTTCCCTTAACATTTTACTTTGTAACTCTTCTCAAGACACATACATACTCATCCGTCTTTTTAATAACCCCAGATTCTATTCTAAGAATTAATTCATTTGGTTGCTGTCTGCCCCGCCCCTTTGAAGGTATTAGTTCAGTTTTTAGGGGACTGAAGGCTATAATGGGAAAAATAAAAATGGATTAACCCTTTATATGCTAAGTTAGAAGGTAAGCTTTTAATAGGTGGGATTTTGTAACAGGACATCATAGTGCATTTCTAATGCTTCTTTCATATTTATTGTTAGAATTCATTGTTGAATATTAATATGTGAAATCACATTGACTATTTTAAATGTGATGTTTTAATAGTTTTTAATGAATTTGCCATTATAAAATAATTCATGCACATTGTGGAAAGTTTAAAAAACTCAGAAAGGAATAAAGATGCAAATTTTCTTTGAGAATAACACTGCAGCTAGAGGCTGCTGCAAGTATTTGGGAAGATTTCCTTCTAAGATTTTTATGTGACTATAAAATTATTTGTGCACACTTTTAATATTTTATACTTTGTACATTTAACAGTTATATCAAGAGTATTTTATATCACTAAATATTAAAACATTTTTCTAATGGCTATATGAGCAGACACACTGAATTATTTAATATTATAATTTTATTTAACTTTTTCCATCTTAATCCAGTTCTTCGGTTGATTCAGTTTTCTCAGATTGAAAAAAAAAATGACATGTCTTACTTTCTTGTACATAAATCATTGGGTCTACTTTGACAGAGGCTGCCTGGAGCAAAGTTTTGAGAATGATTTTAAAGACCCTTACAAACTCACTGAGAAAATCTGCCAAAATTAATTACTGATAAGAGCCACAGGCAGGACATATGAAGCAGGAGCTCCTGGGGTATAACCCTCTACAGGATTTGTACAGAGCTGGAAATTAACAAATAGAATATTCTAGAGGGAGTAAATGGGGAAAACATGTTTAGTATTCAGAGCAACTGAACCAAATATGGTAGAAATAGGCAGAATAAACATAGGAATTATCATAGGGCGAGGAGACAATGTTAGTGTCTCAAAATAACAAAAACATTTTTTAAAAGGACAGATGTTAAATTTCTTTAAACTTTGTATATTTTAATGAAATATATATTATATATTTCATTAAGATCTCTATGTAAATCTTATTTCATCAGACATATAATTAAATAATGACTTTTTTCTTTAGTGATTATTTTGTTCAGTGTTTCCTGTATATGACCAAAGAAACTCGAACTTTAAAAACTACTCAGTTTACCTACCATATAGGAAATTGCTATAGAACTGAAATGAGAAATTAGCTTGTTTTTCTCTATGACCAAGGTTTTGCTGAGGTCAAATTAAGTGTTGCGCCTTCCTGTATTGTTCTTATTTAACTCAGAAAAGGGAGGTGGGTCATTTCACCAGTTTGATCTGCAATGTGTTTTTGAAATCTGAAGGAATCATTAATGAGACTCCAAACAGATAGAATTCAACGAACTTATACAGCTCAGTGTTAGTTAATTTCTGTGGAGAAAATGTGAGGCGACAGGAGTCCCGTGGATTAAATACCGTAACATTGCTTTCCTGGAACATTCCTGTTTCTGAGAGTCAGTGGTTCGGACTGACGCTATCTCTGGCATGCATCAGCAACACAGGTAAACATGCCCCAGGCAGCCCATCGATCATGTTCAAGTTGCTGTCATTCGGCTGCAGTCATTAAAGGAATGTGCAGGTTCATGCCCTGGGCTCTAAATGAGCCGGCTGTCTAGCGGCTGCCATAGAAAAGTGAAGACCAGCGTCTCTCACTAATGACAAGTTCTGACTTTCACATTCTACTCATGGTCTCTGAAAGCAGCTGGAGGACTCAATATCAATGAGACCAAAACAAAAAAAACAAAAATCACTTTTGACAAGTAATCTTCGGCATTTATGTAGCGAATACTAACTAGTTCTATTCACCAAGTCTATAGATTTAGTTATCTGGGGAATCATTTTGCAGCTTACATCTCCTGGCAGATCTGCTGTATGAAGAAGTTAAGTTCAGAATTAAAAACTGAATTACATAACAGTCAACCTAAGGTTGTTCCACAGTTGTAGGCAAGTCCAAGCAATTCCATGCACAGTTGGACACTGCCATCTCTTGTGCTCTGGGAAGCAGGACTCCAAGGTATCAACTAAGGGTCTTTACAGCTTTGAGCGGATTGGAAGCTTTTGAAGGGCAACTGTAGCTCTGCTGGCCAGCGCTTCTGCCCAACACCTCCACAACTGAGAAGCCCTCCACCCAAACTAAAGATCTGCTTTGAACCTAGCCCATTAGCTAACGCAGACACTTTTAAGAAATAATACCGTTCATTCCAGCTGCTTGTCAGAGACCTGCAGTTGCCTGCTGTAGACCTGTCGAAAGTCAGAGGCAGTTTATTCTTAAAATGAATAATCTAGAATGTAAATTCTCTCTATTTTGGGATCTCTGCTCATATCAGGGATCGCACCTCAGTCCTCCGCAGTAATGTCTTCCAAGAGCGTGGCTTTAATAATGCTGCAGTAATGCGATGACTCCACCTTTAGGGAGAATAGAGGTAAGAAATTACCATCCTGGGAGCTTTTCTGGGTTGTATGGAAACCTGATGTTGAAAACCTTTTGCACACTGTAGTCACTTGATTTAGCAGAAATGAAACATTTTAGTACTAGATAGATAATACTGTTATTCCTAGAAATAATAATTAATAATGCTTATTTTCTGAGAAACATCTAAGTTTACTGATTAATTTATCGGTTAGGTTGTGACCAGGTCTCCTCCCCTTACTGTGTCACCAGCACCCAGGTGAGTGCCAGACCCAGAGGGCATGTTTAATATATTTGTGTTGAGGTTGTAAGTTGACGAATAAACTTACTGTGTTTTCCTGTTCTGTTGTAGCTCAAAAGTGAATGCTTTGTCTAATTGTGATGAAAGCCATTAGTTTAGTTGTATGGCACAAGGATCTCGTCTCCACTGTTACACTGATTACGTTCTTTTATCCTTATTTGAATGGTTGTATTGCATCCATGTCTTCCCTGCATGTTGTTTCAGAATTAGCCCATTTACTTTGATGAATCCCAGACCCCCAAATTGCAGTTTCCTCCATAAACAACCCAAATCGAAACTTTAAAATGAGGCATGTTAACTGAAACATATCCTTCACTAATAAAATATGTAGGCGAGTGTCTTTTTTTTTTCCTTGAATGGACTTGTGTGCCTTATTTCAGCCGAAAGTAAAAACAAAAAACAAGCCACCAACTTCCCTGTTAGTACATGAATCAGCAACTTCACACATAAAAAGGCACACAGACACCCAATTCCTTTTGTTTCTATGCAGTTATACCAAATTTCTCATATTTGTTGAGTATCTGTCTCAATCATTTCTAACTATTCTTTGAAAATATACTTTCCCCCAGAGGTTAGAGCAATCCAGCTACAATAATTGTTTGCTGGTCTTGCATTTCCTTTGTGTTTGGGAGATTTTTCACCTATTCACAGTTGATGGAACTCAATATGGTCATAGTAGAATCTTCTGATTATTACAGATTTTGACATACGTTGTTCTGTAGTTGCTATTTATTTGTATGTTTTTTTAATGGTGGTATGCTGTATGTATTGTGGGGTTTTCTTGTTGTTGGCTTTTTTATGTACTGGCATAAGATATATTGTGTCTTTTTAAAATTAAATTAATTTTTAAATTGAGATATAGTTGATTTACAATGTTGTGTTAGTTTCAGATGTACAGCAAAGTGGTTCAGTTATATACATATCTGATATATCTGATATATATCTGATATATATATCAGTTATCTATCTATCTATCTTTCTATATATATATTCTTTTTCAGATTCTTTTCCCTTGTAGCTTATTACAAAATACTGAGTATAGTCCCCTGTGCTATACAGTAGGTCTTTGTTGTTTATCAATTTTATATATAGTAGTGTGTATAGTAGTGTGTATAGTAGTGTATATATGTTAATCCTAAACTCCTAACTTATCTCTTTCCCCCATCGTGAGCTTCTTTATTTGGACTTTTCTGGACACATAGGAAGCTTGCTTCTTCATAACTCAATACAAGACTAATTTCAGTTGTATCTACAGGTTACAGGAAATAGAGTCTTCATATTAAAATGTTATAAGGATTTCGTTTGAATAATCATAAGTGCTATTGTAGCATATCCTGATTATGTCCCCAGCTCATTTGAGGGTTATTTTGCAGGATTTTCTCATGAGAAAACTCTACAAAGTGAAGATGGCCTTAAAACAGCTTGTTACTGAAAGCCACTTCACTAAAACATAAAATCGGAGTATACTTTCTATGTCAACACCAGAAGTGCACAGGTTGTTTTTGTGAGAAATGTGGACCCTATATAAATGTTGCCTCATGGTGAATTAAAACAGGTGACAATATATTGACCCTGTAATACTCACTGTGCAAGGTTGTATTGTCAAAAAGTGGCCATAGCGTTATTTCCCATCTCTGTGACCTTCTTCTGATGTGAGTCTGACACTCTCCCATTGACAGATGGGCTCTCTATTCCCTGTCCTTCACTTTGTATGGACTCGAGACTATGGTGGAAGTGACACCGTCTGACTTTTAAGACGAGAGTGTGAGGGGCAGTACACTTTCTAGGTGGTTCTCTTGGGATACTCATTCTTAGAAACCAGCCACCATAAAGTGGAGGTGGCTATGTGGAGAAATGCTCAGTCCTTGAGCTCATAGCCCCGTCTGAACTTTCAGCTGACACCAGCATCAACTCGCCAGCTTTCTGTCATCAACTTTCCAATGAGTCATCTACAGTTGAGTCCCAGACAAGTGGCCCCAGCTACAGTCTGATCCCACCGATACTTGAAGAATGATGACCAAGCTAAACCATTGTAGTTTTAAGCCAGTTTGGGGGTGGTTGGCTGCATAGCAGTAGATAACTGATTTAGTTGATTTTCCATGTTTATAAAAAATCAGTTGTATTAGACCGTCTGTATACTTTTCTCTACTTCTAAGTCTTATGGTTCTATACATCCTGAGGTAACTTTAAAAGATAAGCTTATTGAAATATAACTCACATACCATACAGTTCACCCATTTCAGTGGTTTTCAGTGTAGTCACAGAGTCAAGTATAGTCACAGATGCAACCGTCACCACCATCTAGCTTTGAAACACTTTTGTCCCCTCAAAAAGAAATCCCATGCCCATTAACGGTCACTCTGCATTCTCCCCAAGCCTCACAACCCTAGGAAACAATTAATATACTTTCTTTCCTGATAGATTTTCCTCTTCTGGCCATTTCATATAAATGAAATCATACATATATGGTCTTTTGTGAATAGCTTCTTTCACTTTTCATAATGTTTCAAGGTTCACCCATGTGGTAGTATGCATCATTATTTCACATTCCTTTTTATTTCCAAATAATATTCCATTGTATGGATATATTTCATTTATTTCATTTATCCATTCATCTCTTGATGGGCTTTTGGGTTGTTTCTGCTTTTTGGCCATTGGGGATACCGTTGCTATGAGTAGTTATGTATAAGTTTTTGTGTGGACATATGTTTTTATTTCTCTTGGGTAAACACCTAGAAATGGAAATGCTGGGTCATCTGATAACTCTCAGCTCAGTATTTTGAGGAACTGCCAAACTGTTTTGCAAAGAATTTGCATCTGTTAGTGTACCACATTCTTCACATCCTGCCATCACTTGTTCTTGTCTGTCTTACTTACTTTAACCATGCTCTTGGGCCGAGACAACTTTTTTAAATGAACTGCTAGACCAGAGCCTGAGGACACACACCAGACAATCCTATGGTAGATCAATAATACATATTTAAATATTTAAGTATTATATTTTAAAAACTATTTAGCAGTATATTTTTGCAGTAGACAAAATAAGCTCCCAAACATTTGTTATAAGCCCCAGTGTTTCCAGGGCAGCATACACAGTCCTGTGAAGAGTCCAGAAGCCAAGTTACGTTGAGTTTCAAATGGAAGAGCCAATGATGTTTGGCTTGCAAACTATGGTGGTAGAGTGGGAGGGGTGGGGGAGGGAAGAAGGGCTATAAGAACTGCCGTCAAATATGGAAAAGAAGGAGGAAACATCTATTGAGCAGATGTTGTACGGCTAAGAGAATTAGGACAAAGGATCAACATTTGGAGGAGGCGCGTTTCAGTTTCGTATCAGACGTGATTCTTAATTGAAACTTAGGCAATTTTAAGCTGAAAAGGAATAATGCAAAGACATAGGTAACTCATGAAATATTTTGAAGGTCCAAATAGTCAGACTTGGGGTTCATATTGCTAAGGATGATGGCCAGTTTTCTTGCAGGTCTACCTCGGGGATGGGTTCAAAAGGTGGTAACTTTCAAAAATGGAAGGAATGTTCTCAAGGATGCTGGCAAATGACAAATTTAGGAAAGTACCAAAAAGTACAACTAGTTATTACTGCCTCTTCAGGAAATTCACCAGCAAATAAGGATCAATGGCAGCCCTTTTGACCAGTGGGTGGCAGCACAGAAATGTACCGTGATTGTCTATAAATTTGTTGATAGCGATCCCTGCAGCCCTGGGTGGGGCTGGTGGGGGAGCCCTTTGTTGCCAGTTTCGTCTATTGCCTTTCCACAGGATGCTCAAAAAATGTTATTCTTTTTCTGACTAGGACATAAAACTAGGATATGGAATTTCTAGGATACTAGGATATGAAAAATTGGGGAAGGATATGTGCTGTACCATTACCTAACCCCCAACCCCCCCCCAAAAAATTAGACTTCCCATAATTTCAAAGAAAGAAACATCAAATTCTTGATTATTAAAATTAAGCAAGGAGAATCTAAATGAGTATCTGTCAGGGACTCACTTTGGATAGAAGGTTGAATTAAGTGAACTCAGGGCTTCTCCAAATGTTAAATATTTTTGAAGTCTGACATTCAACTTGTTAGTAAATAAAATCTCCTAATTAGTACTCCATCACTAAAGATAAATATTGCAAATTATTTTATAAATATTAGCAAAGTTTGAATGTATGCATATTTGTCATACCTGCTAAGAGTCTTTTCCCGGGTCTGAGATAGTCCTAACTTTTAAATATTTGGTATCTATCAACAGACCGATTATTATCGCGGAGCATTAGAAACTATTGCCTCCATAGCAAGTCCAGTTAAAGACTTAAGCTAAGACATTTGATGAACTTTGATAGGGGGAAAGGCAATTGGCATTACTGGGCTGAAAATGTTTCTTCCAGTTTCAAGGACAAATTAAAACTTCAGAGCTTCTGCCATGGCACCATAGTAAGCTAGCAGTAGCTCCTGTAGGTGAAGTGTATCATCTTGTTTTAATGATTTATTTGTAAGTAGATATGGGATTTGGGCCAATATTTGGCATGATGGGAAAAGTAATAAACTTGGCATCAGTAGATTTGATTCAAATTCTTCCAGCATTTTCTTATTGAATGGCTTTGGTTAAGGCATGTAACATCTCTCCAAAACTAAGTTTGAGGATCTAGTGAAATGCGGACAATCATATATCAGAGTTACGATGGAATGTATGCAAATTATAACACAACTTGTAAAAACACATGTTATTTAATTAGTTCATTATGATCTCGTGGAAATCTATGCTCTTAATTAGTTTATATCAGCTTGGTGAATTGCTCTTCACCAGTCTTTCTTAGGCAGTTAAACATATATGCAATCTCAAACTTTGGATGAGTTCATGAAACCCAAAGGTAAATCTGGAGTTTCTTTAGTTACTTAGGAAATTGAGAGAGAAGAGGATATTTGACTGAGAATAAAACTACATTAAATTAGCTTTTAGAGTTTTACTTATTGTCAGATTATTACGTGAGATGGTCGATAAATGTAATGCTGAAGAGAGAGTGTGGGAGGTGTTTTGAAGCTCCTTGATGACACATAACTATGTTAAATTTCAACTTGCTGGGAGAATATGTAGATCATTCTTTCTCTCACTTTTCTAAATCAAACTCTTCATAAAGAAATAAAGAAACATGTGTTTAGAACTCTTGATAATCAGGTCATTTTTGTTGCTGTGATTTAAAATCCTCTGAAACCACAGGCTGTGTAAGTCCTAGCACAGGCCAGTGTCTGATATCAAGGAGTCTGGGGAAAATCAAAGACAGCAAGTTGTGTTCCTCATATTGGTCTGCACACGGAATAGTTGTTGTGTTTGAGAGAGGAGGGAGCTCTTTCCTACAGACCTGGAGCTCAGAGCCAAAGATGCCTGGAAGAACATTAGGCCCTAGGGTTTGCATAAATCTTGGGCCAGTGGGGATTCTCACAAAATGAAATCGGGGACCCCAGGTAGTTCTACTTAAATATCAAGGACATTAGCAATATTTGAATGATACTGTGGAAAGTGCTCCTTTTTTCTTTTGTATACTATATGAAGGGCCTTTCATAGTACCTGGCATATGGAGGCTGCTCTTTGTACAGTGGTTACAATGAAGAAAGTTGGCATTATTTTGTTAATTAATAATATGACTAACAGTAGTAATGAATTTCATTCTTAACCACCAAGGTTGAATTGATTGTGTAAAATTCATTCCAGGAGTTCTGATATTTTATTGCTATTGGACTGTTTTATGGAAGTGAGTGAAATGAATCCACCTATTTCATTCAAATTGTTGGAATCCTTATAGTGTTAATAAGTGAGCTTAGTGAAACACATTTTATGGCTTTTGCAAAATTTTTGTTTGATAACAAAATTCCTAGTATCAAGGCTCCAGTACTGTCTAATTTCATAACTGGTGATGATTCAGTTTTTGGTGGAACAAATGAATGAATAATTAAATAACAGCTGTTGGGAATTATATGTAGAAAGAAAATAAGTAGACGAAATTTAATATTTTTAGATAGAGGTAAGAGTTGTAAGGTCATGATGTAACTATTTCATTAGCAGTAATACCTCACATTTAATTTTAAAATAATTGAACCAAAGTAAACCATCTTTCCTACTCACAATAATGTGATACGTCTGGGTATTTGCTTGAATTGTACCTTTCTGATAACGTACACATGAAGAATGAATGAGAAATTGCATTTTCACCTTGTTAACTTCCTTCATTTATGATTTCGTTCTTTAAACTGCTTAGCTGTGTGTATAACTAAATTGCTATTCTTTTTATTGCTAAGATTTACATTTTTTTAAGCATTATGACTTTATAATGACACAGTGTCCCTGCAGGCCTCCAGAAGTTTACTAGCAGAGATGAGACAGCTTAGAGGTGTCTGCCAGGTTACCCTAAGCCCCCAGTTTCTGTACAGTCCCAGTTACCCAGTGTTTCTGTTGGCACAGAGGATTGATGGCCTCTGCGTGGAGACTTGAACAGTGGTGGGCATATTATCACATTTCTCTGAGTCTTTTTGTCCCAGCAGTTTATATTGAGTAGAGTCTGATGGTCTAACATACGAAGTTTGGACAGTTGGAGGTCTTGTTGACCTGTGAAAAAAGCCAGAACGCTTGGTTTTTCAACTTTTTGAAAAATTCACTGAGATATCCCAGTACCTTTCCAATAAGTTATTATTATTTTTTTAACATCTTTATTGGAGTATAACTACTTTACAATGGTGTGTTAGTTTCTGCTTTATAACAAAGTGAATCAGTTATACATATACATATATCCCCATATCTCTTCCCTCTTGCGTCTCCCTCTCTCCCACCCTCCCTATCCCACTCCTCTAGGTGGTCACGAAGCACCGAGCTGATCTCCCTGTGCTATGGGGCTGCTTCCCACTAGCTATCTATTTTACATTTGGTAGTGTGTATATGTCCATGCCACTCTCTCACTTCGTCCCAGTTTACCGTTCCTCCTCCCCATATCCTCAAGTCCATTCTCTAGTAGGTCTGCATCTTTTTTCCTGTTTTGCCCCTAGGTTCTTCATGACAATTTTTTTTTGTTTTGTTTTTTAGATTCCATATATATGTGTTAGCATATGGTATTTGTTTTTCTCTTTCTGACTTACTTCACTCTGTATGACAGACTCTAGGTCCATCCACCTCACTACAAATAACTCAATTTCGTTTCTTTTATGGCTGAGTAATATTCCATTGTATATATGTGCCACATCTTCTTTATCCATTCATCTGATAATGGACACTTAGGTTACTTCCATGTCCTGGCTATTGTAAATAGAGCAGCAGTGAACATTTTGGTACATGACTCTTTTTGAATTATGGTTTTCTCAGGGTATATGCCCAATAGTGGGATTGCTGGGTCATGTGGTAGTTCTGTTTTTGGTTTTTTAAAGAACCTCCATACTGTTCTCCATAGTGGCTGGACCATTTCACATTCCCACCAACAGTGCAAGAGGGTTCCCTTTTCTCCACACCCTCTCCAGCATTTATTGTTTGTAGATTTTTTGATGATGGCCATTCTGACTGGTGTGAGATGATATCTCATTGTAGTTTTGATTTGCATTTCTCTAATGATGTTGAGCATTCTTTCATGTGTTTGTTGGCAATCTGTATATCTTCTTTGGAGAAATGTCTGTTTAGGTCTTCTGCCCATTTTTGGATTGGGTTGTTTGTTTTTTTGATATTGAGCTGCATGAGCTGCTTGTAAATTTTGGAGATTAATCCTTTGTCGGTTGCTTCATTTGCAAATATTTATTTTTTGATGTTTGTTTTGTGTCTTTTTTTTTTTTTTTTTACTTAAACCAGTTCAAATTGAGCTTCTGTCGCTTAAAACCAAATGAGTCCTAGCTAAACCATGTATTTGAAAATTGATGGGCAAGCTTGTTAAAGGCAGACCCATCACTTTTCCTTCTCTATTTTAAGACACATAAAAAATGCTTTAAAAAGGCTGTTGAAGAGTTAAAACATTCCAGAATATTGAGTTCCCGCAAGACCTCTCAGAACTGAATTCCCAGCAAAGAGCAGGAGAAGAAATCTGCTTTCCACATGTAGCTGTGATTTAGACAATATTTTGTAGTTGGTTAAAGGATCTTTTCCTTGGGTAAAAAAAAGACTTGCTTGACTCAGAGGAGAGTTCTGGAAGTAACTATGAAGTCAATTATTGGTGAATAATTGTAAAAAAAAAGTCATCACACGGAGTCGATCAAGATGCATTAAGAAGGAACTTTTACAGATTGCCTTTTAAAAAATATTTTTCTTTTTCAAAAAATAGATTAACATACAGATAAGAGCAGTGACAATCCGAAGATGTAGTGCTTTCTGAGTTCAATAAAGCCTTTGACGGTCTCCGGTGATATTCTTATGTAAAATGAGGAAGTGAAGCGTTTATGCATGACAGTACAGTTCACATCTGCACTGGCCATGGAAATAAACTCTTGCCCAGAGAGTACTGAATATTAAATTGGGGCACTTAAAAAATTCTGCCTGCCTGGGTTTATGGCAACAGAGGGAAATCTAATCTAAATTTAATCTAAGACAAAAATCCTGTCTCCCAAAAGCTTAAGATATTTTATTTTTACGTAGCTACTATTGTTGCTTTTAATAATGATAATCATAATAACATAATAACTAAGGATTACATGCCATAATACAAATAAGTATGTATCACTCTTTAGCTTCCTGAATCCTTACAACTTACTTGGGAGGAAGGTTGCTTTATCCCCATTTTGAAATGAAGTTGAGATTGATAGAATTTGCAACTTGCTCAGATTATATTATATTATATTAAATTATTATATTATATTAAATTTCAGAGTGGATCCCAGCCTAAATTTCCTTGCCTTGAAAGCGAGTTCACATCCACACTGCTCTATAATGTATTTAAATAAAGTAAGCAATCAGGGCAACAAGTGTTGGGCTCTGAAACTTTACCTGAATAAGGTGTCAGAGAGGAGAGAGAGAAATTCAGGCAATTATTTTTAGAAGAATATGGAGGTTCTCATTTAAAAAATCATCATGCCTAAGAAGATAAAAATGTTTAAAGACTTGTTGAGGCATTTGTTTCTCTGTCTGGAAGATCGACACCAGTCCATTTTTGCTGGGGTTTCCCTTTTTCATTTTCTACCAGTTTTAGCACCACAGGAACCCTCTTCCATCAGATTTGTTCACTTTGTTTTCAGATATAATCACAAGAAAAATCTTTCAGGTTCTCTTTAAAAATAAACCATCACTCACAGGAAACATATTCTCTCTGTATCACGGAATTAAATATAGAGGGTAATTTACAGTTAGGGAAATATTTCACTTGCTGTCAGACCTACAGTCTTGTCGGAGACAAGGATTTGAATGGGTATAACTTGAAATCCTCAGGGTGCCCCTGGTCTCCTCTCCAGGAGAACAGTAGGTCAAGATGGATTGAGCTTTTCAGACCACTAATTTTAATCTTCAGATCCATCACAAATTTTCTTCCAATTTATACCCTAAGAAAGATGCAGAACTGACGCTCTGTGTTAAACTTAATTTCTCCCTATTGAAGTGGAGCTGTTTTAAAATATTTTAATGATATTGACGTTGTTGGTATAGAAGCCTTATCTTCCTGATGAAAATACTAGGAAAAGAACTGTTCTGGGTATGTGCATATTTGCATTTCTTGTGTATCTAGGTGCTAAATATCTCTATAAAGAGTAAATAATTCTTAACTCAGCCTTCATAATAATAGCAAAAAAAAATATGGTGTTGGTGAAATATCTGAATCATGTTCATTTCTTCATCCTAAAGTGAAAATAAAACACTGAGTATATTTACTATTTCTGTTTGGTCATATTCAATGTTATTTTTCATAGGAAGATATAAATATCTGAAGTTCTCATTTCTTCCATCTTTTAATCTAATTTGCAACAGTGTAAACATAACACTTTTGCAGTGACTGGGATTATAACTTTATTTTTATTTAGCTTTAGCATGATTTCAGGCTCATATAGAAGAAATTATTATCAAGAAATAACCCTACTTTCATATGTGCTTTGGTACCATTTTCCCATAATTATATTGCATATAATTAATCAAAAATTAACCTTATACAGCCTTTCCTTCTCAAACCAGTATATTTGTTTTGTGTTGTTTTGAACCTATTTTAAGCCACTGGATATGGGAACTGTGGGAAGTTACTAAAGTCTAAGTTCTAGAATGAATGACTGGTTAGTGTTATTTTACTCTTTGTTTGCTACATGCAAAAGCAATGCTTATATCTCTAGGTTTTAAAAATATTGAATTATACCCATTTACTCAACATTGTTGGAAAATGAGTTTAAAATAAATAAGGGAATTTACATTTTATTAATGTTTGATCTTTGTCAGCACTATAATATTTTCATCTAAATTATCTTATAAAATTATTTTTATCTTAAGATCTATTTCCTTTAGTGAATTAAGAACAAACACTGAAAACATTTCAAAGTTTTCTTGTTGCCTGGGTATTGTTTGTGGGAACACAAAATTTACTGAATTTCACCCATAATTGTAGAAACAAGGGCTATGAAACTTTGAAGAGACAGACCTGTGTCCCAAGACAATCTCAGAGAGTTGCTTTGTTGAATATATTCCTGAAAGCTGTTTTTCTTTTCTTTTTTTAAAAAAATCATCTCCCACTTTGCCATTAAAAAAAAAAATGTAGTGAAAACATTTCGTTGTGTGAGCTCAGGGACCCTGAAACTTTCTGCAGTGGTAATTGTGGAATAAAAGGTCAAAGCAATTTTCTCCCAGTTGATTTAGTAAAAGTGATAGTTTGTATGTATAGAGTTCTTTACATTTGACCAACTGCTTCTGCAAACACGGTTTGATGTGGTTTTGTGCTACCTGTTGTGGTCGGCAGAGGAGGTTTAGCTCATTTCACTCCACAGGTAAAGAAACTGGGGAAACTCGGGGCTTACGTGTCTTCTCCAACATTATACAGATTATTAGCTCCAGATCCAAGGCTAGAAGTCAGTGTCGAATCCTAGTCATAATAATATTAACTAAACATCATTGAGGACATACTCTGAGCCAGGCACTGTGCCAGACACATTATCTTATTAATCCTCCCCATATTCAAGCGTATACAATGGCAATGCCCATGTGACAGATGAGGTTTAGTGAGGTAAAGTAACTTGCCTAATCCCATGTGGCTAGTATGTAGCAAAGCACAAATGCTCAAGATGTAAGAGTTATTCATAACTAAAAGTGTTGTAAAATATATTTCATTACGTTATTTAACCTCTCTGTGTTTCAGTTTCCTCATCTGTTCATACATCAGTAATACTGTCTACCTCATAAGGGCTTGTGAGAATTTCACAGTTCATATGTAAAGAGCCTCAGTGCATGGTGTGTAGTAAACATGCCATAATTATGAGATATTACTTTTATGTGATATTAGCCTCAGAATATCTGCTTATTTTTTTAATTTAAAAGACAATCGTAAAACCTGAGCATTTATTTCTTTTATAGCTTGGTGTTAAACCAATTGAAAGTGACAGAAATACATTTCTATATGTAAGTGGCAAGTGATAAAAATGCCCTACAGGTTAAAATTAGGACTATGCCAATTAAATTATAAACAGTGTCATCAAATAGGACCAGTCATGGGTAAACAAGAATGTGAATCTCAGTGGTACCCCTTGGAGAACTAAATCAATAAGAAAGACATTTGAAAGCAAAGAGTAGTATCTGTATGGGTTACGTGGAGTGACAGGTGATTAAAACTTGTTTGCCTTCATGTGTTTAAAGTTAATCGGCAAGGGATCAGATCGCATTGTATTTTGTTTTGCCATGACAAAGAATAAAAGAGTGGGCTTCCCTGGTGGCACAGTGGTTGAGAGTCCGCCTGCCGATGCAGGGGACACGGGTTCGTGCCCCTGTCCGGGAAGATCCCACATGCCGCGGAGCGGCTGGGCCCGTGAGCCATGGCCGCTGAGCCTGCGCGTCCGGAGCCTGTGCTCCGCAGCGGGAGAGGCCACAACAGCGAGAGGCCCGCGTACCGCAAAAAAAAAAAAAAAAAAAAAAGAATAAAAGAGTAATTTAGCAGAAATCTTACTGCTAATAGTTGAATCATGCCTACCCTTCCGCCCACTGACTATGCTCTTGTGGTGGCCCACTATCCCGAGCTTCAGCTGCAGCTGCTGGAGGAGGGACCAGGGTAGGGTATTTAGTGAAAACACTAGATACATGCAGTTAAAGTCTGATTGATCTTCAATTCCTTCCCCCCAGACCTATCCTAGAGGATTTCCATGTATAAGCTAATGAAGGAGAAAGTTTAGACATCCTTTGTGTTGCTTTTGCTATATCTGAGATCAGTTTGCAGGGAAACTATTTTAGGCTTCTTCACAACTATTTGACCATCAACTCCATTTTTTCAACTTCCAGGAAGTATTTAGTTTATCACATAGACACAGCCTTGGATTCGTATGTCAGATCCGGGGAATAAATTCCTTAGAACTGTTGAAGAGTTCACCCAGTTAAAGGTAGACTTAACCCCTGTATCTCTTCAGATTTATTGGGCTGGAATTTCGAGAACATCAGCTGAGGAGCTTTGTAAAAGATATGTTAATTGAGCTCATTTACATCATATAGGAAAAGCAACAGCGAATTAGGTATAGGATAGGGTCTTGAAAAAGTTCATTCATTTGTTCATTCAACTATTTATAGATTCTGCCAGTCAACAAACATTTATTGAGCTATTTATATGCCAGAACTGGAAAGATTAGTGAAAGTTTGTGCCTCTTTGAACAAATCACAATTAGAGTGGTGGCAGTGGTTGTGTTTTAAAACAAGAGAGTACTGTAATCAGATTATCCTTTGGGGAAAAAAAAATAACTCCAGGGGCCTTGCTGGGAATCTAATCGAAAGGGTAGGAGCTTTTGCAAAACTCCAGGAGAGCGAAAGCAGACCCCTATCCCAAGGAGGTAGCCTGGGGAGTGGAGTAGCATAAGAGAGAACTGAAGGTGATGGGATTTGGTCGCTGGTTGGATGTTGACAGTCACAGGGAGGGGTTAGTGGATCCTTTTAGCCTAAAACTTTAGGTGAGGGCTTCCCTGGTGGCGCAGTGGTTGAGAGTCCGCCTGCCGATGCAGGGGACACGGGTTCGTGCCCCGGTCCGGGAGGATCTCATGTGCCACGGAGCGGCTGGGCCCGTGAGCCATGGCCGCTGAGCCTGTGCATCCGGAGCCTGTGCTCCGCAACGGGAGAGGCCACAACAGTGAGAGGCCCACGTACCGCAAAAAAAACAAAAAAACAAAAAAACAAAAAAAACTTCAGGTAATTTAGGACATGGAGACAAAGCAAAGCTGGTCGAGATCCAAATTAATTGTTCTTGGCTTCCCAAAGCCTCCCCAAGGAACAGTCATCTCTCCTGTGCCTGCATCTCTCTTGGGACCCATCACACTTTTCAACTGGTATTAGAGTTATCTGTGTATGTCTCCTCTCCCTTGCTAGATTGAAAGATCCCTCTGGGTTTAGGTTAATTCTACAATGAAAATGTGTTTAACTTCCATGTATCACAGAATACAGAGCATTCATGGATTTTAAGTGAAACACTACAGTCATTTTCCTAAGTACATTTTGGTAATAATCTACCAATATGATTTTTATAGTATCTCCATTTAATCTTATTTAAACGAGGTTAATTTCTATTTTTTTAAATATACTTAGATGGCAGTTTTACTACAGGATGTTTTAGCTAACAGAACATGAATTTAATATTAAAATATTGTTCTTGGGCTTTCCTGGTGGCGCAGTGGTTGAGAGTCCGCCTGCCAATGCAGGGGACATGGGCTCGTGCCCTGGTCTGGGAAGATCCTGCATGCCACGGAGTGGCTGGGCCCGTGAGCCATGGCCGCTGAGCCTGCGCGTCCGGAGCCTGTGCTCCTCAATGGGAGAGGCCACAACAGTGAGAGGCCCACGTACCTCAAAAAAAAAAAAAAAAAAAAAATGTTCTTTACAAAATCTGTTTATATTAACAAGATCCCGATCTTATACTAATTGACAACAGCATTGGCATTCTTTTCACATAATTTGAGTACCATTTCAAAAATGCTGGAAACCGTTCTCTCTGGGCTGCTCTTACTGCTTTTTGCATAACTTTTAACTTTGTACATTGTTTTTGCAGTTCACTGCATGTTCTTAGTAAGCAGGAAAGAAATTAAAATAACTCAAAGTACTTGGCATTATTGTGTACCATTTTAGAATACAGTATTAGTTCATCATCGTATTTTATCCGACGTTTTGACAAGTGTCTTAACAGATCAGAGAAAAGAGAAGCTTTTACATGATTAAATTATACAAAGACACACAGACACACCATATCACAGTATAGCTGAGAATTTTCCCAGAGTCAGTAATCATTAAATAAGAGATAATTCATACCTATATATAACTGGGCCTGGGAGTTAACTCTAGCTACTGAGGTCCTTAAAAATGAAAACATGTAAAAACTCTTTGAACTTTTAAAGTCTCTGCCAGTCACTGCAGATTGGCCAAGTTCAGCCACCATCTCCCTTTCCAACCTTGCTATAAAAATGAGAAAGCTGAATTTTACCTTCCAGCCTCTTCTGCAGCGAGGCTGACATATATTTGACAAATAAGAGCATAAACCTACCGAGACAGTTCTCGCTTCCCGGATAATGGTTGATGCACTGTCCTTCCCCATTATCCCTGCCTCACTGTGGATTGATGCCTGGAACTACAACAGCAGCTCACGGCCCTGAGTTGGCCAGCAGCACACCCAGGATGGGGAAGCGTCAGGAGAGATAGAGCTTGGGTCTTCAGCGTCTTTCAGTCACAGCATTGAAGTCCTAGACTAAATACCTCCAGACTCATCATGCAAGGAATATAAACCTTTAGTTTTTAGACATTGTTATTCAGGTCGTGCAGATGGACACATCCCAGCAGATATAACAGTAGGTAAATAAAAGAGTTATAGTGAGTGTTATTTTAAGTATTAGAAGTACTAGAATCTCTCTGATGTCTGGAAAGAGCCATAATTAAACCCTTGCAGAAGGATGTAATCTTTTCTTACTTAAAGCTTTTCGTTGTAGGAGACTTTTCGGCCTCCTCTGATATATCTTGATTGTGGTAGTGCTTATACAACTCTAGACATTTGTTAAAATTCGTTAAACTTTATACTTAAAAAGGGTGAATTTTACTGAATGTAAATTTTACATCAGTGAACTTGACTTTTAAAAAGTGTTTGGAGAACACAGGTCTTGAGAAGTTCTCCTCATCCCTCTCCCCTGCCCTGCTCATGTTTTATCACCATGATTCAGATCATACTAATGGAAATAGTTTCCGTTTCAGAATTTTGCTTTTATTTTGTTTTTGGCCTAAAACAGCACACATATGTGATTTCACAGTTTCTGCAGGTCAGAAGTCCATGCATGGTTTAACGGGGTCCTCTGCTCACAATTTCACATGAAGGTAATACAGGTATCAGCTGGGTTGGGTTCTCATCCAAAGGCTCAACTGAGGAAGAATCTGCTTCCATGTTCACTCAGGTTATTGGCAGAATTCATTTTGTCACACCTGTAGGTCTGAGTGTCCACACCCGTTCAGCCTGTAAGAGGTTGCAGGCTGCCCTCAGCTCTTGGGGAGGCTTCCCTGGTTCCTTGAAATTGCCTACAGTTCCTAGCCACGTGGACTTTCCTAACGTGACTGCTTACCTCACCAAGCCAGCCAGGAGAGTCTCTTCAGCAAGGCTGTTAGCAAAGGGAGTCTTAGTAATGTAGTGTAATCACAGAGAGTAATGTAATGTAAATCTTTTGGTTAGAAGCAAGTCCCATGTGCTACCCATGCTTAAGAGGAGAGTATTACACGAAGGTGTGAACACCAGAAGACAGACATCATGGGGGTATATCCTAAAGTCTTCTACCACAGCCAGGGAGAAGAGAGAGGGGAGTTTGCTGGTTACTGGAGGGGAGCAGTTCATGGCATGACAGAAGTGGGAGCTGGATCGGGACCAGGGAAGTACTGAGTATGTGAGGATGAGCGTTTGGCAGGGGGTGGATAGGGTAAAGGTTCAACTTTGACTCAGCATTACAGTACTTTTCTGGAGAGATGTCCACTCTTTCCAGAGACTAAACTCAGCTCAGATCTTTTTTTTGCAGTACGTGGGCCTCTCACTGTTGTGGCCTCTCCCGTTGCGGAGCACAGGCTCCGGATGCACAGGCTCAGCGGCCATGGCTCACGGGCCCAGCCGCTCCACGGCACATGGGATCCTCCCGGACCGGGGCACGAACCCGTGTCCCCTGCATCGGCAGGCGGACTCTCAACCACTGCGCCACCAGGGAAGCCCTCAGATCTTTTTAAAATGGTATTTTAAGAGAATCAAAATGTACCTGTATGAGGAAAAAGTAGAAGTTTCACCTTCCTTCCTTTAGCTCATAACTCAGATATCTGTTTACATCTTCAGATGTTTCACATGAGATATTTTCTTCATATGCCTACATATACCTATATATTTATATAAATGGGATCAGGCTATATAAACGGTTTTGTAGCTTATTGATCTATTTCTCTCATCTTTTCTTTTTCTAATAATTATTATTCTTCTTTGAGTAGAGATCTTGCCCACAGTTTGCTCAAGAATGAAATTGGGTGGGGGAAGTAATCTCGGTCGGCCTACTTGCTCAGATATGTTCTGTTTCTCCATATACAATCTGTAGCATCCTTTGGACTGGAGACACATCTCCAGGTGAAGGAGTGGATCATCCTGGAAGAGGGCCCATGTGGTATTTTCCCTTTACAGGTATTTGACTGGCCATTCGGATAGGGTTTATTTCTGTACCGTTGGCAAATGTCAGCTCTTCAAATGCTTGTAGTTATTTTCTTTTTCTTTCCCTCTGGCTTCATCTTCAGTTTCTCTAGTTTAATTGTCAGAAAATGGACCATTGGTTGAGACTCTGAGGATTCTCTTATTTTATTCTAGAGAAATCTGCCTTCTGGTAAAGCTCTGGAGAGAAACACTTTGGCTTTTGTGTATCCTTAGTTGAGTTTCACTGGTTTGCATTTGTGTTGTACATATTTTCTGTTTTTAGTATATGTGATTACATCAGTTATTCTCCTTCATTCCAGCAGGTTCCAGGGAAGGGGGCCAAGGAAATATACTTAGGCAGCTTTTCTCCTTTTTGTAACTCTGAGCCACAACTAAACTGTAAAAACTACTTCATAACTAGGCTGGACAGAAGGTCTGTAAAGGAATAAGCTGAATGTGTATTCATTTAGATGTGAGCTTAAGTGCATTCATCATATTATGGGTTAAAGGTTAGGATGCATCCATTAGAGCTGATACAAATGGACTCCTCTAGGACCAGCACATTCAGTTTTAAACCTCAGTGGCCTCCACTAATGTGTGCTGTTATCTGAAAACCAGAACTTGAGCTGCATCCCTGAGGCTCAGGGCTGGGGTGCAGGATCCCTCTGCGTGACTGTGGTGCCTTCAACACTCCGCCACGTGAAAACTGAGAGGCGCTCACTCCTGTTTTCATCAAGTCCATGTTAAAGTTAACCATCTGCTACTTGACCTAAGTGAAAAATGGTATGTATCACTTCAGTTCTCATTAGGTAGGCATCTGTATTCTGAGAAGCCTTCTTAATTAATCTTCATGAATGTCAGCCAAGGCCATGCATGGAACAGTTCTGAAGTGTGAGCTTCCTTCACACCTTTGTAGGTGGTCCTTTGAGGTCAAGCCCAAACAAGATTGATAGGAAAGGTGCTCTTGAGACTTCTTAGATAATTAATTTCAAAGGAGTTTGATTACATGTAGTCTTCTAGTCATTGGTATTAAAACAGCATGTTCAGATGTTTGATTCAGAAATCATTTTCTTTCTTCTTCTCTCTCCTCCTAATGAAAGATGCGAAGATTGTAGGATTATGGACTAATGATGCTTTGAGATGAAGATTCCAGTGCAAGTACTAAGATACTATATATTGTCTTTTAAGATTCCACAAGAATCCCTCAGACAAGAGATGATTCTTTTCGTTTTCTCCCTCCAGGAAAATATTCCTTTATTCCTTCTTAACTAATTCAGTTACTAATTGGTTCTGATCAAAGACAACTTGTTCTAATTAAAGTGTATTTTATACCTTTATTCCAAATTCTAATTCTTTGACAAATATACAAGATATCCAGATAAATAATTCAAATCCAGTTTTTTAAAATTACCTTTTCCAGACACAAAAAACTGAAAGTCATATGTTTCTTTATTTACTAAATACTTCTGTGCAGTTCTCTCTCTACTCCCTTGAGGGTAGAGACAATGTTTTCTTCTGCTCTAAATCCTTGAGACAACTAAAGCAGTACCTTGAGCTTAACAATTGCTCAATAAGCATTAGAATGATGGTGAAGATTTTATTTCAATATATATTTGAGGTTGGCAGGAGCTGTGATTTGACAGTGACAATACAGGTTTGCCTGTGTAGCCTGTAAGTGCCTCTGTGTTACACTCTGACTCTGCAAAACTCAGTTAAAGGCAAGATGGGAGCATGTCGTTTCCAATAAACACAATGGTCCAGGTATCTCTCAGGTTTTTCTGCTGGAAAAATCCCCCAAATAGCTCAAACCCCTTTGGTTAGTTGCCATCTCCTGATTCAAAGGTAGCAAAACTATAGCCTCAATATCTATTTTGTTTGGACCAGGTTAAGATTTTCTTTAAAAATCAGTTGCCAACTATGTATTTTTTATTACTTTTGAGCATTTGGAAGATTGAAACACTTTTCTTGGGAAGGATTGACAAGAGCTTGAGTAGCTCTTCCCTGCTTTGGATGGAGCTAGCAGATTCTGGTCAGTTCTACGCCAGCCAGCCCACTGTAACCATGTGCATTACCTGCCTGATCCTATAGGATTTGCCTTTCTGGTCCCTGGAAACTTCACCCTAAAGCTCCCTGTGGCGGGTTTCTCCTATTGCCATGTTTTGGAGGTGACATTGTGACTAAAGTTGACATGATGAGGTACTTGGTCTCTCCTCCAAGTTAAGGTAAGGAGCTTGGTTGTCTGGCTCAGGGTGGGGTCATTAGACCTCATTTGCATCTGCAGAGAGTTGAGCCAGAAGAAATGGAAGAAAGCATCCCAGGAAAAGAGGGACTCAGTACCTCTGAGTAGAGAGAGAGAAACTGGGTTAATAACCTTGGTGTTTTTGAAGAGTGTCTAAGGGAAGCCCTCCCTATATGAAGGGATTATATTCACATCTAGGCAGAACAGCCGGACAAGGTCTTCGCCTTGGGTTTTCACCACCAGGATCCAACGTAACAATCCTTGACCTTCAGAGAGTGGCTTGGGGATGGTGACACTTGGTTATCTTTTCAGTTGTGTGTGGAAGGAGGAAAAGAAGAGAAGTGATATTGGTGGTGGATAGAAGCACTAAACGATGTGGAGAAAGTAGAGCTTGGCAGGGTCAAGGAGAATGACTTGTGTTAACATCTGGGCAAGAAATACAGTAAAAGAAGTACTCTCTGATACCGCCTTCATGTATTCTGTGTAACTCTTGGTCTGTGGATAGGGGAAACCGACACATAGGTGTGGGCTTGCAACTGATTTTAAACGATGTCCATCAAAACAGGAAAATAAACTGGGAGGTACCTTCAGATACCAGGGGATTGATAGCTATGTCAGTCATCTGTTACCAAAATTACGCTGTGTAACAGCAACCACAAAACCTCAGAGGTACACAGCGAGAAGCAGTTACTGCTCACACTGCTGGGATGTTAGCTCAGTTCTGCTGATTTGGGCTGCACTTCCTCATATGTTTAGGGTCAACTGGATGTCAGCTGGGACAACTGGGCACCCAGGTCTGCTTTCTATGTTTCATAGGCTCATCTTTGCTTATTTTCATAGCAGTGGCTGAAGCACAAGAGAGAGGACAAACCCAACTGTGCAAGTGCTTTTCAGGCCTTTGCTTGTGTCGTGTTTGCCGTTACACATTATTTGGCCAAATCCAGAGACAGAGTGGAAGGGCACTGCAGAATTAATCTTCACTAAAATCTTGTTGTGTTAAGCCACTAAGTTTTTAGGATGTCCTTACTGTAGTGTAACACAGCCTACCTTGGCTGATGGAATTATTAAATATTTTCTCAGCATTATTTTTTTGTCACAGATAAAAAGTATACAAATGACAAATATGTATGGTCATACATTTTACAAGACTTTGTGATGAAAATTCTATGCTTATACTGTAGGGATCTTATATAAAGGAGTGTGCCATAACACTCCATTCTCTCTTATTCTTTTATTCTTATATTCATAAACAGGTATTTTTTAATGAATTTTAATACACTGATTATGTTATAGTAAATGAAGTGGAAAAAAATTATGTCCTCATATACTGTCATCACATATATAGTCACCTATAAAACTTAATAATTCAGTATCTTATAATTCCTGAAGTTTAGCTTAAAGTAAAATAAATATAAATATTGACTGTATAGAAATCCTTTGAGACATTTATATTGATATAATCACTTTTGTGCAAGATGTCAATTGGCTGAATTTGATGTTATCATTAAGCTGTCAGTTAATTTCAATGTGGATTCATTTATACTTTACACACTTTTATCTTGAGCATTCAGCTGCCAGTTCCTCATGTCTGTCCAGCAGACTGGTTGAACTGCAGTTGTTATCTCTGGCATCGGGTGATGGAATTCCTTACACGGGAAGTTCCTAGCTGATGGCATAGCGCTGGAGGCTCCTTTTAGGAGATGTCATCATAGAGAGGAAGGTCTTATTAAAGCAGAAATAGACACTCAGAAAGCCTGCTGTGCCTTCAAATAAAGAGGAGAAATATCTACTCGTGGCTCATGTTTATCTTAGAAGCTCCCTTTCAGAATTTTGACGGCTCAGCTAGACACCCTAGATAATTATTCTATGCAGAATGGTCTTGGGTGATCACAGAATATTTAACCAAAATAAACATCTGTTTAATAAAGCAACTGCCATTTGATTAGGTATGATATTAATGAAGCAGAGATAATCTTCTCTGAGTAATCCAGAATTCACACACATTCTATCTTCACCAACTTCTTGCATATTCTCTCAACAGAATAAGTTTATATTGTAGACCCAATCCTCTAATTTCAGTAGATCAACATGTTTTAACAACAAATTGATCACTTGTTCTAAAAAGGCCTGTCTTTCTCTTTAGCTCAGTTCATTAGGACTCTTATTTCAGGATCACATCTCTCTCTCTCTCTTATTTTTTGAAGCTTCCAAGAATTGTTGAGTTTTTAAGAAATTCTTGTGAATTTCTATTGGTATTTATATTGACTGTTGGCTTCAGTGAGTGCACAGGTAACAGAAAAAAGTATGCCAGTGCAAGAAGATGACAGAAAATACAACTGTGTAGTGCAAATGAAAAGCTCTCAAATGTGTGTAACTATGTGGCACATTTTCACTGCACGTTATTTTCCAATCACACTTAATAAAACCAAGTGGGGATTTGATTCATTAAGTCATTATCCCACAATAAACTGTAAGCTAAGTGTCAGGGGCCATCACCTTCAGTAATTAAATCTTTGAATCAAAAATTAATTTTCAGTAAATATTGAAATGATATTAAACACACACACACACACACACACACACACACAAACATTTTAAAACCCAATGTATAAGTGATTTGGACAAAGCCTCTAAGATCAGTAAAATGGAGTTTCTGCAAAGCACCCAACTTCCTCTGCTATACAAGAATGAAGCTAGACCAAAGAGGAGGGAAACCACTTTCTATGAATTTGATTAAATTTACAGTCTGGTGCATTGTATTCTTTTCATGCTCATCCTTATAATTTCTAATTTCAGAAAGGACTAATTAAAATTTTGCTTAAGCAGGTATTTTCATTTTGGAAAGAAACTTGTGAACTATACACAATTCCATTTGGCAAGAATTTATAGAGATGCCAACAAGAGAAAGGAGATGTGGGCCAAAGTTGTTTTTGTTTTATTTTTTTTTTGAGGCTCCTCTTTCTCTTCTTCTCCTTTAAATATTTCTTTTCCTCTTGTCTCTTTTCTGTCCCTCTCACTGTATCTTTGAAGAATATTTTCCTTCCCCTGTTTTCACTTACATTGCTGAAAATTTGGAAAAGTTTTGCCCAATACTTTCTTCAGTGATTTAGACTTTTTGATTCAACTGCCCATTCCCTGTGGACACCTTGAGCTCAGCATACCCTTAACTAACCTCATTTTCTACCCACCCCAATCTTCTTCTCTTGTCATCCTCAATCTAAATCCTCAGAAGACTCAGTTATCCTCCCAGTTCCCAAGCAGAAAGCCCAAGGCCATGACATGCTCCTTTCTTCTTTGCACACAGCCAATTAATTACCAAGCCCTCATTCTTCTCTCTTACCTCTTTTTAATATCTGTTCCCCTCCATCCCTACCTCCACTTAGTTTATGCTTCTGACTCCTTACTTTCCACTTTGTCTCCTGATGGGCTCTTGACCTCTATTCTGATTTGTTCCAACTTATCCATACAATGACGAGCAAAATTCCTGAAATGCAAACCTCACAATATCATTCTAGTTCTTAATATTGTGATTGAGTGTGGCAAACCTATTCTACAGATATTCATTGATAAGTATTGACATGATTAGTGACAATTTTTAAAAGTTTGCTCCCTTTTTAAAAGAATACCTACATACTTCTAAATAATACATGGGTCAAAAAAGAAATCTCAAAAGATATTTTTAAATATTTTTAACTTAATCAAAATGAAAATACAACTTATGAAAATTTGTGGGATGCAGCAAAAGTTATGCTTTGAAGGGAATTTATAGCATTGAATGCATATGTTAGAAAAGCTGAAAGCTCTAAAATCAATAATCTAAATTTCTACCTTAAGAAATTATAAAAGGAACAAATTAGATCAAAATCAGCAAAAGAAAAGAAATAATGAGAATCAGAGCAAAAATCAATAAAATTAAAAACAGGAAATCAATACAGAAAATCAACAAAACCCAAAACTGGTTCTTTGAACAGTTCAATAAAACTAATAAGCCTCTAGCCAGAATAACTAAGAAAAAAAGAAAAGGACACAAACTACTAATACCAGAGATGAAAGAGGGGATGCCACTACAGACCCCATAGAAATAAAAAGGATAATAAACGAATACTGTGAACAACTCTCTGCCCCAAATTTGATATCCTAGATGACGTGGACCAATTCCTTGAAAGACAATTTGCCAAAACCTCACAAGAAGAAAAAAAGATGAACCAAATTGGCTTATATCTATTAGAGAATTGAACTGACAATAAATAACCTTCCAAAGCAGAAAGTGCCAGGCCCAGATGGGTTCATTGGTGAATTCTACCAAATATTTAAGGAAGAAATCATAGCAATTATCTCTAATCTCTTTCAGAGGATAGAAGCAGAGGGACTACTTTCTAACTCATTCCATGAGATCAACATTACACAAATACCATAAGTAGACAAAGACATTACAAGAAAAGAAAACTGCCAGATTTGCCAGAAAAAACCAATATCTCTCACAAACATAGATGGAAAAATACTCAATAAAATATTAGCAAATTAAATTCCATAAGAGTGTATAAAGAATTATACACTATGGCCAAGTGGGATTCATCCCAGTTAAACAAGGCTGGTTCAACATGCAAAAATCAATTAATGTAACTTATTACATTAACAGACTAAAAAACGAAAATCATCTTAATAGATACAGACAAAGCATTTGACAAAATCCAACAACCATTAATGATAAGAAACTATCAGTAAATTAGGAATGGAAGGGAACTTTCTCAAACAAAGATACCCCTACAGTTTACATCATACTTAATAGTGAGAAACTTGAAGCTTCTCCACTAAGATCAGGTACAACACAAGGATGTTTCCTCTCACCACTCCTTTTGAACCTTGTCCTAGAAGGCCTTACTAATTCAATAAGTCAAGAAAAGAAGATAAAAGGTGTACAGATTGAGAAGGAAGACATAAAAATGTCTTTGTTCACAAATTGCGTGATCATCCATGTAGAAAATCTGAACGCATCTGTAAAAAAATCTCCTGGAACTAAGAAGTGATTATAGTAAGGTTTCAGGATACAAGTTTCATGTACAAAAGTCAGTTGATTTCCTGTATAACAACAATGAGAAAGTGGAATTAGAAATTTAAAACACAATGCATTTCCATCAGCACCCAGACAAAAAGAAAAACTTAGGTATAAGTCTAACAAATTATGTACAAGATCTATATAAGGAAAACCACAAAACCTGATGAGCAAAATCAAATAAATGAATGGAGAGATATTCCGTGTTCATGGATAGGAAGACACAATATTGTCAAGATGTCGGTTCTTCCCAACTTGATGGGTAGATTCAATTCAATCTCAGTCTAAACCTGAGTAGGTTATTTGGTGGATATTGACAAACTGATTCTGAAGTTTATATGGAGAGGCAAAAGACCAGAATAGCCAACACATGTTGAAGGAGAACAAAGTTGACACTACCCGAATTCAAGACTTAGCATAAAGCTATTGTAATCAAGACAGTGTGGTATTGGTGAAAAAACAGACAAATTGATCAGTGTAACAGAATAGAAAACCCAGAAGTAGACCTCATAAATATAATCAATTGATCTTTGACAAAGGAGCAAAGGCAACATAATGAAGCAAAGATAGTCTCTTCACTAAATGGTGCTGGAACAACTGGACATCCACATGCAAAAAAATGAATCAAGACACACACCTTACACACTTCACAAAATTTAACTCAAAATGGATCACAGACCTAACTGTAAAATGCAAACTATAAAACTCCTAAAGATTACATGGAAAAAACCTTGATAATCTTGCTTTTTAGACACAACACCAAAGACATGATCCATGAAAGAAATAATAGATAAGTTAGACTTCATTAAAATTGAAAACTTCTGCTCTTTGAAAGACAATATCAAGAGAATTCAAAAACAAGCTACAGACTGGAAGAAAATATTTGCCAGAGACATGGCTGATAAAGGACTGCTTTCCAAAATAGTCAAAGAACTCTTAAACACTCAACAGTAAGAAACCAAACAATGCAATTTTAAAAATGAGCCAAAGACAATAGACCAAAATAGACATACAGATGACAAACAGCATATGAAAAGATGCCCCACATCATATGTCACCTGGGAAATGCAAATTAAAATAACAATGAGATACCACTACACACCTACCAGAAAGGCCAAAACCTGGCACACTGACAACACCAAATGCTGGCAAGGACGTGGAACAACAGGAACTCTCGTACATTGCTAGGAGGAATGCAAAATGGTAGAGCCATTTTGGAAGACATTTTGATAATTTCTTACCAAACTAAACATACTCTTACCACAGAATCCAGCAATCACACTCCTCGGTGTTTACCCAAAAGTGCTAAAATCTTATGTCCACACAAAATCCTGCACATGGATGTTTATAGCAGCTGTATTCATAATTGCCAAAACTTGGAAGCAACCAACCTGTTCTTCGGTAGGTGAACGGGTAAATAAACTATGGTATATCCAGATAATGGAACAGTGTACAGCACTGAAAAGAATTGAGCTATCAAGCCATGACAAGACACAGAGGAACCGCCTGTTTCTAAGTGAAAGAAGCCAATCTGAAAGGCTCCATACTGTGCGATTCAAACTGTATGACATCCTGGAGAAAGCAAAACTGTAGAGGCAATAAAAAGATCAGTGGTTGTTTGGCGCTGGGGTTGGCGAGAGAAGAGTAGAGAGACCAGAGAATTTTTAGGATAGTGAAAATACTCTGAATGATATTATAATAATGGATTTATGTCATCATACTTTTGTCTAAACCCATAGAATGCACACCACCAAGAGTGAACTCTAAGGTAAGCTATGGACTTTGGGTGATTATGATGTGTCAATGTAGATTCATCCTTGGTAAAAAGAAAAAAAAAAAAGAAAAATACCATTCTGGAGAGTGATGTTGATAATGAAGGAGGTTATACATATCTAGAAGTAGAGGGTATATGGAAAAGCTGTGTACTTTCAATTTTCTTATAAATCTAAAACTGCTCTTAAATCACAAAGTCTTAAAAAATAAATAATAAAAAGATGATTAGATAGCTAGGTAGCTAGGTAAAATTACAGATATGTGTGTATGTATATTATATATATAGAATTATATATTTAGTTAACTAAAACATAAATTGTAATATATTTTAATCACTTTTTAAAGAAAACAATTTTATCTTTTTCTCTTTTTCTTCCAGTTTTATTGAGATCTAATTGACTTATAGCACTATAAGTTTGTGTCCAGCATAATGATTTTACTTACATACCTCATGAAATGATGACCATGATAAGTTCAGTGAATGTCCATCATCTCATATCAATACAAAATTAAAGGAAAAAAATGTTTCCTTGTGATGAGAACTCTTAAGATTTACTTTCTTAACAACTTCCATGTATAACGTACAGCTGTGTTAATTATATTTATCATGTTGTACATTACATCCCTATATTTGTCTTATAACCGGAAGTTTGTACTTTTTGACTACCTTCATCCAGTTCCCCGTCTCTCACCTCCTGCCTTTGGTAGTCACAAATCTGATCTCTTTTTCTATGAGTTTTTTGTTTTTGAAGTATAATTGACCTACAACACTATGTTAGTTCCTGGTATGCACCATAGTGATTTGATATTCCTGTGCATTTCAAAATGATCATCATGATAAATCTAGTTTAATTGCTTTTAATAGCATAGTAATATGTGGCAATAGGTAAAAGGAAATATGTCTATTGATATGAATTATGCTTGAATAATTGTAATTTATATAATAATTTATAGTTTAGAATAAATGATAGAATATATCTGTAAATTCTCTAAAAGTTTAGTTTTCCAAAAATGATGTGCATAATGGATTACATTTGACAGTTCTTACTGTCAACTTCGTTGTGATACTAGCTCCACTGCTTTTGTGATGTTTTCAATGAATTTACCTATGGCTCAGTTGGATAAGAAAAAGAAAAAATTCTTCCTATTTAAATTCAGTCCCTTATTTCCAGTGCTCCAGGGAGAGGGAGGTAGGTGCAAGCCCAAGAGAAAAAGGGAGTGTGTAATTTAGTGTAAGATAATGTATTCCTTTAATATGAGAAATACAGTGATTTATCCTCAGCATCCAGTTGATTTCATGGAGAGTTAGGTTGGGGATCATTGTTTAGAAGCTTTTGAACTGTTTCTTAAATGGGCTCTGGCAGTTTCTCTCTCTACAGCGTTTACCCAGGTCTAAGCTGCTATTGTTTCTGGTCTTCAACAACCACTAGCCTGTGTCACCTTATACATTCTTGTCCCCAAGTCCCCTTACCCAGTTTCTACTCAGTCACCAGAGTGATTTTTAAAAGTAAATCTGATCTGTGACTCTCCTACTTTCAACCCTGCATTGACTTTCTGCTGCCTTAACACGAAAGCCTAGCTCCTAACCATGGCTTCTGGTTTTCCAGGCATATCAGCTTCCTTTCTGTTCCAGGAACAGAGAAATCTTCCAGATTCAGGGTCTGAGATGCGCTGATTGGAATGCTTGCCTTTTTCCATGGATGATTCTTTCCCATACTTTAGGCTTCAGTTTAAATTATCCCTGCTAAGATAGGCTTTCCCTGAAGGCCCTCCTAAGCAACCCTGCCACCCCAAAGTTCCTCCACCTGGAAGTGCAGAGGTTAAGAGCACAGACTCAGCCTCCAGCAGCTCAGGTTACAATCCAAAACCACCATCTTAAGGTTTTATGATGTCAAGAGATTCCTTAATCCTTGAGGATGTCCTTCAGCTTCCTCATCTGAAAGATAGGGATAATAGCATTAGGGATAACTTATTTGATAATTTGGGGTTTTGAATATGTGTCATGGCCTCGGTGCATGAGGCCAGTGCTTGGCACATAGAAATCCCTACTGTGATTTCTATTATAATAGAAATTGTGTGATTATAGTGATTACTATGCTACCCTGTTATTATCTTATAACATAGAAAAGAATGTTTAATACATTTTGTTTGCTTACTTTTTAATTCCCTCTTTTATAATAACAGTGTCACGGCAGGGACCATATCTTCTTTTTTCTACCACTATTTCCCCAGTCATTCCTGGCACATAGGAGAACCTCAGCCAATATTTTACTGAAGATCTGTGAATTGAGGTTTTCGTAAATGAAATCAAACCATATTGCTGAGGCACAACCTTTTTTTTTTTTTTTTTTTAAACAGCTAAAAGTGGAAGCAGTTCTCAAAAGCAATTCTGCCATGCCTACAGACATTAGTAAGACAAACTGATTCTCAAGCAGGCAGGAAAAGAGTGCCTCCGCCTGTATGTGAGATCAGAGAGTCCCTTCAGGCAGGGCTGATTTCAGCTACTGTGCCCTGGCCCCGTTAAATCGGTTGTTAAATGCTAGCTGTTCGTGCTAGGTGGTATATAATTCCGGGCAGTTCCCAGAGTTCCTCTGACCTCCCTTAAAATCTATAGGAGCTCTGAATGAGTAAGAAAGCGTTAAAATCTAGCACTGAATACCACTAATTTCAACAGTGAGAGCTCATTTCTAATATCTGTTATGCTAACAAGCCCCCAATTTCACCACTGACAACTCATTCTGATATAAATTTTTAAAAATAGCTGCTTAAACTGGAGATCTGCAAACTGCAGCCTGAGGGCCAGATCCAGCCTGCTGCTGGTTTCTCTATGGCCTATGAGCTAAGAATGATTTTTCATATTTGTAAATAGTTGGGAAAAAATCAGAAGAAGAATATATTCTGTGACATGTGAAAATGATGTAAAAGTCCAATTTCAGCATCCATAAACAAGGTTTTATTGGAACACATTGTTTATGCACCGTGTATCACAATTTGGCATTACTATGACTGAGATGAGTAATTGGGACAGAGACCTTGTGACCCAGAAATCCAAAAATATTTACTTGGTACCTTTGTTGCTGAACCAAACTTGGGTCCTCTCACCTGCACACACACCTGTACACAGTAAAGCCAGTTTACTGATGTGGGGTTGCAGTGAAGGAGAGTTCAGTGTTTATTGTAAGGTGCCAGACAAGGCGTCTGGGGCAGCTAATGCTCAAAAACCCTGAACTCCCTGATGGGTTTCAGGAAAACCTTTTTTTTTTTAATTTTTGTTTTTGATGTCGACCATTTATAAAGTCTTCACTGAATTTTTGTTACAATATTGCTTCTGTTTTATGTTTTGGCTTTTTGGCCACGAGGCATGTGGGATCTTAGCTCCCCCACCAGGGATCGAACCCACATCCCCTGCATTGGAAGGCGAAGTCTTAACCACTGGACCGCCAGGGAAGTCCCAGGGAAGCATTTTTAAAGGCCAGGTGAGGGAGGGTGGTTGCAGGGTGTGTGATCAGCTCATGCACAATTCTCTGCTTGATGGTGAGGTAACAGGGCAGTGTCACCGGGGTTAACGTTATCAGTCCTCAGGCTCCAGTAAGTCTGGGGGCTACATGCTCATGGTCATCAAGTAGTTAATTTCTTCCATTTAGTGGTGGTTTTAGCATCTGCAAAATAACTGAGGCCATGTGCATGAGATAGTGTTATCTAGGTACTTCAGAAAAGAGCTAAAGATTCTGTGACTGCCATATGGCTGATTTACTGTTTAAATTCTTACCAGTTCTCCTGGTCCAGTTGTTACTTTTGTTACTACCTGTTAGCATGCTTTGGATCACTAATTCTTCAGCCAGGCTTTTGTGACTCAGGGGAGGCCTAGGAGACTATGGCTTTTCTATAAACAAGAGGCAGGCAGGGAGGATGGGGGGAGGGGTCTATCCCGGGAAGGCCCCATAGGGTCCTGCTTGGTCACACCTTTACAGAAAGAGTTTGTTGATCCTGGCTTAAACTAACACAGGGGCAATATCACGCTATCTGTGCTCAGTATTTTAAAGCAAAAATAGATATTTGTAAAAAGTGTACAAATACTTATAATAAATGTGGCTAGTGTTTAAATAGCTCAGGCAATACAGGTGTGAACTAAGACTGTCACCTGCCATATCAGTAAACAAAGGATGTTGCAGCCATCAGCCAGTAGATCTGCCCTGGGACGGTGCACCCTGAGGAAACTCAGGATGAGAAAATGGAGGATACTGGCCCCAGAGAGCTGAGGTGCATATCAAAGGAATGATTTCAGTGAGCCCAGACTTTGCATTATCCGATACACAGAAAAATGCTAAATTCCTTAACTTGAGATGTCTGGTTTTCTTTAATTAACAGTCATCTTTTGGTGTTCTGACCACCTGGTCTTTGTTACAAAAACTCTTATGTATCCTGGCTCCAACCCCCTTGCATCTTCAGAGCCATCTCCCAGTTATCTGAGATGCTGGGTCCCAGGCTTAAGTCCTCAGGTTTGTCCACCGAATAAAACATAACTCTCAACTTTTAGGTTGTGTGATCAGCTCTTGCACAATTCTCTGATTGGTTGATGGTGAGGTAACAGGGAAGTGTCACCGGGGTGAACATTGAGCCTCAGGTACTGTGAACTCTTTTGGAAGACTGTTTAGTGACACTGGACAATGCTCATTATGTATTAAATGTTTAAAATACATATATATTGAGATCACAATTTTAATATTAACATATGTACATTTATAATGAAAAAGAAAGCGGGCATATTATGGGATTATGGATTTTACTTTTCTGTATTTATTGCCTAAATAAACCTATATTTATTGTACATAAGCCTCATCAGCTTTAAAATAACAAGACTCCATAATAATATAAAACGTCAAACTCATGCCAAAGCAAAGAAAAAGGGAGTTTGCATAGTCTTTTTTTTACAAATGAAGTAAACATGAATGTGGCATCATTAGGGAATAAAAATATTTCATTTATTCACAAGAGATAGGAAAGCATTGTTATAAGATATAAGCAGGAAAGCACCTCTGAATTGCTTGTCATTTGTCCATCGTATTATAAAAGAGGAAGGAGAGATGGTGGGTGCTCTCTCTGTAGTTCTTAATGATTCTCTAGAGAATAATTCTACTCTAGTGCTTTAGTGGGGTCAGAAACTCTAAACCAATGCACAAAACACAGAGCTGTCAAGACAAAATATCTTTTCCCCTCACTGCTTGCCAGGAGCAATGGCTTGGATAGATTATGATAGGGTATTAATTTCCTCTAAAGCCAGTTGCTAGACTTTGTCCTGAACAATAAGGGATGTGACAGGATGTGACAGAATCAGCATTTTTAATAATGTACTATTTAAACCCACTTCCTCCTTTGTGTGATGTCTCTTCTTCCAGGCTGCCTCTTCCTGATCTGACCTTTTGTGATTGTAACTTTCTATAGTCCTTGATTGAAGCTAGTGATTTTCTCTATCAGCTTCCTCTTTACTCAACCCCATGTAACACATTTCCATTTCTTCTAACTGTTCCACAGCCCAGCAATGTTTGTTTAAGGCCGTACCTCTGTGGGTAACATCTTTCAAAATAACCTGCTGTATATAATATTTTTTGGATGGCAACTCTACTGTAAATATTTAAGATGACAAGCAAAGTTGTGAGATTCTTAGTCCTGTTGTATATGTTGTTTCCATTGGCCTTAAAAATCTCCCAAACGTGCTCATTTTCCTATTTAGCAAGCGCTGATTGGGTGTTTACTGCTTGAAAAGCAGTATTCAAGATACTGTTGAACAGAGAGAAGGGGAGAGGAGAAAGGTATATAAAATTAGCAAGTGTGATCCTTATTGGAGTCTCTTATATTCCCTATTAGATATACAGTCAGTCCTCATTGTTCGCAAATTTTGTATTTGTGAAATTTGCCTACTTGCTAACAGTTATCCGTAACCCCCAAATCAATATTGGTGTTTCTTTTGCAGTCATTCACAAGACTTGCACAGGGTGGGGAAAACTTTTAGTCACCTGGCATGCACTTTCAGAACTGAGGTCAAACGAGGTGACACGCTACCTTTTTTTCCCCAGCTCTCATACTATAAACAAGTGTCCTTTTTGCAGTCTACTTAGTGCCCTTGTTTCAACTTCTGTGCTTGTTTTGTATTTATTTTGCTGTTTCAGATGGGTCCCAGGCATAGTGCTTACGTGCTGTCTAGTGTTCCTAAGTGCGAGAAAGCTGTGACGTGCCTTATAGAGAAAATACGTATATTAGGTAAACTTCATTCGGGCATGAGTTATAGTGCTGTTGGCCATGAGTTCAAGGTTAATGAATCAACAATATATTCTGAATAAGGTGTCTTTAAACAGAAACTCACATAAAACAAGGTGATATATTGATAGGTTGTTGAAAACGTTGTGACCCAGAGCCTCGCAGGAACCTAACCCTTTATCTCCTCTATGAACAGTGGTTCCTTTATCACTAATTCAGTGTTCGCATTGACCTTGTAAAACATAAGAGAATCTACTGTATTATGTTTAGGTTGGTACCTACTTTTAGGGAAAATTCTTAGAATAATTATTGATAATAACAGTAGTTATTCATTCAACAAATAGTTATTGAGCATTTCTGTGTGCTAGGTGAACTGCAGTGATCGGAAGACGAACATTCCTGCCTTTGTTGTGCTTCCATCACAGTTAAGATTTTTTGATTTCTAGGAGCTGTGCCCATCACTTCATGTATATCACATAATCCCCTCAACAGTACCATGAAGCAGATATTTTTAATCCCATCTTAAAGAAAGCAAGCTGTAATTCAAATAAATAAGTTGTCCAAGATAAAACAGAGTATCTTCCAGGATTGAGTTTCAAACTCGAGATGATTTGATCTAAAGTCTGTGCTCTTAAGTACTATGCTATTATGTCACCATTTATTTTTAAATTACCGAAAACAACATGCTGAGAATATAGTCATAGCAAATCCACATGACTACTGAATATTTGTTTCATATATTAAGTGCTACAGAGTAACATTTCTTCAGCTTCAGTAATTTAGATGACTATTACATCATGGTACTAATTTTGCTTTGTCTTTGGTAGATCTTTTTCATCTTGTTCTTTGGAAATTGGAGTTACCTTTTAAAACTGTTCTTGGTTTCTGGATTGTGAGTTTATGTGTAGCAATATGTGAAGATAGATAACCCAGACATTTTTAGGTTTAAACTCTGAAGAGGGATGGAGATTTTTTTCTAAAGTTTTGGGGCCACAGGAAGAAGAGATTTTTATCAACCATCTCACGGTTAAACTTCTAAAAATTTTTAATCTATGTCTGCATCATTTTCTAAATTTCACTGTGGCATTTATCGTCTCAGCGTCATTGTCTTTTCTGTCTCATATGCCTCCAGCCTCCTCTTGAGCTATTCCTCATCCTCAGGACCCTCCTCAGTCTTTATGTCCTCTTGTCAACATTTCTTGGCTACCCAGTAAGACAAAGTCCAGACACTGAGAATTTACCAAAGCTGTATCTGTGGCAGCAGGCTCATTATGCCTCTGGTTAGTTTCGTTTTAATACCTTGTTCTTTTTCTGATATTTTTCCAATTCAAGTTTTATATTTTTTAAGATGGCTTAAGATTCATATTTCCTTATTTTAAAAATAGGGTGTTTTTTTTGTTATTATTTTGTTTGGTTTTTTTTTTGTTGTTTTGCTGGAGAGTTTAGAAAAAAGAGCAAAAGGGAGAAAATTAAAATCTCCAGCAATTATATGCTCAGTGTTTTCCAAGGTTAAAATTAAAAAATATATTGCAGCCATGTTTCCAAATTATTAAATATTCATCTGCTAAAACACAAGGTTTTAATGATAGCATCATCATTCAAAAATATATTTGTGATGTTTTGAGATATTAGGTTGAGTAAACTTTTTTACTAAAGTTTCAATTGTATACTTTAAAATTATTAGCTACATAACCTTTAGATTTTAGAGAACCACTTCAAAGAAAATGTTAACATTTTGTGTGGAAAAAGGCACTGAGCACATTTAAAAAATATAGTTGCATAATTGAGAACCAGAATATTTCTTTATTTTCTTTATACTTAAATTTTCCTTCAAAAACATAAAAAATTGTATTGAACTTTGTATCTTTAAGATGAAAGTCACTTTTCAAAGCATTGATGCTTTTGTTGAGTACTTGTGTGTTTGGGGAACCTATAATTTTCGAAACTCACCCTGAATACCACATTCTGTGATCTATTAACCAAACATATCATTTCTGTCAAGATATTTACTTCATTCACATTCCTTTGTCTTTATCTTGTGGAGACTCCGTGTCTGATGGATTTTTTTTAAAAAGCATCAAAACAATGTGGCTGTTGACATGGTCAGAATCATTACGTTTTGTTAACTAAAGGTTTACTTTTTCTTTTCAGTGTGTTTTCAGGTTAGTATGCTATGATCCTCCTGTGTGGAGTTATTAATTTCATGTTAACCCATAGTAAACAGTAGTGTTTTATATCATAATTATAAATAGTCAGACTTATTATTTTGGAAACAGTATTTTGTTGAGAGCACAGATTTCTTAAGTCAGAGCTCCTGCAACCTTGAATGAGTAAGAGAGCTGTGGCGTCACTTGTGCATTTTCACTTTGTTTCACTTCTCCTATAATTCTAAAAATGAAGCAGCAGTTGAGGACCATGTGGTCTTCAACAAATACACTTTCTTATTCATTTGTAACATTGTTTGACAGATTTTTTTTAAACGTTTAGTTGTGCATTTAAGCTGCTGTGTTGCTGAGTAAGGATTTGTCCACGGTTACATGATCTTGTGATATGCCAGTGGCCTGATACATTGGATTGCATTCTCTTCCAGCTCACTCCTGGCGCTGACTTTATTTCCCCATCAAAGTGCAATTTTCTTTGACTTTGTCACTTTCAAGTCATTTTACAATTGCGGCAATTTGAAAATTGCCAAACTTGGCATGATTATCTTTTAAAACTTGTACTCAGGTTATTCTTTCTCAAAGAGCAAGACAGATTTCTCCCTGATGTTTGACTGGTGCTACATATTCTTCACAATTTTGTGTAGGAGGGAAGAAGAATGGCGATTCACTCATGCTGTATATTTGCTATCCTGCCTGGAGGCCAGGGATTGTAATACTGCTGTGACAAAGTCACTTTTACTATATGACAGGATATACTGTTGGAAAGAGATGGTAGGATCCTCATGTTAAGTTGGAGGAAATAAATTTCCTTACTTTAGCTTTCCAGGTAATTTGATGTAACTCATTCTTTATTTCTTTATGGTCACAAGCTTTTATAGCTACCCCTTGTCAAATGTCACAAGATCACCATAATAAAATGTAGAAGTGGTCTTGCTGAATAACAGACCTATTAGACAGTTTCTGCAATTCAGTGATTATTAACTGTATGAAAATGTGGCACATTCTGTGTGAAAAAAAAAATAGTATGTCTCAACATTTTCTACAGTGACATTCACAAATTGATTTATTTACTCAAAAGTTATGAAAGAGAGTGGAGTGTAATGCTGGGTTTAGGTTCTGCTAGTTATCTAGATGGTAGAAAAATTCCTTCATATATATTTTATAATTATAATAAAATAAATCCTTAGTATAATATCATGTAATTTTAAGGCAACACAATTAATCCACAAATATATATGGAGAGAGAGATTTTCATTATCTCTTACCTTCAGACTACACATCATCATTTTTAATAACCTACCATATTACTCGTCCTGTAATAAACCTTTAAAAGAGATATTGTCACCCCCATTTTACAGATTGGAAAACTGAGTACCAGGATTAAAATAAAGAAGCATTTCAAAGATCTCCTAGGTAGTTAAATGCAGAGTCTCTCCTGAGTCTGAGCACAGTGTTCATTAGTCTTTGATTGGCGCTACAGCTGCTCTGCATTATATATTACAGATTATACTACTACATCAGCATTAGACTAGACAAAAATACAATATAATAAAACAGCACTATGGAGAATAGACACTATCGGGAGTAGTTTTGGCATAAATACTGTTGGATCAAGTCACCTTGGCAGTTCTTGTCAGCGCCTCTAGTTTTGTGGTCCCCACTGCCTCATTCATCAGAAGGGTGACACCATCTGTGATTAGTAGGTGCAGAATGAAATTCTTTCCTGCTTATGTGCTACCCCCTCACTCTCAAAATTTGCTTCACTGTCTCAGATGGTTGTTAGAATTTTTCTGCCCCATCCCAGCTCCCTCTGCTGCAGCCGGTCTGCTCTGATGTGGGTGTTCTTCTGTGCTCTCTGTGCTGTAAAGTGTAGAGCTGTTCAGTACAAGCAGCCAGCCCCTTCTCACAGGACGTGGGTTCCTGAGTTCTAGGACTGCGTCTGCCTCTAGTCACTTGTTATTTCAGGCCTCAATTTTGTTACTTGGAGAACTGAGATACTTCAGTCTGAAAAGCACAGGGTTATTTTTGAGACAGATTTAGAGAACACATGCAAGAATTTTGAAAATTATAAAAATAATTTTCGCAAAGTAGTCTAGTGTCTCTGAACCTGATTGCTGAAAATCCAAACATGATGTCAGTGGGAGACATATGCTTATTTTCTATCACCGTTTTTAGAATCTTTTTTAAAAAATAATTTTTATTGGAGTATAGTAGATTTACAATGTTGTGTTAGTTTCAGGTGTACAGCAAAGTGATTCGGTTATACATATACATATATCCACTCTTTTTTATATTCTGTTCCCATATAGGTCATTACAGAGTATTGAGTAGAGTTCCCTGTGCTCTACAGTAGGCCCTTATTAGTTATCTATTTTATATATAGTAGTGTGTATATATCAATCCCAGTCTCCCAGTTTATCCCTTCCCCCCCAACCCCCTGATAACCGTAAGTTTGTTTTCTACATCTGTGACTCTATTTCTGTTTTGTAGATAAGTTCATTTGTACCCTTTTTTTAGATTCCACATATAAGCGATATCATATGATATTTCCTCAGCTCACTGTGGCATGGACACTTTTTGTTGGCCTTCTGAAAGTGTGTCGCTTATTGTTCATTTGTTTGTTCACCATTTATTCATTCGTTCTTTATCGAACCATCCCTGCATGCTGAGCACCCAGAAAATCGCTGGTACTGAGATGAATGACAGAACCTTCTTGAGTCGGAGATTTGCAAAGGCTTCTGTAATAAATGCCATGATGAAGGTACTAGGTACCCTATGGGAGCAGAGACAGAGGGTTTCTTACCCAGCTTGGAAGATTTGGGTAAAATTTCCCACAAAGATGAATAAGTGCGAATAACCAGCAGTGGAGTAAGACCCAACATCCTTACAATGGCTCCCAAATCACAGCACAATCTGCTTTGCCATGGTTTTTTGTTTTGTTTTGTGTTGTTTTGTTTGGCCAAGCTGCACTGCATGTGGGATCTTAGTTCCTGAGCAGGGAATCGAACCTGTGCCTCCTGTAGTGGAAGCTCAGAGTCTTAACCCCTGGACCATTAGGGAAGTTCTACTATGGCTTTTCTGATTTTATTCTCACGGTCACCTCGGCAACTGTGAGGCAGTCAGCCTCACAGGTCTCCCTGCCATCCTCAAATCCAACAGGCACATTCCCTCTGCAGGGTCTTTACCCTGTCCTTTCCTCTGCCTGAATCTTTTTCCCCAGATGTCCACGCAGCTGCTCACCTACTCACCTTCTTCACATCTTTGATCGAATGCCACTTTCTCAAGGTCTTCCCTGCCTGCCATACTTATAGTGACACTTCTGCTAATCCTGCATTAGTGTTCTTCATAGGAGTTTTTAACTTCCAGCATACTATATAAAATTCATCAATTTTTTAAATTGTCTGTCTCCACTGGAATACGTGTTCTATGAGGGCTGGGGTTTCCCCTGCCTGTTCTGTTAAGTGTAATGCATTTTTAGCTCTTAGAATAGGGCCCTGCAAGTATTACCAGTGGGTGAGCCAAGCACTGTAGGGAAAGCTTTCCATGCGTTATCTCCTTTGATCCTTACAGCTAAGCTCTGAGTTAGGTCTGATTAGGTCCTTCCTATTACAGGAGAAACCACGGCTTCAAGAGGTATAGCACCTTCCCCAGGCCTGTGCTAGTGAGGTATCGAAGCAGGTTTTGAATCCTGGTAGATGCTGCTAGAGCCCACACGCTGAATCTTTACCCTTGAGTCTAGACAGGAAAGAGAACCCCATGTATTGGGGGCACTGGGAATAGTTACAGTGATCAGTGTGATGGCTGTGGGTCAGGAGTGCCAGAAGTGGAGGCAGTGAGGAGGCCAGCAGGAGGCCGTGATGGAGGCTGTCTGCTGGCTTCGTGGTGCAGTTTGTTTTCTATACATGACAGTTATTGTAGGATGCTGAGCAGGGGGTGATGTGATCAGACTTGGGTTTCAGGAAGATCATTCCAGCTAAAGTATGAATAAATTGGAAAGAATCAGTGTTCTGTTTTGGAAGCCAGTTAGGGGGTTATCAGAGTAGCCAAGGCAAAAAATGGACAAAGAATTGAACCCGGTGAATGGCAGTGGAAATAGAGAGGGTGAATTCAAAAGACTTTTGAAGGCAAAATGGACTGAATTTTAGTAAAAGTAGATACACAGAGCACGTGAGAGAGAGTCTTGGGTTACACATTTCTCGGAGGGATGGGAGATGAAAGTTTCCATTTTCTTACCTTCTTGACTATGTTTTCTACTTTCCTCTATATTAAAAATATATTACTCTATAGTTTATATAATGATTATGTATAATGTACTATTATACAGTATTAAATATTATATATGACTTCCACTAACAAACCATGTTGTGAGATTTTTTAATGAGAATTTTATCAATTTTTTAAAAAAAGTTTTTGGTGAGATTTTTTTTTAACGTGCTAACATTTAGGGATGTATCACCCTCGCACATTCAGCAGCAAGAGCTGTTTCATGAGGGGTCAGGGATACTAGCTCTGGTAACCCCTGTCGGGAGCTCACAGATGCTCCTGTGAGAGCCCTTTGAATATGGCAAAAATAAAAAAATAAGTATAGTTTATTCATTAGTAATAGTATTATCATTATGATGATGATGATGTAATTTAATAGCACATCCTCCCCCCTCCACCCCCGTCAACTAACAGCTCACCTCCAAAAGGTTGCTTCCCTAACTGCCTGGAAAAGAAGGTTTACTGAATACAAAGGTGGGACTATAACCAATGCAGCGGTCTGCTGTTGGCGGGTTCTTCTGCCATGCCTGGCAAAGTTATCCACGGTCTCTTTATCACTTTATCTTTTGTACTACAGCAGAATTTTCCAAAGTGCAGTGTTTCCTATGAGTTTTCTTTTTTAATTTGTTAAGCTTGTATTTATAATATATGTGAATGTTAAGGGGACTTCTTTTTAGGGATTGTGAGGGGTTAATGATAAACACTTCCGATCTTCATCGCCTCATCTCTACACTAGGGAAAATAACTCCCATGTAGGTGTGGTGTGTAGGAATTACATGAGATAATGTTTGTAGAGTTTCTCGGAACAGAGATCAATAAAATTACTAGTGTTCGTCAAATGGCAGTTAGGAGTAATAAGATTGGTATTATCATTAAAATGATTATTGCATTATTTATTGATTTAATTTAACCTAGAAAAACCTTCCAGTGTTTACATGCAAAGCTTGCTGTCTTGAGTGTCTTTATTAATAAGTAAAAGGTTGAGTTTAAGAAAATAATTTTGTTTGGTAAAGTAAGTTGTAGTTAGAAGAAATTGCTTTATTTAAATTAATTCTTACACCTAAATCCCCAAATCTCTCTTGAAGCAACTGGTAGGTCATGTAATACTAGTCTGATTGTTTACATAAATTTGAGTACAACCTGGCACTTGAATAACCAGAAAACTCAAATTTTTTGTAAGAAATTCATGAAAGATGAGATTGTGAACTGTCCCTGTGTTTATTATGATGGCTGCCATTTTTATTTCATTTTTAAAGAGATTGAACCAGTTTTGGCTCAATCAACCAGTTTTGGCTCAATCAAGAACATGCGTTCTTCGGGTCACTTTGGTCCTCATGACTCCCTTAGTTTTTATGATCATCAACTTCATACATACAATTCACCTGCTGCCCCTCTTTTGAATGTGTGACCTCAGGTCTAGTGAAGAAAAATGTCTTAGCGGTCAGCATCGTCTTGATATTCCTGAATGCTATCTGGGTTTTGTAATCATCTACTTTTCTGAAAGTAACAATCCACTTATGCTGAACTACATGGAATTGCTGATACTAGACTGTTTTAGACCCATAAAATGGCACTTTTGTTTGGTTCTATCACTAATAAGACAAAGGTAATAAGCTGCAAAGCTTCAGTCTAATGCTAGTTTCATGAGGGTAACAAGTAGGTGATCATTTAACAGAGAAGAGGAAAGACAGTGGATCCTACTTGTTTGACTATAATAGTAGGAAGGATTCTAAGGAAGGAAGGTCAAGGAGTTTCAGAAATGGGGAAACTCTTCTTGTCCTTAAAGCAGTTAAGTAAGGAGATGATTCACATACACATCTTGAGACGTACAGGTGAGATGCCTCACCAAAGTGTTTGTCCAAGCACATAGTAATCACAGGAGTATTCAGTGGATCACATGAGAGTACTATAGTAACAAAGTACTGCAGGTACCGTATACTCTGCAACATCAAGCCTTTTGATCACCCACCTTGATGTGCTTTTAGTGAATATTATAATAAGCCTAATGTGTTCTTCCTTCTTTTTAGTCTTTGTGAAGTTTTTGGTTCTTTACTAGGGGTTCTCCTCCAATCTTCTGTCCTTTTGTAGCAAAATCAAAAACTGTCAACATGTAAAAAAGTTGTTAATATAAGTAAACATAACTGGTTTTAAAAGCCATGTTGACATTTATAATTAGAAAGGAAGGACCTTCCGGGGCTGGGGGTGGGAGGAATACTCCTATCTGTCTAAGAAGTAAAGTTCTGTTGGCATCAAGCACAGACTGTAAAATCACAGCTTCTCTCTGAAAGCGAAATTGCCACGAAAAGCCTATCATCATCCCCTGGGATATACTCGATAGTGTGTTGAACACTGGTCAACATGAAAATCAGACAGACACACAAAGGCAGGATTTTTTTGCCTATACTCTTCCCCAGATGTGGCACAGCTGCAGAAACCTTTTAAAAATGTGTCACTGTCGTCCCGGAAATCATGCGACCCTGGCACTTTTACCGTCATAACGCTTTAGAACTGTTCAGAGCTCAGTTTATTTCCTCCAAACCCTTCATGTTACACATGAGGAAGTGGGGACGTGGGCAGGACACAGTGATTTGGAGCTTTGACCTGGAGGCTGTCACTCAATCATCATGATGGAAATACACTGTCATCCTGACTGGAGCTCTGTATGTTGTTTCTCCATGGGGTTTCAGCAGAGATTTCTAGTTTACCCTGTGTGATTTCAAGTGGCATTTTAAAGGCGCGAGATTGGAAACTCACTGTGTCTGATCGGGGTGATCTGTCCCTTGGACCATTTTAGCCATGGCATTTCCACTTCCCAGAGCGTATTTGCCTTCACTTAAAAGTCTAAGAAGATATGCATTCCTTTTCTCTTTGAGCACTTTATAAAGAGCAGTCTTGTAGCAAAGAAACAAAGAATGCTAATTATCAGCAGAGTACCATGTAAATGCACAGGAGGCTTTCAGCAATCATGGGATCATTAAGTTAGGTTGTCTATGAACCATTGAAAAAGATAAATACGGGTTTTGGGGGGAAAATCATCGTCTTTATACTGGATTATGAGTATCCTACTGGTAATTTGATCATGGCTTATAAATCAAGGTTTAAATATGTGACTTAGGAGAAAGTAAATGTTAGAAGCAAATGAAACTTGCTCACTTTCTACTGCTGTTTAACACGTAGTTTGTGCAACGCTGAGAATACTTTAAATTGTTGCAGTGAAATTTTTATCACCTCTTTGGAGTTTACATTCTGACATGGAAGCTTAATATTCTGGTTAATGCACTGCATTTAAAAGAATATTTAAATGTCTTGAGCCTCCACTATGTGTCTGTGAATTTCTAAGTGATGTACAGAGAAGGATAAGGAAGATATGTCAGAAACTAGTCAGGTAACCGATAAGAACATGATTAGTAGCAGTGCAAACTGAACCTTAAGAAAATACAGGTGAATTTATAAATCGATGCATGATTGATTGGCAGATATATGATGGGGAAAAATGGGATTTAAATTATGTTGTGGTGATACCTGTTCTATTCTGAGAAAATTAATAATTATCTGTATTAAATTATTACATTTTCCACTTTCAGTTTGTAAATTTTAATTCTCCCTTTCTTTTCCTCCTCATTCATATGTGTTTATTTCTGTGATATTTGTTTTGTTGCTGTTGTCGAATCCTATTCTGAACAGCAGAATACGTGCCAATATATTTAGGTTCTTGGTCTGATTATTTGTTGCCTTTCTCTCCAAGACTAAGGACCCTTAGTATTACCTGCACTGAATCACTGAATACCTGCAATATACCAGGAACTGGGAATGAGACAGTATGTGTCTCCTTCTACTGTTCACCTTCTGTTTATCGTGAAATGTGTTTGGATATACATTGCACCAAGTTTGTTGACCTTTATAAATATAGCAAAATAAGTAAGAAGGAAAATAAAGGTGGACCCTTATTCTTCTCCTCCAGATTTACTCAAGGAAATGTCCTTCCCGTATACATTCAGTGGAATTCTTTGCTTTTGAACACATTCACCATCTACACATGCTCACATTTTATGAGTGTATCCAGATGTCACTGGTATAACGTGCAAATGGTCCTGAGTAAATTGTGTTTGGATCATCTATGGAATATTGTGTGTTAGGGCGCAAGGGCGGTCTTCAACACCTGGCCCTATCTTGTCATCCTGCTTCCAACTGTTGGTTGCCAGTAAATATTGAAACCAGCCCAGTAGAAGTGCCCTGGGCTTCAGGTACAGAGAATCACTTTAATACAAAGATCTGCTTATCTCAGAAGAGGATGTAAGGCTGCCATACATTAAACCACGGCGCTGCCTCTGCATGTCTTCTCCCTAAAAGCCAGAGAGAATTCAGATGCTGCATGACTTTGTGCTGTGATTCAATGGCGGGGAGCTACAGAGAGGCCAGTGTGCTGTTCCCAGGTGCCCGGGGGGAGAACATGCAGCGCATTTACCTGCACAGAAGGACAGCAAGCTGTTGCAGTCATTTCTATGTAGACAGCTTGTCTGTTTCCTGCTATATGGTGATAATTACTTCAAAAGGTGGCCAGGGGAAGGCTGCTGAGAAAAAGTAACCCTTTCCTGACATGTCAGGAGATTCTCATAACAGGTAATTAGTAAACTTGCAGGTAGCTGGCAAGATCTGCCTTTCTTAGGGGTGTGAGCCGATTTTTTAAAGGAATTTTGCATAAACTTGTAACACGTATCCTGGAATGGTCAGTAGTAATTACCTGGTGATAAATGACTTTATAATTAAGATTATTGTGTCGTAATAAAAAGTGTTGGCTTGTACAAATAAATGAGTCTTCATACTTTTCTGTTGCCTTTCTCCTCCCTTCATTAACTTACCCTGTTGGAAAGAGAAGGAGAAGGGTTTGTTTACTCAGGAACCAGGATTGCTGAGAGTCTTTTAGGTAGTACACAGTAGAGGCACTGCGGAATAGGTAGCAAGATCAGGTTTGCTAAAGAAACCAAACCAATACTGTATGATATCACTCAACTGTGGAATTTAAAAAAGCCCCGTGCATAGCAACAGAGACTAGAATGAGTGTTACCAGGGGCTGGGGTGGGAGTGAGGAATAATGGAAGATGTAGGCCAAAGAGTACTAACTTCCAACTATAAGATGAATATATTCTGGGGATCTAATGTACAAACATCGTGACCATAGCTAATAACACTGTACTAGAAAGATGTTAAGAGAGTAGATCTTAAATGCTGTCACCACCAAAAAAGAAATGGTACACATCTTCCTTGATTTACAATGGGGCTACTTCCCAATAAACCCGCTGTAAGTTGAAAATATCCTAAGTTGAAAATACATTTAATACACCTAACCTACAGAACATCATAGCTTAGCCTATTCTGCCTTAAAGTGTGGTCAGAACACTTATGGTAACCTACAGTGGGGCAACATCATCTAACACAAAGCCTATTTTATAATAAAGTGTTGAATGTCTCATGTAATTTGTTGAATTCTGTACTGAAAGTGAAAAGCAGAATGGTTGTCTGGGTACAGAATGGTTGTAGGTGTGTTGATTGTTGACCCTCGTGATCGCACGGCTGGCTGGGAGCGGAGGCTCGCTGCCACTGCCACGAGAGAGTATCCACCACGTGTTGGTAGCCCTAGAAAAGATCAAAATTCAGAATTCAATGTATGCTTTTCACAGGATGCATATCCCTTTCACACCATCGTAAGGTCAAAAAATCGTAAGTTAAGCCATCATAAGTCAGGGATCCTCTGTAGTTATGTGATGTGATGCAGATAGCTAACACTCTGGTGGTAATCCTTTTGCAGTACATGAATGCATCAAATAAACACAGACCCCCTGAAACTTATGCATTGTTCTAAGTCAATTATATCTCAGTAAAGCCAGGGAAGGAGAAAATCCAAACTAAGAAAGTAAAAGGTAATCTGAAAAGGCAGGACTCATACATCAGTGCAGACACATGCTTTTGACTTTAAAAAAGTAAAGTTTTTATTAAGTTCCAAAGTCTTTAATTTGGGATCACTTAGATTCATTCATTTGAATATTTCTTGAGTGTCAGCTGTGAACATGGTTCTGTTCTTATTTTACTTCATCTCCAGACTCCATGCTATAGTGTTGAAGCCTCCATCCTTCTTGAAATACTCTTTTGGCTGCTGAGTACAAAATATTCTTCTCTGGGTTTACCCTCTGGCTGTTCCTTTCATTTCCTTTGCCACCTTATTCTTCCCATCTTTTTTTTTTTTTTTTAGTATAGTTGATTTACAATGTTGTGTTAATTTCTGCTGTGCAGCAAAGCGATTCAGTTGTACATACACATATATATGTATAATATATATATATGTATATATATATATATACATTCTTTTAAAAATTCTTTTTTCATTATGGTTTATCACAGGATATTGAATACAGTTCCCTTTGCTATACAGTAGGACCTTGTTGTTTATCCATTCTATATATAATAGTGTGCATCTGCTGACCCCAAACTCCCAATCCATCCCTTCCCCACCCCCTCTTCCCCTTGGCAACCACAAGTCTGTTCTCCATGTCTGTGAATCTGTTTCTGTTTCATAGATCGATTCACTTGTGTTAGGTTTCGTGTTCCACATATAAGTGATATCATATGATATTTGTCTTTCTCTGACTTATTTCACTTAGTATGAGAATCATCTCTAGGTCCATCCATGTTGCTGCAAATGGCATTATTTCATTCTTTTTTATGGCTGAGTAGTATTCCACTGTATATATGTACCACATCTTCTTTGTCCATTCATCTGTCAATGGATATGTAGGTTGCTTCCATGTCTTGGCTATAGTGAGTAGTGCTGGTATGAACAGAGGGTTGCAGGTATCTTTTTTTTTTTTTTTTTTTTTTTTTGCATTACGCGGGCCTCTCACTGCTGTGGCCTCTCCCGTTGAGGAGCACAGGCTCCGGACGCGCAGGCTCAGCGACCATGGCTCACGGGTCCAGCCGCTCCGCGGCACGTGGGATCCTCCCAGACCGGGGCACGAACCTGTGTCCCCTGCATCGGCAGGCGGACTATCAACCACTGCGCCACCAGGGAAGCCCATGCAGGTATCTTTTTGAATTGTAGTTTTGTCTGGATATATGCCCAGGAGTAGGATTGCTGGATCATATGGTAACTCTGTTTTTAATTTTTTGAGGACCCTCCATACTGTTTTACATAGTGGCTGCACCAACTTACATTCCCACCAACAGTGTAGGTTCCTTCCCACCTTTTAAATGTGGAATAGAATTCCACGAGGCTCTGCTGGAGCCTTTCTGTGCATCTCATCCTGGTCTTCCTAGATGAGCTCATTCATGTCCATCACTGACATCTGTAATTAATAACAGCCCCACCTTCCCTACTTCCTCTAAATCTCCACTTCACTGCTTCAGAGGCACCTCAAACTCAAAACATCCAAACTGAATGTGTATTTTTTCTCTCCAAAAGCTGGTCTTCCTGGAGCCTTCCCTTTGTTGGTGAATGGTATCTCTACCTGCCCAGTTGCAAAACCTAAAACCATAGGAGTCATTCTTGGAACCTTCTCTTCCCATGTTCCCCCCCACGGCTGATTACAAACAAGCCCCTTGGGCTTTGCTTCATGACATTTCTTGAATATGCTCATACTTTTCACCTCTACAGCCACACCTGTCTGTGCCATCATTTCTGTTCTGTCCTCCTGGAGCAATTCCCCCTTTGTCCGCCCCACATCTACTGTTGCTCTCCTATTTGTTTTCCTAGTAGGAGCTTCAGTTTTTTGTTTGTGTGAAGTACATTTTGTGCACATTTTAACTTAGTACTTCTCTGCCTAAAACCTTCCTAGGGCTTCCCATTGTTCTAAGGCAGGGTTTCTTAACCTCAGCACTGTTGACATTCAGGCCAGACAACTCTTTGTTGTGGTGCTGTCCTCTGTATTGTATGATTTAGCATCATCCCTGGTCTCTACCCACTAGATGTCAGTAGCACCCCCATCCTCACAGTTATAACAGCCATGAATATTACCTTATGTGGCAGAAGAAATTTTACAGGTGTGATTCAGTTAAAGATCTTGAGAGATTGTCCTAGATTATCTGGATTTTTCACAAACCATCCTTATAGGAGGGAGGCAGAAGGGAGGATTTGACTACAGAAGAAGGCAATAGGATGATGGAAGGAAGAGGTGACATTGCTGGCTTTAAAGACAGAGGAAGGGGCCATGGGCCAAGGAATGAAGGCAACCTTCAGAAGCAAGAGAAGGCAGTTAAATAAAGTCTCCCCTAGAACCTCTGGAAGGAAACAGCCCTGCTGATACTTTGATATTACCTTAGTGAAACTGATTTTTCACTAAGTGAAACTGAATTAAGACCTCCAGAACCTATAGTGCGTTAAGCCACTAAGTCTGTGGTAACTTATTATAGCAGCAATAGCAACTAATACATCAAGGCAAAGTTCTAGTGGTGAGAGAATCTATGGAGAGAAGATAGTTTTTGGCATCAAAGACTTTATAATCTAAGTTTAAAAATACACATAATTATAGGACAAGATAAATGGGTTATAATTGAGGTACAAAGAATACGCTGTTCTGGTGCAAAGGAAAGATTGGCAATATCCTGTGAGAAAGATCAGGAGAGGCTTATTAGAACATTTGCAATTTGAGGGGGTCTAAAGGACACATGGTGTTTGGATGCACAGAGATAATGTGAGGAAAGTTCAGGCAGTAGAAACAGCTTGCAGGAGGGAAGGATGGAAACTATGAAATACATTGGGGAAAAAGGTCTAATTTATCTTGAGTGTAGAATGCCTTGAAATTAACTGAAATGAACTCAACAGCATGAGTTTGCTTAGTAAGGTAGGCTGGGACAGATGACAGAGGATCTTGACTGACAGCTATCCAGTTGGTCACATTGTTCGGTAGCCCATGAGAAATCACTGAAGTTTTTGACCAGGGCATGAGATGATAGAGCTCTGCTTTAGAAAGCAAGCCTTGGTGCATTGTATAACATGTGCTTGGTTAGAGAGAGGCTGGAGACAGAAAAACAAAGTAGATGTCTTATCAGCCGAGGTTAGAGATAACTAGACCTTGACTAAGGGTGGTAACAGAGGGAATAAAAACCAAAGGAACATCTGGAGAGATATTTTGGAAGTGGGAGCCACAACAATGTAATGAAAGGTCAGGAGAACAAAAAAATTGATGTTGTCACCAAATAGGGATTTCCATCTGAGAAATGAGGGTGTCAGAGGAACGAGCTAGTTTGGGGTTATGATGGTGAGTACTGAATGAATTTGGCTCATGCATGGGACGTGCAGAAAGGGCAGCTCCTGTTCAGAGAGGCACGAGCTGGAGATCCTCCATCCGGAGAGTCAGTAAGTGAAACGCTGGAAGGTGGGTGAGATTGCCTAGAAGGTGGGGCCTGTGAAAAGGAGCAGCCGTGAGGGTTTAGGGGGAAATTACAGGATGCTTTAGGCTGCAAGAAACAGAAAAGTCTCACCTCAGACTAGCTTAAACCACAAGATAGTGTGTTATTCCCCAAAACAGGGTGTATAGAGATAGGTTGGATCTTAAGTCTTGCTGCTCCACTATTCTTTCAGTCTTGCTGTCCTCTGCTCGTAGACTCAGTACTCAGGCAGGTGGGAAGCAGGCTGAGTACACGTAGACATGACAATTTCCAGACAGAGAGGAGGCTAGCTCTTCCAAGGTCTCTTTCTTAGTAGCAAGACAGCATATCACAGAAGCATCACCCAACCCTCACATGTCTGCCTGCCAGTTTCAAACTGGTACATCCCTGAACCAGGCACTGTCAAAGTGACCGGGATAACCATGATTTGCTTGGTAGACGCTTCCTGATCTCCCCCCTTCACGTTTCTGACTACCCCCTTCAACACACACTGACCGTGTGGAGGAAAAGTAAACTCCTGACCAAATCCTGGTCCTGGGGAGGGATCAGTGTTTGGTAGGCGTCCAATAGTGTCTGCTCATGGTGATGTTTAGGAAAGGCAGGGAGGACAAGGAACAAGTCAAGCAAGCATGGAAAGAAAAGTCAGTTAAGAATAATTCGAAGACACTGGTTCCTCAAAAAAAGACAAGAAAGGAAAGTTTCACGAAACTGTTCAGTACCAGAAGCCACAGAAGTGGTGCAAGGTGAGGTGATAAGAAGGTCATTGGTTACATGAGAGGGGACATTTCACTGAATAGGTAGTCACAATGAATCAGGTTAAAGGGAGGCAAGAGATTGAAAATAATGAAGATTCACTCTTGGCTTAAAATGTTTGACAACAAAGACAAGATCCAAAGAACCATGACACCGGCTTAGAAAGATATATTATGTGGAGTTGGTTTGCCTCTGTTTGTTGACATGTTTATGAAGGTGGTATGTAAGAGTCCTGAGCATATATAGGTACAGAAAGTAAGGAAGTTGGCAAGAGTGGTAAAAGAAAGGGACCACTGAATTAGCCAGTAAAGCCATTGAGGCAGTTATTTCAAAGTCTATCCCTAAAGCTTTGGGTTGTGGTTAAAGTTATTAGCACCTGACTGGGTGAGACCCAGCCTGGATGAAAATTCCTTGACCTTATTGCAGACTGTGTTTTAGACTTGGTTGTACACTTCTGTTAATTACAATACTTTAATTGGGATAGAAATGGATAGCAGCATCAGTTTTAATTCACATGTGTCTGGTTTTCTAGGGCTTCGCACAGGCCTGGCCCATACTAGATACTCAGTAAATAGTATCCAAATGGAATGAAAAAAAAAAATGTCCGTAGTAGACTCATTCTGTGTGGTTCTATTGGAATGGTTGATTTTAGTTGTCAAGGATAGGGATGTGACTCATGTCTGGCCAGTGAAGGACTTCATCTCCTTGATCACAGTGATTGGTTTCTGGATGGACATCACCCCATGAAGGGTTAGTCAGAGTCCCTCCATGGAATATAGTTATAAGGATGCTGAGAAACTGTATGTTTGTGTCCCCCACAAATTCATATGTTGAAATCTAATCCTCAATGAGATAGTATTTGGAGACAGGGCCTTTGGAAGGTAGTTAGGCCATGAGGGTGGAGCTCTCATGAAGGGGATTAGTGCCCATATAACAAAGACCCCAGAGACCTTCCTTGTCCCTTCTGCCATGTGAGGACACAGTGAGAAGACTGCCATCTGTGAACCAGGAAACAGGTCTCACTGACACTGAATCTGCTGGTCTTAGAATTCCCAGCCTCCAGAACTCTGGGAAATGAATTTCTGTTATTTATAAGTCACCCAGTCTGTGGTGTTTTGTTATAGCATCCTGAACAGATGAAGATACTCTTTCTCCCTCTGGTATCTCAAACTTCCAGAACGTTGTAACCCTAGAACCATCGGTGTCTACCTTGACACCGTGTGGAATATGTATATCTGTTAATGGGACCAAGCACAGGCCAGTAAAGAAGAGAAATGGTAATGAGAAAAGGATCAAACAGACATCTCTTCTTGGTTCCTGGAACCAGCTATGCCAGAAACTCAGGTACCCGGGCTTCTCATTTACAGGAGCCAGAAAAAAATTTTTTTTTTTAAACTAAGCTATAATTTGCCACAGTCTTATTAACACAGTGCATTAGAATAGTATTTGTTACTTTTTACTGAAGGAAGAACAGCCTTAACTCTTTTCATGGTCTGCCTGGTTTACGTTAATTTAACCAGATTAATTTGCAGGGTGGATCAAAGGATGCAGAACCTCATGTTAGACTTAATCCACTGCTTGTATCAATATCCAGCAGTGCTAGAGTGCTGTGCCTTAATATTTAATTTCCTAACCAAGCCCCATGGTTGTTATAGCATTAACTAATCCTTCTTATTTCATTTGAGATCTTTCATAGACTCTGCTGTGTGCATTGTGGCCTCTTGACCTGTCCAGATGAAGGAATACTGGGTTTTATTATCACTCTGGACTCAGTAGAGGCCCATAGCTCTAGACAATTCTATTCAGGTAAAATACAGTCCTGAAATTCTGAAGTCATCACTCAGGAAACCTAGGCTCCCCCCAATAGATATTGGAGTTGTTAAGTTGCAGCTATTTGAATAGTAAATGAAAGCACATTTCTATCAGAAGAGGAGGTAACTCCAAGTTGGCATACAGAGGATTGATCTGATACGAAAATACCTACTCAGATTATTTTCCTGACAGTGAAGGGAATTCTGACATTCCATATTTGCTTCATTGTCAATGCCAAGTTATTTTTAACTGTTTATTGTCAAAGTTTTGGTCAGTTTCCTGCTCATCAATGATTTATGATGGAGTGGATGTTTCTTCTGATTTGATGAAGGAATCCTTTCTCTCTCTTTGTAGTACACTATCCATTTATGGAATGTTGGGCCAGAATAGTATTCTGAAAGGGTAGAAAATAAGGAAAAAGAAACATTTCCAACATAAATAGGACCCCTGAAGTGTTCTGCTTGAAACCTCCCGAATCAGGTTAACCTGACCTTTGCCACAAATCTGGACTTCTTGTTAGAAATGTCTTGGATAAACACTGACAAAATCTAGGTATTTGGTGAGGAAATGATACATACTTATGATCAAAATAGAATTTACTCAGAAAATGTTCATTTTCACATTTTTGAACAACTGTGATTGGATAAAAACGACGACTTGAATGCATGGGTTTGCCTAAGACTGTATATATACTTTGTAATTGCTCACATTTCTCTAAATACATTATTATACCTCATAGTTTTAAATATTTCTGCTGGAAACCTTTTCCACCTCTTAATATCTCTTCATATTAACCTCTGTTTCTAGGAATGGCCATCACTATAATAATCTGTCTGGTGTCACTTTACTGGAGAACCACTTAGAAACAAAAAGGTCAGCAGAGAATCAATTAAGCAAGCCAGGAGAAAATGAAAAGATTCTTTTACAGTGGAAGCAACCAATGGAGAACCATCCTTTTAGAGAATTTTGAAAAAATGGAATGTTTGGTAAACTTTATACCATTTACTGGTAATATATTAATTTACACAAAAGGGAAACAGATTCAGTATTAATTGGAGTAGTATATTTCATAGGAAAAGTCCTGGGCTTAAGAATTTGCAGTCAAATATGTGGCATCTAAAAAAATGCTACAAATGAACTTATTTACAAAACAGAAACAGACTCATAGACATAGGAAACAAACTTATGGTTACCAAAGGGAAAAGGTCGGGGGAGGGATAAAGTAGGAATTTGGGAATAACATATAAATGCTACTATATATAAAATAGATAAACAACAAGGACCTGCTGTACAGCACAGGGAACTATACACAATATTTTGTAATAACCTATATGGGAGAAGAATCTGAAAAAGAATATACATATATATGTATAACTGAATCACTTTGCTGTACACCTGAAGCTAACACAATACTGCAACTATACTTCAATAAAAAATAAATTAGTTTTAAAAAGAATTTGAAGTCAAGCAGAATAGCAGAAAACCTTGGTAAACTTAAAATACAATTTATCTACACCAATGAGGAATGTCTCAAGTCCCTTCTACCCTTGAGAGAAAAACCCTGTGAAGGAATGATAAAATGTGGCCCAGATTTGGGGTTAAAAGAGTTTTTTCAGGTATTGAAAAAATAACTCCAAGGGATTTGAAAGATGTACATCTTGTTTCTTTTAACTTTTGTGACCATCCAAAGATTATTTAGACTAAGTTTAATATTCTGATTGCTACCCTAAAACTTTGGAGATTTACATCACTCATAAATACTCATTCATTTCCAATCTGCGAGCTTCTCCTTAATGTATTTAATCACTGAATTTCACCCCACTCTTCTCCTTTCTGACTCCTTGCCCCATAAATCAGGCCCGGGATTGACAATACTGAAGATGTGTGAAACATCTATTTCACTTCCATATTTTATGACTCTCTAAGAATTTCCCACCTCTTTTCTCAGTAATTGTAACCCTGTTGAGAGTGACACAGCAATCGTGACAGTATTCAGCTATGATGTAGATTTTCTTACCACATCTAATAAGGCCTCTTTAGAAAGTAAGCTGCTAGAGAAAGCTGTCTTTATACCTGAAAGGTGATAGAGAAAAAAGGGAAATTTATGTAAGCCATTGAAAAATGTTATGCATAGATAGGACTTGTGTTCTTTAAAAAAAATTCAAGGGGCTTCCCTGGTGGCGCAGTGGTTGAGAGTCCGCCTGCCAATTCAGGGGACACGGGTTCGTGCCCCGGTCCGGGAAGATCCCACGTGCCGCGGAGTGGCTGGGCCCATGAGCCATGGCCACTGAGCTTGAGCGTCCGGAGCCTGTGCTCTGCAACAGGAGAGGCCACGACAGTGAGAGGCCTGCGTACCGCAAAAAATAATAATAAAAAAATTCATATTTACTGAATTTATGGATGTTTCATTCACAGGGAAAATTTTTGATTGTTGCTACATTAAAAATCTCTTTGGGGTCACCTATGATTTGAAAGACTGACAACAGAAAATGCAGGAGAGAAAGGAAGAAACAAAGAAAAAGAGAGAAAAATTGGGGAGGGCTCAGGTTACACAGAGGTGGTGAGAGAAAATGGGGTCCTGGGAGGAGCAAGACCAGCCCTTTCCAGTTGCTTCAGGGTCTCTGTAACCGCTTGTGTTTCCCTCCCTTCTGTCCCACTGCATTTCCTGACCAGAGACCACCATCCCACTTGGATTTGAAATGTCTGTACTCGCCTGGCAGACCACAGGTTCTATTTAGATAAGTCTCTGTTGGCTATGCCAATGGATGTTTCAAAAATGAGATGACAGAATTGAAACAGGGGTTGGAGTAGGTGGTATGGAAGACAGGTTTCTACCTGCTGCACTGATTGGTTTATTCCCCATTTCAAGTACGTGTATGGCATATCAGGTGCTTTTTGTTGTTATTGTTTCTGTTTTTGGTAAATGCTATACTTTCTTTAGTTCAGTGCCTTTCAGAATAGTTCCATCTGCAATCTGACTTTGAATATTTGAATCAACGCAAAAATTCTGCCTTCCTTAAGTAGGTTATAAAGCTCTTAATGAAACTTGACACATGTTATCAAACCAGACTCATTAAAACTCTCTTTTTGAAAGTCAGTGGATTATTTCATTAAGCAAAAAAGCTCTAGATACTATTTTACTTTAAAATCCGCTGGTGTACCGTATGTTTGGCATTCAAAAGACATTCAAAGGTTCAACACGTAGACTGAGCATATTGTATACTTGTTTGGGGTCCAAAAAGTCATCACATTTACTCATTTGAATTTATGGATGACTTTTTCTTGTAATTAGATACTTAGATCTATTTCCCAAATCTCTGTGAATATATGTGGCTTCACTTCTTTTTTTAAGGAGATGAGTGTGCCCAGGTCTGGTCAACATGGTTTAAACTGAATTGATCTTCCCTAGATCTTGAACTTATCAAGTCATAATTATGGTCTAGGGGAGATGCACAAATCAGAAACCTTGCCAGGAGCCAACACCTGGGAACCTTTCCTCTTCCTTTCTGTGGTTCTGATGTAGGACTTGTTGACCAATGAGAGAGCCTCCAACTAACATCGGTATATAGATGTGTGTGTGTGTGTGTGTGTGTGTGTGTGTGTGTGTGTGTGTGTTCAGTTTTGTATCCCATTCTCTTATTTGAAGTTATGAATAAAGTCCTTCCTAAAACACCACTTTAATTTTAATGTAAAAATCAGTTATTCCTGATATTGAATAAGTACCAGCATGCTAACATCAACTCGAAACCTTAATGCTTTTGGCCAGAGGCCATTGTAAAACTTCCAGAACAATAAAACACAGCCTTCGGAATAAGGTTTTAAAATACGAGAAAAAGATTAGACTGAATTCCCAAATGTAAAGCCACAACATCCCAAGTTAATTTTAACTCATAAAAATGAAAGCATCTGCATAATTACTTACTGCAATTTGAAACAAGTCTTTGCTCAGTGTTGGAAGCAGCTTTTCAAAAAAAAATACTGTAAAACCACAAACATGCCTTTCTACAGTGGCATTTATATCCATATCTATCTATATACATAGTGAGAGCTATATCTATAAATAAATGGAAAGATAAATATAACGAGAGTACAGGCAGTAAAGGCAACAGCAAGAAGTACGGCCCCCCTGCTGCTCCCTACTTGTGTGGGGAAATCAGATTAATCCCACCTAACGCTGCATAAGTTCCAGACTTTCTGGAAAATTCAGGAGTGGTGTGTTTCCAAAATGGAGGTCTTGGATTTCCTGATTGTATAACCTGTGAGTATTGAAACGATCAACTAAAACATGATAAGTGATTTGCCGATTCGTATCCCAAATTTGTGGCCTTCATATCAGTTTCGTAGAAATCTGATTCTCTCAACTTTAAATGCAAAAGAATTCATTCACTTCACATTACGAGAGAGTGATTAAGACGCTCCAGCACGTTCTTTCATTTGTTTATACAGAAATGGGCCAGGCAACAAGCTCTGTGTCTACTACTCAGATGCAGAAAGAGAACAATGTGCAACGATGAGACACAACTAGTGTCGTTTTACAATCTTATTACAGTGCACTTTTATTTTTACCCAAACGTATTGCTCCAACTTAATGTGGGGAAACTTTTTTTTTATTTTGTCAGTTCTGACTATTGAGATCATCCCATCTATGAAAAGTCTTCTTTAAAACTTCCTCTCTGAAGGGTGTGTGGATCTTTCTAGGCAAAAGCATTCTTTCCTTGTTCTTTGTCCTTTTCTTAAGGTACTTGTTTTCTTCTGAGTCTCTAAGGTTTGGTTTCCCCTCTGGTATGCAAGCCTATTGACTTGGGTTGTTCATTCTAGGAAGACAGCTCTGGAAAAGGGTGCATAACTCAGCCAGTGTAATGATTTCAGCCTCTAGTTACTTATTCCTCCAACAACTTTTTGGGCAGTGCACAAACTGTGCAACTGGACATGGGGGCCATGATGTTATGTCAGGTTGCAGTTTGTGTAAATGCCTTTATCCCCCTTAACCTTTGGTTTCAGGATCATCTCATCTTTCTTCTCCATCCTTCTATAGTACAAATCCAGTTTGTGTGAAGTAAATTTAATAATTGTTTGCTCACTGCATCCAGGTCTGGTGAAGAGTTCAGATCTTTGGAAATTGTTTATATTTCTTTGCTCATAATGCATATGATTCCTAAGTGATGTTTAGCTTAAAAATATGCTGTATTTTCTTCTCCTCTGACACATTTCAGCTGTACATCTTAAACATGACACTGTATTTGTGAAGCAGGAGGGTAACTGGTCCATTTGGAAGTACAAAGCAGAGGGATTCAGGCAAGGTGAGGCAGGTAAGCCTGAGGGGGTTGACTGCAGTGAGTCCTTTCTTGTCACTGAGCTGGTCTCTGAAGACACATCTTACTCAGTTCTCAATTCTGCACCAACATTTTAAGATAGAAGTTGATACATTTTATTTAATATATGTGCAATTATGTAAAGCTACCATTTTAGAATGTTAAAACTATCCAAGAAAATAGCCATGCTTGATGTAATATCTGTTATAACGTTAAAATATAAAACAAATTACAACACCTGAAAAGGAGAAAACCCTTATATCACATAGTCTGTTTTCTTTTCAAGCTAAATCCCTTACAACAGTAACTTTCTGTCTGTGGAAATATGGTTAAGAATTATACACAGGTCTCAGGAGTTCTGTTTGTATTATGTAGCCTGCTGTATGCTACAACTAGATACTTTGCAATTTATATCAACCTGTACAACAATTCTTAAATATAAATGTTATTATCCCAATTCTAGTGACGAAGCAACTCAGCTTAACTTGTTCACTATCTCATCGCTAAGTAGTGGGACTGAGATTCACGGGCTCAGTTCCCAGGGAGTCTTTGTACTCATCACCATATCTGTGAGCTACATAATTTCATTATTGATACATACTGTGTGCCAATTCCAAATATTAGCCCAGTTACCTGTAAACTCAATCATGACTTTAGTTAGTTATTCAGCGGAAATCTGGTTGGGGAAATTAACTTCCATTTCACCCTCGCGCTCATTGTTTAACGAGGGCCAGCACCTTGAATACTAGGAAACCAGAAGACACCAAATATAAACATCTCAGCGATTTCCCATTCAGAGGAGCCATTCCTTTAGCTGGGGTTCTTTCTTCAAAGCAGTGATTTCACAATGCAATTAATTTGTCTTCGTTCTACAATTACATACTTAATCCTGCAGTGAAGAGCAACTTCATACTTCATTCTCTGAACAAGAGCTAATGGAGCAGTTCATTTTGTGGAGAATTGAAAACTAAGTTGTCAATTCCAGCTTTCCCCGATAAGTATCCGTGGGGGGAAGTAGCAAGGCAGATGAATTAGAGCTGATAATTTGGATGAAAATGATCTCAGCCATCTGAGACTCAGGCAATGAACTCATGTTTTTCTGTGATATTTTAATTTGTTCATGAGTTTATGTTATGAGATTAAGATATCTATTTTAATTTTTTAAAGTCTCCTTAATACAATTTGTCCTGAAATTGTATTTTTTCACTATTTATGTTTATTTATTTATTTATTTTAACATCGTTATTGGAGTATAATTGCTTTACAATGTTGTGTTAGTTTCTGCTGTACAACAAAGTGAATCAGCTATATGTATACATATATCCCCATATCTCCTCCCTCTTGTGTCTTCCTCCCACCCTCCCCATCCCACCCCTCTAGGTGGTCACAAAGCACCGAGCTGATCTCCCCTTGCTCTGTGGCTGCTTCCCACTAGCTGTCTATTTTACATCTGGTAGTGGATATATGTCCATGCCACTCTCTCGCTTTGTCCCAGGTTACCCTTCCCCCTCCCTGTGTCCTCAAGTCCATTCTCTATGTCTGCATCTTTATTCCTGTTCTGCCCCTAGGTTCTTCAGAACCATTTTTTTTTTTTTTTTAGATTCCATATATATGTGTCAGCATATGGTATTTCTCTCTTTCTGACTTACTTCACTCTGTATGACAGACTCTAGGTCCATCTACCTCACTACAAATAAGTCAATTTTGTTTCTTTTTATGGCTGACTAATATGCCATTGTATATATGTGCCACATCTTCTTTATCCATTCATCTGTCGATGGACACTTAGGTTGCTTCCATGTCCTGGCTATTGTAAATAGAGCTGCAATGAACATTGTGGTACATGACTCTTTCTGAATTATGGTTTTACATTTAAAATTTTTTTAAAAAAATTTTTTCTCAAAGAATGACCCAGCAGTGATCTTTTTCTTTTTCAAATGCTCTTTTGACAATGATATTGTATGTGCATAAGTATTTGATAGACATACGATATTTTGAATAAAGATATCAATGTTAGCAACCAATTTCTATTAGTATGGAATAGCATTTTCATTAGCAGCTTCAGCTGAGGCATTGAGATCTGAATGAATTTCAAGACTAAACCTTTTTTTAATTAACTTCTCTGTAGCTTTGAGATATGTTGGCAACTAATGGAATTTGAAGATGGAATAGCCATCTGGTTTTAAATGGTTTCTACCTTCTTGGCTCACTAAGAAGTGCTAATGTGGAACATTGCCAATCAAGTCCCTTCTACCATCATTAAAATTAATTTCACAAACTAACATAATTCAATGACATAACTTAGAGTTACTTAATGCTATCAGGCATGAATGCAATGGTGAAATAAAGAATATCTTTAAATATTATTATTTTACCTATCTAATATCTTATACTTATTTTCTTATTCTTCCTGAGTGAAATTCTGACTCCTTTCTGGATTATTTTATTAGACATAATCCTTGATTATTCAGGGTCTTTGAACTGAATGTTCATGTTTGAAGACTTCATGAGCGTTTAAACTTTGGCTTCATCATCTCCCATTTATAAATACTGTACTAGAATATAGTCTTTTAGAAGGGTAATTAAGAAGAATGTTTATCCTCTGTTAATTGCAAACAGATACATTCTGTACATACACACATGTAATACTAATTCATGGTCTTAGGAGCACATCATACTTCAGCGGTCTTTCTGGTTATTTTCATAAAGAAAAAAACCATTTGATTTTCCAGGAATAGATATCTTTTCTTCCAGCAATATCTCCATCCTACTCATTAAGCACCTTAATAGTTAACTTGACTCTATTTTCCGTTGGATACATAGGCTGTATATATTACAATGTCACTTGCAGATAGGAATGGAAATTCAAGTTCATCGTTGAGTATTTCCTCTTTAGTGGGAAAATATGATTCTCTTTTAATTATAGATCAACCTATGGACAGAGAACATTAGGATAGTGGAGAACATTAAGATAATCTTTTTTTTTTTTTTTTTTTTTTTTTTGCGGTACGTGGGCCTCTCACTGCCGTGGCCTCTACCGTTGCAGAGCACAGGCTTCGGGCACGCAGGCTCAGCGGCCATGGCTCACGGGCCCAGCCGCTCTGCGGCATGTGGGATCTTCCCAGACCGGGGCACGAACCCGCATCCCCTGCATCGTTAGGTGGACTCTCAACCACTGTGCCACCAGGGAAGCCCAAGATAGTCTAATTTTTATTTCAAGTTTATATTTCACATCAGTTATGCAGACATGGTTTTCTTCAATGCCATGGTCACTTTTTCTCCAGAAAGTCCAGATTCATGGAAAGTCATCTGCAGTGACTCGGTGGGTGCTGTGTTTGAGTCTTGCCTTCATTAAGACACATATTAGAGGCATTTCTTTAAAATGAAAATCTTAAAAATAACTAGGAACCCTTTGGTTTCTTCCTGACTCCCAAAACCCATTTAACTGATGACTTAATACAATCCTCTCTGGTACTTTCTTTCTCAAGCAAGTAGAGACTGGAGAATTTTGGCTACTGTATTTGTTCACTGGTGGCTTTTGTCTAAGCAGTTGTCTAGTAATCATGTTAGGCTCATAGAATGAATTAAAGTAAAAGCCTTAATTTGCTTTCCTTATTATTTACACCAATTAGAAGGACTTACTCTTCACTCGGAACTTATTTCTGTCTCCAAAAGGTAATAAGAAAAGAAATAGAAATCTAAAATTCTTTCTTATTTGGTCTTTCCAATCAGAAAGAAGTAATTACTTTCTAAAGAGGGAGGACATGGCTCTCTTTCCATTTTCAGTTCCATGAGTGGCTTTCTCAATGGCCTAGTAAAGGTAAAATTTGCAGCAACTTTAGAAATATACTTTTATAAAATTATCTCATCTGTATATTTTAACAATATATTAAAGTAATTTTGAGATGATTTTAACAATATATTAAAGTAATTTTGAGATGATTTAATCATGTTTAGGGAAAATTAATTTTGTGAAATATAAACCACTGAAGAGATCACACTGAAGAAAGTCACAAGACTCAAAAAAGTTGGCATTTCAAGAGACAGGTGATGGATTCCATAAGAATCAGTGCCTTAGTTTAAGAGATCAGGAACTAAGTTTCTAAAGGGTCTGAAGAGTCAGTAAAAAGTTAGAAATGTAGTTCCAATTTTGCTGCTTTTTTCAGTGTAAACTTTTGCAAATTCTTCTCACCTTTCTGAACCTCAGATTTTCTTCTCTAGAAAGAGCGATCTCTAAGATGTCTTCCAAGTAACATCATGGGATCTATGTGGCAAAATAGAGAGTATTCTTGCTTTTGTCTAGTACTCTTTTCAAGTCTAGAGGCTTTTTGCTCACTCTCACTCCTTATTATAATTATAATCAATTTTTTAAAAATTAATGGATTTCCTGGTAACTTTTGTAACAACTGCTTTCTTTGGGTTTAGTAGGAAGAAAAGAACAATCATCATACACTTATATTTATATCCCTAAGAGTTTATTTTTCAGATATAATGGACTGACTTTTTATGTTTTCTTATTTTATATATTTCACAGGGAAAGTTATCATGGTTAGTAAATAAATATTACTTGAATAATTCTTTAATCCAGGAATCAACTACACATGTTTCAGAAATTCAGGCACATTTTCAAATGCCACTAATATTCTTCTTTACAGTTTTCCATTTATTATTTTTTCTCAAGATTTTAAAATTAAATTTTGCTTTTAATGATACTCATCCTACATAGCTTTGTGTGCTTTAACTGTGTTTTACTTTATTATCACCTGGATAATACTGTGTCATTACAATGATAACCGTTTTAAGGTTTAATATGTCAACTTGGGAAACACAGACACACACAGACAGACACACACACACACACACACACACACACACGCAAGCTAGATTAATACTTTAAATGCAAGGACTTCTAATGGTCCCAAAGTATGAATAATTGAGACCATGTAGGTATTGCCATCTTCCCTTTCCCAGTTTGGGTTTTTCCCTAAATTCTATCTTATGCTAATGATTCATTGTCTCTCCTTATGTAACTCACCCATCTCCTACATATAAACAAATATTCTCAAATTAATGTCTTGAATTCAGTTCTATCAGGAGACTCTAGACCAATATTATCAGCTGTCTGTTGATCCTTTCCATCTTGGTACCTCATTTTTCAATGTTTGCTATCCTACCAGCCCTCCCACTCAAAATGATAGAGTTGTTTTTGAAATCAGCTACTCTCGGGAATTCCCTGGCAATCCAGTGGTTAGGACTCCATGTTTTCACTGCTGAGGGGGCTGGTTCAGTCCCTGGTTGGGTTATTAAGATCCCACAAGCTGCATGGTGGCCAAAAAAGAAAAAAAAAAGAAAGAAATCAGCTACTTTCCCCAAATTCCTCATTTCTAGTGACTGTACTTTCCCCCTCCCCCAGATCAGGCAGACTCAAAACCTTTGGCTTGTACTTTTCTTGCACCACACTAATCTAGTTGTAGTCCTTCAAAATGGAGTGTACTACTATCCTTGCATTAACTTCCTCACTGTCCCCATCCTTGTTTGTGGCCGTACCACCTCAGGTAGCAGCATCTTCACTTGTCTCTCTGTCTATGCAGATCTCATCCCTTTTCTGGTCTCTGCTAAAGCTCAGCTGGATTAAACTCCCTCAAGCACAAACTGTTGATCTCATGCTATGGGCTCAGGATTCTTCAAAGCTGCCGCTTTGCCAATCTAATGGAGTAAAAACTCTTTATTGGCAGCTAAAGAAGTCCAGTGTATTCAATGGAATATGACTCAGCCATAAAAAGGAATGAAATTGGGTCATTTGTAGAGACATGGATGGACCTAGAGACTGTCATACAGAGTGAACTAAGTCAGAAAGAGAAAAACAAATATCGCATATTAGAAAATGCATATTGTGGATTCTGAAAAAATTGGTATAGACGATCTTATTTACAAAGCAGAAGTAGAGACACAGACGTAGAAAACAAGCATATGGATCCCAAGGGGGAAGGGGAGGAGTGGGATGAAATGAGAGGTTGGGATTGACATATACACACTATTGACACTATGTATAAAATAGATGACGAATGAGAACCTACTGTATATCTCAGGGAACTCTACTCAGTGCTCTGTGGTGACCTAAATGAGAAGGAAATCCATAAAAGAGGGAATATACGTATACGTATAGCTGATTCACTTTGCTGTACAGTAGAAACTAACACAATATTATAAAGCAACTATACTCCAATAAAAATAAAAAGTAAAATTTTAAAGAATAAAATAGGATGGACCAATGGGGAAAAGAAATCTGTTCTCCTTTTTGTTCTCTTTTATTTCCTTCTTTTGGATTTATTGTTATTATTATTATTGTTATTCTTTTCCTTGCTAGTTTGTAAATTATGTATTCTATTTTCTTTCTTTCAATAATTACTCCACAAATAAAAATATTTACATGTAAAACAAAAAAAAAAGTCCAAAATCTGTTTCCGTCTATCTTTCTACTATTTCAGTAAGTGGACCTAATATTCTAACCTGTTTTAGTGTTTACTGGTCACCTGAAAATGTTCATTATGTTAGTTAAATACTATTACTAACATAATAGTAACAATTCTTCTTCACATGTATTTGACTGGAATTCTGCTTCTGGTCATAAAGAAACAATTACTAGAAGATGGGAACTTATGGCATAAGCAAATGTAAACACTGAACAAATATTGGATATGATGCAGTCATTTTCAGGCTTTGGCCAACAGGTTGTGCAGGACTTGATTCTTGAGAGAAAAGAAGCACATGAGGTGTCCCATATTTGTCTCAGCTTTCAGCCTAGGTGTGGTTTCCCAGCACTGACCCAAGGAGAGAAAGTGGAGCTTTGTGAGGGAAGGAGCAGATATCAGAGAAGAGGAAAATGTAAGATCTGCATAGGATGTTCCCTCAGGTCCATCTGAGTGCACCTGAGGGCTGAGTGCACATGCACAGGAAAAGACTCCCAAAGGCTTCAGGTAGGACAGCTGCTGTGGAACTAAGAGTTGAATGGAGATTCAACTCCACAGTCAGAGGTCATGTGGTGCTGAGTGATGTTGGAGTTCTGGTCTCTCCAGAATGAATCAGCCTAGCTGAGCACAGTGGACATTCAGTTGAGATCCCAGAAAAGCCACATTTTGGAAGTAACCACAGCCAAGAGTAAAAGTGATGTCTTAGTACTAAGGAGAAAAACAGAATACACTGACACTATCATGCATGAAATCAAGCCTGACTCTGGGGTGTTTTCGAACCCTAATAACCAGTTTTCCGATTCTCTGGATACTAATCAGGTGCTCAACAAGTAAATTCTGACAGTAACTACCCAGAGTTATGATAGATCCCACAGCTTAAGGGCTCAGGGCTGCAAGACTGCTTCTCATTTCAGATGCCTACTGCAAGTCCCGGAGTCACCTGACCTCTCATCAACCAGCTATAAATCGGGGGTTCCCACAACGCTCTCCTCAGGTCTGATTTGCTAGAACAACTCACAGAAATCAGGAAAACACTTTACTGTGACTCATTTATTGTAGAGGATACAGCTCAGGAACAGCCACATGGAAGAGATGCACAGGGCAAGTTACGTCTTGTGGCATACAGAGTTTCCATGCCCTCTCTGGGTGCACCAGCCTCCCAGCAACCAGTGTGTTCAACAAGCCAGAAGCTTTCTGAACCCCGACATTTAGGGGCTTGCAGAGGAGGGTTATGGAGGTTTCATTACATAGGCATGATTTAGTAAATCATTGGCTACTGGTGATTATTAACTCAATCTCCGGCACCTCTCCATACACCCCCTCACCAAATTTGGGGGCTGGGGCTAAAGTTCCAAGCTTCTAACCAAGGCTTGGTCTTTCTTACAACCAGTTTCCATCCTGAAGCTGTCTGGGAGCTGGCCAATGGTTGCCTAATTAGAAAAAAGAGGCATGCCTATCAATCACCCTTATCACTCAGGGAATTCCAAGGGTTTTAGGAGCTGTGTGCCAGGAGCCTGGAACAAAAAAACAAATACATATTTCCTGTTATACCACACTGAGAGAATCCAGATGTTCCACTTGTAGCTCAACTATCTGTTAGAGAAAAAGTTAGCACACTTTATAGGGGAACAGCGTAATCTACACTCCCTGCAATGAATCATTAACAAATAGAAAAGTATAGAAATATGGTAGATTAAATTCAACCTTATTAAAAATTACAATAAATATAAATGGACTAAACATTCCATTTTAAGGGTAGAAATTGTCATATTGTGTAAAAAGAAGACTCAAATCTGTCTACAAGAGTTATACTTGAAGTATAAGGTCACAGATATTCTGAAAATAACTTAAAAATTATACAGGCATAAATTGTTTCATTGTGCTTCTTTTTATTGCACTTTGCAGATAATGAACTTTTTACAAATTGAAGGTTTGTGGCAACCTTGCATTGAGCAAGTCTGTTGGTGCCGTTTTTCCAACAGCATTGACACACTTCATGTCTTTGTGTCACATTTTGGTAATTTCTGCAATACTTCAAACTTTTTCATCATTATTATATTTGTTATGGTGATCTGTGATCAGTGAGTTTTGATGTTACTATTGCAAAAATATTATGATTCGCTAAAGGCTCAGATGATGGTTAGCATGTTTTAGCAATAAAGTATTTTTAATTAAGAGATGTGCATTTTTTAGACATAATGCTATAGCACACTTAATAGACCACAGTATAGTATAAATGTAACTATTATATGCACTGGGAAACCAAATAAATTTGTGTGACTCACTTTATTACGATATTTGCTTTATTGCAGTGGTCTGGACAAAACTTGCAATATCTTTGCGGTTTCCTGTGTGCAGATTTTTTTAAATTAATGAAATCTAAATTGACCTTTTAAAAGTTTATATTTAGAGCTTTCCTAGTCTCTCTAAAATATTCTTCCCTAGGTCAAGATTGTAAAAATATTCCCTTATAACAAGGATAATTCAGCAACTGGACTTTTCATATATTACTAGTGGGAGTATAAAGTGATATAATCATTCTGGAGAAAATTCTGGTAGTTTGTTATAAATTTAATCATACATCAAGCATATGACACAGCATTCTACTTCTAGATATTTACCCAAGAGAAATGGAAACGTTTGTCTGAAAAGAGATTTGTACCAGAATGTCATGGTAGCTTTATTAATAATAGCCCCAAGGTGAAAACAACCCAAATGTCTGTGATGATAAGCATATTGTGGTAGAGCCATAGAATGGAATATTGCTCATCAATGATATATGCATGTATGTATGTATATGTATGTATACACACTTCTGAAACATACAACAACATGGATGAAACCTCAAAAATCATTTTGCTGAGCAAAAGACCCTGAACACAATTTATTTATGATTCTGTTTATATAAAGTTCAAGAACAAGCAAAACTACTCTCTGGTGACAGAAATCACATAGTGGCTGAGGCATGAATAAAAAGAACATGAAGGTACTTTTAGATGTGATAGAAATGTTCTGTGTCTTGACTCAAGTGTGAATTATCTGGTTGTATGTATTTAGCAACTTATCAAATTATATACTTAAGATCTGTGCATTTCACTTTAGGCATATGTTATCTCATATTTTCAAGAAGATAAATAACTACTTTAAGAAATTGAGTTTGACCTGGAAAAAACAAAGAAATGAGAAAAATACTTTGAATGCCCCCTTGTCTGACTTTTAAAATTTTCTAATTTATTTCCTCTCATTTGAATCCTACCAGGCTTCCAAGCCCATTTCAGATGGGAATTACACTAAATTCTAGGAATTACGCTAGATATAGATGGGTGCATTCATAGAGCAACTATCAGAAATGATCCTGCCTCACAACTGTTTGTATAAATGATATATCAGCAAACATAAATGTCCACTGCTTAAGGCAAATAATTCACCTGTTCATTCAAGAAAAAATAATTGAACTGGACATTGGGCTGAGTGTTGTCAAATCTAAGAAAAGGTACTGTCTTGGGCTTCAAGGCTCCTTTTGTTTTGAATGAATTTGTTCACTAAATGGATCTATTAATAGCATTTATTCCTCAACATTTATTTTACACAAAGTATTACCTACCATATTCAATAAAATGTTCCCAGGCATTAAGGATAACAATGATGTCTAATAGAATATGGCTCATGACTTCAAAGATCTCACAGTTAATGTTCAAGTCAAACAACTGAATAAGGAATTACAAAAATTTAGACCTGTGCCAAATGCTTACATAAGGTTAAAAGAAGCAGACTGGGGAAATGCCCTGGAGGGAAGGACTTTTAAATTGAAACTTGAAGAGAGAATATTAGGGTAAACCTTACAACCTTGCAGTATTGCTGAGATTCCGCTACTTTTGACCTACAGAAATGGCAAATCCATATGACTCAAGCTAATACCTACAAGAGCACTGTTTCTAGCAAGAGGACCTGGGGAAAGGCCCCCAAAGAAAACAAAGTATGATGCATTCAAGGAACTGAACAATTTAGTTCAGTTCTAGTAAGACCAAACCCTAGGGTGAGAGTTGAAACTGCAGCACAATGTCAAAATTATGGAGTGAGGCAGCCATTATTTCAGAATGGCAATGAGAAGAAACAAACATCAGAGAGAGAGAGGAAAAAAAGCACAAAAACATCAAGCCTGAATTCAGGAAGTGATGCATTTGGCCATCACATCTCCTAAGCTTGATGTTCTGGAAGGTTCGTTACAGCTGCGTAGAGAGAACCCACTGAACAGGTATCACGAGTCCTTATTCCCATGGTCCCTGTTCCAATTCTATCTGTAGAGACATTTATGAGCTGGTGCTCCCGCTTTAATGGACCTGCTGAGACTGGGAAGCTGTGATGCACTAGACAAAGAGAAGAATGATGCCTGGAAGTCTAGAGTCTCCACTTACTCCTCTATAGGACTTAGTGACTCATTCGAAGAGCATATACTACATTAAGAACCTTTGCGAGAAAAGAGCCTACCAATTGTGCACAACCTACCAAAATGAATTTTTTAACTTTTTATGAAAATGTGAAATGATTCTAAAATGCTATCTAGTTATACTCACCATGTAATGATAATATTGAAATCATTGTAGATCTATACATTCTTTTCACTTATTCTTTGTAAACTAGATAAAAATGTGACTTCTTTTTATTAAAAATTATTGTAATTTTTATTACAATTTTACTGCAATTGAAGGACTTCAATTTAGAAAATTCTAAATTCCGTACCTCTTTTCAAAACACATCTTAGCAGCCAATAATGCTAATTCTCAGGAAATGTATTCATATAGCACAGTGTAAACTTGTAATTCACTAATGTGTCATTTCCTCCCATTAGGAAGCAACCGTCATTTATGGAGAGCTTGAGAGCAGAGTGCACAGAGCCAGAGGGCTTAAGTGACTTCAAGATGTTGACTGTAATGTTTTTAGGGCCTTGACAACGATGAGGGATGTCAGGTTTTTTCGATTTAGTGAGTTTCCCACTGAATACAGCAATTCAGCATAGCACAGGGAGACAGGAAGTAAGAGCTTTCTGGTAATGGATTCTTTTTATTTGTTGGTTGTCAGTGATTTGACTTCACTCCTGATCCACTCCAGAACAGCCGATGAACTCAGAATGCACCACCGCCATACTGTAAAATACCTGATGTTCAGACAGGCTTTCCTTAATGCATGTTTCTTTCTTTCTTCTTTTTGCTCTTGTTCTTGACCTCTGCAGTGATTATATTCCTTGTTATCTGTGAAAGGTTTGTTGAACAAAGCTCGTGTGTCAATATGAACACTCATACATACAAGTTATTTTCAGGAAGTATGTGTTATTCTCATTTGGTGACAAAGATATAATAATGCCAGTTTCATCTTCTTTATAAAACTTGAAAGTTTATTGTAACTTGTGGATATGGACATTCAGAATATGTTTGTTATGTTAACTAGCAAATAAAAAAGATGAATGCAGTAATTTTTAAAAAAAAATTACTTGAATAATAAAATAACATTCTCTTGGACGATGGTTTGGAGAAGATTTTCAGCTACTTTGAAGATTATAAACATCTATATGGCAAAAGTCATGGAGTGAATAAGAAACAACCCAGGTATTTATGTCATTTAAAATATAAAGCATTGAGGCTTCCCTGGTGGCGCAGTGGTTGAGAGTCCACCTGCCGATGCAGGGGACACAGGTTCGTGCCCCGGTCCGGGAAGATCCCGCAGCGGCTGGGACCATGAGCCATGGCCGCTGAGCCTGCGCGGCCGGAGCCTGTGCTCCTCAACGGGAGAGGCCACAACACTGAGGGACCCGTGTACCACAAAAAATAATAACAATAAATAAAATAAAATATAAAGCATTAACTTGGTGAGTATTTGAATTTTAAGTTCAATAGGATTATCAGAAATACTTTAAAAATATATTTTGATTAGTATGCCATTTAAAATGTACTTATAAAAACATATTAATTGGAAAATTGCTTTTTGTATTATCATCTTCAGATTCATTGTCACTAATTGTGTGACTAATTGTCAGAATCACTAGCACTATTTAAATTATTGCCAAATTTCATAAAATCTGAGACACTTTAAATATGCACCATTATTTTATATACAACTAAGAGAGAAAGGAAAAGGGAAGAAAGGAAGAAAAGGAGGGAAGAAAAAAAGAAACAGCAGAGTAAAGGAAGGGGAGGGGGGAGGAGGAAAGGGAGAGAGAGAGAGAAGGAAGGGCGGGAGGGAGGAAGGAAGAAAGGAAGGAAGGAAGGAGAAGGAGAGAAAGAGAAAGAAAATTAGGATGCAAACTGGGACACAAGGGTTTTTTTTTTACTTAAAATTTTGTTTCATTCCTATTGGAAAAGCTCTTTTAGATTCATCTAGATATAGATTTTTTCTTATCATATATTATTGTACATTCTTAAAAATGAAAGTACAAGCTCCATAAGTTGAAGTATTCCCAAAACTTTTCCACAGTCTCTCTTATGATTCACTTTTGATGCTCTGTCATCAGCATCTTAGTTTTCCATGCACAGCCATCCTCAGTGACACTAAAAGTGGTGAGAGTACAGAACCTTTTTAAGAAGGGTTTCACGGTTGCCTCTGTGATTGTCTTTCCAGCTCTTGTGGCACATCCTGCAAGTTTTCTTTTCTTGATCTCACCAGAATATGTTCCTGGAAGGTTTTCAGATAATAGTCAGAACTGATATTTCTTCCTCAAAGTCCTTCAAGTGGTTTTTGAATGAAACACAGCAGGCCCAAGTTCCCACCTGTGGCAGGACTTGAGAACAGTGTCATGACCACCATCTGGCTGAAAGTGATTGTAAGAAACTACTGGCTGGAAGATGCATTCTTATTTCAGAGATGTTAAGAAATGAAAAGTGTGCATCTCAGAATTGTTGGAATGCAATAATTTTATCATTCACTTCTTTTTGTCACTCTTATTGAGTTTGTATAGTTAAATTAAAAGGTGTTAAATGTCTATCTTATGGGGCTCTGCTTTAAAGCTCATCTGTGTAGGACAGGTTAAAGGCTTTCCTATCTGTAGGTTTCTGTGGCTCATAGGTCAGTAAGAACAAAAGTTACCTCTTGAGATGGAGAGCTGGTGAGTTCATTGGGGGAGACAGCATGATATAGGTTTGAGGTAACCTCTGCGGTGACTGGGACAGAGAATCCAGAACACAAAGAACCTTTAACAGATGCTCTGAGGACGAAAATGGGGTTGTACAGTGGCTCTAGTCCATGTTGGTATGGCACTTTTCTCTGGCAGCATTCAGCAGAAAGGATAGAAGCAGAGACATGGGGTTAATCAGAGGTAGAGGTTTTATAAAGCAAGCTTCGAAGGAAAATCTCCTAAGACCTACACTGCTCTTACTTAGTTGAGTTTTGTACGACCACTGCAAAGGGTGACATTGCAAACAGAATTAAGGAAAGAGCAGAGAGGTAAAACCACTTCTTGGTTATATTTCTGCATAAGGTGCATATGGATTAAAACAGGAAAAGAATATAAATATAGATTTTAAAAGTTCAGATTTGTCTTGCTTCACCTGCCAGTCTTCTTTGGCTGCAGTTCAGTCTTGTGCCAATTTATAGGTGTTCACATTTTGTGGAACTCTCTCTAAGTTCTGTAACCGTTTCAATGACTGAAACCACAAGTGTGTGTAGTGTTTACTTCCCAGGTAACCATATATGAAATGTGTGAGAGCTGCTTCCGGCTGCTTCTAGTGCATTTGGATTGATCTAATTTGATTCCTAAGCCCTGAGTGAAAATAATCATTCAGTATAGGCAAAGGCTTCTGCCATTTGGATTGTGATTTCTTTCAATCAAAAACACATAACCTTGGGCCGAACAATGAATGCCTTCCTTAAAAATTACCTCTAAATATAATTTATTATAGAATGATTTTAAATTAACTCAGAAGGATTAATGACGACAAGAATGAGGAATAAATTTCTCCTCTTGCCTTTCCTCTGTATTTACAAATGCCAGTTGTTATCTATCCATATTATGGAAATCAGAGGTCTCCTGGGTGATACATAGCTTTCTTTTCCATCGAATATATAGCCCTATTTTGTAGGATGTGGGAGAGCTTTGGTACCCTATAATAATGAAAAATCCAGGAAATGATAGTCACTGACTGAATGTAAGAATCTCAATATTATTGGTTTTTTTAATAGGTTAGACAGTACCTGTCTTAAAAAAAAAATAGTAGAAGTTCTTTTTTATTTTTTAATCCAAAAAACATGTACGTTTATTTTAAATCAGTTTGGTACATGATACAGATTGGTTTTGGAGTTTTTAATGAACTGAAATAGAAATTTCTAAATACAGCAGTGTCTGTGCAACAAATATCTGTAAGGTAAAATAAGGGATTTTAATAGAACTACAGTCTACCTGAACAAATCAGATGAAAAATCTGCAAAGGTTTCTATATACCTTCGGGATTAAAAAGAACCCCCAAATTATTAATGGCTCAAGATACTAAACAGCTAAAGGAAGAGGGGAAAAGGCTGTGAGTTCTGTTGTAAGAGCTCTTTTTGTAAAATCCAATTCCATATTATCATTCTGTTAGAGCAGTATTCAAAATTACAGAAGATGAGAGGCTTCATCAGCTATATTTTCACAAAAATAGCTATAGTGTTAACATTAATGTGTGGCAAGGTATTCCTGTCTAGGTAAATGACAATTATAACATTGTAGCTAATTTTTACCACTTTGGGAGAATGGAAATTGTGTATATTTTCAACTGAATCTTGTATCTTAAAGTACTCACTAAAAACTAATAGCCATGGCACTATAATAAAATTTGTTGTGCAGTACCAAAAATATTACTACTGAGGGAAACAAAAATGTGAGGTAAGCCTACCTTTCCCCAAAAACCTTTGAAGCCAGAGATTTTAAACAATTAAGGCACTTGAAAACATTAGGTATATATACCAGTGTGCAAGTAAAACAAACTTTAGCTGTACCAGCAAGTAAAGAAGAAACAGTAAATCTTCATTTTAAGAACCTTTTATTATCTAAATGTAAGGAATTTTGGCTTCAGAAATGGACCAAAGCAACTTGTCATTTCTTACTATAAAATACTGAAAACCAAGTGCTAAACACAGCTGCTATAGGCTAGAGAAACTAAAACAAAAAACCTTAATGACCTAGAAAAGCAAAAGCTCATTTTAAACTGATTTAAGCCTCTGAACTAATGCAATGTGTCAAAGGCAGGGAAGAAGTATCCCTCTAAACCTGAAAAAACTAGTGCTTCATAAGGAAACTAAAAAAATAAAAGTATGCATGCTTATCATACTACAGGAATTGAAACTAAGAAGAAGGAAGGGTGGAAAAGGAGAAAGAAAAAGTACAATCTATTTATCCAGGGCAATCATCATTAAAAATCTACAGTAATCTGATCAACTAAATTTTTTTCTGAAATTACACTGCTCACATTTGCTATCTTAAAACGATTGTCTTATTTAAAGAGTTAATAAATGATTCTAAAACAACTTCTTTCTTTCTTGCCTTATAGAAGTTACTTTTCCAGAAAGCTTGGTGGAAATCCTTTTAAGGTACAACAGTGTTAGGATAAGTTTTTGAAGTACAAAGGAAAATATAATTAAATCAACTTTATACTTTTTAACAGCCATAAGCAAAATGTTGGGAGGTTCAGTATATCAACGCTTTTGACTTTGTGTAACATCCTTTAAGTTACTCAGGCTTGAGATAAAGTAGGTAAGTTTTCAATTAAATAGTAACATTATGGTATCTAAAAGCAGGTTTACTACTGCTCACATCAACAGTTACATCCTCAGTCCAACCTTTCCCTTCATTAATGTGAAAGAACAAATCACCAACATTTTAAGTTACAGTCTACCTTTCAGTCTGTCTTTTAAGGCACTGTTCTTTATTTTCTCAATGATATAAGGTGCTTTACAAGTATCAACAATAACCTGCTACACTTTAATGTTTTGTATACTTTCCCTTCATTTCTTTAAATCTGGAATGTAATTCTATGTGTGGCATCTTTTTTCTAATGTAGAAAAAATAACTTATCAAGCACAAAATTCCACTCTAAGGATACTAAATTTATAAATTTATTCCACTTTTTGCAATTATAGCCCCAAATCCACCTGATTGCTGCTCATTTGGCACATTTTTCTCAATTCTGGTCACTAAACTACATCCCAAGTTAGCATGAAAAAATGCAGCTTTCAGGCTTTAAAATGACTACATTTGAATTGCTAAGAGAGTCATGAGGTCGTCTGCGCAGGACAATGTTTTCCATCACTTATAGAGTTACATTTGGCATGTCAAGAAGAGAGAACTTAATCACACAGCAGCAGCCATTTAAAATAAAAGAAGACAGCCACAAGCATTCATACAGAATATTTTAAATATTCCCGTTGAGCAAATAGATTTAACTGGTTTCTCTTCAAGGGCGATGCTCCTATATGCATCCTCTGAAAAATTAAAGATCCTAGAATAGCATCTCCCATGTGGCACATCTTGGAAGAGAATATTTTGGTTTCAGTGAGTTACACACCAGTCCGTGTTAATTTAGCGGGTCTGTTTACAGAGTGCGGTAGTTTCGATCTTTCGATTTGCGGAATTTATAGAGAAAGAAAATTACAGCCTGCACACCCAAGACAAGGACAGTTCCTTCAACGAAACTGGCTGGCCCAAAGGTAGACTTGCGCACAGGTTGTGAAGCCGGAGTTGAAGTGGTATCCGTTGTACCTGATGTAGTAGCCGTGGTGCAGGCTGTAGACGGGGAAGGCGGAGTTGTGGTTTTCGCTGCAGAATTGGTTGGCAGTGGTGTGGCAGGGAGCCCAGGACAGAATTCTGTGCTGTTCACCCCCTTGCCATCACAAACTGTGGGATTATCTGAACAGTAGCTTTTACCTTTGCATTCTGACCCCAAACGGGTAGCGTTAGCATCGAAACAGGAAACACCGTGCTGCGGCTCTCACAGATTTCTGGGGCTGGAGTGGTGCCCGGCGGGAGCGGCGGCGGCGGCGGCGCCGAGGCTGTGCTGGCGATAGTCGGTAAAGCCGCGAGTGTAGTCGCGCTCGCGGCCAGGGTGGTGGTGTGAGCCGCGCTCATCCTGCAGAGCGCTGCCAGACAGCCGGTGGCCGAAAGCCGCGGTCGCCGGAGCCCGGGCATCGCGGCCGATGCGCTGGCCTTCGAGCGAAGGCTGGGACACCCAAGGTTGCGTCCGTCCCTCAGAAGTTCTTTTACTAGAGGAAAACTAGAGGCCTTACCCCTAAAGTGGAATAGGATGTCTAATGCAAAATTATTCATTTAAAATTTGGGGGAGGTGCTAACCCAAACAGTTTTTTAAAAGCATAGAAATGATGCATTTTGCATATCGAGGAACAAAACCTAGCTTTATTTTGATGACTTCCCTGAATAACCCAAGATAATCAACTGATAATCGTTGGAATTTATAGCTTCAACAGGTTAGCAAGAAAATATACAAAAAACAATGCTTTCCTGTAGACTAGCAATAACAAGATAAAAATAGATTGAGAAAAGTTTCACTGGTAAATATCAATAATATATGAACAGGGCTTCCCTGGTGGCGCAATGGTTGAGAGTCCGCCTGCCGATGCAGCAGACACGGGTTCGTGCCCTGGTCCGGGAGGATCCCGCATACCGCGAAGCGACTGGGCCCGTGGGCCGTGGCCGCTAAGCCTGCGCGTCTGGAGCCTGTGCTCCGCAACGGGAGAGGCCACAGCAGTGAGAGGCCCGCGTACCGCAAAAAAAAAAAAAAAAATATATATATATATATATATATATATATATGAACAGTTAAAAATATAGTACTTTACCCATGATTTGAGAGGTAAATCTGAGAGCTTAGTAGCCAAAGTCATGGGTTCTGGAGCCAAGAGAGTGTAACAAAAATATCAGCTTTGTCACTCACTGGCTATGTGATACGAAGTCATTTAATGTGAAGAGCCATCTCTGTGCTTCGGTTCCCTATCTGTGGAATGGAAATAATAACAAGGCCAACACCATAGGGTCACGGTGAGAATTAAAGTAGTTAATATTTGCAAAGCATTTAAACAATGTCTACAGTGTGGTCAGTACTCTAAATATTACTTCTATTGACAATATAAAACTTTACTGAAGAACATAAATAAGTAATTGGATAAAAAATAATCATAATACTGAATAGGAAGACTTAGCATTCAACACTGTCAGTCCTTCCCAAATGAATCTAGAGATTTCATCCAAATCTGATCCCAGTCTCAACAAGAGTTTTTATAATGGAAGTGATGCCCTGCAGTCATACACGGCACAAGTTCTAGAATCAGACAGCTTGGGTTCCTTCCTTAATGGTTCCAATGATTGTTCTCCTAATCTGTAAAGTCAATATAATGATGAAGTATATCTCATAAGATTAAATTTGATGATTCATGTCAATAAAGCCTTTGACCCAGTGCCTGACCCATGGAAAGCAATTTGCAAGTAAAAGTTGACTGTTATTAATATTTGAGGGGGAAAGTGTTTTACTAAAGAAATAATTGTACAAGAGTAGAAAAGTGATTTTTTTTTTTAAATAAGGGAAGGAGGGAAAGGGGCAATGACTCAGGGAGATTATTCTAGACAGGGAACTGTGTTCTCTTTCTACAGCAGTTAGAACAGTGCGGCACAGGCTCAAAGATGAGCGGGTGAACAGAGCTGAAGATGAAGTATCTAAACAGATGACAGTAATAATCTACAGGAGGAATTAAAGATCTACTCTGTATCAGTACTCTTTTGAGCAGTTTACATGTAAATTAATCACAACACTGAAAGATACTATTGTTGTTACCCCTGAACTACAGAGGCACAGGGAGGTTAAGTGACCTGCCCGAGGACTAGTGAGTGTCAGTGTGGGGTTGGATCTGAGAAGCTGGCCCTAGAGTCCACACTCTTCTCCACGCCCTAGGAGATTTTACTGTTTGGTAGAGCTGAAACGTTAGATCACGGGAGAATATTTAAAGAGTTTGATAAATAGTGCTAGGATAACTAACCAACTAGAAAAAGAACTATATATATATATATATATATATATATATATATATATATATATATATCGCCTTACATCCCAAATTGATTAAAGATTTGAGCATGCTAAGTAAATCTAAATAAACTTGGAAGAAATCATCATGGGAAGGACTTTCCAAAGTGTAGCAAGGTGTAAAGCTGAACCCAGATGGGTCTGTTGATTCCTCGTTGAGAAATGGATGGGTCTTCATTGGCATCAGTTAGCAAGAGTCGATAAGCTTGGAGAAAGGGGCTTTTGAAGCAGATGTCTGTGCAACGATCCCTAAAAAATGAGAGCTGAGGCATGGGGATTAACAGGGCAGGACAAAACTGCCTGGCCTTGGTTGCCTCTGTATGGAGAGAAAACCCAGGAAGAATCTAATTCCATCCAGTTCAGTTCATCTCAGTAACATGAGCACCTGCTGTGTGCCCTGTGTAATGTTGCAAATACAGTGTGGAAAAAAATCAGCACTTTCTCTGTCCTCATGGGGCCAGTTTACAGTCAACTGAGAGAGACAAAAAAATTGTGTAAGAAATTATAATACAGTGTGTTAAGTGTGATAGAAATTCAGGCTGTTTTGAATAAGAAGGGCACTTAATCCAGATTTGGCACTTATAGAAGGCTTCCCAGAGAAAACAATATCTAGGCTAAGATCTCAAAGTTAAGTAAGATGTAGCCAAGCATGCCTGCCCCTTTTCCTATGCCTATTTGTGACCACAACCATATTTTATCCAGGTGGCAAAGGCAGAAACCTGGACTTCTAAGGAAATAGGCAAATAAACAACCAGATATATAGGCTCCAAATCAGGAGCAAGATTGGATGGATGTGTAGAACGCAGGCCTCATCAAGCCAGCTGCTAGTGATGGAAAACACGTGAGAAGAGATTGTCAAGGGACAGGGTGTAGAGTTAGCACAGGTCCTAAAGCAGCATCCCGAGTCACCACCAGTTCTGGGACAGACAGAGAAACCCAGAAAGTATAGTGGGAAAGGGGAAAAATCATATAGAAAAACACTAGGAGAGTGAGGTGTCCTGGAAACCAGCGGAAGAGGATTTCAGACTTACAGGAGAAGTGAAGTGAGATCATCACTGATGAGCAGAAGGTTGGTGTGAGAGCTCAGTCCGCAGAGGAGTTCACGAGGAAGCCAGACCACAGTGGTCAGAGTGATGGATGGAGAGGAGGAGCCAGGTGACTGGGGACCTAGAAGTACTGTAGGGAGAGCTGGGGTTGGATTCCCCGCAGCATGGGTTCTCAGGAACAGCAGTCTGTGCATCTGGGCTATTTTTCCAGCGGAAATCAAATAGTTGGAACTCAGACATGGAGAAGGCAGACAGCCTAATTGGATGTTTTGCCAGACTAATAATGAAAGGAAATGGACAAGGGATTTAGAGGTCCTTGAGGAAAGCTGGCTGAGGGTTTTAATACAGCGGGGAGTTCAGCTAAGGAATGACGGGAGTGAAGAGCACTAGAGATGCTGGATAGGCAGAAACGGTGATGGGACAGGCCAGTCGTCACGGGTCGAGTCGCCCATGAGCACAGGAATGATTTTACCAGACCTAACGGATTGGAGGTGCTGGAAGAATAGAAGGCTGAAGTGGACTAGAAGACAGAAAAAGAGAAGGCTGTTTTTATGAGGCTCCCCTGGACTTTGCAACCTGGGCACACGCTGCTTTGGCATCCTGGAGACATTGTGAGGGGGTGTCGGGAGAGACGGTCAGTTCTAAGGAGGAGAGTGCCCAGTGTGCACGGGGACCAAAGAGACCAGGCCCCAAGTGTCAACAGCTCTGTGAGCATGGAGGGACAGCACCTGGGACCAGAATGCACCTTTGGCATCTAAGGGTTTGACTGCATTAGGAGGTCAGGCAGCGTTATCCTTGGACATCCTCAGGAAGTCTGGGTCAGTAGGCTTATTCCTCTGGTGAGCTCAGGAGGTATGAGACTGCAGAGAAGACTCCTACCTCAGCAGATCAGAACAAAAAGACAAATTGAACAAAAATATTATTAAATATTGAATAAAGAAAATTGGATCCCAGGAAGTGGACAGCCAAGAATTTCCACACATGTTTGGCAAAATGTGAATTGAAGATCATTTGAAAATACATGTCACAAGTTTTAAATTAGGACATGAGTAATTCCACTGCGGGAAATTTATTCTGAGAAAAACGTTTTGGCAATTTGGGTTTCAAGGTCTGTTTCAGTGAAATGGTTAAGGGAGGGTTATAGAAAACTGACCCTCCTGGATTTGGATCTCAGCTTTGCCGCCTACTATTCTTGATGACCTTGGGCAATTCCTCTGTCTCTCTAATTCTCACTTTCATTATCAGTAAAATGGGTGCATTAGTACTGACTACTTAGAAAGTTTTGAGGGACACTATGATGACACGTATAAAACCCTGAACACAGAAGCTGAGATATCACATGGTAAGTCCTCAGTTTATTTTAATCATGCTAAAAAAAGGAAAAAAAAAAAAAAAAAAAACAGAGGGAGAGGAGAGAACTGAGAAAAAGAAAAGGGAAGAGAAGAAATCATTCACAGCCTACTGGTGAAATAAAATACAGTGTATTGAGAAGATGAATACTATATTATATATTTATGCATACTGACAAGAACAATTGTGGGAAACAGATTTTTTAATTTTACAAAAGCAGATTATGAAACTAGATAAATAACATGATGCCATTTTTTAAAAATTGGAACATGGTTAATTTTTATAAAATAAGTATTTATACAGATGTAGTTTTTTTGTATTATTTTCATAGGTGGTGTGATGATTATTTTCTTCTTAATATTGTTTACTTTTCTGAATATTTTATGGTAAGGAGGTAATACTTAGATGATCAGTAAGCACACGAAAATTTTTATTTTCCTGTTTCTAAAAAGGAAACTACTACAAGTGAGTAATACAGAAAATGTGTCTGGAAGTGCTATAGACTTTTTCTTAATTACTGCACCAGAAGAGAGTCCCAATCTATTGAAAGACTATAATGATTATCATTGACATATTCAAATATCTCAATAAAGAATTGTTCATATATGGTTTAATTTAGCACAAATAACTATAGGAAATGATTTTAATATCTCTTCTTTTAAAAAAATGCTATGAAGAGCAAAATTTCTGGGTATAATGTTATGTTATATATACCTGTTTCATATTCTGCTGGGTCATAGTATAATAAATATATGGAAGGAATCATTATAGCTTGGAGTTTGTATATCAGAGAAAATTAATAGTTTGCTTCTTGATGGTTTTATAACACATCTACTAGGTTTCTGCCATCAAACTAAATTACTTCTGTCATATCTCTACTTGAAAAACGTACCCATTGAGTTTATTTTAATATTTAACCTCAGGTTGATTTATAGGTGACAAGTATCAATTGTCTAATTTTATGCATGAAGGGCCAATACAATGATAGACAGTCATGACTGATGTCCTCTGTCATTATGTATTTATAAAACCAGCAGGATTTAAAAAAATACATTATGGGGTATCATTCACACAATTTAAGTGTTGCTGTAGTTAGAAGTAACAATTACAGTTGTTTACCTAAAACATGTTCCAGATATTTACAGCCATAAAATAAGTTAATGTATTGCCGTACATATTACACAAAGTGACACTTTGGTATCTGTGTTCTCTATCTGGCATGACGTGTTCCTATCAGCCTTTCAGATCCTATTATCTAGGTTGTTTTCACTTTTTCCTATTGATCCATTTATTGATTCAACTATTAATGAACCTTTTCCCACTGTGGAGAAGATGGCCAAAAGTAACAAAGTTGGACTGTAGACTAAGTGATTTTCTTTTACTTCGTACACTGAATATTTAAGAAGCAAAATCGAGGGGCTGCTTCCCATCATCGGCCTATCTTGTGTATTTGACAACTGGAGTGGGTCATTTTTTAACATTCCCTCCTCTAGACAAAAAGTTATTTCCAATAATAATTATGAAATCAGATGAATAATAGTTATGACCAGAGAAAAGGTGAAATTGAAAATTTCTTTGATTGTACTTTTATGTATATTCAGGCTGGTAAAAAACAAACAAATATAATGGTAAAAAGGAAATATGTAATTGTTTCATATTTCTTAGTTACATTAGTGCATTTTTGAGGAAAAAAATAGAAAAGAAACATATTGCTTTTCGGTGTCACACAGTAATAGATAATATTACAGTTTAATCAACTATATTTCAGTAAAAATTAAAAATAATACTGCAGTTTAATAAGTTATGATATAAGATGAATAACAATTTAAAAATAATTTTCTAAAGTTGCAGTTGAAAACAAGTAAAATATTACTTGTATGAACTAAAATTTGCACACACACACACACACAATTACACCTTACAGTTTGCAATCTGTTTTGCTGTTTTCAATTTGAAACACAAGTAAAATGCCAAGAGCTTACATAGAATATAACTCAAGATCTACTTCTTTGCCGTTATAATCACTATCCTATCCTGACTTTGAATCTAAAGGCAGTAGATCCGCAATCCTGTAGTACCACAAGGATTGGAGACACAAACTGAATCCAGAGCAAATTCAGGCAATCTGGATCATTACAGACTTTCTCCTGCAATGAATACCTGTGGCTGAGTCGGCAGCTTTTAGGGGTTGACTGATAGCAGGAAGTTATACTGTATATCTTACATACAATTAAAATTTCACAGTAACCCCAGCAATCATTTAGAACTTAGACCAACAGAAGATTTAGGGGTTGAGAAGTATTTTATCTGTGACATTGCTTAGAGTTACTGGCACGTGATGTAAAAGAAAAGTATAGTGATTCCAGTTAGGTTTTTTTAAATTAAAAAATGTTTTTTAATTGAAGTATAGTTGATTTACTGTGTTGTGTTAGTTTCAGTTATCAGCAAAGTGATTCAGTTATACATATACATGTATTTATTCATTTGTTTGTTTATTCTTTTTCAGATTATTTTCCATTACCAGTTGGTTTGTTACTATCATTAAATTCTCCACAAAGTGTATCTTTATTGCCTGTACCTAGGTACTCTCTCCCCAATGTCCCACTCAGGGGAACCCTGCTTCCTCTTCTTTTAAGACCTGGCAGGCCCCCTATCACCTCTTGGCCCTCACCTGCCCACCTTGCCTAGCTCCCCTGCAGGCCTTGTGCATACCAGTTTGGTTTAACCTCAGGGCCTTTGCATTGCTCCTTCCTCTGCCTGGAAAGCTCATCTACTATTCTTTTTTTTTTGCTTTTTTTTTTTTTTTTTTTTTTGCGGTATGAGGGCCTCTCACTGTTGTGGCCTCTCCCGTTGCGGAGTACAGGCTTCGGACGTGCAGGCTCAGCGGCCATGGCTCACGGGCCCAGCCGCTCCGCGGCACGTGGGATCCTCCCGGACCGGGGCACGAACCCCTGTCCCCTGCATCGGCAGGCGGACTCTCAACCACTGCGCCACCAGGGAAGCCCTCATCTACTATTCTTTTTAAAAATACTTGATTAGCCTTTCCAGCAGACTATATAATTTGTTATAATAATCATTATTTTCTGCCTCCTGCTGCTAGTATCTAAGTTCCATGAGGACAGGCATTTTTGTGTGTTTTCATCACTGAAGTTGTCCAAACATCTGGGCAGTATCTGATACATAACGGTACTCAATCAGTATTTGTTGAATAGCTACCCCTTGATTTTTACTATGTGTAACTGGGGTACAAAGTTGTTTTCAAAGCCTTGTGTCTTTTTTTCGCTTTTAAGAAAAATTTTCCCTGATCTTACATGTCAATCTTGTGCAATTTAATATCCACTGAGGACAGCAAACAACAATTACATTAAGCCTTATGAGAGAAGGATGTGATTGTATCATGCCCCATAAAGAAGAGGCTATTGGGAAGATAATGGGATCAATGAATAGCTTTATCATTTTAAACATATGTTATTTTATGATACCTGAATGAATTCTTTGAATAACCTTGTGAGTGAGGGAAAAAAATTTTTTTTTTCCTTTATTCTTGTTCTGAGAAGGAAATAGATGCCAAAAGAGATTGAACGACTTTTCTGATAGGACATGGACAGTCATAGCAGAAGTGAGAGCGGAGTAGAGTTTATCTTGTTCCTGGACCAGTGATGTTTCCAGTGTATGCTTTTAACCCTCACATTGCACACAGTAGGGCAAAATGTCTGAGAGAATTAAGAGGTACCTAGCTGATGATTCTATACTGTTGCAGAATCAAACTGTTCAGTAATTTCACATGGAATCATAAAAGGGGAGGATGGCTCGCCTTTTCCAAAATCCTGTACCTTGTACTCAGAGTGGGCTTGAATCCATTCATGGTTACCTTTAGAAAAACCTCTGCCCAACACCTTGAACTCAATCCCGCATCTCATAATAAACACTTGATTTCTTAAAAATATAAATGCTACACCCAGTAAAAGTTAAGTACTTTTAAGGTTTGCTCTTAATGCTGTGTGGCTCTGGCATTTATCACTCCATTGATCAGCGGAATTGATGTGGTTCATTATCCCTTTATCACACCATTGATTGTCACAGGTGATTGGGCTCAGTTTTCCTTATGGGAACTCTGTCCAAGAGAATGACTTTGATAAACTGAAATGACTGGTGTTCACCCAAGGATGTCTCAGTAGCTAGGTAATATCTCAGTAGCTAGGAAGCCTTAAAAATATAAATTTAAAATAAAATGATAGTAATTTCTGGTACCACACTGCCTTATTACGTACAAGATCCCTGCTCTTATAGCTCAGATCTCTCATGCCATGTTGGTACAGGTGTTTGGTGAGGAAGGTATAGTGCTTTCTTTTATATGGCTGGGGGTGCCGTGTATGGGGAATTCAGGCCTTAATAACGCGGGGCTGTTGAGGTTTGAACCCAGACATGTGTGACTCCATGTTCTGGTCTTGTAGCCATTATTCACAGATATAAAGGTATGCTTTTTTTTTCTTGTAGTGTAACGCTGTATCTATTTATAAATAAGTCCATTAAGTGCCAGGGATTCAAACTTAGTATGTAGCATCCCTAAGGCATTGTTAATTGCTAAGGAAATGTCCATGATTTTTGCAAAGCTGTGGCAATTCCATTCATTAAGTGAATCTTATATAACCCTTAGTATAATTAGTGATGAAAAGAGACAGTCTGTGACTGCACATAATTTATGTGCATAATAAAGTCACCATTGGCCTTGAATTACTTATGTCTTTTCCCTTCTATTTTGCAATTTGTTCCAAAGAATTGCTTATGAAATGATTTTGGTTTTGTTTTACTGTGACATTCTGAAGAAAGTGTTATATCACTAGAGCAGTCAGATAGTATGAGGAAAGCATGTATCTTTTTAATATGATTTCTGAACAAGGAGATTTCATCTTCAGGCCTAAAGTTTGTTTTTCCTTTCAATATGCAGTGGTACCCAGGAGATTCTTCACTCTCAAGGCAGGCCTTGGGTTTTGTCTTTTGTTGAAGCAACATGTAGTATCATAGGTAATAACCCATTCAAGACTCTATTGAGAGAGATCTGAACTTTAATCAGTTTCTCTTTAGTTTCCATGCTGAGAAAAGGAAAATGTGTTCTGTGAAACCTTAAGCCTCTTAAATGCTCTGAAGAAAAATAGATCCTACGGTTAAGTAATTTGGGGAAATAGTACATATGATAGCTCTCTCTTGGAGATTATTAAGGTACATTAGCCTATTAGAGATTTCAATACATTTAAGTTTGCTCTACATAGAATTCTCCATATTATTGAGCAATGGAGTTTTTTTGTGTATGTAACAATGACTGATATCCAGTGGAACTAGTGGTAATAAGGGTAATATTGTATTAAAGACAAGATGCTGTAGCAGTGAGCCTATTATTTAAGTTAAGGGTATTCTTTTGGGCTATGAGACAGCTGATCTTTCAAAACACTTAAGGATTGACTAAGTGTTGTATAATCAGTGCTTCTCAAACTTAACAGTCCATGTGAATCACCTGGTGATCTTGCTAATGTAGATTGATTGAGTAGGTCTTGTGGTGGGACTCAAGTTTCTAAATGTAGATTGATTGAGTAGGTCTTGTGGTGGGACTCAAGTTTCTAAGAAGCTTCTAGAAGAGCTCAAAGCTGCTGGTATGAGGACAGTACTCGGAGTAGCAAGAATTCAGATCAAGGCTCTCACCCCTGGCACAACTGACAATTTGGGCATCACTGTCGTGTGTGGTGTCCTGTACATAGTAGGATGTGTAGTCCTGTCGCTGGCCTCTATCCACTAGATGACTGACTATGTAGCACCTCCTCACTTTTTTTTTTTTTTTTGCGGTACGCGGGCCTCTCACTGTTGTGGCCTCTCCCATTGCGGAGCACAGGCTCCGGACGCGCAGGCTCAGCGGCCATGCCTCACGGGCCCAGCCGCTCCAGGGCATGTGGGATCCTCCCGGACCGGGGTACGAACCCGTGTCCCTTGCATCGGCAGGCGGACTCTCAACCACTGTGCCACTAGGGAAGCCCCTCACTCAGTTTTGACAGTCAAAAACGTCTACAGACATTGCCAGATACTCCTTGGAGGAAGAATCGCCCTCTTTGAAAGCCACTGATTACGATAGTTTGTACTGAGATGATGTGCTGTCTCTGATTTCTCAAATCTTTCTTTTCAGTTCCAGTGGAAATGATTGGCCAAAACCAGGATATTTAAATTGTCATAGGTCATGGAAGTGTTTTCTTCTTAAAGAGCAATAAGAAAGTAACCTTTTGCAAAATTGGGGTTACTGGAAAGAGAGTAGTCGGCACCCATGTTCTGTTCAGTTATAGGGATGGTTGGTGTGCAGTTAACGACTTTTTTCCAGGGAACATGTTTATAATTCAAATGGACTTTGTAGAACTGAAGAACTAAATGGGAATTCAGCAAATTTGAGGACGTATGCAGAGCTAACGAAGAGAATGAAGGCATCCAGTGTATTGCTAGAATACCAGTTATACCTTAGACTAATGCTAGCGCTTCTTGCTAATTTTTAAAGTGACAGTAGAATTGAGGCAAAAAGAAAAGATTAGGAAACATAATATAAAATGCGAAAAGTTAGTGTTGATAGCTTTCCGAGGAACTGGATTCTCTAGTGAGAGAGTCCTTGGCAGAACTTTTGGGAATGGATCATTCAGTCTGGAGGCATCCTTTTTTAAAAGTGTTTTTTTTACTATTATTATTATTTTTTTTTTTTTACTGAAGTATAGTTGATTTACAATATTGTGTTAGTTTCAGGTATACAGCAAAGTGATTTGGTTATACATATATATGTATATATCTATATTCTTTTTTTCAATTATTTTCCATTATAGTTTATTATAAGATATTATAGTTCCCTGTGCTATAGTGTAAATCCTTGTTGTTTATCTATTTTATATACAGTAGTGTGCATCTGTTAATCCTATACTCCCAATTTATCCCTCCCCCCTTTCCTTTTTGGTAACCATAAGTTTGTTTTCTATAACTGTAAGTCAATTTCTGTTTTGTAAATACGTTCGTTTATACTATATTTTAGATTCCACATATAAGGGATATCATATCATATTTGCCTTCCTCTGACTTACTTCACTTAGTATGATCATCTCTAGGTCCATCCATGTTGCTGCAAATGGCATTATTTCATTCTTTTTTATGGCTGAGTAATATTGTATATATGTACCACATCTTTATCCATTCATCTGTCAATGGACATTTAGGTTGCTTCCATGTCTTGGCTATTGTGAATAGTGCTGCTATGAATATTGGGGTGCAAATACCTTTTCGAATTAGAGTTTTCATCTTTTCTGGGTATATGCCCAGGAGTAGCATTGCTGGATCATATGGTAGCTCTATGTTTAGTTTTTTAAAGAACTGTGTGCATGTTCTTTACAGAGCCATAGAGAAGAGATGTGCTGTAGCCAGACCTGGACATTAGTGTGCTGTAGCCATTAATCTCCAGGAGGGGGCAAACGCTACCCCCTCATCTAATCTAAAGTTCTCAGAATACATTCACAAAACTTTAAAAAGTCTGAAGTGAATTCATTTGAATTAAAAGAGAGAGAGAGAGAGAGAGAGAGAGAGAGAGCTAGAGAGGCTATTATCTTTTCTCATTAAAATCAAAGACTCTGGAGACCAGTTCTTTACATTAGATTTTACTGATGCCTTGTTCTCAGGTACTACTTTTCTCAAGCAGATTAGCCTATATCCTTCTATGTATTTCTTCTCGGGGCCCCAATGTCCTTCCCTATAAACTTTACAGCTATGAAATTAAATGGCTGTCTTTTTATTCTGATTCCCATCTGTTTGAGGTAGTGACTCCTTTTTCTGCTGGTATCCCTTTTTTTCCCCATGGTTTTCTAGATCATGATACTATTTATTCCTAGTACAGTCCGCCTGCACCTTGGAACTCTGAGAAATAAATTCTAAATGCACAAAAGTCCATGTGAGGAATTGCCTCCAACTTCTAAGCGGAAGGTCATTGCTTACTGTTTATGCGGTCTCCACTGCTCTTTCTTCATGCTCCATTCAGCACCAGGGTGCAAGTCTTCAGCTTGCTCTCTGCGTGGATTGATAAATAGATTTGCTCCAAGTGGATGCACTCCAGCTGGTTGCTAAGATGACACACTTTATAATGTTTCAGAAGTATCTTCCAAACTCGAACATTGGACCTGATTTTCTTTAAGAGAGTCCCACTTTTTCAGGCAGTAGAGGTGGCTTGCCAAGTTGTACTGGAGGGTGGGATATAATCAAGAGGGGGTAGAAATACTCACTGACAGTTGCCTGCACTGTCATCACTGCCTCTTATTAGTGGATATTAGTCATTGGCACAACTTCCTCCACCCCAAGTCTATATTCCCTTTCTAGTAAAAGTTTTGTCTCCATAATTACTGAGGACAGGAAATCTCTGCTATAACCGCTATCTAGATGGAGATAGCAAAGCAGTATGCCCCTTCACAAAAATTACTTCCTACTTTAATAGATATTTCATCCCAGAATGGGAAGAAGGGGAAGGCAAAGCTGATATTTCCTGTAGAATGATCCTGGGGCAAGAGTAGATTTGAGATTGGCAGTAGTTACAGCTATAAAAGAGTCTATAGCCAACTTATAAAGAGTTGTGTTTGTGTGTGTGTGTGTGTGTAATTTCCATTGGAAGTGTAATATACATGCTAAATTGATTATGTATCAAAGGATCGTTTGTAGTGTTCATTGAAGGGGCAGGTTTTTCTCATTTTTCTTTCATCTCCTTTAAACTCCATTAAGGTGATAGTAGAAACATGAATGAATGGGGATTAAACTAGTGATGCTGTGTTCTTCATGTCCTCAGAACATGAAGAATTTGAACACAGTTCTAGAAGACCGCAAATTAGCAGAAGAGCTTTGATTTATGACATCAAGTAGAGGACAGAGAAATTCAGAATGCTTGCAGAAAAGCTGGCATCCAGGATGAGGGAGGGCTGGAAACTGGGAGCTGATCTGCTGATCTGCTGGCAGAACCCAGAGAGGCTCCAGGTCCCGGACAGGAGATCTGCAAGGCAAGACCGAAAAGGGACCTGAAAACAAGGGGTTAAAAAAATAGCCTATCTACCTTATAAGAAGAGAAAGCAAGCTCTTTCCTGTGAGGAATATCAAGAGCTGATTTACTAAAGTACAGTCATAGAAACAGGAAAAGAAATGAATGTTAGAAATAAGATGAGCATATTAACCGTGTTGAGATGTGGCTGAATTGTGGTGATTCTGAAAAAGAATTTGGAGAACTGTAGATGTTAATAATAGAGATGTATTATCCCTGACATCCCTTCAGAAATAATGAAAGTTCCCTCCTCCCAGTCTCAACTCTTAAAGCGCCTGTGGAATTATTTCAGTACATAATAAACAAGGCCCTGGTGAGCTCCATTTCTGCCCCGGCATCTCCTCCCTCCCCCAAGCTTCCTGCTCTCTTGTTTCCTTCCTGCTTAGGAGGTGACCTTAAGACTCCAATTTCTCATCTTCTATCCAGTCATTACCCCTTTCTCAGGGGTGGTCCCTTCTCCTTTTTAAAGATAGCATTTAATCACACTCCTCCACACTCTTTCCTGTCCATATTCTTCTGAATCTTGCTTCATAACTTATTCTTCCTCAAATTTTTAATAACACTCTTTCTATTGCTCCATATTCTTTGCCTAAAAACGTGCCCAAATCATTGCCTCCATCCTATATTTATAGGGGAAAAAAAATCTTTGATTTTTTTCTTTTCAAGCTATCTTTCCCTTGCTGTTACCACCAAATGTCTTGAAAGGGTGCTGTACACTCTTTGCCTCTAATTCCTCATTTCCTATTGATCTTTCAACCTCTTGGCTCAATCTTCTGCCCACAATATGACATTAAAACTGCTCTAAAGGCTCATGATCTCCAGGCTGCCCAAATAATAGCCTCTTTTTGTTTCTTAACCTATTGACATGTTCACAGCATCTAATACTGTGGGCTGCACATTTAGGAAACTGTTTTCATCCTGAATTTTCTTGAAAATTCTTCTCATTTCAAGCACTGGTTCATTTTCTTCCATCTTTCCCTTAAATATTACAATGCCCGTAATTCTACCCTGATCCTCTTGCCACTATTCACGTACTTCCTGGGTCATTTCATCTTACCTTCTCTTCAACTACCACCTACTTAAAACAGTAAACTATTTAACTTTCCTGACCTGTCTTTCAAACTTCAGTGCATAGAGTGCACAGAAACTCCAACCATTGAGAACTTAGCCTCTCTTGGGAGAGAATCCTGGTTTGTCACCTCTCCTCTTCCAGAGTAGGAGGAGGACTGCAGAGATGGTACACAGGATTGGAACTAAGAAGAAAAAAGGAGACTATCCATGCATTTTACATCCCCATGAAGTGGAAGGGAAAAGTGCTTATCTATTTCCTGCTGCCCAAAGTCCCAAGATGTGAATTGTCCAGAGAATCCATTGGGAAGTTTATGAGTACTTTCAAGAAGAGCTGCCCTGCTCATGGCTCTGTATCTGTGAGCCTGTGGTGCTGCTCTGGTTCCACTGGGGCTAAAAAAAATTGGAAAAATATGGTACTAGGTACAACCAGATAAAGAAAGGATAAAGTCCTCTTTTTCTGGTGAGGGTATGGTTCCTTGAAGGTAGAGAAGATTGATCCCGTTGTAGCCAAAGGCCCAAGAGTTGGGAAAGGAAGATAGATGAGATTGGGGGCTACGAAAGCATAAGACAGAGTTGTGTGCAGCAGAAGCATGAGCCTGATTCTGTCGGCCGGATATTGGACTAACAAGGTACCTGGGTTTCACAAGTCATTCCCAGGGGGTGCTGCCTGGCACCATGTCCCTTATGCTTTCTCAGCCTCCACCAGCTCTCACAATGATATTTCTCAAGTTGCTGGGTGTGCCATGATAACCAGCACAAGGGGGATATCCATCTTTTCACTATGATTGGAATTGCGTGGTAGAATTGTTCTTGTTGTTGTCAAACCCAAGTTCGTGTGGCTGACACACAGTGAGGCCAAACAAACTGACACATTGGAGTCTTGTGCAGAGAAAGGTTTATTGCGAGGGCCAAGCAAGGACTATGGGCGGCTCATGCTCAAAAGACCTGAACTCTCCAATGGTTTTCAGGCAAGAGTTTTTAAAGGCAAATTTTGGGGGGAGGGCTGCAGGGTGTGTGCCTTTCTTCTGATTGGTTGGTGGTGAGGTAACAGGGTGGTGCTCCAGGAATCTCAATCATCAGCCTTCTTGTTCCAACCAGTCTGAGGTCCACATGCTTGTGCTCAGCCTGAAGTTACCATCCTCCACCTGGGTGGGGGCCTTGGTTCCTGCAGAAGAACTCAGAGATATGTTTCAGATCGTTATGTTTATCCCCTGTGGAGGAACTAGGCCTCTGCTTTATGCTGCATTATTGTTTCTTGACTGCTTTTCTTTTGTTTCTGTGTTCCCTCACTTCCCTGATTAGTAACTGTTTGAATTTGCCCTTTAGAACTTAGGGAAGGTCTACAAACAAGAAATGAGGGACACAGAAAGGCTTTTGTACCTGGGAGGGCCCTACAGGGACCTGCTTGGTTTCAATCCTCTGTTTTCTTTGATACTCCTCAATCTTGAGAGAAAACAGGTGAGGGACAAGAAAGGGAATAAAGTTTTGAATACAGAGGTTAATTATAAACTCAGCAGAGAACTTGGCTTTAGGAGAACTGGGTTTCATTGTGTTTACAAATAATTACCCACTTTCAATGACAGCATCATAAACAAACACCTTCCCTTTCCCTATCACTGGTTAATACCCAAGGAGAAAGATCAGGTATAAGAAGATGAACTTCACCCCTATCCACTCAAAATCACTAAAAGCCTCAAGTCTAGACCTCATTGGAAGAAGGAAGATATTTGATTCCAAGTGAAGGTTTTACACAAATGGATAGAATCAAGTCTTAATCTGAAAGACACTGTTTTCAATAACCTAATATAACTAGAAAGTTATGGGCTCAGACTGAAATGTTTTAAGAAAGTCTGTACCCAACACAAAGGGGAAGAATTCCAGTGCTAACCATAAGGGTACAAGTTTATTTCTAGACTTTGAATTCTATTCCACTGATCTATATTTCTATCACGTTTTTCTATTCATTACTATAAATGGAATACTTAAATCTCCAACTAATAGTGTTGAATTTTCTTTGTCTCCCTTTAAATCTATCAGTTTTTACTTTGTGTATTTTGGGGCTCAATAGTTTATTGCATTGTATGTACAGAAATTTTATATCTTCTGGATGGACTGACCCTTTTATTATTAAAAATGTCCCTCTTTATCTGTAGTGACATGTTTGTTTAAAGTTTATTTTGTCTAGTATGAGGATAGCCATTCCAGTTTCCTCTCTCTCCCCCCCTTTTTTTTTCTTCTATTTGTACAGTCTTTTCCCATCCATTTGTTTTTAATCTGTTTATATCTTTGAATCTAAAGGGTGTCTCCTCTGGATAGCATATACTTTGATCTTGTGTTTTTTGTGCTGTTTGTTTGTTTGTTTCAGTATGATGATCTATGCTTTTGATTGGATTATTTAATTCATATACATTTAATATTTGCAATAATTGAATTTATATCTGTCATTCTTTTTGTTTTCTATATGTTTCATGTCTTTTTTGTTCCTCTTTCTTGTTTTCTCTTGCATTGAGTGAATATTTTCTAGTATAATATTTTAAATCTTTTAATACATTTTTTACTACTTTTTTTAGTGATTTTCTTGTGCAGTTGTTCCACAAGGGATTGGTTCCAGGATACCAAAATTCTCAGATGTTCAAGTTCCTCATGTAAAATGGGACTTGCATATAGCCTATGAACATCCTCCCATACACTTTGTCATCTCTAGGTTACTTACAATACCTTATACAATGTAATACTGTGTAAATGGTTACCAGTGCTCAGCAAATTCAAGTTTTGCTTTGGGAACTTTCTGGAATTTTTTTCCTGAATATTTTCAATCTGCTTGGTTGAATCTACTGATGTGGAATCCATGGATATGGAGGGCCAACTGTGGTTGCTTTAGGGCCTAAATATGCATATTAACTTACCAGATTTATACTAAATTAATTCCAGGGAGCTATGGAAAAGTTATCCTCATATAGCTTATTTTCTTCTTCCCACTTTTTTTGTGCTTTTATTGTTATATTATGACAAATACCTGTGTTCCATTACAAAACCAAAAACGTATTGTTATAATTATTCATTGTAAAACTTTATGTTTTTAAAAGAAACTGAGACAGGAAAAGAGAGCAAGAATGTATTTACAGAATTTAAAAAAAATAATTCTTGGGCTTCCCTGGTGGTGCAGTGGATGAGAGTCTGCCTGCCGATGCAAGGGACACGGGTTCATGCCCCGCTCCAGGAAGATCCCACATGCCACGGAACGGCTAGGCCTGTGAGCCATGGCCACTGAGCCTGCGCGTCCGGAGTCTGTGCTCCGCAACGGGATAGGCCACAACAGTGAGAGGCCCGTGTACCGCAAAAAAAAAATAATTCTCTTCATTTGTTTCTGCATATGCTATTTATCATCTGGTGTCATTCCTTACTCTAATGATGCTTTCTTCCCATTTATTTCCTTTGTGCCATTTTTGTCAAATATATTTATATATATGACAGGAGCAATACTATATTGATATACACGTATTATTTTATGCAGTTGTTTTTAAAATCAGTTAAGAGAAGAAGGGGGAAGAAGTAAACATTTACACTAAATACGTAATTACCTTGAATGGTGCTCTTTGTTTTTTCATGTTGATTTGAATTAATGTCTGGTGTCATATACTTTCAGCCTGAAGAACTTTCCTTAGTACTTCCCATAAGATGGGTGTGCTAGCAATAATCTCTTATTTTTGTTTATTTAAGATTTATTTATCTCACCTTCATTTTTGAAAGATGGTTTTGCTGAATATAAGATTCTTGGCTGACAGTTTATTTTCCTTTCAGTACTTTGAATATTTCATCCCACTGCTTTCTTATGTCCATTGTTTCAGGTGAGAAGTCAACTGTGAATTTTATTGGTATTCCCTTGAAATGAGGAGTCATTTTTCTTTTGCTGCTTTCAAGATTTCTCATTGACTTTTTTTAAACATTTTAACCATGGTGTGTCTGGATGTGAATCTCTGTGTTTATTCTACTTGAAGTTTATTGGGCTTCTTGGGTGTATAGATTAATGTTTTCCATTGAATTTGGGATGTTTACAATTATTATTTATATGAGTTTTTCTGTTTCTATCTCTCTTGTCCTTCTGGTACTCCTTTTACATGTATTATAGAATACATAATAGTGTTCCACATTTCTCTGAGCTATGTTCAATTTTGTTCTTTTTTCTCTGATCTTCAGGTTGCATATTTTCTATTGGTCCATCTTCGAGTTTTCTGCATCTTTCTATTGCCAGCTCAGATCTACCATGGATCCCCTGTAGTGAATTTTTCATTTCAGTTATTGTACTTTTCAACTCCAGAATTTCCACTTGGTTCTTATTGATATTCTGTGTTTGATTAGTCATTGTTCATACATTCCTTGTATTCTTTAAATATTTTCTTTAGTTCTTTTCTTTCTTTATACATCTTTACTGGAATATAATTGCTTCACAATGTTGTGTTAGTTTCTGCTGTACAACAGAGTGAATCAGCTATATTCACACACATATCCCCATATCCCCTCCCTCTTGAACCTCCCTCCCACCCCTCTAGATGGTCACAAAGCACCGAACTGATATCCCTGTGCTATGCAGCAGCTTCCAACCAGCCATCCATTTTACATTTGGTAATGTATGTATGTCAATGTTACTGTCTCACTATGTCCCAGCCTCCTCTTCCCCGCTGTGTCCTCAAGTCCATTCTCAACACCTGCATCTTTATTCCTGCCCTACCACTAGGTTCATCAGTATCATTTTTCTAGATTCCATATTTATGCGTTAGCATATGGTATTTGTTTTTCTCTTTCTGACTTACTTCATTCTGTGTGACAGACTCTAGGTCCATACACCTCACTACAAATAACTCAATTTTGTTTCTTTTTATGGCTGAGTAATATTCCATTGTATATATGTGCCACATCTTCTTTATCCATTCATCTGTTGATGGACATTTAGGTTGCTTCCATGTTCTGGCTGTTGTAAATAGTGGTGCCAAAACCAGACAAAGATATCTAGGTATTTTTTGATTTCCTCTTTTATTTCTTCAGTGATCTCTTGGTTATTTAGTACTGTGTTGTTTAGCCTCCATGTGTTCGTAATTTTTACAGTTTTTTTCCCCTGTAATTGGTATCTACTCTCATATCGTTGTGGTCAGAAAAGGTGCTTGATATGATTTCAATTTTCTGAAATTTACCTAGGCATAATTTGTGACTCAGGCTGTGTTCTATCCTGGAGAATGTTCCGTGTGCACTTGAGAAGAAAGTGTTTTCTGTTGTTTTTGGATGGAAAGTCCTACAAATATCAATTAAGTCCATCTGGTCTAATGTGTCATTTAAAGCTTGTGTTTCCTTATTTATTTTCATTTTGGGTAATCTGTCCATTGGTGTAAGTGGGGTGTTAAAGTCCCCTACTGTTATTGTATTACTGTTGATTTCCCCTTTTATGGCTGTTAGCATTTGCCTTATGTATTGAGGTGCTCCTATGTTGGGTGCATGAATATTTACACTCACTTCTGGCTTGCAGAGTTTCTGCTGAAAAATCAGCTGATAACCTTATGGGAATTTCCTTGTATGTTATTTGTTACTTTTCCCTTGCTGCTTTTAATATTTTTTCTTTGTATTTAACTTTTAATAGTTTGATTAATATGTGTCTCAGTGTGTTTCTCCTTGGATTTATCCTGTATGGGACTTTCTGCGCTTCCTGGACTTGATTGACCATTTCCTTTCCCATGTTAGGGAAGTTTTCCACTATAATCCCTTCAAATATTTTCTCAGACTTTTTCTCTTCTTCTGGGACCCCTATAATTCGAATGTTGGTGCGTTTAATGTTGTCCCAGAGGTCTCTGAGACTGTCCTCAATTCTTTTCATTCTTTCTTCTTTATCCTGCTCCGTGGCAGTTACTTCCAACATTCTATATTCCAGCTCACTTATCCATTCTTCTGCCTCAGTTATTCTGCTATTGATTCCTTCTAGAGTATTTTTAATTTCAGTTATTGTGTTGTCCATCACTGTTTGTTTGCTCTTTAGTTCTTCTAGTTCCTTTTTAAGTGTTTCTTGTATTTTCTCCATTCTATTTCTGAGATTTTGGATCATCTTTACTATCATTACTCTGAATTCTGTTTCAGGTAAACTGCCTGTCTCCTCTTCATTTGTTGGTCTTGTTGGTTTTTACCTCGCTCCTTCATCTGCTGCATATTTCTCTGTCTTCTCATTTTGTTTAACTTACTGTGTTTGGGGTCTCCTTTCTGCAGGCTGCAGGGTCATAGTTCCTCTTACTTCTGTTTTAGGTCCCCATTGGGTGAGGTTTGTCCAGTGGCTTGTGTAGGCTTCCTGGTAGAGGGGACTGGAGCCTGTGTTCTGGTGGGTAGAGCTGGATCTTGTTCCTCTGATGGGCAGGGCTGAATCCAGTGGTGTGTTTTGGGGTGACTGTGAGCTTAGTATGACTTTAGGTAGCCTGTCTGCTAACAGGTGGGGTTGTGTTCCTTTCTTGCTAGTTGTTTGGCATGAGGCGTCCAGCACTACAGCTTGTTGGCCGTTGGTGGAACCGGGTGTTAGTGTTGAGACGGTGACCTTTGGGAGATCTCTCACCAATTAATATTGCATGGGGTCAGGAGTTCTCTGGTGGTCTGACGTCCTGGACTCTCCTCTCCCACCTCAGAGGCTCAGGCCTGACCCTGGGCCAGAGCACCAAGACCCTGCAAGCCACACAGCATGGAGGAAAAGTAATAAGAAAAAAATAAAACAAAACAAAACAAAAAAAGAACCCAAACAAACAGACAAAACCCCAACAGAAATGGTTAAAGCAAAACTAAACAGACAGAATCACACAAAGAAACATAAGCACATGCACTTACAAAAAGAAGAAAAAGAGAAAACAAAGAGAGCAACCAAACCAATAAACAAATCCAAAAACAAACGCTAAAAATTAAAGTAACAAAAAATAAAACCAGAAACAAATCAAATGCAGAAAGCAAACTAAAAAAGGCAACGAAAGCATAAAACCAATACACAAAAACGATCAAAGAAAAATGTGATGACAAAAGAAAGATGAAAACAAAAGGAAAAAAATTAAGAAAGGTAAAAATAAAAAAATATAAAATATAGTTAAAAATAAAGTGAAAACAGAGAAAAACAAGGGAAAAAATCAAACACCAGGAAAAAACACAATATAATGAAAAAGTGCAGTAGAATTAGGAAAGTAAATAAAATAAAATATATATTAAAAATAAAAGCATGAAAAGTAAATTAAAAAGTAAAAGTAAAATAATAATACTAAAAAAGAACAACAGAACCAAAGAAAAAAAAAAGGAGCAATGTCGTCTTGTGGCCTCAGCTGTCAGTGTCCTGGCCCCCACAGTGAGCCACAGGCAGTTGCTGCCTCCCCAGGAAGCCCTCCAGTCCTTCTGGGTAGGTCCCTGCACCTGCTGTGGGCTCTGTGGGGCAGCTCAGACTCTGACCTGGCCTTAGTCCTGCGTGTCCTGGCCCCCAAAGCCCACAGTTGCTCCCAGCGTCCCCACCCTCAATTGTGGGCATACTTGTTTTCTATTCAGGTGTTCCACAGGTGCGGGGTTTACCCAGCCAATTGAGGGCAATCAATCCAGTGCTCCTGCAGTTACACAGGGATATTTATCTTTCTCTCTTTGTTCGCATTTCCCCTGGGGTTCAACTTTGGTTTCTGCCCTGCCAGTGCGTGTGGGCCACCCTCAGGCGTCCGTTCCCTGCCCGGGCAAGAGGGGGCGAAAGCAGTGGCTGACTAGGGCTCACTTGCTCCCTCAGGCCTGGGGGGAGGGAAGGAAATGGCAGTCATAATTGGGATGTGCGGGGAGTGCCTGCATGGGGCAGAGGCCGGTGTGAAGTTGCAAGAGCCAGAGGTGCATCGTGAGTTCTCTCCGGAAAGTTGGCCCTGGTGCGTGGGACCCTTGGCCGTGGCTGGCTGCATGGGCTGCTGGGAAGGTGTGGGCAGGGACCTGGCTTCCACACAGGACCCTTGGCGAGAGCAGTGGCAGCCTCTGGGGTCCAAGATCACAGGCGCATCTCGTGCTCTTGTTCACGTAGGCATTGCCCTGCCGTCTGTGAGTGCATGCAGCGGGAAGCTCTTATGGCATGCCCGCGCCTGTCCTTGTGCATCCTGCAACAAAGCTCTCCTGCCTCTCCGGTGGGCCCAGGTTTTTTCCCAGACTCCCTCCCAGCTAGCTGTGGCGCACTAGCCCCCTTCAGGTTGTGTTCACGCAGCCAACCCCAGACCTCTCCCTGCGCTCCGACCGAAGCCCGAGCCTCAGCTCCCAGCCCCGCCTGCCCCAGCCAGTGAGCAGACAAGCCTCTCGGGCAGGTGAGTGCCGGTCGGTACTGATCCTCTGTGCGGGAATCTCTCCGCTTTGCCCTCTGCACCCCTGTTGCTGCGCTCCCCTCCGCGGCTCCGAAGCTCCCCCGCCCCGTCTCCGCCAGTGAAGGGGCTTCCTACTGTGTGGAAACTTTTCCTCCTTCACAGCTCCCTCCTAGAGGGGCAGGTCCTATCCTGATTCCTTTGTCTCTGTTTTTTCTTTTTCTTTTCCCCTACCCAGTTATGTGGGGATTTTCTCACCTTTTTGGAAGTCTAAGGTCCCCTACTAGCATTCAGTAGGTGTCCTGTAGGCACAGTTCCATATGTAGATGTATTCTTGATGTATTTGTGGGGAGGAAGGTGATCTCCACATCTTACTCCTCTGCCATCTTGCAGGTCTCGTCTGGTTTCCTTTAGTTCTGTGGACATGTTTGCAACAGCTGCTTGGAAATCTTTGTCTGCTAAATCTACCACCTGTGCCCCTTTCAACAACAGTTTCATATGTCTCCTTTTGTTGTCCTTTTTATGGGTCCTGCTTTCCTACTTCTTTGTACGTCTCATCACATTTTGGTTGAAACCTTGACATTTTAGATAATATAGATAGTATTAATACATTGCAGCAATTCTAAATACTGATTCGATTCCTCCTCTGACACGCATGCTTGGGCTTGTTTCCATTGTTTGCTTCCTTAATTTTTTAGTGACTTTGGTGGACTAGTTCAGTGAGGTCTGTTTTCCCTGGTCATCACCTGATGTTGCTCCTCAGAGGGTACACCCTTAGGCATACACACAGTCTCCCTTACTGCCTTCCTTCACTCCGTGGTTGACTTTGGTTTAGCCAGGCTGTCTTTCCCTGTCTCTTTCCTTGATCTCCTGAGTCTTTGAGATTTGCTCCATCCCCAGGAGTTGTCTGCATAGCTGTCTGTTTCCTGGATTCTCTCTGGTAAACTTCTAGCTGGTCTGCCACTTCATTTATTGCTATCGTGGAGCTGCCAGCTTTCTCTTAAATGCCTATCACCAGGATGATCTTTGTTTTCAGTATACCCTTAGGCTTGAACTTCCCCGTGCTCTGTTTCTAATACATTCAATCCCATCAGGGAGAGGACTGGTGCTCTCTGTTCTTTCTTTCTTTTTTTTTTTCTTTTTTTTGCAGTAGGCGGGCCTCTCACTGTTGTGGCCTCTCCCGTTGCGGAGCACAGGCTCCGGACGTGCAGGCTCAGTGGCCATGGCTCACGGGCCCAGCCGCTCCGCGGCATGTGGGATCTTCCCGGACTGGGGCACGAACCCGTGTCCCCTGCATCGGCAGGCGGACTCTCAACCACTGCGCCACCAGGGAAGCCCTCTCTGTTCTTTCTTGCATCTCCCTTTCTGCAGAACATCTGCCCCACTGCTCTGGAGTTGGGACCAGGACAGTGGCCCACTTCTTTGGAGTGACACTCCTGCTCTGTGAGCAGAGCGCTGAGCTGGGATGATAATTCCTGGTCTCAGCTTTCCTCTCCCAGCACGGAACCATCTCCTTACAAGCAAGATGGGGCGAGACCAATCAGAGCTAGCTTGCTGCAGCTGGGATAGAGCTTTCCTCATACACATTGGGCTGAGTGGAGAAAGAGTGGCCCCAGACCTCTCGGTCACATTGCCTGAAACAGAGCTTCTGCGAGATGGAGCTGCAGGGGATAGATAAGTAGTGCTGGTAGTTTGCCCTTCCTGAGAAGAAACTACAGTCCTAGACTCGGAGGTGGTGAGACGGGGAACCCTGTCTTCTTGGCTTAGCCACACAGAGTAGAGCTTCCATTCCATTTAAGGGCAAGGAGGGGAGTCTGCGATGGTTCCAATGCCACAGGTTCTCTTCATACCAAGATTTAGTTGACTGTCTTATGTAAAAATTTCTCCCTTTGTTACATGACCTTAAGATAATATCCAGAGATTTTAAATGGTTGCTTGTTTTTTTTAAAAAAATCATTCTTACCAGTTTGTTTCATTGGAGAAAGGGTTCCTGATGTTTGTCACACCCCCATTCTTGGAAGGGCTTCCCTACCACAGTCCAGTTGTAGAATCTCCCTTACCCTGAAAACTTCTATGTCCTTTTCCAGTTAATCCCTGTTCCCAATCTCAGCTTCAGGCAACTACTAATCTGCTTTCTGACTCTACAGCTTTGCCTTGTGTAAACATTTCATATTAAAATGACATCCTAAATATATCATCTTGTGCCTCTGGCTTCTTTCATTTTTCATAATGGTTTTGAGAGTCATGCACATCTTAGCATGCATCAGTAGTTCATTCCTGTTAACTGCTGAGTAGTATTCCATTGTGTTGATATTCCATATTTTGTTTACCCATTTCCCAGTTGGTGGACTTTGGTATTGTTTCCAGTGTTGGGCCATCGGGAATAATCCTTCTATGAACATTTACATCCAAGTCTTTATAAGGACATACATTTTCATTTTTCGTGGTTGTATCCTTAGGAGTATAATTTCTGGGTATGATGAGTTTATGTTTAACTTTTAAGAAACTGCCACACGTTTTCAAAGTGGCTGTATCATTTTACGTTCCCACCAGCCATGTATGAATAGTATAGTTTTTCCACATCCCAGGCAGCATTTGTGATTATCTGTCTTTATTTCAGCCAACCTGGAGAGTGTGTAATGTTGCCTCATTTTAAAATTGTGATAATGAAATAGTTATTTTAATGCCCCTAAGTAAAACTTCTTACATTTTTGAAAGTTACTATAGATTTCCTCTAAAATACCTGAAGAAACTCAGTTTTGTCTGAGGGGAAAACTGGCGTAATTATAAGTTACCAGTATTAAGTGATATTACATATCATATTTTTGAAATAATGATATGTATTAAAAATGATGTACTAGTTCCCCCTGAGATCTCACAAAGAAATATTTCAATTAATATTCTATAATGTTTAGACATAGAAGGGTGCCTTTTTGTCTCTACGTAAATTTGATTCGTAAGAACACATTTGTACAATACCATTTTAGAAATACAGATTTGGTTTGATGAGGTATGTCTAATCCTTTTATCTCTTGTTTTATTAAATTGCTCATCTTCAGTCCTGAAGCATGTTATGTTAGTAAGTATTAATTTAACATAAATTTTCGTAGTTCTGTGTTGTTTTCACTATTTAATTTTTAATCAACCTACTTTGGAACAAAGGAAGTTTCTGTACCCTCAGTTGGTCTAGATATGATCTTATGTTTGAGACAAGGCATGAAGGTGAATGCCTGAGAAATCCTACCTTCTAGGAAACTTTTCCAGAAATAGAGATAGATTACCTTTTTCACTGAAATTTCTATTTGGCTGATTTTTTTTTTTTTTTAAAGAAGATGTTGGGGGTAGGAGTTTATTAATTTATTAATTTATTTTTGCTGTGTTGGGTCTTCATTTCCATGCAAGGGCTTTCTCTAGTTGTGGCAAGCGGGGGTCACTCTTCATCGCGGTGCGTGGGCCTCTCACTATCACGGCCTCTCTTGTTGCGGAGCACAGGCTCCAGATGCGCAGGCTCAGTAGTTGTGGCTCATGGGCCTAGTTGCTCCACGGCATGTGGGATCCTCCCAGACCAGGGCTCGAACCCGTGGCCCCTGCATTAGCAGGCAGATTCTCAACCACTGCACCACCAGGGAAGCCCTATTTGGCTGGTTTTTATAGGCTCATAAAAAATTTAGAGCTTAAACAGACCTTCAACATCATCACGTCCATTCATTTTATTTTAGAAATGTGAAAACCACGTCTTGGCATCAGATTTTAGTTGTAAAGAAACCTTAAACCTTATAAAACTTTCCCTTATATTAAAACTAAATGTTTATACTTCACAGGAAATATGGTGAACAGAGTCCTTATCAATGAAAATATATGGATGTCTTTGTGATAACAGTGTATCCCTTAATCTAGTACGAATATTACCAAGAACTTAATGTTTTTATTCAATATTGTAGAATATTGAATGGAACTTTTTAAAATTAAGTATCTTATCTTCAGTATATTAAAATAGTAAGGCCGTTTGTTTACCATGTAATAAGAACAGTTTCATAGTAATAAAGTCTGTGTATGCTTGTTCAGGAAAAGAAAAACAGATCTTTGCTTCCGAGGAGTCCAGAAAGGACACTCATGAATATATGCAAACTTGATACAAGGTAAAAGTAGTAAAGCTTGCGAGGAAACTTCTCTTACAATGGGAAGAGAGTATAAAACTTCTGATCTTTTAGAGACCTAAATGTGATCCCTGGTCGGGGAGCTAAAATCCCATAAGCTGCACGGTGTGGCCAAAAAAATAAGTAAATAAAAATAATAAATAAATAAATAGATACCTAAATGTGAAAGGTAAATCCTATAAAATGTGGAGAATAAAATGTGGAGATTTTTTTTTTTTTTTTTTGGAGAATGTTTTAATGACATCAGGATAAGAAAAGCTTTCTTGAACAGCCTTTTTTTTCCCCTAAAAAGCAAAAGTCATAAGGGAAAACAATTGATATTATAAGACTATATTAGAATTAGTATTTCTATTCAGTGGAAGAGAACATGGAGAAGTAATTTAAGAGATGTATGAAATCTCTTACATCTGAGAGTTTGGGAGAAGACATGTTTATTTACCAGCAGAGAATTAATACCTATAATATATAAGGAAGCAATAGAAATACATTTTAAAAAGGAGAGGTTATCCTAGTGGAAAAATGGGCAAAAGCATTTAGCTGGACAGGTTGCCAAAGAAGAAACCAAAACCTCTTCTTAGTAATTTGTGAATGCAATTTAATAAAAAGATTATCTCCTTATACCAGTCAGTTTGGAAAAAGGCAGATGATATCAAGTGCTGTCGAGAATAGGGAAAACGGAATCCCACCTGCTGTCCTGGTCGGCGTGTGTGCTGATCAGCCCTCCAGAAGCCAGTGCGATTGAACTGGGTGAAATTCGGTCTGTGTGTTGTCCAGTGTCCTGTCCACCCTGGCGGATGTTACCAGAAACATTCTCCTAGCTCACAAGGAGCCATGCATTGCAGGCACCCATCACAGCATTTTGGGTAGCAAAGGGCAAGAGAGATGCCTCAAGGAATGAAAAAACAGTGCATGGAGAACTCAGCATCGACCTCAAGTAATGAGTTGTCCCTATACAGGCACAAGGGCTCAGAAGCATAATGTTAGGTGAAAAAAAAGGCAAACGGAGCTAAGAGACACAATGTGTCTTTTTCAAAGATACACATATAAATAGATAACCATATGGAGAATGAATTAGAAGAATGTATGGTAAATCAACTTGGGTGAGTTAGTATGAGGGAATAGGGATTGCATTGAGGATAGAAGATGAAGAAGAGGATGATCAAAGCAAACACATACAAACACAGGAACAAACATACAAAAAACATAGAGTGACCTTTCATAGACCAACAATAAGTGTTTAACCTGGGGGAAAATATGCAGATACATTTCTATATTTTCTTCTGTAAAAAATAAGGTAGTTTAACTTTCCATTAATTTAATTAGCTTTGTTTTTTCAACCATTAAAGTAGGACATATCATAGCATGTTTGATTTGGGGACTGACTCTACATTTAAAAAGAAATTGAGCAAGTGTTCAGATATAAACAACATGTGCCTTCAAATAAAACAGAAAATGGATAACACTGTAAATGGGCAAAAAAAGCCAGTGGTGTTACTCAGTTCTTGGTCACTATGTCATGATCTCCCTTAACGGCTGCTAGTTTTTTTTGTTGTTTTTTTTTTTTTTTTTTTAGGTTCAAACTGTTCTGTTTTAGAGGTAGAAATATTATTTCCACATAAATACTATTATCACTCTTAGTGATGTGAGCATCCTGGAGAATTTTAAAGAGATGCCTGGAGTCCCTATACCGCCTGTGGAGAACAGCTGTCACAATGTGCACCACACACATCTGTCCCATCTCCTTCTGTATCTTTATTGGCTTCAGGCTTATTGACTCTTATGAATTTCCCCCCCTTTTCTGGGTTAGGCAATGAGAGTATAGCCATGTTCAGTAATTCAAAGAAATACTTGATATGCATTTTTCAAAAATACTGACTCGGAACTTAGTTTTTGAATCATAATTAACATTTTCATCGGTTCTGCTAACTAGGTCATTGGTGAATATAGAATTACAGATACGTAGGGTGGCGAGGCACCTCTGGGGTCACCTGGTCAAATCGGCTGGCCTGGTTCAGCTCCCTGAACTTGCGTCATGCACCTTCCAAATGAGCACTCTCCTATGTAGAGGAATTTCCCATTTCACAAATTAGCCGGTTCTCTTTGGGGGCACTTGTAATTGCTAAGTAGTTTTTCCAGTTGGCTCTTGTCCCACCTTCTGGAGTCAGGCCAAAAAGGAAAAGTCCAATTTGCAAAGGACAGTCCTTCAGATATTTCAAGATGGCGGTCATGTCCTTCCAAGTCTTCTCAAAAGTTGTAACCATTTTTTGTGTTTTTGGATACTTTACCATCCTGGAAATGCTGTAATTTGGACAACCATAATTTTATAATGTACAAAAAGTGGTGAAGAACAGTCACCCTTCTTAGTCTGGACATAATACATCTGTTAGCACGGCTTAAAGTTGTAATATTTTAAGGGGCCAAGTCACACTTAGACTTCATTGAGAATCAGTGTAGCATGTGGATCAAGGCTTTGGACCTGGAGAACCAAGGATCTCGCCCTGTGTTGTGTCACACACTATTTGTGTGGCCATAGGTAGGTTACCTAAGCCCTCCTCCCAGTTTCAGCTGCCTCGTCTTTTACTTACAGATTCTGATATTACTACGTTGTAATGTTAGAGTATTGAGCTGAGTGATACCTGTAAAATGCTTAGCACTTAAACTGATGAAGAAGAGGTGCTCTAGGACTGTTCGCCACTAATTTGTAGTCTTCTATGCATGTTAGGGTATTAAGCTTCAGTGTCTTGATCCTGGACCATAAAATATTTTAACTTGAGATTAGGACTTTTTCATTTATCCTGATTAAATTCTACCTTTTAATCTTTAACCCAGTGTTCCAGCATCGTGAAAATTCATCGAATTCTTTCTGTCTTCCAAGTAATAGCTATCCTTAGCCAAATCACAAGTTAATAAAAAAGTCATTCGGATACTGTAAGATAACTCTCTGTCATTTGAAATAGTAGATACTGTTTCCATGTTGTCATTAAGTATCAATCTATATCTAGTGTTACTCTAGTAAATTTTTAAGATGTTGTCTGAAGGACTTCAGCTGCAGCTGTCTACAAATATTTTTGAAACCTTAATGCAGGCCAAGCATTATATTACATTACGAGTCATATTCTAGTAGAGGAGGCTGGTGTTAAAACAAATTATTAAAAGCACTGTGATGCACACCTGATAAAATGACATCATAGAGAACATCTGTTCTAAGGAACTAGTGAACAGCTTCTGGTGACTCTACCTGGATTAACTAAGGTCTGCTTTGCAGAGTTGGCCACATCTGGATAGGTCTTAAAGAATGACCAGGAATGATGAGAGTTAGAAGGGCATTCCGGGATACTATGAACAGACTTCTCAGATGCTTGACTAAAGTCCAGAAACATTGTTTTCACAGAATTCGCTAGTTCTTCCAGTGCTCATACATCTATCAGAAAGACAAAAGGTCTGTATTAGGGGACTTGTGCTTTATGACCCAATTTTGGAGCCTAGAGATCACCAGTAATTTTTCAAATGCTTTCCAAACACCTCTGCAAATTAACTCAAATTTTATTCACCATCTATTCTCTACCTGGCAGCTAAAAATAGATGAAACAGGTTCCTGGCTTAGCAGAAATAGTGAAAGATCCTCCAGCACACCAAGTAAAGAGAAAGAAGAACAATTTTGCATGACTTTTAGATTAAAACACCAATGGGTAATTTGTGTATGTGTGTAAAACTCTTCTTATGTTTTTACTTTCCTATTTACATAAAACTTATTGCATAGTCTAGAGCAAGTATTTCATTTTATAAAAAGCACAAATGACTGTATTTTTGTGGGTGGCTATGGGTGTCATGGCTTCTTCTATCAAAGGTAGTGCTAATCTTGCTGTCTTTGCTTTTCTAAAAAGAGAACATTAATTACACAGTGGCAGCCACCAGAGACAAAGTCAACGTGTCTAGCAAACACATTCCAAGACCCAATTACTTAACAGCTTGTTAAGTGGCTTAAATACCCTGACTCTTCAATTTGTGGTCGTTGATGGAATATAATTTTGTAATTAGCAATGTGTACATTCCTAATATGATAGTGTTTTATACAATCTCAGTGAATTATGTAAATGTCTTACCTGTAAGCTTATATTTTAGTTTTTACCTAATTACTCAATATCACACATGCTATAGTGTTCACTTTTAAGACAATGCAATTAAAAACTTTAAGCAAGGGCTTCCCAGGTGGCGCAGTGGTTGAGAGTCCGCCTGCCGATGCAGGGGACACGGGTTCGTGCCCCGGTCTGGGAAGGTCCCACATGCTGCGGAGCGGCTGGGCCCGTGAGCCATGGCCACTGAGCCTGCGCGTCCGGAGCCTGTGCTCTGCAACGGGAGAGGCCATAACAGTGAGATGCCTGTGTACTGCAAAAAAAAAAAAAAAAAGTTTAAGCGAGGTAATAAGGAGGCCACGACAAGCAATCAGCTTGAAATATGCAGTCAAATGGAATAAGAGGTAAACATTACTGAGTGTTTGGGGGAACAAAAGGCTTGGGTGGAAGAAACGTGTCCTTTTTCTGTGCTTGCAATGGGGAAACTTTCTAACCAATGCTTTCTTAGATTTTAGTTGGGTTTCGTTTCCATTAGGGCCTCAAAGTTTATTTCACATGAGGTATCTGATATACCTAGTACTTTGTATTCAGTCTTTTAAAGAGGTATTAAAATGATAATACCATTCTATACTGGTCAGCAGAATATTAAAAAATATATGTTTTAGAGTATCTGGATGTTCTTTGTCTTCAACTGTATTACTAGATTTTTGCTGTGTACTCATACTTTTTCTCACTTCTTGATATTACCCAATGCTTCTTGCTCTAAGTGTCAATGACTCTAAGCCCCTGGTCATTTGCAGCCCTGGTCAGAGATGACTGACCTTCTCGGAATTGTGTCTATAACAAAAAACAATGTCTGTGGTGGAGAGGGGATGCCAGGGAGTGGTCTAAGGGCTACTAATGATTCATGATTGGATTATTGTGAGGTCCATTTTGACTGTCTAGCACTTTTGTATTGTATCTAGGATTCTGAGTGTGATTCAGATAAAATTCTCAAGGCAGTGGGCTAGTAGCAAAATCCTCAGATAGGATTGGTCTATCTTATTTCATAAGTTTCTTGGGGTGGCTGGTTGCTTTCCACAGTGGAATCCCCTCAAACGAAGAGGTGGAGAAAGATAGATTGACTCTCCCTAACATAGATGAGGATAGTTCTTTCTTTCACGACGTCATGAGCAAGAACTTGAACTCTAAAGATAGAAACCGAGAGACGCCAGGTCTTTGAACAGACCCATCAAGAGTTGGACACCAGTGATATTAGTTGAAGAGACTGTTAAGTTCCCGTTGCAAAGTTCTTGTTTGTTTGTTTGTTTGTTTGTTTAAATCTCATTCCTGAAGTTATCTCACCAGTCTTCTCACCATCCTTGTTATTGGTCCTCATCCTCCCACATCATCACAGAATCCTGTACCACCTTTCATGTCCTCACTTGTGACCCTGCTGCTGACCTTCACCCTGCCTGGGGGTGAGTCTGACTGGTTCCTGGGTGGTCAGTGTATTCATATCCACCTCCTCCTGTGCTAAAGCTGCACTATAAATCTGAGCCTCGTTACTTCAAGGGAACTGACTCCTACTCTTGCTAATATTTCCCCCCCTGTATTCCATATTGCTGAAAGAAGCTGCGTTAACTTTTATATTCCCTTCCTTTCTTTGGCAGTAGCTGCCTGACTAGAAGATATATCCACAAAGGAAATATCCTAGGACAGTAGAGATGATCATGCTTATGTTCACACAAATGACAGCATTTTCCTCAGAATGTATTAAGCTCTATTCCTCTGGAATATATATTTGGGGTGAAAATAATATGCTTGTAATTTTAAAGTTAAACAAGTAATTCTGGGGCTTCCCTAGTGGCTCAGTGGTTGAGAGTCCACCTGCCGATGCAGGGGACACGGGTTCGTGCCCCAGTGCGGGAAGATCCCACATGCCGTGGAGCGGCTGGGACCGTGAGCCATGGCCGCTGAGCCTGTGCGTCCAGAGCCTGTGCTCCGCAACGGGGGAGGCCACAACAGTGAGAGGCCCGCGTACCGCAAAAAAAAAAAAAAAAAAAAAAAAAAAAAGTAATTCTGTACCTGAATTATCATCTGAAACATTAAATCAGTATCTAAACTCTGCAGCAAACACCTGTACTATTAAATTTTTTTGTTAGACTTATTGAAGTCTAATTTACTAAATCATAAAACTGAACAATTTTAAGGATGTAGTTTGATGAGTTTTGGCAAATGCATTCGGTCATGTAGCCACCACCACAAGCATGACTGGAAACCTCCCCATCACCCTGAAAAGTCCTCTTGTGCCGCTTTGTCATCAGTCCCCTCCTCCCCCTCCCTCTGACCCCTGGCAACCATTGATCTATTTTCAGACACTGTATTTGTGTGTTTTCTGGAAGTTCATGTAGATAGACTCAGAGTACTTAGTCTTTGGTGTATGATTTCTTTTAATTAGCAAAATACTTTCAAGATTCATCCATGTTATTGAGTGTATCAGTGATATGTTCCCTTTTATTTTTGAATAGTATTTTATTGTATTTGTTTATCCAATCACCAGTTATTTCCATTTTTTTGTGATTGTGAATAAAGCTGTTATGAACGTTCAAGTACAAGTCTTCATATGGACTTGTTTTCATCATCTTGGATAGATGCATAGAGGTCGAATTGCTGAATCATATGTTAAGTGTATTTATTTTTTAAGGAAACCACCAAACTCTTTTTCGAGTGGCCCTCCCCTTTTGCTTTTCCATCAGTAGTTTGGGAGCTTCCATTGCACTGCATCCACACACAGTATTATCAATCTTTTTCATTTTAGCAAATCTAGAGTTTGTTGTAGTATCTCATTTCTCCAATGACTAACTATGTTGTGCATCTTTTCATATGCATATTTATCACCCATATATCTTCTTTTTTTAAATGCTCAGTCAAATCATTTGCTCATCTTTTTAATTGAGTTGTTTGTAATATTGCTATGATTGAGTCATAAGAGTTCTTCATACACTCTGGTGACAAGTCCTGTGTCAGATGTGTGTCCTGCAGATATGTGATTTCAGTCTGTAATTACTTTTTCATTTTATTAACAATGTTTTTGGGAGAGCAAAAGTTTGCACTTTTGATGAATTCCAATATATGCATGTTTTTATTGTGTAGTTCATTTGTGTATGTCATTTTAAAGAAATCTTTGCCTAAACCATGCTCACAACAATTTTCTCATACTATTCTCTACAAGTTTTATAGTTTTAGGTTCCATATTTAAGTCTATGGTTCATTTAATTAATTTTTAATGGCATGATATAACGGTAGGATAGAGATTGATTGTTTTTCCTTTTTTTATTTTTGCATATCATTTCTTAATTGTTCCAACACCATTTGTTGAAAACATTATCCTTTCCCCATTGAATTGGAGGGACCCTTTGTTGAAAATCAGTTGACTGTGTATATGTGGTCTTTCATTACAAGTTTTAGACAAAATGCACCCCCCACCAATCATCCTAAAAAAAAATTTGGTGGAAAGAATTTTTGAGGATAAAGTCCCTTTCCTATGAAGATGAGAAGTAAGAAACAAAGGACATACTGATTCATAGCTATTTTGTAAATGTCATTGATTAATTTTTTTATGCTCTAGCAATTTCAGCCATGTGGTCATTTCTCTGCATGCTGTTTCCAATGCATGTTATTGAAGTTAATTGTAGTTTTGTGTTTTGTTGTTGCTGTTAGTATTGCTGGATTTTTTGTTTGTCTTTGCTTCTAAAAATAGTAGATTACATGCACTTTAAGTACACACCTGGCATTCAGTAGACTCTAAAAAGATGTCAGTTGAATGAATGCACAATTGATAGATCCAGGTTTATCAATGGTAGTTATATCTTTGAATTTTATTTTGGAATTTTTTTTTTGTCAAGATTTGGAACACCTGCAAATTTCGGGGAGAGAAAAGATCTATCATTGCAAAGTTCCTCCTGTTAATTTTCCTTAACTGGAGAAAAATCATTTTGTTTTATTTTCCTTTTCTAACATCTTCTGAACCAAAATCACAAAAACCACTTAAAAAATTACTGTTAATAAATATAAATTTTTCTGAATATTCTTGCTCCATTTCTTTCAAGTCTCCTTTTAATTTTATATTTGAAATTACATCTGTTTAACAAAATTGCATCTGAAATTAAATCTCTTTAACAAAATACAACCTACACAGTATATTTTGTCAATGACTAAAATGTCACAGTTGTCACTAAGTATTAAAAAGAATTCCTTATGTAAATGAAAACAGTAGTTCAATATTTTTATTCATCCCTAGAGATAGATTTCACATTTGTGCCTCTTTCCTCTTAACAAGCCAGTTGATATGAGCTATTTCTTTAGTTAAAGGAGATGGCTTGAGAGTTCTCATATTTCTGAGTGTTCAGTCTTCATCAAGACATGATCTTTTTCCTTATCCTATAAATTGCTAATATAGTATTCTCCATACCATTCCTACCTAATTTGCATAAGATTTTTTCCCAAATATATACTCTTTTTGTTACTCCTTGTTATATTTTCTTTCACTTTCCTGACTGCCAAGGGTTTTTTTGTTTGTTTGAATTCATTCCTGAACCCAATTCATATTATATTTTCATCCATATTATTCCTACACACACAGACACACACACACACACACACACACAGGAGTAAACACAATTTTGCACCAAGAGAACTCATCCAGTTCTAAACTGGTGGGAACTGAACAATATAGTTCCCTCTTCTCTTTTAAATCTGAGCTTAAATTCTAACTCTTTAAAAGATCCTCTTGTTATTCTAGATCACAGTGACTTAATGAATTTCTCCATGCAGTTACTCAAATGTGTAATTTAAAAACTGTATTTAATTGTTATTCTCTGTCTCTTCCAATAAAATGGAAGGCAGGGAGGGACCATTTCTGTCTTTCTGGGTTTATATCCCCACCACAGACTTGTGCTAAACTTCTAGTCGTCACAGGAAAGGGACTTTATCCTCAAAAATTCTTTCCACCAATTTTTTTTTCTAGGATGATTGGCATGGGGGGTCATTTTGTCTAAAACTTGTAATAGAAGACCACATATACACAGTCAATTGATTTTCAACAAAGGGTCCCTCCAATTCAATGGGGAAAGGATAATGTTTTCAACAAACGGTGTTGGAACAATTAAGAAACGATATGCAAAAATGAAAAAGGAAAAATAATCAGTCTCTATCCTACCCTTATATCATGCCATTAAAAATTAATTAAATGAACCATAGACTTAAATATGGAACCTAAAACTTGTAGAGAATAGTATGAGAAAATTGTTGTGAGCATGGTTTAGGCAAAGATTTCTTTAAAATGACATAAATGAACTACACAATAAAAACATGCATATATTGGAATTCATCAAAAGTGCAAACTTTTGCTCTCCAAAAAAATCTTTGTCTGTGAAAACAGAATAATAGATCCTCTCTGGGGATCCAATGAGATCTTATCTTAAAGCCTTTGGCACTGAATCTAACACATAGTAAGTACTCAATGCATGAAGTGTGGTCCTAATTTCACTTCTTTACCAGCCTATAAAGAAATAAATATAATCCAGTGCAAATTTATCAATGCATTCTTCTCCTGACTTGGCATTTTTCCCTCTAAAATGAAGAGCAGTCTGCCTGGAGGTTAAAAGTCTCATACATGTATGAAGGAAGGAATATTTCCACTGGAAAATTTTCAAAGAACAACTGGGTAATTTAAGTTTCTCGTTCCGTGGGAGCAGTTTGCCGGTAAATATTCTCCTTATGCTGCCAGAAAGAAACCTGTCATTCTGTTAATGTGACTTTGAAGGACATAGTCATTGGAGACTGAAAATAGTGGAAATCATGCATGTTTTGGAGCAGCATGCCGTTTCAATCATTCTGAAGTTTAATGTGAAAGATACAAAAGTTATTTGCTAGTTTGCTTTTTCTTTCTTTCTAGGTTTTTTTTCTCTTTGATATAATTGTCTCAAATCCATTTTGAAGTAGACAGGCTATACATAAATGCTTAAGAAGATATGGTTGTATGAGTGTGGGGAAGCTTTCAGAACCATGCTTTTGTGGTGACAAGTTTGCCTCTGTGGAGGCCATGTTTTTCTAGAAAACACTGGACAGAGCCATAGTCAATGTTGTCATTTAGCCATTTTAACTGCATGGTCAGTCCAAACAGTTTTGCCATCTAGGATGGTTGGAATGAAACCAAATCAATGGAAATTGTTCAGTCCACCAGCCGATAGGAATACCACTGAGATCTCTATTTATTGACAAGGACTCTTTTCAAGAAAATAGTCAAAACTACCTTTTATTATTACTGTGTTTACTGCAAAATTCATTAGCTGTATTTGCTTTCTATTGATGTTTGATATTAAGCTGGCTAGTCTTATATCTCCAATCAATAGTATATTCATTACGTTTTATGTCAGTAAGAAAATAAGTTCATCTAATTTTTGGTCATTTAATGTAAATCTTCACTTGGGAAATAGAATCTATTCAGTGTAAATTCCTATATACAATCATCATTTTAAAGTATATTGAGAGCTAGAGGAACGAGTTACATGATTCCTTAACAGAATTTTATGTTAGGTAATTATTGGTAAATCTGCAAGAAGATACAAGTGTTGTTCATTTCTCTAAGTAAGCATTATGAATTAAACCCAGTATTTGGGTTTAGTCATATTTACAGACTGTTGAATTTTAAAGAATCCATTTGAGGAATTTGAATTTAGTTTTATTTTGAAACGATGATGAATATTTCATTTTTAACATAGTATATTTTCATTTGTAGATTATATGTGCAGGCCACAGAGGCTTTGGGATAAGGGAAGGAAAAGTGATTAAAGACAGCTTAAAGAACAAGTCAACTCCAGCAGGCAAACTTTCATATATTTAATGAAGCAATCCTTAATATAGGACATAGCCTGGGTCCCTGGGGGATGGGAAGTATCACAGAACAATTTTAGTAGAATCTTTCCATAACATTAGTGCTACAACTCTTTCCCTTTTGAGTCAGACTTTTTACCATGTTCTCTTTTGTTGCATGAAGGAAACTGGGGTGGGTTGATACCTCATGTATACACAGCTAAATAAAATAAGCCATGCCACATTTGTTTGAAAGATATGTTATCATGTTTTTACATTATTTAAGCATATTTATGTAAACTGTACATGTGTGCTATTTACAGTTTTTTCTCAATAAAAAATAGGAATTCCACATTCAAGGAAATCTGTTATCTAACAAAATCTCTAAAAATATAAATGAAACTTCTGGAATGAACACCACATTAATTCTCAATTGTGAAATCAGCTCGTAGGCTACTGGAAAAGTGAAATATTTACATTTGTCTTATAGTTCAAGCAAAATGTAATGATTAATGTAATCAACATGAAATTTGTATTTAACAGATTTTTTTCCTTTGCCAAAATATAATTACTGTTGTTATCTGCCAATGAGGGTGTGTGTGTACACAAACATATATTTTAAAATTATCTTCTAATTATACAAATATGGTAGTCCAAAATCTGATATTGATTTTCCATAGTTTCCTTGATATTGATTTTACATGTTTACATACAGTAGAATACTTTAAGAAAGATATATGCAAGTGTACGCGTGTGTATATGAACGTGTGTACGTATGAGATGCATGCAAGCACTCATCCACGGAACTCCTGGGAATGCTGGATAAATAGCAATGAGCCAGGACTTGGAGCTGACCAGGATCTCTGGCATGAGACAGTGTCAGGCAGACCAAATGTTGGCTAACAGATTGTATTTTCTGTAGCCATAAACAGCTCATCAGGGCCGTACTGGGGCTGGTATGCCCTGAGCACCAGAAGAGCCATTCAGGCATTTGCATTAGGAAACGCTGGGAGTCATATCAGAGCCACTGGGTTGAGTGTCATCTGACACTTGTGCCTAGAACTAGGAACCCAGATAGAGGGGCGAGGATTCATAGTTGACAAACATGGAAACTTACAAGCAGATATTAAGACCTGGACTCAGTGACCTATTGTTTTAAAATGTAAGTTTTAGGGCTTCCCTGGTGGTGCAGTGGTTGAGAGTCCACCTGCCGATGCAGGGGACACGGGTTCGTGCCCCGGTCTGGGAGGATCCCACATGCCGCGGAGCGACTGGGCCCGTGAGCCATGGCCGCTGAGCCTGCGCGTCCGGAGCCTGTGCTCCGCAACGGGAGAGGCCACAGCAGTGAGAGGCCCGCGTACCGCAAAAAAATAAATAAATAAAATGTAAGTTTTATTAGTATTCAGGTATGGTGAGGCCAGCAGATCAGGAGATGGTTGCCATTGAAAAGTCACAGATCCAGAGAGGCAAGGATGTGCCACATGGTGAGGGGCCTTACCGGGAAAGGCCAGGGTCAGTCAGGAGGCAGAGGGAGTAAGGGGGTAAATGTGGGCAAGAATCTGTGTCGTGTTTTCCATGGGAAGGAACAGGTGAGGCAGGGCAAGCAGGTTTAGGATTGGCTAGCTTCCAGAATAATATCAGGGGGCTGGGGGGGGGGGAGGTGTAGGGGATGCCCCAGCTTGTCTATTTCCTGGCCCTGCCCTGGGGGTGATGAAGGCAAGAGAATATTGACCCTGAGAGTGAGAGCCTAATGGAGGATGCAATGGGGAGCCTGGGCTCTGGACTGGCTCCTTTGCATATGAAAGGCCTGCTCCTTGGGAGGGTCATTTACTATGCCTGGGAGGGGCAGTCTCTCCAGAGGTGTCAAAGCATCAGAATTACAGAAAATAAAAGGGCACGATTCATACACCTATGATACAGAATACTCTGGGGAAGAATCACAACAATAACGATACAGCTGCTATTTTCCAAGTTTTTATTCAAGATGTTGGAGATTTTTAAAATCTAGAAATGCGAAACATCATTGATTACGAATTTCTTTTTGTTAATATTAAAATGCATTTGACACATTATTTTAAATATTTCTTGAAAGCCTATTTAAAAACAAACGTAAAGCTCAATGTTTGGCCGCAAGTTCAAATCAGTATAACTGTAAATGAGCTGTGACACCAAGCAGAGGGCACCCACCAGAGATGCTTCCTGCCTTGTAAGGCAATAGAGCAATGTGAAAAATGGAGGCATATACTATGATGATAACTTCAGAATTCAAATAATAAGATGACTCGTGATGTTCCTCAGTGAAATATCCATATACCTTCCAATTTGGGTGCTCATTCCCTAAGTACCAACAGATGGCAACAGTCGTTGATGGTGAAGGGTTATGACTCTGAGATAAGTGAGGGAATTAGAGAGTCTCAGTTTCTTGTGCAACATTTGAGAAACTGGGATATTTTGATAATGTCATTTTTGTATACTCAGCTAAACCAAAAATACTTACGCCTTCTGTTTGGAGTGTTTAAACTCTACCGTCATGGAAGCAAGTTCAGAAATTTAAAATATATTAATTATGACCCACTTTAAAAGTACAGACAGGTTCTGATCAGCAGAGAGTCTCACACATGGGAATGAAAAAAGACTAAATAATGAATAACCCACTGGATCACAAAGCCCCTGTACTTTCAGACCACACACAGGGCAAGGCAAAGGAAGGGGAAAATATTGAAAATATATTTGGAATCGTTTCAGATTTAGATTAGGGTGTTTAAGATTAAGTTTGTAGTGCCTATAAATGAAAGTCATACACCACCAGAAAAAACCCAGAAAGGAGATAATGGCTTTTTTAAATGATTGTCTATTAATTTTTACAAAATTCTTATTTGGATTCATCTCCTAAAATTACATAACTTACAAAAAAATTGGAGGGCAACGTAGTTTCTGGTTAATTGGTAATATGTTTAGTAGAATTTTATTTTATTTTTCGCAAAATGAAATAAACATTTGAGAGATAAAATAATGTACTGATAAAGTAAGGATGCAAATGATGCCAAATATATGTAGAGGCTCATCTAATTCCTGAGAGATTGCTTGGGTGGTAATCATAGTGTTTCTTGTAACTAGAATAGGCTATAATTATTTGATTATAAAAAAATTATTTATTGTAAATTGTACCACTGAATGAGAATTATTTCTTGTTATTATCAATCTAATGTATTAAGTAGTAATTTTACCAAATGACAGCTATTATCATTTAACTCCAAAATCTGTGAGAGGGGTGTGTGTGTGTGTGTGTGTGTGGTGAATATTGGGTTGTGAAGATGTTTCCTGGGACTAATTAGCAGTATATTGTCAGCAAGGTCTTAAGGAGACAAGTGACCAAAAGCTTTTTGCCTTTTGAGTCTAAACCTGACCTGAACTAATACGATGTATTATTATCATATTAGTTAATACAATGTGCCAGAATTATTTCCCCATAACATTTACGAAAATATTGTTCCCTAGAAGGCATTTGGGAAAATGGCCCATATTCCTCAGCATACCAGTATTACACAGGAATGGAGGTCAAGAGCCATATTTTACTCATAGTCATATTAATGTGTTCTTGACCTAACAGAGCCTAGAATAGCTGCTCAGTAAATGTTTGTCGAGTGATCACATGAAAAATAACTCTTATCCAAGTACACATTGCATTATCCATACTCCATAAATGATAAATGAATGGTGTGGATGAGCTAAAAAAATGGCAGCATGGAAGGCACAACCTGAATCAAGTTGAGAGATTATGACATCAAGTGCCTTGTGGGTGTTAGATGAGATGAGAATGAAATGGTACCAGGGGTCCAGCTAGTGAGAAATGCCCAGGAATTTCTCTCCAGGGGTGAGAAATAATAAAGATGGTCTCACTAGAAGTAAATGAAGGGTCATATTTGACAGACGCTCATGAACTTGGAAATAAATATAGGAAGCAAATGAACAAGAAGAGTCAAAGCTAACATCATGGCTTTGAGCCTGGGGGGCAGGAAGAATGTATTGTTATAAACCAAGATAGGGAAGCTAGAAATAGGAGCATTTGTATAAGGGAGAAAAATACTGTTGTGATCATGATTTTCAGTAACCTTTGGCTCATCCATGGAGGTAATGGACAGTTAGAAATATATTCCTGGGACTTCTGAGGCAAGAGATGGCTGGAAGGGTAAAACACGTAGTTATGATGGATGATGCTTTGGGGGCAGACAAAATAATGGAAGAAATGTATGGAGAAGAATCAATCCTTGGAGGCAGAACGTAAGAGAATGGCTATGTTTAGAAGGAAGCAAGAGGGGACAAAAAGATGGGCAAAAATAAATGGTGTAGAGATAGAAATTAGGCTAGTATGAACATCACGGCCAAGGTACATAAACTGTGTAAAGAAGAGTGGGTCATCAACAGTCAGATGCTACAGACATGAAATGAAGTCTCTCGGGAAGGCAGTCACCCTTTAGAATGGGGAACCCATTGGCCGTGTTTGACAAAGAGTTTCTGTGGAGTGACAATGATAGAAACTCTTGCAGTGGACTAAGATGTGGATGGATGGAAAGAATCGAACGAAATATCTTGCGATGCTTGACAAAAAGTCACAGTAGAAAGTGTCTTAACCAAAAAGGTTGAAGGAAACTACAAAGTGAGCATTTTTGTAGTGAGAGAGACCCAACGAAGAAAGTGAGATTAGGGCTTCCCTGGTGGCACAGTGGTTGAAAGTCCTCCTGCCGATGCAGGGGACACGGGTTCATGCCCTGGTCCAGGAGGATCCCACATGTTGCGGAGCGGCTGGGCCCGTGAGCCATGGCCGCTGAGCCTGTGCGTCCGGAGCCTGTGCTCCGCAACAGGAGAGGCCACAACAGCGAGAGGCCCGTGTACCACAAAAAAAAAAAAAAAAAAAGAAAGAAAGAAAATGAGATTAAATATGAAAGCAAAGTTAGGGGTTAATTGAGCATCCCAGCCCTGGAGGAGCCCAAGCAGAGGGAGGAGAAGAATCTTGGCTGCAGGAGCAAAGAAGGGGAGGCTTCCTGAAGACCCAGATGGATTTTAAAGTACAGGGAAGTAAGAAGTTGCTGCTGGGAGTTGAGCGTCTGTTGAAAGTAGAGGTAAGATCGGAGGGCGTGGAGGCTGGAGAGGTCGTTAGGCCTCAGGGAGACAACAGGGGCTCCTCAAAACTGTCATTCTCCCCTCAGGGTCTTTGGGAAGCTGGGCTTACTGCCTAAGAAGTTCCTCTCGGACGTATCCACAAGGCTAACTTCCTCCTAGAAGACGTTGCTACATCCCACCATCAACAGTGCAGTTCAGAAAGTCAGCTCAACTCTTGTGTTATCTGTTATATTCTTTTTAATGCATTTATATGATGTACTAGAAAGCAAACTTGCTAGCAGTCCATACGTATGGTTTCCAGTTATTCGCCTGTCCCCAACTCATGTAATTGTTTTTGAATTTTGGGGTCTCAGTCTTCCCCGTTTGAAAAATCAAGGGCTGTGAATACATGATTTCAAAGATTTACTCCAATTTGGAATTTTTTTCTGTTTCTAAGAACTATCTCCATCATTTCTAATTTCGGCTTTTAATTGAAGAATGTATAGTCATGCTAAAGTGCTCATTTAGTAGGTGGCCTTACATTATTTTTAAGAATAGAGAGTATTTTAAATATAAACTCAATTAGGATTGGAAAATACTTTATATTGAGTGTCTACATGTTTCCTTAAGTAACGGCGGATGAACAATAACTACTATCCTTCCATGTTTAATAACTGCTATAATTCCAGTTAAATATATCCGAACTTTTTCATATGTTAAATATAACAAATATAGTTACGCTATAAGAAGTAGAATGGATCTCTTCTACATATACTTAATAAATATGAACATTAAATATATTTGAATTTTACTCAAATCCTATATTCTAGTAAAATATATTCAAATAGTAAGAACAAACGCATATGTAGGGCCATTACCCCTTCTAGGTGCTGTGTCTGTATATATACTCATTAATTCTCACGAAGGCACTGTGAGATGGGTACCATTATTCTCACTCTCGAGATGAGGAAACTGAGAAAAAAAGAGGTTACAGAATTTCCCAAGGTCACACTGATATTAGTGCCAGAGCTGGTCTGGCTCCTTCATCTGGACTCTCAACCCCATGCTACCCACTCCCACAAAATGGTGAAACACAGATTTAGATGCCTGCATGCTGTGCCCAGCTGTAGTTCACTGAGTTCACTGCTCTGGGATATTCAATCATGTGACAGTGCCACAATTTGTCCATTCACCCTTTATGACCATTTGAGTTGTTTCTGAGGTTTTGCTATTATGAACAGTACTGTCATGAACGGTCTTGTACATACCCCTGGCTTAATTTATAGTTTCCAAGAGTTTCTCTTCATTATATACCCAGGAGTCAAAGTTCATCTTAATAAGTTAATACTAAATTATTTCCAATATAAACTACATTCCTGTCAGCAAGAGAAGAGATTCTGTTGCTTCACATTTTTCATCACTTGCATTTCTTAATCTTGGTAGACTGAAGTGGAAAAAATAATCCATCAGGTGGTAAAAAGGAAGTCGGTATTTGATACAGAGGCAAAATACAGCTCTAGAGGCAACAGAACTTTCTGTGTTTGAAATCTTGTTTCTTCAGACTTATCAGAAGTCATACCTCAGGCGCAATTTTTAACCTTTCTGAACATTATTATGTACTTTTGTAAATGAAAGATATTTTATTACTCAGTTAAACATAGTCAAAACATAACAGGCAGTCAGTATAAATTTGCTAAAAATGTGAATGATGTGTAAGTAATTGGAAGTATAATTGTACCTTCAAAGGAATTGAAAACAAAAGTATAGAAAAAAAGGCATATTATCAAGCAAGGAATTGAATTTTGTATCAAAATAATAAAACTTTTAAAATCGGCATCCATTTTGTCTTTCTGTACATAAATACATGTATATTTTATATACAGTCTGATTTGTCACTGTGGATGCAAAGATGAACAAGATTGAAAGGAGTTGATAAATCTAATAAAATGGAAATGGGGATTTGGTTGGTGAGTCAGGGGAAGAGGAGGGGTAGCAAAGTTAAAATACCCAGATCAGTTGTTATTGAGCTACAGATACGCACTAACTATTACGAAAACACAGATTAAGGTCTAATCCTAATTCCAGCCCTAACCAGGCTGTGGAAAGTAGGGGAGCAGGTAGGAAAGAGGTGACACAGGAACTGAGACTTCCATGGGCAACAAAGCCTAATTCCTTGGGCTATTTACATATGGTTGTCTCTGGGAGGAGTGTGCATGCAGTATTTAATTCAATCCTGAAGCAATAAGTTGCCTGTAGCAGAAAGAGCAAATTTTTGTATAAAAATTAAATTCTGAGCAGGTCAATTATGATACGTTTGAATGCCCTGATTGGACCTCAGGTTTGGTTAGCTACTTAGCTCCTAGCAGTGGTTTATCTTCTGGATTCTGTATACCATGGTGGTCTTGGTGATATTTTCTTATCTTTCTTTTTTTTTTTTTTTTGTGGTACGCGGACCTCTCACTGTTGTGGCCTCTCCCGTTGCGGAGCACAGGCTCCGGACGCACAGGCTCAGCAGCCATGGCTCACGGGCCCAGCCGCTCCGTGGCATGTGGGATCCTCCTGGACCAGGGCACGAACCCACGTCCCCTGCACCGGCAGGCCGTCTCTCAACTACTGCGCCACCAGGGAAGCCCCTCTTATCATTTTGAAGGAAGCATCAGGGTTTGCTTTTGTCTTCATAAATGTCATAGGCAATTTTAATAAGAAGGACTTTTAAAAAGATTAATTTAAGCTTCCACAAATGACATAGACATACACACACATGCATATGTCTACACAGTTGTGGGAAAGAAGCAAGTTAATCTGTAATTTCATTACTTATACAAGCTACTTTAAACAGGATAATTGCTATATGAATGCCATCTTGACATTAAAGACAACTCCAAAGCAAAATGGATTTTGATTAAGAAATCTTGACATTGGCAAACAATTATTAGAAAATGTCACACAAGAAGTAGGTTGGTACCGTACTCCACAGCCGTAGACCATCAACAGCATCATTCTGTTCAAAGGGGAAAAGATGGGGGAATTACCTGGCAGTCCTGGGGTTAAGACTCCGCACCTCCACTGCAGGGGGCTCAGGTTCGATCCCTGGTCGGGGAACTAAGATCCCACATGCCATACAGTGCGGCCAAAAACCAAAAACAAAAATAAACAACAACAAAAGGGAAAAGGTGGGCTCAAGAGACTGATGTCATACCCAGGACAGAAAACCTGTGACTCTATTGTAAGGTGTTGTTAATTGACCCTTAGAAAACACTGAAAGTTTTTTTGTGGTTTTGTTTTTAGAGATAGGAAGAACCTAGTCTTATTAAGCAATATAATCTTAAAGCCATGCTTTCTAGGAACAGTTTTTCTTTATATTCAAATTTACCATGTAACGTGTACCATGAAAGGATAGGAAGATGCATAGCTGGTATTCAGTGTATTGTGGCATAAATCTGCTTCTTTAGGTCATTAGTAATTTAAATATATTTCAGGAATACTGAATTGTTTAATATTATTTTTTGAAGATGATTCCTTCTGAAAAATTGTGGTTTCTATAAAGACAAAACTTCCAACTCAGAAGGCATGAGAAGTGATATACTGAAAGATAGAGATTAAAATCAAACAAAAAATCGCACTTTCCTATGTTCCTTTTGCCCAAAGTCAACACCGTTTAAGTGATAGAACAGAGTGCCCACCCTCTAATATTTGGGGTTTCCTATCAGAAATGCTCATATATATATATACAGTATTAGGTTTAAAGCTCTATATTTCTACATTTTGTGACTACAGTCTAGGCTTGGTGAATACCTAGAATTGGGACTTATGTCAATAGAAATGAAAAGGATGTGATATTTTGTTCTTAGTGTCAAATGTTCCTTGATTACTTATTTGTATTGGGAACACAAGTAGGAATTACATACAGTCCTTGCCTTCAAAGAGCTCCGAGCTTAGAGAGGACTGGTGGTGAGAGACAAATGTTTATCATACACTGGACTGAGAGTTGGGATAACACATCTGCCTGGTGTTTTGAGCATGTGGTGGTCCCTCTCCTTGGGGGGAGGAGGAAAGCTTTGTATGGCAGTTGACCCTTCAACTAGGCACGAGCTAATGTTTACCGGACTGGAGTGGTGATTGCTAAGGGATTCCTGTAGAAGGAACCGAACCTGCAAAGGCTTGTGAAGCAGGGCTGAGTGTTCACTCCAGTGATGCTGTCTATCATCATAGAGACACCTAGGGTACCCAGGGCCTGCATGCTGAGCAGAGCACAGGAAGAGGAGACCTGGTCAAGGCGTCCACCTCATCTGTTCTGGGTTCAAGAAGACCTTTATCATTGCATCCTGATCAACAGAGTATAAAGTGAAAATACATAGACTCCATGATTAAGTGTAGACTAACAAGGGTGGTCCTAAATCTTGCTTAAAGTGCAATTTTGAAGGTTTTAGAGTTGATAGATTTTGCTGTTAGAGAGACTCTTTCTACTGACTTAGACCCTAGGTTTTCATCCTAACTCTTGGCTCGAAATTGCAGTCTACCTCTAATCTAATTGCTTTAGGTAAAGTGTCTCCTTTCAGCAGACAAGAGCTTCCTTTGATAGCTTGCAGTAGCATTTTTTCCGCCTAAACGTACATGCAGCTAAAGTTCAATAAGGCATCCATGTAGCCAGATCTATAATATGTCATTTCTATTAGAAATATGAATTTATTGCACTTCTTTGAGATAAATAGAACTCTGGATGATATTTTTGAACCAACGTTTTTCCCCTAGGATTGATTTAGGCAACATTCATGATAATAATATTCTATTGCTTAAAAGTTACAGACCATCAGCTAGAACCCTAAGGGTTTGTTTTCATAAGCAGAGGAAGGAAAGTGGCTTAATGGAAGGTGGGTGCCCTTGACTGAGAGGAAAACTCCAGACAGCCCTCTGGCATTAAAATGTAGTGATTTATGAACCTGGGTAACACACTTCACTCCTCTAGACCAAAGTTTCTCACCCTGAAGGGGGAATACTCTTTCTCATGCTTTATTGGGTTGTGGTGAATATCACATTGGTTATCACAGGTTTATCTTTTTAAAGTATTTTAGAATGTTCAGCTATTCTTCTTTTTTTTGGCTTTATTGGGTCTTTGTTGCTGCGCGCAGGCTTTCTCTAGTTGCAGCGCGAGGGGGCTACTCTTCGTTGCGGTGCACGGACTTCTCATTGCAGTGGCTTCTCGTTGTGGAGCATGGGCTCTAGGCACACGGGCTTCAGTAGTTGTGGCACATGGGCTTCAGTACTCGTGGCTTGCGGGCTTTAGAACGCAGGCTCCATAGTTGGGGTGCACGGGCTTAGTTGCTCCACGACATGTGGGATCTTCCCGGACAGGGCTCGAACCCGTGTCCCCTGCATTGGCAGGTGGATTCTTAACCACTGTGCCACCAGGGGAGTCCTGTTCAGCTATTCTTATAAATACATTCTTCAAGATCTTTTCAACTAGACAGTTTGAAATCGTTAGTATTTTGAGATACAATATACAAAACAAGATGTAGCTTTTGAATGTCATTTCCTTGATGGTACAAACCAAATGTTTGTCCTTCCCAAACTACACAAGGCGCTGGGTTTTTGCTTAGGATCCATTTATGAAAGTCACTACTTTCCTTGGGGTGGCTGGGCCTTAGTCAGCTCTGGCCTGGAGACTTTAGTCTGTGCCTTTAGAGGGAACTCAGTGTATGGGGAATGATAGTCGAACTTTGGGTCAGGAACCAGTCATAAAACTCTTCGTCATGAGCACTTATATTGTTATCGTAAATCAACATAACAGATACTAGGACTCAAACCAAATTGCTGTCAAATAAATCAGTTCTAAATTTCTCCTCATGTTTAAAGGAGGTCACTGTGTAGGTTAAAAGATTCTCAATGTGATTTTGTTGGGAGGAAACTAAAATGATAAAAGGCTAATAGAGTCTGGCCAAGTGGAAGAACTTTATTATCACCATGTTGTGAGGTCAAGATCCCAACCTTTGGGGTGGGGTGAGGAGGGTCCTCAGGTTCAGGCCAGACCTTGGCAATTGGCTTCAAACCTAAGGACTCCTGGGTCCAGACCAGGCTTTGTCTAGACACATCTTTCTAGGACTAGAACACAGTCAGACCTTCAGACAAGGTGTTCCCTTCTGTTATCTCACTGGTCAGTGTTGGGCATTATTAATCTCTACTGGACCAAAAAATAAGTTTCAAAATTGTGTCCATCATCAGTATTATGAAATAGACTATTGTTCTCCCAAAGATTCAAGAATGTCATTCTCGCATTAGGGTGTCAGTGATTAATAATTCTCCCTCAGTTAAGACTATCATAGTAACAGAGGGTCAACTGAGATCCACTGATTTGTTTGTTTTTTGTTTGTTTGTTTCTGCGGTACGTGGGCCTCTCACTGTTGTGGCCTCTCCCGTTGCGGAGCACAGGCTCCAGACGCACAGACTCAGTAGTTGTGGCTCATGGGCCTAGCCGCTCCACGGCATGTGGGATCTTCCCGGACCGGGGCACGAACCCGTGTGCCCTGCATCGGCAGGCGGACTCTCAACCACTGTGCCACCAGAGAAGCCCTGAGATCCACTGATTTGGAAGGAAAATTTATACTCTTGAAGAGCGCACATATTCTGTGTTCAGTAGGAAAAGAAATAGCTGCAACCTTAGGTCAACAATTCATAATTCATCAACAAGAAAAAAAAAACCTTCCTGTTTTGTAAGTAAATAGAAACTAAACCATATTGATTTACCGGGGGAGACAATAAAAGTATACGTAAAAACAACAATCAAAGATGAAAAATAAATAAGCAGTACATATACTTTCAGGTAGTGGTCAGTGGTATGAAGAAAATGAAATACATGGGGCAATGAAATTGAGCTTAAATGGGGGAGAGTTGGGCAAGATTAGGTGGGGGAAGACTTCTTTGGATAAGCAACATGTGTGCTAAAACTCAGAGAAAGAGCAGGAGAAGCCAGGTGAGAAAGAATGATCCAGGTAAAGGAATTGATTCAGGGGTCTAAGGAAGAAAATGCCATGTTTGGAGCTTAGCGAAAAGAGGGGACACTGGAAGAAAATAAAGTCAGAGAAGTAGGCAGGGACCAAATCCAGGTGCTCTGTGAATGAGATGCTGCTGCTGCTGCTGCTGCTGCTGCTGATGATGATAATGATAATGATGTTGATGATGATGATGATCATGGGAAGCCATTTGAACATTACAAGCAAAGGAGTGAAATGATGTGATTAAAATTTGGATAAAGCTCTCTGACTGCTCTGTGGAAAATAAGACTCTAGAGGCAGAGGGGAATGGGACAAGAAGGGAAAGAGGGAAACCAAGTAAGATGCCGTTGCAGAAAAGCAGAATAGAGATGATGGACTAGTTGGCATCAGTAGGGATGATGTGAGGTGGAGGAGATCAAGATATAGTTTGCAGGAGAGCAGAGCAAACACATTTGCTGATGTATTTTTGTAGGGTATAAGGAAAAGAATCTGGTCCTGAATCTCTTCTGTTTTTGTCCCCAAGGACTGGATTGATGGTGATCCAATTTTACAGAGATGAGGAAAGGTTGGGAGAAATAAAAAATTCTGTTCTGGTGTGTGAACTTATGAGAATTCTGGTAAACAAATACCCAGTGGAAATGGGCAGAAGGTAGTTGACTAGACTGGTCTAGAGTCAGTGGGGACGGCAGAGCCGAAGATGAAAGCATTGGGAATCATCAGCATATAGATGATGTTTAATGCCTTGGGCCTGGACAAGATAACTGTATGAAATTTCTCCTTCCAGTCATTTGTTTTCTGGGTTTCTATGAATCATAGTTTTTCGGAATTTAACAGAACTCTTCATAGCTTCCATTGCTCTGGGTAGGTTCACATTACATTTAGCATAATACATTAAGTTTGCAGCTCCTAATTCCAGGTTTGTTGCAAATTGTTGATAAAATTCACAAGTGCTCTATTTTATAACAGTGCCCTGGGTTCTTTTCTTATGGTTGTTAATGAGCTTGAGAATTTTTTATAATGCATAGTGTCAACTTTAAGCACATTTCCTTGCATGGGACCTAATTATGTATAAATTTCTGCTTATAGCAGAAGGTATGTTCCTTTTAAAATTGGAGGAGGGTTGATACCTGCTGTGTTCATAGACATTCAGCCCAAGTTTTGAGTTTCTTCTACTTGGGATGTTGACAGTTTGACATGTTTAACAGGTCTGAATTAAATAAAACAGTATTTGAATGAACACAAGGAGTATCGTGGCGAAGTAGATTCATAACTGAGACTGTTGGGCACCTTTCTTTCCGTAATTTTTCACAGGCTTAATAGTCAAATAATAGTAATTTATATCAATTGAATTGCAGTTGATTTTAATATCATCTAATAAAAGACGGTTAAACTTCTAAGTGAATTTATGCATTATAATTAATATGTGTTTGCTGTTTCTTAAAAAATTAAATACTTAAAATTGTGTGATTACTGCTAGAATTATTTTAATAGATCATTTTTCCTTGCCATATTTTCAATGATTTTATTTATTTTAAAATGGGTGATAATTTTATATATGCCAATTTTATATAGAGAGACTGTACTCAAAATACATCTCAAAATATATCTATGCAGCTACCTCAGGGGTCAACTTTGCAATATTAAGTGTGTGATTTAGTTAGTTAGGGCTGCTGTAACAAGGTCCCACCAACTCGGTGGCTTAAACAACAGAAATGTATTGTCTCTGTATTCTGTAGACTAAAGACCTAAGGTCAAGGTGTTGCTTCCTTCTGAGGTTGGAAGAGGGAATCTGGTCCATGATCTTCCCAGACTTCTGGTGGTTTGCTGGCCATCTTTGGTATCCCTTGCCTTGAGGAAGCATCACCCTGGTATCTGCCTTTATCTTCAATGATGTTTCCCCTCTGTGCATGTCTCTGTCCAAATTTCCCCTTTTCATAAGGACACAAGTCATTTTGGATTAGGGGCCACCCTAATGACTTCATTTTAACTTGATTTTATCTTTAAAGATGCTAAAACCAGTTGTGATCACATCCACATGTTCTGGGCACTAGGATGCCAATATGTTTTTTTGGGAGAGACACAATTCAACACGTAAAGATATGTAATCTCCTTTCCTCCCTAACATTGGTTATTTTCCTTAGACATTTTTAGTGAAAAATCTTGAGGATTTTCTAATTTTATCTATATACGTATATCCCTAGGAACACACACGTAGCCCCATTTATATGTTTATAACACATCTGTGAAGCCAGTGTACATCTCCTGCCCTGACCACTTCTCTATGCTCCAAATGTGTATTTCTGCCTGCTTTCTTATCACCTCCAACTGGATGAATGGTAGACATTTCCAGCTTAACATGTTCAAAACAAATTTTTGTTTTCTATCCCCATCCTCTAATGTTCTTCCATCATTCTTTTCCACCTCAGTAAATGATTCTTCTATTCCCCTAAATTCTGCCCAAAGAGCTAAGTCATCCTGACATGTCTCTTTTCCTTATTCCTTTCTTATATCTATTCCATTGCTGTAGTAGTTTCATACTGCTGCTGTGTCAAATTACCACAACTTAGTGGCTGAAAAGGATACACGTTTATCCCACTGTTGTAGTCCACCATGTGTCTCACTGGGCTAAAATTAAGGTGTCAGCGGTGTTGCATTCCTTTCTGGAGGTACTGGGAAGAATAAACTGCTTATAAGTTTATTCAAGTTGTTGGTCAAATTCACTTGCATGCAGTCCTAGCATTGAGGTTTCCATTTCTCTGCTGGCTGGTGGCCGAGAGCCATTCTCTGCTTCTAGAGCCCACCTGTATTCCGTGGCTCGTGACTCCCTTTCTTCATCTTCAGAGCCAGCAGCAGTGGCTTTGAATCCCTCTGACCTGTTCCCTGCCTCATCTTTTGCCTCCTCTATTTTATCTCTCTGGCTCTAGCTGGAGAAAATTCTAGACTTTTAGTCGCTCATGTGCTTAAATTGGACCAACCTGGATCCAGGATAATCTCCATATTTTTAGGTCAACTCATGTGTAACTTTAAGTTTATCTTCAAAGGCGCTCCTTGGTGGAATTTCAATGACTGTTTCAATAACCAGAGCACAGGCATCTTGCGGGGAGAGCGACCCTTTAGAATTCTCCTTTTTACAGCTCCCATGTCCTGTTTGCTCCATTTCAGGACAGTTTTGCTTTTCTCCTTTCATCACAGTAACCATATTCCCAACCACCGTTACTTTTTCTGGATTATCCTCATATCCTCCTCACTGGTCACCCTACATGATTTCTATGAATCATGGTTTATCAGATCCAAACAGGACTCTTTCTTCATAACTTGTATTATACCAGGTGGTTTCACATTAACTTAATATAGTAAGTCGATCTTTTTAAAAACAATGCCTAGATAACCAACAAGGACCTATGGAAGAGCACAGGGAACTCTACTCAATACTCTGTAACGGCCTATATGGGAAAATAATCTAAAAAATGAGTGGATATATGTATACATATAACATTCACTTTGCTGTACACCTGAAACTAACACAACATTGTAAATCAACTAGACGCCAATAAAAATTAAAGCAAAACAAAAAAGTAAAACAATGCCTGTCACATCATGTCACTTAGATCCCTCCAATGGCTCCCTTTAGCGTAAGATCCAAACCTTAAAATGCTCTACAAGGCCCTGTTTACTCCTGTGAAGTCTTGGTCACTTCACCAGACTTCTTTCTTATCCCTTCAAGAAGCCATCTTTGTCATGTATGGTGGGTGTGAATTGTCTGTGATTCTCTGTTAGAATGTGAGAACCTGATCTGTTTCCTTAGTGCCAAATCTTCAGCTCCTACAGCACACGGACATTGGGATTGTTCCACACGTTTGTTTCCCTGTAGAATTTAGGTTGCTTTCTTATGTGTACCTTCATTCCATAGCATGTGAGGCCGTTGCAGTGCTGGGTGCCCTCTCCTTTTCCTGATGAGGAGTTCCCCTTAGACACTATATGTGTTAGGCAAGTCCTTGACCCCCCAAAACTTGTAGCTTGGGCTTCCCTGGTGGCGCAGTGGTTGAGAGTCCGCCTGCCGATGCAGGGGACGCGGGTTCGTGCCCCGGTCCGGGAGGATCCCACATGCCACGGAGCGGCTGGGCCCGTGAGCCATGACCGCTGAGCCTGCGCGTCCGGTGCCTGTGCTCCGCAATGGGAGAGGCCACAACAGTGAGAGGCCCGCATACCGCAAAAGAAAAAAAAAAAAGAAAAGGTGAACTGTAAGCTATGTGAGGGTGGAGCCACGTCTGTGTATTTTACCACCCTTCAGAATAGTGCCTGGAGCAAAACAGATGTTTAATAACTATTTGTTGAATGAATGAATGAATGAACGAATAAATGAATGAAAATCAAAACAAGAGCCTTCTCAAATTGAGAGATTTCTCAACTTTATTGAGCTATGTAATAGACTTCTCTACAATACTTGTCATCTGTCGTAAACTCAACCTCCGTCTACATTGGCTTTTATTTTTAGGGAAAATAATCTTCCTGGATTTTATATTTTACATTAAAATCATGTGATTATGTAAATCAACCATACTTCAATAAGAAAATAATAATAAAAGAAGAAAATAAAATAAAATCATATGATTATGAAGTGGAATGCAGGACCTCTGTAATTAGCCATTAACCATGGATTCCTTTGGGAATCCAGTCTATTTCAAAGCAGGTACTGGCAGGTAATCTTGGTTACTTAAGATCAGGCAAGGTTTTTCAGGAGTCCTAAGGCAGCACATGAAGTCCTAACAGTAATACCAACAAAGGGTAGCAAAGTTGAAAACCATCAGCTGCTGCAGCTGTGACATTTACAGTTATAATGGGGATAACTAATTATGTTTGTTACATGGTATGGTTCATGGTAAATTTGTATTCTTTGAATCTGTTTTAAAACTAGAATTGACAACTTTCATATTGCAAGAGTAGGTGGCCTCTTTTTTTTTTTTTTTGCTGTACGCGGGCCTCTCACTGTTGTGGCCTCTTCCGTTGCGGAGCACAGGCTCCGGACGTGCAGGCTTAGCGGCCACGGCTCACGGGCCCAGCTACTCCGCGGCATGTGGGATCTTCCTGGACCAGGGCACAAACCCATGTCCCCTGCATCGGCAGGCGGACTCTCAACCACTGCGCCACCAGGGAAACCCCTGAGTCACATATTTTGATCATGAGTCATTTACCCTCGGATTCATATTTATATCCGTGTGTCAGTATTGGATAATGAACATTTATGGTCCCAATATTTGGGATTTCCTGAAAGTAGGAAGGAAGTAGCAAGTTGATGCATTTTTGAGCCACTTCTAACTTTGGAATCCTCAGCACGTAACTCAAGTATCCATTCAATTGCAAGAGAATGCGATCAGCATGTCAGAAGAAGCTCTTTGAGATTCCTTTGAGACTCCCATGCATATATATAATAAGACCCTTAAGAGACTGGGTAGTCATATCCACGTGCCATTTCTCATCAAAACAATAAACCTCGTGGCTTTATGAACCTCAATAGAAAGGCTAAATTATATTTCATTGAACCCTTTTCCGTTGCTCTGATTCGTCACTGAATCGTACTCCCAGGCATAATTCTCACATTTGATCCACACCAACCTCATAGGTAAGTAGGGCTTCCAGCCTTTTTGGGTTTTAGGAACTAGCAAAAATAAAACAAAAAGCAAAAAATCCTTTGACAGCCATGGATATCACACTTTGGGGAAAAACACTGTATCTGGTAAAAGCTGTTGTTGGCAAGTTCAAGATTCCATTCATGATTGGGGATAATGAAAACAAATTGCAAAAATGTCATTAAATAAGTACTCAGATATGCTGATACCTACAAAAAAGTTCTAGAAGACACAAGCTTCCAAAAAAAATCTGTTAGAAATAAAATACCTGTTTGAGATAAAACTTGCCATGATAAGTAACTTTTCTCGTTTAACACTGTTTCTTTCAGTTTTCCAGAAAATACCCCTGTGGTTTCATGATCTACTAAAGCAGAATTTCCATGCACATTTTAGTTGTTATTACAGGCACTGTACTTACCTTTGATATTTATAAGCCAGTCCTTAGTGAATATTAACTTTAATGAATATTAACATTTTTACACTTGCCTTTATTGATAAAATGTTTTGGTTAAGTCCTGTACTTTTCATAAATTTTCATGGTGAGTGAAGATATGTTTTTTTCAGCTCTTGGTCTTCAATCCATATATGAAAAGGCTATAAGTAATAGACACTTCTTCTCTCTCCTTATCTTTAAACCATCCCCTAGGAGGCTAATAAAGGAGAAATTGAAATGTGTTTCCTTTCACTTAAAGAAGTACAGCTAAGTCATTCAAATGTAAGAGAATAAGAGATATTTAAATTTCTGTATACAATATTGATCTTAATGACCTTTGAAATGGTCCACAAAACCCTCGTTGGTGAAGGATTACTTAGGTAGACTGGATGGGGGGTAGCTCCCTCAGGAATGTGGCTTAATATAGTAAGCTGGGGGCTGGAATTTCTCCTCATCAGAGCCTTCTTCCTTGGTAGGGGGTAGGGAGATGGATAATCCAATTCTTCATTGCTGTGCAAACCCCATAAGAACATGATGCTGTTGTGGTTTGGGGGCAATACTCTAGGAGACAAACTTAAACCTTTGCAAATAGTGATAGGTATCGTCGTGGTTAATAACACCAGTTCTGAAGTCAAACTGCTCAAGTTTATACACAGGTTTCATTACTTAAAATCTGTGTGAGTTGGGGCAAATTTTTTAATCTTTCTCAATCTCTTTTCTCATCGATAAAATGAGATTTAACTTGTTCCATTTAAATGTGTGCAGAAACAATGGTAAAATTCCACTCTGTGCTTAAATGGCTTTTTATTACAACAAAAAAGACAACTCTTCCTTACCCCACGAGGATATGGACTGAGGCAGTTACAGGGCTGTGGGAAGCGAGCCCTCCTTGTTGTCCAGTGGTGAGTTACCTACCCAATAAAAGGCCAGCTTTTCTCATCTTCATTATTTTTTTAAATATGCCCCAGTCCAGAGTGCTCGATTGTGAATTAAGGGAAGCACATGGGCTTCCCTGGTGGCGCAGTGGTTGAGAGTCCGCCTGCCGATGCAGGGGACATGGGTTCGTGCCCCCGTCCGGGAAGATCCCACATGCCGCGAGCGGCTGGGCCCGTGAGCCATGGCCGCTGAGCCTGCGCGTCCGGAGCCTGTTGCTCCCGCGTACCGCAAAAAAAAAAAAAAAAAAAAAAAAGATCAGTGTGGACTTGTGTAGGCTAGCTCCCTGCCCTGCCCCACACACATCCAAGCCCACCCTAGGGCAAAGAATGAACTTACAGAGCGTTCTCAGGCATCCAAGAAATGGAACAAATACACTATAATTCAGATTATAGTGAAAGATTGCTGAGGAAATATTTAAATATTGCTCTCAGTTAAAAAAAAAAAAACAAACTTCAGAGAAACAAATAAAAAGCACAAAAAGGACACTAGAGTCCTAAAGTTAAAGGAACACCAGCCATATTGAGCCTGTTCATCCATGTGTAATCCGCATCTCCATGACAGAAGTCCCAGTAGCCACTGTCCTCTGTATCTTAACTTCCCACACAGTTAAATCTTAGAAGTGAGAGGACAGAATGTTCCAGGCTAAATGTAAAAAATCGTGCTAATACCCAAGGAGGATGAATATCTTCTACAGGGAATAATTATAACAAAATACTTAGAGTTATGACTTGATGTATTGAAATGTATGTTTTCAAGAATTTCCTCATTTTTTTAAAAACACATCCTTCTGATTTCTTTGAACTCTAGTGTTTTTTTTTTGCAAAGAACTATTTTTAAAGTATTCCCTTTGGCTTGTGTCTTAGCCAGACACATTGTGGGAAGAACTTAAAATGCTTAGTCATGTGCGTTTTCTTATTGGTATTCCTGAGGTGCCTCGGCCTAGGGCAGTGACATCATACCTAACTTTGGCCAAAGGGACAGGGCTCACTGTGTTTTGAGAGAGTATTATTCACGATCACCACTTTACAGAAATGTTAAAGAATATCACATAAAGACATGAGCTAATTATGCAAAAACTCAAAACAAAAGCTACTTTTAATACTGGGAGATGAAGACCCAATAATCTTTAGTAGTCAGGGAAATTGAGTTATTTCTTAGGAGATAGTGCCTCAGATATATGCTTGAGATATGAAAAAGGGTAAAATAAGATAGACATTTTCCATCTGCGTTCTGCCATAAGGAAATTTAAAATGTTGCATCATTCTGCCAAGGAGTATGTTTGTGTGTGTGTGTGTGTGTGTGTGTGTGTGTGTGTGTCTATGCGCAGGCTTGTGTGAGAGACAGAGAGAGAGAGAACTTTAAAAATGAGGAATTCTGCTTTTGTTATTACTAGTATTTGGAAAGCATGTATACTCATTGTAAAACGGTTGCATTGTGGCGTTTTAGGAGTAGTCTATAGAGCAGATGTGTTTCTACCTCTAATTAATTAATGCATGAAAAAGATTGTGTTCTAAATTCATTCTCTTGCAGTCTTTGCAAGCATGTATTCAGTAACTGGAGATTCCTGTGTTCAGGCTTTGTTTATGCCTAAAATATAAATTTATATGAATTTCATGGATTGACAGTGTACAACATCAGGGATGCCAGGGGTTTGCTGAACTATAACCGGATGGTCAGTACACATTCTATGTGAGAAACCAAGAGTGCTTTGAATACAGTGAACTTAATTCCATACCAGAGGAGAGCCCTGAAATCCTTCTGTCTTAGTCCATCATTGTATGAGCTTTAATTTTAGGCAAAGAGTGAAGGAAGGCAAGTGTCTTGCTCAGTGTAAAAGGTCACACATAAGAGGGCATTTGCCCCAATAGGGCAAATGAGAACCAAAGTATGTTTTGTTAATGGGATTTAGTATAAAGATCCTACACTCCTAGTTAGAGGGTTCAAATTTACACCGATTCACGAATATGAGCTGGTGTGTGAAGGTATGTATTTCCAGCCTCTGAGTACGGACAGTCCTACTTCTGAGTGTGTCCCACACCAGGTCACCAGGGTTTAGCTGCAGCAGGCGCCATGGCAGTTTCGGTTTTATTTGAGTCGTTGTCACTACCAGCGCCCTGGGCAAAAGGCCAGCGTTGTTTGTTTGAGTTCCTTCCTCTTCCTTTCCTCCCCTTCTTTCCTCGCCCACGTCCTGCCATCCATTCTGGCCATGGACAGCAGAGATAACTGCAGACTACAAATGAAAAGCTGAACTGGCTCTAAAAATATGACTCCTTGCAACTGTTTAATTGCAAAAGAATCTTTGTGCTAGAGCTTCACCATGCCCCTCAGAAGGCCTACTCAGTAATTTGGCTGTCAGTCATTTGTAATTTTATACCTTAGAGTCTGGAGGGATAATAAATAGAATTAGCGTTTTCTATTGGAATGCTGATTGTTAGAAAATGAAAAGCCAGAATTTCCAGAAGAGCCTTTACAACGTCTCTTCAAGAGATCTGGTTTTATCAAAATAAATCAATAAACTATTCATAGTAAACTTATTTAAAATCACCACGAAGTCTGTCACTTATTTATGTTAAAGCATTCCTGTATTATTGCTACTTGTTCTTCTTACCCTGCTGTCAGTATTAGTAGGTAAAAATAGCCAGGATGTTAAAATGCAGTTTCTTTCTTTTTATGTGGTCTGAGAAATTGGATTATTTGCCCAAAAGAACCACAACATAGTGAATTATTTTAAAACGGATGATAGTACACCAAATAGTGAGTCCTTCATTCTTTGGTTCTACTTTTATTTTGTAAGACTTAAAAAATCTTTTATTTTCTTTTAAAACAAAATTGGTAAGGATATTGCTGGAAAACTATAAGGTTAAAATGGTATTTTAAAAAAATCGAGCACGTTAGAAGGTAAATAATATTCCTGTTTTCATGCATGCCTATTATAATGTCCAAATATCTGGGATTGAAGATAACTTAGGGTTTTATTTTTTAAGTATAACATACATACAAAAAAGAGCATATGCCATCAGGTATAGCTTGCTCAAGATGATGTGTGTAACACTCGACCACGGTACTGCATTTGGTTATTGGCTTATTTTCTTTGCTAAATAGCATTTCACTGTGCACATATAGCATACTATATCCATTCTTGTAACTGGGCATTTCAGTAGTGTCCAGTGGGGGCTGATATTAATATTGCTGATATGAGCATCCTAGGTGGTGTCTTCTGATGCAGTTAAGAACATTTCTGTTGAGTGTATATATGAAAGAATTTCTGGGACACAGAATATGCATAAAAAGAGCTTTAAAAGAGGTAGAGAGAAATCAAATTTCTGTTACCATTTTATATTCCCACTCACAGTCTATGAAAGTTCTGATAACACCCAATATTTGCCAATATTTGGCATTTCCTTTCCTCTCTCTTTTTTATTTTAACCCTTCTGATGGTTATGTATTGACATCCCATGAAAGTTTAAATTTCATATCCCTTGTGAGTAATGAAGTTGTTCATCTTTTCATTTGTTTATTGGCTATGTGGATATCCTGTTTTATAAAGTGCTTGTCCAAGTATTTTGAAATATATGTGTGTGTGTGTATACACACACACACACACACACACACACATATACACTTGTATATACATACACATGCGCATGCACACATACACAGAATACAATATTTTCTTCCATTACTGCTTCTTCACTTTTTCAGTGAAGTCTTTGATAAACTGATTTCTCCAATTAATATGGCCCAACTTATACCTTTTTTATTCTTTTTATGGTTAGCAATTTTTGTGTCCTGTGTAAGAAAGCCTTGGCTACTGTAAGGTCATACATGTATTCTGTATTTCACTTTCAAAGCTTTATTGTTTAATCTTTCATATCTAGACCAGCACTTTTCATGGAATTGATTTTTGCATATTTTTGAGATGGGAATCAAGGTGCATTTTTTCACCATACAGATATCCAGATGAAAGCACCATCTTTTCCACTGCATGGCAGTGTCATCAGCCTCATAAATTAGGAATATGTGTGGCTTGGTGTCCAGATTCTCTCTTGTTCCACTATTCTGTCTCTCCTTACGTGGACACCACATGGTACTAATTGCCACAGCTTTGTAATGTGCCTTCTTATCTGTTAGGTTCAGCCTTCCAGATTTGTTTCTTTTCTTCAAGACTACTTGCTCTTCTTGGCAACTTGCATTTTCATGTACATGTTAGAATCCACTATCCATTACCTCAGCCTCTCCCTGAAAGGAGAGGCTGTATTGGAATTGTGTTAAATCTATCAGTTAACCCAAGGAGATTGAAATCTTTACAGTATTGAATCTGTCAATCCATAAACACAGTATTTCCCTCCAATGATTTGGGTCTGCTTTAATTTCAACAGTGTTGTTGTTACCACACTCAGGTTAGGCAGCTTGCTGCTCAAAAGCCAATAAACGAGGGGCAAGTGTCAGTAGAAAGGAAAGATGCTCTATTCAGAAAAGCCGGCAATCTGGGGAGAAGGTGGACTCATGTCCAGAAACCAACTCTGAAGATTGTGCTCAGCCATGACAATTTTTAAAGGGAAAAAGGGGTGACAATCTCAGTTAATCATTAAGGTAGGAGGTCGGATTCTTCATCATCTTTCCATTGCATGCAGACCTGCTGACTTCTCCTGATCTTCCTTTGGATGCTTTCTTGCCTGCATGGTCTGCCTGCAGATCTACTAAAGGGGAAGCTGGGAGTGTAGAGTCAGACATTCTTTAACTACTTAATTCTTCATTCACTCCTCTAATCCAGGGAAGGAATCAACAGGTTAGGCAAGGCATTGTGTACATTCAGTAAAGCAAGAATCAGGAGCTAGCCTAGTGATCTCATCTTTATGATGAAGGTCTGAGGAAAACAGGGATGAACAAACAGAAAAGGGGCAGAGGAGCTGCTTACATTGTGTAGTGTTTAGTGTGGAGGTCTTATACCACTTTCACAGATATGTTCCTAGTCACTGGATGTTTTTCTATGATATTTATATATATATGATTATTGTTTTAATTTCTTTATTGCTAATGTACATTAAAGAAAATTGATGTATTTTTACATTTCCGTTTTGGTTTTACTCTATTGCCTAAGACCTCCAGTATGGTGTTAAGAAGTGTGGTGATAGCAGTGAATGACATTTCATTCATATTTAAGGAGATGTTTTCAGTATTTAACTCTGTAATTTTTTCATTATCAAATGGAGGGGACTCCTCTCCATGCCTAGTTTGCAAAGATAGTATTTTAAATTACAAATGACGGTTAAATTTTGTGAAAAACAAGTATTTATGCTTTTCTAGGATATAGTTTTAAACCATTATTATGAATATTCCACAATGTTCGGCTCATTCTGCTTCTTTCCGGGAAACACTAAGATCAACCAAGAATACAAAAAATTAGAAATACGATTCCACTTACAACAATGCTGGGAACAGAATCAGCCACAAACTCATATAAAGAAGGTACGCAGAGTTTAGAAACCGCTTTTCAGATTTCATTCGGTATGCAAATTTCATTTCAAAAGAAGGAAGGAGGGAACGATGGATGGATGGAAGGAAGGAGGGTCATGACTCAGCATTCTTCATAGGAACATGGAGCCCTGAAGATGTGGGGGAACATGGGAGTGACAAAAGGCCCCAAGGAGGACAAGCTTCAACAAGAGAGAATAATCTTGAGGGGGTGTTACAAGAACTGCATTTTTAGTTTTCACTTCCTTCATACTCAGCACCCCTCTCTTCCTCAATCTGTTTCTAAGCAAAAGTCAGGCCAAGATAAGGTCACCATAATTCAAAAATAAGTAATAAACCGAAGAGTTTAAATAAAGACAGTGGGTTAACACTATCAAAAAAAGTAAAAAATCAGAAAGAGAAGAAAGTAACACAATAATATACAAAAGGCAGAGAAAGTATAACTCCAGAAAATAAAATTACCCCCAGGAAGCTTAAGAGAAAGTTAGCCATATTCTTTTTTATAGCCTGAAGACATTTAAAATCATGGGGGAAAAATGAGATCAAAGAGATGATAATAAGACAAAAAAGACATGAAAGGAGTAACAGTGAGCTGGTGACGCTCATGGAAAGATAGGAAAAAATGAAGCCATTTCCTGAAATGAAACCACATTTGAAGCCTCAAGAATAGAGAGTGCAGAAATAAAGAGGACTGGTGTGGGGAAATAAAACAAAGAGAAAAAAACACATAAAAGCAACAAAAAAGAAGGCAATAGATATGGAAGAGAGAGAGCTGGGAACTAATGTATGAGTGGTCATCATTCTCACCTGGGAGAGTAATTTTCTTAAAAGAGAGACTGTCAGCCTGAGAATATCAGCCTCAGCCAGTATTGCCTTCTTCAGTTTTCAATGTCAGAAGAGACCTGAATGACTTATTCACACACATTGGAGAACCTCTAAGTAGGGCCATGATTTGCCCGACTTCAGGGGTATCTTCACAGAAATGGAGGTGAGCTGAGCTCTGGAGGCACCAGGAACACCCCATTCTAGGTGAATAAAGCCTCCTGGCCTTATGGGACAGGGATATTTACCAATCTTGCAGGTGACAGAAAATCTTATCAAATCTGCACTGGCAGGAAACACAGGCACCCATGGAGCATTCTTGCAAAACTGTCTTAGGGACGACATAGTCAATCAAGACCTAGATCAAGGTGCATGATTTAGGCCTGGACATACAACTGTATTAAGGGAGAGTGGGATTGGTGTTGGTGTGTGGAATAAGAAATACCCTTTACTTTATAAAAGTATGTGCTCTTTGAATTTTTAATAGTAAGCTTGTATTGTTTAAAAAAAATCAAAACTTAATTTTAAAAAGTCACTGTTTCTACTGTATATAAAATAGATAACCAACAAAAGGACCTACTGTATGGCACAGGGAACTATACTCAATATTTTGTAATAACCTATAAGAGAAAAGAATCTGAAAAACAATATATATACATATATATAAATATATATATGTATATATATATATAACTGCGTCACTTTGCTGTATACCTGAAACTAACACAACATTGTAAATCAACTGTACTTCAATTAAAAAATTAAAAAAAAATAAAACCACAAAAAGTTTTTTTCAGTTGTAATAAACCATAAAAAAGTCAACCTGTTTGGTTCTTATCTGAGCTAATACTAAATACAGTCCTTTTCAAATGAGGTCTAGTAGTACTTCCTTTCAACATCATCAAGTATTATCCTGACAATTATAGTTGTATAAACTTTTAGAATTAAAGACAGTATTTCGTCAATAAGTTATCACCTTGTTAATACTCTCAGTTACCTAATTACATTGAGCTGTCATCTCTGTTTTTAACTTGCCCCAGTTTGTATAACTATAAAATGTGACCTGAGTCCCTTCCGTACACTGTTCAATAAAAAATGTTTAAAATACGTTGTTCAATTTGTGTGTTTGTAAGTCATGGCTAAAATGGGGAAAATCGGGTAAAAGATTCAAAGGAGTGTTTGAGGTATTATAATAGCTGGGGGTGGATATCAGTATATAAAGTTTAGTTTCAGAGTCAGCATCTAGACAAGTTCTCTTTTCTGTGAGCCTTTTGGGTTGCTTACACTTTGCCGTATTTTTTATTTCTTTTGAATTACAATCTCATTTCAAAAAATAAAAAAAATTTGAATAAACTTGTGTTGGTTGCAGTGCCCATCTTTGAAATATAACTAGACTGGCTTTGAATGTGAACTCTAAACAATCTTGAATCTATCTCCTGCCTTTGAATTCACCACGGAAACAAAGTCTAGATTCAGTTTGAGAATAATTTTATGATTCTGTGGGGAATTTTTTTTTTTCAATGTTGAGATGCAGGTAGGGATCCAGATACAAATTCAGGGCAAAGCAATGGAAGATTAGAAAACTAGAATTTGCTAGGCAGGCTAGTGGGAGGGTCCTTTTGTGATGAAATGTTGCATAAATAATGCCGATGGGGGTCTAAATTCACTGTTGCCATGGAGACCTTTGTGCCTGGCTGAACTCAATTCTTTTCTCTTTTAAGACTGCAACCACTAAGCTTGTGGTATCTCTGATGCTTCTTGCTTTGCTTTCTCTTCAACCATTTGCAAGTGAAAGCAGAAATTAAACTCTGATAATTTGACGTCCTGACTTTTTTGAGGCTGTTTTTCCACGCCGTTCGTGATTTTTGAGCTCCTCTGGGGTTCCTTGTAGCCGTGGTGCGGGACGGGAGGAGAGGAGGGAACCGCCTGCCTCGTTGCTTGGGAAGGAGGGAAAAGTAAGCCCGCATCTTTGTGGCTAGTGGACTTGTTTGCCTAGACTACGGTTTTGAGGTATTTAAGGACCATTTATTTCCAAAGGTAACAGAGAAAAAATGAAAAGTAAACGTATTTGTTTTTTGAATGCTTTCATTGTGAATGTTGTTTTTGTGATGGTTTTAACTAAAGTTTTAAAACTGCAGGTTGAGAGTTCTGTGTAGAAAACATGGTTAGAATTTATTTCTGGCTTCACAGTTGTCAGTGTGTTCAGAGTATTAATGTTGAAATTGTAAAAGAAAATTAAATACCAAACTACCAAATACCAAATTAAACAGAAAGCAGTTGTAAGGATCGATGTGCCATTTCCCTTTCAACTAACCATTGTAACTGTTTAATAATCGTTTTTAGTAAAACTTGGTGTGCCGTAGATACATACTTTAGATTTTATGAAAGTTACAGGTTGTCCCTGTAAGTAGCCATGTATAATTAAGTGCGAATTATCTAGTAATTAAAAGCTAATTTGGAAATTATGGGTCTTTTCTTTTTCCCTTTCGGTACAGAATTAAATGAATAACCTCACCCAGAAAGAAATTACTCATAGAGAGTAAAGGCATAAAAATCACCCAAACACTGACACTATATAAGGTAACTAAAAATTCAGTATACTGGGCAGCTAACTTGTTGCATTGCATACCCTTTCTTATAGAGGTAATTTGATCCCTTTCTTATAGGGATAATTTAGTTCTCAATGATGAGCTTATATTGGAACTAGAATACAATAATTACATGTTTTGATCGTTCTAAATGGTGCAGGTGTAAATGGGTTGCAGTCATCCCATAATTATAGAAAACCTTTACCATAGAAATGTTTCCAGATTGCTTTTATGCAGATAACTCATTGAGAGAATCATTGACCAAATTTACAATGACTTCATAGATTTTACCTGTGTTGCTGCTAGAGTTAGAATATTTGTGATACTCAAGGGATTAAAGAAACAATTTCAGAATGCTGGCAATTTAACAAGATGACCGTCTGTGGGTGTTGTATATCAGACTGTATATTTGTAGGAGAGATGTACATTGTAGAATTGTGAGTATAGTAAGATGGAATGCCTCATAAAGTCTTTAGGTTTTTATCTTTAGAGCGTTTCCAAATGGATGATAATAGCAACAGAGAATGACTCTCAGCTTATGACAATCACAAATTAACAATTCTACATGATGAGTATTATTTGAAACTTGAATGACTTTGTAACTCAAATACTAAGTACAAATAATGACCATGTTGACATAAAGGAATGATTTATTTTTATCAGATACATATTGTTACATGTTTTAGTATTTTAATTGCCTAGCATGGATAAATTTTATTTTAAAGAAGCTAACAAAGGAAGGCTTGCATATACTCTGGGGGTACCTCTTAATAAATATTTCATTTAATTAAAGTTAAAAGTATATGTTAATCATATTAAGGCTAAGAAATCTTTTCATTTTTAAGGAATGGAAGTAAACGTCAATGGTATAGATTGAGGATAGTGTCTTAAGAAAACTTTGATCTTTGAAAGATTTTCCATATATTGACTTATTTAATAATACTGCCTATATATAAAGGTAAATGACTGTTAAGCTTCACTTCAGGAATATAGTGCCTAGGTACTCACTTTGGGTAACATCAGTCTAATGGGTACAAATGACATTAAATCTTTAAACCATAGAGCACAGTATATGCATTTTATCCAAATAGTTTCTTTCTTTTTTTTTTTTTTTTGCCGTATGCGGGCCTCTCACTGTTGTGGCCTCTCCCGTTGCGGAGCTCAGGCTCCGGACTCACAGGCTCAGCGACCATGGCTCACGGGCCCAGCCGCTTCGCGGCATGGGGGATCCTCCCAGACCGGGGCACAAACCCGTGTCCCCTGCATCGGCAGGCGGACTCTCAACCACTGCGCCATCAGGGAAGCCCCAAATAGTTTTTCAAAAAACAAAAAGTTAACTGACATGCAGAGATGCTATTACCCCACATTGCCAAGTATAAATATTTTTATGGGAAGGACATTTAAACTATTTTTAAGTAACTTCTTTTTAAAATCCAGGTATTTATATCATGTGGATATATCTGAAAACACACTTAAATAGGTCCTTTAGGTGACATCCTGAAACATAAGCAGAGAGTCAAACAAAATATGATTTTAAAAAAATAGGCATTCTGATGATTTCCAAATGCCAAATGGCAAAATCCTTTCTGGGCTATTTCACTCTTAAGTTTTATGCACACAATTAAGAAAAATATTTTCACATTTACCCAGGAGATTCCAGATTCAGTCCAACTCAGCTGATTATATTGTCAAGTTGCAGAATTACAGTGAATAAATCTGACCAACAGTTCCTGTTGGAATGGTTTTGGAACAAAGATTTGGGTTTGTGTTTCTACAAGTAGCTTATTAACATGTGAATTCTGATTTAGAATTCTGCTTTATAGCTCTTTTATAATTCTTGTATTTCACAATACCTTCTATTCACCAAATCTTTGTTGAGTCCCTTTTAGGTGCTAAACATTGCATCAGATGCCAGGTACAAAAATGGAAAGAGGTATTTTCGAGGTTCCAAGAACTGAAAAATCTGGTGGGGATGCAGATGTGAGAACTAGTAACTGTCATGCAGTAGACTCATTGCTCTCATGGAGGTGTGGCCAAGGAGACCATGAAACATCACTCAGGTTTATACAGCACGTTAAAATATGTTTATTTGATCCTCCCAACCTGAGATGAAAAAAGGTTAAGTGACTTGTAGAAAATGACTGTAAATGAATGACTATAAAGATCATTTCTGTATAGCAGTCAGAGATATCCTATGAAAATGTAAATCCTATCATGTTACTGCTCTATGTAGAGTAGAAGTCAAAGGCCACACAGTGGTGGGCAAGCCCCTCCGTGGTCTGCTGCCTGCTGCCCCTGTCTCCCCTGCATCTCCTCGGAGTCTCGCCTCTTGTTTACTTGGCTCCCTCGTACAAAACTCCTTGCTTCTCCTGGAGGGCGCCCACAGCACAGGGCCTGTGCATTTGCCCTTTACCTCTGCTTAAAACCCGACAACAGCCTCCCTCCACCCCAAATCCAGCCCAGGTAGACACGTTGCCTCACTCCATCAGCTCTTTCAGATCTTTGCTCAGCTGTCACCTTGTCAATGAGTTCATTCTTGATAACTACTTAAATTCCCTCCCCATCTCTTCCTGAATTGTTATTCTCCATCGCCTTTACCAAAGACGGGGCTCTATGTAATCCACCTGTCCGTTTTGTTCAATGTTCATTTTCTCCACTAGATTGTACGCTCCACAAAGACAGGGATTTTTGTCTGATTTTTTCATTGATGCTTTCCTAGCACCTAGACCCATGGCTGCCTTTTCTTTACTGAATGAACAAATGAAGATCTGAATGTAGTTGCTTCTTTGTATTGGTGGGTCCCGCCATCCACAGTTCAACCAACTGCAGATCGAAATATTTGGGAAAAAGTAATTCCAGAAAGTTCCAAAAAGCAAAACGAATTTGCTGTGCCCTGGCAACTATTGACAAAGAATTTACATTGTATTCACAACTATTTATTGTTACATAGCATTTACATTGTATTAGGTATTATACGTTATCTAGAGATGGTTGAATGTGTGTAGGAGAATATACACAGGTTATATGGGACTACTTTTTATATAAGGAACTTGAACCTCTGTGGATTTTGATATCCACTGGGTGTTCCGGGACCAATTCCTCGAGGATACCGAGGGATGACACCAAATATATAGCTTTCTACTTTATTGTTGTTTCAGATTTTTAAAAATAAAGTAGAGGATGTTGAAAGTTATCACTTGCAACCTATTATTGTAGCTTAAATGTGAAAGCAGTCAAATAACAAGAAGCAGATTCATAATTGCTTGTGCATGAACTTGCTTGCCAAGTCTCCTATGTTATTACAGAATAGGAGTTGGGAATTTCCCTTCTGTGGCATGGTCTGTGACATCAGTTGGACTCTTAGTGAAAAAACCCAGCTTCTTCTCCCCTCGTCCCACCCTCCAGCTGTGGAAACTTGACCAATGCCTTCAGTTAGTTTCTATAGCCTTAGGTTGCTTCTCACCATAAAAGGTGTGGTTGTCACTGTAATAGTCCAGCTTTCCCTAAGGTTCTGTCATTTACCTGCATGGTCTCCAAAGTATTTTTTATAAGAAACACATAAAGAAGTATGTAAAATCTCTAAAATGTTAAATCATGTATTTCTTGATGTTTCTAATGTCCATTGACATGAGAAAAAGAGTCAACGGCCTGAATTATTTATGTGATCATGTTCAGTCAGCAGCTGGGTTAAATAAAATGCTACTCAAAAAGCACAATACATTCTTGGGATCTTAAGAACGACCAATAAATATTAATCGTGTCCATAGTGATATCTTGAATCGTTTGGCCATGTCTCATGCTGGCTCACCTAGAAAACATAATAACATTGGGTATATTTTGTTATTTGTGGATCAGATCACCTGCCTCTGTCTCATCAAGTTCATTGTACACTTGACAAGTTTAATTAAACCCAGTACTTGTGGTTTTAAAAATAAACTCTGCAAGCTCTAGGAATTTAATAAACACTACAGTGTGGCTAATTTCATAGTGACCTTCTCTAGCGTCTCAATATTTTTCAAAGATGTGAAGGTTACTTCCTCTAGGAATAAAACTGTTGACTTTGTCTGTAGATTCCAGTGGTACTAGCTCACTTTTGAAGAAGAAAAACTAATTTTCCATGACGGTCAACTGTCTGTTTCAGTACGAGGCAGATAGATTATTGGACCTTTCTGTATGCCGTAAGCCTCAGCTATTTGCACAGAGAGTGTAATGTTTGTATGCATGTCCCTCCAACGAGAGGAACTCGGAATGTGATTATTTATTGCATGGGCTCCCCATTGGTCACATGGCCCCTCTTCATGAATTTCAGCTGCTTCAGTTCATTTCAAGCCCTCATGCTCTTCTGAACCAATTTCTGATCATTTTCGTCAGCATTAATAGAGTTTCTGCAGGAGATACTATATTTGACATGGAAATGTGAAAGGCAATTAAATTTAGGTGCCACGTTTGGGGATTAACTGCACCTACATTGTCACAGAGAACTTCTGCCAAAAATTAAAAAAAAAACATCAATGCAGAGGTGAAGGTGAAAAGACTTAATGAGGGAAACTTTGAGTGGGCTGTCGCCTGTGTCTACGAAATCACAGGCCCCTGGGTTGCTGGGCCGTGTGGCCTCGCTGCTCCCCAGCTGTTTGCAGCCCAGGGAGCTGTGCTGGAGTGCAGTCCTGCCTTGTATCTGATATTACTTTGCAGACTCTGTATTGTATTTGGCAAACAAAGTACACAGATATTTGTCAAATATCGTACATTTCCCCTTTAGGGACTTATTTATTCTCTAGGCATATGGACTTAAACAGGAACTTAGCATTTCTTCATTTAAAAAATGATTAACTTGAGCCTTCCTTTTATTATTGCTCTGAAATTATAAGTGGTACACTTACTGAGCCCATCCATTGATCCTGATTATGTGTTTACTTACCGTATCTCATTAAATCCTCACAAAGGCCTTATATATGTTAGATATTATCCCTGTGCTATGGATGAGAAACAGTAAGGTGAGTAATTATTTTGTTCTGTGGTATGTCTAAGGCCACAGAGATAAATTAATGTAAGATTTAAAATCCGTGTCTGCTTAACTCTGCAACTCACTCTTCTTCAGCCTTCCAACCAATGGCACTGCTCACTTTAACTGTCTCACTTAGATTTTGGAAAACCTTTGTTGAGTTTTGCCTTTTTACTGATATCCACTCCCCACCCATCCCCCCCATTTCATGTCACTCCCTCTGTTTTTTTGTTGTTTTTTTGTGGTTTTTTTTTACTAGTCACCTCCAGCCCAGGGGCTCCAGTCCACTCTCCCTTTTACTGTAAATGGTTTTACCCACTAATCGGCATGTTCCTATTTGGAATCCTGCGGGGCTCAGAGCTCAGGGATGGGTAACGGTGTGCTCCGGAAAGCCCTCCCGTATCAGAATCAGCAACCGTTATAAATGCAGCTTCCTGACTCAGCGTCTCAAAGGCTGGGCTTGGACATCTGCATTTTTAGTAGTTTTCTCTAGAAAACTGCTAGATGCATGACTACTTGAGAACCACCTCTCTGATTCTACATATGGAGAAATTGGCTGTACAGGAGGTGGAAGGTCAAGTTCAAGGGCGATCTGACAGTTCTCTGCAGAGAATAGGGAGCAGGGTAGAGATTGGAACAGTCCTATCTGCCACCTTGGAGACTCATGCAGGTGACAGGTTCAAGGTGATAAGCGATTGGAGGGGTCACCAGCAGCTGATTAGTCTCAATCTTGTATTTTTCCAGACCCTCTCTCTGCCGTGCTGTATTTGTGCATGCACACATAGACACAGAGAGGGAGGCAATCAGACAGTGGGGGGGTGGGGGCAAGTTCTGTTTGCCTGGATACCAGCTGGGCCACTCAGCGCTAAGAGGGTGGATGCTGTACACGTGGGTCCAGGCCTGATCTTAGGAGGTTGTCCCCATTTCTCAGTCCACTTCATTTTCACTCCATTTAATAAGTCTACAGATCTCAGTATTTCTAAAGCATCTCACAAGGATGTTTAAATGAAATGGCATACATCGTGCAGTTGTTTTTACAACCCTCTTTACTAAGCTTCTACTACTTGCCCTTCCCTCTTCTAAAAGTTAGGAATAAAGAGATGCCAAGCCACTGCCATCGTGGAGCTGTCATCCTAGTAGGGACCGGAAGATAAATCAATGACTACTGTTACTATCACTCCTCCTTTTCAAAGCACCACGATCTAGGAGTAGAGTGTGTTATGGTGACACAGAGGCTACGCCCCTCCTAATGAGACCCAACAGGTTTATCACTGTCAGTGTTCTGTAAGACCTTACTCTTAACTTCCATTTTTAAAAGGAAGCCAGGGCAACTTTTTGTACCGTCCTTGTTTGTAGGTAACATTGATATTTTGTGGAAAATTCAAGAATGTGTGTTTTCATTGGAGACAAAGTTTGTAGTGTATTTAACCAGGTATGAAGTAGCTTTTCATGGTAGCTTTTCACCCTTATCTGGGGTGTAGTGGGAAAAAACATGGGCCTGGAGGTCAGAGGCTTAGTTTCTTGTTTGTTTAATTTTTTTTTCAGAGGCTTAGTTTTATATGCAGGCCTCGGTACACTCCAGTTGTAGGATTTTAAGAAAATGTGGACATACTGTGTACACAACTTTTTCTCCGTAGGAATAGTGACATTCTTCTTATCGTGCTCAGGTGCAAGGTGATGGCATTTATAAAGTATATGGTAACTTCCTTTTCCATCTGCACAGGAACATTTTACTGGATCAAGGTTCCCCTACTGTAATCTTGATTTATTTTGTGGCAGTGTATTATTCATCTTAGAACAGTGTGTATGTTCACAACTTTTGAAGATAGCATTCTAAAGGGGTTCAAAGTTAGAAGACGACTCTGCTCACTGAGGGATGAGCTGAAAGATGCCGAAAGATGTAGTTAAGTGACTATCTCCCTCCAATCCCTTCTATTTCTTTTCTTTCTTTGTTGTTGTTTTTGGCTTTTGGTTTGTTTGTTTACTTCCTTATGGGGGTAACATATTTGGAGTAAGAGCAATAGAGTGGGATCAGGTCTAGCTCTGGTGTTCACCTTATTTCATTTCATTTTCTTCTCGCTGGTATGTCCCCCAAAGGGCTCTGAGGCTCTCAATCTAGTCACTAAATCCCTCTGTACCTCAGTTTTTGTACCTGCAAAATTAAAAGCTTCAATTTTGTGATCCCTTCCAAATGAACAGGATTTTATTATCTCTCGTACAGGGGCCTCCCAGTGCTGAGTTGTCACCATTTAGCTGTGGAGCAGAGCAGATTGGCTGAGGCTGGTACCATACTCGGGTTTGCCTGCTCACAACTCTAAAGCCAGTACTCGAGAGGCAAGTGTTGGTTGGAAAGGAAAGGTTGCTTTATTCAGGAGGCCAGCAACCTGGGAGAAGGTGGATTCGCGTCCAAAAACCTATTCCAAAGATGCTCCTCAGTCATGAAGGTTCTTAAAAGGAAAAAGGAGAAGCTAGTCACAGTTAATCAGTTGGGGAGGGGTTCAGAGTCCTCTTCATTTTTCACTGTGTGCAGACCTGCTGACTCTGTGTAATCTTTCTTTAGATACCATCTTGTTCACACAGTTTGTTCAATTGGATTTTTGAAGGGGAAGCTGGGGGAAAGATCTAGTCGTCTGTTAATTACTTATTCTTCGTTTCTACTTCTTTAATCTAAGAAAAGAATCAACAGGTTAGGCAAGGTATTTTGTGATCAAAAGATTTGAAAGGTGTGCTTGGGCTGGAGGTTAGTTAAGCATGGGGCATGGGGGCACCTGGTGTAAAGGTTAGTTAAAGTTTAGCTTTGCTAAACTGATGAGACAAAGGGCCTCCTGAAAAGAGCTGCTTCCTTCAAAGAGCTGCTTACAAGGTCAAGTCTTACCTGGGCCCCTGGCCCAACCTGTGTGTGTCTCTCATCGAGGGGTCTGCAGCCTTTGTCAGTTTCACTCCTTGATTAGTAAAAGTCTTTTGGGCAAGAATATCCATTATGTGCTTATTTATTTATACATGATATATATATATATATACTACTGTATCAAAACTCCTATGTTAGAAAATATAAAAATCTCATTGAAAAAATAAGAAGAACAGTAATTCAAAATATAGCAAACCTTTGCTTTCCCAACTCCAATGGGTTGTCTGGTGCATCCCACTTTAGACACAGTTGCTGCCACATCTGAGCTGAACAGCTCAGCAGTGTTGGGAAATTAACAATCAAATTCAAAACCCAAGATATGAGAAATAGGTATACTTGTAAAGCTCAGCCATTTGTCCCTTTAAGACCCTCTGCCTTGACTATAACTAAATTTGATGAAGAAGATCATATAGCTGTGAATGATCATTCATCATTTGCAAATGAGTGCATAATAACCAACAGGCATTCTGCAGGTGAGGGGCCAGTAAGGCAGTGTGGACACCACAGTGTACTCCATCTAGGGACTAGAAAGCAATCCAAGGCTTATGCTGTGCTTTGTATGCTGATGGCATGTATTAAACATGTTTTTATATATCCCTTTGGATACACCATTTAGTAGATTGTTAAGAACTTGAAATAGAGCCTGCATTAGAGAAGCATTGAGCTATGTGTGTTCTATTCAAAACTATAATCAAAGAATGGAGCTAATGTCTTCAAAGCAGGCTTATAAAATTTGTAGATTATACAAGGCTAAGAAAATATGCATACATTTGATGCAAATGTGCATGCATTCGATTTCAAGAAGAACCTAAAATGCTGAAAAAATTTGAGATAAAAACAAGAAGTTGAAAATTTGGGATATATGTCCAGCCTTGTCTATAGCTTGAAAGGTATCAACTGCAGACGTACATCCTGTATGGAAACCTAACTTGGCAGCAGTTTAGGGAAAAAAGTACTAGAGGTTTAGTTGAATTCAAATTTCATATAAGGCAACTATTTGACAAGGTGAAGAAAACTAATGCAATCTTAGGTTACATCAACGGAAGTTCAATTTCAATGCTACAAGGCAAAGGATGCTTAGGTACTTGGCACTTTTCAGACTATATTTGGAATAGTGTGTGAAATGTTGGGTATTAAGAATTAAGGGTTGGGGGAATCTACACACTAGAGAGACAATACAGAAGTGGGTAGAGAATGATGAGACCTCTAAGTACGATGACGAGGCTTCTGAACTGCCCCTTTGTAAATCACAGAAGAGAAGGTGAGTTTTCAAATATTGGTTGGTCTGTCGTATTAGTGAAAAAGTCAGTGTGATGCTTTGGTGAATCAGAAGACAGAACTAGAACAGAAGTCAGAATCAGAATCAATTACTAGATTTTTACTACAAGGCATATTATGGTTTTGACAACCGGAGCTGTCCTTCCGTGGAATGGCATGCATCTAAGTTTGAGCTGCTGTCCATGGTAGCTTTTCAGCCAGCGACTGTTTGAGGGGCTGACTCATCAAGGATGGATGATGAGGTAAATGACCCTCTAGGTCCCATCCACTTATGAAATCCTGTGAGATGTTTAAGACATTGTATGTAGGTTGATTAGAACTAGATGTAGGCTGAGTGCATCTAGATTTTGACAAAAATCTAGAAAACTCATATTGATATTTGCAGCACCCATTTTTCTACATGCTAAGGTTTTTGGAGGTAGGAGGAAGGATATGAATCTTGAAAACACTGCCCAAGTGATTCAGGCACGCCCACTGTTTTTAAGAAAGAAGAAAAATAGGGAAGTTATACTTTTCATGTAAGTATTTATTCATTCTAGACATAAAACTCTATGAAAATACCTTAAACTATATATTAAGTGTCTGTTTCCTTAGCTTAGCAACCAGTTAACTTTGGGTAATCTATTGCACTGTTGCCTCATCTATAAAACAGAAATAATAATTATTATAGTAGTGATATTATTACTATTATTATTATAATTATTGTTATTATTTCCTGAATCCCTAAAGGATATTCACTCCACTATGGGAAGAGGAGGGGCACATTGCTTTATTAGGGAAAACAATGGCAATGGCCTAAATTAATTAAAATAGGAGGGTTCTTCATGCTGAGTTTAGTAGGATATGGTTTAAGTCATTTTGCTTAAAAAAGTATAAGTTTTATAGATAGGCACGTCTTGTTGACTAATTTATGACTAGACTATCGCTTTTCCCACTTGAATAGCAAGAGGAAATGGTTTGGGAGGAAATTGGCCTAATGTGTGCAGAACAGCTGCCAGAATCACGAGCAACTTGCTGCCCAGCTCTGTGGCCGGGGAGGCTGACGTTGATCAGCTCTACCCTCTCTAGCAGTTAAAAACTGCAGTTGATGGAAATTACAGTCCCTGGTTTCAGGGGACACGAGGATAATTTGGCTGTTCCTAAAAAGGCATAAACAAAATATTGGCTAAGCACAGACAGATGTTAAGGTTATACTCTGTACATGGATTCCTGTACTTGAATTCCCTTTAATAGCATGGAGCTTATGTTGTAAGATCTTGCAGCCCATTATAACGAAGTTGTTATGGGCTGCTAATTTGCTAGAAGCTGCTGTATCATGAGCTAGCCCAGCTACCTTGATGGGTCTTCTGGTAGTTAATATGGACTAAATGTGAATCTTTTCTTTTTTCCCCTGTGGTCTCTCATAATGAGATTAGCTTGTCTACAGTGTGACCAATTCAGTGTACCAGGAGCATCTGGTACACCCTTCTTTATGACTGAAAATAAGCCTGCAAACTTGGTAATGCGCATCCGTTAAGACACTTCCCCAAATTGGGGAGATGTGGAAGGATGACGACTAGGGAAGGGATTTATTGGTCACAGTTCATTTTGCTTCTCAACGGTGCTACAGTCATCAACACTGCATTCCTACAAGTTCTTGTTTGAATTTCAGGATGCAAATATGGATATATTCCTTGATATAGTCCACTTAATTCATTTCCAATAGAGAAATTTTGAAAAGGAAAAAAAAAAATAAAAGGAAAAGAAACTAAAACTTTCATAGCTTGAAGATAGGTTTAAATTCAGCCTTTGGAAGTTGATTAGAGAAAGGATCACAATGAGATGTAGCTACTCAAGCCATGAAGCTACTGTAGTAAAGAGGGTATTTTTTAAATCATCTGTGTAGTATGATAAGGAACGAAAAGTGGACTCAACTCCTGTTGTTCTATTTGTATTTAAACAAGTTAATATAAGAATGTTCATGTTTTGAATGTATTACTCCCTAAGCAATGGGGAAATATATTTCACAGATGAAACAAAAGAGTTGATATGCATATTACATACCTGGTCAAGAACAGGAAAGACCGCTGGGCTGGCTGTCACTGTGTTATTGTCTCTGCGACACCACTAACTGGGTAATCTTGAATTATTCACTTAACCTCTCTGATGGCCAGTTCCTTCCTCTTTACACAAATGGATTGTATTTCATATCCTAAATCATTCACTGGGTCATTTGAAGTCAAAATAATTAGAGTAACAGTACAGCCGTCGTTATACAAAGAGTGAAACCATTATACTATTATGTCAGGGTACAATTAACGTATACTAATAACTCCCTCTTACCTGATGTCAGCCGAGTACTAAACTCGAGTCTCTCAATCAACAGCATATGTAACAGTAGCAATTAAAAACCACTCTGGGGGCTTCCCTGGTGGCACAGTGGTTGAGAGTCCGCCTGCCAATGCAGGGGATGCGGGTTCATGCCCCGGTCTGGGAAGATCCCACGTGCCGCGGAGCGGCTGGGCCCGTGAGCCACGGCCGCTGAGCCTAGGTGTCTGGAGCCTGTTCTCCACAACGGGAGAGGCCACAGCAGTGAGAGGCCCGCGTACCACAAAACAAACAAACAAACAAAAAAAAACACTCTGGAGGCAATGAAGAACAGGAGTTCTGAAGGATACACACGAAAGTCACCAGAAAGAAATGTCAATAATATAAATGTAGCAGAAGAGAAATGAGACCATTTCTTTGGTTGTAAAAGCCGATAGCTGTCTGTGTCCACAACCCCAGAGGACTTGACTGTGTCCAGCTAATTATGAAAAAACTCTACAGTTGACAGGGACATTTCAGGACAGGCAAACTAACATCCTTGCAGTGCAATATCCTTATAATGTAGTACAGGATCTATGTTAACACTACTGACCTTCAGATGTGAAAAAAAAAAAGGTTAAATTTTATTAGGTATTTTCTTAACAAGGAAACAGATGAGCTCAATAAAATTTCAAGGGACTCTTTACTTGGAGTATGGAAATAGATGAGATATGGTACATCACAGTCAATGAATAAGGAAAATCAGGATCATTGTTGAATATAACCTTTTACTTCTGTCTAAACTTCCAAGCTAATTTGCCTAGTATTCAGTCTTGCTCTATATGCTTCAATCAAACTGAACTCCAATTATTCCCTGAAACACATAAGCGCACGTTCAGTATTTGCCTACTTCTGTGCCTTAATTCATGCTGTTCCATCTGTAATGCTTTTCCGCTACGCTTTCACGTGCTCAAATAGTAACCTCTCCCTGTCCATCTCAGGTGCCACCTTCTGCTTGTGCCATTGTCCTTGATTTCTTCATTCTCCCCACGCCCTTCCATCTTCCCCAAGTGGATGTTGTCTTTGAAATTCATTTAAATCTCTCATCACAATTTAGTATTTTACTTTGTACTCTAGCTGATGATGTACTTTCAAAGAATTGAGAAAGATTTCAACAATTTTGCTAGACGTAAATCAACAGGATCTGTATTAGAAAGGAGCACAATGAAACATTTAAGTCACGAAGCTACTTTAGTGTAAAGAGCGTATTTTTTTAAATCAACTGTGTAGAATGATAAGATATGAAAAATAAAATTAGACTCTGTTGTTCATCTGTATTAAACAAGTTAATATAAGCGTGTCCTTGTTTTTAACATTGTAATTAACACCATCTTGAATGATGCCCACCCGCATTGGTGAGAGTGGTCTTCTGTACTTAGTCTCCTGTTTCAAATGGCAAACTCTTCCAGAAACACTCTCAGAGATATACCAAGAAATAATGTTTTACCAGCTGTCTGGGCAGCCCTTAGCCCTGTCAAGTTGACACATAAAATTAACCATCACAGGATCCGTACATGAACTAATTTTGTACCCGTGCCTTTCCTATTTGTGTCATTCAGCACCTTGCAGAATTCTTTGCATGTAAATATCTGTTGCCCTGTTTTATTTTTTTTACTTATTCATTCCATCAATGTTTATTTGGCATCTACTGTTTAGCAGGTACTAGAGATTTGAAGGAAAAGGTAGTATTGTTCTTGCCTTGGAATCAATCATAAGAATAATCACTCTAAAATAATTGGAACTTGTGGTTTGCTACCAGGCAAGTAAGTGTTGATGGCTCAGTCCCCTCCTTAGGTTGCTGTTAGTGAGAAGTATTACTTTTGCATGTCATTTGTGTGCCAGAGGAACCTGAGAAATTAAGCAGCAAAATCACCAGATTACTGGAGACAAATTTTGATTTATAGGGATCTAATGAGAGAACTCTCTAGGAATTTTGAAGCCACTGAAGACACTGGACACATCTCCTAGTTCTGAAATAATGACAGGTGCTCAGTAAACTTCAGAGAGCTACCAGTAAATTTCATTAGAGAATTTTGTGCTAAGAAGATGGTAAATCATGGGAAAATTGATTATTCTGCCACACAAATGATATAGCATAAAAGTAACTGACAATGTCAGTTTTACAGTTGAGATTTTTTTTTAAATACAGATTTCACAATCTCTCAAGAGAACTTTGGAGGCTAGGTCACTAGAAAGCAAGTACTTCCTGATGCTTTTCTCAAAATCAAAGATGTGTTCTGGGCTTCCCTGGTGGCGCAGTGGTTGAGAGTCCGCCTGCCGATGTAGGGGACACGGGTTTGTGCCCCGGTCCGGGAGGATCCCGCATGCCGTGGAGCGGCTGGGCCCGTGAGCCATGGCCGCTGAGCCTGCGTGTCCGGAGCCTGTGCTCCGCAACGGGAGAGGCCACAACAGTGAGAGGCCCGTGTATCGCAAAAAAAAAAAAAAAAAAAAAAAAAAAGATGTGTTCTTTCTTGCTCCGAAAATTATGACATACACTTCCTGGTGGCCAAAGGAAGAATATGTTTGAACACGGGAGTAACTGCGTTGTAATTACCACAAAAATTGTTTGATTGTAATTAAACAGTAGTAAAGTTTGGAAGAAAATGTGATGACAGGATTAAGTTTCAGTTAATTATTTTAGATTACGTCTATAATTTCAAATTAATAACTATATTAACTTGCAAAAATCTGTCTTTGTGTAAACAAAAGAAAAATATGAATAGGGACAACCAGTCAGACTTGTTTAACACGTTCAAGTCCTCCAATTAATATATAGACTTAAGAGAGACATCATGACGCTTGTGGTCAGGAATATTTCCTTTACTGTTATAAAGCGCTCCGCCATTGGAGGATTAAATGTTAAGAACTATTAATTTTTATCTTTAGGAAATAAGGAGTCATTGAAAGGTTCTAGGTAGATGAATAATGGAATCACATTTGTTTATTTTTTTAAAGATGATGTTTGGTTGTATCATGGAGGAGAGATTGAAAGCAGGTATGAACGAGAGGCAGACACTCTAATTAGGATAATGAGTTTAGGTTTCTGGGCAAGATGCTGGTGGCCAGAACGAGAGTGGTGTCACTGGGGATAGTGGACAGATTAGAGAGTTATAATTCTGCTGTCAATTTCAGCTTGGGGTTTTCCCCTACAGAAGTAATTCTCTGGTACCTGCTGGGTGTCCTACAGTTCAACTCCATTCTGACACTATCTATCTGGAGATGCCAACATCAGATCCCATAGGCTAAAGGCTCAGTCCTACAAGATCCTCCCCTGACAGCCACCACCCTGACATACACTTAAGATGCCAATGGAAAGTCCAAGTTGGCACTTGTTCTTCTAACCAACTGACAACCTCCTTTGCAGGTTCAGTTAATTGGCTAGACTGGCTCACAGAACTCAGAGAAACATTTTACTTACTAGATTACTGTTTTTTTATAAAAGGATGTAATTCAGAAACAAATGGACGAGAGGTATAGGGCAGGGTATGGGGAAAGGGCCCAGAAATCTCTCAGAGCAGGCCACTCTCCACAAATCACCATGTGTTCACCAACCCAGAGGATCTCTGAACCACATCCTTTTGGGATTTTATGGAGGCCTCATTACATTGGCATGGTTGATTAAATCATTGGCCATTGGCACTTGAACTCAATCTCCAGCTCCCTCCCCCTTCCTGGAGGTCCAGGGGCTGGGACTGAAAGTTTCAACCTTTTAATTACCTTGTTGCTTCTCCTGGCAACCAGCCCCCATCCTTACCTGTGGTCCAAAAGTCACCTCATTAACATAACAAGACACCTTTGTCACACTCTTCTCACTTGGGAAATTCCAAGGGTTTCTGTGATAGAAATGGGGATGAAGACCAAAGGTATACTTCTTCTTATAAATCACAATATCACAGTGGTACTTAATGATTTGTTACGTATATTTGGAGAGGACAAAGTCCAGAATGATACACAAATTTGGGGATTAGGCAACTTGGGTAAATGAAGGTGCCATTTTCTGAAACAGGAAAACAAGGGAGTGATGGCAGGTTTATAGGCTGGCTGTGATTTCAGCTTTGGACAGAACCTCTGGGTTTTCCAGAATAGATGTCAGTGGACAGTGGGATATACACCATTACTGGTTATTGAAGCTGTGGAAATGGATGAGATTATTCAGAGGAAGTTTAAGAAAATAGAAATTTAAAAGAATTCCAGGGAGAACGGTTGCTTAAGAGAGAGACATTCACTGAGAATCAGGTCAGCCAGAGAGGTGGGAAGGAAAGCAGGGGAGGGGTGTATTGAAAACCATATGACGACTTTGCTCCAGGAAGGAAGGAGAGGCCAACGAATTAAATGCTAACTGTAGGTCAAGTAAAATACTGATGTGGTTTAGTTATGAGAGCATATATAATTATTCCACTGGTATGAATATTTAGCTATTTAAATTTCAACAAAGAGCAGTGAGTGAGAAAAGATAAATATTGGCCTTTTGTCACTCAAACATTTCTGTTCTGAATAGAATTTTTTTTTTAACATCTTTATGGGAGTATACTTGCTTGACAATGGTGTGTTAGTTTCTGCTTTATAACAAAGTGAATCAGCTATACATATACATATATCCACATATCTCCTCCCTCTTGCATCTCCCTCCCACCCTCCCTATTCCCACCCCTCTGGGTGGTCACAGAGCATAGAGCTGATCTCCCTGTGCTATGAGGCTGCTTCCCAGTAGCTATCTATTTTACATTTGGTAGTATATATATGTCCATGTGACTCTCTCACTTTGTCCCAGCTTACCCTTCCCCCTGCCCGTGTCCTCAAGTCCATTCTCTACATCTGCATCTTTATTCCTGTCCTGACCCTAGGTCCTTCTGAACCTTTTTTTTTTTTAGATTCCATATATATGTGTTAGCATACGGTATTTGTTTTTCTCTTTCTGACTTATTTCACTCTGTATGACAGACTCTAGGTCCATCCACCTCACTACAAATAACTCAATTTCATTTCTTTTTATGGCTGAGTAATATTCCATTGTATATATGTACCACATCTTCTTTATCCATTCGTCTGTCGATGGACACTTAGTTTGTTTCCATGTCCTGGCTATTGTAAATACAGCTGCAGTGAACATTGTAGTACATGACTCTTTTCGAATTATGGTTTTCTCAGGGTATATGCCCAGTAGTGGGATTGCTGGGTCGTATGGTAGTTCTATGTTTAGTTTTTTAAGGAACCTCCATACTGTTCTCCATAGTGGCTGTACCAATTCACATTCCCACCAGCAGTGCAAGAGGGCTCCCTTTTCTCCACACCCTCTCCAGCATTTATTGTTTGTAGATATTTTGATGATGGCCATTCTGACTGGTATGAGGTGATACCTCATTGTAGTTTTGATTTGCATTTCTCTAGTGATTAAAGATGATGAGCATTCTTTCATGTGTTTGTTGGCAGTCTGTATATCTTCTTTGGAGAAATGTCTGTTTAGGTCTTCTGCCCATTTTTGGATTGAGTTGTTTGTTTTTTTGATATTGAGCTGCATGAGCTGCTTGTATATTTTGGAGATTAATCCTTTGTCAGTTTCTTCATTTGCAAATATTTTCTCCCATTCTGAGGGATGTCTTTTCGTCTTGTTTATGGTTTCCTTTGCTGTGCAAAAGCTTTTAAGTTTCATTAGGTGCCATTTGTTTATTTTTTGAATAGAATTATTCTTACAGTTCTTATCCCATAATTCAAGTTAGTTATACAGAAGTCATATAATGAAAGAGAAAGAGAGAGAGAGAAATTCATGGAAAAGATTATAGAAATTTTGCATTGGAAGTGCCACAAAAGTAATTTAACTTCAACTTCTACATTTTATCAGATGCATTAGTAAGTTTGTTCTATGCATACACACTATTGCACAGTTTCTTATATTGACCCAATATAATATATTTGTATCATACATTAAATCATCCATCCATCATCCATCCATCCATCAATCCATCCATCCATCTATCCATCCATTTACTGAATGCACTCTATGCTTGATGAGAAGAAGGTGATATTCAAAGGCATGGTCTCTGCCAACAAGACATGTATGTTCTAAGAAAGAAGACGAGTATGTAGTTAAGTGAATTCGATACAGCTGTTGGTGCTGTGAATGTCATGGTCATTTGTTGTCTTGTGTAAGGAGTGAGGGGCAGGTCATGAATGTACTTGTATAGAACAGATGGAATTAAATGAGTCGATGCTGAGATTGGCACCATAAAAATTGAAGGCAAAGGCATTTTCCCTAGACTTAGAATCAAGCAAAGAGTGGGGAAGAGGAAGTGGATATTCAGAGCAATGGGTACAAAGTGAGACCGTTCAGAGTTAATTTGAGGGACTGCAAGTCATGGTTCTTGGCTGAGCCTGGGGTCTGGTACTTCTTCTTTCACCCTTTAAATATTGGAAGGCTGGTTTCTCCATTACGGGCTAAATATAGACAAGGACACTGAAGTATAACCCCTCAGCATCCTCATTGCCTTCATGGGGTATATCTGAGTTTGGCAGTGGCCCTCTTAAAAGTCAAGGGCCTTTATTAGAAGAAAATATTTCAGTGGTGGTGTGGACTTAAATGGTACAGTGAGCATAATTCTTCCTATGATTGGACATAGTAATTCCAATATTTTATATCTAGAAAGGGAAGAAAAACTAAGATGAGTGAGCTGTAGTCATTCCTCATTAAGGAGAGTTGTGTTATTATGTTGGCTGTGTTGTTCCTAGTTCTATAGCTTCCATTAAAACAATGCGAACAAATACTCAAGAGCTTTGAGGCAGTGGGGTTCTGAACAGTTAATTTGAGATAGACTTCTAGTCCGAGTGCCAGCTAATCTTTGGGGAAGCTAGTTAACATCCTTAAATTTGCAATGTCTTAGAAAATAAAATGCCTCCCTTTTTGGGTCAATGTGAGGAATAAATAAGTTAATGCATGTAAAGCATTTAGTTGAGCATGATACGCGATAAGTAAATACGTAAAATATTGATTGCGATTATTGTGGGCTGTGTCGTAAATAAAAGTTATTCCCAAGTAGTTAAGGGCATAAAAATCACTAGTAGAAAATTTTCAAGATGTACATTAGGGCCCCATTACCAAGAAAATTTTATTTTGTGGCTCTGAGTTACGCACCAGGCGTTAAAAAACAGTTCCAGAGATTATCATGATGTAGGTAAAGGGTCACCCTTATAGTAGCATCACTAAACTTTGTATGCAACCTAGTGGATTCTTACATGATCTAAAACGCCCAAGAAATGTGGCCTCCTTTATTTTGTGGAGCCCTGCCTTTTAGTGGAATTAAGTAAATTTTGATAAACAAGCTTTATTTGGATATCAAGGCATTGGCTAGAACAAAGCAGATGGAATCTTACAGATTGAAGGAGTTGGTCAGAAAGAGGTATTTGTTATATTTTATTTTATTGAAACTGTTCTGGAAAGGTGCGTTATGATTCCGCTTTGGGGCGCTGATTCCTGTCATCCGCTGTCTTGCTAGGTGACCCAGGATGACAGCGTGATTGTTTAAAACATTAATCTGTCAGTTTTGGTAACTTTCACGGACAGCTCTTTGCCATAGTTTTTGACTCATCGATGAGGTTTACATAGTTTTACAGTTGACATTGATTTGTTCCATTCCATCTCGACCTCTGGGCTTGTTCTTTCCAAACTTGTTGGATGCTTTGCTGTAAGCCTGCTATTATTACCCTGTCATCTGTGCCACCTTCCCTTCAGATTTGGCTTCAGAACATGTCTCCATGGGATGAAATTAACGTTGCCCAGAATTTGTGGCTATGGAGTCCACTCGTTCATATGAAAGGAGAATTAAAAGTGATGTGAGAATAAAGGTCTCCCAGGATCACTTGATAATACAAATCCTTGATGGGTGCAGAGATGAGGGAATCAGGGGGCAAGAACTCATCTACACAGTGGAAAACTAGTCTTTCATCTTTCCTGCAGAGATTCAAGCCAGAGGACAGAGAACAATTCCTAGACCCTGATTCTCTCCCAGGTGGAAAAACATCTGAGGACAACATTTATACGATGATAATGACTATAATTCACTCTCTAATAAAATACTTCAAAACATTTGAACAGTCATTTTGCTCCACTGTTGCAAGCAGAGTCACTAAGTCAAGATTCCCTAAAATCATTGCATCTTAGAGCCTGAAAAGAACTAGCAATGATCTTCCACTTCTCTCCTTTGACATAAAATTAAAGTGATTGTGTTGATATTGGTGCTTCTAAAAACTAGATCTGATCTGCAGAAAAGATGGCAAGACATGGGGGGGACTGAAATAGAGAGGATGTAGTGAGCGTCTGGGCGAAATAGACAATGTGCTGAGTCTCCAGCAAGAGGCAGGGAGATATTAGGCAACGGGCAGCCTTAGACGGGAGGATGGAAGAGGTCAGGGGAAAGCAGAGTTATCTGTTGGGTGAAGGGCTCATTGGACAGGCCAAGGGACCATCGAATGAAGCCAGCAGCAGGCACAGAAATGGAATATAGAGAAAGGGCCTCAGTCCCCAAGAAGGTTGATTCCTTAACAAGACGCTCCTATAAAGGCCCCAGGCCTAGAGCATGATTGCTATCTTTATTACCGACCCAGGGATTTACTCAAAATTAAAACGAGGTATGGACCAAATGGAAGAAATAAAGGACACAGTAGGAAAGTTGACTGAGTCTTTCAATTTTCCTCACAGGACTAGCACCTTGAACAAGACCAGTACCTTCTGTGGCTCATTAATAGGTTTTCCTTCCTCATCTAACTTGATTCAGCACGAGGGGCAAGTTTTCTTGAGGGCTCATTGAGGAGAACCCTGGGGCCTCCACTGTGGAGGTTGAACCCGACAGAGCCCATGCCCCTTTCTGCCCTCCGCCCTCTTGCCCGCCACCATTCCGTTAGCAAACAAGAGGAGGACTTTTGGGCTTCCTTGGTGTCGCAGTGGTTGAGAGTCCGCCGGCCGATGCAGGGAACGCAGGTTCGTGCCCCGGTCCGGGAAGATCCCACATGCTGCGGAGCGGCTGGGCCCTTGAGCCATGGCCGCTGAGCCTGCGTGTCCGGAGCCTGTGCTCCGCATCGGGAGAGGCCACAACAGTGAGAGGCCCGCGTACCGCAAAAAACAAACAAACAAACAAAAAACAAATAAAAAACCTCCTTTACTGTAGGATGCCCTCTCTAATCCACCCACTTCTTTTTTCTTTTTAATTGGCACACAGTTGATTTACAATGTTGTATTAGTTTCAGGTGTACAACAAAGTGATTCAATTGCATATATATATATATATATATATATATATATATATATATATAGGTTCTTTTTCAGATTTTTTTCCATTATAGGTTATTACAAGATATTGAATATAGTTCCCTGTGCTATACAGTATGACCTTATTACATAGTAACGGGTATCTGCTAATCTCAAACTCCTAATTTATCCCTCCCACCACTTCCTCTTTGATAACCATAAGTTTGATTTCTATGTCTGTGAGTCTGTTGCTGTTTTGTAAATAAGTTCATTTGTGTCATTTTTTAGATGCCACATATAAGTGATAACATATAGTATTTGTCTTTCTCTGTCCGACTTCCCTCTAGGTCCATCCGTGTTTCTGCAGATGGCATTATATCATTCTTTTTTGTGGCTGAGTAGTATTACATTGTACCACATCTTTATCCATTCATCTGTCGACGGACATTTATGATGCTTCCATGTCTTGACTATTGTAAATAGTGCTGCTATGATTCACCCACTAGTCTTAATTCCCATGAAATCCCATTCTCTAGACAGTTTCTAAGTCCACATTTTGGGGGTATTTTTTTAACAATTTTATTTAGTATAATTGATATACAACCTCCACCCCTCACCCCGCCGCCTATATTTAATGTATACAGTTTGATGAGTTTGGACATATACATACACCCAGGATACCATCACCACAATCAAGGAAATAAATATGTAAACATACCCATCACCTCCAAATGTTTCCTTGTGTCCCTTTCCTTTTTTTTTGAGGGGGGTGCTATAGAAACACTAAAAATGAGGTATACTCTCTTGACAAAATTTTAAGTTAACAATTTTAACACTGTTGTTAAATATAGGAGATCTCAAGACTTATTCATCTTGTATAACTTAAACTTTATACCCTTGAACAGCAACTCCCCATTCACCTCACTCCCTAGCCCCTGGCAACCACCATTCTATTTTCTGCTTCTGTTGTAAGTTGGACTCTTTTAGATACCTATGTAAGTGGAATCATAAAATTTTTGTCTTTCTGTAACTGACTTATTTCACTTAGCGTGTCTTCCAGGTCCATCCATGTTGTCGCAAATAGTACAATTTTCTTCTTTTCAAAGGCTGAATAATGTTGCATTATATGTATATACCGCATTTTCCTTATCTATTTGTCTGTTGGACATTTAAGTTGTTACATATCTTGGCTGCTGTGAATAATGCTGTGGTGAACATGGGGGTGCAGGTATCTCCTTTAGATCCTTATTTCACTTCTTTTGGATATATATACCCAGGAGTGGGATTGCCAGATCATATGGTAGTTCTGTTCCTAATTTTTTAAAAAAATAAATTTCTTTGTTTATTTATTTATTTTTTGCTGTGTTGGGTCTTCATTGCTGCACGTGGGCTTTCTCTAGTTGTGGCGAGCAGCGGGTACTCTGTTGCGGTGCGCGGGCTTCTCATGGCAGTGTCTTCTCTTGTTGTGGAGCATGGGCTCTAGGTAGTTTTGGCTCACGGGCTCTAGAGCGCAGGCTCAGTAGTTGTGGTGCACGGGCTTAGTTGCTCTGCGGCAAGTGGGATCTTCCCGGACCAGGGCTCGAACCCATGTCCCCTGCATTGGAAGGCAGATTCTTAACCACTGCACCACCAGGGAAGCCCCTGTTTCTAATTTTTTAAGAAACCTCCATACTGTTTTACATAGTGCCTGCACCATTTTACATTTCCATCAACACTGTACAATTTCTCCACATCCTCAGTAACACTTGTTATCCTTTGTTCTTTTGATATATCCATCCTAATAGTTATTAGATGATATCATATTGTGGTTATGATTTGTATTTCCTTGATAATTAGTGATGTTCAGTGCCTTTTTTATATACCTGTTGACCATTTGCATTGAATCTTCTTTGGAGAAATGTCTAGTCACGTACTTAATGCATTTTTTAATTGGTTTGTTTTTGTTTTGTTTTTTTACTATTGAGTTGTATGAATTCCTTATCTATTTTAGAAATTAACCCCTTTAAATATTTTCTTCCATTCCATAGTTGGCCTTTTCACTCTGTTGGCTGTTTCCTTTGCTGACAGAAAAGGAAGCTTTTTAGTTTGATGTAGTCCTACTTGTCTGTTTTTGCTTTTGTTTCCTGTGTTTTTGGTGTCATATCATGTTTTATATAGCCTGATTTATATCACCACTTCTCCACTGAAAGTGCCCAGGAGAAGCCATATTAGCGGTCTTGTGCCTTACGCCTATTCTTGTATTTATTTTGCTGACTTCTCTTGTTCCTTGTCCCTCCAAATCCAGATAACCTGCAAAGATCTTTCTTCACCCTTCTTCTCATCTCTCTTTATAGTTTCACCTTCACTGAATTAATTTAATAGCACATATTCACTTACAACCAGTATTATAAAGTTCACTAAATATATCTACATTTATTTTTCCCATTAATTTCTTGGGTACCCACCAGCCCTTATTAGCAACATCCCTCTCTTGAATGCTCTCTCATCTTAAAGTCTCTAAGATACCCAAGAATTATTCAGTCCTGAGAGGTCTGTTCTCCCTCCAGATATCAAACTGAGTTAGAACTGGGGAAGGTCATCTTCCCACCCACATCACAGCATAAGTATCTCCCAATGGAATAGAAGCTCATTCACTGTTGTAATGTTGCCCTGGAGGATACTACAGATGCTTTTACGCCACAGGAGTGATCCAAGTTTGAGAACCTCAGTTGCAGCTCAGCTAGTTCCCAATTCTAAGGTCAGTTTTCAATTCCAAGTGTAAAACCATACAGGACTAGCTTAGGTCCTGACAGTTCCCATCCCCAACCATGTGCTGTGGCCAAAACAGCCCTTCCTATAAGTCTTAGGCCCTTGGGTTGGGGTAAGGTAGAAAATGGATGTAAAATAAGTGACAATGCAGTAAGGCATTTTGGAACCCAATCTCTAGAGTTCATACTAATAAAAACTATTTAAATAATGAGTAAATATGAATGTTAATGAACTTCATAGTTGACACTGACATCTCATGTCTCTACAGTAATGGACTGCTGTGGTCTCTGAAACAAAATAATTGACAGTATTGAGAATATTTAGTTCATTCAATATTAATTCGTTCATTCAACATTTCCCTTCTCTATGTCCAGATCTCCTAAGACATCATCTTTGATCTCATTCTCTTTCCTACTTTTGAAGGAAGAATTTCTTTCCTGACCAAGGCTAATCCTTTCATCCCATTACCTTAACATTTTTGTAAAGTAAGGAAAAAAACAGAACCTAAGAAATAGCAGGTTTATGATGTTTATATAAGGCAATGCATGTGAAGCACTTAGTATCGGTATATTTATTTAAAAGATATTTATTGAGCACCTACTATGTGCCAGGACTGTCCTAGATACCAGATACAGTGGCAACTCAGCAGGAAAAGTTTCCTCCTTATATGCTGTCCTAGTAATTATGCACTCAATAGTAAGTGATCAATAAATACTTTTGCCTCCAATTTTTTTATTATGTTTTGTGTTACTTTATTAATAAAATATAGGATTTTAGGTGCAGAAGAGAAACTTCCTTGCTCCTGGAAGACCTTGACATTTGCTGTGTACTCCTTAGAGAAACACAGAGGGAAAATTCACTTAATTACTTGCTTGTTTCATATATGCCATGACAAAGTAAACATTTATTGAATGGACATTTTAAAAGGCAAAACATTGATTCAGTTTCCTTAATAAAGAAAATTCCAATTCAATTAAAAAGTCATCATGCAAACTAAAGATACAAGTAACCCAAAAAGAGCTTCTATTTTTAATACTGAAATAGTGAACAAAATTAAACGGGTAAAAACTTCAGTACTTAGCTGTTTAGTAGTACATTTAGTATGAATTTTTAAATACAGTGGAAAATAAACATTTACAAATCAAGCATGGGGGAAAAATAGTTAATTCTTAATCTTTCACCTTTCAGCTAAGAAAGTAACAGTGACCCAGAAGTAATACCTTCCCACCTGAAACAACAACAACAAAAACAAAAACACCAGTTTTCAAAACACTACACTTTAGGCAATGAAGGACAGTGATTTTTTTTTTAATTTTTATTGAAGTAGAGTTGACATATATATATATATTTTCAGATTCTTTTTCCTTTTAGGTTATTAAAAAATATTGAATATAGTTCCCTGTGCTGTACAGTAGGCCCTTGTTGGTTATCTATTTTATATATAGCACTGTGTGTGATTATGAGTGTGTGTGTGTGTGTGTGTGTGTGTGTGTGTGTGTGTGTGAAAGAACCATAAAGCTCTGTAAGACAACTTTTATTTCTCAAAAATGCATTGTGTGGGGCTTCCCTGGTGGCGCAGTGGTTGAGAGTCCGCCTGCCGATGCAGGGGACACGGGTTAGTGCCCTGGTCCGGGAAGATCCCACATGCCACAGAGCGGCTGGGCCCGTGAGCCATGGCCGCTGAGCCTGCGTGTCCGGAGCCTGTGCTCCGCAACGGGAGAGGCCACAACAGTGAGAGCCCCGCGTACCGCATTGTGTGTATGTTACAAAAACATATATATATATATATATATATATATATATATATATATACACACACACACACATAGGTTATATATATAGATCATATACATATATATATATATATATATAACTGAGTCACTTTGCTGTACACCTGAAGCTAACACAACATTGTAAATCAACTATACTTCAATTAAAAATAAAACTGAAAAAAAAGATTCTTTAAATACATAAAGCAAATGAGGTGAGCCCTACAATTGCCCCAGCTTACTGCCTTGAGAGAGTTTCCCCACAACAGTGGAGAAAAGGAAGGGGGACCCAGGCAGAGCCCAGAGGACTCCCTGAGTTGGGGAGAAAGTACTGAGAACCCAGAGAGGTAAAGGTGCCTGAAATTTGCAGGGCAAAATAGAAGAAAGGTGATTGCTGCTCAGAAAGAGAACCCTTGAGATCTGCAGAGGGTCCCCTTGGACTATTCAGCAGAGAACTGAGCAGCACATGTATGTAAGGAAACCAGCAGGGGGCAGGGAAAGAACTACCTGGAAGGATGGGAGGAACTAGTACCTGGTGTTCACACCAGAACCCAGAATATGTGCTTACACCCTCCAGCCAAGCTGGGAAACCAGCTGGGAACCTGATGCAGATGCTAGAATTAGCAAATCAGGACACTGAAACAGTTTTTAATATGTGTATTCCATATGTTTAGAAAGTTAAATAGAGACATGGAGGATTTTTTTAAAAAGACCCAAATGAAACTTCTAGACATGTTTGATTCATCAGTGTTTGAGATTAAAAATACACTCCATGGGACTGATGGTGGATTAGCCACTGCAGAAGAAAAGACTGGTTAACTTGAAGACACCAATAGGAATTAAACAAAATGAAATACAAAGAAAGAAAAAAAGACTTTTAAAAGTGGAAAAAGGAATCCATGACCTGTGAGACAATTCCAAGTGGCCTAATGTACACTTAATTGTAGTCACCAAAGGAGAGAAGATAGCGGGAAAGAAAAAAAAAAATTTTGAAGAATTAATGGCTGAAAAATTTCCAGATTTGATGAAAACTATAAAGTCACAGATCCAAGAAACCCACTGAACCCCAAGCATAAGAAACCTGAAGAAAACTACACCCAGAGAACTTTAAAATCAAGTTGTTCAGCACTGATGATAAAGAGAAAATCTTAAAAGGAGGCAGAGAAAAAAGATACAATATATTCAAAGACATGAAGACAAGGAATATCATAGTTTTGTTTGGTTAGAAACAGTAAATGCAAGAGAGAACAGTGGAGCAAAAATGTCTTTCAAAAATGAGGGCAAAATGAGAACTTTACTAGGCATATACATCTGAAAGAATTCATTACTGAAGGAGCCATATTACAAGAAATATTAAAAGAAGCCTTTCAGACAGAAAGGAAGTGATGTCAGATGGAATTAAATAGCTGCACACAGATGAAGAGCACTGAGTATTGTGACTATAAGTTTGGAAGGCAGATTTCATGAAGAAAATGTCTACTAACACCCCCCTCCCATAAAACTAATGTGAAGAAAACATTTAGTGAGGCCACAGCCTTCAGCAAGCACACCCAAGGGTAGTGTCTGTCCTAGCAGAAGCCCAAAAAGTTTTGTAAATCCTGACTCAGATTGTCTTGCCATATTGGACTGCTTGTAACTTATGCAAAAATGCAGCAAATTAAAGTGCTTTAGATAATACGAATAATGAATTTCTGTTTACCTATGAGGAGCTCTGTATAATCTTTGTGTTAATGTTTTTAAGGTGTTATCAATTCAAAAGTATGAGTTTGTTTACTGTTATACAGACACATTTAAGATAAAATATACAGACATACCTCGTTTTATTGCACTTCACAGATATTGCATTTTTTAAAAAATAATTAATTAATTTTGGGGGGCTGCATTGGGTCTTCGTTGCCTGCATGCAGGCTTTCTCGTTGCGGCAAGCGGGGGCTACTCTTCATTGTGGTGCACGGGCTTCTCACTTCAGTGGCTTCTCTTGTTGCGGCGCATGGGCTCTAGGCACGTGGGTTTCAGTAGTTGTGGCATGTGGGCTCAGTAGTTGTGGCTCATGGGCTCTGGAGTGCAGGCTCAGTAGTTGTGGCACACGTGCTTAGTTGTTCTGTGGCATGTGGGATCTTCCCGGACCGGGGCACGAACCCGTGTCCCCTGCATCAGCAGGTGGACTCTCAACCACTGCGCCACCAGGGAAGCCCCCAGACCCTACTTTTTAAAGGTCTCACCCTAGGGCATCCCAGGGTAGCAAATAAAATAAACTCATCTTTTCTGGGAAGACAAATCCCTGTAATGCTGGGAGTTTTAGTTCTCCCAAGTTAACCCCTACCCTCTTTTTCAGTATTTTTCCACATTCTTAGAAGGTTTCCCATCCTTAAAATACAACTGTGCCAATAATTTATTTTTTAAAAGAAGTTATTTGTGACATTATGAAAACTTTTTCAGAATTTTTTAGTTAAAATACATAATTTACTATAATTATGTTTATAAAAACTTAAGTGTATGGAAAAATAAAACATAAAGCTTACAATATGGTATAAGAGTCCTGTAGCTGGAACAGCTGAAATCCTTGCCATACTCAATGAATCATTTTTCATTAAAGTTAATCTTTTAACAGTGGGTGTCAGGCAGATTTTTAGAAGCATTCTTCCTTGGTTCAGCTGGCTGTTTTTTAAGGTGATGTATCAAATATCACAAAGGTAATTCACCGTGTAATTAGACTCTGTAATTAGAATCAGCGTCCTTGTCCTTCTGCTGGAATATAAAGAAGGAAAAGTGTAGGTTTAAGGCATTATTTTCTTCAATCTGCAATAGGTAAGTAATATGAAGATGCAATTAGTATATAGAAGCACCTAGATGGCCAGTAGGGACTAAACATGATACTCCAAATCATATAACAAATAAATTGTTTATTTATTGTTTCACTTTTGGTTACAGGGGTATTAATATCTGTTGGGTACAGGACATTTGCCAAACATAGCACAGGCTTATTTTTCATGGTCAGTGTCTCATTTAATCTTCAACTCAACCTAATGAAGTAAGTATTGTAAACCCATTTTACAGATGACGAAACTGATCCTTAGAAAGACTATAGCTTATTCAAGGCCCTGCAGCTGATGGGTCCCAGGACTGTGATATGAATTCAAGTCTGTTTGAAATCCTCATCCTTCTTCGGGTCCACATCAGCAACCTCTGCTTCTCAAATTTAACATCTTGAGAAATCCTAATCTTCCCTTTGACCATACTGTCTTTTTGGTCTGATTTCCAGTTTCCGTATAGCTGATAGCATTAATCTTTTTGATGGTTTTATTTCAGGAATTACAGTTTGAAAGGCTGACCCGAGAGCTAGAGGCAGAACGCCAGATCGTCGCCAGCCAACTGGAGCGATGCAAGCTTGGATCCGAGACCGGCAGCATGAGCAGTGTCAGGTACTGTGCGCACTGCTCCTCAGGGCTGGGCTTTGAGCTGCCAGTGGAAGGAAATTGTGGTGTTTCTCTTCTCCTTGCAAACCTGGTGGTCGATTAGAACATTCAGTCAGATAGATGTTGGAAAGGAATTGTAACCAACCCAATTTAAGATGTTCAAAAGGTGTCTGATCTGATTTGTACTTGAAACTCTTCATAAAATGAATGCCTGCCCTGAATGCAAATTATGCATCATTTTACACAAAAAGGAGGCTTTGTGTTTAGTCAACTTACTGGAAATGAGGAGATGCCATGTCACAGTCTCTCAGCTTGGTTCTTTTTTCTAAATGATCCAGAGTTGCAGGTTCTGGAAATGAAGGCGAGAAGGTTTTGGTGTAACTTGTATTGTTTGCTAATATACAATGCTAAATTATCCTGTGTGTGAAAGCATTCAAATCCATAGATAGAATGGATTGCTTATTCAGTTAGGGGTTGGTTTGAGATTATGAAATATTTAAAAACAAACTTAGTCGCTTGACCACAAAATAAATTATCTGCCTAAGGACCATGTGTTCATATTTAAAAATAGAAGTGTGTGTGTGTGAGTGTGGCGTGTGAGTGTGTGTGTGAAAGAAACATAAATAAACCTCCGTAAGATGACTTTATTTTTCAAAAATGCATCGTACTTTCCTGTCATCTTGTTCTGTATTGTGGTTTTGGCATGCTACATTTTTAGGGAGGTATATTTGTTAAGGAAACAACAGTTGCTATGGCAAATAAACTCCAGCATTCTAGCGACTTAACACAATAGCGGTTTGTTTCTTACTCATGCAACAGATAGAGGTGGTGGATGCTGGTCAGGGGGCTGCTTCCCTTCCACGCAGTAATTAAGGACCCGGCTTCTCTCTTGAGAGCCCTGCCATCCCCTACGGCCTCTTGGTCAATTGCATTGTCAATTGCATCACTGCAACCACAGTCCATTGGTGAGAACCAGTCACATGCCCTCTCATAGATGGAAATGGGGCAGGGATTCCTAGTCTTGGCGTCTGTAGCCACTCTTCCTAAGAGGCAGGAACGTGAGTTTGAGGGTCTCTTAACCAACTACTGCCACAAAAGAACTAAAACATGCTTGAATCCATTGCTCTTAAAATATTCTATCATTGTAAGATTAATTTGTAGTTGGAATGTTTCCTATTGGAGCTACCTGCCATTAATCTTTTAACATTGTTCTTTGCTTTGTCCAACAGTGATAACCTTTAAATGGAAATCATTGCACCTCTTGTTAGACTAAGTTGCTTTGAAATATAATTTTCAATAGTAAAGCCTTAATTGCGGTATGTTAAAGCCCATCTGCTTTGGCACGCAAGCACCTAGGCTATACTAGCTACAAATAGATACATTGTAATCTCTTAAACTCATCACAGACTTGTCCGAACATCCATATTGACTAAAGTAGGTTGGACGAGAAAAAGGAGAAGTGAATTGTGTCCACTTGAAATTGTTTTCAGAAGGGTGACTGGTTGAAGTTAGTGAGACTAAAGTATGGGGAAAAATAATATTTATAAGTGTGTATTTGATTTAGTACATGTGGTTGTACATATTTGAAGAGCTCTTTTTTAATGGTGAACATTGCCTGAGAAGTAAGTCTGTCAGATTTTTTTAGGTCTGTAAACACTGGTTGAGTTGACATCTACATCATTTGCTTTGAAACCCATTGTTTCACCATTGGTCAGATTACCTTTTCAATTTGTATTCCTAATCTTTCTGTGTGATAACTTTGCATACTCTTCATCTCCATCTTGTATTTTGTTTCACCCCCCTCCAGCCCTTGGTAGCAGCAGGCCTGGGGGACCATGTTGTATCCTGTGTCTCAATTCCCAACTTCTGATTGGATCAAAAATGGATATCTGACCCAAGGGTGATTAATCCAGTAACTGGCCTGCAAGAAATTAGTCTTGTGCTCTTGAGAATGTGAACTAAGTGACCCCAAATCTGTGACATCTAATGGTTTGTGCTAGGAGATGGTGGCCATGAGGATTGGGTGCTGGTGGAAGAATCTGTGGTGACATAGAGTAGTCCAACAGAGACTCTGTGGTTCCTGAAAGTCAGAGACCAGTTTAGTTCCCATTAGGACTGGCTGCATTTAGATGTTGCATCTATTAGATTACCTTTTAAATTCTTAAAAACTTTCCTCCTCCCTCATTTGATTTGATTGAGTTGATATCTTTTCTTAGGTCTAATGTTTCATGAATAGAACACATCAGTGAACTGCCAAAGTAGGCAGAAAAATTATCCCATGACAGCTTGTGATTATTTATACTGTCTCTTGTATTCCCAGATCACAGCCCATGATACATAATCAATAATTCTGTATTAAATATATATTAAATAATAGTGCTGAGTGCAGATGACTCTGCCTAATTATTTCCCCTTGCCGTATAGCTATATATATGTCTTCATCAAGCTTGATTATTTTTGTATTTTGGAAATGTCTAATGTATGAATCTGCATTTGAATAATACAAGAAATTTACTGATATTTCATTGGAGAAAATCCAATACATAACTTCCACTGTTTTTTTTTTTTTTTTTTTTTTTTTTTTTCTGTCACAACCTAGTTGTTTGCTCAGCTTCAGAAATGCACCTTTGGAAATTCAAGTCTTTATTAAGGGTGATAGACTAACCTAGTTAGCACATCAAAGGGGATGTTTAAAAATAAACAAAATAGAATGTAAACAATTTTTGAAAAAGGAGAGCAGGTAAAGAAGTCTGTGATGGTTTAGATTTGTTTTATCTTCTTAGGGATACTAGGGAGGAGTAAGAGGGTTTGTTAGAGGGAATGAAACAGAATCAAATATTTTTCAGATTTTTATATAAGTGGTAAAAATGACTGATAAATACAGTTTGGTTTTCCTCTGCCTGTACTGGTGTTAGGAAATTGCTCCATCTGATTCCTAAGACCTTTCCTGGTAGTTACACTGACAATTTAAATGTAATGAAAAGACATTATTAGTATGCATTAATAACAGCCAACTTTGCAATAGTCAATCAAATCATAAATGAGAATGCCGAGAATTTGGAGAGGGGAGAATCTGGAGATAGCTATTGTTACAGCACAAAGCAACTTCTGCATCCTCATATCTAGGGTACAAGTAGCTGCAAATAAGAACACTGTGATCTCTTAAACTCTTCTCAGACTTTTCTAAGCAAATTCATATCATAGCTTCCAGAAATCAGATCAATTAGTGGTTGTTGAAGTGTTATCAGTCTTCTAGAATAGAATTATTGTTGCTTCTTACTGTAGCTACAGTTCCACTATGTCCCTCATCGCCTTCCTCTCTTGGCTTTCCTCACTGGTTTCAGGCCAAACCTTTCCAAGCTCTTGGATCCTCCTTCCTCCTACAACAAGAGAGTTTGGTTCCCTGGCTTCTCCCTAATTCCCCAGAACCATCGAGATCTGAATCAGGAATGTTATTTATATAGAGGAGGCCCTTTATTTAGGGTCATGACCAAATCCTTCTTGCTAATAGGCTAATAGCCCAATTCCACCCTCTGGCCAGTTGCAACTACTTGGTTCTCACCCATTCCTCAGGCTAAGACCTGTCAGGGAGGTCTTGGTCCAGCAGCCCTAGGAGCCACCTGGTCCTCTTCTAGATGGGGCCCTCTGTTGCTCCTGCAAGCCGCAGAGGACCTGCCTGTACCCATGCCCTTGTCATACTCTCTATAGACCCCTGGAACAGCATTCTAACTCATCCCTTTGCCTGCATTCTGCCCAAATCCATCCTCCATGTGGTGTGAAATTGATCTATGTAAACACATAGATCAGAACCATGTCTACGAAGGACCTGTTCCCGCTTCTGCAATTTCATGAATACACCACTCTTTCCCACCTCACGTGGTTATAGGCATGTGATCCCTTCCATCTAGAATATCCTGCTTCTTTTGCCAGGTCATCTCTTCCTGTGGATCCAGTTACCCAGCTCAGGGCTCACATTCTTCTGAATGTCTTCTTGATCTGTTCAAATTGGGGCTAGATGTCCCTTCCTTGGGAGTTATTAGAACTTAACAAAGTTTGGAGTCTGGGACTCTGTTGACCCTTCTAGAAGATCCTTGCCACAGAATGTTTTAACCTTCAGTCAAAGGACCCTGGGGACTTTCTCAAGTGCTACTGAAAATTTAAGGATACCAGACTAGATGCCTTACTCATATCCCTTGATTCCCATGGGCAGCAGGAACATAATGGGAGAGAACTTGAATTCAAGTAATAGTTGGACCTATCTTATGAACTCTTCCTAAAGGAGACCTGATGCTTGGAAGACTGATGATGATGATGCTGACGATGATTTTGACAAGAGTCGGTCTGGAGCTCAAAGACAATGTCAAAAAATTCAAAGCTAGAGAGATTTGACACATGATAAATTCTCCTTTGCTGGCTTTAAAGATGGAGCTAAAGACGTGGCTAGCAACACACGTGGCTTCTAGATCCTGAGAGTGATTCTCAGCTGACAGCCGGCAAGGAGAAGGGGACCTCAGTCTTAGGACCAAAGGGAATTGCATTCCACTCATAGCCTGAATGAACTTGCAAGCAGGTTATTCCCCAGAACCTTTAGAAAGGAAAGTAGCCCAGCAGAAACTCTGATGAGAACCTTGTAAGACCCTGAACAGAGAATCCAGCCATGCCACGCCTAAAAAACTTATGAAATTTACAAAATTTACAAAACTTACAAAACTGTTAGCTATAAAAAAATTATATGTTTTCTAAGCTGCTCAGTTTGTGGTAACTAGTTATGCAGTAATAGAAAATGAATATGGTGCTTTTCTATTGGTGGTATTATATATTACAAGCTGAATTATGAAAGTTTTTTAGAGAAAATAAATTTTATTCTATGAGCATCTGTATTCCATTCAAGAGTTTAATTTCTGTTGCCAATTTTATTTTTCATGCATATGCACATGCATTTGGATTCACATATTAAAATAATCTATGGCTTTGATTCTAAGAAGTAGAGGTATTTGAATGTAGAGTGGAGTCATTATTTACTGTAGAATAAGGAAAACTAATAAAGCAATCATCTTTAGCCTTGCCATTTTTATAATATAGGTACCCAAGACTCCAATTGGAGTAATATATGTTTAAAAAGACAAAATGTAGGAACTTCCCCGGCAGTCCAGTGGTTAAGACTCTGCCTTCCAGTGCAGGAGACAGGGGTTCGATCCCTGATTGGGGAACTAAGATCCCACATACCAGAGGGGCAAAAATTACAAAATGTATATATGTGTAAAAAATGCTTGTTCCACATTAGAAGATGCTCTTTCTTTCTAGCAGATGAATTATTGAATTTCTCACAAACCAGTTTCTTCAAAACATTGAGCACCTAAGTCTGTTCCAGATGTGTCACTGTGCCCTTCATCTCATTCAAACCTTTCATGATACACAGTAAGTCACGTCTGAATATTTTAACATGGGGACTTTTCTTGGACTTGAATAATAGAGCCAAGTAATTCAGTCGTGAGGATGGCAAGATGTTACCAAATAGATTTGGTGCTTCAGAGGAAGGCAGATAGATGTCTACACGTTTATGTGGGGAGTTTGTTCAATATGGGAACATCTCCAGTTGGGTTATGGCATGGACTTTATATTTGGGAAAACACAGTCTAAAAGAAGTTTGTAAGTATATTGTAAACTGCCTCAGATAGTCTAGGTGTGTTCTACATTGTCTAAAAGCTGGGCGAAAGACAGGTAGCTGGAAGAGAGCTTTTCACACTGAGAGCTCACGTGGACCGGGACTCTTAAGAAGTAAAATCACTGGTTTTATTTATTTAAAAAAAGATGCTTGTGAAAGACTGTATGGACCCAACATGTTAGCAGGCACTCCTTGGGCTTCAAAAGTGAATGTGGGGCTTCCCTGGTGGCGCAGTGGTTGAGAGTCCGCCTGCCGATGCAGGGGACGCGGGTTCGTGCCCCGGTCCGGGAGGGTCCCACATGCCGCGGAGCGGCTGGGCCCGTGAGCCATGGCCGCTGAGCCTGCGCGTCCGGAGCCTGTGCTCCGCAGCGGGAGAGGCCACGGCAGTGAGAGGCCCGCGTACCGCCAAAGAACAAAAATAAATAAATAAATAAAAAGTGAATGTGGTGAAGCTCCTGGTCTCCAGGGGGTTCCTGTCAAATACAGAGAGAGACACGTCAGCAGGCAGAGCACGCTGGAACACGTTGGTGCCATGAAGAGAACAGGAGGCCATGCCAGTGATGGTTTCACAGAGGGATATTTGTGTGTTGAAGATGTGAAACATTGGCAGGGAAGGAACTGGGATAAAGGCATTGCTCAGAAGGAAAGTACAAAGTCAGAAAGACAAGGGTGGATAGGGATCAGTGTGGTTGGTATAGTGAGCCCATAGATGGACTGGTGTTGATTAAGGGTGCAGACAGACAGGACCATTTGGTGAGCAGTCAGGCTAGAGACTTTGGGTTTTGTTGAGTGGGCGATACAACATGGAAGACGGTTCTCCCCAAGGAAGTGATATTCTGGTAGGAAGCGTTGGTTCTGCCAACTGCGTGGAGAATGGATTGAAGCCCATGGAGGCTGGTGACAGCCACATAAGATGCTAGCCTCTGTGCAGGAGATGGGTCATAAAACTGAAAGCAAGGTCATGAGCACTTGACAGTGGTTTCAGAGTTAGAGTTGGGAGGGTCTGGAAACTCACTTGTGTCAAAGGAGACAGAGCAGGATTGCAAAATTACTATTTTTTTTTTTTAACTTAAACATTTGGGTAGGCTAAGCCAACACTGTGAGCTTAGCTCCAACACAACCATTGCCTGTTTTCAACAAGGAACCTTTGATTTTTTTATTTCATGGTATGTGAATGTATGCTAATTCCCTTTTATCCAGGAGAAGCTATCATAGAATTTTAAATTTAAGAGATTGCTGCGTTAGCAGCAGGCAGCAAAGATGTTGCCTAATTTGTTGACAGTAAAGTGGTATTCATAAGCCCCAGTCTTCGGAAACATCTGTTTGTTTAGTACCTCAAGAGCTGAGGAAGTTTAAAACTTGTCACAAATTGTTGCTTCGTCTTACACACTTATTTGAGAATGTAACTCTCAGCAAGATTTTATTGAAAAGATCTGTCCAAGGAATTGACTGCCAGCTTTACCCCAAATCTAGCAATTAACCTTCTCTTTCTGATGTGTAGATGATGGTCTCCACCTGTTGAGACTCACTGTCATTTTGACAGTCCTCATTTAAGGTAAAGAGTTCATTCTGTCTTTCGGGATTCTTGGATTGCCTGTCGTATCGTAAATGCCCAAGAAATACTGAAGCTCTAATGTTTAGGAGGTGGTCCGGGTGGTGTTTAAGACAATGCAGTTTGGAACCGGTAAGTTTTGGCTTTGAATCTTCGCTCTGCCTATTGCTAAGTGTGTGACATTGGGAAATATACTAGTCCTCTAGAAACTCAATTTATCTGCCTGTAAATTGGGGCGAATAGTACTTATCTGAGATGTTGGTTATAAGGATCAAATGTGGAAAAGTGTTTAAATAACATAGTGTTTGTCACTGAGAAAATATTTGATATATGTGGGCTGGTCCTCTTCTTAATGAATTAATTAATTTTTATAAATATTATAATTATGACTCACTTGTCACGTGCACAAGTAGATAGGAAATGCCCTCATCTTCATAGAGCACTGTTATTTGTTTATACCTTTCCTTCTTTTTGTTTTATTTAGTGGATGATTATGATGATATCAAATTAACTGAAGACAGAGTATTCTGACTGTCACCATTTTCTGCTAGGGACACCACAGTATGGTGATATTCTTGAATTAATGTGTGAGCAGTATGTATGTGATCATATAGCCACGATGTACTGAAACATCACACTGTTTGATATGGTCTCATAACCATAAAAACTGCACTTGCCTCAGGTGGACAGTTGCTCAAGTCACTATAATTTTGAGTGTCTGTGTCCTACTGTTACTAATAAGCTCATTTAATGCCTTTGTAACCTGGTACTAGAAAATAATTTTACCAAAGAGATGAAGGTGGGAATAGAGAAATTCCTCAATGTTACTGAAACACTGGAATTGTTAGCACTGTTTTAAAGCCTTTTGGGGTCTTTGAGGGACTGTGGAAGCTAATAGCATCCCTCTGGGACTTGTGTCTAAAAGCTGAGGTCTGCCTATCTAGTTCCCAAATCAGAGAAGTGTTGCCCTCAGCCGTGTGAGTGGGTTGCTAGGGCCAGTGAAACAAGGACAAGTCTGTAAGAACATGGGTTTCTGGACTCCTCTTTTAGGACAGGAAGGAGTGCAAGATCTCATTCATCCATTCATTCATGGCTTCGTTAAACACACATAAATTATGGCCCTACTATGTGTCACACAATGTAATAGACACTGGGAGTACAGCTCTGGATGAGAAAAGCACATTGCCTGCCCTCAGGTAACTTAGTCTTCATGCTGCCTTAGGGATGTTATTTAGGATAATAGCAAGATCTTTCTCTGCTGTCCTAGTGTCTATAGCAAGATGTCTATCAAGCTAACCTTCGTGTGTGTGATCAACCACTTAATATGGAGATAATGCAGCAAATGCAAGAGCGAAACTCAAGAGACAGAATTAAGTTAGCTCGATTCTATTTAAACTGCCCTTTGGGGTGCGGGTACAGAGATTTCGTTTAAGCTTGAACCTGGCCATTTCAAACACTTCTTATATTTGGCTAATGAACTAGCATTCCAGAGGGAGAAAATTCATCCGAACTTAGTTTCCTGTGCAGCTCTAGAGTCAGAACAAAGAAATAATAAACTAATGAAGAAATAAAGCTCCGTAGGATATTTGAAAGTTTTTAGAGAAATATTAAAAACTTCAAAATAAGGGAATTTTAGGAAATAAGATATAAAGGAATCAGCAGTGTTTCTGCCAGGGGATTGAATTCATCATTTTTCACAGATTTCACTGGCATCATTATTCCCAGGGAGAATTCTTTCATGTTAAGTCAGAAAAGCACAAAACCAAATAAAACTCTGAAATGCTAATTGAATACAATGATAAAATAAGGTACTTCCAAATAAAAGTATTCTATTAAAATGGACTGATAGCTTATTTTTTAAATGTTATCATTGATTCATAGGGCTTTAGTTATGAAGTGAATTTTTTTGAGATTATGCTTTACAAATGATTCTCAGAAAAATCTTATACTTTAAGATAGTGGTATATATAGTATAATGAAATATATGATATATACAATGGAAAATATGTGGTATGTTTTCATGGATGTTTTCAAAAATGCCACAGCTCTACTGAGGAAATAGAATTTGACCAATGGTTGTTTGAGATGCTTTTCTGCCTTTCTTTAATTGCCTACCTCACCGTCTTAGAGATAAACACTAAACTGAATTTTTATGTTTATTCATTCCCTTGGATTTCTTTGTATTTTCCCACATGCAAACATCCAGATATGCAAAATATTATTTGGTTGGCCTGTTTTTGTTTTTTTGTGTGTTTTTTAATTAATTAATTTAATTTATTTATTTTTAGCTGCATTGGGTCTTTATTGCTGTGCGCGGGATTTCTCTAGTTGCGGCAAGTAGGGGCTACTCTTCGTTGCGGTGTGCAGGCTTCTCACTGCGGTGGCTTCTCTTGTTGTGGAGCACGGCCTCTAGGCGTGCGAGCTTCAGTAGTTGTGGCTCACGGGCTCAGTAGTTGTGGCTCGTAGGCTGTAGAGCACATGCTTAGTAGTTGTGGCGCATGGGCTTAGTTGCTCCGCGGCATGTGGGATCTTCCCGGACCAGGGCTCGAACCCATGTCCCCTGCATTGGCAGGCGGATTCTTAACCACTGCGCCACCAGGGAAGTCCAGTTGGCCTGTTTTTGAATCTTACATAATTATGTTACATATTCTTTGCAACTTGCATTTTTTTCACTCAACCGTCTCTTTTGCAGATTTATTCATGTCGATATAGGTGCTTGTAGTTCATGAATTTTTTTTTTTTCACTGATGCCTCCTAGTTCATTATCTGACTATGCCAAAAAGCATTTATCCTTTCTCCTGAGAAGAACATTTGCAGAGTTTGCAGGGTTTGCTTTTTGGAAACATATGGCTTGGGACATGGTTGTGTGGGACTCCTAGTGTAGGTGTGCATGTGTTTCTTTTGGGTACGCACAGGGCAGCCCTGGCAGCCTTTCAGGATTTGAACGTCTTCAGCTTCCTTTATAAAGTCAAAGAGCTTTCAGAAGTAACTGTACAAATTTACGGTCCCATCAGAGATGACTAATCCTTTGCTCCATATACTCAGCAAAAACTTGCTACTTTCCAAGTTTTCTTGGCCCTTTTGTTGCAAATCTGGTGGCTTTGAAGTTGGCATCTCCCTACCTTCTGCACTAACAGGACTTTTTACATATTTATTAGAGATTTGTGTTTATTTTTCCATTAAATGCCTATTGATGTCTTTTACACATTTTTCTGTTACTGATTTTCCTTTTTCTTAGTTATTTTAATTCTCAGTATATTTGTACACTCATTTTCTGTTAATTTAATGTGTTTACCACCATGTTCTTCCAGTTTGAGCTTTTTCACCTTCTTACGGTGTCCTCTGATGAACAGAAGGGCTTATTTTAGTTTTGCTAGATTGATCAGTCTGTTTTCTTTAGGATTCATGCTTTTTGGAATCTTGCTTAAGAAATCATATCTACTAAAACAACATTAAAACAATTTCCTAAGATTTTTGGGGTTTTTTTAGCTCTGCCACGCAGCTTGTGGGATCTCATTTCCCTGACCAGGGATTGAACCTGGGCCACAGCAGTGAAAGCCCGTAATCCTAGCCACTGGGCCACCAGAGAACTCCCTATAGCTTCTTATATTAAAGCCTTTTTTTTTTTTTTTTTTTGCGGGTACGTGGGCCTCTCACTGTTGTAGCCTCTCCCATTGCGGAGCACAGGCTCCGGACGCACAGGCTCAGCAGCCATGGCTCACGGGCCCAGCCGCTCCGCGGCATGTGGGATCTTCCTGGACCGGGGCACGAACACGTGTCCACTGCATCGGCAGGCAGACTCTCAACCACTGCGCCACCAGGGAAGCCCTATTAAAGTCTTTAATTCGCTTGTAATTGATTTCCTGGTTGTGTTTTGGTTTTTGATTTTTTTTTTTGGAGGGGGGCGCCTGGAAAAGGTAGAGATTCAGTTTATTTTTTTTTTCATGTAAATAACTGATTGTCCCAATACCTGCTATTGAGTAGATTGTCATTTGCTCCATGAGCTTAGAATGCCATCTCTATCATATGTCAGATTTTCACATATATGTGGTCTACTTCTGGGATATTGGAGGAAATTATAGCTTTGTTATTTTAAGTCTTCCTATTCATGAACCTGATGTCAATCCATTTTGTTTACTGTCTTTCAGTGAAGTTTATACGTTTCTTCTTAAAGACTTAGCACTATTCTTTTTTTCATTCATGCTTAAGCCCCTTAGAGTTTTCGTTGCTCTTGGAAATGTTATCCTTTTTATAAGGTGCAACTTCTAAGAGCTTCTTTTTATATAGAAATGCAATTGATTTTTATGTATTGATCTGATACCAAGCAAACTTGCTAAAAACTCTTTAAGTATTTCTGTAATTAGTTTTTAGATTCCTTCAGGGTTTTTATATGAGTAACCTGTAAAGATTACTATATTCTGTTTTCTTTTAAAATCTTTTAACTTTCATTTTGTTTTGTTTTCTTTTTGTACTGATAAGAAGTGGGCAAGGCTAGGCAACCTTTTATTTAATGGAATTCCTTTATCATTACAAGAATTGCTGCAGGTGTTTTTAAATAACAACTTTATTGATATATAATTCATATACCATTCAATTAAAATGTAAAAGTTAATGGGTTCTAGTATATTTATAGGGTTTTACAGCCATTACCACAGTCAGTTTTAGAACATTTTCATCACCCCAAAAAGAAACCTCATACCCTTCTCAGCCCTATAGATTTGCCTTTTCTAGACATTTCATATAAATGGAATCATGCCATATGGGGTGTTTGGGGATTGGCCCTTTTATCTAGCATAGTGTTTTCAATGTTCATCCATGTTGTGCCATGTATCCGTATGTCATTTCTTTTTTATTGCCCAGTAAAGTTCAATTGAATGGACATAACACACTTCATCCATTAACCAAGTGTTGGACATTTAGGTTGTTTCCAATTGGGGGATATTATGATTGGGCTTCTGTGAACACTCATGTACATATCTTTGTGTGCACAAATGTTTTCATTTCTCTTGGGTGTATAGCTACAAGTAGAATTGCTGGGTCATACTATATCAATACAGTTTTTTAAAAAATAAACTCTTTATATAGTTAAGGTCTTTCCTTTTAATTCCTAGTTTGCCAAGTGTTTTATCATAAAGAATTATTAAATTTTAATTGTTACAGATATCACTGGCTCATTCATTTTTGGTGCTGAGTAGTATTCCATTGTATGAATGTAGCACAATTAATGTGTTCATTCACCTGTTGATGGACATTTGGGTTGTTGATAGTTTTTGCTATTTACAGATGAAGCTGCTATGAACAAGTCTTGTACACAAGTCTTTGTATGACATATACTTTCTTTTCATTCAGGTAAATATCTACATGCAGAATATCTGGGTCATATGGCAGGTGCATGTTTAACTTTTCAAGAGAATGCCAAACTGTTTCCCAAAGCAGTTGTACCACCTCCAATCCTATGAGTGGCATATGAGGGTTCTATTAAGCTATTTCTAATATGCTAATTTAAATTATGTTTTTCATTTCTCTAAGTTCAATTTGTTCTCATTCATATTTGCTTTGACATATTGGATGCTCTCTTTTAAGTTTCAATTTCAAAGTCCCCTTTATATCTTTAAGCATATTAAGTATGGGTTTTTTTCATATTCTGAATCTGATAATTCTACTGTCTTCAATCTTTGTGGATTTTATTCTTCTGCTTATTGCTTCTAATTAATATGGCTCATAGGGACTTACTCATTCTGCTGTTTGAGATTTCTGATTGCAGGTTCATGTTCCTAGGAGCTTATGTGTGGGCATTATATGAGGTCTGAGTTTAAAGGTGGTCCTCCAAGGAAGATATGTCATTTCTTCTGCCAAGTATGAGAAAGCCCTAGTGACTTAAAAGCACTTTAAACTAAATTATTCACCTGAATTTGGAGAGAGCATCACAAGTAGTATAAACCTGGCATTAAACTCAATTGAGTAATGACTTCTATTTTTTTTTAATTAATTTTTATTGGAGTATAGTTGCTTTCCAATTTGTGTTAGTTTCTTGCTGTACAGCAAAGTGAATCAGTCATACATATATCCACTCTTTTTTCGATTTCCTTCCCATTTAGGTCACCACATAGCATTGAGTAGAGTTCCCTGTGCTATACAGTAGGTTCTCATTAGCTATCTATTTTATACATGGTAGTGTATATATATGACTTTTCTATCTTGTAATGCCTGTGATTCTCCTCTGTGTTTAGATTGAGCTGATAAATGATACATATCATACTTGTTTTAATTGCTTCAGTACATACTTGTGGCTTTAAACAGAAGTTGTTGACATCATCCATATTTTTATCAATGAATGAATGAATGAGTAAAACACAACAAAATAAAGCAAAGCAAAGCAGAACAACAGTAAACCTCCAAACTATTTAGTTATTGCAAACATGAATTTTACAAGTGATGTAGGGCTGTTTTTATTTGTAAGTGTTCGGTTAAAAGAAGTATCTTCTGCCCTAAACCCCATCTTCCTTACATCACAGAATGCTTCTATATGTGGAGTACACTTACTCTGAGTGGAGAGCATATCTCATTACCTTTCTGATCAACCCCTACTCTATTTCTATGTAAAGAAGCATTATTATGAGCCTGGAATATTCGAAGACTTAATCTACATAGAAAATGATAAGAGGACCCTGCCTGTTTTGACTGTCCCTGAATAGGTTAGACCCGAAGTTAGACCCGAAAAGAATTCAGTGATTTGACTTCAGATGATTGAGCAGCCTCATAGGCAAAAGAGGATTTCACTTACTTGACATACCTGTTTGTAACCCCAGAGCACAGTTAGATGAGGTATACACATGTTTATCCGAGTTCTACAGATGCCAGACAATTATGTACCTTGCCTATTCTGAGATTTTGATGTGAAAAATCCAGTGTCAATAAATGAGAAGACTAGAATTCAGAAATAAAGGGCAGGAACAGACTGTACCCCATCCCAAATGTTTTGCCTCTGTTTCCCATTGCTGTGGGTTTTGCAGGACACACATAAATCTGAGGTAGGGTGATGCATTATTAAGGCTTTGTCATTTTCCAGAAAAGGCATGGGTTTTGATCCACACACAAAGAGTGAAAATGAAAATGGAAGCCACCATTTTCATAAGTTTATTGAGAAATTGCCATTTCTTTCAAAGGTATAATTATAATAACTTGACTGGATTATAGGCCTTCTTAAGTTTATTTGTAAATACATAATCATTTCATCACCTTTCCATTACTTAAATAAGATAATATAGCAAAAGCATTTTTAAATGGTAAAATCCAACGTAAATGAAAGTTGTTATGGATAGTAATAACATATTTTGCATTACTAACTGCTCTACATCCCCAACTTATGTTGGCCGCAGTAGCCATCAAATTGTTTATTTTAAAACTAAACAAAGTTAATACTCAGAATTCTCATTTTGAGAGTTTACTCAGAGAATGAGCAGAAAAATCTAGAACGTCAAGAGAACATTTCAGATAATGGATAAGTGGAGTCATTATTTTACAATTATCCATCAATTTACCTTTCCCTCAAAAGAAGGTGGTATCCACCAAACAGTAGGATTCTGCAGCATGGTATGGGTGAGGGGTTAGAACTTGACCCAGTTCATTATCGATTATGAGTATTTACTGATTCCGAGATTTAAGACTATTCTTTTGGGTTTCCTCTGAAGCTGAAGTGAGCTGCAAGACAAGAGACTTTGAACGCAGCTCATTTGAAGCTGGAGCCGTGTTATACAGGGTGCTGTCGATTTGTAGAAATATTTGGTCAAACTTATGAGATTGCTAATATCCAGCCCCTTGACCCACAGCCATAGTAATTTCATATGGTTCAGCTTCTGAGAGAGGGTGATCCCACTAGAGAGACTAGCAAGTGACAGTACCGTGAGAGTCCCTGTGGTTGCCGACCAGATAGCATCAGCTGGAGAAGGCTGAGATCTCCACTGGCCATTGGTGTCATCCATGGCTTGCTGATTACGTCAGTGTTATATCCAGGAGATTCTTGCACTTGGCTCATCTAGACCACAGACCTGTACTGATGGTCCCCCAAACAGCAACAGTACAGAGTGACTCAGAAGTCACTAAGCCCCTTGTAATTGACAAGTTAAAATAGGTGATCAGAAGAGAGTTGGAGTCAATGCTTCCTTCATTAGGGCTGAGAGCTCTCAAGACTGAACAGAACTGAACCAATAAGGCAAACCCTTGGCTGGGTCCTGGGCCTCAGAGATGGGTGAGCTCTTTCCCAGAGCACCACCCCCCAGAAGGAGTAAGAACTCGAGTGTGGGTGCACTCTGTAGTCAACTAGAGCAACTTCCAAGTCAAAGAACCGTCTTCACACGCACTCAATGTTTGATGAATTCTGCGTCTCACATCTGCCGTGAGGCGCACCTGGAGAGCAGTGACTTTGACATTTGCACCTTGGACTGCCCCCAAAGTCTGAACGTCGGACATCAAAGAGCACTGCACACTTGTAAGCTGAATTGACTCGAAGTATATCTTACACATTGAGGAAGCAACAATTAATGTTATAAGCAGCAATTTTAATTAACTTTAATAACGATAACTTAGGGATTTTTAAAAAATTGAACGTACACGCTACACATCATTATTATAAGAAATACGGTTTTTGTTCATTCCATTTAAATCTTATCATAGACAGCCAGGTGAAAAATCTTACTAGTGAACTGGAAAACTATTGAGAATTGTTTATGAGAACTTTGTCATTAAAAGTAATATCCTGTGACTTGTTGGAGAGCTCTACAAAACAGAATGCATGGGCCTAAGTGTTCCCAGCCAGTCTGATTAGGAAAGAGCTCTTCACAAAAAATAACTAACAAGACACCAAGAAATAGATAACTTACATTTCCCTTCATTAAGCATCGATATCTCAAGTAGAATGCCATTGAGTAACGATGTAAAGTTGATCAACTGCCAAGATACTGGATTTCTTAGCATCCAGACAGTGTTATGAAAATAGCAGAAGCAGCAGCCTTAATGGCAGCAATTAATCTTGGAAATTAAGATCAGGAAAAAAATTATTGTAATAAATCTCTTTGCCCTATTTATGCAGCATTCTTTTATAGGCTAAGAATACTATTAAAGATAGTGGGCATTAGCTAAATGAGCAAAGTGTTACATTGATAAAAGTTGAAATGAGTTTAAGTTATAGCTGGGCTTCCTTTGAATGAGCATTGCTTAGTGTCAGAAAATTATTACACAATCAGCACAGATGTGTATGCTTTGCTGGGTGTCCTGCAAAGAGCGTGCAGTTTTCTTCCTTTCCCCCCACGCTTCTGTTAGAGGAAAATCCTGACTTCTAAACAATTCCATTACAATTGGGAACGGAGTTTATGTAACTGTGGTGTAATTCGAGGCTGTGGTCAATCTTCCAGTCTCAGGGAAGGAACTGGTTTATGGACACACTGCTGCTTTGCTATTTGGAATAAACCAGTATGAGCATGGATCACCTGTTCCAAAAGGGTGCTCATGCAGGAAGAGTTTCTTCAAATTCAGTTCAGGGTGAATCCCACAAATGGTAGATAGGCTCTGGAGTGGCTTCAGGATATTCTAGGAATACTGTCGGTGAGTACAGAGAGTCTTAAATTGGTGATTAATGAGCTCAGCAGTAGCACTTGTGATTCTACATGCTATAATATTATCTTCCAGGAGAATATAATGGAGAAATATTTATAAAAGTTTTATGAATATGTATTTAAACAGATTGCTTTTACTTTACTTTTCTGTAGGAAGTTAAGATATGCTTTTCATAATTTTATTTACTAAAAATTATGCTGTTAGTATGTATCCTACCTTTCTTCTTGCTCTTGGGAGAGTACCATCCTGTATTCCCACTACAAGAGTTCTCATTCCCCCAACCTAAGGGCGACTATCTTTATCATCTGGTTGTTGCCTTTCTTTTCCATGTCAAAATAGAATGAAAAGGAAATGGCATTTTTAAGGTAACTATTAACTCTCTTTCTATAGGATACTAATGCCCAACTCAAAAGAATCATTAAGCATTGACTTATCATTTATTAATCATTTAATATCTGAGAATGAATGGATTTTCAAAACTATGAGTGCTATGTGTGAGTCCTATTCAATCCCGTAACGTTTTTTTATTAAAATAAAGTTTTTAATACTGATATTTGCTCTTCATTTTGTGTGGCATTATAACAGAAAGGAAAATTTTAACATTATATTTTAGTTATCTAGTTTGTTAACCTGAGGATGGATTTTGTCTCAGAATGCCTAAGATTCACAGAGATCATTAATTAATGTTAAAGATGCCTGGGTCAGCTATACTCTAGGTAGTGCTTTATAGCTGTTAACCAGCCTTTCCCTCACCACCTCAAATTAATTAATCCATAAAAGAAAACTGGAAAACCGTTGGGAATTCATATCTATAAAAAGAGTCAGTGGTATATTCTGCCTTTATCCCAGTGGTTTGCAAACTTAAGAGGGCATTGGAATGACCAGGAGGCTTATTGAAAGACTGATTGCTGTCCCCCTCTTTTCTGATTCCGTTGGTCTTGGATCAGGCCCACGAGTTTGTAATTCTAAGTTCCCAGGTGATGATGATACTGCGGGTCTGAGGACCATACTTTGGGAATCACTGCTGTCACCCATGAAATGCATTTTGATGTAATTAGCACTATATTTATTGAGTACTTACTATGAATCAAGGGCTCTTGTGAGCGCTTTGCATATAGAATTGCATTTAATTCTTACAACAAGCCCATGAGGGAGTTTCTTGGCTTAGCCCTGTTTTATGGATGGGGTAATGGAAAGTCATAGAGTTCAAGATACTTTTCTAAGTCACCTAAGCAGTAAATGGCGTATCTGGGATTTAAGCCCAGTAATGAAGGTCCAGAGTTCATGCTTGTAACACCAGGAGAAAATGATCTTTGTAGGTCAACCCTTTCATATATTTTACTAATTGTGTAATTTTCACACTGCACAGTTTTCATATTCCACCAATTCCATTTTTTCTGAGATGGGTCAAGCATGGAAATACCATATTTTTTTGATACTATTCTGTGAGATTACAGATGCAGTAATGCTTTTTGTTTCCCTTCAATCTATAAATACTCAAGGAATAAACAACGAAAAAAGCTGCCTCTTACAAGATTACACTTGTAAAAAATGCTCATGTTATAATGGACAGTAATGAAAGCAGGGTAAGAAATTTCACACTCAGCGTGATACTACCTATGGGGAAAAATTATGTATAGGAAACAAACAAATTTGAGAAGAAAATACACCATAATCCTAACACACACACACAAGGGAGTGTTGCTGTATGTTAGTTGGGGTATTTTGAAGCCTGCTTTATCCCATAGCAGCCTGTTTCTTTGACAAGGCAGTATAGTTGAGTAGATTGAGAAAGTGAAATTGTTTTATTAGCATTCCTTTTGTATATTAAATTAGTGCAGATTAATGTACCATAGAAGTAGATGTAGTCATCTTTACTTTTTTAAGTTTAAGAACCAAAGCGAGATCAGGGAGAATGGTTTGTCAGAAAAGTCTTTGAGGAAAAGATAGCTTATGTGTTTCTTAGAATATTTAGACCACAAACATCTAGCAACCAACTAAAGAGGGAGGCATCACTCCCATTTTCAGACAAGGAGCCTGAGACTCTTATTTTAAATGCATGTTGCCATTCATCTGTCGATGTGGTAGATATACACAATGGAATATTCCTCAGCCATTAAAAAATGAATGAAATAATGCCATTTGCACTGACATGGATGGACCTAGAGATGACCATACTAAGTGAAGTAAGCCAGATAGAGAAAGACAAATACCATATGATATCACTTATATGTAGAATCTAAAAAAAACAAAATTAATACAAATGAACTTATTTACAGAACAGAAATGGACTCACAGACATAGAAAACAAACTTATGGTTACCAAAGGAGAAGGGGGGAGGGATAAATTAGTAAGTTGCCAATTAAAACTTATACACTACTATATATAAAATAGATAAGCAACAAAGACCTCCTGTGTAGCAGAGGGAACTATACTCAATATCTTGTAATAACCTATAATGGAAAAGAATCTAAAAAAAAATAGATATATGTATATGTGTGTGTATAAAACTGAATCATTTTGCTGTATACCTGAAACTAACACAACATTGTAAACCAACTATATTTCAACAAAAATTTAAAAAACAAAAAACCCAGCATCTAAATAAATAAAGCATGGTGCCAGGACTCTGGCAAAGAATCAGCCCTGGGGTCTCTCGGCCTCCGACCCCTGTGAGCTACATCGTTTCCTAACTCCTTCCAAGAAAATGGGACTCTAGTGCCTCCCAAGCCTGGGAAGCTATGGTGGTTGCAGGTATTTGCAACAGCTTTGTGTTAGGAGTCCAAGCTGACTCTGCTCAGACAAGACAGGCCAATAAATCGTGAGAGGAGGTGCTGAGGCAAGGAATATGACTTTATTGGGAGAGCCGGCAGACCAAGAAGATGGACGATTAGGGTCCCCCAAAACCATCTTCTCGGAGACTGGTTACTTGGCTTTCAAAGTGAGGTGCCGGGGGCTCAGGAACATCATCTCTTGGGAGCTTGTCAGACACGCAGAATCTCAAGGCTCTGGGGTGATGTCAGTACACATCAGGGCTTGAGAGGATGTTGACGTGGGGAGGGGAGGCCTTTGCCCAGAAGGGAAGCTTCCTGGTCCCCCAGGAGAGCTGGAGTTGTCTTGGAAGCCAGGGCTCAGCCTCCGGGCTCCCGCTAGAGCTCTGTGGTTTGGTCAGGGCTAAAGGGTGCTGATTGCCTGAGGTCCCAGCAGCTTTTGCTCGTGATGCCCAGTGGATCTGCTGGAAACGTGTTCTCCTTTGGCAGCTGTGGACCAGCAAGTCCCATCCCAGGTGGAAGGAGTCCTGAGGTCAAGTCCCCTTAAGACTTCAGGGACTGTTCCTCAGTATGATTTTTGCAGGGCTATTGAGGGCTATTGTATACATATAAGCATGGCTGATTATGTTGTTCCCTATTAAAAATGCTTATCCATTTAGGCATTAAAAGTCTTGCATTTGATGCGAGAATTCATGTCAATTCAGTATTTTTAGCAAAGATAGTGACTCTTTGGCATATGGATGTGAGCTCTCCTAGACTGCTTTTAGCTCTGAGTGTCTTTGTGATGAACCTGCATTACCGCCTTTCCCCTCCTTGGGCCCCCGGGGGCTGCACTTCACCGTGAACACTAGTGGCTGGTGTTTCCACTAATTGCCTTATCATTTCATAAAGAGGCATTAATTGCTCACATAATTTCCTCTTTTTCTCTGAATTGCATGTTCCTTTTATGCAAAATGACTACTTCAAATGCTTTGCTATCACCCTCCCTCTTTTTTTTTTTTTTTTTCCCCTGTCATAAGAGAACAACAAGCAAGCCTTGGGTGGCTTTGGAAGCCAGCATCCAACTCATCCAGCATCCTTAACATTTACTCTATGAAGTAGTGCTTAAAGTTTGTTTCCTGAGCTAGCATGATTTTTTTTTCTTTTTTATTCTATTTTGAATATATAGAAATAATTTGAAATGATAGAACAAAATATTTTTATACACGGTGGTTTTCTTATTTTCCGTTAATTTCATCAGTTTCATACCATATTGTCAATAGTTCTGTTCTCTATAGACTCTTCACCCCAACTCACATATGTACGTACAATACACACACACACACATATCAGTAATCTCCATAGAGTCTACAGAGCAAGGACTATGTTTGTTTTAATATTTTCAGCCCCTGGCAAGATGGATACCCTGCATTGTTGCTCAATAGCTCAATAAAATTTGCTTTTTAGTTCAAAGGTCTTAAATATCCTTTTGAGTCGGTATTTTAAAATTTTGAGATTGAAATTGTCTTGTAGAATGCTGTCTCAAAAGTAGTTGGAGATTAAAGAGCTTACGTTCCTAATAAATGCTCGTGTCTTTCAGGCCGGGGTCCCCAGGAAGCTGACTCTGACATGAAAAATAGCATACAGGAGGCTTATTGGGGTGCTCTTGGGGTCAGCACTGCTCAAGGGAAGGGAAGGTAACAGGACACTGGCCAGGACGGAGGGAGAAGTTGGGCTGTGGTACAGTCACAACAGAGGCTCCAGCTGACCTACAGGAGAGCTGCAGGGCTTGCTTGGGGTAAGGGGGCTGGGCCTACATATCCTCACAGCCAACCAGTCAAGGGTTGTAGGCTGCTCTGGAAGGGAAGGGAGCGTGATTCTTGGGCTGAGCCACTCCCCAGGGGGCTGACAGCTGAGGGTCGTCTGGCAGCTGGGGGAATAGATCCTTCCTGGGAGGGATCTGATCATAGCACCCACCCCAGTTAGTAGGTCTTGTAATAACATCACTGGACCTGATTTAGTGGACAAGCAAATCAATGATCAAAATCATTGTTAAATGACATTAATTGTAATCTTTGGTGACAACAGCAGAATATAAATTCCTATGTGACGACCTAAATGGGAAGAAAATCCAAAAAAGAGGAGATAGATATATATGTATAGCTGATTCACTTTGCTGTACAGTAGAAACTAACCCAACATTGTAAAGCAACTACAATACAAATTTTTTAAAGATAAATAAATAAATAAATTCCTATGTGCAGTGTTTCAACTGTGTAAAAATATTCATAGGAAAGAAGCCTGGAAAATCATATAACAAAAGGATGAGTGTTGTCTTTGGGTGGTTTTTATTTTGTTCTTTTCTGAGTTCTCCGGCTTTAATAATACCGTGTGGTAAAAATCGCCCATGTAAGTGGCTCACCCTAGCTTTTTGAGTTCACCCCCGTGAGCCAAGGTCTCCTACCATCCTCCATGTCCACTTCCCTTACCTGCATAGATTTGATTCGTTGATATACTCCCCTGTTGTTTGCTTTTGTTCCCATACTTGACCTGTTGCCATGCCCCTATTCCTATTTTCCTTGGCCAGCCCTGCTTTTTTGGGAACAAGTGTCTCATCTACTTCAGCCTGATCACACTGGATTAGGCCCTTTTTGTAAATTCAGAATTAGTGGTTCTAAGAAGGTAATAACTTTTTCCATCACTTCCTGTCCCACCAGTGGAGTAAGCCTGTAATGATGATTATGTCTGCAGGATGTGTTACATTGTCCAGAGAGTAATTTATTTTGAAAATAGCTCAGTGTAAAATGCGTGTGTTTGCAAGTTAACATTATTTTTCACCCTAGGCATGGATGATTAGCACTTGAGAATCCCAATCAGGAGTCCATAATCTAGGTATGGTCACTGGGCCCTTCAAAAATGGGTACCAAGATCTACACCAATGGGTTCTGCCAGTGCAGAAGGGGTGCTAGAGACATGTAGTCATGGATGAGATGAACAGGGTCAAGATATATATATGGTTAGAAATGTTGGCAAGGCCCTGCCGCCCTTGGGTGACAGGGTGTCAGGTTCTGGAAAATCCTGCACTCTAGAACTTTGGGTGCAGTGCTCAGGGCTTGAGGTCCGAAGTCTTGTGGGTCCCACATCTCCCCAGCTGCAGAGGACTCTGTCTCCTGGATTGATTGGAGATTGGCCATGGAAATGCTGCTGTGTCCATCTTGGAGTGAACTTTAGCTTTCTCCTGGAAAGTGCTGGCCCCAGGGCCTAAAAGCAGAGTGGGGAAGGAACTCCCTGAAGCCACAGACACAGTCTGTGTGACTTTGTGTCTACTGGGCAATGATGCCAAAAGGGGTCTAAAAACTGAATTCTTTTAAACCACATGGGTGGGACAGGATTATTCCTCTCCTACCCATTTCTATTGATATTTACCAAAAGAATCTTTCCTTGTTGTTTTCATTATGTGTATAGAGATTATACACCTTTCTGGAATCCTCACCTCACACTTGCTTCTCAGCTAGAATTATAACAACCTCTTTGGTAATGAAAAGTTTGAGGTGGGCACTTAGAGAGTGAAAAACCGAAGGAACTATTTTACTCAAGGAACATCTGGGGTGCCCGTTTGGTAGAAACATTTTGGTAGCTGAAGCTAAGCTGACTTCAGGGTACAGTATAGCTTAAAGCTCTGGAAAGCATACAGCTTAAAAAGCAATCTCATAGCATATAGTATGCAATTTTCAAGGTAAATTATTATTTCTAAATAATGTAGGAATGGTAGAGTAATCAGTACCAAAGGATTTTGATAATTCTGTTCTAGATACCTAAGTGCACATTGTTCTGAGTAATTTTTGAAGACAATAAACCAGAGCAAGATCTTTTAAATCCATGATTTTAGATTGTTTGAAGTACGATTAATCTCTTTACAGCCCTTTTTTATGAAAATATTTCTAAATCTGTGTGAAATTTTGCTCTGAATAAAGCTTAAGCTATCTGCATAATCTTGGGTTACTTGGAAGTTCCCATTCATATTCATAGTTTTGCTGAAAATCTAGTAAATCCATCACATGCTTTGTATTTAGGAGACTACGAAACATATTTCCAAACTAAGCTTTATTTGATTATGCTCCCATGGGGATATTGCTTTTTATTGAATCATTTTTCCCTGTGAGTTTCTCTTGAGCACAAAAGCAGAGTTAAAAATAGATCAGAGATGGCTCAGGTTATGGAGAAACACAGTGGATATTTCTTACTTATGAACTATAGAAGAATTTCCCTTTTTTCGTCACCTTTTTTGAATATCTACAAATAAAATGTACTTCACTGAAAGAAGATTTTGGATTTACAGAGCATTTGATTTTTTTTTTTTTTTTTTTTTTTTTTGCGGTACGCGGGCCTCTCACTGTTGTGGCCTCTCCCATTGCGGAGCACAGGCTCCAGACGCGCAGGCTCAGCGGCCACGGCTTACGGGCCCAGCCGCTCCGCGGCACGTGGGATCCTCCCGGACCGGGGCACGAACCCGTGTCCCCTGCATCGGCAGGCGGACACTCAACCACTGCACCACCAGGGAAGCCCACATTTGATTTTTTAATAGAAATTAGATAATCCGTTTATTAGCATTCCCAAACATAATGATATCTCTGTTGAAAAAACAAACAAACAGTAAACCTGTTTTTACATACTTGATAGAACATCCAAGCTAAGCATTGTTCCACCCCTGGGCAGGGTATATATAATTAGTATTCCCACTTTGATTTGGGAAGACTTCTTAGTAGGATGGAAACAGCACTGCCTTGGGTCAAGCCTTGATTTCCTTCACCTTTTGGCCAAGGATAACCAACCTTTACTCCCCAGATCTCTCAGTAGGTAATGCAGATTGCCCAAGCATCCCTGTTCTGCTCATTGCCATTTACTGCAAGCATTCACTTACCAAAGTGTGAGCCTGGGGTTTCTCTTCCCCAATATTTTCATCACCCCACTGGTCTCAGCATAGGCCTGCTGCCTCCTGTTAGTGGACTGGAGACTCAGGTGTGTCCCCTGAAGCCGCTGACATAAACTGCCGACCGCAGGCAGCTCTGCCTGGTCCAGGCAGCGGCCATGGGGGCTACCTCCATGCTGATGATAAGCAGCTTGGTGTCCCCACTAAAATGAGGCTAGATGGGGATTAATTCAAAGAAAGGCCCTGCCACACCTGACTGCCTTATTCTATCCAGCAAGCACGTGGGTGCTCACATCCTGTGTGGCCTGGTCCAGACTCTGCCCCAGGTGTCCAGCTGAGAATGGTCATCTTCCCTGAGGTAGGGCCAGGCTGAGTTGGGCGGGGTTTTTTGGCGTCTGTGTGTATCTGGCCATTTGGGACGGAGTTGTGAGGACCTTGGCCGTGCTCAGAATCTGGTACCAGACCCCGATCCTGCACCCCCCTTTTGGTGGTTTCCGAGGGACCTGGATTCCCATCCTAGTCGGGGCTGCCCTGATCCCTCTGATACATTTCAATTACTTTGACTTTCTAAAACCTCCAATGAGGCGGAGGGCTAACTCCTGAATATATTTAGTAGTAAGATATTTCATTTTTAAGTGAATCGTTGGGAAAAGATACTCTTCATTTCATGGGTTGCTGTGTTTTACTTGATGAACCCAATTGAAAAGCCGGCCATTCATTCTTTAAGAGTATGGCTTTGAAGCTCTGAGAATAATCAGTGTTCCCAAAAGCCTCTGTGCATACGGCTCAAGGCAGGCTTCACTTGAATTAACCGCGATGCCTCCTTGATGGATGACGTTGTCATTGGACACCAAGTACGATTGCGGGAGTAACAATACGTTCATTCTTTCTGAACCCTGTATGAGATGGACTGTGAAATTGACAGTGATGGATAAGTCCGCTGGGAGCTTTTAAATGTGCCCCTCTATAGGGATGCTTATATGGCATGCTTTCTTTTTTTCACTGAACCTGTTACTATTATTATGTTACTATGATGTTACTCAAGGTTATTTACTTTTCTTGAGAAATCTGTTTAATTCTGTTTAGAAAAAAATGCTCCACACCTGTAATGCATCTCACTATCCAAGTCACAAACTGTGGCCCTTACCTCGATGACTCCCTAGTGTGTCTGTTAGGAAGACATTTGTTAGGCAAATGTTTAGTGCTTGTCTCTGTGTCCGCTGTTCTCTGTTAAGTGCTGAGGGAAAAATAAAACATAAAATCACCCTCTCTTCTTTAAGAGGACACAGTAAAATTCCGAAGACAGGTTTGTAGGAAATGTTAAATATAGTGACATCGTCGCTTAGAAGAGTGTTACGTGGTCACAGAATTCTTGGTGAGGATCTATAGCTGGCGTAACAAACAAACAAACAAAAAGTCCGAGAGATGTATACTGGAATGTTGTAGAAGATGTTGGTGGAACAGACATTGATGGCTGACGGAACAGCTCCCATCTGTGCTTCAGTTGATCCAAAGTGAAACATGCAAGAAATAGGAAAGGTGATCTTGAGAACCTGGAGCTAAAGGGAAGAGGGTGTAGGCGGTTAGCTGAGGTAGGCAGGGTGCTGGGAGACGCAGAGTGTGGGTCAGAGGTGTGTGCGAAGGAGAGTGGGAGCCATGGGCAGACTGGCAGACGGCCTCGTCAGGGTCTAGTCGAAGCTTGGCAGGTGTGCCAGTGTGAGCTGTAGTCTGCCACGATGTGCCTTGCGCACGAGCGTCTCTGCGCGTTCCCATGACTAGCACTGATGGCAGATGTGGGTGCAGGTATGTGAATCCGGCAGCCACGTAGCTAACATGTGGCCTCTGGTGCCAGACCCCCTAAGCTCTAGGCCAAGCTCTGCCATGTACAGGCTCAAGGATTTAGAGCATGACATTGCACTTGTACCTTACTTCTTTTCTTTTCTTTCATGGTGGTAAAATATAAATAACATAAAATCTATCATCTTAACCATGTTAAGTGTGCAATTCAGTATCATTAAGTACATACACGACGTTGTGCAACCGTCACCACTGTTTCTAGAACCTTCTCGTCATCCAAAACTGAAACTCTGTGTCCATTAAATAATAACTCCCCTCTCCCCAGCCTCTAGTAACCTCTATTCTACTTTCTACCTCTGTGAGTTTGACTCTTGTCGGTACCTCATGTAAATGGAATCATACAAGATTTGTTCTTCTGTGTCTGCCGTATTTCACTTAGCATTATGTCTTCACTTTCATCCATGTTGTAGCTTACATCAGAATTTCATTCCTTTTTAAGGCTGAATAATATTCCACTGTATGGATAGACCACATTATGTTTATCCATTCATCTGCTGATGGCTGTTCAGGTTGTTTTCCTCTTTTGGCTGTGGTGAATAATGCTACTCTGAACATGGTATACAAGTATCAAGTCGAATCCCTGCTTTCTTTTTTTTTTTTTTTTTTGCAAATATATCTGGAAGTGGACATTGCTGGTTCCAATGGTATTTCTGTTTTTAACTTTGCATGTTAGTTTTCTTAAATATAAAATGGGGATAATGATAGTTCCTAGTGAGCAGGCTGTTGTGAGGATTAAATGTATATGAAGTGTTTAGACGTGCTTAGAGGCATATAGCAAGCTATAGGTAAGTGTCGGCTGGTTGATTTTACCTGAAAGCACAGCCTTGTGCAGCCTGAGTGGTGAACACCTGCAGATGAGGTCTAAACATCAGCGCTTTTACTAGCAAGGCAGCGTGCCCCTGCCAGTAGTAATGGACAGTCCTTCTGAGATGCGTGCCATCCGTGACAGTCCTGCTGTTTCTCCAGCTTTGGGTATTTCTGGTGTCCCACGGGTAACAGGTGATAGAAAATTAGATCTCCTTACATGCAAAACCTGAGATCTTAAATCAAAATGTTTAAATTGAACTCCTTCCTAAATTCTTTGGGAAAATCAAATATGATTATGTGTTTTTAATGTGAACATTTTATTCATAATATAAAAAGACAGTGTACCTATTGGTGTACCATCTGTTAATTTTAACTCTGAAACATCACATGTGTTCTAGGAGCGTCCTGGTGAAGGGGGTGTAGCCGGAGAGGTGGTTTCCTGTTGATAATTTAACAATTATTGGCAACTAATAATTCGGTAACCATTTCATATTGATAATCGTGCTCTAAGTGCTATGAGTTGGACTGAGGGTGAAAAATCTTCTTGGATACATAACTCCCACGTGGATGTTTGACCATATTTAAAAGCACTAAAGTCCTCACTGGTGCATTTCTCCTGAGGAAGTTAGTACCTTGGATGTATTCCTCACTGTCTCCGGAAAGACCGTCTCTAATAAACACAAAAGCCACTTTCAGCTTCTTTAGACAACCTGCCTTTCTAACTTAGGTAAAATTACTTAAATATTCTATTCAAATTCCTTTGTCAAATCATATCATACAAACAATTGTAAGCTGTGGATCAATGAACACAGCATATAAAGAATGCAAGTTAAAGGATTCAAGTAAAAGGATACCATTTTATATATATATATATATATATATATATAATTATTTTTTAGATTATATATATTTATATATATAATATATATATTACATATATATATATATATATATATATATATATGTTTGCTTCCTTCACATGATGGAAAACAAAGAGAAGCTTTGCAAAATGAGCTGACTCTCCATACATAATTGGACCTATGATGCAAGGCCCAGTGTATGTTGCCACCAGAGAACATTCATACTATATTTATTTTGTTATGGGCAATAACTGTGTGGAGGTGTGTTGGTGCTTTGTTGAAAATAGAAAAGGTGGACTTTTTTAGAGACAGGAATTTGCTGAGGAGCAGACAGAAGCTATTCTCCACCCACGAACCCCCCATTCGTCTCTAGCACCAATCTTCCTAGTACCTAAAATCCTTTTGGAGAGGGCTTTGTTGGGGAAAGAAATGTGTGAACACAGCTTTCTCTGTGCATGCCATGTCACTGTCACCATTAAAGCAGCAAGGGCTGGCGCATCGCTTCAATGGTCCTTCTAGACCCCAAACAACAATAAAACTCTTCTGTTTGCTGATGCTTCAAATTATGTTAGCCAAAGAACAAAAGCTTTTCATGCCGCAACTTAACAGCGAGAATACTTTGGGTTTAATGCTTTAGTGTGATTGTGTTGAAGTTGGGTTGTAATAAGTCAAGGAAAGCATTAAAATGACTCTGTTTTGGTAGGAAGAGAAAGGGCACACTTGTGACTGAGTGCCTGGTATTGGGGGTGTGTGGGCAGAGGGGGCGTGGTAAGGCAGAGATCCAGGGTGGGGTACATGGGGTGTGGGGGGATGCCAGGGTGCTGAGGGATTAGAGATTCCAGCAGGGGCTTTGCGGCTCCTTCTGTCTGTCATCTTACCTTCAACAGAGACAGTTCTAAAAGGAGCTGGCCCTGAAGGGATTTTTTTTTTTCTTCTAAACAAGCATTTCTGCCCATCATGATTTATGAGGATCACTTTTGAAACATGGCTGAACTTGCATAATCAGGGGATTAATTAGCTGAAGAATCACCGTGACAATAACATAGATAAAGCGCCAGGACCCAGGGCTATGGGTCCATGGGTGGAGGATTGGAGACCACACAGATCGTGGAGGAAAGGAAAATGGGAGGTGCAGGCATTCCCACCCCTCCACCCCCCCCACCCCCCACCATGCACAGCAAGGAGAGGTCAGTGTGTGCTGACCGGGTCCAAGGAGGGTTGATGAAGAGTAGGGTTATTGGACCTAAATAAAAAGCGTGGACAGGATTTGGATATGTGAAGAGGAGGCATTCTAGCCAGAGTGGGGAGAGAGGGAGAGAGAGAGAGAGAAGATTCAGGAAGCCCTCCATGCATTGGATCTTTCAGACACCAGTACATAGACCAGTCCATTCTTGTCATTATATTCCACTTGGTGATGCCCTGGCATTTTCACTATTCTGTATTCACCCCAAATTTCTCTCTCAAGAGATGTGGACTCCAGCCTATGGTACTTTGCACCTGAACCTCTAAACCTATGGGCACCTGAGAAATGCCCCTTTGTGGGTCTGGGATTATCCTGGTACAGAGTGGTAAAATATAAATATAGGATTGAAGTTCCTGGTCTGCGTGCTGAAGTTTAGGATCATTAATTGTTGAGGGATTGATGGCTGTGCAACTATGCCTCAGTACATATACTCTGTGCATTTGTGTCTACTGGGGAATTATTTTCAAAGGCGTAAAAACAGCTCCAAAATAGAAACCAAATATAAAAAGTAATCTTATGTGATATAAAAATAGCGCTGTTACACATCCACTTATTGCTGCAGATATTGTAAATGATTTGCTTTAGAGCTGGAACAAGCATTGGAGAAAACCTAATTGTTATCCTTCATCATTTTGTTCTGTATTGAATTCTGAACATGGCCAGTATTTGTGGATTATGTGTGAAATTAGTACCGCAGAAAATTTTTTTAAATCAACATATTCAGTAGCAATGACATGGCACGCCAGCCCATTGCATATAATCATGCCACATCACTCTACTATAACTTCTTGATATCAGAAATATTAGACAGTGTATGCTGAAAATTTCCTTGTTTTCCCACAGAAACTTGATTTTTAAAGTAATTAAAACTTATATGTGCTGCTGTACGAAAGTATATGTGTATGTGTAGCTTATAGAGACAGTATTTATCGTATCAAATTTTTCTAATGTCCAGACATTTCTGTCTGCTCCTTTATTATCCAAGAATGGTGCCTGTGTCTATAGGGAATGATGGGATTTAATTAGTTCTGAGTAATGTGATCTGATACCAGCTATGGCCCAGTCTGCCATCTTGTCATGAGTAGGCTGTGATCAGAATGAATGGGAAATATTGGTTTATGATATCTTTGGACTGTGTGAGATGCTCATTCACATGGAGAAAGAGTTGCCTGGCTGCAACAAATCCTCATTGTGAGTGCTGATTTAATATTGTCTCCCTGCAGATAGAGCCAGGATAGAATGTTGAATTCTAAGGTGGAAAATAGAGTTGACTGTCATCTGTGACAGTGCTTCCAGAGGAAGATACTAACAAAACACCGATTGTGATGATGAGGTTATTATTTGAAACTTAGAGTTTTACAACTGGAAGGGAACGGACAGGTTTCAGTCCTGGAGATAAAGTGACTTGTCCAAAATCATGAAATTGAGACTAGACATCTGGATTCCTGTGACTTCCTGTCCAGGACTCTTTCCACTAAATCAACCAGTCTGGAGGCTGAGTAATCAATTGTACCTTCATCATGTCTGTCATGCAAAATTTACAATCATAAATGCAACACACACATTCAAAAATCTGTTTCAGTGACGGTATTAAATGGATTACTCTCTATTTAACATCTACCTACCTATTTAATATTTTAAATTCTCACACTCTTTGATGCCAGAATTAATAGCCAATAACCACACAGTGTGCCGTCTTGATTTGAGATGCATCTCTTTCTTCTCTGTGCTTTAATATCACCACGTAAAGCTGGTCCCAGACAGCTGTGTAGATGCTATAGGTTACAGCAATGTTGTTATACAGGTAATCAGTTAACAGTAAAGAGCAAGAGAGGAGAGTTTATAAATTATTCTTGCTGGGAGTGGATCTGGTGTCGCTTGTCACCGTAATGGAATACATAGGTCTCTGCATCATTTCCTAATGGCTGTTTAACGTTGGCTGTGCACTCTTCATTCAGTGAGTATCTGTTGAGTTTGCTGTTCCTAACACTATATCCAGCCTTGGAAGGGATGCAGCATGACCTTTATCTCAGCAGAACTACAGAAGAGGATGGTACATGAACAACACTCCATATACATTTACTAAATGCTTAATTTCTGCCAGATGCTGGTTTAGGACCAGAATCCTCATAATGTGTGGCAGACTACTTTGAAGAGTGCTAAGGACATTCAAAGTAGGTGTTGATTAAGTATTTGTTGAGTGGTGATGGTGACAAGGATGACAATGACAAACATGTGTTGAGCCTTTACTATGAACCAAGCATGCAGTAAATATTCTACCTGGATTATTTCATTCAATATTCAGAACAAAGGTCAGAGCTATTATTATTCCTTTGTAAGCATGATGATGAGGAAATAGAGACTTCGATAGGTTAAATAAATTGATCAAGAGTTATCAAGGAAGGCTCAGTTAGAAAGATGAGTCCTTTGATAGGCACCTTGATGTTAAGATAGGATTTATTTGACTTGCCATTGCTGGAGGAGGGGACAAAATTAAAAGTACTATTGAAAGGTAAATAGCCTTAATAATGTATGACCATCTTAATTTTGAAAAGAGCCTTTGATATGTCATTTTTCCTTTGATATGAATATTTATTATATTTCTGAGTGTTAATAAGTATATCACCTGCTTGAGCATTCAAATGACTCCTGTACTTCTCTGTGAATTAACATAGGAAATATAGAAAGTAGGAAAACAATGAAAATTGCATTCAGTAAACTATAAACCAAATAGCACAAAGTAGTCATTTCTTTTCATTTGTTTCTTTAGGTTCAGAGAATCACACTGTTTTCTTGTGAAATGTAAATCATTATCATCATTAGCATTTCTCCTAAACAGAAATCCTGACTATATTAAGTCTATTTATTGCAAACTGCTAGGTGCTGAGCTCTGGCATATGGTAGATGAAATAACACAGCTTCCTACAAAAGCTGCCGAGGAACAGCTGGAGATCAGGGCTGCCCATCTGACTGGGGAAGGCGGAAGCATGATGATTGATGAGTTGACACTGGATGCAGGCCCTCAAAACTGGAAGGACCACACTTTGAGGTCAATCTAGACAGCATCAGACGGGACTCTTAAGGAAATTAAATAAAGCCTCGAGTGTCTTGTGAGCGACAAGTCGCTATGACGGAAATCAAGGCCTGGTGCTAAACTGTAGGTTTCTCAGAAACACCTTGTAAAAGGGATTCTACTCTGAGCTTACTCACTTTAGACCTAGTACAGACTTCACTCTGCTGCTCTGAGTTTTGGCTTCCCTGCTTGTTGAGAGGGTGGTTAAATCTCCCTTCTGGAGAGTTTAAACTCATACCATGTATCACAAACTGAACTGGTCCAACTTTAATCTATTTCAATCTTAGAATTCAATAGAGGCAGGCCAGGATAATACTCGGAATCAACAATTCTGATGCATATTGGCCAAGGAAGTGGAATTCAGACAAAGCCAACCCAAGCTTTGTCAGAAAAGAGAGCCCTTAAAGTAGAGATATTCTATGGTCACTCCTTACCAGGTCAGGTCACAGTTTTTCCAGGAAGAAGAGATTAAAGATTATACCCACACTACACTCTCTCCCTTCCCTCCTTCCATCCATCCATCCATCCATCCACTCACCCACCATTCATCTATCCATCCATCCATCCACCCACCCACCATTCATCTATCCATCCATCCATCCACCCACCCACCATTCATCTATCCATCCATCCATCCACCCACCCACCATTCATCTATCCATCCATTCATCCATCTGTCCTTTGATCTAGAAAACACTTACTAAATACTTCCTATGTGTCATGACTCATGGATCTTACATACTAGTGTGGGGAGACAATAAATCAGTAGACGAGGAAATAAAATCCCGATAATTTCAAACAGTATCTTCTGTCCACCTCTGAAAATGCAGATGCAGAAGCCAAGTTGCCAATGGTATAGGACTGAACCACCCTAATATAGCAGTTGAGCAGAAGGAAAGAGCCCACAGAAGAGAATGAAAAGCAAAGTATAGGAAACTTGAAGTCATAGCTGACAAGAAGAGAGGATTTCAGTGCTGCTTAGAAGATGTGGAAGATGAATCAAGACTAGGAACTGTTGGCTTGGCTAACATGGAAGTCATGGGTGACCCTGGCAGATCAATTTCAGTGAAATGGTAGGCATGAATATTCTTAGTAGGTGAACAGTACCCAAAGATGTAGAAGCTTTTGAAAAGTTTTGCTGTAAAAAGAAGCAGTAAATGGCTGCTGTTAAGAATGTAATAATGATCACGTATGGGGTCTATAAAATGAGACTGAGTTCAGTTCTGGCTACAGTGGTTGTGAGCCATGTTACAATGTACTGGTCACTTAGCCTTCATGGGCTTCAGTTACTTCATCTGTATAATGATTTTAATAACGCCTATTAAGGAAAGACACACAGGGCTAAATGTTTTCTTTTTTTCTTTCAACGTTCTTACATTTGTATACGTGTTTGGAGGTAGGGAGGGGCATAGAAAAAAGAGAAGAAGAAACAGTAGATGTTTTGGAGGTAAAATTATATTGTCTTAAAGTCGCTTAAGTAATATAATCACTTAAATTAGTGTTTCCCTCTCTTAAATACACGATTTTAGGCCTACTAGGTTTACTTGAACTTGATTTTGTGTGCAAGTGATTTAATTTCAGTGGGGATAGATGTAAAGGCTTGACCTTTTTTGTGTGTTCTTCTTAGATTTATTAGTAAGTATATATCTTAGTCAAAGTAGATGTAAAATTATGGAAGATCAAGTTAAGCTGGTGATTGAAGGCATAAGATGATAATCCACACGATGTGCGTATGTTTTGTGCGGGTATTTAGCAGCGTGCGCTGCACGGATCTTATATGGAGCTTACAGTGGTCAAGTATGCTTATTCAGATACTAAGACGTCCTGGTGTCTGGAATATTGAAATTCCTTTTGATATTGGAAAGTAATTATCATATACCTGCCCAAGAAATATGTATTTCATATGCAAGATACATTGTAGATGGTAGTTAACAATATAAACATCAATACCTGTAATAGTTATTACCATTAATAACTACAGTTACTGTATTTATATGAAAGTACAGTGCCTCTAAGTAGATCTTGTTTTAAATTTATGACATCTTTTTGAGGTAGGCATGGTGAAAGAAAATCCCTCTTCCAAACAGAAATGCTTAAGTTCCTTGGTATGATCATATGGTAGCAGACAGGTGATTGCAAGCAAGGCCTTCTGATTCTCAGAATAGTGCTTTCTTATCTAGAGAAGCGTCAGTATAATTAGATTGATACAGTGCAAGCAAGAAAATATCAAACACAGCTCAGACCATTGTGCAAGTAGTTGGTCTTCATTCTAAGTGCTTTCTAATGGCAGCCAAAACATCTCTGGCCCAATTTTATACAGTTTTTCAACGAGCAGAAAATGAGTATTTTAGCTATAGTTGCACATTCTCCATGCCAAAGAAGCAGTGGTTCTGTTGCTGTAAAGATGATTTTTTAATAACAGCTTTATTAAGTTCACATGCCGTGAAATCCACACTTTCAAATGTACACTTCAGTGAGTTTTAATATAGTCACCCTGTAGTGCAATTATTACCACTATCTAATACTAGAACATTCTCATTAACCCCCAAAGAAATCCGGTACCCGTTATCTATCACTCCTCATTCTCCTCTCCTCCTATCCCTCTTAGCCATGAATCGACTCTCTCTGTATTTGCTTCTTCTAGACCTTTCATATAAATGGAACCATACAGGGTGTGACCTTTTGTAACTGATTTCTTTATCTTAGCACCATGTTTTCAAGGATCATTCATTTTGTAACATGTATTGATACTTCATTCCTGTTTATGGCTGAATATTCCATTGTATGGATATACCACACATTGTTTATCCAGTCTTCAAGTGATGGACATTTGATTTGTTTTCACTTTTTGGCTGTTATAATAATGCTACAAGAACATTCATGTACAAGTTTTTATGTGGAGGTGTGCTTTCATTTATTGTGAGTATATGTCTAAGAGTGGAATTGCTGGGTCATATGGTACCTCCATCTTTAATAATTTGAGGAACTGCCAGACTGTTTTCCCAAATGAGAGCACCATTTTACATTACCAGCAGCAAATGAATGAGGGTTCAGATTTCTCAACATTGTGGCCGATACTTGTTAACATCTGTCTTTTTTTTTTTAGTTTTTATTGGGGTATAATTGATTCACAATGTTGTGTTAGTTTCAGGTGTACAGCAAAGTGAATCTGTTATACAGATACATATATCCACTCTTTTTTAGATTCTTTTCCCATATAGGCCATTACAGAGTATTGAGAAGAGTTCGCTGTGCTCTACAGTAGTAGGTCCTTATTAGTTACCTATTTAATATATAGTAGTGTGTATGTGTCAATCCCAATCTCCAATGTATCCCTCCCCCCCCTTACCCTCCTGTAACCATAAGTTTATTTTCTATGTCTGTAACTCTATTTTGGTTTTGTAAATAAGTTCATTTGTACCGTATTTTTAGATTCCACATATAAGCAATATCATATTTGTCTTTCTGTGTCTGACTTACTTCACTCAGTGTGAGAATCTCTAGGTCCATCCATGTTGCTGCAAATGGCATTATTTTGTTCTCTTTTATGGCTGAGTAATATTCCATTGTATATATGTACCACATATATACATTTCTCTGTTGATGGACATGTAGGTTGCTTCCATGTCCTGGCTATTGTGAATAGTGCTGCAATGAACATTGGGGTGCATGTATCTGTTCGACTTATGGTTTTCTCTGTATAAATGCCCAGGAGTGGGATTGCTGGATCACATGGTAGCTCTATTTTCAGTTTTTTAAGGAGCCTCCATACTGTTCTCCATAGTGGCTATACCAGTTTGCATTCCCATCAGCAGTTAGGAGGGTTCCCTTTTCTCCACACCCTCTCCAACATTTATTGTTGTAGACTTTTTGATGATGGCCATTCTGACCAGTGTGAGGTGATACCATCTATCTTTTTATTTCATTTTAGCATCCTAGTAGGTGTGAAGTGGTATCTCATTGTGGTTTTGATTTGTATTGTCCCAAATGACTAGCAATATTGAGGAACTTTTCATTTGCTTATTGGCCATTTTTATATCTTCTCTGTAGAAATGTCTGCTCAGATCCTGTGCTCATTTTTAAATTGGCTTTTCTTCATATTGTTGAGTTTCAAATGTTTCCTAAGATTCTGTGGTTTTTCATTTCAAATCCTTAATGGTGTCCTTTGAAGCACAAATATTTTTAATTTTGATGCAGTCCAATTTATCTAGTTTTATTTTTTGTTGCTTACTTTTTTTTTGTCATATCCAAGAAAACCATTGCCTACTCCTAAGTCATGAAGATTTATCCCTGCATTTTCTTCTAAGAGTTTTATAGTTTTAATGTTTACATGTAGGTCTGTGTTCCATTTTGAGTTAATTTTAGTATACGTTGTAAGGTTAGAGCTCCAATTTCATTCTTTTGCATGTGGCTATCTATTTGTTGAAAAGACTGTCATTTTTCCATTAAATTTTCTTGTCATCATTGAAGAAATCAGTTGACTGTAAATCTAAGGATTTGTTTCTGGATTCTCAACTTTATTCCATTGAGTTACACGTCTACCATTATGTCAGTATTTCACTGTCATGATTACTATAGACTTTCCCAGTTTTGAAACTGGGCAATATGAGTTCTCCATATTTGTTCTTCTTTTTTAAGTTTGTTTGACTACTCCATGCCCTTGCATCTTCATATGAATTTTAGGACCAGCTTGTTAATTTCTGCAAGGAAAAAAAAGATAACAACTGAGATTTTGATAGAGATTTTGTTGAATCTGTAGGTTAATTTGGAGAGTATTGCCATCTTAACAATATTATAATTTCCAATCTGTGAACGTGGAATATCTTTACATTTATTTAGATCTTCTTTGATTTCTTTCAACACTAAAAAATTTTTTTCACAGTGTAGGTTTTGCACTTATTTTGCTAAATTTATTCCTAGATATTTTCTTTCTGATGCTACTGTAAGTAGAATTTTGTTCTTAATTTCACCTTCAGATCACCCATTATGTAGAAAAGCAAATGACTTTTTGTATATTGATCTCATGTTCTGCAACCTTGCTGAACTTAATTATCAGTTCTAAAAGTTGTTTTCTGAATTCTTAGCATTTTCTTTAGGTAAGATCATATCATTTGTGAACAGAGATAGTCTTACTTCTTCCATTCCAATCTAAGTTCCTCTTATTTCTTTTTCTTGACTAATTACTCTGGCCAGGACTGCTATTGGCATGTTGAGTAGAAGTGACTGTAGTGAACATCCTTGTCTTGTTCTTGGTTTTAGGGGTTATGGTTTGTTTTAAGATGTAACTTGTAATGAGGTGTATTGGTGGTGACTCTGAAAATTCAGATACTTTTGTTCTCTTTCTTGTTTAATAATAATGAAATTATTGTACTTAATAAGTTAAGTAAATATTTTTGACCTGAGTGGAACTATTAACAAGTTTTCTATTTACTAAAAGATTTTTATTATTGACTCTATAGCTATTTTAGGGCTTTTTAGCAGAAAGCTGTATCTTTGAATATTTAGATTTTCCTGTAATTAACACATGCAATTCTGCTGAAATTCAAACATGAGTGTTATTTTAAAGCCCAATGTGGTGCTATGTGCATAAAAAGACACTTTGTATTTTGAAGATTGTGTAATCACATATTTGTGTTTCACTTATGTCTGGGATTACCAATACAAAGGAATTCAAAGATATATTGGTATAGAATATGATATAACTCAACCTAGTTTGCCCCTTGGTTATAATGTCTTGAATCCTCTTAACCATGAATTAAATACCTATATGTATGTCTATATGCTATCTAGTAAAGTGGAGCCCCTGCTCTGGTAAAAATATGTCATAAACTGAATTTCCATCTGAGACTCTTTTTTTTTTTTTTTTAAAGCAAATTATTTATTTATTTTTATTTTTGGCTGCGCTGGGTCTTTGTTGCTGTGCGCAGGCTTTCTCTAGTTACAGTGAGCTGAGGTGACTCTTCATTGTGGTGCGCGGGCTTCTTATTGCGGTGGCTTCTCTTGTTGCGGAGCACGGGCTCTAGGTGCATGGGCTTCAGTAGCTGTGGCACACACGCTCAGTAGTTGTGGCTCGCGAGCTCTAGAGGGCAGGCTCAGAGCTTAGTTGGCACACGGGCTTAGTTGCTCCGCAGCGTGTGGGATCTTCCCGGACCAGGGCTCGAACCTGTGTCCCCTGCATTGGCAGGTGGATCCTTAACCACTGTGGCACCAGGGAAGGCCCCCATCTGAGACTCTTGATCTCTTTTCTAATTTTTTCACATTGCATTACTATGGTCTTGTCAGCAGAAAGAGGATAGTAGCTTCATTTTGCCTGCAGGGTTTCACATCATTAACCTTCCAGTATCATTTTTATTATATGAGGAAAAGAAATGGACTAATATTTGAGGAAAAGCACACAACATTCTCCATGCTGAGAAAATACACTTTCAGACTGTGATGACCACAATGCTCTACCAAAGAAAAGCATCCTCTTTTGTAAAAGAGTTGATTTTGTTGGTGTGAATTAATGGGATGCATGTTTTTTGCTTGTGTGTTTATTTGTGTGCTTGCCTTGTTTTAAGGAAACTTGATTGGTTTGACATTCTTATTATGTGACACAAACATTAGAATACATTCTTTTCATTACTGCAACGCAAAAAGTATTTGAATGTATTCTATAGGAATATCATTGCCTATGATTTTTTGAGGTGTGTGTGCCTGTATGTACGGATACGTGTTTGCATCTTATGCAGAAGTGAGGTCAGAGTCTAAGCAAATGGGTACTTTAGAGGTTTGTTTTAATATTTCCTGTGCATATGCCTAACATGCCAACTCCTGTGCATAACTGTCACTGCACATTCATGCAATGTTGCTTTCTGAGGTCACACTTTGACATTTAAAGACAAGAAAAATTTTATTTTGTAGAGAGTTTAAAGGGCACAATAAAATAATCTTGAAGCTGGTCATCCTTGAAATGTGTTAGCAATTATATAGAGAGAAAACGATTTTTAAATATTTGTTTTACATTCATACTCTTAAACATGTTAGTAACACAATATCCATCATGTGATTACAGCCAGCCGTCAGGGAAAGAACATAGCTAACTTCTTTCTAAAACAAGACAAATTTATACAACATCATTTTTAAAGGCTGAATTATCTTGCATGTATAGCCAGGTAGTAGGTTTTATCTCAAATCTTTTAGTGTATCAATCAAGATGATTATTGCTGAATACTCGTTCACTTCTTAAATTATTTCTTTATTATAAATACATGGAAATGGAATTGCTAGGTCAAAGGCATGCTTGTCTTTAGGGCATTTGATACTTATACCTACCTTATATTATCTTATTATGTATTTGTAAATATATCCCTCTTCCTTTTTAGATTATTGAGTTATATGTTTCTCGACTAAGCACAATAGTTAGTATGGACTTAATAAGTGTCTATTAAATAAATGGTTCTACTTATAGTTAGGCTATTTTGGAAATTAAGACATACTTGAAGAGATTTTTTAAACTATAGGACTGAATTGCAAAAAAAAATTTCAATCATTTATATGTATTTGGTGATCTTCAGTTACACATTTTCACCCATCTTCTATTTTTTTCTCTAATAGAGGTGGTTTTTAATGTAATAGTGAAAATCATAATTTTTAAAGTGAAATGGTGAGGTACAGAAAAGTTGAGTGAAGGTAAGTTTCTATTCTTACAGGAACATAAGAATTAACAAGGTTAATCCATTCTCCATCCCATTGACTAAACATTTTACAGCCTATCTTATGAAATAGATGTGAAAAGATCCAGAAATTTCAGACGTGGCCCTTGCTGTCAAGGATTTCACTGTTCGTTGTTAGTCAGGACTAGTTTGTAGAACAAGCATAGTGTGAGGTCACGCATTCAGGGGCATGAGTTCAGGGCCTTTATTCCTTACAGAGAGAAATGGAAAAGAAGGAGAGGGAACTTTGGACTGTGGACAGTCCTGCAGTGCCTGGAAGGGGTGAGGTGAGTCAAGTCATGCACAGAGCTAGGAAAACAGCCATGAAACGTAGGCCATGATTTCAAGCGGGTGAGTTAGTGCCATCTTCAGGAAGATCTGGAAAGAAGCATTGGGAGAGTTTTGTACCACAGAGAAGAAATGAAGTCAAGAAAGGAAGGATTTGGGATTGGTATGAAAAGTCTAGCTTGAACCGATGCCCTGGAGAGAAGATGTGGTTTGGGAGCATATGTTTTTTTCTCCCTCTGACTTTGGTCAAAGCCAAGGTAATTAATTACCTGCCCGAGTTTCCTCACCTATTCTTGTCATCAGCCACGCTGCTGGAAGAAACCGTGGACTGGAAGAGTCATTCCTCATTGCCCTGGAGCCCTAGGTGAATCAGCTGGTAATCATTTTCCGTGCAGTACAGTTGACCCAAGGTGAGGGGCCCTACCCAGAGAGAGTGATGAAAAGCAATGAAGAGCCATACACCTCATTAGTAAAATTGAATCTTGAAGGATGGATAGAGTTGTCAAATATAGAAAGGAAGAAGTGACTTCAAGTCCATGTGATATTGACACAAACACATGAACACCAGGGCGGGATGCCCCCTGTAGGTAGGTAGAGGTAAAGATGCTTGGGAATTTACACTGGTGAATTAATTGCAGTCAAGGCCCAAAAGCACTTGTTTTAACTTTACTCTTTGGGAAATTGATAGCAGAACTTTAGTCTTTAAAAACAAAAATAATGGAGGTGAGAAGTGCCTAGATTTGATTTATGAAAATAATTCTGACAACAGGGTGTAGGGACAGGTTATAGAGAGGCAGGACTAGGGCCAGAATTTACAGGATTTGGGGACACAGCCAGTCATATAATTCATAGGGTCCAATTCACAATGAAATGTGGAGCTTGTTGTTCAAAAATTATTAAGAATTTTGAGATAGCAACAGCAGAGCATTAAACCAAGCACAGAGTTCTTCTGAGCGCAGGATCCTATTTGACTGCCCAGCTCGTGTGCCCATGCAACCGGCCCTGGTTGGGGAATGAGTGAGAGGTGAGATAAATCCAAGAAACCTCTGTGTTTATGTTTGAATGGATGAAAGTGCTATTGTCCTATTAAATGAAAACTGAATTCTGAAAGAAAATCTGCTTCATGAGAATGCAAGTAGATTTATCCTGATGATTTTGAGCTGATTTCAAAAAAAATTTTTGGTAACATCCAAGGGCAATCAGAAATATGAATCTGGACCTCAGAGATGTGAAATCTTGAGTAAAAAGCTGAGTGTTAGAAGGTGGTTTGTGATAGCCTCAGGAAAACTATATAAATAAGAGTAAAGGTGACCAAGGACAGAAGCCTGTGGGACAGCAGGATTCAAAATGGGGGAAAATTTCTTAGGATGTCTCTTTATCTCAAGTTTCCAGCTCAAGCTCAGTGCTTGGCATATAAAAGGGAAATTAATGGGCAGGAGAAAAATGAAAGGTGAAATAATTATTTGAGACAAAATGGAATTATTTCAAATAATTTGAAATAATTATTATAATTATAATAATTATTCCACAAGATGGAAATAATTATTTGAGACAAGATGGAAACTTTCTCCAACTACATTTCTCGAAATTAGACAGTCCATCTACCGAATGTTCCCAGATGGACTTGTTCATCACCCTCTAAGTTTGGGGAGAGCCAAATGGAACGGGAAATCCTTGAAGTTCGGTCTCCCCACTCTCTAAGCTTGCCTCCATCATTTACCTTCCTCCTTGAAACCATCTCAGCACTAATATAGGATTCCTGCCATCTCTAACCTTCCCCAAAACCGTGGCTCTGGATCAATTATTCTAACTCCCCAGCACATCCTGGGTTAAAACTTTGGTTGTGATCTTTGCCTACTGCAGACAGAAACCAAATAAAATGATATGTCTCTGACTCATTAAATGTTAGGTAATTTTTTCTTAGGAAAGTGAAATGGCCTTTAACATTTTCTGAGAAAACATGATAGAAATGCTGAGAGTAATGATTCCTTTAAACCAGGGGTTCCCAACCCCTGGGCCGCAGACCGCTGTCAGGAACTGGCCACACAGCAGGAGGTGAGCAGTGGGCAAGCGAGCAAAGCTTCATCTGCAGCTCCCCACCGCTTCCAATGGCTCACATTGCCACCAGACCCATCTGCCATTACTGCCTGAACCATCCGCCCATTACCTCCTGAACCATCCCCCCATTACCTCCTGAACCATCCCCCCATTACCTCTTGAACCATCCCATTATCTCCTGAACCATCCGCCCATTACCTCCTGAACCATCCCCCCATGACCTCTTGAACCATCCCATTATCTCCTGAACCATCCCCCATTATCTCCTGAACCATCCCCCATTACCTCCTGAACCATCTCCCCCATTATCTCCTGAACCATCCCCCCATTACCTCCTGAACCATCCCCTCCATTACCACCTGAACCGTCCCCCCATTACCTCCTGAACCATCTCCCCCATTATCTTCTGAACCATCCCCCCCATTACCTCCTGAACCATCCCCCTATTATCGCCTCAACCATCCCCCCATTACTGCCTGAACCATCTCCCCCATTACCTCCTGAACCATCCCCCCCATTACCGCCCAAGGCATCCCCCCACCTCGCCATCCGTGGAAAAATTGTCTTCTACGAAATTGGTCCCTGGTGCCAAAAAGTTTGGGGACCTCTGCTTTAAAGAATAACTGCAGTCAGCTCTCAGCAAGACAACGTGAAATGCCACAGGGCTTTTACTGTGCAAGGCCTTATTATCCTAAAGTTCAAATGCTTGGACATAGTACCGCAGTATGAGTTTCCTGTTTGCCATGTAGAAACTCTGCTACGTGTTCCCCTTTCATGAAATGATGACGAAAGCTAGAGGCAGAATTTCTGTGCAAATGCATTTTAATGTGAGTCTATTTACTTTTTCATTACTTTGAATTCGGTTTCTTACATAATTTTTAATGCCACTCACAAATATGTACAATTAGAGAGAGTCTTAGTAATAACTAATAAAAGAAAAGTTGGAATTGGGCCGTTCAAATTATATAAACATAACTACGAGGTAAAGTTGTCATAAATGATACCCGCCTAAACAAACTCAGTTTATCTCTCATAACAGTTATTTAGACTAGTGCATCTGAAACTACTGATCATAGGAATCGAGCGTCTTGCTGAATGCAGATTCAGACAGGGTAGCTTGCTGATGGAGCCTGAGAATCAGCATTTTTAACAAGTTCCTAGCTGACTCCCATATTGCCAGGATCAAAGACCACACTTTAAGTAGCAGGGGTTTTGGTCTGAGTGCAAAATGCATGACTTTAAAAAAAAAATTGTCGTTTATGTACCTTATAAAGATTTGATTCTGTTCCTGAAACTTACAACAAGCATTTCTGTCTTCCTAAGGAGGGGAACCCTCTCTAGAGAAGGTGAGAAATTTAAACACACTCCCCAGTAAACCCTGTTTGGAACAGCCATGTCTGTGCTATAATGTAAATGCATTTTTGCCTTAAGAAAGGGAAAGGGGCTACTACATGGACTCAAGACTTTTCCTACTTCAGAGATTTTATATGAATTGTACCTTTTTTAAAAAATAAACAAACCAAACACTCATTTCTTATTTATTTTCCTTTGGAACTCTTTGTGGCCCTTTTCTCTACTGGTCAATTTATATTTATAATTATAAATATTCTCCTACTTTCAAGCCCTCTTACATGATTCACTCTCTACCTCCCCCCCATACTTTTGTGGGTTTTTTTCTTTTTTAATTTACTTATTCATTTATTTATTTATTTTTGGTTGCATTGGGTCTTTGTTGCTGCACGTGGGCTTTCTCTAGTTGCGGTGAGCAGGGGCTACTCTTCGTTGCATTGTGCAGGCTTCTCACTGCGGTGGCTTCTCTTTGTTGCGGAGCACGGGCTCTAGGCATGCAGGCTTCAGTAGTTGTGGCACACGGGCTCAGTAGTTGTGGCACATGGGCTCAGTAGTTGTGGCACACGGGCTCAGTAGTTGTGGCGCATGGGCTCAGTTGCTCCATGGCATGTGGGATCTTCCCAGACCAGGGCTCGAACCTGTGTCCCCTGCACTGGCAGGCAGATTATAAACCACTGCGCCACCAGGGAAGTCTCCCCACCCCTCCCTGCCATACTTTTCTTACTTTTTTCCATTATTTACTTTCTTTTCCTCCCCGCATCCCCTAAGTCTACTACTGGATGGGAGAATCAGAGGAAATATAAAGCTGTTTCCAAGTAGATCAATGTCGTAGGACATCCTATGGGATGCCTTTTTAAATAGTTTTTTTTTTATAGTTCCACAATGTCTGTAATTTCTGGCATCCTCCCTCTATATTACAAGTACCTTTTGTAAGTCAAAATGCCTGTATTTACAGACAGTTGTTCCCTTTAGCCAATAAAACTCAAACCTGTTCACTGATGCAATCCCTTAGGGAAACCAAAAAAGCGCCAGACTTTAGAGTTACTGGAAATGTAGTCTTTTTTATTAACACTTAGTTATTTGATCTTCATGGTACTCTTGCATTTTAAAGCAGTTGATTGGTTTTTGGCTCTAAAAAAATCAAAAGATATCGATAAGTTACCTACATTAAAGTCAAATCACGTTAATATCATATTAAAGTCACCCTGACTTAATGATATTTCTAGTGATTCCCTTCAGTTCTAACATCAATATTACCTGTTTTGTCATTTAAATGATGACTTGGCAATTGAGCTACATCCTGGAGGAATTTTTTATGTTACATTTCTTTTTTTCTAACTCTAAGCATTTCTTATTTCCACATGAATATTAAAAATTTTTCAGAGTGCAACATAAAAGAGGTGACTTCACTTGATAATGTGTCGATAGATGGTGTTTGGGGCTACATTAAAGAAAACTAATTTTCTCCGTTGCATTATCATATCAGAAGCAGAAGAGAAACCCCTTCCTCTCCAGCTCTGCATCTGTTGTTTCAACCTGAAGTCTGATGAACACAGTAATTGTTTGCTTAGCCAACTATCAACATAAACGCAAGGAAAACAGGATCCCCTTCAGCCTAAAGCTTTGTATTAAAATGCTATGTGGAAGAGAGAACCTTGGCTACAAAATAGTTTTGTCCCTAAGAAAAGGAAGTGTTTGTAAGCAAAATTTTTCTGGGCCAAGGAGAGACCAGCAATTTCTAGTAGCTGAATTATTTTCTTAGAATAACTCCTCAGAGATAGTAGAATATTATTTCATATACTTAAAGTAATTCTAAATCCTAGCAGCCATAACATAAAGTTGAGTGCCTGAAGACAAAGAGGTAGAGTAAATAACGTGCCTTTATCTGCAGCTAATGCTGACAAAGTAAAATTCTACGGCTTTGTATGTCCAGTGCATCCTTTCCTGATTTGTTGGAGCTCAACCCACTCAGGGTTATTCTAAGTATTCCAGAGCGTTGCATGTGGGACCTCAGTGCCACAGCTGTGGAATACATCCTCCATCGCTTGCGCTTCGATTCCTCTGTTCCCCAGGGCTCTGTCGATGCTGATATGCCCAGGAGCGCGTGATCTGGGCAACTCCAGGTAGTGGGCTGGAACCGCATCATCCGGTTCTCATAGCATCGATCATTCTAACACTTGGGAAACCCCACGAGGAAAGGGTGTACACGTGCTCTCAGACCCGGCTGCTGGCCACCCTCGGGCCTGTGACAGGCTTTCAGCAGCCTCATGACGGGGGTGGGGACGCTGCGTAGCTCATTGCCACACCCGTGAGCCCATGGGGCAACACCCCGTGCCACTGAGGAAGAGGATCCCTTCCCCACTCAGAAGCCCAGCTCCTGGAAGATGGAGATGCTCGGAGCAGAATCCCCTGCCCACCTCTGCAAGGTGGACCCTGTAGCCTGCATAAGACTGTCTTACTCCGTTCATGCTGCTCTAACCAAGTTTCACAGGCTAGGAGGCTACTAAAAAAACAGCAATTTCTTTCTCACAGTTCCGGAGGCTGAAGTCTGAGATCAGGGTGCCAGCGTGGAGGGGCTTCTGGTGAACTCCCTCCTTGGTGGCAGAGCTGTTTTCTCACTGTGTCCTCATATGGCAGAGAGTGGGTGACAGAGCTCCCTGGGGTCCCTAAAAGGGACTGATCCCATCTTGGGGCTTCACCCTCATGACCTGGCCACCTCCCAAGGCCCCATCTCCTGAGAGCATCGTGCTGGAAGGTTAGAATTTCAACATACGAATATGGGGTGGGGCGGGGCGGGGCAGGGCGGGGGGAGGGGGGGAGGTTGGGGACACACAGTTCAGTCCATTGCAGAGACCTGTCACAATACACAGCAGTAAGACTGGGCAGTCCTCATCTTAACCGCATGAGGCTCCAACAATAGAATCCAAGTTATATGGGGCCAAACTCTGATTTCTAGTCACTGGTTTTTTCTTTTTCTTTTTTTTTTCTTTTTTTTTTTTTTTTGCTGTACGCGGGCCTCTCACTGTTGCGCAGGCTCAGCGGCCATGGCTCACGGGCCCAGCCGCTCTGCGGCATGTGGGATCTTCCCGGACCGGGGCACGAACCCGCGTCCCCTGCATCGGCAGGCGGACTCTCAACCACTGCGCCACCAGGGAAGTCCTGTTTTTTTCTTTAACGAGAGTTTAAGAGAGGATCAGACCAGCCCTGATACCCACTCCCCACAACCTACCCCAGATTTTCTGAGAACTGTGTGGAGGAAGTATGAACATGTCTCAAACACAAGCACTGAGTACTTTCTTCCTCTTCAAAGGCATAATCCAGCCAAAAATATACCCAATTTATATTACTAAGCAGCACTTAAAGTCTCGGGCTGAAGCACGTGCTGGGTTCACATTTGTCTGCCATCTGGGTGCCTGAAAGGGTTCCCTAAAGCAGTATCCCACCCAAAGAGAGAATGGTACCGCAAAGCTGAATTCCACTTGGCATTATCGAATGCAGGGTCTGCAATAGTTGAAGGAGCACCATTTCAGCTTCAAAAATTCCGAGATCCTTTTCCCCAACAGAACCCCCATCATCGTGGAACCAGAACATCATGATTAGCTGAGGATATTACACCGCACGGCAGGAAAATGACTGCATCTTCCAAAGGCATCTAACTTGTTCCCCAAATATGCATCAGCCACTTGGGAATTCTGGAACAATTGTCAGGATAAAGAATAAGAACTTATTTTCCAACTTGGAGTGTTGTCATTTAGATGGAATCAAAGCCTTGATTCTTTCAAGTTTGTTCCTTCCACCAACATTTAAGGGCTGATGACTCCGGTTGGGGATCTGAATAGCAGCAGAAGATAGTTAATTAAAATAAAAATAGTTTCTATCCTCTAAGCACTCAGATTTCCTACTGGTGGAGGGAGTCAGATGTTTAATGCATAATGAGGTGATAGATATTAAAATAAAGGTGTGAAGTAAAGCACACTGAGAGGAACATCAAGGTAGGAGATGGCCCTTGGAAGACTGTTGTCTAAAGTGTGTGTTGAAAGGTAGAAGTTATCCAGGCTGACCTCATGGTACGATGGCATGCATAAAGAGAATGAGTAGAAGTGGAGAATCTAAACATTGTACATATCCCTATTATCTAATAAGGTAATTGAATGTTTCCTGAACTATGGACACAAATTATAGTTACATTCTTCTGCAGGGATCTCTTTTCAGTGAGACTTTTGATACTTCTTTTCTTCAGGGCTTTTGCCTTTTTTTCTTCTCAAAGGGGCTTTCTGTCGAATTGTCCCTTATTATATACAAGTGGGAGATCATTCCCTAACACCCAGGAATTGGGTCTCTCACCAGAGACTTCTATCAGTTTAATAGACTCCAGGCATCTGTTAAGGAAAGGGTACCAAGTTCCAGCAGAGAATTTGGTCTCTGGAAGTTTGGGTTGGCACAGTTTGCTTGTCCTAGGAGTGTAGCATGTGGAGGCAAGGGGCCAGATACATCTAAAGGAATATCTTTAAAGGAATTTAAAGGAATAGTCAAATAAAAATGCCAGGTGAGTCATCCCCAGACTCTGTACTGGAGGTCTCACACAGAGAGGAAGAAACTATCAGAAACCCAATAGGACTGGAAGTCATAAGACAGTGGATGCTCAAAGTAGAGAGATGGAAGGATCTAGAAGGCACCAGGGTATTTTATAGGATTTCTGCCCCTGTAATAGGAATATGTGAAAAATGTAGCACAAAGTGAGCCTAAGTCCATCTGATTTGAAGTCTGATCTTCATTGTTCAGCCACAAAGTTTTTTAGATTGTAATAAATTTATAATAGATAATATATAAGCCAGTGTTGACTAACAACTTTGGGGATTTATTTTATATAATCTGGAAAAAAATGTGTTTCCTGCCATATATTTTATAACACATTTCAAAATGCCATAACTCACAGGTAGATATATATAGCATAGAATATATTCATACATTCATTCATTCATTTTTGAACCCATCCACTGCTCTGTTAGTAAAATTAAGATAAGTAAAATCTTCAATGAGCATGTAGTCTATTAGTCTGTAACATATATGTATGTGTCGAAATATATTTGCATATAATGTATGTGTGTGTATAGATTATTATTAAACATGGAAAAATACATGGTTTATGACAGTTTTGAGGAAGTAGCACAGAAAGATGGAGAAGGAATTAATTCTTTAATTCCAAAGAAAGTTTATTTAGGAGAACATCAGGAAAATGATGGGCTTTGAAATACAGGTAGGACTTTTATGGTCTGAAATGGAAGCAAAGTTTCTTGTGCACAAGGGTGTACAATGATTGGAAGACTGGGAATCTGAGAAGGTGCCACGTGCAGGGAATCACAGGTGCCTGCCTGCCTGCACCTGGGAGAGGAAGTTGGAAAGGTGGGTTGAGGTCAGGCCATTCGTTGCTTAGAATCACCTGGATTGATTCCTCAGGTGGTAAAGAGCCATTGAAAGTTTCTGAGCCGTTTAAAGAAAGTATTACGTAGGGACATTACTGGCAACCGTATAAGGGTATATTCGAAGCCAAGGGGAACTATTATGGGCTAGTACTCTACAAGGGAGTCCATTGTACAGTAACCCAGTGAGGGGCCTCCTGCAGGGTCTAGATGAAATGTGACGAGGGCCCAAAGTAGGTCAGTGGCTGTGGGAACATAAAGAGGAACACAGCTCAGCTTTAAGATTGAATTTTTAGATTTTGGGGGAGGTTGGGGGAATGGGCGGGATTTGGCAATTTATTGGATGTGAGGCTTGAGAAAGAAGTAGAAAATGACTCAGAAATTGATTACTGGTCTCAGTGATTAAAGCTGTGCTAATTCAGTTACTGAAGCAGGGCACAGAGCACAGATGTGAGGTGCTATCTAACAAGCAGTTAACAAAGCTGCTGTTTGTGGAGGGCTAGCTATGTTCCCAGCACTTTGTAAGACCTTGACATGCTTCATACTGTTTATAATATAATGTTTGTCATTTTATTATCATCAGTGATATTTTATTACCACTTCTGGAGCCCAGATAAAGGAAAAGAGTCTTAATTGAGTAACTGTCCCTGTTGGCCACTGCCCAGTGATAGCCCCTGAGTATGTGGATTTGGAGTCTGGGGAGAAGTCAAGGCTGACAGTGGAAGTTACCCATTTATTCACGGGCTTTACTGCATCCCTGCCAGTGGCAAAGTGCAGTGCTCTCAGCTATGGGCACCCGGACACCGTTGGCAACACCCCAGAAGCGTGAGTTGAAATAACAAGGAGTTGTGAGCAAGGGGAAGAGAAGAAGCTGAAACAAGAGGACCTTGGTTGTGCCCATGAAGGCACCATGGAAGAAGAGGAAAAATAAGTAGTCAGAGAAAGAGGAAGAAAACCCAACTCAACAGCCCGGGAACCAGGGTGGGCACCCTTGTCATTGCTCCAGGAAGTAACTCGATGGAAGAAGACTGAGGAGCTTACTTTGGGGGGTGATGAATTCCCTTCATGGAAACCAGCCTGTATGACTTTCTGAGGGATTATGAAGTGCAAAAGTGGACATGTAAGTAGACTAATAGAATTGAGACTTGAAAGAAAAAACAGATAGGGGAGGATAACTTAAGGGAGAACCAAAATGAGAAGAGGTTTTGCTTTTGTTTTCTACCTCAGATTTTTTGGGGTTTTCCTTTTGTCTCCTGATTCTACAACCTGAGGAAAGGAGATGATGGCAGAATGGAAGCTCTCCGTGTTCACAAAGTCAGCAATGGTGGGGAGAGGGTCAGGCAGTTGAAAAACCTGGTTCAAACAGAGAATCGTAAATATGATACATGTGTACATTGGGTATTTTATTTTGACATAAACCTTGTAAATGTGGATTTCTTCACTAACTTTTTGCTTAGGAGCTGGGCCTTTTCTTTGCATGGGGACCTGCTGCTTGCATTGCCTCACCATCCATTCTGTACAAACTGCACCCCTAATACTACAGTCCTGCCCCTTCCAGTTCTGGTGTCTTTAAAGAGAAGCGGACCTAGGGTTACTCGTGAAACAATTTGAATACAGAGACCTTCTTGACGGATTTTTAAATTTATGGTTCTTTCCCTCTTTGTCCATTTTTTCTCCTAAGTTATTCAATATTTTTTTTTTTTTTCGGTACGCGGACCTCTCACTGTTGCGACTTCTCCCGTTGCGGAGCACAGGCTCCGGACGCACAGGCTCAGCGGCCATGGCTCACGGGCCCAGCCGCTCCGTGGCATGTGGGATCTTCCTGGACTGGGGCACGAACCCATGTCCCCTGCATCGGCAGGCGGACTCTCAACACTGCACCACCAGGGAAGCCCTATTCAAAAATTTTTGATAATGCCTTTCCAGAGCATTCAACCTAGTTTTCTTAGAAGCATCAACTCTCTTTTATAGAAAGTTTCTTAGAAATGCATCAACTCTCTTTTATAGAAATGTTTTATACTCTGATTCAAGCCTGCCCAGCCTCCAAGCAGGAAACTGGCTGGAGTGGCCCACAGCAGCAGAGTGCAGGGCCACGGGAGAGAAGATGGTCCTTTGGACTGTAGGGCGAAAGCCAGATATGGACTCTGGGGTGGGTGCCTTGCTGGGTCATTGGGAAAGAAGCCCACTCAAGAGACCTACCAGGAGCAGGAAACTTCAGGAAAGAAGGCTGCAGGGGCACCCTCGGGTGCTCACCCAGGGCTTGGGGTGGGTCTTAGCAAAGGAATGGTGGAGAGCTACTGCCCACTTCCATTGCCCAGGCAGTGGCCTTCAGATGTTCACTGACGAGCATCTCTCCCACAAAGAGTCAGCTCCAGAGCATCAAGGCTGGGCCATGACCTGCTCCTGCAATCAGACTCTCCCGTCCTCAGCACTCACTCCCACCCACGGTGACCCCTGCAGAAGTGGGAAACCCCGGCCAGCAAGCTTGGGTGTGAAGAAAAAGGAATGCAAGGCAAGGGGGTCAGTGAAAAGTCCCACACCCTCGACTGTACGACCAGAGACTTCCCAACTGAAGCACGTCCTACCTGGGAAGACTCTTGATGAAACCGTATATATATTTTGGAATTTTGACTCTTACAAGAGACTGAGCATTTTAATTACTGAAATTATCTCACTTTTATGATTAGTCATGACCAAAAGACTTCTAAAATTATGATCTGAGTAATCAATGTAAGGATAGTAAGAATGGGGATAGGCATAGGAATTTTTTTTAAGAGTCTCTTGCAGCGCTATTCACAGTAGCCAAGACATGGAAGCAACCTAAATGTCCATGGACAGATGAATGGATAAAGAAGATGTGGTACATATATACAATGGAATATTACTCAGCCATAAAAAAGAATGAGGGCTTCCCTGGTGGCACAGTGGTTGAGAGTCCGCCTGCCGATGCAGGGGACATGGGTTCATGCCCCGGTCCGGGAAGATCCCACATGCCGCAGAGCGGCTGGGCCTGAGCCATGGCCGCTGAGCCTGCGCGTCTGGAGCCTGTGCTCCACAACAGGAGAGGACAAAACAGTGAGAGGCCTGCATACCGCAAAAAAAAAAAAAAAAAAAAAAAAGAATGAAATAATGCCATTTGCAGCAATATGGATGGGCCTAGAGATTCTCATAAGCCAGAGAAAAACAAATATCATATGATATTGCTTACATGTGGAATCTAAAAATATGATACAAATGAACTTATTTATAAAGCAGAAATAGATCCACAGACATAGAAAACAAACTTATGTTTGCCAAAGAGGAAAGGGGGTAGGGGAGAGATAAATTAGGAGTTTGGAGTTAACATAGACACACTACTATATATATTTATTTTTTTTATTTTTGGCTGCGCTGGCTCTTCATTGCTGTACGTGGGCTTTCTCTAGTTGTGGTGAGTGGGGGCTACTTTCTTCGTTGCGGTGTGTGGGCTTCTCATTGCGGTGGCTTCTCTTGTTGCACAGCACTGGCTCTAGGCGCGTGAGCTTCAGTAGTTGTGGCTCGCGGGCTCTAGAGCACAGACTTAGTAGTTGTGGCTTGCGGGCTCTAGAGTGCGGGCTCAGTAGTTGTGGCTCATGGGCTTAGTTGCTCCACAGGATATGGGATCTTCCCGGACCAGGGCTCGAACCCATGTTCCCTGCATTAGCAGGTAGATTCTTAACCACTGTGCCGCCAGGGAAGCCCCACACTACTATATATAAAATAGATAACCAACAAGGACCTACTGTATAGCACAGGGAACTATACTCAATATTTTATAATAACCTATAAGGGAAAAGAATCTGAAAAAGAATATATAGATATAGATATAGATACAGATATGGATATATAACTGAATCACTGTGCTCTACACCTGAAAACAGCACAACATTGTAAATCAACTGTACTTTAATAAAAAAGTAAACAAAAAAATAAAATTAGTCTCATTGTATACACATGTAATTTCTATATCATACGTTTTTGCTTTATAAGTAATTCACAGCCGTGTATGGTCTCCTACACTTCCTACAGATGCTAAGTAACTAGCCCAGCCACTGTTTAGATCCCACAACCAGCACAGCTGATATTAAATCCCTTGACCAGTCTTCCATCTCCCAACTCAGAGAACCGTCAGCTAGAGCTAGTTGTGTATTACGGGTTGTGTAGGATTTGGTCCCCCCAACAAGACTCCTTGAGTTTATTTTCTTCAAAGAAAGGTGTCAGTTTGTCCAGCACCATATGACCAGCACCTTAAAAAAATGCACAGCACGTAGTAGTTGCATAATAAACATTTGTTGAACCTATGAGTGTAACGGTGAGTTTCAAATTGTGGTATAAGGCCCTTTCAGTGTTGAGAGGCAGGGCTTCAATAGTTTCTGCTTGGATGGTCCTTGGTCAGGTGAGAGGTCCGACAGTCACTCTATGTTGGCCAGGAGCACAGATTCTAGAGTGCCATTCTCCTGGGACAGTGGAGCTCTTACCTGGAAAGAGTCCATCATGGAGGCTCCTGCCTTCTTCTTGGAGCACAGAAAACTGTGGGGCTTCTCCTTGGTTCCCAGGAATGGGTTCAAGAGGGATGCAAAGAAGTAAGTCTGTTGAGGACAAGAACTGTGACTTTTTATCCTGTTCTGTCATGTTGGCTAAGCTTGTAAGCATAGTGTTTTAACAAGTTGTCTAATGAAAGAATGAACAGTCAGATAACCTGCCTTCCTTCAGTGACTAAGCCAGAGTCATCTCTGCTTTTTTTTTTTTAATAAATTTATTTATTTATTTAATTTTTGGCTGCATTGGGTCTTCGCTGCTGCATGCGGGCTTTCTCTAGTTGCAGTGAGCGGGGGCTACTCTTTGTTGCGGGGCGTAGGCTTCTCATTGTGGTGGCTTCTCTTGTTGCAGAGCACAGGCTCTAGGCATACGGGCTTCAGTAGTTGTGGCTCGCAGGCTCAGTAGTTGTGGCACACGGGCTTAGTTGCTCCGCGGCATGTGGGATCTTCCTGGACCAGGGCTCGAACCCGTGTCCCCTGCATTGGCAGGCAGATTCTTAACCACTCGCCACCAGGGAAGCCCCTCATCTCTGCTTTTAAGGAGTTTTGAAATACTCTTGAGAAGCACAGAAAGTTAAACAACAAGAAAATTCAGTAAGAGAGATATTCCAAGGCAGTTGCTGAGTGATTGCACATTAAGAGGAGCTGACAGCTGACATGCTCATGTTCTTCCAAATGCAGCCCTCACATCAGGGTTCATTAGACTTTGTCTATATCAGTTCTAATAATAATCCTTAGTTTTCTCCGAGTAGCAGATTTGAAGTCTACCTGAGAGAGTACAAAAAAATCAATTCTGTTTATGTTCTTCAGATAAGATCATAACCGACTTTGAGATGCATTTAACATCGCATACTTCACAGCCTGGTGTTCAATGTCTGTGTTAGAAAGTGTATCGGTAGCTACTGGAGGATAAAGCTGGGCGGTATGTGGGGTGACAGACTGGCGATGAGTATGTGGAGAATTCATTTTTCCTGTGACTGTACGATGTGAACCAACTAAAATACTTTTTTGCCTTCCTAAGTTGTATTGAGTATTCAGCCTTTTCACTGGGTATTTTTTTTACTGTTTATTTTATCAGTTTTCGGAACCAGATAAGCACACAGTTCTGGAGAAGTTGACGTCATGTGTAACCAAGAATGGGAAGGGGTATTCTTATTCCATTGTCAATACAGAGAATCTTGGTTTATGTTGTGATGAGTTGTTTTCCTTAATCCAGAAGCTGATTATTTATTTTAATAACTGAGATAGAGTTATTGGGAGTAATTGAGATTTCCTTCAGTTCAACTTCAGCCAACATTGAAGACCTGGCCATTTTTAGGGGGACTGTGCCAGGTGCTTCCATGCATACTGTCCCAGGGCAAGATGTGGAATACATTTTATTACAGCCCATCTGCTCTACAAACAGATCATATGCAGGAAAAAGATAGTTGCTTTATCAGGAAAGGCCTGTTCCTTAGAAGAGTAATGAATCAGTAAAATGATGAAAACACGTATTATAAAAGACCGGAGGGAAGTTCAGACTGAAAGGTAAAAATATGTCTTCCATTGATCCTACTCTCCATTGAGTGAAAGGATTCTCATAGACTTTTGCTCCCTTCTAGATTAAACAGAATAAAGCCACAAATAAACATCACCTGTCTCTAATTCCCAGATTTTAGGGCCTCATAGGATGGAGGAAGAAATTCAATGAGAGTGCAAGGAAGTTATTGGCCAAACCCGAAATGTGGGAGATGCTTTGAGAAAAAAAATTAAAAATTCATTTAAAAACAAATCAATAAAAAAAAACATTCAGGAAGGAACTATTAAATAGAAAAGAGTTAAGAGATAACAAGCAAATTAAATGTGCAAATTTTGGAGAATCTTGATTTAAACAAACCAACTGTTTAAAAAATCTTCAAGATGAGAAATTTTTTTTAAATATTATATGGTCACGTTATTTATTTATTTAGCTGCACCAGGTCTTAGTTGCAGGATGCGGGGTCTTCACTGTGGCATGCAGGATCTTTAGTTGTGGCATGCGGACTTCTTAGTTGCAGCATGCGTGTGGGATCTAGTTTCCCAACCAGGGATCGAACCCCAGGCCTCCTGCATTGGAAGTGCAGAGTCTTACCCACTGGACCACCAGGGAAGTCCCAAGATGAGAAATTGTAATATGAAGTTGGGATTAGACGATAGGAGGGATTTCTACTAATTTGGATAATGGTGTATCCTCATCATCTAGAGATGCACATTGCAGGTTTCATGCATGAAATAGTAGGATGCCACGGATTTGTTTTTTAAATACCTCAGCCAAAAAAGTGAGGGAGGGGGAATAGATGAAACCAGGTAGCCAGAGGCTGACAGTTAGAGCTGGGCGACAGGTACACCACAGCATAGTAAATTTCTCTCTAAATACTTATGAATGTTTGAAATAAACCAGAAGCAAGTTGACAAACAGTAGTCCTGTAGAGGTCTGGCCTCTCTCCAGGCTTTTAACCACCACTGAGCCTGCAGGGCAATGGGGAATTAGATGGATAAAACAGGAAAAATGATTCACATCTAGAATGCGGACAGGATCAGAGCTTTTATTCTGGAGACCATGAACTCATGAGATGTCCATAGATGGGTTTCAGAACGGTCTGAACTCCCTGTAGGTACATACCAAGTTTTGATACGAATTTTTTTCTGGGGTGGCATCTAGGTTTCACTAGATCCTGAAAGGCATTCATGACTCACACAATTTGAGATACACTAGGTTACAGCAGTTCCGAAACCTATTTCAACTCTAAAATTCTGTAAACTCATATATCTAAGAACAAGAAATTTAATTGTCCTATTTGAAGAACTCTCTGCATAGTGGAAAGGACTCTAGATTTCATGAAATCTGTATTTTAGTATATTTAAATTCTTAGGATATGAGAATGTTTAAGAGCCATCAGATACATTTTTAAAAAATCACATCTAGAGGGGCTTCCCTGGTGGCGCAGTTGTTGAGAGTCCGCCTGCCGATGCAGGGAACATGGGTTCATGCCCCAGTCCGGGAAGATCCCGCATGCTGCGGAGCAGCTGGGCCCGTGAGCCATGGCCGCCGAGCCTGCGCGTCTGGAGCCTGTGCTCCGCAACGGGAGAGGCCACAACGGTGAGAGGCCCGCGTACCGCAAAAAAAAATAAAATAAAATAAAAATCACATCTAGATCTTAGGCTGGTTCAGCGATTAACACAATGGCCAAATATATCAATGCAATTTTCTCTCTTTTAGGTGCCTTTCAATGTCATCCTAGAGTCTATGCAGTAAAACCTCACTGTTAAAAGACTTACTTCAAAAAAACCCTTAAGAAGTGGGAAGCATTATAGCAATATAAAAATCCCCCAGTTATACACAAGGGAGCGATGTAATAGCTTTAAGTGCCAGCATCTTATTGGCTGTAAAGACGTGTGCTAGAAAAGACGGAGGTTTCCCTAAGCTGGAAACCGAAATGGTGTATGTGCAGCTGCTCAAAGCAGTTCTCTTTTGCCATTGCATTTTACTGATATCCTTCCCTTTTTTTTGAGTAAACTAATTTTGCAGAAGATCTGAAATATTCTGTGTAATGGGTTTATAATGAAGCCAGAGCAGTGCAGTCAGTAGCAGCAGCCTGGTTTAACTCGATTACAAAGTCATGGTCTAACTAGCCATCATTTAGGGTAGAGTCAAGGATAGTGCTTCACATGCTGCCTAGACTGCTAGACATTATTTCTCTGTTTCTTCTTCTGTTGTCTAGAGGCGAGCAAATGTGTGTGTGTCTGTGTGCGTGCGTGTGTGCTTGCAAGTGCACCTGTGCGTGTGTGTTGAGGGGCGGACACTGAGGGCAGTTCTTCATGTTACAGCTTTGTGTTAACTATTGCTCCAACAAAACCACATTGTGCACCACCCAGAGCTCCACAGATTGTTATGCGAAGCATTTATTCACACACTCACAGTTATGCACGTCACTTGTGACGCGTGGTTTCTGGACGGCCTTGATGCGTGCAGGTTGCTGTCTGCCCTTGCCTCCTGGCTGCAGGCAGGTTCAGATCAGCTTGATGTGTGGTCATTCTGGGCCTAGGATGAATGGGCGTGTCCTTCTTCTGGTTGGTCACCACGTCTTCCTGAGGCTCACATCCCATCCTCTTCCATCCCAATGACTGAATCAAGTCCCCTGGCCAACCTAATGTCAGTGAGGCACAGAAGCCTAGTCCAGCACAGTGGGGTGGGGCGGAAGTCAGCTTTGCTGAAAGATAACCTAATTTATCATAAAACCATTTTCTTACAATATTACACAAGTATGTCAATAATTTTTCTTGTTCAATGTATAGGTAGTTTCTGACATAAAAATGCTAGATTTATGGGTGATTTACACATACAAATCAATGTCTAAAATGTACAGCTCCCTGATCTAGTATGGGCCACCTATCTTTTATTTTCTAATATAAAATTCTTCTGCCCTTTGGAGATACTCCTGATCTCACCCCTGCCTATTTTTGCACACTTTCCCCTCACCACTCTTCCCCCCTCTCTACCTCCAGCAGGTCTTTCAGTTTCCTAAAATGCACCAAGCTCTTTTGTGCCTCAGGGCCTTTGCACACACCATCCCTTCTACTCTACCCATAATTCTTTGCCTCCTAGACATCTACTTATCCTTCCTATCTGAGCTTAAATGTTACCCCCAAAGTCGTCTTCACTGACCACTGAATCTAATATTGCCCTCATTAAGCTTGGGTCACCCTACCCCTTTCTTCATATCCCATCATAGTTTCTATTTACATAGTTCCTTTTTTTTTTAATTTTATTTATTTATTTTTGGCTGTGTTGTGTCTTTGTTGGTGCACATGGGCTTCTCATTACAGTGGCTTCTCTTGTTGCCGAGCACGGGCTCTTGGCACACTGGCTCTAGAGCGCAGGCTCGGTAGTTGTGGCGCACAGGCTTAGTTGCTCCGCGGCATGTGGGATCTTCCTGGACCAGGGCTCGAACCCGTGTCCCCTGTATTGGCAGGCAGATTCTTAACCACTGCGCCACCAGGGAAGCCCTATTTACATAGTTATTTATGTGATCTAACCTTTCACGTTAGACGAGGAGTGTCATTGATGCAGAAGTGACGTCTTTATTCTCCTTTGCATTGGAAGCACTCAGCCTGGTACTCAGAAAAGATAGTTTTCTAATGAATGAGTGAAAATAATTAGAACCTGGGGGAGGGGGGATTTCCACTTTTCAAATGTACAGAGTTTATAAGTTTGGAGACACATAGACAGACATGAGTTTGAGCCCCAGCTCTAGTGGTTAACTAGGCCTCCATCCTTCCCCAAGTGACTTGACTTTTCTGTGCCTGTGTTTACTCCTTCTGTCCTCCCACACTCTGATTGTATGTTTGAGGAGTAATGAGGCATACAGTGGATGCAAAGATTTTGGCCCAGAGCTAGAGGCGGTCAGACTCAGGCATCCAGTGCAGGGCTACTGTCTTTCTTCTTCCCTGAGTGTGAAGCCCGCCCCAATCTCAAACTGTGGCCAGCATTTTAGAGCTCTGGTCATACTTTCTGCTTAGTGTAGTCCAAAGAGTGTGCTTAGACACTGAGTCCAGTAATACTATGATTTATGTCAAAGAGTGTTCTGCCTGTGTTTTCCTCTAGGAATTTTTATAGTATCTGGTCTTACGTTTAGGTCTTTAATCCATTTTGAGTTTATTTTTGTGTATGGTGTTAGGGAGTGTTCTAATTTCATTCTTTCACATGTAACTGTCCAGTTTTCCCAGCACCACTTATTCAAGAGACTATCGATCTAAAAAATGATACAAATGAACTTATTTAGAAAACAGGAATAGACTCATAGACATAGAAAACAAACTTATTGTTCCCAAAGGGGCAAGGGAGGAGGGATAAATTAGGAGTTTGGGATGAACAGTACTGTATATAAAATAGACAAACAACAAGGACCTACTGTATGGCATAGGCAACAATATTCACTCTCTTGTAATAACCTGTAATGGAAAAGTATCTGAAAAAGAATATATGTGTAACTGAATCACTTTGCTGTACACCTGAAACTAACACAGCATTGTAAATCAACTACGCTATGCATCAATAAAAAGCTGTTTGTTTTGAAAAAAGAAAGTAATATTATGAGTGGGACATGGAACTAACGATCATGAGTGACACCGTTTTCATGGGCAAATGAATTTAGACTTAAAAACAACTGGCTGAGTAAAGGGCTTTTGGAATATGGTACTTAAACAGAGGATTCTCTCTGGTGAGTTCCCTTTACTGGTACTAATGAGGGAATCTCTGTCCCCCCCCCGATTGCATAGACCTCTCCCAAGTTTATCGTCAAGATGTATAGTGTTTTATCCAAGTTCCTAACGTGGCGGGTGGCGTGGGGGACTGAAAACCCTGACTGCAGCTTCCGATGGAATGCAGAATGCCAGTAGCTGCGTCCACTGAACAACCCTATTTTATGCATCCTGGGCCTGAAGAACAGCTCTGATGGCATTAACCCCATGAAGAAATCTGACAATAAAACCACCGATGCCCTGAATCACTGCTGGGATGAAAACCAAACATGCTCTCGGCGTGACAGTTCTGACCCTGCGCTGTTTGGTAACCGGGGATGGGGGGTAGGGAGGGGGGCGCACAGGACGTGCCTGATGGAGAAAGAAGACGGCTGAACCTGGCCTGGCCGTTTGAAACCTATTCATTCCTGATGGTCCTGAGGTTACCACGCACACTCTCATGGTCCCTACTTTTTAAGGCTGTTTTATCATGGCTTACAACAATAGATAAATAAACGTTAAAACTCAGCCTTGGGCTTCCCTGGTGGCGCAGTGGTTGGGAGTCCGCCTGACGATGCAGGGGACGCGGATTCATGCGCCGGTCCGGAGGATCCCGCGCGCCGCGGAGTGGCTGGGCCCATGAGCCATGGCCACTGAGCCTGCGCGTCCGGAGCCTGTGCTCCGCGGCGGGAGGGGCCACGGCAGTGAGAGGCCCGCGTACCACAAAAAAACAAACAAACAAACAAAAAAAACCCCAAAAAACTCAGCCTTGGCGGAATAGCCATGGAGCTATCTTATCCAGGTAAGGAGAGACAGACAGGGAGGCGTCTGGGGCATTGTTTAATGTAATGCTCTCAGTTCAGAATTATCGTGATGAAGGATGCTGAGTGAGTGAATTAAAAAGGAAGAGCTGTGAGGCAGGATACAGGGTGAGGAAAGGAGAGGCATGGTAATAAAGTCGTAGGAAATGATTTCAGACACTGTTGGCCTCATGGTTCCTCTCGAGGGAGAAGCATCTTTGGGGTCATTGGATTGAGGGGCTGTGGAAGAGGTGTGTGGGATGCGAGGGGCAGAGAAGGAGCTGGGGTTCTGTGTGTCCCCACCCTCTTCAGGCCCCTGTAAGGGAGGCTGGAAGTTAGAACTTGGATGAGTTTCTGTTGCAAAAGTCACTTAAGGGCTGAGCATCATGACGTGGTCTGCAAGGGTCGGGAGATGCGACAGTAGGAACTCAGAAGTTTAAGAGCCAGGGATGGAAGCTCTGCTGTGACTCTTGGAATATGCAATATCCAGCGAGGGCCTGGGGCGTCCACCTACCACTGTGCAGTGAAAAGATCCGAAGCACTGTGTTCCAGACCTCAAGGGGTCTCAGCCTAAATATCGGCTGTACACTGAAGGGCAGTTCAAGGTCAACGCTAGTATAAAAAACTAGATTAGGTCTTCCCTGGTGGCACAGTGGTTGAGAGTCTACCTGCCGATGCAAGGGACGCGGGTTTGTGCCCCAGCCTGGGAGGATCCCACATGCCGCGGAGCGGCTGGGCCCGTGAGCCATGGCCGCTGAGCCTGCGCGTCCGGAGCCTGTGCTCCACAATGGGAGAGGCCACAACGGTGAGAGGCCCGCGTACCGCAAAAACAAACAAACAAACAAACAGACAAAAAAACTGGATTAGGGCTTCCCTGGTGGCGCTAGTGGTTGAGAGTCCGCCTGCCGATGCAGAGGACACGGGTTCGTGCCCCGGTCTGGGAGGATCCCATGTGCCGCAGAGCGGCTGGGCCCATGAGCCTTGGCCACTGGGCCTGCGCGTCCAGAGCCTGTGCTCTACGGCACGAGGGGCCACAACAGTGAGAGGCCCGCGTACCACAAAAAAAAAAAACAAAAAAAAACAACAAAAAAAAAAAACTGGATTAAATCTCAGTTTCCTTGAGTCCTTTAACATTAGCCCATGGCTTACGTGGTTGGACACTGTTCCTTTAGTCTGCAGGTACATTTTGGAAACCCTGTAAATCTTTGGCATGTGGAGTCATTGATTTGAATAAACAATTATTTTAAAGGAATTGAAGAAATATTGTAAGTACCAGCAATGCTACTCAATATTCCTTAAGACAACTGCTCAATTGTTAAAGTGAAATAATTGACATTTAGCATACCATGATTAGCATTTCAACTTGTTAAAATATTTTAATAAATAATAAATATCACCATTTGACTGTAAAAAGTTTCAATTTCAAGTCAGTCAGTTAAATGAAGTCATTAAAAAAATCATGGGGCCTCTTCTTATTATAATTATTGATTAGACTATAGTAGGAAATTATTTCCTAAGCAGTATCTGTTGTTTCAACCTTAAAGCAAATTAATTCCTTAGGAATGAAAGAAATTTTAAAGAACTTTACAAGAAAAGCAAAATTTGATCCCTATTCTATTTAGAGAATGGAATTAGTAAAAATACTCACAAATATGAGAAATAATGAATGATGAAATGAGACATGAAGTCTAAATGGAATGCTGAGTACAGAAGGTATATGTGATCTTTCCTAGTCTTCTGTTCAGTAGAATAAAAATTACCTTTTATTGCCTCAGTTGGTTGGTGTGATGGGCATAGCGTTAACATGCCTGACCTCAAAAAAACTTGGAACGTTCTCCATTTCTAAAATGAATGTTTTCTACTGCTGTATTAACATTTGGAAAAATTACTTCATATCAACGAGTCAAACCTATCAAGAAGAGTGGGTGCCATCTAAGTAAGAAATTCCGAGGACATCACAGAATTGCTTATGATTCTGAAATGTTCAGTCATTTCATTCAGGGCTTCTCCTGACTTCACAAGCTTTCAGGAATGAGTGTATGCTTCATGGAAGAACAACCAAAAGGTGGCAGCATCTCTTTGAAAATTATTTCTATTTATTTCATGTCCACATTTCTTTTTCAAATACCACTCCCACTTAGTTGAACCATGTTATAATAGGCATTTATAGATCAGAAAGCACCCTTCCTTTTGCAAACGAGATGAATGCAGTAATTGCTATTGATACAATGGAACTTCAAAACATGTTTACTTTCAATGAAGGCTTGACCTTCTCTTTAGCCAAATGGTTCATCATGTCTGATGACGTAGCAACAAAGACACATCTTCTTCTGAGTCAGAAAATATTAACGGAGTCACCTAATCGTTAACAATGACTATTAATTATCATCTGGAAGATTTAGAATCTTGCTTGGCAGGATATTATGAAAACTGATATATTCTTAAAAACCATGAGTAGATCTTTTATTCCTGAAGAGTGGACACTGAATGAACAATCCTTTAAATGTAAATATTTTTCCTTAAGCACAAATCCTACCATTGTTTTTTTATAAAAAGTTTTAAATCACTGTGATATTTGGCACTCCTTTAGTGTTATGTATTTAAAATTTTTTTTTAAATAATTCAGATGTTCGTTAATCTGAATTCTCAACTACAAATCTACCTTTATCCTAGGTTAATGTTTTTCAGAACCTTAATGTTTCTCATATACTGAAGACTTATAGAGAAAATTAGCAAAGCTGAATTCAAAATTTTAATAGTTTGCTCTTCTGAAATAAGACATTATGTAAAACCTCATTGATTCAAGTAAAATAAGTTCTGAAGATTAGTATTCTGTTAAATGAAATTTCATTACTGTTGAGCACTTACGGTTAACCTAAATTAAGCAACCTTAGGCAACAGCTCATATCAGAGTCTTGCTTTTATATATATATATATATATACACCCACACACACATATAGATAGGTAACAGTGACTTCTAGACAATTAGATTGTCAGCTCCATTAAAACAGCAATATTAGAGGGAAGAGATATGGGGACATATGTATATGTATAAATGATTCACTTTGTTATAAAGCAGAAACTAACACACCATTGTAAAACAATTATACTCCAATAAAGATGTTAAAAAAAAAAAAAACACTGGGCTTCCCTGGTGGCGCAGTGGTTGAGAGTCCGCCTGCCGATGCAGGGGACACGGGTTCATGCCCCGGTCCAGGAGGATCCCACATGCCGCGGAGCGGCTGGGCCCGTGAGCCATGGCCACTGAACCTGTGCGTCCGGAGCCTGTGCTCCGCAACGGGAGAGGCCACAACAGTGAGAGGTCTGCATACCGAAAAAAAAAAAAAAAAACAATATTGTACTTTTCTGTATTTTGCACATATGTGTAGAGAGTGAAGATGCCATGCTATATAAGGTCACAGTAAATATTAAGATTAGTGTGTCTCTTTAAGGAATTAAATGACAAATGTACTGTAAGTGGCCTTAAAGATCAGAGATTTTCACACAGGTTTTGATCTTGAATTTCTAGTGAAATCTTCCTCAGAAATCCAGTCTATAACTCAGCCCAGAGAGGTGGAGTTTTAAGTTGCTTGATGGGTGTGAAGCCTAGAGTCTTACCTCCTCCCGCTGCACCCCAGACACACCGAGACTGGAAACTCAGGGACTCTGCAGACCTTAGGTTGAAAGGCACTGGTGTCGTCCAGTGCCTTACCCAAATCCCTTTTTTTTCCAAATGGCAAGTCAGGATTCAATCACCTAATAAGCAAGTGGTTCAAAGTCATTGAGGTCCGTAATTCAAACCCAGTCATTGTAAGAATAATTATATGAATCAAAATCTATATTCATTTTTATTTTACTATATCTTATGTTAGTCCATTTTTTCACACACACACAAAAAGGCTGGCAGTAGAGAGAAAATCTAGATATAAATATAGGTATAGCTATATGGACATAGACACAGGTATCAGAAAATCAATTCACAGCACATGTATAGGCATACTGTCTATATGTATACACATTTTCTGATATATACACATACTTATAAACATGTGAGACATACCCACACCATTGAATAAAACTTTCCTAGCACTGAGACGTCAAGAAACAAAGAATGGATAATATTCTGTAAAGGAAAGAACAGTAGTCTAGAAGCTGGTTCGCCACAGGGTAGTCATACAAGATTCATGTTTAAACCTGTTCAAGCCTTGAAGAACTTTACTGAGATAGAGCAAGTAGAAATACCTACTTACCTACCCTACATGGTGGTCGTAGAGATCATGTGAAATAACACAGGCAAGTGTGTTTTGCTAACGTTATAAAGCAACATATGGATGTGTGCAAAAGAGTATTACTGGTTAGGAGATTTGAAGTTAATATCCAAGTGCTGTACCCGGTTTCCATTTCACGCCTAAAGATACCCGACAGCTTATTTCAGGATTCCTCACATTGCAAAGGTTATGATCATTTTTGACAGCTGTCCTTATTCTTTTTGAAAATATTTTTTGCTAAGCAAATTCTCATGCATGAAATAGCAGTATTTTGGTGACAGCAAAGTGTCTACAGAGAACCAAATGTGCGATGGTAATTAGAAAGAATGCGTCACAAGTAGTTGCTGAGTTGCTAGATTCTTTCCAAAATATGTTATTTAAAACACTGACTGGGTATCTGCTTGGAAATCAGACTTGTCACCGTAGCATCTTTGCATTTTGGCATCAGCAACTGCTTTAAGGGTCCCCCACTCTGACAGGGAACCAGGGTGCTTGCAAAGAGGAGGGAGTCAACGGGATGAGAGTTGGAGGGAGGCTTCAGTCTTTCTAGAGCATCCACTGTAGAGGCGATGCCTGTTATTCTTGGGAGGATGTTCTGTGTTTCTGTCTTCCTAGGAGGCAGGCAGGGGTTAAGATTGTGGACCCCCAAGCCAGACTGCCTGGGTTGGAATCCCAGCTCTGCCTCTTCCTAGCTCTGGGGACCTGAAAAAACTTTTTCTCTTCTCCATGCCTCAGTTTGCTCTCCCCAGTGTTGGGGATGGTATTAGTAATGTCCTAATCTCCTGGAGTGGTTGAGAAGATGATTGAGATAACAGGAAAGCCCTCAGAATAGTGCCTGGCACCCACCCAGTCAGTGCTGTTTGACTGTTTGCACTTACTATAATAAAGGATCCAGCCCATTACACATTCCAAATCCTGTCGTCAATGTAAAACTAGAGGCCTCCCCAAGGTCCTGGAGGCGACCGTGCATCACTGGGGAAGCTGTTTCTTATCAGGACAGGTGGACCCTAGGTAGAGATCATCATCATAATTGTGTAGCACTGTGGAATTTAAAAGGCCACAGGCCTTCTAAAAATGTACTCTTGCTACCTTTTCAAACATTGGGGAATTAACAGTCACATTCATCTTACTTTCTGATTTTTTAGTAATGCCTACATTTTCCATCATAAGCAGTCTCTCGCATTTTTATTTTAATGTGTGTTCTTTTGAATATTTCATTTCAAGGAGAGAGTTTACTTGAAAGTTATTGAAGACTTCTGATTAACTGTGATCATGCATCCTGATATATTTATTAACACTGAAGAATGTGAGGTTACAGATTATAAGCAATGAAGAAACAAAATTGAAACAGAGAGAGTGTGTGTGCCCATACACACATATGTTCCATTTTGTTTCTTAAAGCCAACGTTTATTGTCAGGCACAAAAATTGGAATATAAAATTTTAAATGAAAAGGCTTGAGATGTTTAAAGAGTCCTCATTACATTTGTCTGGCGTTTTGTGGATCTTTTAGATCTCTTGGCTAGTGCCTCGACTCGTTTTTGCCCAAGAGTAAATGTGGGATAAGTATGCATTGAATTTCAAAAGCTATGGAAGAAATGAAAGCTATGGAAACTAAATCTGTTTATCTTTTAATGTTTATGTTTTATAAATAGAACATAAGGAATAAAACTCCACATAGTTCTCAAAATATCTTTTCATTTTTAATAGATAAAACACAAGTGTGAACCATTTTCCTATTCTTTGACTTTTAATATCTGGCTTCAAAAATGCATGCATTATTACTTTTTCATGTGGAAATTTTGAAAATCTCATAGACCAGAGTTTTAAAATATCCTGTTGCAAGCTCTGGGTAGCAAAAAAGTCAACCGTTAACACGATCAGTCTAGAAAGTGAGATTCTTAAGGAGAGGTTTAGGTTCTGCTTTATTTTGAAGTTTGTTCCACCACCAGCATGAATTTGCATCAGGAACTTTGTGCACCTCCAGTGTAGCCTGGGGTTTCTGCTAGGCTGTCTGGGAAGCGCTTTCTAGAATATGAATCTGAGCCATTACAGAGCAGGTGGAGCCAGGATGCATTGGAATAAACACAGTAAACCTAGAACGCAATTTGCAAAGACTGCCTCTTAGGCGTTCACCAAGTTGTCGTTTCATACACAGCTGTGCCTGCAGATGACAAAAATGCTTTCCTAATAACAAATCTAGTTTTTAAAAAGCCTATAAATAAAGCGAATAATAATTGAATGTGTGTTAGGACACCTCGATGAGCAGGTATAGAGAATAAATTTATGCGAATGTAAAAGTTATGTGGGCAGCTGTGTGCCAATCACTGCATTACTACTCATTAACTTTGCTCTCCTTTGCATATTTGGTTACATTATCCAGAATGCATCTCCCAACTCATTCTGTTTGCATTTCACTCGAAGGAAGTAAAACTGTGTGTTGAAAAGCTCCTCTATTCATATGTTTATTTCTATTCAGTGATTTTGAGAGCACATTTATGGAATTTATAAAAGCAAAATGAGTTGAAGGCGTAAGGAATTCAAAAGGATTGCCTAATCCAGCCATATTTTTATAGCCTATAGATCTTATCTAGAAAAATGACAAAGAAGAAGTATCTCTGGAGTTTAAAATGAAAGCATATACAGAGGACTTGAATAGACACTTCATCAAGAGGATATGAAGATGGCAAGAAAGCACTGGGGAAGATGTTCTCCATCATTAACCATTGGGAGAAAGCAAATGGGAACCATAATGAGATATCAGAATGGCTAAAATTTAATAACAAACAATTATTTTTTAAAAACACTGACAGGGCTTCCCTGGTGGTGCAGTGATTGAGAGTCCGCCTGCCGATGCAGGGGACACGGGTTCGTGCCCTGGTCCAGGAAGATCCCACATGCCGCGGAGCGGCTGGGCCTGTTAGCCATGGCCGCTGAGCCCAGGCATGCGGAGCCTGTGCTCCGCAACGGGAGAGGCCACAACAGTGAGAGGCCCGCGTACCGCAAAAAAAACCAAAAACAAAAACGCTGACAATACCAGGAACACACAAGAGCTGGAACTCTTACACATTCCTGGAAGGAATGCAAAATACTACGACTCTGGAAAATGAGTAGTTTCTTATAAGGTTAGATATCTACTTACCACATGACCCAGAATCAAACTTATGGGTATTTACCCTAGAGAAATGAAAACTTATGTTTATATTAAGACTGAATATGAGTGTTCGTGTTAACTTTATTTGTAATCGTCGAAGCTAGAAACAACCCAAATCTCTTTCAACAGCTGAATGCTGAAACTAAATATGGTACATCCCCAGAGGGAATACTACTCAGCAGTAAAAAAAGAACAAACTATTAATTTTTCATGTTTACTTCTTTATTTTATTGAAGTATAGTTGATTTACAATGTTACGTTAATTTCTGCTGTACAGCAAAGTGACTCAGTTATACATATATGTATTCCTTTCATATTCTTTTCCATTATGGTTTATCACAGGATACTGAATATAGTTCCCTGCGCTATATACAGCAGGACCTTATTGTTTATCCATCTTATATATACTGGTTTGCATCTGCTAATCCCAAACTCCAAATACTTCCCTCCCCCTTGGCAACCACAAGTCTGTTCTCTACTCTGTCAGTCTGTTTATGTTTCGTAGATATAAAAAAGAACAAACTATTGATACCTGCCACAACTTCAACAAATCCTAAGACATTTGCTAAGTGAGAAAAGTCATGACATTCTCCAAAGACAAAGTTGTAAAGATGGAAAACAAACCAGTGATTGTCAGATTGTCAGGGGCTATAAGTGGGAGGAAGGAGTGTCTAAAGGGATTGCATGAGGGAAGTTTCTAGGGTATTGGAACTGTTCTGAATTCTGATTATGCTACTGGTCACATGAATCTATGTGTTGAAATTCACAAAACTCTACATCACAAGGAAAAATACCAATTTTATTGTATGGTCATTAAAATTATTTTTTAAAATCATGGGCTAACGTATTTCTAGTTAAACTGTATAAGAAGCTAAAGTCACATATGGAAAAGGCCAAGTCAATGGCAATATCAAAAACTTTAATATATGTGATGAAATTATATTTTTGGTTAACATGTTCTTTATCACCTTTGTGAACTAGAAATACCTGCCTCTCAGGCAGCGCTAAGTTGGGGGAGTGAGCTGGTGCCCTATGGGATGGTTGCACGTGGCTCATGGCTGAACCTTTGCATTTTAACAGCTATATATTTCTTTCAGTGAGTACTTAAAATACACAAATAACATGTCAGATCCGTAATTTCATGGATAATGTTGCCTAAATGTAGGCAAACTACAAAAGTGGCAGGATAATTTACAGTCATTTAAAGATTATATAAATAACCATAATGGGTGATTCAAAGATAGCCGAGAAAATTGTTTGAAATTTAAGAGACTCTGAGTAGCTTAGTATTTTCAGAGATAATGAGCTTTTTGGATCATATACAGTAGGAAAGAAAAGGTTATAAGGAGATGACCATATAGTCAGGTTTTTAAGTTACAGTAAAAGTAGTAGTTTGTTTCTGAAAAAAGAAGAAAACATTATACTGAGAATTTCCATTGCTTAAAAAGTGTGTCTGTGTGGGCTTGTGTTGTAAAGGTAAATTCTAAAATGTAGAACAGGCAAGAAAAACCTAGTTTCACATTTTACAAAATAAAAACTCATGGGTAAAAAATTCAAATAAATGTTCTTTCTTGATTTATCTATTTTAAATTATTTCTGATGTGACCATTTATATCCTATATTCCATGTTCAGTCATGGATATTTCAGTAAGGATAATAAAATCTCATTAACATACAAGTGAATAAAAATATTTAACTTGTTTCATATTTTCACTGAGCCAAGTAAAGAATTGTTTTTATGTGAACATAACTATGGGCATTAAAATAATTGAACAATTTTATATATTGTCCGAAGCTTTGGGTTATTGCTATGTATGTCATATGCTTCCCAACAAACTGTGGGTATTATAAACTATATTTATAAGCAACAAGAAGGAAAAAAAAAACACATAGCTAATCAAGATGTGATTATTTATATTAAAATTTAAATTATTTAGTTGACAGCCTTGGAAAGATTTTTCTCAAGTTAGAGATTAAAAAAGATAGTTTCACATTGTCATAATACTATGAAGACTACTTAGGTTTGGTTTCTCTGGAGATAAACTGGCAATGATTGTTGAATTGCTTTTCTTTCTCAGTCAGTCTCTCCTTTAGTTCTTTTTTTTAAAAAAAAATTATCTTATATTGGAGTATAGTTGATTTACAATGTTGCATTAGTTTCAGGTGTACAGCAAAGTGATTCAGTTATACATATACATGTATCTATTCCTTTTTCCTTCTTTCTCCCTTCCTTCCTTCCCATCTGCTTTGCTCTTCCTTCCTCTCCCCTCCTTCCATCCCTCCCTCCCTTTCAGCCTTCCTTTATTTTTTCCTTCTGTCTTTCCACCTTCTTTCTTTCCTTCTTGCACAAGGAGCTTTCGGATCGAAGAGTAGATGCACTGATGTTTCAGTCGTTACTGACGAAACCGATTTCCTGAAAGGTTCTGCCAACTCACCCCACCTGCTGCCGTGCAGATGAACCCTGGATATTATCAATCAAGGATATCTCATTCTTATATAAATTTGCATTTCCCTGACCACTAATGAGGTTGAGTGTGTTTCCTTCTGTCTGTAAGCAATTTTTATTTCTTCTCCTTTTTGAGTTACCTCATTGGTCATTTTTCTATTGGGCATTTGTCTTTTTCTTCTTGACTGCCTGGGCTTCTTTTTATACTATTTTTATTAGCTATGTATATACTTTGCAAAAATTTTTCAGTCTTCTTTTGTATTTTTTTTTAACTTTGTTTTATACTGGAGTATAGTTGACTAACAATGTTGTGATAGTTTCAGGTGAAGTGATTCAGTTATACATATACATGTATCTCTTCTTTTTCAAATGCTTTTCCCATTTAGGTTGTTACATAATATTGAGCAGAGCTCCCTGTGCTGTACACTAGGTCCTTGTTGGTTATCCATTTAAAATATGTCAGTATTTTAAATTGTTTATGGTATCCTTGGACTTAGAGAAACTTTAATTTGATCACTTCTGCCTTTTGCATCTTGATTATTAGGAAGACCTTCCTCAGTACAAGATTATAAAATAAAAATAATGGCCTCATATGTTTTCATCAACTTTCATAGTTATTTTTTTCTTCCTTGGATTTTTTTTGTTTCAAATTTTTATCTAGCTGGGATGTATTTTCAATATCATGACAAGAGATCTATGTATTTTTTTCTAAAATGAGTATATAACATTCCTAACACTTATTATTTACTAAATAATATTATTTACTAAATCCTCACATACTATGAGTTATTCTGGACACTCAGTTATGTCCCATTTGATATAGTTGTCTATATCTGTCCTAATAACAAGCTATTTAAGTTATTGTCATTTTAGAATACATTTTGATAACTGATAGGTCTTCTTTTTCAAAACTGAGTTTACTGATTTTCTATAGGTAGTATTTCATATGAATCTACTTTGACACTGTAAGTAAAGAAAGGATCCAAATAGATTTTGAGGGGATTGCATTGAAGACATATATATGTTCTGGTGAGAAGTGGCATTAAAATAATATTATCTCTTTCCATCTAGGAATATGATTTTTTTCCCAATTTGCATGAAAGGTTTTTATTTTGTTTTCACTCCTTCAATGAACTTTTATGATTTTATTTTTTACATTTCTTTCACCTTTTCTGTTAAATGTATGTTTAGGTATTTTATAATTTGATCCTATGGTGAATTTTTCCCCCAATAATATTCTACATTATGTTGTGTTTTTGCCAACATATGGAAAAACTATTGAGTTTTTGATATATAACCTGTCATTAAGCTGATTTCTTTTTTGGAGACGTGGTAATTAAAGATATTTTTCAGTTGATTATTTTTGACCCTTCTCGGTGTATGATAAAATCAAGTATCAGTAGAGAGGGTTTTGTATTTTTCCTATTACATTTCTTTTGGAAAGTGTTGGTAGGCACTCCAGGACATGGTTAGATACCTTAGTGAAGGTAAGGGTTGCTGACTGTGGGAGCATTTTCTAGTATACATTGTGCTCGTCATTTTAAAAACTGCTCTATTTGTTTGCTACCATTTTAACTAGAATCTTTGCTTTTCTTTTCATAAATAAGGTAGTATTTGTTTGTCTGATTTTTATGAGTTCATGCTTGTTCTATATAAATACGTACAGATACTCTCTCTCTCATTCTCTGTGCTTTAGAATAGTTAAAATAACAGAATATAATATGCAGAATTATCAAGGAAAACTAAAGGGCCTGGAATATAGAATCTCCTCAGTAAACTACAAGGTAATGGTTAAGAGCATAGAGTTTGGAGACAGATCTGGGTTTAAATTTCAGGTCTGTCGCTGACTCCCAGTTTGACCTGGTGCAGTTTACTTAGTCTGTCCAAGTGGCCATTTCCTGGTCTATAAAGTGCAGATGACAATAATATCTGTTTTCTGAACTGCTCTCACCTGTCTCTTTGATAATAGCCTCCCCCAACATACAGTCTGGCCTGCTGTTCCATATCCGTCCGTTTTCATGTTCTGAATTAGATTATAAGACTCTTGAGCGTCCTATATTTACATTGAGTCCCCTGAAACTCAGAACCTACAGAGCGGCATGCAATATACTGTCTGATTAATTGAATTTCAGTACTTTCTTCTTTTTTCCTCACATCTTTTTCAGGTTATGATTCTTAATTTTGCCGACACAGCACATTTTATTTATTCACCGATTATCAGTAGACTCTGGTGAACTCTACTGTACTAACCAAAACCAGGAAGCTCATTTTTAAACCGTAGCTGAAATGCCTTAAATGCCTTTTAGAAGTGAAGAGTGTATTTGTCACCAAATATTTATCCTCCATCAAAGGTAATTATTTTTCAGTGTCAGGTATGAAAAGTTAAATTAAGAAGCAAAGGACTGCTTTTGTTATCGAATAGTCCAATGCATCGGGTCTGCTGCTCGCTGTGTAATTACAAAGTCGGTACCCACAGATGTTGATAGGAAGGAAAGGTGCCTTTGATCAGAATGCCGGCAATCTGGGGAGATGGTGGACGCAACGTCTCCCAGAAACCACCTCCGAAGATTCTGCTGGGCTGTCAAAGCTTTTAAAGGGAAACTGGGAAGCAACTCAGTTAATCATTGAGATGGGGGTCAGGGTCGTCACCAAACCCCATTGTGTGCAGGCTTGTTGACTCCTCATGATTCCCCTCTAGACGTTATCTTGTTCACACAGTTTGGTCACACAGTTTGTTCAGTTTACTGAAGGGGAAGCTGGAGAAGAGATCTGGTCATTTGTTAATTATTTATTCTTCATTTCTACTTCTTTGATCTACGGAAAGAACCGACACGTTACACAAGGTATTGTGTGATTAAAGGATTTGAAAGATGTGCTAGGGCCGGAGATGAGTAGAGCATGGGGGTGCCCAGTTTAAAAGTTAGTTACGATATAGCTTTGCTAAAGTGACAACAGAAAGGGCTTCCTGCCGAGGGCGGTTTCCTGCAAAGAGCTGCTTACAAATCCCCACTTGTCAAAGAACATCATCCCATTTCTATGGGATTAGGGCGAAGGTCTATCTTCTGTAACTTCATGCCGACATAGGCACCGTATTCTCAGAGTGGGTCAACAAGGGTCTGTAGCATCTCTTTCCTGACAATTTTAATTGCCCGCCTAAATATACGAGCAGAGCAAGCTACAATTATTTGATGCCCATAAAGATATTGGTTATTATAAGCAATAATGTTAATCCCATTCTCTTGAGACCAGTTCTTGGAACTGCTTAGCCATAGATTCAGTACTGCTCAGGATGGAGCAGCTTATGTCATGGCTACTGCCTGGTCATCATGCAGTTAGCTTTTTTTCCTCTGGTGTCAGTTATAGTAAAACGACTCAGGAACGTGCATCAGACACTGAGCCTGTGACTCTGTCGTCCTAATCATTAACTGCTCAGTTTTGTGCTTGGCGGAGGGAGGGGTGCCTTGCAGGTTTCTGCTTGGTTCCACTTTGTGAACATGAAATTAAAAAACAAAACCGTGGGCTTCCCTGGTGGCACAGTGGTTGAGAGTCCGCCTGCCGATGCAGGGGACATGGGTTCGTGCCCCAGTCCGGGAAGATCCCACATGCCGCAGAGTGGCTGGGCCCGTGAGCCGTGGCCGCTGAGCCTGCGCTCCGCAACGGGAGAGGGCACAACAGTGAGAGGCCCGCGTACCGCAAAAACAAACAAACAAAACAAAACCGAATCCAACATGGGGGCAGGGAAGAGTTGGTCTTGGGTGACCCATCTCAGCATGTTTGGGATCCACGGACTCCTCTCTACAGGATAGAGTTGCTGCCTTCCCTAGTGAGTAGATGTTGGTTCCCTTTGGATATAGCCCCTTCCCACGAAAGACTGACCCTTTCTTACTTGTCGGCTCTCTGTTTCTAGCTCTTGTGCTACATCAAATGGAACACACATTTACTGGCTCTTCCATAGGTGTTGCACTGCTGCCTATACAGTATACCATGTATACTTTGATGTATGTGAGCCAAATGACTGATTCAGACCCGAAGTCAACTCTGCACACCACCATGTGACAGAGTCTAAAGTTTATATGAAGTAGTGATGGGAGATGTTCAAAAGCAAATTCTTGGTGAGAGCTTTGAATAAGGAGGGAGTGTCCACAGGTAGAAGAGTAGAGGAAGGGCTTGGAGAAGAGCCTGATCTAGGAGGTGTGAACAAATGTGGATGTGTGTGAAATGTGGAGGGGTCCTCAGTTTAGCTACTTGAACATCGAGTGTGGCTAAAATGCAACTGGAAAACCAGACTGGGGAGGCTGATTCGTGATGCCAACAAATTTGTGCCGCCACGTTGACCCAGACTGATTCTGATCTCTAGTTCTAAGGCCTGCTTTTAATGCCCTTCTCAATTCGACCCTCTTGATTCACTTGTATTAACAATCCGGTTTTCCATCCCCTAGGTCTGCCTGATAATGAAAAGTCCATTCTGGGACATTTCTTTCTTCTCAGTCTGTTTCCTCCCTCACTTTCTAATCTTCCCATATACTCCTAGGACTTGACATTCCTCTAAACTTTGTTGAGCCCTTTCACTATTCTGCACCAGAAATCAGCAAGATCCCTACTCATTCGTGAGGAGCTTACAGGGAGCCTGGGTATCATGCAGGTGGCATAGGACAGGTATAAAGCCAAAGAGAGTGATGGGAGCAAAAGAGAGTAATCAAGGGTTACATGCTCCATCTAATGACACACAAATTCTCCTTTAAAACAACTGACAGCACAATGAACCAAGCCTGCCAGTTGAGTCCACTCCAACTTTAAATGCTATCTGTTCTCTGCCAACTGCCAAATATCTATCTCCAGCCCAGAATTCTCCGTTGAACTCCAAATTCCATGAACTCCAGAGCTTCCAACTCTCATGGCCTCTTGGATGTCTGATGGGCACCTAACACTCCCCAGGGTGAAAAGTGGACTTCTGCTCTCACCCATCCCAAACCTGAGTTTCTGCGCCCGCCTCTCCAAGTCAGGAAATAGCAATTCCACACTTCCAGCTGGTCAGATAGGAAAACTCAGGTGTTATCTCTGACTCTCATTTTTTACCACATCAGGTATTCAATTCATTAGACCCATTGGCTCTAACTTCAAAAATTATTCTGAATTCAAATTATTCAGAATAAAATTATTCTGAATTCAAAAATTATCCAGAATTCAGACAGTTTTTTCTGCTCCTCTGCTGCCACCTTTGTCCCAGCCACCTCTGTCCTCCGCCCATTTTCACCTTTGTCCCCAAGCAAACTCATTTCCATAGTAGCCAGAGGGAGCCTGTAAACAAAAGTCAAATCATTTTACTCCTCCCTCAGATACCCGTCTAAGCTTTCCCATCTCAGAGAAAAGTCCAATATTTACAGGGGCCTCAAAGACCCCATATACAGTCTGCTTTCTCCCTCTTCCTACTATCCCTCCTTCCCACCCAACCACACTCCCTGCACCACCCACTCACCCCTTCTGGTTTCAATACTTTAGTCTCCTTGCTGATAATGAGTCTTCCAGCCAAGCTCAGCCTCAGGGATTTGCATTTGCTAGAACTTTCCCACCAACCCCCTAGTTCACCACTTACCCCCTCATCTGATTAAAGTCTTTGTTCAAATGTCCCCTTCTCAGTGGGTTCTCGGTGAGACTGTTTTTTTTAATGTATTATTTTTTTAATTGAAGTATAGTTGATTTACAATGTTTCAGGTGTACAGCAAAGTGATTCAGTTATATATATATGTATATATATGTATTTTTCAGATTATTTTCCATTATAGGTTATTATAAGATATTGGATATAGTTCCCTGTGCTACACAGTAGGTTCTTGTTGTTTATCTATTTTATATATAGTAGTGAGTATTGGGCTTCCCTGGTGGCGCAGTGGTTGAGAGTCCGCCTGCCGATGCAGGGGACACAGGTTCGTGCCCCAGTCCGGGAAGATCCCACATGACGCGGAGCGGCTGGGCCCATGAGCCATGGCCGCTGAGCCTGCGCGTTCGTAGTCTGTGCTCTGCACTGCAACGGGAGAGGCCACAACAGTGAGAGGCCCGCGTACCGCCAAAAAAAAAAAAAAAAAGTTAGTAATATAGTAGTGAGTATCTGTTAATCCCAAACTCCTAATTTATCCATCCCCCCTTCCCCCTTTGGTAACCATAAGTTTGTTTTCTGTGTCTGTGAGTCTGTTTCTGTTTTGCAAATAAGTTCATTTGTATAGTTTTTTAGATTGGGTGAGACTTTTTTTTTTTTCTTTTTAATGACCAACCTACCTAAAATGACATCTGCCCACTATGGGCGGTCTCCACCCCATCCCTGCTTCATTTTCCTCTCCAGCACTTCTCTCTCTCTGACTCACCATCTATTTTACTTATGTATCTATTTATTGGCAGTCTTTCCCCACTGGAATGTTAGCACCTTGAGGGCAGGGAGTTTTGATCCTTTTATTCACTGCTTCACTCCCAGCCTCTAGAAAGGAGTGGGATACATAAAAGGCAGTCACGAATTCTTTGTTTAATGAATGCATAAACGAATGCATAAATGAATGCATTCACAACTACTGAAGCCTATGTACCTAGAGCCCATTCCATGCACTGAATCTTGAATACTGTTGGGGTCAGTGCTTAGAATATTTATCATTTAAATAGTGTGTGTGTGGAGGTAGCAGGGGAGCATTTCACAAAGGGGCCTTGCTCTACAGACTGCTCCCTAAAAACACGATGTGCTGGGGGGTACACACTCCAGACTGAGGAGCTGCCAGAAAGATGCAAAGTATAGAAGCGTGCACAGGAAGGGCCCTGGGAAACCTCCCAACACTGCCTCCTGCAATACTGAGGTCTATGCCAGAGCAAAATCTAGTTCAGGTATGAGGCTGGGCTTCGGTGGTGGGAGAGAGTTGGACTTTTGATCTATAGCTTTTGAACTGGTACAAAGACGTTTTCCTCAGACCCAGGGAGGCAATAGCAGGGGGTCAGGCGCTCCCTCCAACCCCCAAGGCTGTATGTTGTTCTTTACCCTTTACAGTCGAAAGGAATTCAGAAAGAAACAGCATAGCTAAACACTTTCCAAACAGTGAGGCTTGTACTGACTGCTGGTGTCGGTGATTCCCGGGAGATTCCCGGGAGAGTTTGGTCTCCCTGTACCAGTGGCTTTCCACCTTGTTTGGCTGTGACTGCAGGAAGGAATACATTTTATAGCCCAGGCCTCTCAGTGCAGATATGAATGTTTAAAATAAAAAATACTCAAGCTTCCTATGGATGAGGCACCCAGAGGATTCCTGTTTCGTTCCCTTTCATTTTATTATTACTACTTTCTTAATGCTGGCTGATGGAGCAGGATTAGGGTAAAGCAAGTGAGGAACTTCCAGCGGCACAGAACTTAAGGGGGAGCCAACAACCTCAACAACCACAATGAACCACAGTTAATAGAGAAAAATGCTATTTTAAGTCAATATTTTTAAAAGCCCAGGTTAAGGCAAACAGTCCATCAATATGATGTGGAGACTTTACATAAAGGCAGGCAGTTGTGTTTTATGACCCTGGTCAGTGGCACCCTTAGTTACTGTTACAGTGTCCTTCGCAGTCAGCCGCGCATCCCTTCCAGCTGTGTGTACGAGGGTTGACAATGGCCTGGGAAAGATTGAGCAGCATGGGGGCTTTAAAGTCATGCTTCTTTTTTAATTAAAAAAATTTTATTGATGTACGTATGTATATATATGTATCTGAATATATATATATATATATATGTTCTGTTTCAGATTCTTTTCCATTATAGGTTATTACAGGATATTGAATACAGTTCCCTGTGCTACATAGTAGGACCTTGTTGTTTATCTCTTTTACGTACAGTAGTGGTGTCATGCTTTTTGATTGTAGAACAGATATTAACTTATTCTACTTGGTTCAAAATATGGGAATGTGTTTTGATGAGTGGATATAGGGGCACATTTCTCCTTTGGCCTCAGGCTCCAACATGGCTCAGCACAGCACTGTGGGTTGACTTATGCCCACATTTATTTCCTACACAGCTGCCCTGTTACCTGCCTTCCTGGGGTCTGTGACTCCAGCAGCCTGGAGAGTTCACTTGATGTCAACCCCTTCCCACCCACCAGTCTCCTAGACAGCCCACCACCCCACACACCTGGAAACTCTCTCACCTGCATGGGGCTCTGCGTCCCTGCTTCTCTTCCAAGAACTCTTTTTTTCTTAAATAATCTATTGAATTATATATCCGTGTAAACACACACATTTTTAAATCATAAAGAGGGCTCATTTTATTTGGGGTTTAGTTAACAGAAACATATCTAAGTGGTTTCAGCAGAGTAAAGAACTATTACTGAATTGACATGAGACATAATATGCTGGGGCTCTGAAGGGAGTTTTCAGGGTTCTTCATCTGCGCACCTCACTTACATCATGGGAGCAGCAGGTCAGAGAGGAAAGTTCTATAATCAGCTCCTTCAAACAATAACACCAGTGGGGCTTCCCCTCCCTGGTGGCGCAGTGGTTGGGAGTACGCCTGCCGATGCAGGGGACACTGGTTCGTGCCCCGGTCCGGGAAGATCCCACATGCCACAGAGTGGCTGGGCCCGTGAGCCATGGCCGCTGAGCCTGCGCGTCCGGAGCCTGTGCTCCACAATGGGAGAGGCCACAGCAGTGAGAGGCCTGTGTACCGCAAAAAACAATAAAATAAAATAACACCGGAGATACAAAGAGTGCGCTCTGTGTTTTGCTGGTGGAAACTTTCAATCGTAAAGAGGTGATTACCCTGTCCAAGATTGCTCAGAGTGGCATTGAATTAAAATTCCAAGTTTGTTTCCCCCTCTGGTGTTTAGTATTTTTTTTTTAATGTTATAGTTAAACATTTTTGCAGACTTCCCTGGTGGCGCAGTGATTAAGAATCCACCTGCCAATGCAGAGGACACAGGTTCGAGCCCTGGTCTGGGAAGGTCCCACATGCTGCAGAGCAACTAAGCCCGTGAGCCACAACTACTGAGCCTGCACTCTAGAGCCTGCAAGCTACAACTACTGAGCCCATGTGCCACAGCTACTGAAGCCTATGTACCTAGAGCCCATGCTCTACAACAAGAGAAGCCACCCGAATGAAAAGCCCATGCACCACAACGCAGAGTACCCCCGCTCGCCGCAACTAGAGAAAGCCTGTGCATAGCAACAAAGACCCAATGCAGCCATATATATATATATATATATATATATATATATATATATATATATATATAAGTAAATAAATAAATAACTTTATTAAAAAAACAAAAACATGTTTGGACCACAATGAGACTTTAAGTGAGGGAGGTCATCAGAGTGGATACAGTTTTCATCTAGTGTCTCCTAACCTTAGGTCTAATCTTCGATCTAATCCTATTTGCATTTCTTTATGTTCAGATTTAAGCTTAGCAGATCGACTGTGTTAAAAAGTTCCAAGTTCACAATTAATTGCAGTGGAGATGACTAAGTTGCTTTCAGGAAGCCAGAGTACTCATGGACCAGTGCAGATTTCAGAGGACTGTGAAATAACATGCATAATTATAGTAGGCCAATGAGAAGTTCAGGCCGTCAAGGGGAAAAATAATGTATACCTTTGGGAAGTCATCAAGCAGCAGCAATATGCCCTATCTAAGAAGATCTTAAAAGCTGTTTTCTCTGGTTCAGATAAATGAGCGGATGTGGCTGGTCTGATGTGTTTTGACAAAGTGCTCCAAAGACACTGTGCTTAACAGGCTGAAAAGCCACTGCTCCAGCAATTCCCGTCTTCTGAGAGCCACGTAGCCAGATTTCACAGGTCTCACACAGGATATGAAAGCAGTTTATGAAAGTGCAAGGGATGGGGGCAATTTCAGAGCCACAGGTAAAATGCAGGATTCTACATTCAATCAGCTGTGCTATAAAAACTGCTTTTGTAAAATAGACATCAAATTCAGAGGTCCCCCAAGCACAGCAAAGGCAGTGGGTTCACAATGTGATGGATACAAATTGATAAAATAGGGTGGGAGAAATTACAGTCTTCTATGAAATAGAAGGAAAAAAATATGTGCACACACATTCATGTATCAATCCATACATACATACAAGAGCAAAAGCCTGGCATGAAGTCTACTCTAAGTGGGTAATGAAAAATCATTCTAATAGGTTAGTTTTTACCAAAGTCATATTGTTTTTTTGACTGAGTTAATTTGAGGTAAAACCCTTTCACCCAAAGCTGAATGATTTAAGGTAATGCCTCACTATTTGACAGCAGTCATATTTGCTTGATCCTAAATCCCTAAAAACCAGACAGCACAAGAGTACAAGAGTTAATTGCCAGTGGTTCACTATTTGTACCAATGTTTTCTTAGCCTCCACCCAAATTTTCTAAGGAAAAGTGAAAAGCATTACCCAATGAAAAGAAATTCTTCATAGACCATTGAAACCACAATAGAAAGATAAACTTGTAAGCGGTGGTTTTGTGGTCATATCAAGATAGGTGATATGTACTAACTCGTAAACGTTTTTCCCTTGTGTTGAATTTACCTCCCTATCAGGTGTGTCTACTCTGTCCAAGATTACCCTCATATAGTTGTTAAAAAAACAAAAACAAAAATAACTTGCTTTTCAAAGACCAGATCCTGTAGAGTTGAGAGTTAGTTGTCATGATAAGTGTGGTATAAATCATGATCTGCTAATAAAACAGTGAGATGTAAAAACTCCACCTGTAAACCTATGGGACTGATTTCACTAATAATCATTCAACACAGTCTCATTCTTCTTGACATTCAACTTGTTCTAGTCAAGTTAGAAAAGACATGACTAAGGGCCAATTATTTCCTTAGTCAAATATTCTTAAATGTGAATCCACCAAGTTTCTATGTTAAAATGAGACCCTTATATATTGATAAAAAGGGGGATGGTTCACTTCAGTCATTCGAAGGTATCTTGAACCCTTTCCATTCTGTACAATGTTATAATTTAGTTGGAAGGAAAAGACAAGCACAGAAATATCTCTGATAACACAACTGTGGCTTCAATATTACACAATTGTTTAGTATTATTTTTTACTATAAAGTGTATTAAAATGTTACATTTATATAGCACTTTACTTTTTTCAGTGTTTGGGGCTATCCTTTAATTAACTTCTAACAATAATCATGTGTGTTTAGTCTAGATTTCTTGCTCTACCCAGATATAATGCCCTCTGGGCATGTCCCCATACTGGATAGGAAATGGATGTTATTATTTATAGAAAAAGAAACTTGTGAGAAGCTGTTACAGGGAAGATTGTTGAGTGTGTGGGTGTGTGGAGCTGTAAATATGTGAAGGTGATTCAGAATCAGCTGGTGTTCAGTTTTGCCTCCAAAGTTTCCTTACCTATCTGGGCCCTACATTGCCTCACCTGAAAAACATGAATGATAATACTTATCTTGCATTATTATTGAGAAGTTTGAGTGAAATTGTGCATGTAACTCACGTAGTATGTTGTCTGGCACCTAGTAAATCATCCAAGTAATAACTTTTATTGGTAATTATAGCTGAGCACAGAAGAGTCAAGTGGGAATTTAAAGGCGTTCTGAAATTCTGAAAAGTCAGTAATAATGTAAAACTATGGATAGCGTTACAAGCCCGTAAGTGGATAATCCAAGTTAATTAGTTCCCAAAATTCTTTGGTTTGAGTCCATTCAGGTTTAGCAATATGAGGTGGTCTCTTTCCTTTATGTAACTATAGGACATAAGATGCCCAAAGCAACGCTGCATTTAAAGATGGAAAGTAGGGCTTCCCTGGTGGCGCAGTGGTTGAGAGTCCGCCTGCAGATGCGGGGGACATGGGTTCGTGCCCCGGTCGGGGAGGATCCCACATGCCGCGGAGCGGCTGGGCCCGTGGGCCATGGCCGCTGGGCCTGCGCGTCCGGAGCCTGTGCTCTGCGGCGGGAGAGGCCACGGCGGTGAGAGGCCCGCGTACCACAAAAAAAAAAAAAAAAAAAAGAATTTAAAAAGATGGAAAGTAGAAAAATATAGAAGTTGAATTGTTTCAGCTTTTGCTTTCCCTTATCAGTTGACTCTGCAATGTATTACAATATCCAAGTTCTTACTTTAATTGATAGCATTGGGAAAGCTTAATACATCAAATTTTAGGCATTCCTTCTGTCCTGATTAGAATTCACTCTTTACATGTGTGTGTCCCCTAAATTCCTTGAGAGGAAGAGTCTAATCAAGTGTTTTGCACACTCAAATTAGGCATATAATAAATGCTGTTGGACCCAAACTGATTCAGGATGGTGTATTGGAAATTTTTATGCCATTAGTTGTTCACTTTTAGGTTCTAGGGTGGAGAGAAGGCAGTAGGAATTAGTCATCCACTGCTCCTTGTGTATCTGGAATCCTAAATTTAATTTCTCGCAGTTTGGCTTCTTGAGTAAGCTTCGTAAGTCATATAACCCCTTGGTCTTACTGGACAAAAAACAAACCAGAAAAACAAAGACAAAAACCTCTCATCAATTCTACATTCTCTCACTTTCTGCCAATATCCATTGTAGCTCACACAGACTGTGTATGTGAAATAAACCTCATGAGCCACATTGCCTTGTTTGCAGTGTGAATGTGAGACTTGCTTAATTTATAACCTCTAACTTAAAGACTTTCCATAGATTGGTGGTTCAGAAAATTATCCCTGTGGAAGCAGCACAGCTTTAATAATCACACCTCAACTTTGCTGGGCAAATGCAAATGGCTGACAAGGAGATGCCCCAGAAGCACACAGAGCCAGTGAGAGTCAGGTGTACACAATACAAGTGCTGAGGACACTTCAAGGGTACCATGTAAGATACTTTGTAATATAGTAAAAAGAGCTGGGAAACAACCATAGGGAACTTGTTGAACTAATGGGACTCATCTAAGGGGCTCGGTTTGAACATATATAATGACGTCAAGACTGAGAAATTACAGTTATCCTGGTCTTCAAAGATACTTCATAAGAAAAAAAAAAAAAAATTCCCATCCAATATTCACAATGATGCTCCAAGCCAAGCCATGACTTTGGAGTAGACACGTGCCAGGGCCCCTTTTGTCTTGGTGCCCTCTCTCTGATTTTCCACCAAGAAAATCTCTAGTCCCCACCTCTGTCTTTTGAAAGCTACCCAGTGCCCAAGGCCAAGGTCAAATACTACTTTCTCCAAAGTAGTTTTTTGATTCTCACTTCTTGATTAAGTTTTGTCTTAGTCTATTTGGGCTGCTGTAACAGAAGCACCATAGCCTGGGTGGCTTATAAACAACATAAATTTACTGCTCACATCTTTAGAGGCTGGAAGTCCAAGATCAGGGTGCCAGCATGGTCTGACTCTGCTGGATTCCTCTTCAGGGTTACAAACTTCCAACACATGGCAGAGAGCAGAGAGAGAAAGCAAATGGTCTTATGACCCTTATAAGGGCACTAATCCCATTCATGAGGGCTCCACCCTCATGACTTCATCTAATCCTAATTACCTCCTTTGGGTCTACCACCTAATACCATTGGAGAGGGAGGGAAAGTAGAGCGACTATTTTTTTCTCTTTCTCCTGGGCTCTCCTGATGCCATTTTTGAAACTTGATTCTCACTGTTATAAAAATATTTTTTTGTATTACAATATTTATGTTCCCACTGGATAGATTGGAAGATCTTTGATAAGTCTTGCTTATTTAGAGGAGGGGGGGTGGAGAACACAGTATCTTGCCCAATGCATAGAGTAGGGGCTAATAATGAATTTAATCAATAAATATATAATAAGTATCTAAATAAATAATCAAAGTCTTAACCATAGAAACTGTGCTTAATTTTTTTTTCCTTCCAATTTCACATGGCCAGAATGCAAAAATCTGCAGTTACAAAGGTTTGGTTTTTCTCTAGACAAATCTCAGTGGAAACCAAATGATCATATACAGATATCTCTCTTGTTTGTGTGCCCTCAGCTCCAAACAGCATCGATGCTTTTCTTAAGGCTCTTGTGTTTGCTGCTTACCAAGGAAGAAAGGGCCCTTTAATTCTAGCCAGGCTTGGTCACATGCTCATGCAGGAGCTTAAAATTATAAGAGGGGTAAGGGATATGTTCTCACTTGTCACTGCAGTTTCACTAGGATGGGTGCAGCTCCTTTGCACCCTGAGGGTTATACCCAGCATACCCATTGGAATAGCTGTGTGCCCTACAGAGACTCTTCTTAGATACCCTGACCTCAGACTTTGTCCTGTTATTCATAGTTGTCCTTGCTAACTTCCTCCTCAGTTCCTGATTCAGTAGTTGGTCTTCTTACAGTGTTTTGACTGTGTGCATACCTGCTGTATCCTCTTCCTGGTGCACCAGGAGAGGTTTTTAACTCTCGCCTGATATGAACATCTTCCCTGGGAGAGGTGTTGGAACCATTCCCTCTCTTGTTGACTGTACCAGTGAATTCTTCTCAGCATCAGTGAGAATAAACCTGCTTGGGCTCCCTCCTTTGCTCTGGAAGCCACTGTGAATGCTGCCCCATCCAGAACTCAATATCCCCTTCTCAATTGAATGGATGCCCTTGGGATGCCAGGTGTTGCTTAAATCTTTATTACTTGGTCTAGAGAAAGCTTATTACTTACAATAAACTATGTGGACATTCAATGCCCGGAGTGTGCTAGGAGATGCTACAAGTCACAGTTGCCTCTTATTGATTTTGCATTTTCTCTCCTCCCCCCTCATGCTGTTGGCATGCCTCTGTTGTGTGCTATAAAATCTTTGAGAATGTAATTGTCATCTATTCTCCTTAGTCCTATACTCAAAGGCTCTAGCTATAAAATGAATCCCATTACTTTAGCTCTTGAGGTCTGGCAATCCATTTTGTATTTTCTGCTGAAGATTTTGACCTGCCACTAAATTTTGAGTATGGGTGACACTGCTATAATTTAATCAGTAAAGGTCTCTCATCTTAGATGGGACTAGGAAACATTTCAGTTTTATCCATTTCACTCTTTGTACCAAACTTGATGTCACATAATTGCTGGTCAGTCTAACACTTTCATACTGTAAATCTTTCCAAATTAGAAAATATGCTATAATTAAAAAAAATCAATAGCAGCCCTAAATATCTGTAAGAACCTGTTAGAAAACTTAACAGTATAAGATCTCAAATTCAGTGGCTGCAGAACTATAACATTCTTGGAAGTTATTTCAACCAAAACTGCTTGAAATCTAAATGCAGAAACTTATAGAAGTGATAAAAGTGTTATCTATTGAGAGACTTTGTGTAAAAACTGCACATTGAAAAGATGTAAGTTCTTCCCCAACACACTTATAGATTGAATACAGTTCCAGGTAAAAAACCCAATTCATTAAGGATGAGGCAAAATATAGGAAATAAAAATTAATCTAAAGTTTATCTGGAAAAAATCAATGGGTGAAGCAAAAAAACTTAGGAAAAGCATAATAAGAGACAAAATTTATCTTCAATTATGCAACAAAGGATGGTACTGGTGCCAAGCATTTTATACAAAGCTATGGCAAAGCATGAGAGAATTCCACTGAAAGTTATTGCTGGTTATCCCATAAGCTGTAAAGTGAGAATCAACACATTAGTAAGAGTTCTGTTAAGTTCAACGTTTTCCAACAATCATAGGACTCAAATGAAAATCCACCATAAAATAAACCAGGATGAAGTAAGTACTCATATCAGATGAGAGCCTCACACAGTGGTACCTTTCATTCTTCAGCATTTAATTTTAAAGGCAAGAAATTAAACAGGTTTGGGGGATGTCTTTGTATATTAAAATGTTTGCTCCTGAAAATAAAGGCTGAGTTGTTTTCACATGGTAACGGGAAGGACAAGTCATTTTGCCAGCCCGTATTATAGCCCAGACATAGATTTATTCACTTTAACAATTTTAATAGTTAAATAGTACCAAATTCCAGTACCCTGTGACTTTACTTTGGGAACTAATGTCATATTAAACCTAATTCCTGTTCTTCTTAACAGTTATATTTATTCTCTTTGTCATGGGTAACTCCTACCTGGAAATTAAGCCTTTACAATGACAGGGAGTTCCCATATCAATTTTTCTCAGGATGATTTTGGCACGATACTTAATGAACCCGTTTTTGGCCTTTACAGAATGAACTGTCTGAGCTTTTAAAAGTCATCGTCAATATGTGTCTGTCAGATAGAGAGGGACACACTGATTAGTAGCATGTGTCACCTATTTGTTTAGCATTTACTGTCAGTACATACCTTTATCAAAAGCAATATTCTCTTCCTGGAATTTATTTACAGATGTTGATAACATCACCAACTGTGCTTTAAAGACAGTAGGAAACAATAAATTCTGAGTATAATCAGTCCTTGTTTCTCCTTGTTAAAGAAAAAAAAAATGAAAGAAACTATTTCAGTAGAAGAGGGTTCAAATGTGTCTAATTTCATTTCTTATACTACAAAGTATGTCATAAGATCATATAAAAAGAAAATAAAAAACAATTAATAGCTAGAAAATACATTAAAATTATAAACTTTATACCAAATAGTTAAAATAGAAGGATTTGGAGACTGAGAAATCTAGGTTGAAGTCCAGCTCTGCCCATACTAGTTGTGTAATTTGGTGAAGTTTCTTGACCTAGCAAAATCTCAGTTATTGGGGATATAAGCATCTACCATGTTAGAACAATATAAGCATTAAATGAGTTATAGAATCCAAGTGCTTAAACATAGGGCCCCGCAAAAAATATTAACCCTCAGTACCTTGGAACCATTATTATTTTTATGGTTTTGTTCAGATAAAGACAGTGAATTTTCTATTTCCCATGAGGAATGTTCTTCTGTGTTAACTGTCATAAAGCCACTGGAGCAAGCTGAGGTTGTGAGAGGTTCTGCTCTATTCCATAGTTCATGAGTTAGGTAAATAATAATTACTGATCATTGAAGTAGACCTCTCTCCCTATGGTCCAAATAAGGGGATATAGCGTAAAAGTAGGAACAGAGATTTTTATCTTTAGACATCCTGGGTTTAAATCCCTACTCTAGCAGTTACTTATTAGCTGTGCAAGTTTGGGCAAGCTTCAAATTTTTGTCTACAAAATGTCAGTAATAATCTTTGCTACTTCCTAGAACTATGCAATAGGACATGCAATAAATGTTCATTAATCCTGTTGTTTTATTTTGCCTCATAAGAAGAGGAAACAGTAGCTCTGATGGCCTACGAAACTGGCCAGTGGTCATGCAGCTGGTAAGTGGCAAAGATTTAGAGGTTTTACTACCTCTTTGGGGTTTAGTGTTAGCGGGGGAGATAGGGTGCTTGGACATGCAATGAATTAAACAACTAAATTAAAACGAGTATTTAAGAAGAATCCACAGAGAGGTTGGATTTTGAAAGACAAGTAAAGTATGGATATGTAGAGATAAGAGAAAAACATAAGCCCATTTAACTATAACTTATATAATTATGCTTTTTTATTAGGACCGGCATTGAGTATGATCAATAGTTATAAGTTAATAATAACCCAGCAAACTAGAATCCAATATCAGAGCTGGGTACTTAAGGGAACCTTGTGTTTGGTGATCTTGACATCATAAGTCACAGGATAAAGATGATGTTCAGTGCCTGATGTTGAAAATTGGCTCACTCCATGGAGAAAAATTAGTTTTATCTCAATATCAAATTGTATAAATTCATAATCTAGAATAGTATATTGACCACCATAAGAAAAATATTTCTTAAACAAGATACACAGAGGCCAAACCATAAGTTGAGAATTTGATGTATTTGACTACAGCAAAATAAAAGATTACTACTTTGAGTAAGGGCATCATAAACATAGGTGAAAGCTGGGACAAGGTAATTGCAGCAGGTATCCAGAGTGTGCAAGAAACTTTAGTCCACATCCACTGGAAGGGCGAAATCACAAAATACAAAAAAAAAAAAAAAAAAAAGAAATGGACAGAGGAGAGGATTAGGCAATTCATAGGAGGCAAACAAATGGTAAGACTTGTAAAAATAAGTTAGACCTTACTAATTGTGATGGTTAATTCTCTGTGTCAACCTGACTGGCCGTGGGGTGGGAGAACCCTGACTGATACACTAATAATCAAAAATACAAATGAAAACAGTAAGGATAGACTGCTTTATACCCATCAGTGTGGAGAATGCTGCAAAGTCAAATAAAATTAAATCCTGGGGAGGATGTGGGCAAAGAAGCACTCACATCCCATGTAAACAGGTGCAAGCGCTTTGGAGCTGGATTGCAAAAAGCCCCAGGACCCAGTGTTTCTACCCCTGGGCAAATAAGAGGGGAAAATTCTCCCACAGGACCATAAGGAGACCATCCCAGGAATTAACTCAAGCACTTGGTGTGGACAGAGAAGCTGGAAGTATTCTAGTCTCCATAATTTGAGTCATTGATAAAAGAAAATATGGTTGATATACCCAAAGAACCATTAGGCAGCAGTCAGAAGTAATGAACTGGATGGTTACCCAAACCTAATGTTATTTGAAGAAAGTTTCTTTAAAAAGTTATTGTAACACATAGGTGTTTTTTAAATTATGCATGCAGAAATACCACCTTTTATCTAATAAGGATAGAGAAGATAAATAGGATGGTTATACATTTAATATGTTAAGAGGATATATTGGGGTAGGCATGGCATGGATGGGTATAGGGATAGAGGATGAAGGAAAAAATAATAAAATAAAATTGAACAAAAGAGGGACCTCACTAAAAGCCTTCTTAAGCATGTGCCATGAACTAATGTGTGAACAAGATGCAAGCGATGAGTGGATGCACCAAGGAGTCCTGAAAAGAAGGGGAGAAACCTGACAAATAAACAGTACCTTAGCCAAGTCATGAAGATCCACATCAACAGGGGAAAGTCATGTGGACGGTGTGCACCCTTGTTCTGACGTGATGAAGTGCTCTCTTCTCTTCTGGGGTCTTCCTCCCCAAAACCTACAATCTCAGTCTTATCATGAGAAAATAGAAAGATAAATCCCAATACTGGACATCCTACAAAACACCAGACCAGCATTCATCAAAACTGTCAAAATCATCAAACACTAGAAAAGTCTGAGACACTGTCTCAGCCAAGAGGAGTCTGAGGAGACACGATGACCAAAGGCAACGCGGGATCCTGGTGGATGGGTTCCTGGGACAGAAAAAGGACATCAGAAAAAAACTGAAAAGGAAATTGAAGAAACTATGGACATTAGTTAATGATGATGTACCAATATAGATTTAATAATTGTGATAAATATGCCATACTAATATTAGATGTTAATAATAGGGGGAAAATTGGATGTGGGGTATATGGGAACTCTCTGCACTATTTTCTCAATTTTTCTAAAACTATTCTAAAAGGTATAGTCTAGGGGCTTCCCTGGTGGCACAGTGGTTGAGAGTCCGCCTGTCAATGCAGGGGACACGGGTTCGTGCCGCGGTCCGGGAAGATCCCACATGCCACGGAATGGCTGGGCCCGTGAGCCATGGCCGCTGAGCCTGCGTGTCTGGAGCCTGTGCGTACCGCAAAAAAAAAAAAAAAAAAAAAAAGAAATGGAGAAATCGAAGCTGATGGAGCTTAAACCCAAGGCTTTATGATCCAGATATAATCCAAGAGGAAAGAGGACCAGATGCTAAAGGCTCACTACCATAAACTGAATATTTTTGTGTCGTCCCACCCAAGCTGCAACTTCATGTGTTGGGACCTAATCCCCAATGTGATGCTATTTGGAGGTGGGGCCTTTGGGAATTGAATCATCATGAAGGTGGAGCCCTCAAGAATAGGATTAGTGCCCTTATAAGAAAGGCCCCACAGAGCTTCCTCATCCCGTCTGCTATGTGAGGACACAGCAGGAAGGTGGCCGTCTGCCAGGAAGAGGGCCCTCACCAGACTCCAGCCCTGCTGGCACCCTGATTCAGACTTCCAGCCTCCAGAACTGTGAGAAATAAACTTCTGTTGTTTATAAACCACCACCCAGTATATGGTACTTTGTTGTAGCAGCCAAGCGGACTTAGATATCCACCAAGAAAGAAGGAAATGATTTTAAGCTGGATGAGAAGGGAGCTGGAACAGGGTCTCTGCACAAAGCCTGTGGACTGAAAGGGCAGCCCCACCTGTGGAAAGAGCTCAAAATGCCTCATCACTGATTTGGGATCACCAGGGAAGCTTGTCCTCTCTGGTGCTTAAGTGGGGAAATTTTTCTCCTTTGAGAAACCAGACGTGTTTGAGGGCAGGGTCTGAACTTACAGCTTGTCTGTTGTAAAGAAACCTGAGCTGAAAAGAATAAACTGAAGACTTGTCTAGAAACCCTGAGGTTTCCTAGCATTAGGTGAACATAACACTTTTCTGCAAAGCTTTTCCACACAGTAGATCATGCAAGAACTCCTTAGGAAAGAAGAGAAACCCCACTGATGATAAGCTCAGAGTTCAAAAATGTCAAGGACAAGACAAATGAGTCACCAGGAAGGAGTCAGCACTTTCAGCAGACTAAATGATTTGGGGATCCAGGAATTTGAGTGACTAGAGCAAGCTGAAAGAAACCATAAAATAAGAGACTATAAAATTTTTAAAAGGCCCAAATAGAATTTCTAGGAATGAACAAGTATAGTCACTATAAGTAAAGCCACCCGGGAATGTTTGACTGACTCAAGGATTGTCCCTATGCTCCTTGGACATTTCCGGATAAACACCTTGCATACTGTGTCTGGAGAGTGATCTGAAATCTTGCTGTTCTTTTGACAGATCATCTCTTCTGTGGTTTACACCGTGGAACCACTGAGATGGCTTCATTCTCCCCCAATTTTTATCCTGAGTGAGTTTGCTTTGATCGAAAAGTACTTCATAATCCCCCCCCCTTTTTTTTTTGTTTGCAGTATGCGGGCCTCTCACTGTTGTGGCCTCTCCCATTGCAGAGCACAGGCTCCGGACGCGCAGGTTCAGCGGCCATGGCTCACGGGCCCAGCCGCTCTGCGGCATGTGGGATCTTCCTGGACCGGGGCACGAACCCACGTCCCCTGCATCGGCAGGCGGACTCTCAACTGCTGCGCCACCAGGGAACCACCCCCCCTTTTTTCTTTTACAACAAGAATGTCATAAGTGTATTTACTATTTATCTTAATGACTCTATTTTATGATCACATAATGATAAAATTATTTTACCCTTTCACCTTCACCTCCAGTGGCCAGAAGACCTGATTGATACTTAAATTCTCATTCAAAGGATCATATAACCTATTAGGTTGCTGTGATTCCCTCTTCCATGGGCTGGGGACCACCTTGATCCCAGGATACCTGGCACCCTGGAAATATCACAACAGTGCAGTTTTCTTTTATTGTTAATTGAGCCTTGAGTTTCATTCTCCCTGCTGCTTCTGCCATTTCCTGGTGTAGATTAATTATTCCAGCTTGGCATTTTACACTGAGAGATTTTTAACTCTAATTTGAATTAATAAAAGAAGAAAAAGCAAATACTTTAGTTAAAAGAAAAAGAACAGCACAGTATCACTAAAAGCTAACATGTACTTTTAATCCTATTCTTTTTATTAACTAAATTTAAAAATAGGAAGTTTTTCTTATTCATCTTTATTCCCCCTAAAAATATTGTATATGTGTTAGATGCTTAAAGACTTACTCAACGTTTTAAATAATTCTGCATATCCAAAAAAATGGAATGTTAGTCGTACAAGACAACCAGTTGGTCATAATTCACTGGAACTGAATCTCCAATACCTGCTGCTTAAATAACTTTAAAATTTCTATAAGTACAAAGATACTCCTAGGAACCCAATCACCTTTTTTAAAAATCGAATCAAAATGTATTTATTTGTTTACTTAGTTATTTTTTTACATACCTACACACACAGAGAAAACCAACCAAATTATATTTCAAAGGCCAGACCCTATCACAAGTTATTTACCTTCAGGAATGTTCTGGGTAGCGTCGGGCACCAGCCCAACTTAGAGAACAGGAACTGACACAATAGCCACTCACCCCAGAGACCTCAACTGTCCGGACTCTCCTCAGCCTTGGACATGTAGTAAGACTGGTCCCAGTGAGGGAAGAGGAGAGAGGGGCTTCTCAGGGTTGGTCCATTTGAAATAAAGCCAGGACAAGTAGAAAGCACGCAGGAAGAGGAAGGTGGGGAGAAAAGAGGGAAGCAATCACATGGTCTAGGTGGCCTGTCGTTTCTGGGGTGGGGGCAGGTGAGCCTGGAGAGCCTGGCTCTCCTCATCCTCTGATGGAACCCACAGCCTGTGCTGGTTCCAGTGACACCTCCTGCATGTGTGGGCCACGGTTCAGACCAACTGCAGGCAATGACGTGGGTACCAGTCTTGTGGATTAGCTTATGCCTGTGCTCTTTGGATGGCTCCAGTGAGTACCCTTGTGAGTAATACCACCCTTGGGCCTGGGCATCTGGGTCCTATTATGGGCTCTATGTCTTTGCTGTGTCCAGCCCCTTCTTCTTGACCACACTTGGGATCCCTGGACCCTGGAAAGATGGCCATAACACCGTTTTCTTTCCTTGTTAATTCTACCTGTGTAACATTTCTGCTTCTGTACATGCATGTGTGGAAACCTGACCAACACATAGAACATTGTTTGCCCTGAAAATGAGCCTGTCACAAAGAATTGGTTGGTTGATAGGGCGGGGGGAAGCAAGTGGATGAGAAGGCATCAGTCACTTTCATACTGACAGTCTTACAGAACAATGATGAACAGGGGCCTTGGAAATGCTGTCATCTTGTCAGTATCTCAGGAGTCTGGGAATAAGTATGCTCTTTAGCAAGTAATTTTTTGACTGTCGTTATTAGAGGCATGATTTTTTTTTTTAATACTTCAAATTAGAATGCAAGATGGTAGCTGGTAATTTTGAACACTTTGGAAAAGGAAGAGAAAGGAGATAAAATTTTCTTATTGTTCATAGTAATTTTTACACTTGAGTCTGTAAACTTTCCTCTAAATGTGATTTGTCATAGTCTAGTGTTGATTTGATGGTAGAGTTTGGAAGACATTGGCTAGTCCATTTTGCCATAATTTCTTCAATTTTTTTCAAAGACGGTGGATCCAAACGAACTCATGAATAAACTGACGGGTGAGTGTCAGGATATAGGACACACCGAAAAAAGGTCTAGAACTCAATGATAATCAGTAGCTCTTCCAAATGAGCTACATTCCAGGTGAATGGCTGTAGGACAGAGCAGTCTCTTATTAAAAATTGTTTTATCTTTTTAAATTAGGAAATAAAAGTCCCATGAAGTTTATTTTTAGTTGTACTCCCAAACTGTTTCCATAAAGTCTGCCGTTAGGGAAGGTTACTCAAAAATGGCTATCTGTACCTGTGGACTGAAGTTGACTACTGTCTTTGACCACATTCTGTGTGAGTTAGTCCCCATGTGCTGTAGCAGTACCCACATTCTTATAATGAAATTCCAAGGAATATCAATAAACTCCAGACGGATTTGGTTATCTTCTCTCCAGTATTTTCTGAGAGGCTAAACTGGACCACCCTGCTAAATGTATTTAATCACCTTAATCGGTTTTAATATTTTCAGGGTCTGAACGATTGTGGAGGGAGAAACAGATGTTTTGTGATAGCTCTGAATTTTTCAGGAGTTGTTCCTGAAATAATTACAGATCGGGAATCATACAGTCAAAAGTCATCTTCATTTGAGTCAGTTTGGCAAAATAAAGGTGACAGGAAAGCTGTCTCACTTTTGTTTGCTTAATCCTTGCGTTTCAAAATTGGGACAGAGATCATGTGAGAATGCCCAGGTGCACAGCTGCTACACTTATTATGTTTCAAATTTTTTACCATTTGCTGAAACATGCATATCCATCTACAGTAATTGAGAGCAACCCATGAATTGTATTCACTTTGTGAAAGTAACAACATGGACTGGAAGAGAATGCAAAAAAAAGAACAGTCTAGTTTGGGGTGTCTTCTGCTATTTCAAGAAAAACTTTGAGTACACATAGTGAAAGAGTTTTCTAAAAAAATATTTTACAGTTTAATGGGAAAAGGTATGCAGATTAATAACAATATGAACAGTAACTATGTGAAAATATAAGATATATTTAGTAATTTTCAACATAATTATTTAAGAAAAAATGTGTGCTCTGAAAGACAAAAAAACGTTAAGATGTTTATGAAGTCTAAAGAAAATATTTGGCAGGGGAGAAGAAAGAAATATCTTTTCAATGAGGGAAATCAAAGCATAAAGGGAGAAATCATATTGGAATCCCTACCTGTACTCAAGGTAGCTTAGAAAGATTTCCTTCTTTCATGTTTTTAGGAATTCATAGTAAATATGGTCACAATGAATGAACACCTACATCAAACCCATGATTGACTATTCCTATAATTTTAGTTAATAAAGCATATGAGTCAATCTTGGCTCTTTTTATCTCTTAAATCCTATATTCTAACCAATAACCAATCCTGCCACCTTACTTTCATGATCCAGCCAGGGTCAGCCACCTCTCACCACCTCCTTACCTGCCTGGTCCACTGGCCCACTGAACCTAAATTGTTACCTTTACCCCATTACCAGCCTCCCAGCTTCAGTTCCCCAGCAGTCTGTTCAACACCAGAGTCAGCATGATCTTTAAAAGCATAAATTAGGTCAGTTCACTTCCTAGTTCAAATACTTCCTATGGCCTTTCAGATACTCAGAGTAAACATCAAAGTTCCTACAGTGACGGGCCATTCTCCTTCTTGCCGGAGCCCTGTTGCTCCACTGAGCTCGTCTTTTGATGCTCAGCCCCTTTCTGGGCTGTAGGCACACTGTCCTTGGGGTGCTCTGTCCCCCCAGAGACATTGAAGATGCTCCTCCCTCACCTGGGGCTCTCCTGACATCTCATCACCTGCCTGCTCCCTCTCAACATCCACTCAGTGAGGACCCCACAATACTTTATTTAGAGCTGAACCCTTGACACTGCGTATCCCTGTTTCCTTTATATCGCCTTCTAACATACTCTATATGTATTTACTTATTTACTTTGTTATCTTTCTCTCTCAACTACAAGTGAAGGAATTTTTGTCTGTTTGGTTAACTACCAAATTTCCCAATGCCTTAAAGAGGCATAGGCACATTGTAGGGTATCAGTAAATATCTGATGAATGAATGAAAAATCCAACATATTTACAATTTAGTTTTAGAATCATTTACCTAGATATAATCTCAAAAGTGAATCTTAGTTCTGGATCACCTCTAGTTAACAAAAATTAACTCGAAATAATTAATTAAAATTGGTTCTAATTAATTTTGGCAATCTCTGTAGAGCTTGCCACACTAATCAGTTGAGAGTGGAAAAGAAAACCAGAAATCTGTCTCTCTCATTTACAAATAAAATCATATTTATTAGGAACACTTTTCTGGCTGCCAAAGCTTAGCTTGACCTGGAGTTCATGAACATCTGTCTCCTTCACTCAGTGCTTTCCAATTCATTAAAAATCAAAAAGAAAAGAAATTGAGTCAGTGTTTGCTGTGTTTGCTGTTTTGCATGACAAAGGAAAAAAAAGGATCCTTAAGATTAGTTTTTTTAATATTGTAAACACATCCATATATGCTTTCTCGAGTATCTAGGACAGCTAGAACAAGGGTTTTGTGCTCTGACTTAATCCTGGAGAAGGATAAGTCAAGAGTTGGGACATAAGGAATGATGCCAGGAACTGCTTCTCTCTCTAACTCATAGGATCGACTAAGCACAAGTGATTTCTCAAAACTCATAACTGGGAACCATATTCCCGTTATGCATCTGTTTATAAGCCGGAGCAGGCAAATGAATGTGATCTCTGGTATAAATTTCTTATTAAAAACACAAGTGAGGGACTTCCCCAGTGGTCCAGTGGTTAAGGCTCCGTGCTTCCACAGCAGGGGGCGTGGGTTCGATCCCTGTTCCGGGAACTAAGATCCCGCATGCCGCACGGCGAGCCCCCCCAAAAAAAACACAGACACACAAGTGAGAGATAGAAAAGTGGTTGCATAAAAAGCCAAGACACCCAAAGGGTAAGTAATTAGCCCTTCTTATGGATTTATGGATATTTACATAACCGCACAGTTTAAGGGATGGATGGATGGATGGATGGATGGATAGATAGATAGATAGATAGATAGATAGACAGGCAGACAAAGACAATCTTACTTCTTTAGACACATAAGTACATTTTCAAGTTTTGTGCATAATTAACATGAGAAATAGTGCTAAGAGTGTACCATATACCAAAAATAGGATTATTATTTGAATAAATTTTCTAACTCGACCAGAAACAATATAATATAATTACAATACACTTGAAATGAAACGGTAAAGTGGGAGCATTTTAATTGGCAAAGCTATCATGTTGGACTTGTGTGATTAATCTTTTAGAGGAATGGCAAATAGATTTTTAATGAGTTTTAAATGTAAGACTGAGATTGATGGATAGTCCACACTTTATCAAGACTGAGGAGTGAGCAGTATGCAAATACAGAGAAGGGAGGGCACCCATGCAGAGTCCACATGGGACAGAGGCAGTTTCTGGGTAGTTAACTTGGTCGTCCTTTTGCTTGCTTCTTTACACTGTGGTGGTTTATTTGCTGTAAACCAAAGTTAAGAAACACATAGACTGGAATGGTAGCAGCTCATTTCTTTGTTGAATCTGTAATTATTTAAACAAAACACGCTATAATATAAAAGTCAGTTACTTTCCACGACCCCAGTAATGGAATTTATTTCCCATTTATATTTCTAACTTCACTTTTTATTTGAATTCCTTTGCTTCAGTTTTCATGTTGACATTTTTTCTCATTGTAGCCTATTTCAGTATCCAGCTTATCATTCTGAAGAATTTCTTCCATAAATGCACTTATAATATCCTAAGACTGAAGCCTGTGGCCACAAATGGTGAACAGTGTCCACTGCCACACCAGGAAGTGGGCAATGAAGAACAGGGAAGCCAGAAGAGGCCAAGGCCAGGACTCAGGTTGAGAGGAGAAGCTTTGCAGATATCAGTGCTTTTAATAGATCAAATTCAGACTGAATGCCAGGGATCCAGGCCGTGCCTGAAGTGGGAGAGGCAGGTTACCTGAGTCCTCTGGCTGACAAGTCATTAAAAACGAGGCATGAATAGCCTAGACTTTAAAACTAGAACTGTGATCTCTCTAGTCCTCAGCTATTTGCTCTTAGCCAGGAATTATGCCCTCTGTTTGGTCCAAGTGGCCACAACTTGCAGAAGTGTGTTTAGATATCTTTGGATTACAATGAGGAGAAGGGCGTTCATTTGTCAGCAAGGTCAAATTTCAGTGACCCTCTGTGGACGCCTTGAAATCAACCACTATGGTCTGAATGTGTCCCCCCAAAATTCATATGTTGAAATCTTAACCCCCTAATGTGATGGTATTAGGAGGTGGGGCCTTTGGGAGCCACTTAGGTCATGAGGATGGGGCCCACAGGAATGGGATTAGTGTCTTATAATAGAGACCCCAGAGAGCTCCCCCATCCCTTCTGCCATATGAGGACATAATGAGAAGTCTTTGACCAGAGGAGGTTCCTCACCCGACCGTGCTGGCACCTTGATCTCAGACTTGCGGCCTCCAGAGCTGTGAGCAATAAATCTCTGTTGTTTATAAGCCACACTCTGTGGGGTATTTTTGTTAGAGCGGCCCAAGTGGACAAAGATACCACCATGGCCTGGTCACTCACCTGGTTACCTCCTGCCCTTGTTTTCCTCTGTCACCTTTTGTTAGGTCAAGCCAGACCACAGGACTCAATATACCTGGGTATCAAATAACAGTGTAGCACACTGATAGTAACATCACTCTATTCTTCTGTAAATTTTTAAGCTTCACCAGGGATTTCTGTGGATGCTACATAGCATCTCTCAGAAGCAATGACTCAGTCCTTATTTCTTTCTAATCTAAAATTATTTCTTGGAAGATAGTTTCCCCAAGCCTTGAGTGCAAACATTTGAATTTTTACAAATGTCACTCTAGCTTTTGGATCCTCCATCTGCAGTGGCACCGCCGCCAATGTGCAGATTTTCGTGAAGACCCAGACGGGGAAGACCATTACTCTCGAGGTCGAACCCTCGGATGCAGTAGAAAACGTAAAGGCCAAGATCCAGGACAAGGAAGGAATTCCTCCTGACCAGCAAAGACTGATCTTTGCAGGCAAGCAACTGGAAGATGGACGTACTTTGTCTGACGACAACATTCAGAAGGAGTCCGCTCTTCATCTTGTGTTGAGGCTTCGTGGTGGTGCTAAGAAAAGGAAGAAGAAGTCATACACCACTCCCAAGAAGAACAAGCGTAAGAGAAAGAATGTTAAGCTGGCTGTCCTGAAATACTATAAGGTGGATGAGAATGGCAAAATCAGTCTCCTTCGTTGGGAGTGCCCTTCAAATGAATGTGGTGCTGGAGTTTTTATGGCCAGCCACTTTGACAGACATTGTGGCAAATGTTGTCTGACCTATTGTTTCAACAAACCAGAAGACAAGTAATTGTATATTGGTTAATAAAAAACATGAACTAATGAAAAAAATTTTCACTCTATTGTTTACTCATTTATGAGGCGTGTTGGCTCAACTACGCAAAAATCCATGCCAGGTTTGAAATTCAAGGATTTTATAATACTAGTTCATTGGAGCCAGAACATGCTCTAGATGAGTTAGGTCATCCACATTGAAGGGCAGGGGAACAGACTGCACACTGATCTTGACCCCTTTTCTCTGGGCTTAATCCACCCCTGAGAAAAGCCAGTCACAGAATTCTTGAAGCTAGACTAGCAGAGACATTCTTAGTTCCAATAGCTGAGAGGTTTGTGAGCAATCTCTGACTCTAAGTCTTAGTGGGTCTACTCCCACCTGGCCTGTTTCTCACTCCTTGGGTTTATTTTTACATTTAGCCTCAGGTTCTTATAAAAGGACTGGGTTTGGCCTGACATGGGGACTGTTGTGCCTTCTGCTCTCTGTTTGCATATTTGGCCATGTGCAGATAAGATTTGAAAATGCTTCACTTATTTATTCACACCGTTGATCCAATGAATTTTTATTTAGTGGCACTTTTATTCTACAAATTTCCAGGGCTTGAGATTCATCAGTAAGCAAAACAAGCAAAGTTTCTGCCTTCATGAAGTTCACGCCTAGTGAGGGGAGAAAGAAAATTGAAGAACCATAAAGAACAATGAAGGAGAACAAGGGGGAAAAGAGTGAAGGGAAGGGTGCTATGGTGAAATGATGCTTGAGCAGAGAACCCTACAGGAGGAAGAGAGGGAGGAAGCTGTGTCCCAGGGTAAAGTACTAGGAGTAGCAAGTGCAAAGGCCCTGAGGTATTTACAGGAGACCAGCATGGCTGGAATGAGGCCAGATTTAGGAACAGATAGAGAAATGCAGCAGGGCCACTTCTGGGGGTAGAACATTAATCAATTAATGAGGGTGGCATAGTAGAGAACAATGGAAAGGTACATTTCGGGTTCTCATGCACATATTTCTCAATATGAAAATATGAGTGAAATCTAGTGTCTCAACTTTTAAGCTCTTCTGATGTAAGTTAAATTCAGAAATTGGCTGGACAGGACTTCCCTGTGGCACAATGGTTAAGAATCCGCCTGCCAGTGCAGGCGACACAAGTTTGATCCCTGGTCCGGGAGGATCCCACATGCCGCAGAGCAACTAAGCCCGTGCGCCACAACTACTGAGCCTGTGCTCTAGAGCCTGCGAGCCACAACTACTGAGCCCACGTGCCACAGCTACTGAAGCCCATGCACCTAGAGCCCGTGCTTCGCAACAAGAGAAGCCACCACGATGAGAAGCCTGCGCACCACAATGAAGCGCAGCCCCCGCTCACCTCAACTAGAGGAAGCCCATGTGCAGCAACGAAGACCCAACACAGCCAAAATAAATAAATAACTACATTTATTTAAAAAAAAGAGAGAGAAGAAATTGGCTGGGCAATTAAGGAAACAGATGACAAATATTAGACATAAATTTATTCTCTGCATTTTTCTACTGAATTTCTTCCTTAGGTCATCTGTTTTCTGTTCCTTCTTAGATTATTGTTTTCTGAGACAGCCCTATGACTGACGAGTGAGATGGGAAGCTTTCAGCAGGCTATTAGTGAGGAATACCAGAGTCTCACCTATGTTGGAGGCACCCTCTGACTATTGTAGAATGAACTTTTGAGGGCAGAATGTACTGGAAGCAAGACCATTAAATCTTCTGTCAAAAGGGCATGAGAGCTCTGTCCATTCCAGTTGGATGATCTTGTCAAAATGATGCATAAATATTATTGTTTGAGAAAGGTTCGGCTTCATCAAAATTCAAAGTGTAAACTTTGCAATATTGCAACATCATTTGATCAGATTGCTTCAGTTATTAACCGTCATACCCTTTGTTGGTACACAGACCACAAGGTTTGTGAGAGGTGAGGAGAAGAATGTAGAATCTGATTTCATCTGAAGGTACTTGCAACATGATATGGACCTAAATGTATATGTAAAATCATAAAATATTAAGCACAAATACAATATTGACTGAACACACTCTGGCAGGTGTACACATGACTCCTTCCACATGGGTTAGAAATTATATTAGAATAGTTTTATCGTTATTGTCATTTGTTTTGAAGTTTTAAATGAAAGTATATTTCAATATCTTTATGCAAGTTTGAGGATGCATGGTCTGTGGAGAAGAAGTGCTTTCCTTGCCTAGTGGAGAAATAAAAGAATTATCTGGAAACATTTTCCATTCTGAGATCAGATACCTCAGTTAGCAGTGTGTGCTGATGAAGTACATGAAGGTCGGGCAGCTTTAAGTCTATCACTTTATTTGTTGTTTTTCTTCTTGGCTTTTAAAAAGTGCAAAAAAGATGTATATCATTCTTTTTCAATCTATTGTAGTTAATAAGACAAAGCAAAACCTTTCCATCACCTACCGCCAAGTAGAACTTAAGGCGCAGTTTTCATATTTACGACACTACTTGTTTTTCTAAATTGGCAAATTTAAGACTGTTTCCAGAGATAAGATTTCAGTGAAAACCTAGGACTCTGGCCTCATATTTGGAAGACAGAGTTCTTTTTATCACCAACAGTGTTGTTGTACTCTAAGTAGTTTAAGCTTTTTTTAAATTAATTTTTATTGGAGTAGAGTTGATTTACGATGTTGTGTTAGTTTCAGGTGTACAGCAAAGTGAATCCGTTATACATATACATATATCCACTCTTTCTTAGATTCTTTTCCCATATAGGTCATTACAGAGTATTGAGTAGAGTTCCTTGTGCTATACAGCAGGTTCTTATCTATTTTATATACAGTAGTGTGTATATGTCAGTCCCAATGTCCCAGTTTATCCCCCCTCCCTTCCCCCTTGGTGACCATAAGTTTGTTTTCTGCATCTGTGACTCTATTTCTGTTTTTGTAAATAAGTTCATTTGTACCATTTTTTTTTAGATTCCACGTATAAGCTATATCGTATGATATTTGTTAAATAGTTTAAGCTTTTGAACTCTGTAAACCGAAGAGTAAAATAACAATAATAAAAGCAAAACTTGTAATATCTCCTTTATCTGTGTCAAGCCCTCTGCTAAGCACTTTCCATGCATTGTCTCATTTAACTTTTACCTTCTTTTTTCCTTTGAGTCAGACCAGCACTATAATCTCTACTATATAGGTGAACAAAGTGAGATGGCAGAGTTCAGGGGGTTATCCCCTAGTATTTGCATGGAGAGCTAGTTTTTGGAATCAAGGAACCCAGTGTTTTTCTCTTATACACGTGAATCACTAAATCCAAACCATCTCTGCAAAAGTGAACTTCCTAGAACTGTGTACTCTGGTAACTTTTTCTAACATGGTCTTGTATCTTGTCCTTTATTTTCTCCACGGTAAAAATCTCACATCTGATCTCCTAGATTGGGGTGAAGATAAGATGAACATAGAATAAATAAAAGTTAGGAACAGGAGGACCAGGCTGCAACACAGTTAAGCTTACTGGTTTACAATAGGAGTTCTAAGAAACTTCAATATGTGAATGTGCCTTAGGAGTCTCCAAGGTACAAAGTCAAGTCAGGGAACAGCTATTACTGTGTTCCCCTTCTCCCAGACAGAGAAATAATGAACTGGAGAGGAAGATTTGCTTGCTCTCTGTTTCACTTCCCAGTCTTTTGACCCATTCTGCTCAGATACTGTTTTCTTGAAGGGAATTTCACATTCACACATTCACCTGGAATTCCCCAGCCATCAGGCTTGTGTGAAAATGTGCTTTAGGATGACTCATCCCTGCCTATGTTTCCTGGGCTCACAGTGTTCCCAGTTTTCTCATGTTACTCAGAATCCAGCAGCCTATCTGGACTTTGCTCCCATCCCTGTATCTGTAAACCCCATCACTTGTGCTTCTTTCCATGCACCTGTGTCTTCCATGCATCTATGTTGGTCTAGGAACCACTCTCTCATGGAAGTTAGCCAGCGGGTTTCCATTCCTTCACAGATTCACAGTCACAATTCTCAGGGATTTCCCCCAGTATACACATTGGTGAAGACTGGAGAGAAAGAGGGGGTCAAAGGTTGAAGGGCTTAAAAAGATGCTATTTATTCAGCACTAACTAAATGCCAGATTGTTTGGCTCTTTACATGTATTATTAACTCTTTTCATCTTATCAACTTTTTTAGGACCGTGACACTAAAACTTGCCCAGCTAGTAAACTGTAGAACTGGAATAGGGTTGAAGTCCAGGGGTCAGATTCCAGAGCCCATGAAAGTAACACTGTGCTGTTTTTTTGTTTTTTGTTGTTGTTGTTGTTGTTTAGTTTTTTGTTTTTTTTGTGGTACGTGGGCCTCTCACTGTTGTGGCCTCTCCCGTTGCGGAGCACAGGCTCCGGACGCGCAGGCTCGGTGGCCATGGCTCACGGGCCTAGCCGCTCCGCGGCGTGTGGGATCTTCCTGGACCGGGGCATGAGCCCACGTCCCCAGCATCGGCAGGCGGACTCTCAACCACTGCGCCACCAGGGAAGCCCCACTGTACTGTTTTGCCTCTCATCAGGTAACATGATTAAGTTTCTAGGGGGTTACAGTCAGGGAGACGACAGTGGATTCCAGGGGGTGGCTGAACTGGTGGGAAGCAGATGTCTCAGCAGTGGAGACAGGCAAGGAGCTGAAGGGCCGTGTTTTGGCGTTTTGGAGTCATCCAAAACGATGGCAAGAATCTGCTCTAAGGGAGGCTATGAAAGCATATCCTGGCATGAATTGAAAGGTGACCAAAACAGTCCACATCTGGGGAATAATCAAGCATGACCCTTAGGAGCTGAAGATACATTTCCTCTTCTTTACCAATGATGAATTGATGAGTATTCCAATTTCTTAAGGAAATAAAGTGGAAAGAATGTCAACTGTGGAGTCATAAGTCCTGGTGCCACCACCGACTAGCTCTGTGACCTTGAACAAATGATGTCACCTCTTTTGATCTTAAAAATGTGGATAATACTATAAAGGGTGTCACATGAATTAACGTGATGACATGTCAATTGTCGTGCAAATAAAATGTGGTGAATTAATATTGCTTATCCATGGTGGAGCTGATATATATAGCAATTCTGCTTCTAAAACATTTTACGTTTTGAGATTATCTGTACAAAATAGCTCCTAGACCTTTACTCTGGATAATATTTTGGGCAAAAATAATTTATGATAAAATTTTTAATTAACAGAACATATTGAAGTCTGCCTTCCCAGGTATTAGGACTGAAATGTAGAAACATGCAACTAAATGCATGAGCAGAATTTTCTCTACTCCCGTGTGATACAGCTCTCTGCTGGGTCACAGCACCTGTGTCTAGCCACTGATGTGAGACCATAAATCTGTGTATAACTTCCTGTTACTATAAATACAATATCACGTAAAATTGGAGGGTTTCCCTAAAATGAGTCTCTTTTCCATGCTCACCACACCCTATTTTGCACAGCAAACATGCAGAGCAAGACTGTTTTTACAAGTGGGTAGAACCGACACAGTCTCTTAGATTCAGGGAGGAAAACCAAACAAAATCCTTCTTCCCTTGGGGCACATCAAGAAGTAGCAGAACCCATTAAAATCTATTGCCTAGATGATTGAATTAGATTCTAAATGAATGGTGGTAATAAGTGCGCATTTGGCCAAGTGGATAAAGACAGAAATATAATTTGTAGTCTTGTGGGTGCTGTGCTGTGCAAAGACTAATTCATAACAGTGGATAAAAGTTCCATTGTCTTTAATTGTATTCATTTAGTAGCATTAATTCTCCTGGCATAGGAAAGGTTTCTTTCTTTTTCTTTTTTTTCCTAAATAAATAAATAGATTCCCATTGCCAATAGGGAAGATTTATGCTGACAGAATCTAATAGCCTAAGTCATCTTGTGTTGTTTCTCAAAGGCGCTTGAGCAAGCAGTCTTGGTTTGGATGGAAAGCAAAATGCTAAACTCCTATTATATATGATGACTTTAATTCTGAGCCAAACAAACATTCCTTGATAAGCATTTGTTACCCTTATTTAGAGTAAAAAAGTCATCTTTTCTCATGCCCTTACTTTCTCTCCTGTTGGAAATGTATGATCACTTCTTGAATGACAAAATGATTGATTTTTAAACCAACACATCCAAAACTGAAAGGCAAAGAGGAGGAAGGAAGAGGGAATGATTCCCACAGAACTTTCTAAGCGGTCTCTGGAAGAGACTTTTAAAGGTCACCTCTTGCCATTTAATTTGAAATTTCCAATGGATACTTGGAATTCTAAATCAAGAAATCTCACCATGAGACAGTAGGGGTGAGCCGCCTCTGTGTCACACATTGTTGTTCATACAAATATACGTGGTTTGGATAAATTATTTGCACTATAACAGTAGGAAGATCATGGTCATAACGTGTATACCCTGCAGTAAAGTGGCCTGGAAAAAATTAGAAGGGGGTCCAGAAAAAACTGTGTTATTATCCTACCTGGCAAAACCAACAGGATTCTTTACACTGTGCTTTGCCTTGGAAGCAGGGAAAATAATACTGAGTATCTCTTCCTTCTCTTCTGCAACAGAATGAAAGCACCTTTTAAAAGTTACATCAATTCCATGTATCAGTCCTACACTTGGACTTCTTTACTACCAGTGTTTGAATAGTGTACAGAACCTGGTGCCATGCATTCTTCCTAAGTCTACCGAAAAAAACAACAAAAGCCAGAAATTCTTCCCTACCTTGTCCAGCTTAGACCTGGAAAACGTTAATTACTTCCATCTTCAGTGTCATGATGCAAAAGGGGAGTTAAATTATTTGCCCATATTCAGTTTCCTAATCCTCAGAAAAGTTATCTTATTTGTAAGAAAGAATCCAAAAAAGTACTCTTCTCAGAAAAACCACTTTCTATCATAGATACTCTATTATATCTTAAGGTTGCATAGCATGGAGAAATCACAAGATTCCTCTAAACAAAAATTACATTTGATTTGAATATAAATAAAATTGATTTAGAACCTAGGAAAAACAAAATAAATACCACGCTAATCACATTTGTTTTTCTTCTACCAGTTGTATTGAAATATAATTGACATACAGCACAGTACAAGTCTAAGGTCTCCAGCATAATGATTTAAATTACATGCATCATGAAATGATTATCACGATAAATTCAGTGACCATCCATCATCCCATAGGGAAATGAGATTAAAAACTAGAAATAACATTTGTGTATGTGATGAGAACTCTTAGGGTTTGCTCTCTTAACAACTTCCATGTATACCACAGAGCTGTGTTAATTATATTTATCATGTTGCACGTTACATCCCCAGTACTCGTTTATCTTATAACTGGAAGTTTGTAGCACCTTCTGACTGCCTTCATCCAGTTACTCCTTCCTCCGCCTCCGCCTCTGGTAACCACAAATCTGATCTCTTTCTGTGAGTTTGTGTGTATGGTTGTTTGTTTTTGAAGTATAATTGACCTACAGCAGCAGGTCAATATTTTTCTATACATTTCAAAATGATCACCAATGATCTTGATATGGCATCACAAAGATATTACTTAGTTATTGACTACATTCTACACACTGTGCATTTCATACCCAATGACTCATTTACTTTGCAGCTGGAAGTTCGTACCTCTTAACTACTACCCTCACCCCTTCCTTCCTTCCCTCCTTCCTTCCTTCCTCTTTCTTTCTTTCCTTTCTTTCTCTCTTTCTTTCTTTCTATATTTATTTTTTTTATTATATTTTTATAAGTAGAGTCCTAATATAATCAAGGAAATGTTACAGAGAATACAAGACAACCCATATGGAGAGAATCAAATTAAATACTTTGCTATTTAATAGTTCACCCTGTGGCTCATTTTAAATATGTTAAAGCTTATAAAATGTTAATGTTGATAAGGTAAATTTTTATTGATAACAGTACTCCATAAGAGAATGGGTCTCAATTCTCCATAAATCAGTCCTGTTTATTATTTATTTATTTATTTATTTGGCTGCGTCGGATCTTAGTTGTGGCACGTGGGACCTTTCGTTGTGGCGCATGGGCTTCTCTCTCTAGTTGTGGCGCCTGTGTTCCAAGAGTGTGGGTTCTGTAGTTTACAGCACGCGGCCTCTCTAGTTGAGGCACAAGAGCTCAGTAGTTGTGGTGAGTGGGCTTAGTTGCCCTGCAGCATGTGGGGTCCTAGTTCCCCGACCAGGGATCGAACCTGCATCCTCTGCATTGGAAGACGGATTCTTTACCACTGGACCACCAGGGAAGTCCCAGTCCTGTTTATTTTTAAAAAGTTACTTGTCGGGCTTCCCCGGTGGCGTAGTGGTTGGGAGTCCGCCTGCCAATGTAGGGGACACGGGTTCGTGCCCCGGTCCGGGAGGATCCCACGTGCCGCGGAGCGGCTGGGCCCGTGAGCCGTGGTCGCTGGGCCTGCGCGTCCGGAGCCTGTGCTCCGCGATGGGAGAGGCCACAGCAGTGACAGGCTCGCGTACCGCAAAAAAAAAAAAAAAAAAAAAAAAGTTACTTGTCATCAAATTTTAAATGACTTTCAAACACAGTAATATAAATTTAACAAAAAAGAACGATCTTCAAAAGGAAGAGTACAAGTATGCATGGAAAGAATAAAAAGAGAATCATGTCATATCTTTACCTAATGAAAAACGAAATGCTTAAATTGCATAAATGCGATTTTAAATTTGTTTTTTAATGAGATGTTTGTTTGTTTGTGGGGAGGGCTACACCACAGCTGGTAATCCTGGGTTATATATTCTTTCAGTATACTAGAACTAAGATACAATATTGCGTAGATGGAAAACTCTCCCTCTTTGTCATAAATAATTCTGAGTCTTGTCCTTTTGGTTCCAACTCCATATGATTTACATTAAGCAATGACAAATTTTCCAGCGATTAAAGCATTGCAGGACAATAGGAAAGAGATTGTGATTAGGTCTCAATAAATCTACAAGTGACATAGTTTCACAGTCTCTGCAAAGAGAGCTAAAATATTTTGCAGGAACATTGGGACAGCTTACAGTGGCTCGTGATTTCACTCTTGATAACTCGGTTTTTAGTGTTAGAAGTCAGCCTCTGATATTAGCTCTCACCGACATGTACCCATTAACTTAGGATGGTGGTGAAGATTTATTGATACAGTAGTTGTGTCTGTTATAAGTAAGAAGCAGGGTTTTAGGAGACAGGTGTAGTGGAGAGGGCACAAGGTTTGAAGTTGCTGAGATCTAAGCCAGCTTCATTTGTCACTTTCTAGCTCTATGGCCCTTGGCAAGTCACTTCGGTTCCCAAGCCTGTGAAATAGAGGTGATGCCACTTGCTTTTCTGGGTAGTTGACAGAGTCTCAGTTGTATATGTAAAGAACCTGAAACAGGCAGGGACTCATCACTGGTAGCTGTTGATGAGTAGGATAGAAGATTTTTCTCCAGAAATTTCTTTCTTCAACCTAAAGTTGATCAGTGTAATATAATTACATTATGATGGATTTCAAACATATGCATTTCAAACAAATGTTGCACATAGTCTGCAAATCACAAAATTCTTCAAACTTTCACTCAAATGAAGTATTTCAAAGGAAGTTTGAGTTTCCTGTCTGAGCTTTTTTTTCTTCCTGAAAACAGCCAATATTGTAGAAATTATTGGATACAGGTCAAAATGCTCATTGGTGTAACAGGCTACAGAGAACAGATAGAATTAATAGAATCTTGAATAACTACACGTCACTCAGCATCTAGCTGTATTTTGCTTTTTTAAAAAAATATGGAGCAGACGTTGTCAGATAATGGCATCCATTACTGAACCCCAAAGCAAAGTCTTTAGAAGTTTCAGCAGAGAGAGTTGTAAAAAGTGAATTTTCTGTGAGAAAAGAGTAGCTTTCCAACAATTTCCCAGCTCCTCCCTAAACATCAGTGTTTCCAGTCACATATATATATATATATATTTGGAATTCTGCAGTAAAATTGTATGACCTAAAATATTTGCATTTCTGAAAAACTTGAGACTTCCCAGCATTTTAAAAAGGTTTAAATTAGTTTTTGGGTTTTGAAATTTTTTTTAGAAAAAGCATAAAATTTTATCATTATTTGGGGGTATATTTTTCCATAGCAGCTCAATTTCCCTTTGTGGAACATGAAATGCATTTCTGTTTACCAGTGTATTCTCTTCATTAATTCAGAGACTTGCCATAAACTATATCAGCCATAATAGTTGAAAGACTAGGATAAAAAAGGCAAACACTGAATTCCATTTGCTCTTTTTATTGATGTCCTAGAGCCTGGCTTTCCATCCTCTCTGTGCCAGCATTGGGTTCTTAGCCCAGAGGGATGTAATAGTTCTTAACCACGCAAACATGTAACATCATTAAAATAAGCTAATCTATTATTTTTAAAGTTTCTTCCTGAGGATGCTTAGCCATAGAATTTACAGTTATGCCCGGGATTATCCTTGTAATTACCATAGAAATTATCACTATAGGGACAAACAACAGAAAAGCAATCTTTGGAGTGCTCTGGTTGCCAGTTGTACTTATTTGGGTATAAATAACTAAAGGATAATGCTAAGTAGAAGGATATGCCATTACATTTTTTTTTTTTTAATGAAAGAATGTATTATTCACATGTATTGTTTAATTTGAAAAAGTCCTGATCGGTTTTCTGTTACAGATTTAAAATAGGCATATTATAGGATTTAGGCAAACATATGCGATCTTTACTACGTGAATGATATCAGTAAAAATAAGTTGAAAAAGTCTTTCATAATAAATAATGTGCCATTAAAATTTAGTATTGCAGCCTGATGCTATTGTAATATTACCATTCTTAAGATAATTGTGATGGAAATTTTTCAAAAAATGCAAGGCTTGTGTGTGTCATTGTTATACACAGTTGGGGGAGAAGAATTTTGCTGTACTTGATATGCTTCTAAATCCCCTGGTTCTAGCTATGACTCTGCAACCAAAGTAGGGTGAGCTTAGGGAAATATATAATGCCTCTGTTGTAGGAAAAAATGGGGTGCGAGAGGATGGACATGTCCCAAGTCTCGAGTGAGTCCCTGGGCCGGGCTTCCAAGTGAGCATCCTTGGCTTCATGCAGGAAAGAATTCAAGGGTGAGCCCCAGTGAAGTGAAAGCAGGTTTATTTAGAGAGATACACACCCCACAAACAGAGTGTGGGCCATCTCAGAAGGCAAGAGCAGGCCCCAAAGTGTAGAGGTGGTGCGTTTTGATGGGAATTGAGCCACCACCCGCTTTTTGACCTTTTATGGTGGGCCTTGGAACTGTCATGGCGCCTGTGGGTGTGTCATTTAGATGCTAATGTATTATACTGAGTATGTAATAAGGCTCAAGGTCTCCTGGAAGTCAAGTCTTCCAGCATCTTGGGCCTAGTTGGTTCTAACCAGTTTATGTCATATCCTGTTCTTAATGGTTGTGCTCTGCCCCCTTCTTTCCTGTCTCACCTCCAACCTTCAACTCTTACGTTAAGTATGGCTTTTCTATTAGCTGAGCTACAAAGCCTTTTTTGGGGGCATCCAGGTTAAAAGCTTATATACTACTTCAAGACTGTGATTATTACCCCAAAGGTATATTTCTAATTCAGAAATGGATAGGTATCATAAGTATAAGCCTAATCTGCATTACAAGTGACTCTGGTCCTAAAGTTAATATTTTTGTCCTTTTTAAAAAGTTTCTATAAGCCTCAGAAATTTTGCAACATTAAACTACTCATTTGTATTAAAGACTGCTCCTATATTTCCTTCTTATGTCTACCCTATATGTTAACTTATAACAATGAGAATAGTGTATTAAAAGAGACACCGGGGCTTCCCTGGTGGCGCAGTGGTTGAGAGTCCGCCTGCCGATGCAGGGGACACGGGTTCGTACCCCGGTCCGGGAAGATCCCACATGCCGCGGAGTGGCTGGGCCCGTGAGCCATGGCCGCTGAGCCTGTGCGTCTGGAGCCTGTGCTCCGCAACGGGAGAGGCCACAACAGTGAGAGGCCCGCGTACCGCAAAAAAAAAAAAAAAAAAAAGAGGCACCGGACATTTGAAATGGGAATAAGGAATTATTAGTATTATTAATAAAGAAAGAGCACTTACAAATAACAACAAAAAAATAACAAAAATTCTAGTGGAAAAGTGTGCAAAGGATATGACATAAAATTACCAAGAAAAAAGTAACTCTTTACAAGATAAATAAAAATGGAGTCAAGGTTTTAAAATATCAGAGAAACCAAAATTAAAAGAATTGTTAATGGGCTAATATTTGTGACCCCCTCCAAGATTCGTAGATTGAAATCCTAACCCCCAATGTGATGGTTTGGGGTGTTAGATCATGAAAGGGGAGGCTTCATGAATGAGACGACTGCCCTAATAAAAGGGACCCCAGAGAGCTCTCCAGCCCTTTCTCTGCCATGTGAGGATATAAGAAAACAGCTCTGCAACCAGAAGAGAGTCTGCACCAGAAGCAGATCATGCTGGCACCCTGATCTCAGGTTTCCAGCTTCTCCAACTGTAAAAAATAAATTTATGTTGTTTATACGGCACCTAGTCTCTGATATTCTGTTTTAATAGTCCAAACACACTAAGACCAGAAGATATACTACTTTTACCTACAAAATTGAGAAATACATGTTCTGAAATACCCAGTGCTAGCTTGGATGCAGGATACCCATAATGCTCATAAACTACAGGCAGGGCGAGAATATAGGTCTCAATTTTTTTAAGTGGCAATATGTTTGCCATCCTTAAAAATTATTACAGGGCTTCCCTGGTGGCGCGGTGGTTGGGAGTCCGCCTGCCGATGCGGGGGACGCGGGTTCGTGCCCCGGTCCGGGAGGATCCCGCATGCCGCGGAGCGGCTGGGCCCGTGAGCCATGGCCGCTGAGCCTGCGCGTCCGGAGCCTGTGCTCTGCAGCGGGAGGGGCCACAACGGTGAGGGGCCCGCGTGCCGCAGGGGGGAAAAAAAAAGAATATGCATAAAAGTTTAGATATAATTTAATAAGAAAAATACAAAACTAACCCTCAATATAAGGTGAATAGTTAAAAAAAATTGCAGTGCATCTACTGGTTAGAGCGTTATTAAGCCATTACTTTTTAATGAGGTGATATAGGAAAAAAATTGACAATAATATTGAGGGACAATATCACATATGCCAATAATACACATAAAAAACAGGATACCTCTGGTTAAGTTGTATGTTAGTATAAATTTTATATTTCTCTCTCTTAGCTGTGGAATATGGTTAATTTTTATATTAAATATAAATTTACTATTTCTGAAACTTCAACAATAGCATATATTACCTGATAAGGTGAAAAAAGGAGACAGTCTGGACACAATTCACTCTTTAATATTGGTAAATTATTGAACTCAATTTCTTGTTCAGAATTATGAACTTGAATAAAAGCCTATTTTGGAACATATTTTTAGGTTTAAAATCCATGTCTTTCCAGAAACTCATGTTTTATCTTGAACCTTTGATAGGACAAGGCCCTTTGAAGAAGCCAGCTGTGAGCTGGGCATTAGTGGTGCAAACCTGAAGACGTGCTGGCTTCCCTCCCTAGTACTAACATGTTGGACCATTGGATGTGATAATTGACAATACAGCTCTCTCCAGTGCCGTTAGTCATTCTTAGGAGCTTGAAGTTCTACCCACTGACACCATCACTGGAGACATGAATGTTCCATTGCAGAGTCCTAGAAATTGTTAGGATGACATGCAGAGTAACATCTTCTGTAGATTTTATGATAAAATTTACCAGTAGCAGCTTTGACTGATCCAGATTTGACAAGTATGGTGGCCCAAGGGTAGAATCTTCTGAGCGAAATTTACAGTATATATTATAGACATGGAAGAAGTAACCCATTTTATAAAAATGATATGTAGTCAAGATCTGCAGAAGGCAAGGAGTGTGGGCATGAGATGTGTGAGTCAGTGGAGACAAACCATGTCTTTCCTAAGAGCTAAGTCTGGGAAGGGCTTTTCCATCACTCAGCTTATGATAATTCTGTAAAAAGAAGGGCTCTTTCCAAATCTCTCAGAATAAAACTATAGCACATCATGCTTTCAGGCAACTGTAAAGGTGGAGAATTCCTTGGACTAACATTATATTCATTGGATCCAGCAAAAACTATCTTATATTCAGTCAACATTTATTCAGTGTCTGTGTGCCAGACGGGGTAGATATTGGGGATACAGCAGTGAATGAGATAGAAACTATCTTCACTCTCAAGGAAAGTATATTCTAGTGAATGATACAGATAGTAGGTGACTGAGCAATAAATAATATAATTTCATATTACACTAAGGGACATCTAAAAAATAATAATATCAGTTAGGATGCTTTCAGCTGCAGGTAACAGAGAACCCAACTAGCACAACCAATTAATTTAGTATCTCACTTCTCTTGAAGTGACAGTCTGGATTGGTTGTGACTCAGTGGAGTCATTAGGGACCAGAGAATTTCAGAGTCTGCTTTTCTGTGTACCATGTTGTCTATATCCTGTGAATGCACAACCTCTACCTCCATTTCATAGTCCTCAGGTGGCTCCTGGCCTCTATAGGGCCACCTGTTGTTTGTCCATGTTCAAGGGGGAGACCGGCTTCTTGATGAATAGCTGATCTAAATCTTGTTGACATCACAATGGCCAATAACAAAGTGGGTTTTGGCTGCAGTATTGTAGCTACATGTGCTCATTGTCAAAGCCTAAAGACGCTGAGTTTTCCATCCATTCACTATTCATTTGAAACAGTTGATCAATTAATTTGCCTTCAAATACAGGGACAATGAAATGCTCATGAGACAAAAGCTTAGCTTTCTCTTATAGACAGTCATGTTATATATCTATCAATAACCTTAACATAAACAAATGGCATTTTTATGACAGCATTGAAAACATTTATTTGACCTCATAATGAGCCAGAACAGTGAATTGTTTGTGTATTTTTAAACTTATTTTATTGAAGTATAGTTGATTTACAGTGTTGTGTTAGTTTCTGGTATACAGCAAAGTGATTCAGTTATATATATGTACATATATATATATATATATATATATATATATATATATATATATACACACACACACATATATATATATAGTTATTCACATTCTTTTCCATTATGGTTTATTAAAAAATATTGAATATTGTTCCCTCTGCTATACAGTAGGACTTTGTTGTTTATCCATTCTATATACAATAGTTTGTGTCTGCTAGTCCCAAACTTCCAATCTATCCCTCCCTCACCCCCCTCCCTTTGGCAACCACAACCCTGTTCTCTATGTCTGTGAGTCTGTTTCTGTTTCATAGATAAGTTCATTTTTGTCATATTTTATATTCCACCTATAAGTGATATCATATAGTATTTGTCTTTCTCTTTATGAATTGTTTGTGTTTTGATTAGAATTAACTTTAAGTGAAAAGTTTAGGTACCTAGACAATTGTGTTTTTCTTTTTCATTCTTTGGGCTTTATTAGAATCAGAACCCAGGCACTTCCCTGGTGGCACAGTGGTTAAGAATCCACCTGCCAATGCAGGGGATACAGGTTCGAGGCCTGGTCCGGGAAGATCCCACATGCCACGGAGCACCTAAGCCTGTGTGCCAAAACTACTAAGCCTGTGCTCGAGAGCCCGCAAGCCACAACTACTGAGCCCTTGTGCCACAGCAACTGAAGCCCACACACCTAGAGCCCGTGCTCCACAGCAAGAGAAGCCACCGCAGTGAGAAGCCCGTGTACCGCAACGAAGAGTAGCCCCTGCTCACTGCAACTAGAGAAAGCCCCCGTGCAACAATGAAGACTCAACACAGCCAAAAATAAATAAATAAATAAATTTATTTTTTTTAAAAAAGAATCAGAGCCCAAATTCTAGGATTAAAAATTATATATTAGATAAGAATGTGTGGGTAAGCATTTTCTACCTTTCAAAGGCACTTGAGTAAAATAAAAACTTTAAAAATTTTAAATTAGACCCTTTTACTTGCATTCTTATAGTAGCACTTGTAAAGCTAAAACCTGATTCTTTTCTTGTTTGTTAAAATACAAAACAAAGCAAAATCAAACACACTAATAAGACATTAATACAGCAAGCAAATCTAACCTCTCTGAAGGTTTTGAAATATCCTGATAATATTCTGTTTTGTTTTTTTCTTGGCTCCTGGGTAAGGACACATGTATCCCACCTGTCACCTACTGATTAAGAAAAAAAAGTAACTAAAATTTAAATAAATTTAATAAGCCTAGCACAAAAGTCCATAAACTCAGTGTTCAAATTGATGATATTCTAGATCACATATCAAACGTTTTTAGAGTTATATATTATTGTTGGCTGTTTTAAACCATTTGGTTTGAACAATGTCAATAGCAGTAACAACTGGATGGCATGGCTAATCTTAAATGCACACAGCTAGGATAAAATTACAGTTTTGTGATTCCACACAGGGAATCCATCACCTTTTTCCCACCATTCAAAAGATTTTGCCTCTCTCTCCTTCTCTTGCTTCCCAGAACAATTGCTCATTGTTTTATTTGGGGGCCAGTCTCACCTCCCAATTTCTACAACCTCATCCTTAGGAAATTGAATATGGTACAGTTGTAGATATCAGACCATCTCTAATCAGCTCATTAGTTAATATAAATAACTAGTATATCAGTCAGTCAAGATTCACGGGATGAAATCACAAGCATTTTTACTTAGTTCCCATTATCCCTTTAAAATGTATTCTGTGGGAAAACTCGTTCCTAGCCCCATGGTTTTCAGGCAGCCCTTGACAGCCAAGTGGTTGTTAAAATATCAACACACTGCTATATGGGTTGATAACAGCCATCTGCCTTGAATAAACCTCACCCACCCACTGCCAGCCAATGACAGGGCACCCTGACTTCTCCCCTGTAACCCGCTCTCCCCAAATTCCCCATATCTCAGCAGCTTAAAAGCACAACAAAGGGCCCCCAAGACTCTGCTCCAACATCGCTGGTACCTATTCTTAGTGACTGGTGCCCATGCCATACTGGTTGTTAACTATTTTGAATATTTGGTTAATAAATATTTTTAAAAGTTACTTTAATTTTTAAAACAGAGCTGCAGTATGGTACTTAGAGTACCTACTCCCGTATAATAGTCAAAGCTTCCAGTTTCATTCAAAGTTACAGCTCTTCATTCTCCCTCCAGGGAAGGTGTCCTACAGGGTTTTCTTCCGGCTACTTGGGAAGGGAATGATGAACCCCTTGCGAGGGGCACGTGTGCGTGTTTGTGTATGTAGGTAGGTGTGTAGGTGTGTGTATGATTATGGTGGGGAAATAGGGAGGAAAGGACCCCAGAGAGTTGAGAGACGCAGGAAAGTCTTGCACCGCTGGCACTGGTCTCAGCTGGCTTCTTAACATCGGCATCCCCAGCACCACCCTCTCTGAAGAGCTCTCACCTGCAGTTGCCTTGTTGCGGACGATGTGCTCTCCTGCAGGCTTTCTGCTCTCTCTGTGGAGGTCTGCCCGTCAAGGTGCCCCTCATCCCCAACTCACTGTCTGGTAACCCACATCAGGTCCACGGAATCCACGTCCCTTTCCCACCCCTCTCTCTTGTGCAGCTTGCATCCTATGTAGCCACCTGTCCTTCAGACCGTCACTCAGCAGCCAGACAGCCTATCTCTTGCCCTTGTTAGCTTTTCCAGTTCAGACTTAGAATATGAGTCCCTTGTGTCCCCACAAATAGTCACTGCAGGCTTGAAGGCACACAGGAACGTCTGCCTCTAAGGACAGAAGGTGAGCATGGCAGGTGGTACACTGGCCCCATAAATCTTCTTCCTGTGGCACACCTCACCCCTACTCACGTAGGGGTGGCCAGAGGATGTCACGTGACTGCTTTTAACCTGTGGGGCTAGGAAATCCCAACCCTCCCCTGCATCTGGGAGGAGACCAGAATTTTTGTCAGCATCACTGATTAGTACAAGTTAGGGAGCCGGATTCACTGAAAATTTGCATCTAAGTTTGCATCTCATTTGGTATCTGATCCATGCTGTCTTATGTCTGTGCCCAAACTTCCATTTAAGTACTCTGTTGCATTTACATTTAATGGTTGAGAAATAATGCATTGCACACTGACACTGTATTTTAGAAAATTGGTTTTCGTGTTATTATTTATAGAATTCACTGCCTGACCAAAAAAAAACATCTCCTTGCCTTGTAGAGCATTTGCTTTCCCATTTTCAACTCTGTCACCCAGCACTTGTGCCTCACCAGCTCTATGATTGATTGTTTTGCCCAAGTTCCCTCCCTCTGACTTCACGGCCCCTACAAATGGGCCTGCATTAATATTGATTTTTTTCTGTTGGTTCGCTGGGGTTCAGTCTTACTGTTTGGGTATCTTAGCATATTTTGGTCCTAGGCGTGGGTGCAGAAAAGCATACAGAGCCTGGCAGTGTGGCACCTAGGAGAAGCCTCTTTGCTCTTGGGCCCCCAACTCTCACAGACTTAAGGGAAAGGGAGGTACAGCCTGCCATTTAGTTCTGGTTCTGACGTGTTGAAGTCCTAACCCCAGAAACGGCACATGACCTTATTTGGAAATAGGGTCTTTGCAGATGTAATCAAGTTATGATGAAGTCATACTGGATTAAGGCGGGCCATACCCCAAAGTGACTGGTGTATTTATGAAAAGAGGGCAATCTGGACGCAGAGACACACACGGGAGAGTGCGACGGGTGGCAGAAATGGGAGTGATGCCTTTGCAAGCCAAAGAATGCCAAGGATTGCCAGCAACCACCAGAAACTAGAAGAGAAAAGAAAGGATCCCCTCTAGAATATTCCAAGAGAACATGGTCCTTCCAACACGTTGACTTCATACTTCCAGCCTCCAGAACTCGAGAAAATAAATTTCTGTTGTCATAAAGCCACCCAGTTGTTGATAGTTCGTTACGTCAGCCCTAGGAAACTAAGACAGTTCCCTCTTGGCTTTCTGTGGCAAGCAGACCCTCACACCCACTTGGGGTTGAATAGATCTTCTCTACCCTAAGCAGACCTCTGCTTGTCAGTTCTTCCTATATTTGGACACCCCATCCATGCCCCTGAGTACTGCCGCATCCACAGAACCTCAGTGCAGCTCAGGGCTCTACCCACACTCGATTGTCCACATCCCCCAAGCGGCTCCCAGAACAGGAGAGGATAAGAACCAGGGTCCTACAAACTCCTACAAACCACCAAGTTCCCAGAACTGGTCAGTTATTTATAATTACTGTGTCAAATACATGGACTCATTCCATCTTATACTCCTGATTTTCCCATTGCTCTTAGCATAGCCACTGGTGCCTTAGAGGAAGTGAATTGAATACTTTTGGGGCATTGTAGAGAATTGCTTTTTCTATATGAGGATCCACAGTTCTCTCCTGTTTTTCACTTGAGTCATTTAAGGCAATGGTAGGAAAAGTCATATTTTTGTGAACACTTTTCAGTGTATTAGGTTCTAAAGAAGAGAAAATGCTTTGTCTGTTTTCTACATAATCCCAAAAGTTGTTAGGTGATACTATTTCTCCAGTAACCTAGTGATTTATGCAGGACACATATCACTTCCACAGTGTATTAGACCAGTTGTTGAGTTGTCCGTTGCTTACTTCTAAGTGTCTTAATTCTCCTGAATTCTGGCAGTAAGTCAATGTTAGTGTAGCTCCTTTAGCTTTTTCTAGTTACTGTTAATGAACTGAGTTAAGCAAAGCCAATATTCTGCACTACTGATGGAGAGTAATTAATCACTTTATTTATCCATATGTGTAGATCATGCCATTGCTAAGCACCCAATAAACAGTTGGTGTCAGTATGGAATAAATAGATTAAGTGGAAGGAAACTAATGTTTATCCAATGCATACTTTTTGTTAAGCCTACCCATTAAGGTTGATATTATAATGCTTTCTTGGAAAAGAAACCTGAAACTCAACAGTGTTTAAAAATCTTACTCAAGTTTATGCTGTTGAGAAATCACAGATTGAATTTGAACCTGATTTTCTGTGATTTCCAAATGAAAAATGTTTCCTTTGTTGTCACTATCTCATTCTCATTATTTAGAGTGCTGGTAAATGGTCACATTTGGTTTAGTTTTTCTTAGGGTTAGCAGTATATAACTTAAGGGAATGTAAGGACAAGTAAAAAAATAGATCATCAAAATAGAGAGGAAGATAAAGATAAAAATTTGGAAGAGAATTTCTAAGTAGGGAATTTAAGTTAATCTGTATCTATCTGCATGTGTGTGTATATTATATATATTGAATAATATAAAATAATAATAATTAATATATTACATAGTTGAAGTCAAAATCTGGATTTGTCATAAAACAAAAGTGACCTGTGTTGCGTACCAGTGCCATAGTGCCAATGTATTCTCATTGGGTCACATCAATGGCTTTTCTTCACGTGCAGAATAAGTCAATATATACTTTGTTTATATGTATCGTGGTATATATCATGATTGCAGTCCCATAAGATATCCCCCCCGCCCCGTCCCTGTTATGCTGATTCAAGTGCTTTTCTTTCTGTAAACTTCAGAAATAGTTTAGGTTCAAAGCCAGAACACAACACATCTGAATTTACCCTACGTTCACCCCTTCAGCACTGAGCCTTCAACAAAGAGAAACACATTTCACAAAACTATTGATACGCACAATAAGGAAATTCTTGAAGTTTCTGCAGACTAACTGTTCTTTCTTCTACAAATGGTGATGGAATAATTTTTTAGTTCTTATGTCATATGTTTTTAATCAGCTAGTGCAGTTGATTTTCTGTGTTTATTTATTCAGTGTCAGTGTTAGTTTTATTTCCACAATAAGGAGCCGCTAAGCCACATGTTTAATAGACTAATTAGATAACTCTTTTGTATATGCATAAGAAATGCTAATTTGGCAATCTATCCAATATATGTCTGTACCTTTATCTATATATTTTTATACAAAAATGAGTTAGAGAAAAAATATCAATACACAAACTATTTTAATAACATACACGTTTCCCCACCACCACCCTTATTCTGTTTAACAGAGTACTGGTGGCCCATGTAGGATGTATCTGTTGGGTAGATGTGTAGTACCTTTTTCGTGGTTATTTCATGGAAGCTACAGCAGAGTATTGCATGGGTATCTCTTCATTCAAGGAAATATTAAGCTATTGTTAAATAAAAGAAGAGATTGATGGGATTTTTACACTCACAAAATCTAGATTCAAATTTGAGATACTGTAATTGTAAAAACATAAAAGAATGAAAAATTATTGGCACCATGTCAACTGTTTACCTGTAAGTAGTGTTATAAAGAAGGAAATGATAACCCAGTGGAAAATTCAGTCGTTCTCTTTTGCTAAATTAAGTTGAATTTGATCAGAACAAAACAAATTTAGCCAATTATACATAAGCATGTGGAGTTTTAATATTAGGCAGTATTGCTTTTATAGTTCTTTTGAGGAACATAGGGATAACATAAAAGTAGATTTATTGTGTGCTTTATAAAGGGCAGAGTGTTTTTTCAACATTTTAATCTATTTGGACTTAATTTGTATATAATTTATTGATCTTATATATTTCTATATTTTATGAAATTAGGAATTTGACCTACTGAGAATTTTCAGTTTGTAGTTGAATATTAATTTAATCTTTTGTTTTAAGATGTTTTTTGATGTGTGCCATTTTTAAAGTCTTTATTGAATTTGTTACAGTATTGCTTCTGTTTTATGTTAGTTTGGTTTTTTGGCCATGAGGCATGTGGATCTTAACTCTCCAACCAAGGATCAAACTCTCACCCCTGCATTGGAAGGTGAAGTCTTAACCACTGGACTGCCAGAGAAGTCCCTATGTAGTTTAATCTTAATATGAAATTCAGATTTATCTTTAAAAGCCGTATATGACTTGAACTTTTGTCAAACTAACTGTAAACAGTATTTTTGGAAAGAAATTTGTAAAATTAATTAAGAACACTAAAAATTGTTTGTGTTTGTCCTCACAATGCCACCTCTAGAAATCTGATTAAGGAAAACAATCGAAATTTTGTAACAATTCATTACAGCCATATGTATACATTTATACATATATATATATAATGAGATATCTATAGCATTTATGAAAATAAATATATAATCAAAATAAATTAGAAATAAACTAAATGATCAAAAATAAGGTAACTTTTAAGTGTTTTAGTACATCTATAATGATGTGGTATGTAGCCATTACAAATTATTTCCTTAAGGAGTAAAGACTAGGAGAAATGCTAACAAAACAGTGGCAAATAAAAAAGGAGTATGATTTTAAATTTGTAAAGTATAAAATAAAAAACAAATACATGTTAATGGATAATAGAGGAAGAAAATGCAATGAAATGTTCACAGTGATTGCCTCTGACTTACGGGATTAAAAGTGATTTTAATTTTTTTTAACTTTACTGAATTTCTCACTTTTTTACCATAAATGTGTATTACTTTTATTTTTAAAAAGTCTTAAGAAGTAATCAAAAGAAACTGGATTAAAAGGCACACAAAAGAATGTCATCCCTGACAAGTTTGGAAAAAGACTAGATGAGAAAGCCACATGGGTCTATTTGCTACTGCAATTTTTATGTCAGATATTTAAAGATGAAAAAAAGCATAAGGTAATTAGGGCCCAGAATTATGCTAATGGAAGCACATATTGGAGAAAATATCTTGTTAATAGTCACATTAACTGATGATTAAATGAGAAGACAGTTTGACTGATAGACTTTCCCCCCGACATGGTAACAGAGCTGAGCGGTTGCCTCTGCTCCCATCCCCTGTTGGAAATTTGCACCATTTTCCTTGTTTTCAATTGTGCATATAATGACCTCAATAATAAATGTCTTGATGAGCAGTTTTTACACTGATACCAACTCTGCTCTATGCAACCGAAATTAAACATTACAAGATTATACATAGTTGTAAGAAAAATTCTAAACTCTCACTAGTTTATTCGTTATTAATTCTATGACATATTTCAGTTGCAAACATAATTAATTACCAAGCATGATCTTGATGTCGTATTTTTTTAACTTTGACTCACAGCAAAACTATCATCCTTTTAAAAACAAAATCAGTATAATTGTAATACATTACGTTTTCAGCTCTCTAGATCAAAAGAAAAACATATTCTTCTCAATCCAAAACTGTCTTCTGGCAACTGTGGATATTCTCTATATAGTTTATATCTTTTCATGAAGGACAGTCAGGCATTGACAGATATATAATCTGTCTCTGCATGATTATATTTACATTATATTTGTTTGCGTACTACTGTGCTTAGCATGTAAAAGCTAAAAGATAGTTGACAAATGTATAGATAATAGGGCTTTAGGAATAACTTTGTGCTCTCTGAAAGTTAAATTTTAATTTGTGGAGGGAATAAATCTGTGCATAGTATTTTCCCAACACCTACTTACTTTAGCATAAATATGTAAAAAGATTCATATTAGCCCTCTAACGTCATTCTAGCTTTGAATATCGGTACATATATTTTATAATGCTGTGACTGTGAGTATTTCCAAATAGTAGTTACAATTCAAAATATACTTGAGCCTTCTTAGCTTCTGAATATAAGGCTAGATTATTTCCCAGTATTTCTCATCTGGGGATTCTCTCGAGTCAACATGGTTTCATCCAATAATAGTACCTAAGAATTTAAAAATACATTTTATTTGCTTGGAGCTTTTCATAGGAGTTCCAATATTCTCAAGGTAAATTGCCTGTCTTATTAAATAGTTTTAAGAACCCCACACAGCTAGGATCATAACCTATCACAGCCCTCTACGGCCAGTTTTCTAGGAAAGTGTCAGTAAAATTGAGCTTGAGGAGAATAAAAACCTACATCATTTCTTTTTAAATTTGAGATAAGATGAAGCATCACTTCCAGATAATTTTAATGCAGGGGATGAGCCAAGTTTCTCCATTGACTAAAAAAGTTGCCATTTAGTATACATTAAAATTAATGAAAGAATATGTAGAGATGAAGGAAAATTTATTAGATTGAGCAAATAATCATCTAAATAATACTTTTACTTGAATATTAACAATGAAATCCTTAAATTTCTGCTTAATTATGGGGAGAAGGCCCTATTCCTTGTTTGTCCAGAACAGGCTGGGTTATGCCAGTTGTCCTGACATTATTATTAAAAACCTGCCCTCTAGTCTTCCTCTCCAAAAATGTCCCAGTTTGGTTCTACTATTAGTAATAGGTGCTACTATTCACATTCATTTATCCCACCCTTTTCCATGGAGCCCGTTAACAAGAAATTAAAGGAATAAAAGGGAAAGAGTGTTTGACTTCCCCTTTTTGGCTAATGAGGGTGCCACAGAGCTTCTGGCTAACTCATGGTCAGAAGACCCACTCTTTGCAACCATTAAGGTCTGTGGGGACCCTCTGTCCCCCATCAACCCTAATAGAATACTCTGTGCAGTCTAGGTGTGATTTGCCTAAGGAATGACTTGATGCCAAGTTAAGGATCTGAATGGTAACTAGGAAAAGCATTGTATGGCTTGACTTTCAAGTTGAACAGTGTGGAGATGTGTGGCTGGTCACAGAGACCTGAAAAGCCCATGCCTTGGGTCCCAGGCTTGGCTGGCACAGAAACTGAGACCTGATTATTGAGCTGCCTCTCTGCCAGGTAAATGCCCTCTGTGGGAGAAGGCGTGTCTGCTGCTAGTTGTAGATACACACCAATCATGGTGGTGTGATTCACATCTCACAATCAGCATTGGATATTTCATTGAGTGCTATTGCGAGTTGTTGAACTTGTGTAACTTTTAGGTGTAACCACGTTTTCGCAGCTCTATTCACTTGCTCTGGGAGAAGGAATAAGGAATAAAGAGAAGAATTACGTGTAGATTAGATTTGCCATAAAGGAAGTAAGTCCCTTAAGCAAGGCTATGTACTTTATTTCCTATAAAGTTAAAATCGAGGCATGTCTTTTGGGAAGAAGTTAATCATGTTTTTCTAGACGTTGATTAAATAATCTGATCTCAACTGGTCTATGTAATAAGAACATGGGTGATAATGCAAAAATATTGTTTCTCTTGTATGTGAGACCATCCAAATACTCTCCCTTTATAAACCATAGAGCACTAAGATTAACTAGTATTGTTTTCATTCTTAGTAATTTGCTGCTTCTTACATTCTTTAAATCTTATAACTCAGAACCTTTTATCAAGTGTGATTGTGAAACTGGGTACACATTTTTAATATGGGACCATATGTTTTTCTCAAGACCATGGGTAGTTCATATATTAGAACTTGGAAACTCCCTACCTACTCCCAGAATCTTCCCCAGACAGCTCACCCTGTCCATTCCATGTGGATTCTGTATTCACAGTGGCACCTCCTTGTCTGTTCACCATTGAATCCTTGGCTTCCAAAAGTACCTGGAGCATTGTAGACACTCATATATATCTGTTGACTGACTGAATTAATTAATTAATTAAATGAAAAAATTTTAAGTGCGTGTACTTTGGTAGTTGTATATTCTCTATGAGATGCCTTTACCATAGTGGTACTGAATGTCCTTTGAACATGAAGATCCTGCTCTCCCAGTTTTGTACATTTGGCCCAACATTAAGCACCTGGCTATTTTGTGTACCTTTGAGATCCTCTTAACCTTCCTCCCCGACCAAAACTCAGCAGCATCAGTTATGGATGGACTATGGCATCTTCCCCCATGTTGCTGGTGTCTGACTGCACAGACACCCTGGGATTGCTAAGTTGAGATACCACATAGCAGCCTATACTGAATCTGCAATGAGCCACACAGGTACCAAGTTTGAGATCTAGAACCTCAGACAAGGCTCAGCCACCCCTAAGCTTGTGATGCTTGTGTGAAGGTGCTTGTGGGAAATTCTTCCCTCCATCTTCTTTCATCAGGCCATTCTACTGCTCAGAAATCTTCAGTGGCACCTAAGGCCTTCCAAAATAAATGCCAAATATTGGCATTTGGGGTCTCTCACAAACTGGCTCCAGTGTATCATCTGGGACTATCTTCTACTACCCTTTCTTTCCTTTCTTTCCCTTCTTGAAGGCACCTCCTTTACTTCCGGCCTACCAGGGTATTGTCTGGGCCCCAGACTTACCCTTTAGGTTCACACATGTCTTTATTTATCCCAATGTACTCTTTCCTTCATGCACCCAGTCCCCAACTGTAATCACACTCCCACTGTTTGTTCCTCAAAAGTCCCCCTCAGCTGTCCAGTCCAGTTCCCACACCATCTCTCCTTGGACATTTCTGCTGTTTCTTTCTTCACACCAAATCCTTCCTAACACTGTGCTTCTGATGCCACAATATCCTAGACTTGGTGCCCCCCCCCCAAGCCTGTTCTTGCCACTGAATCCCGAGTACCCCAAGGGAGGGAATGCTGTTTGTTATCTTTTCCCTCCAGTGATGGGCACAGTGTTGGGTGCAGATGAGGCACGTTAAGGTGATGCTAAATGACCTGAACTCTTATTTGTTCCCTCCTTGGAAAACACTCTCTCAGAAGAAAGCAATGAATCTCTACACCTAACTTGATGTCTTGTATGAGGAATCACGAACTGCTGTTATGAATGTACAGGGCTCCTGAACCTCAGAGTTCAATAAAACAAACATAAGGAAGCAGTTTGATTATCTTAGTCTTAAAAGGTCTAAACTACATAGTAATAATTCAGTAAATTTTCCACTTGCATATACTGACAAGTGCATTGTTGAGTTTTTAGAGTGCTTCGGTATTTCCATTTGGAACTCCAAATCATTTTTTACAAATGATGAGTTTATTTCAAAATATTAGGAAAATGTATGGCTTCAAACATGGGTAGGTTTAGTATAATACACTACCCCATATTTTTAGATATCTATCATTTTCACTTGTAAGTTAACATTTTAAGGCATGACTAATAAACTAACAAATAAAATACAGTGTCAACTAATTGAGGTGTTATAGTTATTTAATTTCCATTACTTTTATCTTTCAATTTGTAAGGGAGTCAGTATCAGGGAACTAAAAGATCTTAAAAGCAGTCAGTCTCACTTGTGTCATTTTGAAAGTGTCAGCAAAAGATAATGAGTGAAATTTTGTTAAATTCCATTTTCTAAATAAAATAGCTTGCTTTAACCCCTGACTTGAGATAAAGAGGCAGATGGTTTACAAATGTTTCATTCTTTTTTCTAAATCAATCAGACCTCAGGAAAATTTAATGAACATCTTTGGAAAGGAACTGATTATTGTAGTCTGCTGAATTCTCAGTAAAGAAAAAAGTTGGTACAGGTAAAAATATCTTCAAATACTGTGCACAATGAGTAACAAGGCCCTGTTACTAAGTATAATCTGTTTAATCTGATATTTTCTCTCTTCCAGTAACAAATTAGATTTGTAAATTGTGACCATATGTGTCCGCTTCTGGATTTAGTCCTTCTAATTGAGGCATTGTTCTAATATGCATGCCTGACTGGGGATCATTTTCTTCTCCTTGATTAATTCCAGAGATGGTGAGCTTCCTCCATCCCCAAGTATAAAACCCAAATCAGATGACTGCAATTATAGGAAGGCCTTTTTAATGGTTGAATTTTTCTTCCATTCACCTCTTATCCATTTTCCTGTTCCCAGAAGTTAACTAACAGTATAAGTTCCTGAAGGGCAGGAGCTAGGTCTTGGTAGAGGTTGGTTCTCCCACCTTGCCAGCACTGACTAGGAGCTGAGTAAAGGGAGGGAATCTCCTCTCCCCTGCAGGGACAAGTCCTTTGAAGGCCCTTACTCTACCCAGCCAGGTCTTCTTTCTCCTACCATGATTCTCTCAACACTCCTCCTAGTTATATCCAGTACTATTACTTTATCCTCATCATTATACATGAATAATAAAAACCCCAAGCACTCAAGGCACCAGGACATGTGAACATTTGACACCCAGTGAATTTGAAAGCAAGACCTGGGGCACAAAGCAAACCCAACCAGAAAAATATCCTGTAAAAAGAAACCTCATCAGGTAATAGAACTATGTCCCTAAAGTTATTTGAATTAGAAGACTTGAAAAAAGTAAGGTTGACATACCAGTTGAAGTTACTATCTGAAACAATATTCACATTATAAATTCTATAATATCTGTGATGCAAGGTTGCAGTATAATTCAATTATGAATACTCTTCAAATAGAACAGGAGTGGGCAGACTACAGCCCGAGGCCCAAATATGGCCTGCCGCCTGTTTTTGTAAATAGTTTATGGGAACTCAACCCATTTGTTTAGGTGTTGTCTGTGGCGGCTTCTGCACTGCAACACCGGAGTCCAGTAACCGTGGTACAGACCTTGTGGCCCACGGAGCCTGAAACATCTGCCCCGACCCCTAAGTAGAATATCAACGAAAATAGACATTCCTCTCATAGCCCTGAATAACTCAGATATTTCTGTAGTAAAATAGAATATTTTATTTGGATTAGCATTGGAGAAGAACTATCTCAAGCATGTTGTCAGTGATTGTATGTTACACTTGTGCATGCTATATTTTCTATACAGTTATCCAGTTAGATTAGATTAGATACACTCTTTACATGGGGAATTTGCTTTTTCCATTCATGTATACTACACAACATGTTTGAGCCACGAATATAGGATTCATTCTTTTCCCAATTATTTTCTATCATTTAATTATGAAAAAAATTAAACATGCAGGTAAGTTGAATCTGTTTTACAGTGAACATCCATAAACCTACCACCTATATCCTACCACTAACAGTTTGATATATTTGATTTATCATATTTATTTATGTATTCATCTATCTATTCTCTATTCATGTTATTTGTTATAACAAACAAATGTTATTTCCTGATGCATTTCAAAAAAATCACAGACATAACTACACTTCCCCTCCAAAATACTTCAGCAGGCACGTCAATAACTAGAGTTTAATATTTATCTCCAGTTCCTATTTTTTCCTTTGAAGTATAATTTATATGCAAAGAAATGCACAAATTTTAAGTATACCATTCATCAAGTTGTAATAAATAACACAGATGTGTAACCCAAACCTCTATCAAGGTATAGACATTGCCCATCACCCCAGGAAGTTGATTCATGCCCCTGCCCAGTAAATCTGTAAACCTCCACCCTACTATCTCAAAGGCAGCCTTGTTGTTACTCTGATGTTGTTGTTTTTCCTGCCATCAGTTAGTTTTGCCTGTTCAAGAGTTCCATATTAAATGAAACCAAGAGTATGCATCATTTTGCCTGAATCTTCCTTTATTAAGCATGAAACTTTGGGATTCATCATTACTATTGTGTGTATCCACAGCTGTTTCTTTTCCATTACTAGGCAGCATCCCATTGTATGAATGGACCACAGATTTTTTTTTTTTTTTTTTTTTTTGCTGTACGCGGGCCTCTCACCATTGTGGCCTCTCCCATTGTGGAGCACAGGCTCCGGACGCTCAGGCTCAGCAGCCATGGCTCACAGGCCCAGCCACTCCGCAGCATGTGGGATCTTCCCGGACCGGGGCATGAACCCGTGTCCCCTGCATCGGTAGGCGGACTCTCAACCACTGCGCCACCAGGGAAGCCCCACAGAATTTTTTTTAATCCATTCTCCTATTGTTGAGCATCTGGGCTCTTTCCAGTTTGGGGCTATTATAAATAAAGCTGCCAAGAACATTCTCGTACAAGCCTTTTTGTATATATATGTTTTGATTTTCTTGGGAAAATATCTAGGCTTGGAATCTCTGGATCATTGAGTAGGTGTCTGTATAGTTTTGTAAGAAACTGGCTGACCTTTCCCCACAGTAATTGCAGTTTTACAGTCCCACAAAAACATATGAGTTTCAGTTTCTTCGCAGCCTTGCCAACTTTTGGTAGTATCAGTATTGTAGAAATAGTCATTCAAGTGAGTATGAAGCACTATCTCATTTTGGTTTTAATTTGCCCTTCACTTGTGACCAAGGGTATTGAGTATTTCTAAATTTTCTTACAAATAATTTTAACATAGGTATTTACTGCTAGTACAGCAATCTTAAAACTATGAAAAACTTGATGTGAGGAAAATGCACATACAGTTTCATGTTTTTAAGAGCAGTTTTCCCTATAAAATTTCCTTATATAACTAATTTTAACCCCCTTTTTTCCAAGACACCTAAGATATTAAAATATTTGCTGTTGCAAAACGTTTGTGCGTGAACAGAGAATTATTGTAATTTGTTCAAAGCAAGGTGCCCCTGTAGTAGTTTCTCATTACTTTGTATGTTTTTTTGTTTGTTCGTTTGTTGGTTGTTTTGGGGGAGGAGGTTGTTTTATTTTGCCTATCATTTTATTTGGCTTATTTTCTCACACTCTTTCTCCTTCTGATAGATCCCAAATATCAGTGTTCAGTTGAAATGACCAATCTCCCCCCTGACACTTCCCTTTTACCACCACAATAGCATTAGAAGAAATATTTCCCAGGCTGAATTACATTCTGCAGAGCTGAGCTAGGATGTTGTCTAGAAATGTTAAAGTGACTTAAATAAGTTACTGATGTTTATTTTTTCTTTCATCTTTACCTCACATTAGAAACCTGCCATGTCAGTACTCCCTTGGAGTTACCCTCCATTGTGTTGTCTAATTTTATCCTATCATTTTTTTTTAAGATCTGTTCAAACCACATTTCTGCCCAGATAGCTTCCCTGGTGAATTTCACTTCTTTTTTTTTTTTTTTCTGGTCTATGTGGTTATATGCCCCTGTATGCTAAGTTAACAGTTTCTATGTTACCCACTCTTAATTTATAATTTTATACATTGTTTCCATTTCAAACTGTATTCCTCAAGGTAACAAGCCTTAAGTGTTTTACTTTTTTTTGAATCTCAACCCCAGAAGCTTATTGTATGGAGTCCATCTAGTGTGTATTCACTTTCATTCAATGTAAGATTAAATAAAATACAAGATTAATTTACTCAGGGTACAATGAAGCAGATAGTTAAATGTTTGACCCTGTATTTCTGCAAGTATTCTTCTCTTCAAAACAAAATGCAGAAATACATTATCCCTTGTAAATTTAAAAGTCAATCACTAGATCAGTTTCCTTTACTACTGTTGGCTGCCAAGGAGTGTTCTGTGCTATGCACTTGTTTTGATTATCTGTTACCTTTGACAAACTAGCCCAAACCCTAGTGGCTTTAACAACAAACCCTGTTTTACTTGCTCAGGATCCTGTGGGTGAAGAATCCAGGCAGGGTTCATGTGGGTAGTTCTCTTGCATGTGGCATTAACTGAGGTCATACACTCTACTGGCTGGGCTCTCAAAAGGAAGCTCCAGGAAGGGCTTGCATGTGCCCCGCCTCTCCATGTGTCTAACTTGCGCTTCCTCCCAGCATGGTTGTCACCAAGTAGTCAAACATCTAATATAGAGGCTGGCTTCCAAAAGGAGCATTCTGTCATGAAGGGATCTACAACTGTGTATCTCTGAAGGTCCAGCCTTAAGAAGTTAGAAGGTTACAAAGCATCACCTCTGCTGCATTTCAGTGGTCTAAGTCCAGGTTCAAGGGGAAAGGGAGTGAAATCACTCCTCTGTGGATGCAGTGGCAAGAATTTGCAGCTAACTTTATCACTCATCTTCCTGACATAAGTGTGTCTAGCTAGTTTAACTGGCTAGACTTCCTTTTAACCAGGATTCACTGCTGCACTGGGGCTATAGAGTATTAGTCTGAAAGCTCTGGGGTGATTTTCTGACCTCTCTATGAACTTGTGGTTTTAGCTGAATTCGCAGCAAGAGCTCTTTGTCACCTTTCACCTCTATGTGCAGAACACAGGCTTGGGATGTGACAGCAATGCAACACCTTCCACCAAAAGAGGGCTCAGGATAAAGATGAAGAAATTACATAAAAATCCTCTAAAAATGACATAACCTCAGGAAAGAATAGCTACCGAATGCTGTTTTATTTTGCATAAAGGTATTTCTGATGACCAACTCTCAATAGGTAGTATATGCTAATTATTTTTTTTCAAACAGTGATGATACCTTTCAAGGACCTGGGCATGTTAAACTGCTTAACCCTGTTGCAATACAGAGCCCACATTTATGGCATAACAGGCTAGAGTTCTTTACTGGATCTCTGGAAAGGATCAAAAAGGGGAGATACAAAGTATGACCCCTATGCTTAGCTTATTTTGTACAGACTTTACATTTTCCTTATGTTAATGCTAAGGTTAAATAATGGCATTTCTATTCTCTACTCCCTGACCTCCCTGACACAAAATACTGTTCCAACATCCATATTAGGACAAAAGAAGCTTGGTGCTTTTGGTGGTAACGGTGGGGTGGAAGGTGTGTGTGCGTGTGTGCGCGCACACACATGCAATTATATGACGATGGCAAGGGGACAGGAGGTCTAAGTAAATGATGGGAAAATAAAGAAACAGTTATTTTCATGAGTTAAATAAATTGACACCGAGTCTAGCTTGTCTAGTCACCATGGGTAAAATCAAGTCATTTTCCAGGATAGTGCATTAATTATATAAAATTCTAAGTTTGGAGGAATTGAAATTTTTGGTATTTTCCTATATTTTGAGGGTCAAAAAGGACAAAAGAAAGGAATTATGATGTTTATTTTTGTTTTGACTTTCAGCTTCCTTTTTAAAAATTTCAAATTATTCTTACCTAATAATTATTTGTTTATTTTTCTTCCAGGTTTATTAAAATATAATTGACAGCACTATATAAGGTTAAGGGGTACAGCATCATGATTTGACTGACATACATCATGAAATTATGACCACAATAAATTTAATGAATATCTATCATCTCATCTAGATACAACGTCAAAGAAATAGAAAAAAATTTTTTTTTTCCTTGTGATGAGAACTCTTAGGATTTCCTGTCTTGACAACTTCATCTATATCATACGGCCGTGTTAATTATATTCATCATATTGTACGTTACATCGCCAGTACTCATTCTCTTATAACTGGAGATTTGTACCTTTCGACCACCTTCATCCAGTTCCCCCTCCTCACACCCCTGTCTGTGAGAGCCACAAATCCGATCTCTTTTTCCATGAGCTTGCTTGTTTGTTTTTGAAGTATAATTGAGTTACAGCACTATGTTCATTCCCAGTACACAACATAGCGATTTGGTATTTCTGTACATTTCAAAATGATCACCATGATAAGTCTAGTTTACTATCTGCCACTGCACAAAGATATTACATAATTATTGATTATATTCCCCACTCTGTGTGACTCACTTGTCTTGTAACTGAAAGTTTGTACCTCTTAATCTCCCTTACCTATTTCTCTCCTCCCCCCACCTCTGGCAGCCACCTGTTTGTTCTCTGTAGCTATGACTCTGTTTCTGTTTAGTTATGTTCGTTCATTTGTTTTGTTTTTTAGATTCCGCTTATAAGTGAAATCATACAGTATTTGTCCTTCTCTGTCTGACATTTCATTTAGCATAATACCTCTAGGTATTATTATTTTTTAAGGGAAGTACTTTTATTTTATTATTATTTTTTACTTATTTATCTATTTTGGCTGCGCCAGGTCTTAGTTGCAGCTTGTGGGATCTTTAGTTGCGGCATGAGAACTCTTAGTTGCGGCATGTACGCGGGATCTAGTTCCCTGACCAGGGATCGAACCCAGGCCCCCTGCAATGGGAGCATGGAATCTTAGCCACTGGACCACCAGGGAAGTCCCTTTAAACTATTAACCATTTACACAATAAAGCAAGAGAGGTATGTCTTCCTTGATTCTGGAGGAATCATTTTATTCTGTTTATGTTCCATTCCAACATTTTACTCCTTTTCATATATATATATATATATTTCTTTAAGATTTTTTTTTTTTTTTTTGCTGTGGACCATTTTTAAAGTCTTTATTGAATTTGTTACAATATTGCTTCTGCTTTATGTTTTGGTTTTTTGGCCCTGAGGCATGTGGGACCTTAGCTCCCCAACCAGGGATTGAACCTGCACCCCCTGTATTGGAAGGCAAAGTCTTAACCACTGGACCACCAGGGAAGTCCCTCATATATATATTTTTTAAATAACTCATGTTAATTTTTTAAAAGTCACTTTTTAAAGTAATCAATAATGCAGTTCAACCCCACCAATAACAAATAAAACAAAACAAAAATTACGTTTGTTCTCCCGGTTATCTCCTTCTGAACAGGAAAAGAAAATGAAGAAAATCTCTCCTCTGGTTGGGATAGCATTTTCTCATAGGTTGATACTGACCTGTGTTTTGATAACCTGCTTACTGAAGACACTTTCATTTTACTTTTTTGATGCTTTAAAAAATCTATGCAGAATACCAAGATCTAGTTTCCATGGTACATTTTCTGTGAGAAGAGCTCATTAGAGTAATTCATCGGGGCTTGTATGACTTAGAAATGGGTCCAACAGGAGGTAAACCAATACCACCAACCCATTTCATGTAGACCATTAAGCACATTAGGTGATGAAGATTCTGTCAGCTCCCCTCCAGCCAGATTAAACCAACAAATTAAAAATGAAGGATGCCCGCATTGCCTGCGAATTTCCGGAGCTGCTTTATCAAGGCTTCCGCTGGGGTCCTGATTTGCCCTATTGCCTTCGACCAGCATGGAGGCATCCGAAGCAGAACAGGGACAGCCCTCTTGCTGACTCAGCGGCCACTGCTCACTTCAGATTGATCTTCATATAATTGTCCCCAATTAGCAACCCCTAGGAACACATCATGGAACATTTATAAGTGAAAATAATGTTTCATTTAACAGGAAGCTTGAGTGAATGAAATATGGCAATGGGCTTAATTAGGGAGAGGAAAATTAGTGTGTTCAAGTCTGTAGGATAAGTAGAATTTAACAGTTGAAAAAGAGAGAGATTACTACATAGTGACATTAAAAAAAGTAGTACTTCTGGGAAAGGACGGATTTTCCTATGTGTGTGGACATCACCCTCACCCCCTACCCCACAGAGGAAACATTTTGCCCACTGCAGCCTTCCCTTGAATCAACATATACACTGAGTTTTAGAAAAAAAAAAAAAAGGTTATATGTAAATTTAGATATACAGAAATGTAATAAAGGTTTTGTTGTTTTTATAAAAGGATTTGTCATGGTGCAACATTAGATAATAGGTACCCTTGAAGTATTTAATATTTGGGGCAACTGATAGCTTAGCAGCTGATTAGTGAATGTTTTTATTCCAGTTGAGGTTGTACAAGTCAAAACATCCACTCAGGAGGTTACTTGCTTATTCCAATGATGCTTTACGACAGAAGTATAATAAAAGTGTTAACATTCCCTTTTTTCACAGTGCAGTTCTAAGACAAACTTCAGGGAGATAAAGGATACACTTAGAATACGAAGTGAATGTCCTGCCTTTTACTGACTGTGCTCATCTCCATCTGTGAACAATTTTTTTGAGTACCAGGCACAGAACTTCCTATTTTGAAGTACAGAGGTGTGAGTGCTATTTGGTCTCTGTCCTCAAGGAGCTGACAATCTGGCAAAGACAAATATTAAAAACAAATCATCGTAGCATGTTTTGATAAGTGATAAAGCTGCTCTGGGGTCTCCAGGGATGCAGAGCCTTGATCAGCCTAGACACCTAAGGCAGGTGGCTGAGACTGCCTTCTTAAGGTGGGTCACAGGGTCCTCGCAGACGGAGCGTGCTCTGCAAAGGAGTTTGCTTGGGTTTGATCTCACAGACAGTGGGAAACCACGGAAGGCTTTGGAACTGGGGATTGCCATGATCAGACTTCTGCTTTAGGATGTTGGTTTCAGTGAAATGGAGGATAATTGATTGGAGCAAGAAAAGACTGCAGACATGAAGAATAGGAGGGAGGCAGTTGGGTGGAGTGAATCGGGGAGAATTAGGGGGGATTGGTTGATGTTCTGTTTGTGCCCAGGACCTTCATATACATTATCATTTCATCCTACAGAAGTAAGCTGAGGTAGCTCATGTGTAGAGCTGGCTATATAATCTGCAGCGCCCAGTGCAAAATGAACATTTAAAGCTTGTTGTTCAAAAAGCAGGAAGGGTGGACTTCCCTGGTGGAGCAGTGGTTAAGAATCCACCTGCCAATGCAGGGGATACGGGTTCGAGCCCTGGTCCGGGAAGATCCCACATGTCACGGGGCAACTAAGCCCGTGCACCACAACTACTGAGCCTACGCTCTACAGCCCGCGTGCCACAACTACTGAGCCCGCAAGCCACAACTACTGAAGCCCGCGTGCCTAGAGCCTGTGCCCTGCAACAAGAGAAGCCACCGCAATGAGAAGCCCACGCACCACAACGAAGAGTAGGCCCCGCTCACCACAACTAGAGAAAGCCCATGCTTAGCAGCAAAGACCCAACACAGCCAAAATATTAAAAAAAAAAAAAAAAGCAGGAAGGGAAATGCCATTAAATGTACTAAAAAGATACTCAAGCTTTATTCTTTCTTCCATGGTCTCTCTCTTGACTTGTCTTGATTTTTTTTTAATTTATTATTTAATGTCATTCTAAATAGAGAATAATTAAAATTTCAAATTATTTCCATGCAATCTACCATTTATCTGTATATTTTGCAATGTCAGATTTAAATACAAATACAAGAGCATGTAACTTGTATGCAGAATCACAGGAATTACACAATTCATATTTTATAGTCTATACATGCATATGTATTTCATTCTTACCAAAACAGTAGAAACACTGCACCAATCTACCTCAGCTGGTTTTGTTTCATTTCTTAATATGAGTGTATTCTACCAAGTTCTCTTACTGAAGACTGAGGAAGGACTGGAAGGAAACAGAACTGTGGGTTGACACAACTTCCCTTTCCTCCTAGGTCATCATTTCCAGTATAAGTAGTTGGCTAACCCAGGTAAATAATACGAGTAAGAAAGGGTTACTCTGTGATAAGTTTCCTTGATCATTCGTGCTTCTTGGAACATCATTGCCTTCTTCAATCAAAGGCAGTTCTGGTTCAGAGGGAGCATGGGGGCTGTTAGCCCTCTTGCTGACTCGGTCATAAATGTAACACACTTACACTGTGCTCTCCCCGAGTCTTATTCAACTCCCACAACACGTCATGGCCCCAGTAGGGCTGGATTGCAGTATTCACATATTACAAATGCTATGTGTGAATGAGGCAGCAGGGAACAGAGGAGTCTACTCATGCACGTGTTTCCTTGTCCTGTTAGATTTCACTTGCAAAACACAAGTTCAAAGGTAGAATTATTAGGAGTTCCAAGATGGCGGCAGTAGAGAGTTAAACCAAGCTTGGGGTCCTCTGAGCGTGGAGCCCTATATTATTGCACAGGTCTCCGACCCATGAAGTTGGCCCTGATAGTATTATCTCAGTACAAGGTAGGAGACTGAGGTTAGAGAGGGGATATGACTTCGTCCATGTTCCTCTCTGGCAGGGGGAAATTGTGATGAGTTTAAAGAAAAAATTATTCCATGACACCTGTTAAGGAACAGTAAGGCAGACTTTATTCAAGGGGGGCTACCACAGTGGGGTTTTGTCATAGTGGGGAGAGATTGGGCTCAATGCCAAACATAAGGAATAAAGGGAATTTATTGCTAAGGAACAGGGTGGGAGTCAGTGGATGGAAAATCACTAACAGAAAATATCAGGAGGAAGGGAGAGATTCTGGCTGAACAGACCTAACAGGATTCTTGCTGAAGGCAGGCCAGTGATCAGACCTCATCACCTGGGGGAGGAGGGTGGAGAATGAGGAACCTGACCAGATATCAAGGGTGATCAAATATCGAGAGTGGGGGGTTCTGGTTGACCTGACTTAGCAGGACTCTTGCTACAACCGGACTTTGCGAAAAAAGACATGAGAACCCAAGATTGAGCCTAGTTGAAAAGAGAGTCCAGAGGAGCCAAACCCAAGTTTGGACAAGGAGAATGTCATCGTCCATGGGAAGACTTACTCCTGTCCTCTGGGTGAGAGATAACAAAACTTGAGTTTCAGGGGACATTTATAGTGGCGAATGGATAGGTAGAGGCTAAGGATCTTAAAAATGAGTGAGGGGAAGAAATGCTTTAAATATTTTGAGAGCCTTAGTAGATATTTCAATTCATTGCTTTTTAAACAATTTTATACATTTGACAGGCAGTACAATTGTTTAGTGACATGTCACATCCAAATCCTCATTCTTTCTTAAAAGGAGGAAAAATACAGCTGCCATGTGATGGCAAAATGAGAGAAGGTTTGGAGGCTGATCTAGCTTTTCAGTTTCAAATATCTGATGTTAAATGTTGGAAAGAAAGTGATTTTTTTAATGCATGATTTTTTTTCCACTGCAATAAATATGGAGAGAAACGGCCAGATGTAATCACGTAGACCAGTTTCCAGGAGTCAGGGTGGGGGGAGGGGACCATGAAAGTCGATGGGCACTACTAGTCCCGCTATGAATTAGTGGGAGAAGAGGTGCTTACCTGCCAGGTGAGAGCCTAACTTGAATGAACTTGCTTCCCAGAGAGCCAGTGAATTATATCGTTTGAGGTCTCTTAGACTCATGTAGAATGCATTAAGACCTATGCTTTGCTTTACCACTGTCGGCCAAAATGCCATTTTTAATTTTCCTCAGAAGCATACAATGGTAGAAGTGAATGTGGGGATGAGCAGGAAGCTCAGATATAATGGATAAGTTTTCATTGAGAAGCAGCACAGTTCCTTGCATCTGATTGGCAGTGGGCAGTATGATTGGTATATTATGCTCCAGGGATAATGCCTTCATTTACAGAACAAAGCAGAAATGAGCCGAGAGCAGGGCCACTTGAGCTTTGCCTGTTAAGGATCCAGAGAACAAAAAGGATAATCACAAGTGGGTACTGGTGTGTTTTTTCTTTTTCCTTCCTATTTACTCCATTATTCTCAATCTTCTTTTAATCCTAATTTAATTATTACATGAGAATAATTAACTGATTGCATGTAGAAAAATCCGTTCAGGGCAAAGAAATAAAGTGACACTGAACCATACCCCACTGAATTGTTTTTACCTTTTTATTTTGAAATGATCATAGATTCATAGGAAGTTGCAAAATAAAATCCACAGAGAAGTGTACTATAACTTCTCCCAGTTCCTGCCAATGGCAGCATTGTGCATGACTATATATGTAGCACAGTATCAAGACCAGGAAATTGACATTGGCACCATCCACAGATTTCCCCAGTTTTACATGCACTCATCTGTGCGTGTGTGTTTAGTTCTCTGCAATTTTATTACCTAAGTAGCTCCTGTAACCACTGCCACAATGAAGATTCAGGACTTTTCCATCACAAGGCCCCCTCCTGCTACCCCTGTTATAGCCACACCCACACTCATCCTCCCAAAGCCCTGATGACCACTAATCTGTTCTCCACTTCTATAATTTTGTTATTTCAAGAACGTTATTTATCTTCTTCCCTCAGCATAATGGCCATGAGATCTTTCCAATTGCTGCTTGTCACATATATCATAATTGGTTCCTTTTTATCGCTACCTATGTCTCCTTGGTATGGATGTATCAGCTTGTTCAACCACTCACATGTTGCAGGACATCTGGTTGCTTCTAGTTTGTGGAAATTATGAATAAACTACTATGAACATTTGTACACCCATTAAACGTTTGAACTGAACTTTCAAATGGTTTAAAGACCACTCACTACTGGTCGTAAGGAAGTAAAGATATGATGAGAGCTGTTCATGAATATTACATGGTTTCTGCTCTATAAGGGCACTAAAATTGAAATTTATTTTCACAAATCATCTGTTGGTACTCAAAGTCATAAAACAGAAGATTCAGGTTTGTCTTTCCTATAAAACAGGCAATGGTGATTTGCATAATTTTCCTTAAATATCTAAGGGGTGTTAGCTTCACTTATATTAATAAAATTATATCAATTCCAGTCAAACCCAGTACCCAGGGTTTAACATATCTGCAATAGACCACACACTTATGCAGAAGAGCAGGTGAAAGAAAAACTATGAGTACATCAGTGTGTTTTAGAGGAAAGGAAAGGTGAGATGGACCCACATGCACGTTCACACACACTCACACATAAACACACTTTTCACCCACTCACACACACACAAGATCACCCGATCACAGGAAGCTAGGAAAACTTAAACCTAAACCCTCCTTTTGCCCAGCGATGTCTCCAGGTTAAGGTGCTCCCTTCACTGAGGGGACCCTAACAATGGGCATATTTCTGGGAAATTGAATGCAAAAGACTGAAACTTGGAACATCAGAGAACCTTGGTAGGGGCTCCACCTCTGTCAGCAAACACACCAACTAACCTTCTCTTGCCTAAGAAATCAGTTTTGAATGATCAGACTGCAAAATACAGAGACTTTCTGTTCACGCTCAGGATCAGTGAATAGGGCATTCAGGTTAATCAGAGACCTAACTGTGAGTTACGATGAATACCAAAGGAGATTATTAATATAACAATGTATATAACACGGTAGTAAACACTGAGCATATAAACCACCAAAACTATTCAATGTTTGATGGTTTGGAAAGCATTTCAAAATATTATAAGATCTCAGAATCATTTGGTTAACAGTATCCCTGGTCATCTGCAATTGCGATTTATATATTCCAATCTACGGAATGCTCACAGACAGAGATAATATAGTACTTTATTGCCTAGTGTGGCTGGCATTCAGAAATTTTGCTTCAACTACTGTAAAATTCTTGTGTACTAGTATAAGCATCTTAAAAAACACCTAGTCCGTGTGTGAGAAGTCTCCCAAAAGACTGCAGAGGGAAATATAACGTGAGAATTTTCTAGTTTATAATTCACCATTTGTTCCTTCTTCTGATATTGAATTTTACACATAATATGTCTATTGTAGTATAACTACAATCAACTCCAAAACTGTGAAAGCATTTCCAAAAGAGAAACTTGACAGTATGTCTTTCCCATGGTAAGAACTTGGCTTTATTTAGATATAGTACATTTAGGGTGATTGAGCCTAGGGCTAATTCTTTCTGGTTCCTAGAAACTGCAGTATGTATTTTGAAGGCATCAAGACAACACAGAATTCCTGTTTGTTCCCCCTTGTTTCGCTCTAGCTGGCCAGCTCACAAACCTGACAGTGTTGTGGTGCCCTGTGATAAACACTGGGGCCGTCTGTATCCAGGCCATGGCCTGGGAGCCTTACCGCTTTGCGGTATCAGTTGCCTGGATAATTGATCAGCCGCCACGTCCAACAAAATTAGCTTAGGAATATGAATTTCCCCTGCCTCAAACTAAAACGAAATTACTAATAGCAATTTGGGTCTGATTCATTTTCTTCCAGGGTTTTGAGAATAGCAAATGGTCTTTATGCTTTTTACTATGGCAAGAACAGTAGTAGTTGCCAGGTGAGGCAGCCTGTGTGGGGTTTTTTAAGCCCTAGGAAAACCCAGGGTTTGAAAAGCAAGTCATCTTTCTTTGGAAATCACAGACTGCCTCTTTTCCTTCCCCAGTTTAGTGTGGAACAAAGAAAAAGGTAGACAATTTAAATTCTGCAAAGCCTGTAACATATTTGCGTGATAATATTCATTGGCCCCCAACACTGACAAGTGGGATTCTGTAAGATAACTTATTGAACTTTCAGTTCTATGAGTTATTCTTTCTCAGGCCTCTATTCTTTTGCATGTGATAATGTTAGCTTCCTTTGTCTTGTTTTTTTTTTTTTTTTAACATCTTTATTGGAGTATAATTGCTTTACAATGTTGCATTAGTTTCTGCTGTATAACAAAGTGAATCAGCTATATGTATACATATATCCCCATATCACCTCCCTCTTACGTCTCCCTCCCAGCCTTCCTATACCACCTCTCTAGGTGGTTGCAAAGCACCAAGCTGATCTCCCTGTGCTATGCGGCTTCTTCCCTCTAGATATCTGTTTTACATTTGGTAGTGTATATATGTCCACGCCACTCTCTCACTTCTCCCCAGCTTACCCTTCTACCTCCCCGTGTCCTCAAGTCCATTCTCCACATCTGTGTCTTTATTCCTGTCCTGCCCTAGCTTCATTAGAACATTTTTTTTTTTTAGATTCCATATATATGTGTTAACATACGGTATTTGTTTTTCTCTTTCTGACTTACTTCACTCTGTATGACAGACTCCACGTCCATCCACCTCACTACAAATAACTTAATTTTGTTTCTTTTTATGGCTGAATAATATCCCATTGTATATATGTGCCACATCTTCTTTATCCATTCATCTGTCAGTGGACACTCAGGTTGCTTCCATGTCCTGGCTATTGTAAATAGAGCTGCAATGAACATTGTGGTACATGACTCTTTTTAAATTATGGTTGTCTCAGCCCAGTAGTGGGATTGCTGGGTTGTATGGTAGTTCTACTTTTAGTTTTTTAAGGAACCTCCATACTGTTCTCCATAGTGGCTGTATCAATTTACATTCCCACCAACAGTGCAAGAAGGTTCCCTTTTCTCCACACCCTCTCCAGCATTTATTGTTTGTAGATTTTTTGATGATGGCCATTCTGACCAGTGTGAGGTGATATCTCATTATAGTTTTGATTTGCATTCCTGTAATGATTAGTGATGTTGAGCATCCTTTCATGTGTTTCTTGGCAATCTGTATATCTTCCTTAGAGAAATGTCTATTTAGGTCTTCTGCACATTTTTGGATTGAGTTGCTTGTTCTCTTGATATTGAGCTGCACAAGGTGCTTGTATATGTTGGAGATTAATCCTTTGTCAGTTGCTTCATTTGCAAATATTTTCTCCCATTCTGAGGGTTGTCTTTTCGTCTTGTTTATGGTTTCCTTTGCTGTGCAAAAGCTTTTAAGTTTCATTAGGTCCCATTTGTTTATTTGTGTTTTAATTTCTATTTCTCTAGGAGGTGAGTCGAAAAGCATCTTGCTCTGACTTATGTCATAGAGTGTTCTCCCTATGTTTTCCTCTAAGTGTTTTATAGTGTCTGGCCTCAAAACTCCATTTTGAGTTTATTTTTGTGTTTGGTGTTAGGAAGTGTTCTAATTTCATTCTTTTCCATGTAGCTGTCAAGTTTTCCCAGCACCACTTATTGAAGAGGCTGTCTTTTCTCCATTATATACTCTTGCCTCCTTTATCAAACATAAGGTGACCATATGTACATGGGTTTATCTCTGGGCTTTCTATCCTGTTCCATTGATCTGTATTTCTGTTTTTGTGCCAGTACCATACTGTCTTGATTACTGTAGCTTTGTAGTATAGTCTGAAGTCTGGGAGCCTGATTCCTCCAGCTCCGTTTTTCTTTCTCAAGATTGCTTTGGATATTTGGGGTCTTTTGTGTTTCCATACAAATTGTAAAATTTTTTGTTTTAGTTCTGTGAAAAATGCCATTGGTAGTTTGATAGGGATTGCATTGAATCTGTAGACTGCTTTGGGTGGTAGAGTCATTTTCACAATGTTAATTCTTCCAATCCAAGAACATGGTATAACTCTCCATCTGTTTGTATCATTTTAAATTTCTTCCATCAGTGTGTTATAGTTTTCTGCATACTGGTCTTTTGTCTCCATAGGTAGGTTTATTCCTAGGTATTTCCTTCTTTTTGTTGCAGTGGTAAATGGGAGTGTTTCCTTCATTTCTCTTTCAGATTTTTCATCATTAGTGTATAGGAATGCAAAAGATTTCTGTGCATTAAGTTTGTATCCTGCTATTCTACCAAATTCATTGATTAGCTCTAGTAGTTTTCTGGTAGCATCTTTAGGATTCTCTATGTATAGTATCATGTCATCTGCAAACAGTGACAGTTTTACTTCTTTTCTCACTTGGATTCCTTTTATATCTTTTTCTTCTCTGATTGCTATGGCTAAAACTTCCAAAACTATGTTGAATAATACTGGTGAGTCAGCAACCTTGTCTTGTTCCTGATCTTAGAGGAAATGGTTTCAGTTTTTCACCATTGAGAACAATACTGGCTGTGGTTTTGTCATATATGGCCTTTATTATGTTGAGGTAGGTTCCCTCTATGCCTGCTTTCTGGAGAGTTTTTATCATAAGTGGGTGTTGAATTTTGTCAAAAGCTTTTCTGCATCTATTGAGATGATCATGTTTTTTTTCTCCTTCAATTTGTTAATTTGGTGTACCACATTGACTGATTTGCATATATTGAAGAATCCTTGCATTCCTGGGGTAAACCCCACTTGATCATGGTGTATGATCCTTTTAATGTGCTGTTGGATTCTGTTTGCTAGTATTTTGTTGACGATTTTTGCATCTATGTTCATCAGTGCTATTGGCCTGTAGTTTGCTTTCTTTCTGACATCATTGTCTGGTTTGGTATCAGGGTGATGGTGGTCATGGTGCTAGAATGAGTTTGGGAGTGTTCCTCCCTCTGCTATATTTTGGAAGAGCTTGAGAAGGATAGGTTTTAGCTCTTCTCTAAATGTTTGATAGAATTCACCTGTGAATCCATCTGGTCCTAGGCTTTTATTTGTTGGAAGATTTTTAATCGCAGTTTCAATTTTGGTGCTTCTGATTGGTCTGTTTATATTTTCTGTTTCTTCCTGGTTCAGTCTTGGAAGGTTGTTCTTTTCTAAGAATTTGTCCATTTCTTCCAGGTTGTCCATTATATGTCCATATAGTTGCTTGTGGTGATCTCTCATGATCCTTTGTATTTCTGCAGTGTCAGTTGTTACTTCTCCTTTTCATTTCTAATTCTGCTGATTTGAGTTGTCTCCCGTTTTTTGTTGATGAGTCTAGCTAATTGTTTATCAACTTTGTTTATCTTCTCGAAGAACCAGCTTTTAATTTTATTGATCTTTGCTATTGATCTTCATTTCTCTTTCATTTATTTCTGATCTGATCTTTATGATTTCTTTCCTTCTGCTAACTTTGGGATTTTTTGTTCTTCTTGCTCTGATTGTTTTGGGTGTAAGGTTAGGTTGTTTATTTGAGATTTTTCTTGTTTCTTGAGGTAGGATTGTATTGCTATAAACTTCACTCTTAGAACTGCTTTTGCTGCATCCCATAGGTTTTCGGTCGTCTTGTTTTCATTGTCATTTGTTTCTAGGTTTTTTTTTTGATTTCCTCTTTGGTTTCTTCAGTGCCCTCTTGGTTATTTAATAGCGTATTGTTTAGCCTCCGTGTGTTTGTATTTTTTACAGTTTTTTTCCTGTAATTGATGTCTAGTCTCATAGCGTTGTGGTCAGAAAAGATACTTGATACGATTTCAATTTTCTTAAATTTACCAAAGCTTGACTTGTGACCCAAGATATGATCTATCCTGGAGAATGTCCCATGAGCACTTGAGAAGAAAGTGTATTCTGTTGTTTTTGGATGGAATGTCCTATGAATATCAAATAAGTCCATCTTGTTTAATGTGTCATTTAAAGCTTGTGTTTCCTTATTTATTTTCATTTTGGATATCTGTCCATTGGTGAAAGTGGGGTGTTAAAATCCCCTACTATAATTGTGTCAATTTCCCCTTTCATGGCTGTTAGCATTTGCCTTATATATTGAAGTGCTCCTATATTGGGTGCATAAGTATTTACAATTGTTATATCTTCTTCTTGAATTGATCCCTTGATCATTATGTAGTGTCCTTCTTTGTCTCTTGTAGTAGTCTTTATTTTAACATATATTTTTTCGGATATGAGAATTGCTACTCCAGCTTTCTTTTGATTTCCATTTGCATGGAATATCTTATTCCATCCCCTCACTTTCAGTCAGTATATGTCCCTAGGTCTGAAGTGTGTCTATTGTAGACAGCATATATACGGGTCTTGTTTTTGTATCCATTCAGCGAGTCTGTGTCTTTTGATTGGAGCATTTAATCCATTTAACTTTAAGGTAATTATTACTATGTATGTTCCTATTACTATTTTCTTAATTGTTCTGGGTTTGTTTTCATAGGTCTTTTCCTTCTCTTGTGTTTCCTGCTTAGAAAAGTTCCTTTAGCGTTTGTTGTAAAGTTGGTTTGGTGGTGCTGAATTCTGTTAACTTTTGCTTGTCTGTAAAGGTTTTAATTTCTCCATCGCATCTGAATGAGATCCTTGCTGCATAGAGTAATCTTGGCTTTAGGTTTTTCTGTTTCATCACTTTAAATATATCCTGCCACTCCCTTCTGGCTTGCAATGTTTCTGCTGAAATTTCAGCTGTTAATCTTATGGTATTTCCCTTGTATGTTATTTGTTGCTTTTCCCTTGCTGCTTTTGATATTTTTTCTTTGTATTTAATTTTTGATAGTTTGATTATTATTTGACTTGCTGTGTTTCTCCCTGGATTTATCCTGTGTGGGTCTCTCTGTACTTCCTGGACTTAAGATTGACTATTTCCTTTCCCATGTTAGGGAAGTTTTCAACTATAATCTCTTCAAATATTTTCTCAGTCCCTTTCTTTTCTCTTCTGCGTCCCCTATAATTTGAATATTGGTGCTTTTAATGTTGTCCCATAGGTCTCTGAGACTGTCCTCCATTTTTTTCATTCTTTTTTCTTTGTTCTGCACCCTGGCAGTTATTTCCACCATTTTATCTTCCAGCTCATTTATCTGTTCTTCCACCTTAGTTGTTCTGCTATTGATTCCTTCTAGAGTATTTTTGATTTCAGTAATTGTGTTGTTCACCACTGTTTGTTTGCTCCTTAGTTCTTCTAGATCCTTGTTAAATGTTGCTTTTATTTTCTCCATTCTGTTTCCGAGATTTTGGATAATCATTACTATCATTACTCTGAATTCTTTTTCAGGTAGGTTGCCTATTTCATCTTCATTTATTTGGTCTTGTAGGTTTTTTCCTTGCTCCTTTGTCTGTAACATATTATTTTGTCGTTTCAATTTTTTTTGTTTTTTTGATGGGTGGTGCTCTCTTCCTGTCTTACTGGTTGTTTGGCCTGAGACATCCAGCACTGGAGTTTGCAGGCTGTTGGATAGAGCCAGCTTTTGGTGCTGAGATGAGGAACTCTGGGAGGCCTCACTCTGATTAATATTCCCTGGGGTCTGAGGTTCTCTGTTAGTCCAGCGGTTTGGACTCGGAGCTCGCACCAAGGGAGCTCGGGCCCAACCTCCAGCCTGGGAACCAAGATCCTGCAAGATTCGTGGCGCAGTTAAGAAAAAAAAAAAAGAAAGGAAAAAATGAGGAGTACAGTATCAAGGAATAAAAAACAAAATAAAATTAGAAAGATAAAAAATATAGTAGGAAAAATAAAACTGTAATTGAAACAACTGATTGCTGGGTGTTCCTCCTGTCCCCTTAGGTATCCGTGGTACCCCACCTGTGCCTGGTAGGTGCCCTAGTTGTGCGGAGACGCAAATTCCACGTCCTCCTAGTATGCCATCTTGACTCTGCCCTCCACTTACTTCGTTTTTAATCGCTTCTATGTTCCCAGCACTGTTTTATGGGTTTTACATACATTACACACTTAACTTTTACAAGATCCTGCTCAATGTTATGTAATAACTTAAGTGGGAAAATAATTTGAAAAAGAAAAATGCATGTATATGTATAACTGAATCGCTTTGCTGTACACCTGAAACTAACACAACATTGTTAATCAACTATACTCCAATATAAAATTAAAAAGTTTAAAAAAATTAAATTAAAAAAATACAAGATCCCTATGGGGAAATTTCTAGTAATAGCCCCATTTTACAAATCGGGAAACTGAGACTCGGAGTAAGTGACGTGCTCAAGGTCCCATGGACCTGTGTGCAGTAGTGCCTGAACACACCTGTTCCTGAGTGGTCCTTCCTGCTTTTTGTGCTTACTGTTCCATCCCCCATGAGAATGCCAAAACATGGGGATCTGTCACTGTGTCTCTCTGTCTGCAAGCCCAAAGTCATGGTGAGCACTCACCTAGGGTTTGTGGTGGACGTTGTTTTACATTTTCTCCAGGACTGGGTGTGACCGAGAGCCTAGGCACGGTCACACCATTCCTGGGTATTTCCTTAATGTCCCCTGTTCCCATTTCCCCATGTCTGTCCCCATTTTGACCCTCCTACAGTGTCTGCAGTGTATGCTAAGGGATGAAATAGATGAGAATAAGCCAGAATCTAGAAACCATAGAAACCATTTGAATAATAAAATAGGACACAGTTGCATCCTTACTCAACATGTGCCAGGTCCTGATCACTTAATACATAAATCACTTGATATTAACTCGTTTCTTTAAGCCTCAAAATGTCTCCATTTAGGCCCAGAGAGGTTAAGTAACTTGCCAGAAGTGTCCTATATAGGACAGAGCTGGAGGGAGTCTGGCCTTTGAGCCCACACACCTGGACACCATGCACACAGCCTCCTAGTTTGGGAGCTTTGTGGTCCTATGACTACCCACTGTATCCCTGTAAACATTATTGTAATAGCTGTAAAATTACATGTTGATGAAAATAGTTAAAGCAGGTAGAAGATATGTGACTTAAGAAAGAAATAAACATTCTAATTGCACAGTGGAGATATTATGACCTTCATTTGGGAATATATCACAGATACTTATAGAGACTAGAAGGCAATAGACTGAAAGGAAGTCAGCTCTGCAGAAAGTTCTGGGGGAAGCACGGTTACTCACCAACCAAACTAATAAGGGTTGGATACAGAGCACTAAAGTGCAAGGGCAACAGCAGCCTAAACAGAGCTCCAGAGGTACCACTTCTCACTATTTTTTCTAAATATGTTTTATTTCCACGGTATTCGAGACTTGACCAAGCTCATTTGATTTTGCCACCGATGCCTAGTTTTGTGATATGGCTGCATGCAAAAGCCATATACCAAAAAAGACTTTATGTCATAATACAGTTTCAGGTCATATGGACATCATAAATATAAAGCCCTTTGTTCCTGTGACCTGAGGATCGAACATCAGTTTGGAAACAGTTTACTGCACATTAGTTTCTCTGCCTTATGTTTTAGGTACATTGCTTAACTTGAAAGCCAACTAACCAAAAACTCATAGTTTCTTTCTTTATTTCATTTTGAATGACATTGTGAGCAGTAGCATGCCACACGATGCAGTGCAGGGATTGATGCCTTGGACATCAAAAAGTTGAAAAAGAAAATAAGAAAATGTATTTGAGCAGGTTCATAACAGACAGAGTAGCTGTAGTAATGGTTTGCTTTGTGCCTTTTCCTGACATTAAGAAAACTCTCTGAACTTTCTTATTAATTAATTAATTAATTAGAAATGGCCCACAGGTGGATAAGGAGACTATCATGCTAAATATGATGAGGGTGAAAATCACTTCTTGAGGAACTCAAAGGTTATTCTTTGGTTTAAACTAGATTTCCCCCCCACCTCATCCCCTCAGAACTTGAAAGTTATTGTTTGCTTACTTGAAATGTTCAAAGTATGTCAGACTTGAGCCACAGTAAAAGTGATGCTGTCATTTTTCTCATGTGCACAACAGAGGGAAAAAGTAATTATATTCAAAACCATTATTTTTCCTCTATTATTATACTTATAAATTTCAGAATTGTTTTGCATCATTTGAGTTTCAACTATGAGTGACTCCAACAATGATGAGAATATGACGTAGAATTGAATCACAAGGTTTTATGAAAGCATTTAACTAAACATGTTTCTAAATGTAAGATTCGTGATTTCCCTATTTCAAGCATCAGAGACATTCTTAAAGTAGTGTTAACATTTTCCCTCATTTTTCATAACATAAAAACATAGAGATAGGTCTTCCCTGGTGACGCAGTGGTTGAGAGTCCGCCTGCCGATGCAGGGGACACGGGTTCGTGCCCCGGTCCGGGAAGATCCTACATGCCGTGGAGCGGCTGGGCCCGTGAGCCATGGCCGCTGAGCCTGCGCGTCCGGAGCCTGTGCTCCGCAACGGGAGAGGCCACAACAGTGAGAAGCCCGTGTAACGCAACAAAACGAAAACAAACAAAAAACCCCCAAAAAAACCCATAGAGATAAAAGTGAAATTCCCTTTTTGCCCCTCCTTAGACTTATTTCTCTCTTTTCTCCCCCAGAGGCCACCACCATCATGAATTTGGGTGTATCTTTTTTTGTTTTGTTTTGCGGTACGCGGGCCTCTCACTGTTGTGGCCTCTCCCATTGCGGAGCACAGGCTCCGGACGCGCAGGCTCAGAGGCAATGGCTCACTGGACCAGCCGCTCCGCGGCATGTGTGATCTTCCCAGACCGGGGCATGAACCTGTGTCTCCTGCATCAGCAGGTGGACTCTCAAACACTGCACCACCAGGGAAGCCCTGGTTGTATCTTTTTAATCCATGTTTGTTTGATCTCTGTCTCACACACATATATGTGTGTATGTGTGTGTTTGTATTTATACACAATATTATTTAGTCAGTGTTTTAAATATTTTCATAATTGGAGTCCTGCAGTACACGTCCTATGTGCAATTTACATTTTCCACTCTTATTTCACTTTTGAGCCTGACCCATGTTGATACATTGTGTATCTGGCTAATTTGTTTTACTTGCCAAATAGTGCTTATTGCATATTTTGTCATATATGATTTGGAATCATATTATTATATTTATCCATTCTCCTATTGCTGATAACTTAGGTCATTTCTCTTGTTTTGCAACTGCCAACATAGAGGCATGAACAGTCTTGTACAAGTCTCCTGGGCACAGGTGCACAGGTTTTTCTCAAGGCTCTACCAAGAAGCAGAATTGCTGGATGATTGGGCATTTGCTCATAAAACATTATCAGGTCTTGACTGATAGCTCACCCAAGTGTTTCACTAATTTACTCTCCCACATACAATGTATGAGAGTTCATATTTCCTCATCTCCTCTTCAACACTTAGTACAGTCAGACTTTCTAATTGTTTTACAGCCTATGAAGTATAAAGAGGTATCTTTCTATTTCTATTCTTTCAATTGCTAATAGGGTTGAGTATCTTTTAATGTGTTTGGTGACCATAAATTCCTGATTTTTCTGCTCTGCAGCTGCTTTACATATATTTGTTGACCTCTCTTCTATCTGATCATTTAATCTCTATTTCATTGATTTGTAGGAGTTATTTATTTGTTCTGGAAACTAACCCTTTGTAAGCTGTATGCATTGCAAATATCTTCTCTCAGGATGTGGCTTGTTTTTTTAACTTGGTTTCTTGTGTTTATGTTTATGTTTTCATTTTTAATTGCATAGGAGTTCAACTTTTGTGCCAAGTGTGTGAATAGAATATTAGTTCAGAATGTGGCCTCTAGAACCAGATGGCCAGGGTCACAATCCTGGCTTAATTATTTGCTGGCTGTGGGATCTCCAGCAACTTCCTTAAGCACTTTTTAACCTTACCTTAGTTTCATTATCAATAAAATGGGAAAATATCACCTCTCTCAAAAGTTTTGTCATGAAGATTAACTATAAACCAGTTAGAATATTGCCTGTTGTAATGTGAGAGCTATCTATGCATTAGCTACTAGGATTTTTGCTTGTGATACAATTGTTTTAAAAATTCGTTCCTGGGCACCACAGTGGCTTTGGGACAAGTGCCTGCGTGTGGCCACATCTGCAGGAAAAGAGTGTTTCCTGTCTGTACCCTGATATCTGAGGAGAGGCGCTGCCGACTTTTTTTTTTAACATCTTTATCGGAGTGTAATTGCCCCACAATGCTGTCTCTGCTGCACAACCAAGTGAATCAGCCACATGTATACATGTGTCCCCATATCCCCTCCCTCTTGCGTCTCCCTCCCACCCTCCCTATCCCACCCCTCTAGATGGTCTCAAAGCACCGAGCTGATCTCCCTGTGCTATGCAGCTGCTTCCCACTAGCCATCCATTTTACATTTGGTAGTGTATATATGTCCACGCCACTCTCTCACTTCGTCCCGCACTGACAACTTTTATCCAGGATATTTTTTTCTTAAATAGCAGCATGGAATCTTCCTTTTCTAGAGGCTCCCATGTGGTTTACTCTCTATTTTCTCAGGTTTTAATTCTAGAAGGAAGAAAGTTTCCACCTGCTAATATAACCATGATTCCACTGAACTGGAAGTGAAAGCTGCCACTCAAGAACTTCAGATTCCTCATGCCTCTGGAACAACAGGCAAAGGAGGGAATTATGGTGTTAGCTGGCATAATTGATCCTGATTACCAAGTGGAAATTGGTCTACTATTCCAAAATGGAGGAGGGTTACCTGGCATATGAGCACTTCTGCTACTTGAAATAAGTCACAAATTAAGTGAGTGGCAGGATTCTACTTCCCATTAAAAAAAAAAAAAAAAGGCTGTAAAGAGGATGTCTTCTCTTTCCTTCTCCCTAGCTGTGGGGATGTTTTTGTTTTTGTTTTTGTTTTTGTTTTTGTTTTTGTTTTTGTTTTTTGCGGTACGTGGGCCTCTCACTGTTGTGGCCTCTCCCGTTGCGGAGCACAGGCTCCGGACGCGCAGGCTCAGCGGCCATGGCTCACTGGCCCAGCCGCTCCGCGGCATGTGGGATCTTCCCGGACCGGGGCACGAACCCGTGTCCCCTGCATCGGCAGGCGGACCCTCAACCACTGCACCACCAGGGAAGCCCCTGTGGGGATGTTTTAAGTTTAGTCAGCTGGATGCCTCCACATGGGACTTCAAGCTTGACCTGGTGACACAAAGAACCTGAAACAGTTGGAGATTTTTAGCGTGGTAGCAGCATAACCAAGTGGTTTCCCATTCATACTGCTCCTGGGGCCTGACCTCGGCTGTGCTTTCAGCTGCCTGACCTCTTCACTCTTGCACACTTTCCATGGTTGGTGTTTCAGCTTTCTTGTCAGTTTTGTGAGGTCCCAGAAATCCGTCCAATAAATTTCTTTTTTTTTGCTTAAAAAAAAAAAAAATTTCTTTCCTAGCACTACCAGTCTTACATGTATATTATGTGTATGTTTAAAAGGTAAATGTTACTTATGATAGTTTTTGTTATAAATATATATATATATTTTCTCATAATAACTGAGTTCTGAAACTTATACAAAGTTATGTTTAAATATAGACTAATCTAAATTACATCTACATTTTTATTAATTTTAATTCTTTAGAAACTATTTCTATTTAAAGAAATAGAATTTCAGTAGTGAAAGCAAACTTTATTTCCTGAATTTGAACATGCATGAAAGTTACAACAACCTCAGAAGTGACTTTTATGTTATATTAAATTGAATAATATAATTGGGAGAAAGCCACAAGTAATTCCTAAACACCTGAAATAAGAGTGTGTGAGACATAGGCATGATTTGTGTTTATTGAATGAATAAAGAGTTTGCTTTTTATAAAAGCATCCACCTTAGAGCAGTCTTTAAGAAAAAGAATTAGGGCTTCCCTGGTGGTGCAGTGGTTGAGAGTCCTCCTGCCGATGCAGGGGACACAGGTTAGTGCCCTGGTCCGGGAAGATCCCACATGCCATGGAGCAGCTGGACCCGTGAGCCATGGCCGCTGAGCCTGTGCGTCCGGAGCCTGTGCTCCGCAACGGGAGAGGCCACAACAGTGAGAGGCCCGCGTACCGCAAAAAAAAAAAAAAAAAGAAAAAGAATCAAATGCACAAAATATGCAGTTGTATAGAATCCCTTAACAGAGAGAATAAAGTGTGCACTTAGAGGAAATAAAATCTAAACCCAGTTTCTCTTGGGACTTCTATTTTCTGTGATCAGTCATACTTTTAATGCATTTTAACTGTGCTAAAGGAATCAGGAAACCATTTAAGTGATTAGTGCTCTTTGTCTACTCAAAAGGAGGATGCTCATGCTTTGAGAACATACTTTCATATTCAGTGTCAGTGTTATTTTTTCAATTTGAATAAAAAATGTTCCTTCTTGTTTCTGTTGCACGTAAAATCGAAACACTTTTGAAAGAGACAAACAAAAAGTAAATATTATTTAACAGTGTGTTGTGTAGTTCTGTATATAAAATCACCCATTATGGTGGATGAGTGGATAAATCTCAAAGGATGCGTGAAAGTGGTGGCACCACCTTGTTTGTGCCAGGTGACCCAGGACATTGTCTTCCAGCTCTAAGCTGTGGGAATGAAAGATGGAGAAGTAGAAAATGCCTTATGAGCTCAAATAATGGCACATTTCTGTATTAGTCAGTGTGACATTTATTCTACCAAAGCAAACAACCCTCCAACTTCAGAGTTTCAGCAAAACAGTGGTTTATTTCTCACTTGTGTTGTGTCTTCTCTGGGTTGGCGGAAATCTTCCCTTCGCACGGTTACTCAGAGACCCACCTCAACTCAGGGCTTAACAAGGGAGTGCATGGAGATCGCGTACCTGCCCTTCTGTGCTTGCGGAAGGAGGTGGCACATGCCCCCATCTACATGCAAGGGGGCAGGGAAGTGTGCTCTTCAATGTGCCTGGAAGGAGAAGAGAACAGGGCTTTGATGAGACATGGGAGAAGCTTCCAGTGACTTGGGCGTTCTTACTGTTTCAAGTGGGAAGTAACAAGTGTGTTTCCCTCCATGACTTTTTTTTTTCATTGAATGGAGGATTCTTTAAATTCTGTGGTGCTTTACAATTTTCAAAAGTTTCAGACAAATGATTTTATATAATTCTATAATAACCCTTTTTTCCCTCTACCCCTTTCTTACCCCTCCCTTCTTCCCTCTTCCCACTGGTAACCACTAGTTTGTCCTCTACACCTGTGAGTCTACTTTTTTCCTGTTCTCTAGTGTGTTGGTTTTTTTTTTTTTTTTTTTAGATTCCAGCTATAAGTGATATTTTACAGTATTTGTCCTTCTCTGTTTGACTTTTTTTTTTTTTTTTGCGGTACGCGGGCCTCTCACTGTTGTGGCCTCTCTCGTTGCAGAGCACAGGCTCCAGACACGCAGGCTCAGCGGCCATGGCTCACGGGCCCAGCCGCTCCGTGGCATGTGGGATCTTCCCGGACCAGGGCACGAACCCGCATCCCCTGCATCAGCAGGCAGACTCTCAACCACTGAGCCACCAAGGAAGCCCTGTCTGACTTATTTCATTTAGCACGATGCCCTCTAAGTCCATCCATGTTGCTGCAAATGGCAAAATTTCCTTCTTTTGTATTGCTGAGTAGTATTCCATTATATATCGTATCTTCTTTATCCATTCATCTGCTGATGGACACCTCAGTTGCTTCCATAGCTTGGCAATTGTAAACAATGCTGCTATGAACATTGGAGTGCACTATCTTTTCAAAATAGTGGGGTGTTTTTTGGATATATACCCAGGAGTGGAATTATTGGCTCATATGTAGTTCTGTTTCTAGTTTTTTGAGAAACCTCCATACTGTTTTCCACAGTGACTGCAGCAATTTACATTCCCACCAACAGTGTACAAGGATTCCCTTTTTTCCACATCCTTGCCAACATCTATTATTAGTGTTCTTTTTGATGATAGCCACTCTGACAGGTGTGAGGTGATATCTCATTGCAGTTTTGATTTGCATTTCCCTGATGACTAGCAATATTGAGCATCTTTTCACGTGCCTCGTGGCCATCTGCATTTCCTCTTTGAAAAAAATGTCTATTCAGTTCTTTTGCCCATTTTTTAATTGGGTTGTTTATTTTTTTGATATCAAGTTGTATGAGCTATTTGTATATTTTGGAATTAAGCCCTTTTTGGTCATATCATTTGCAAATACCTTCTCCCATTCAGTAGGTTGTGTTGTCATTTTGTCGATGGTTTCCTTTCTTGTGGAAAAGCTTTTAAGTTTAATGAGGTCCCATTAGTTTATTTTTACTTTTGTATCCTTTGCTTTAGGATATGGATCCAATAAAAAAAATATTGCTGAGATTTATGTCAAAGAGTGTTCTGCCCACGTTTTCCTCTATGAGTTTTATAGTATCTGGTCTTACTCCAGTTTGAGTTTATCTTTGTATATGATGATAGAGAATGTTCTAATTTCATTCTTTTACATGTAGCTGTCCAGTTTTTCCAGCACCACTTATTGAAGAGACTGTCTTCTCTCCATTGTATAGTCTTGCCTCCTTTGTCATAGATTAATTGACCAAAAGTGTGTGGGTTTATTTCTGGACTCTTTATTCTATTCCATTGATCTATATGTGTGTTTTTTGTGCCAGTACCATACTCTTTTGATTACTAGAGCTTTGTAGTATAGTCTGAAGACAGGGAACCTGATTATTCCAGCTCTGTTCTATGACTTTTGGAGTTGGACAGATTAGTTTAAATCCCTGCTGAGTTCCTTATGATGTGTGTGGTCAAGTTATTTAACATCAATAAGCCAGTTATTCCCCATCCACCAAAAGATGTTAATGATTGTTGTGAATTAGCAGAGCCTTGGTGTACAATAAGTACTCAGCAAAGGACTGAACTGGTAAAAGGAATGTAGTAGCATAGAGATAGTAGTAAATCTTGAAGGATATAGCATGAGAATATTTTTACTGTATCAGAAGAATACTGTATTGGCTTCCTTGGGCTGTCATAACAAATTACTACAACTGAGTGGCTTAAAATAAAAGACATTTATTATCTCACAGTTTGGGGGTCCAGAAGTTCAAAATCAAGTTCTGTCGACAGGGCTATGTTCCCTAGGAAGGCTAAAGGGGAGGAGTTTTTCTTAACTCTTCCAGGTTCTGCTGGCTCCAGACATTCCTTGGCTTAAAGATGCATAACTTCAGTCTCTTCCTCTGCCTCTGACCTTCTCCTCTACATCTTTCTCCTTTAAGGATCTTTTTTAAGGACACTTGTCATTGGATTTAGGATGATCTTATCTGAAGATCTTTAACTTAATTACACCTGTGAAAACCCTTTTCCAATAAGTAACCATTCACAATTTCTAGGGATTTGGTGTGGACATATCTTTTGCGGGGGAAGGGCACCATTCAACTCACTACAATTATGAAAGCATTTTCCACCCCTATATTAAATGCCACTTACTAAGTGAACATGCTTTGTAATTTTTAAAATATTAATTATAGGATTACATTTCTGTTTTAAGTGTTAAACTTTGCAGTTAGACCTTACTACTTTATCATGCTATATATTTTTGAAGCAAGAAGTTGCATTGGACTGAATTTGTAATGTTATCGTTTCATGTATCAATTGTCTATAGCGCTCATCGTTGCAAAACCATTTTCCACTTTTCTAAAATGGATTGGCTGAGAAGAAAGATAGCCTAAAAAAGTCATATGTCTCTTAAGGGACTACTCTTATATTCATGTATATCAATCATGGCTATTCTGAATGCTGATTTATACCAGAATTTCCTTTTCCCCCAGCAAATGTATTCAGAAGCCATCTCTAAGGTACAGATTAAAGCTCTAAAACCTGCTTGCTGTTGTGAAACTGATGAGCTATTCATAGAAGCTGCTTGATCAGAGTAAAAGATCTAGTGAAGTAAGGGTAGAAAGTCATTCTCAAAATGATACCTGTGTGTAATTGGCCTCTGGATTTCTCACAAATTATTGACATATTAAAAAAGGGTATGTTGGAACTATTTGCATATATAATGAAAGAGCTGTTCATATTTAGAAATTTTAAATTTATTTATGTATTTTAATAAATCATTCAGAATAAATTTATGTGCCTACATCATTACAATCTGCACAGTATCTTTGGCATATCATTTAGATGAGCAACCCTTTCTACCTGGGTCATTTTATAAGATGTACTTATAAAGTGAGAATTTGGGAACTGTATATTCAATTGGTGTAAAGTGTTAAAACTTTTATATTACTTACTTTAAAATATAATAAACAGCTGAAAGGAACTCCTTATATGATATGTCTAGAAGAAGGTATAGATTTATTTTATCTCTTTATAATGAAAATGGAGAAAGTTATTTCTTTGTTAGAATACCTTACAAAGTCTACATGAAACTATTCAAATTTGTATTTTAAAATGACTAAAGTTAAATAGAACTGTATGTATGTAGAAATTATTGTAAGGAATAAGTATGATATGTTGGGATTTGTAAAAAATGAGCTGTTCTTCTGAAAATTACTGAACGACATCCATTTATAACATGCTAATACCTGTGATTCAAAAGAGGTATCCATCAAACATGTTAAAGCTAAGATCGTGTTAAAATGGGATCCCTTTTCTCAGTCAGAAATTAAAGGGAGTTCCATGGAGCCACCATTACTACCCTCATGTGCCTTTGTGTCTTATAGTCTAGAGTTCTTTTGTTTCTAACCGATTCATTATACCTATGTATTCTCTCTTTTATAGTTCAGCAGAAGAGCAGTTTCACTGGCAATCACAAGGTAAAGTACAGCTTCTTTTTTTTATTGAAGTATAGTTGATTTACAGTTTTGTGTTAGTTCCTGGTGTACAGGAAAGTGATTCATATATATATATATATATATATATATATATATATATATATTCTTTTTCATATTCCTTTCCATTATGGTTTATTACAAGATATTCGATATATTTCCCTGTGCTATACAGTAGGTCCTTGTTGTTTATCTGTTTTACATAAAGTAGTTTGTATCTGCTAATCCCAAACTCCTAATTTATCCATCCCCTACCCCATTTCCCCTTTGGTAACCATAATTTTGTTTTCTATGTCTGTGAGTCTGTTTTCTAATTTGCAAATAAATTCATTTGTATCATATTTTAGGTTTCACACACAAGTGATATCATATGGTATTTGCCTTCCTCTCTTTGACTTACTTCACTTAGTATGATCATCTCTAGGTCCATCCATGTTGCTGCAAATGGCATTATTTCACTCTTTTTTTATGGCTGAGTAATATTCCATTGTATATATATATATGCACCACATCTTCTTTATCCATTCTTCTGTTGATGGACATTTAGATTGAAAGTACAGCTTCTTGATGAGCATTTATACTTAACTGCTGCATATATCTCTGTTGATTAATTTTCTTGTGAACTTTAGGAAGAGACTTATGAAAATGAATATGACAACACATGACACTAAAATTAGATGAAGCTGTTCTGATAGCTCAAGATTTCGTGGGAGTTAAGTTCTCCCAATTCCCTAGGAACTTTGTGTTCTTCATGGATACATGGACTTGGCTGGCCTTGGTTTTTAATGGTGGTTGACCAAGGGTTGCAATGTGATATCTAATGAGCATTTCAAAAAGATAATATCTTTGGTTAGGATATTTTTGATTATTAAATGATAGTCTTAAGCTTTAATATTGACATTACCATGTATTTGTTCATGTCTTTAAAATATTATATTTCAGATGGTCAAAAAGATATCGAAGATGAGCTCACAACAGGTCTTGAATTGGTGGACTCCTGTATTAGATCACTGCAGGAATCAGGAATACTTGACCCACAAGACTATTCAACAAGTGAAAGTAAGTCAAATGACAGTTAAGCTTGAAAACAATTAAAATATAAGAGCATTATGTCATTAATATTATAATATTATTATAATTTATATCATGAGTCATATCTAATAGGACTTCAAGATGTGTTTATACTTGTTTTATCCATTTCACTCCTCTCTCACCTACTTCCTTCCAACATCACCCCATACTAATTCACATTTGATTAGAAACTCTCTTAAGTCAGTAATTATCATCTAGATTTCTCACCAATTATTGAAATATTGGTGATCCTCACCAATTCTCTTGATATCCTTTTTGGCATCTAGAGTAGCACATTGTACAAACTCATCATTTAGTTGTTTAATCAACACAGTGTCTGCTTTAAAGTTAACTATCAATGCTTTACTCATACAGATTATTGTTGGTAGAGATCTTAAACGGTAGAGCAATTATATAACAAAATAGAAAAAAAATGATGTAACATATGCAGTACTATTTAGCACCATGCTATAGTACTATGCAATAACTCCTTCTATTTCTATGCTTAGCTATCTTGCATAGCTATATTAATCTCAATAGAATATTTAAAGATTTCTTTCTTTTACTTAGTTATGTGTTTTTCAACCAGAGTAGCTGAGGCTTTGAAATTAAAGTTCTATGAATTGAAATGAGCCTCATTTTAATAAATTATAAAATTCTCTTGACCTATTTTAATAAAATCCCACAAAAAGCTAAAAATTAAATCATTAAAATGTACCTTACCCTGATAATTTCTACATGAGAAATCAGTGGAGCATTTTATTCCTTAATTAAAAAAAATAAAATTTCCTTGAATACCCATCAAGGTTTGCTATATAAAAGAAAGATATAAGAGTAAGATAGCATAGTGATCTCAAAACCATTTAATTTATATATTAGTTCATTTCTCTATGATCTTTATAATACCACGACTCTTAGGGTAACATCATCATGAATATCCAGATTTATTTTAACCATATGCATCCCCTTAATAAAACTCCTAAAGTAAGATGCATGATTTGTATTATACTTGTTCTCTGTGTTTTATATTTTAAAATGTAAGATTGCTACCTCGTTTTTCTCAAAGTCTATAAATATATTTCTTTTGTAGGGGTAGTTGTAGTTAGAACTATATTTAATTAATATTTGAGGCACATGTACTCATTTTATTATAGAGTAAGGAAAGCAGAGATAAAATAATGTGTCTCAGGAGGATGATATTGGCTATCTTATTTTTTACAGAATAATAGAGAAATATATTTTATTATGATTTTAGGAGGGAGATAACCTTTTATTCATAGAAAGTACAGAAAAAAGAAGGAAGAAAAGAGTAAATTAAGAAGCAAATTAAAATAGAAGTGATAAATCAAGTATATCAATCTAACACTATATGTAAGCACTAAATTCTCTGAAAAGAATGAAAATTCAAATTTGCAGTAAATAAAAATAAAATAGTGATGTTATGTTTAATATACACACTTATATTAATGAAATAAATATTGAAATTAAAGGAATAGACAAAGTAGTGACAGCAAATACAATGAACACAAGGAGTGGGATTGGGAAGAATAATGTGAGGTGACGTGGACTTTAATGCAGAAGCACTAAGCAGGGTCAAAAAGGAATTATCCAGTAAAAATATCTTAACTTATAATTATGTGGTAAAATCTGGTGAATATGTATGTGCCAAACAAAATAGCACCTGAATATTAAAAATTATTAAAAATGTAAGAAGGTGATGAAAAATATTGTGAACACTTTTTCTTTTAGTATTCAGAATCAGACTGAATCCTAAAAGGAAAAGCCACAGAAAGTTGGAATAAATAATTAACAAATCAGTGCATTAAATAAATTAAAAACATTTTTTGAACAATAATAAACACTTGTTATATATGTCCAAGGAAAATTTATAAAAATTGATCAGCTGATGGACTGTAAAGACAATCCTAAAAATTAAAAAGCGTAGGAAGGCCACGTTCTTTGATGATAATTCAGTAAAATTAAAAGTAAATAATAAAATGCTAAGCAAACATATAATCACATTAAAATTAAGAGACATACTTTTGGCTACTGTGAATCAAAACGGAAGCAAAAAGAAAATTACATGCTATTTACAAAGCAAATAGAATAGCAACATTTTATAATGAAAACATAAGTGTATGGTAAAAAACTGCACTCAGAGGAAATCAGAATTTTATTATTAAAAATAAAAGACAAAGTAAAGAGATGTGTATTCATTACTGGGACACCTTAAAAAGAGTTAAATAAACCAAAAGAAGCTAGGAAGATGGAAATACTAGAAGCAATTCAGAGATAAAGTAATATAAAAAAGAGTAGAAGAAATAAATAAATGAATACTAAAAGAGATAAATAAATAAAATAATAGAAAGGATAAGTATATGAACTTAAAAAAAAAAACTTTAAGTCAATTAATAATCCTGAATTTCTGAATTGAGACACTCTGCTACACCCAGGAGAAGTAGAAAGAACTTTTAGTGTTCACTTTTGTATTTCTGCAGAATGTTTTCAAACACTGTCTACAAAAGATGTATCTTTATTATGGGAAATTTAAATACTCCAGTAAGATTTTTTTGAAATGTATTTGCTAACTGCTGAATTAGTTGGTTTTCAGAAATATTACTTAGTTTATGTTATTAGGTAGTGAATTATCTTTTTGAAGACTCCTAGTATTTTAGTTAATTATTCTTTTTGGAAGGCCCTGCTTCCTTGTTTGAAGATAGGAAAAAAAACAAAGCAAAATTAAAAAATGAACAAACAGACAAAAAACACAGGTGATGAAAATGCCACTTGAAAATTTTATACCAAAAGATCTGAACCACAGTGAAATGTGAAATATTTATGTTCTTATGAAATGTTTGTTCTTAACATTTTCAGAGTCGGTTTGAGACTGAACGAATTGAATAAAGTTTAGGAAGTTAATTTAAAAATATTGAGTAGACAGCTATCATTGGGGGGATCAATTATTGCTAATTTTAAGTACTGAGACTATCATAAATTAAAAATCCTGGGCTTGCCTGGTGGCGCAGTGGTTGAGAGTCCGCCTTCCGATGCAGGGGACACGGGTTCGTGCCCCGGTCTGGGAAGATCCCACATGCCGCGGAGCGGCTAGGCCCGTGAGCCATGGTCGCTGAGCCTGCGCGTCCGGAGCCTGTGCTCCACAACGGGAGAGGCCACAACAGTGAGAGGCCTGCGTACCGTACCACACACACACACACACACACACACAAAAAAAAAAAAAAAAAAAATCCTAATTGCTGTTTGTATTTGCATCAGGGTCCAGATGGGAAATAGAGTCTACTCAAAAAAAGTTTAACTGAAGAGAATTTAATTAGGGGACGATTTACAAAGAACTGAGCAAGATTCAGGGAGCAATCAATGCCTGCAGAAGTACTCAGGGGGTAGCAACCGATGGAAACCCTTGCTACCCTTAGTCCCGAAGGAAAAATCGAGGAACTAGTGCCAGCAGAGTCAAGAGGCAAGGCTGGCGGGAGCAGAGAAATAAATATCCTGGCCTCTCTCTCCTCTAACCTCTGATGCCCTTCTCGTGCCTCTCGCTGGCCAAGTCCAATCATAAACCAAGTGCCAAGTGACCCTTGTGATACAATTTCTGTGGGGAGAAGGACGGAGAATGAATATGTGGAACAAAGAGAATAATCAGCACAACCTTCTACTCAATACTAGAACAATATACGTGTTTATATTTATATAAACATAACTCATATAATATGTAATGGCTCTTTGACACGTTTCATATAATTAGCACAAGCCTATGAGATTCTGCTCGTCCCTTGTTTGTGTGATGATTCAATCAATGGACTCATTAGCTAGAACAGACATGAAATAGCTGATGCTAAATTGGACCTGGCACGCTGCCCTTGAGAGCCAGTGTCTTAGTCCTAACCGGAAAGACTCAAACAACACGAAATACAGTCTAAAACCAGCTTGCAACATTACTACAATGGCAACCAGTCTCAGCCCCTAAGCACATAGTACGGAATTTGTTGTTTAAAAGCTTTTGTTATCTTTCTTTCCAAGATCTGATTAAAGTAAAATTTGAATCTTAGTAAACCCATCTTCTTGACCCTAAGGCAAGCATTAACTGCTCTAGTATACAGACTGTAGCGTCCTACAGTTATCAGTGTTTTCCAACACTTCCCATTTTTACAAACTGTCATCGTAAACAGTATGTAAATCATGTGTACAGCCTCTGCCACCCACCACTATTTTGTGACTGCCGGCTGTGTAATTTCAGTTCTAATAAATACGTGTCATGGAGTCACCAGAATTGCTGCTGCTTTACTGGGAGAAAAAAAAAGATATTGACAGAAGCTCAGGGCCATTAGCTTCTCATATAATATACAGCTTGACCTAAACTGCCATGGACCAAGTACCATATTTAATCCATGCATCCTTGGAGATACAAACTCAGAAATAAGGGTCATTATATCTCAGCCAAAAGTTAATGAAAGTATTTGTCAGTCGAAATCAGAAAGAGAATGGACAACTTGGGGGAAAAGGGCCTATATGTTTATAGAGATTGTTAATTTGTTTAATTATTATATTTTGAAATAGCAAGTATTTTTCTATAGCAGCTGGACAAATTGAAATTCCACCATATCCTAGAAAATCCCAGCATTCAGTAGGAAGGAAATCTTAGGAACTTAAGATATTCTGAGTATTATGGCAAAGAAAGCAGTGTTATCTTATTGAGTTCTCAAATCAGAATATATTCAAGAAATCAAGAATCAATCATGTAAGTTACCATTCTTAGCAGGTAAAATCCAAATAGAATAATCATATGTAGTTTGACAGAAGGGAATATATTACTTACTCTTGATTTACAGTCTGTCATTTTCATTTAATTACTGTGAATATACTTAATTCTATGTGGTGAGAAAATTGTTGAGAGATCAGGTTATTAAAATGCTATAAAATGTTATCCCATATATTCTTATGTAATAATAACAAAGGTAAGAGACATCCTTGTGAAGTGAATATTTTCATAACTCCTGGCAAGCATGGCAACAAAGGATTCAGAAGTGGTTTAAGAGTATAAGATTTTTATAGTAATTAGAATAATCAAAATAATAAATATATACATAATGTGGCTCACAATATTGATAACCTGTTATGGTGGAAACCAGGTCCTCAGTTAGACCCGATGGGGTGGAGAGCCTCTGGGTAGGGGTTCAAGGTAGCCCATCCTGCCCTTGGAACCATAAGACCTGGATTCAAGTCCTACTGTTCCCCTCACTCCACCAGTGGTTGACGACTGTCACCTGGGCTCTGGAGACCCCAAGTCCTTTCCTGGACATGCATGTATTCAAGTTAGTTGAGTACATCCTTGAATTGTTCATTTCTTGTGAAATTACTTCATCATATGCCCTTTGGTCCAAATTTTTGAAATACAAACACGAGAGTCTCCTCTGCAGAAGTTTGTCATGGTTCAAGCCTGAAGTCGTCTGATGCTACATGTGTCCTTTTGTTTCCTTTCCAAATTCTCTCACACCCACCTCCTCCACTACCTTTGGCGTTATAGAGCCAATGGGAAGTTAGCACTGGAAGGTGCGAGCAAAAGGTGAAGGAAATCACTCAGGTAGCCCACAGGCTGTAGTGATATCCTCCAGGGAGCTATCATTATCTTTCCCTCCAGATTTTCTCTCCACCTGTTTTTCAGCTAATGTTCACTTCTTTCTCTTAAATTTCCTTCTTTCACATAGACATGTAAGAAGCATGCTATACCTTCTCCAAAGAGGTCACCAGCTCAGAGGCAGACCTCGGAATTGAGACCTTGTCTTGTTCTTGTGGCTTCAGCTTCCACCACTGATGTGCAAAGACGTAAAATACCAAGTGCTCCTTATACATTCCCTAAGCAAGAGAAAACAATGCAAATTTCTCACTAAAAACATCATTCTCATCTGTGTAATCCAGGTCTCCTGGAATCAAGCACAGAGTTTAGAGCCTGGGGAAATTTTTATTTTTATTTTTTTTTGCGATACGCGGGCCTCTCACTGCTGTGGCCTCTCCCGTTGCGGAGCACAGGCTCCGGACGCGCAGGCTCAGCGGCCATGGCTCACGGGTCCAGCCGCTCTGCGGCACGTGGGATCTTCCCGGACCGGGGCACGAACCCGTGTCCCCTGCATCGGCAGGCGGACTCTCAACCGCTGCGCCACCAGGGAAGCCCATGGGGAAATTTTTAATGAAAATATAATTGGGTTTTGAAATTGTCAAGGCACTCTAGGTGCACAACACACAAACATGAGGGTCAGATGAAAGCTGGTGGAAGTGAGGAAAAGTAAAGAGGCAGAAAGCTCTGGTGAGAAAGTCAGATTAAGCAGACTTTTCCCCGGGGCATAGTGGAGGGAGGGGTCTCCTGGTAATACCTTATGGAGATGTCATATAGGATTCCCCCAGAAGTTAAAACATTAAGACTGCCACTGGTCAAACACTAAGTCACTTCAACAGCAATTGATAAAATCAAATCTTAACATACTGGCTTTTTATTGTATCACTATAGGCACAGGTAAGTGTTACATTCTTGTTTTAAACTTCTGTATTAAGCACTTATTAACTGTAGCACAGAGAGTCTCTGCCCTTGTGGCATTTACATTCTAGGCAAAAAAGGCTGAAATCAAGCACTCTAAATACTGTAAAGTCAGGTAGGTAGTTGCCTCCAGCAATGACAAAGCCAGTGGGGAGTAGAGTAGGACAGTGTTTCCCAGAGTGCACTTGGGATTCCTGGGGGTCCTTGAGAACTTTTCAAGGGGGGCTGCAAAGGCACCCATTTTCACAGTAATCCCATGATGCTCGTTGCCTTTCCATGCTCATTTTCACACAATGAGAGCGAGAGTGAGAATGAGAGTCACAGAGAGAACAGACTTGTGGTTACCAAGGGCGGGGCGCGGTGGGAGAGGGATGGAGTGGGAGTTTGGGGTTAGCAGATGCAAACTATTATATATAGGATGGATAAACAACAGGGTCCTACTGTAGAGCACAGGGAACTGTATTCATTATCCTGTGATAAACCATAATGGAAAAGAATATGAAAAAGAATGTATATATATGTATAAATGAATCACTTTGCTGTACAGCAGAAATTAACACAACATTGTACATCCACTATACTTCAATAAAATAAACAACAACAAAAAAAGAATGAGAGTCACACATGATGAGTGTTCAGTGAAGCTTCCCGGATGCTACGTGGCACTTGATAGCATCATCGCTCTGACGGCTCATGGAAAGTGTGTGATGCAGCCTTCTCTTTTAAACACTTCCCAGCTTTAGTATCATAAATAGTATTCTATGTCACTCATATGGTAAATAAAAGCTCTTTGGGGCATGTGGGGTCTTAGTTCTCCGACCAGGGATTGAACCTGTACCCCCTGCAGTGGAAGCGTCATCTTAACCACTGGACCGCCCACAAAGTCCCAAAACTACTCTAGTTTTGAGAGAATGATCAAAGGGCCAGGAAGTCATCCTTTGTGAGAATATACTTGATCAGGGACCTGAATAAATGTGTGAGCAAACCATGCAGGCATCTAGGGAAAAGTCTGTGATTTGCAGCAAATCAAAAACTGGTTCTTTAAGCTAATGTAATTCCATAAATACATTGTAATGTTTTCAGAATTTGGCTTTTAAATTTTGTTTTCTCCTAAACTGATTTGTATTAGTTTTCTATTTCTTTTCACAGTTATTGATAGTGAGAAATATAAATCTATTATCTTTAGACTGTTAATTTATAAAGAAATATAGGTAATGCTTTTCCTCATTTTGTGCTACATTAATTTTTTTAAATGGTAAATAATCCAAAGACAAAACTGTTCAAGGAAATAGTTGGGGACTAGAGCAAGCTATAAAAATACCATTCTATGGGGCTTCCCTGGTGGCGTGGTGGTTGGGAGTCTGCCTGCTGATGCAGGGGACGCGGGTTCGTGACCCGGTCCGGGAGGATCCCACATGCCGCGGAGCAGCTGGGCCCGTGAGCCATGGCCCCTGGGCCTGCGCGTCCGGGGCCTGTGCTCTGCAGCAGGGGAGGCCGCAGCGGTTAGAGGCCCGCATAACGCAAAATAAATAAATACCATTCTATGATTATAACATTATGTAAGAATCCCATGCCCAGTAAAATTCTTGAGCTGTACATTTTAAACCAAAGTTTTATATTTGAAGTTTATTTTTTGTGATAAATGTCATTTTGCTCATTCCCCTCCATTGTATACAGATGTAAAGAAACAGTTATTGTATTTAGTGTGAAAGCTTTACCCATCTTTGGTTATTTCACATACAGTAGTCAAACTTGAAAGAGCGGACTAGCTCGGCCAGTAGCATTGATTGAATCTAAATCAGTTTAAAATGAGTACTAAATGAGTACTTCTGTATTCTTGGGACCATTACAGTTCTCACTTTTAGTAAAGCATTATACATTGAAAGGAGCTGACCAGATGAAACTGATATTCTGAAGAAAGAGACTTAGAAATCAAGTTTAGGAACACGTCTGCCTATAGAACAACCACATCAGCCCTGAGCTTTCTTACATAAGTGGGCCGCTCGAGCTTTTGCCCCCAGTTAATTTTAGGGATGGTAGATTTTAGGTTAGTGAAACTCCTTCCTGTGATCTTTTCAAGTTACTATTGAAGACCAGGAGAAAACAACTAGTTTTTCACTACTAACTACCTCTTATTCCAAGGGGGTTTGTAAATTGGCAAGTTCATCCAAAGCCCATAAAGAAGAAACTGCGGCTATGAGTGAAGCTGATTAATAGTGCAATTTAAGCAAAAGTCAGTACTTGTACGGTGTAGAGTTAACTTGCAGTTAGATATGACTAAAGTGCTTTAAGCTTGATTTAAATCAGTTCAATCACCTTACAAATAATTGACAATTTTTCTCATTGATTTTGGAATTTATAATAGCCCTTTTGTGTGTGTATATATATACACACACATATATATACATAATTTCCACTAGCTATTTCCTTTCTTCTTACTCAACATTTTCCACTAAAAGATTTCCCCTTTTTTTTATGTGTTGCTGCTCTAAGATTTTATTCTCATTTAAAATAAAATCATACTTAACCTTCAAATTATTCTTAGCCTTCCACAAAGATTGGATAACAAGAGGGTGGAAATGAATGCAGATTCTCTGACGGTTATCGATGTGTGTGAATCTTATTGGCTTTATTTTTCATGGTCTACGTAAAGATGAGATTTTATATTATTTTGAAAGAGTCAGTTTAACCTAAGAGTAAGTAAAGAATGTTTCTAAACTTCCTGACAAACGGAAATCTAAACAAAGCTGCCTTTGTCAGTTATTCAGTCCTGAATTTGTCTGTCTCAACTTGTGTGTTTATAATTCCTGATTATCCTGAATTAACAACCTAACAAAACATTCATTGAGCGCCTATGCGAGACATTGCCTAGATCTCATAGCTCTTTATTTCAGTGCATTCTTGTCAATAACTCTTTTGATGGTAAAATAATCCCTCGGAATTAAATTGATATCTTAGTTACCACTTAGAGACCTTGTCTTGTTCTTGTGGCTTCAGCTTCCACCACTGATGACTTGGAAAATTACATCTCTGTCCTAAAATTTCACTAACATATAACCAAACTTTGATCTTGGAAATTTTTTAAGATCTAGAAAGAGAGTCAGGTCTGTTAGAGCCAGTATTAAAACCAAGCCCAGACTCCCTTTCTAACTATGTGAACTCCCACCATCTCCAACAACTCCGTAATTTTAAGATTAAGCCTGTCCTTCCCCAAAAAACGGGGTCTCCAACATATGTCTCTTGCTAATCCTTCCCTTGGAATGACATGTGAGGGGAGTTTTTTGCTTTTTTCACACTCCTTTAGTGAATATTTGCTGAGTTCTGGGACAGATGTTCAACTGAAGCAGACCAGAATTAGCAACTGCCAATAAATCACCTTAAAACTTGTAGAAACAGAAGGTGTGCACCTGACACTAAGAGTTCTGTCTTGTCTGCTCGGCTTTCTAAAAGGACTTACTCTGCACTGTGGGAATCTCCCCAGCGCCCAGTGCAGTGTCAGCGAGATCCTGCTAGAGATCAGCTGAACAGTGGCCAGTCATTTCAGCTGTCCTTCCCTTCCTGTCTACTTAGTCCCCAAATACCGATGAGCTTTTTAAAAAGGATGCCTCTTAAATGTGCACTTTCTCTTCCTTCCTACCATGGCCACTACCGCAGTTCATGTTTCCTCCATTATTACCGGTTTCCTTTCTCTGCACTCCAGGAAATTCCTGGCCTCTAGTGTCTCCAAGTATCCAATCCCAGAGTCCTGCTGCTTTCACATGAATGTTCAGACTCCCTGTTTTTATCCTGTTACTCTACTTCTGTATAATACTGTACATATCTCTGTTGAAATTTCTCAGAGTCTGGTCTATGCAGAGTGTTAAGGTAGCATGATGGGGGTAGGGTTAATTTCCTCGGGGCAATCAGGCATCAGGGCAGGCTGCATGGAGGAGGTAACATTTAAACAGCACTTGAAGTTTGAGAATGTTTTGAGGTTGATAAAGATGGGAATTTCAGGCTAAGAGAGAACTTTCTCTTCCCCATCTCTTGGCTCTGACACTAGGTTTTATTTGGTTTGGTTTTAATTTCAAGCCATTTTAATGATCTATGCCTTGTATGTCTCCTTTGCAGAATGAAAGCTCACAGGCTGTTGAAAGAAAACACTGATATATGGGACAGTACTATAATAAGGGTTTCAGGACAAATTCCAATCAGCGTTTTATTCCCAGATCATGTGGCTCAGTAATTAGATAATTAGATAATAATACTAATAACCGACATTTGTGTAGCAGTTTATATTTTTCCAAGCACTTTCACATCCATTATCTCATTAGGTACTCAAATTTGTAGATATTAAAATTTTAGAGGACAAATAATGAAGCGTGGAAAGAACGCACACTCTGAAGCCAGAATGCCTTGCCTGCACCAGGCATCAGTGTGTGTGGTCTCAGTCACTGGGACCTTCAGCTCTGTCATCGTAAAGGGGGATAACGGCACGTTTATTGGGATCTTGTTAAGATTCCAGGGGTTAATAGATGTAAACTGCTCAGGACAGTTCCTGGAACTTAGCACTCAGGGAAGGTGAGCTGGTATTGATGTCCTCATCATCATTTTCATCATCATCATCATCTTCTTCTTCTTCATCCTTATCTTCTTCATCATCATCATCATCTTCTTATTCTTCATCCTCATCTTCTTCATCATCATCTTCTTATTCTTCATCCTCATCTTTTTTTTTTTTTTTTTCCGGTACACGGGCCTCTCACTGTTGTGGTCTCTCCCGTTGCGGAGCACAGGCTCTGGACGCACGGGCTCAGCGGCCATGGCTCACGGGCCCAGCCGCTCCACGGCATGTGGGATCCTCCTGGACCGGGGCACGAACCCGTGTCCCCTGTATCGGCAGGCGGACTCTCAACCACTGCGCCACCAGGGAAGCCCCATCCTCATCTTCTTCATCATCATCATCATCTTCTTCTTCATCCTCATCTTCATCATCATCTATGCTTTCATAAACGTGGAAATGGACTAGAGTCCACCAGGTCTGCTGAGTTCCAGTCCTGGATTTTTTTCCAACACACACCTGCTCCAACTGGCATGATTGTGACCCAAATAATGACTTGGGAATGCCACTTTGTACACCTCTGGCCTTTTCTTTGTTATTGCAAAGTATGTAATTTAATTAAGGTTTAGTTTTCTGGGACCAATATTTAGCTAAAGGAGACAAGAATAAGCAATTCTAAATGAAGTCTTTTTTAAATCCGTGTAAAGATAATGAGTGCACATAATCAGGAAAACTCTAAACTATCTAGTTAATTTAAGGAGAAACTGACTATATGTTTTAGTGTTTGTTAATACAACCTATAAGTGAGTCTGAAGTTTTATGCAAGAAATGAACACTTTAGCCTTTCCATCTGCTGAGGTTGACTTCTGCCCCACTCCTGGAGGACAGCAGACTTCCTCCAGCCAACACCTGGAATCTCTAAGGAGAGGTTTTTTGGGGAAGCAGTACCACAATCTGAGGCATGAAGATCTCTCCCGCAAATAAACTGATGAAAGAATTTTTCAACCTTCAAATGTTGATGTGTGTATATGACTTCAATATGCTTTGATGTTAACCAACCACAACTCCCAGAGCTGAAGGTGGGAGACAAGAATAGGGTCTCATCTTCATTTTACGGAGTGTACGACACTGGCCGACCGCTTAACCTTCCCACACTCCTGTTTATATTTCTCAGAATAATGACAAACATACAAGGGCATTTTTTTTCATGGGTTGCTAGGTGGTCTTTAGTCAATTCATATATTGATATTTGAAGACATATTAAGATATTGGTATAACACTAAGATGCTCTCCTAGGATCAATGGCGGGTCCCATGTCCCTCAACTCTGTAGTTCCTTCGGAATTTCTCCCCTCTGTCCATTTGGAACTAGTGTGTCTTTTTCTTTTTTTTGTCCGCACCATGCAGAGTATGGGATCTTAATTCCCCCACCAGGGATCAAACCAGTGCCACCTGCCTTTGAAGCATGGAGTCTTTAACCACTGGACCACCAGGGAAGTCCCTGAAATAGTGTGTCTTGAGCAGATCAGGGGCACATACTCTTTTGACTTTTATCGATTCATCAGTAAACAGTTTCCCCTCTCCTTCCTAGCCCCCAGGGCTGAGATATTTTGAATAGGACCCCTGGGCTTAACTTTGAGGACTGTCCCAAGATGGAGAAGGTCCAGAAAGGTCAAAGAAGTCACCTGTGACCTCTTAGGTCAATGTCCTGGAAGCATACATGCGAGAGGGTGGCTTCTGCTTTTGGTGACCTAATAGGACATGGTGATCGACTGTTACCCATAGTTGAAGTTTCCTCTGAAGCAACTAATTACACTAAAGGCAAAATTCCATTTCCCTAGCTGGAATTTTAAACCCAGTCTCTTCCTGTCCCCACTGAGCATCCCAAGAAATCCTCTTACATTGTCCCCATCCCCCAGTGGTGGATATACTTCATGTCCTCAGGAATACAGCCTAATTTTACCTCTAGTCCAAATAAGACTTGATGGAAAGTCCTAAGTTCTTGAGAAAATAAAAAAATCATCATTTAAAGCCCCAAACTAAAAATGTTTTTGAAATCTCTGGAAAATTGTATTTTCTACCCCAATGCACAGTAATGTTAATAAAGCTAATCAAGAGTTAGTTACATGTAAATTTTACTTTTATTATAAACTAATTAAGAATTGTCCTGTAATTTCAACCATTTTCATATTCTCGTATATCTGTCCTCTCTAAAATTGGAGTGAATAAATGCCATTCATCTGAAACCTAGTAAGCAATGGGAAAATCATTCTAAAATGCATGTGGTGTTTTGGCTGTTGTCCTGACTGTTTTGTCCTTGCCAGGTGCCATGTCAGGGTTGTAATATTATGATATATTGCTTACTGTCGCAATTACCTTTGTCAGAGTACATCTTGGTTCCGTGCTTGACATGTGTGAACCAAGTAATGAGACAGAGAATCGTGGTTTGTTTTCATGGAGTAGTGATCAAATACACGACCGATTCTATAAAAGATGCACAGATTTGATTATTTCATGATGCATATTTCAGGAGCACATAAATCATATTTTTGATTGAAATTGCTTTAAAATGGGACTGTCTATTTGTAGTGAGGTGGATGGACCTAGAGACTGTCATACAGAGTGAAGTAAGTCAGAAAGAGAAAAACAAATACCATATGCTAACACATATATATGGAATCTAAAAAAAAATGTTCTGAAAAACCTAGGGGCAGGATAGGAATAAAGACACAGACATAGAGAATGGAGTTGAAGACACGGGGAGGGGGAAGAGTAAGCTGGGATGAAGTGAGAGTGGCATGGACATATATACACTACCAAATGTAAAATAGATAGCTAGTGGGAAGCAGCCGCATGGCACAGGGAGATCAGCTCAGTGCTTTGTGTCCACCTAGAGGGGTGGGATAGGGAGGGTGGGAGGGAGAGGCAAGAGGGAGGGGATATGGGGATATATGTATATGTATAGCTGATTCACTTTGTTACAAATCAGAAACTAACACACCTTTGTAAAGCAATTATACTCCAATAAAGATGTTAAAAAAACAAAAAACAAAAACAGGACTCTCAAGTGCCACTGTTAGATCCTGCCTGGAGAGCATTTGTAGGTTTCTAGAGACTATTTTATGAATCTATTCAGAATTGACAACTTTGTTTGACTTGCTAGCTACATATGCAAGTTCATCAGAGCAAAGTCACATCATCTCTTTAAAAAAGCAAATAACCAGGACATGCAATGTTTTTGCTTTATAGATTGTTAAATTATTTATATGACAGTAAAGATTTTTTTCCATTTTATTGACATCTCCAAAAGTCTTTGCACTATTGTATCTGTTTCAACTTTCATTGCCCTGGAGATGCATTATCGTGGAGGAGGGGACATGGCCAGTGCAAGCCATTGTGTCAGGGTGGACTGTCCTGAAAGAAATAGCCAAAGAAGTCTCAGAGGGAAGCTGCCCATTGGTAGGTAGAATGCTGACCACTAACCTTAAAGGCCCCCTCTTATTCTGCCGTGACTCACTCCCCTCCATTGAGCAGTGACCTCCAGGAGGATAGGGACAAGGGGGAAAGCCCTTGGCTACAGTTCATCACTGTCGTCCCAGTACCTACCTCATTCTCCTCCATTTTGCAGTCAGTTCCCATCTGCCTCTGCCCCATCATTGGTCCTTCTTCCCTTCCAGAGGCTCTCCCACATCTCAGCCTGCCCATGGCCTGGGCATCAGAGACCACCCCTTGACTCCGTCTCCATGCCTGACAGCTTCAACAGCAGCAGTGGGGAAACTATGTTCTTGGCATCCAGAATGAAACTCTGAATGCACTCCCTGTAGATGCGTTATATTCTGGTGATTAGCCCTATTATACCATTAGTATGGATTAAATGATTTTTTGCAAGCTATCGCAAACTTCACCATCTGGTATGTACTATTTTCTTGGGACTCTGTTTTCTAAATTGCAAGAAAAAGGATTACAACTGTACTTTTGTTATGCCCTTCATGATGAAATTGGGACTGGATGCAAATGGTTTTATTTCCTTGCTTGACTTTTTTTCCAGAAACTGTATAGATTCCGAAATACCAAGTCTTACCTATTTTAGCTAATTGACTTGTTATCCAATATCTGATGATGAAAAACTATTTTTGCATTTTTTAGACGTTCCATCAGGGAATTAGAGGGAAGGGTAAGGTCTTGAAGGCAAAGATTATGTGAACCTATGCTTATTAAGAGAAGACATGTTATTTTCCCGCAAAAAAAATGGCCCATGTCATGTCAAATCTGAAGTCTCATTTGAAATAAAAAACCATGTTCTGTCCTTAGAAAGAAAGAAGTGAGGAACTTGAAGTTTGTTTATCCTTATTAGAAATTATACTATTGTCTAAAAAACAGCCAAAGAGGCAGGTTAAGGATGGGATAATGATTACACCATAATCCATGTGTATATAATTACCCTCCTTCAAAAAAGAAGTGACTTTGTATGATGGTTAAGATAACATGAGAAAACTTGTGATGTCACGTCCTCCCTCCCCCACCCAACTCACTCTACTTACCCCAGTCCCCTCTCAAACACACACAGTAAAAAATAGTAGTATACTTACACTCTTCTATACTTCTTTTCATTCCCAAAGTGAGTATGAAATTTGATTGAAGAAAATTTGCTTACAAAGGAAATGGGCAAACTGTGGCAAAGATCCCATCTAAAAAGAAAGTAAGAAAATAAACCACATTTTCTCATACAAAGTATGATTAAGTAATGAGGCCAGGAACTCCTTTCTCCATCACTTGTAGTACCAGCCATGTTAGCAGCACCGATTTAAACACTGTATCTCCTCTTTGTTCTCCTACTGTGCGTTGCTGTGATGGCAAAGATAACCAGCCATCAGAGATCATGTGAGATCAGGGTGAATCCTACATTGTATGGGAGCCATTAATATTTTACATACTGTCTACCCTTCAGGCATTAAGGTATTACATCACTATTTATACAATAGAATGTGTTACTGATTGGAAGGTTTTGAGTGTTTTAGCATCCTGATAATTAAGTAGGAGACATAATTATATTAATGCAATTAACACGTATCAAAAGGTAGACCTTTCAGTTATTTCAAATGTTTCCGATATTGTCTGGTATAAAAACAACTGCTTGATTAACTAATTTGTCTTGTTAGAAATGTCTTTTTGTAGGTCAGGATGAGATCATTTGAAAAAAAATCTACTCTTCGGAGAACTTTTAAACCACCAAAAGAAAAAAAAAATCCCACTTAAGACCTGGAGTCGAATTATATGGTCATTTTAGTTCTCAGAATTCAAAGCATAGATGGCTGGAATCATGTGCGTGTTATAATTCTAGGCTACTCTTCAATAAATAATACATGTCATTTCTGCTTCACTGAAGCTGTCACTTACTGCTCTAAATGACTTTCAATGCAGGGCCCAGCCTGCTCTCCCAGAGTGCACTCCAGCTCAATTCCAAACCTGAAGGGTCCTTCCAGTATCCAGCCAGCTACCATAGCAACCAGACCTTGGCCCTGGGTGAGGCAGCCCCGTCGCAGCTCCCTGCCCGCAGCGCACAAGCCCGAGGTGCAGGCCAGAGTTTCAGCCAGGTACGTGCGGGGATGGGGCCCTCTGCTGTGTTGGACTTTGGGCTCCAAGGAGCCAGGCAGGAAGCAGGGTTGTCAAATGGCTGTGGTGTCCCCTCCTGCCTTTTCTACGAGTGCTCTACAACTTTGGAGAGATGCCCTCTGTGCTGTGAGTGAAGGAAATGAATAATACAATATGATTATAGAGTAACTCGGAGTTATAAGCATACTTTCTGCAGGAATGTCTGTGAATTGCTCATGTTCTATCTGCTTTATATATACTTACCTATGTAAATATGCAAATGTGTGCCTGGTTCCTATTTCCGTGTTGATATGTGATGTAAATATGACATACATTCTGAGTTTGTAAGGGCACCTGGAACACATTTTCTCTCCATAAAAAAAAAAAAAAAGCGGGCTTCCCTGGTGGCGCAGTGGTTGAGAGTCCGCCTGCCGATGCAGGGGACACGGGTTCGTGCCCCGGTCCGGGAGGATCCCACGTGCCGCGGAGTGGCTGGGCCCGTGAGCCATGGCCGCTGAGCCTGCGCGTCCGGAGCCTGTGCTCCACAACGGGAGAGGCCACAGCGGTGAGAGGCCCGCGTACCGCAAAAAAAAAACAAAAAAAAAAAGCATGAAATTATTATTTGGGGTTAATCATACAAAGGAACACAGTATAAATGCATCAACACATATACAGAACTGTTCTGAAGATACTTGTGATTAGGGTAGGGATAGTTACACTTTGTCAAGTTTGATTTTGAAATGTGCCCTTAGTTGTTTCTTTAAGATATGTACTTGTTCTTATAGTTTCAATGTACACATTTATTAGCTGCAGTTAAAATCAGCTCTTGGTAAAAAGTGGCTACCAACTTCAATATTTTTTTCAAAAACATGTAAATGTTGTAATATGTGTGTGCGTGTGTGTGTGTGTGTGTGTACCATTTAATACTTCAGTTTTGATAATTTGGGGGTGCAGGCTATATTCAATCAGCCCTCCAGAATTAATCTATTGGAGGCCTATCTTGTTTTAAGCTATTTTATACTTATTTTCAGTATAAAAGGGCCTGAGACCTTTTAATCTCTGTGCATTCATTCCTGGAATGAAGAACCCACAACCCCAAAAGCACTACTTAAACTGAAGAGCTTAATTTCATCCTTTCTGCATTTATTGGGCAGTGCCTCTAGGCCAGAAACCCTTCCCCAGGCCCACTACCTACCACAGGCTACTGTAACAACAAAACTCATCTCTGTCACCAATTTATGGTTATTAGGCATCCATATGTCTTTCCAACTAAACTAAAAGCTACCTCAGGGCAGGGCCATTTTCATCTTTTATCACTAGGCCCTAGCCATCCACATGGCCCCCAAGAAATGTCTGCAGACAGAGAGGAGTCAGTGAGAGTTAGAATGTCATCGTGCATTCCCAGGTGGCGCAGTGGTTGAGAGTCCGCCTGCCAATGCAGGGGACACGGGTTCAAGCTCTGGTCCGGGAAGATCCCACATGCTGCGTAGCAGCTAAGCCCGTGCACCACAACTACTGAGCCTGCTCTCCAGAGCCCGCGAGCCACAACTACTGAGCCCACATGCCACAACTACTGAGCCCGCGTGCCTGGAGCCCGTGCTCCGCAGCAAGAGAAGCCACTGCAACGAGAAGCCCGCGCACCACAACCAAGAGTAGCCCCAGCTCGGTGCAACTAGAGAAAGCCCACGTGCAGCAACAAAGACCCAGCTCAGCCATAAATAAATAAATTTATTTTTTTTTAAATGGCATCGTACGGTCACCATGAGATGCTTTTCATAGGTGATATGAACATAAATGAAGCATAAGCTGAAAAGTCTCAGTGCATTTCAACTATTAAAGTTAAATGATTGTCCCAGCTATCTATTAAAAACATGATTGTCTTTTTCAGGTAAAACCCTGATCCATCAGTGGCTTTGTAACTTTTACCTTCTTGTGATGCCAAGGTTATGTGGATAAGAGGGGATGGTAAATAAAACATCCCACTGAGATGGACCCGTCCCCCCGTGGTGGTCTAGTGCATGACCCGGTTCAGAGGGTGCACCCACTTTAGATGGAGAGCTGGAGGTGTATGGTGCTTGGGAAGGGAAGGACCTCGAAGTCACTGAGTCCAGGTCCACGCACACAGACTAACCCTGGAGTTGTGCTATTTCCCAGCTCCTGGATCACTGCTCTTTCAAAGCATTGGTCTGTTCTGCCTCCCTTACAGAAATGTTTTAGGACACAAGAGGGAATGTCTAAAAAAAAGTGTTTTTTAATTAATTAGAAAAAATTATTTGATATACGTGCATTTATCATATATACAAAATAGTCCTTATTGTTTGCTTAGGTAAGAACATTATATAATGTTTGAAATACTGAGTGATGTTATTAGCATAGCAAACGTTATTAGATTTTTTAATCTTATTTTGTTTTATTAAAAGATGAAATGGAAGCTATAGGATATTTTTTCTCTAGGTATAGTTTTTTTTTTTTCTCTCAAAAGTATCCCATTCTCGAAAGGAACTATTTTTCATCTTCCCATCTATACTGACTCTCTTTGACAGTGATACAGTGATCATGGTGGAATATATGTAATTTTGAATCCTTCGGAAGCAAGCAAGTGGATTACAGTCCTTTTTTTACCCTTCTATCTGTCCATACTTCTAGGTCCAAGGGGCCAGAAATATTCAGAAATAAGGAATATAGTATAGTCAAATTAACCTATGAAAGGTATGAATTTAGCTTTTACCAGTTTTCTAGAACTTCTAAGACATGTAGCTAGTAAAACAATAAAGTTCTGCCTTTCTTTTATTTTTATCTTGAACTCATTTAATACTCATCCTTGGCTTTTTCTCATAAATATCTAAGACCCCTATAATTTGAGTTGAAAACATTAAGTCAAATGAAAAAAAAAATCAGATTTCCCATAGCTGGGCATCATGGGAAATCGAACTATCAGTATCAAAACAAAAAAATCAGTTAATTATCAACTTGATTTGTGAGCATCTGATAAGCTCAATGGACACATAGGACTAGCTGTTAAATCAAAGCTTTCTTATTTATAAAATTTTATAAAATTAATCGTTACCATGTATTGAGGCCTGGAAGTGATCTGTTTCACACACATCCTCTTATTTAATCCCCACCACAGGGCTGTACTAACATTTACATTTTAAAGATGCAAAAACTAAAACTCAACACATTTCGAGAAGTTGTACCATTTTAAGGCAGCAGTAGTAAGAATGGGGACAGATTCTTGAATGAATTGAAGTCTAATCCTTTCGAAAGAGTGTTTCGTAGGTTTCCTTTTCTATGTTGACTGTTTCAATTAAATATATCTACAGCTTGACCCTATTAAGAACTCTGTACGTGTGAACAAACAATATGGTGATCGATCTACTTCCATGTTGCTGGAGTTATTTCTATCATCCGCCAGTCGCCATGGAAGGGAAACTGTGAAAGCTCAAAGGACAGATTGGGCCTCACACTAAAAGTCTGCCTTAAAGTTTAATCAGAAAACTTGGTTGTAAAGATATCAAAGCTCTATATTTGAAGGCATCTATAAATGTGGATGTTCAAGGTGATAACTTCAGGTTGAGCCAGAGTTTACTGGCCTACACTCATTTACCTGACAGGTGGGTGGTTGAAGTCTGAATATTCAAACCAGGGGGTTATTCGAATCCACTTCATTAGCGGGAGGGAGGCTGCCGGTGGCTAGCGGAATCCTGTTTATTTTAGCAAAGTGGCGGATCTGGTACCATGATTCCCTTTCAGCTTCAATATGCTGTAGTGTGAAAGGCGTGTTTTATTGTGACTTCAAAATCATGTCGGAGAAATGCTGAACTAGTAAATCAGTATTTTTCCTCAGCATTTGGTGTGATAATACCCTTGAAAGCAGGGAGGCTACATCCCACTCCCGTAACATCTCCTTTGTTCCGATTATCCTAAGAATCCCTGTCTTCCAGGGGTTTTGCACAGCCCCGTGACACATTCTTTTCAATATTCTGAATGGCTCATTCCTTGCAGGCTAGATTGATTTTTAGAATATCCTATTGTCATAAGGTGCCAAAAGGGCCAGTAAAGTTCAAATAATGGCTCACAGATGCCAGACCGGGTTAATAAGGTCAATAATCTAGCTCATAGATCATGTCAGAATATAAGTTCAAAGGAATATCACGTTCAAAGATTCTTTCAATTTTTAACAAACGCGAGTTTGTTCAGCATAATAAATGTTTGTTGGGTGATCATCGCCAGGCTGTACTCCAGGCCCTGGTGCATAGCCTGCCTTGCCCTACCGTGTCAGTCTGAAAGAACTGTGAGTCACAAAATTGCCATAAATTACTAAAATCCTTGAAAGTCATTCTCTTCAGACTCTAAGATGAGTTCACGGGACTGGGCTGGAGGAGAGAGAGAGCGTAAGATCCTTCCCATCAGACCCCAAGGCCTTTCCAGAACGTGACGTGAGCTGATTCATAGTTACTCTTTGCCGCACCCCAGCGCTCTGCTCAGCCGCCCTGCAAGCTCCCCGTCCCAGCCTCTAAGGCTGTGTGTAGACTACCCCTCCGTCCCGCTCTTCCTCGTCTGAGTCAACCTTGGGCTTTGTGTGGCTCCTGTGAGGTGCCCCAATCTAAACAGAGCTGCTTTTCCAGTTGCATTTATAGATCTCTGGGCTATTCTTTTTTTTTTTTTTTTTTTTTTTTTTTGCGGTACGCGGGCCTCTCACTGTTGTGGCCTCTCCCATTGCGGAGCACAGGCTCCGGATGCGCAGGCGCAGCGGCCATGGCTCACGGGCCCAGCCCCTCCGCGGCATGTGGGATCTTCCCGGACCGGGGCACGAACCCGTGTCCCCTGCATCGGCAGGCGGACTGTCAACCACTGCGCCACCAGGGAGGCCCCTCTGGGCTATTCTTTAATGCCTTCAAGATGTTATGTGTGCTTACTGTATGCCATGAGCTATTATATGTGCTTGGGCTGGAGAAGTAAAGAGAACAGACATGATCCCTGTCCTTAAGGAACTTATATTCTAGTAGCAGCAATGGGAATTCAGAAAGTCAACACAGTGAATAAGTAAGTTGCATAGTTTGTTAGAAGGTGATGAATTCTATAAGGAAGGACAGGATGCAGACTAGAATGAGCGGCCTCCAGAGTCCAGGATGGGGTGTGGCATATGGGGCCTTTGCCCCAAGTTTGGGGCAAAGACACGAAGGAGAAGAGAGGGAAGCTGTGTGGCTGTCTGGGGGACAGCAAAGGCAGAGGCTCCTGGATGAGGTGAACTGGCATGTTGACAGGACAGCAAGGAGGCCCAGGTGGCCAGAGAGGGGAGCAGGAGTTTGTAAGTAGATGGGAAGCCAAGTTGGCCATCAGTTGATCATCATGATGACCTTGTCCTTTACTGGAAGTGGAAACAGGAGGTGGCAGAGAATTTTGAGCAGAGGCACAACGTGGCCCGACTTATGTGTTGAAAGCATCATTTTGTCATCTCACATATAACATCCTAGAGTTAGTTGCATGTAAGTCTATCTCTTCCTATCAGATGGCCTTGCTGCAAGAGAGGAAACCATACAAAATTAATGTCCATATCTTGAGTGACTGACCCAGGGTTCACCAAATATTCATCACGTTCCTCAAACCGCAGCCTTCTTGATGCTCATACTGCAAAGGCTGTGGATGGATGCAGAAGCTGGGTCTTCTCCAGGTTTTGCCTGCTTCCACTCACATCCAATTTCCTGTGCATTATATGAAATGCCGAACATAAAACTTCTGGTCCAGAAGAGTCCCTCTAAAAATGTTGGTTTCTCCCCATGGCCAAACACAAAGTAGTCTTATCAAGTGTTTCCTTCCTCAAAGAAACAAAATGAGCAAGAAATAGGAAAGTATACACCTGTACACAGAATACTGGCAAAGAAGTACAGGAACCAAAAGTTCATATCCAGCAGAACTGAAGTGAGCCTTGTGTGCATTCATGATCCTAGGAAATGCCTGCTTACTGCAGGAAATTAAGAATTGTATGACAGTTTATTAAAATAAAGCTTGAACAGTGGTAGGTACACTAAAAAAGCAGTCAGCTTTTCGAGAAGCAACTTGCCATTTCTTTTGATCTGGCCCGTCTATTTAATGTTGCACTGCCTTTTATGTCTTAAAAGTTCTCATTTGTGCTATATTATAAATACACCATCTGCTCACTCCTGCCAGAGGCTGACGAGTTTGGAACATTGGTTATTGGTGCACTTCTACATCAGGTAGATGTGAAGGTCAAGGGGATGGAGAACTCTGGATGGTGGTGGGATGGACACAGAGACACCCAGGGCTCAAAGGAGGCAGCAGTCCCCCAATAAACGCCTGCTTCTTGATTACTGAATGCAAGAGGTTATACAGAGAGCTGGTGTGACATCACTCCAGTTTGTTGACTTAGGAAAGAAGTTGTTGCTGGTAGCACCTGTAAAGAGAAAAGTCACTAAAAAACTTGGAAACCACAAAACTGGTGAGCTGTCTTTAGTGTAGAATGTATACACTATGCTGCATTTAGAGGAGAAATCATATCATCTTGTATACGTTGTCTGGCATATCTGTGGGAAACTGGCAGCTTGTTTGTCTTTAAGGTAGGTTTCAGAAGATTACCTGTGGGAAATCCTTCTCCATGCTCTGCTTTAAAATCTTATCCATTTTCTCTTTCCAGTAGAAATATATTTAATCTGGTTTCAATAACTGAAACATTTCTCATTGTGGGGAGGGTGTGTACGTGTTTTACTGTAACATTTCTTCTGAGTAAAGGTTTGGGAGTATTAAAGTTATACTACGTGAGCCCCTTGCTGAAGGAAAAGTTTTACAGAGTGTAGTTTTGCCAAGGCTCATGTTTTTTTGGAAAGAGTTGCCATCAAAAAAATCTCTCTTAAAGATAAATTTCTATGACACGCATGTCATTGTTTTAGTTTTTTCTTCTCTATTTTCTTTCCACTTGGTAGACCATAGAAATGGTCACGTGAAATACTTTTGAAAATATTTATTGATGATGACCCTAATCATACTTTTTATTAAAGGGATGTCAGAGGGAAGGAAAAGCCAGTACCCAGCATGCAAAAGTCTGCACTACCCTGTTTATACTAGTGACTTAGGGGTCCTGGGCAATGGACCACTACTACCACCCCCTTCTCCTTCTGCCTGCCTGCCTGCAGTGACAGGGGTGATGTTGTTTGCAAGGTATCTCTCTCTCTCTCTCTCTCTCTCCATCCCTCCCTCTTGATCCTCCATAATTTGGGGGCCCTCATGCAAAGAGAAGGCAATAAGGGTGGCCCCCGTTATTATCTCAAACATTATAGCTCTTATTTAATTGAGATGTTCTCATCCGAGGAAGAAATTCTTTTCAAGTGTCTTCATTTTGCAATTACTTAAGTTTAATTTGCTCTGGGGACCACCTTTCAGTGTTAGTGTAACTTCCCCACCAGGTAAACCCAGCCTTCCTTTCCTCACTTCATCCCAGTGGTGATGCCTTCAGGGATGGTGTGTAAACTGCGCACAGAAGCTGTCTCTTCATTTTACGTTTCATATGAGTTTTCACCCCAAGCAGCACTCCTCAGAGGAATTGCTAGACAAGGCACTTGATTTTATTTGGCTATTTCCAAAATCAAATCTTTCTCACAGAACCAGGATTTTCTATCTTGGGAATTATTTAGAGAGTGGCCTTTCTTCTGAGGACAATTTCAAAAGAGAAGTTACTGAGATTTGGGGAGCCGTGATAGTAGTGTTCAAGCAAATTGATTTCATCCCAGAGAGTCAAGGGGTACTTTGGGGGCGTAGATTCAGTTTACTTGCATTGTACTGTATTACGGGCACACTTCATATAATACCGAAATGAGACCTTGGCATTTTGGAGTTGGCGGTTTCTTCTCGTTTCCAAGTTGTGAGAGTAGATGGCTCTGTCCATCTTCCTGTGCAAGCCTAGAACCCTGTGCCAACTTACCCTAGAAAGTTCAACACATTCTCAGACATTCTAATCAGCAGCGTGTAGCTGATATTACAAAATCATGTTACCAGATCGTTCTGGTTTAGCAATGGATTTCTTCAAAGATGTCATCTTAAAGCCATGTCCTCTTTTTTTTGTTTGTATTCAAAAGTTATTCAGGCTTCTTAACTCACTGAAAGAATGTTCTCTGGTCATCGCTATTATTTTCTCACCACTTACTCCTATCTGTATTTGCATTCCTTCAAACACCAGCCAGACTCCTTCCCACCAAATCTACTCTCCATTCCTGTGTTTGGGCTCTTCTGTGGCGCTGGCCCTGATGCCTCTGCCTTCCTTTGAAACGTACTCTCCAGCTCTGCCTCTGCGACACCGTTTGTGCCCAGGAGCACCATTCCTGGCGGTGACCTCAGTCCCTACAACCAGGGTGACCTACAAAAGGGAGAAATCGTGAGATGAGTGATGCCAGGAAAATGAAAAGTGATGAACACAGTCTGCTGGGGGAGCAGACTGCTGATCCCAAGTCATTAGGCTCCCATCTGGGAGGCCACAAAACACAGGCTCCAGCTTCCCATTCCTGACATTGCTGGCCCGGCTGCCCAGCATTCTGGGCAGATATTCCTCCTGACCGAGAGTTAGGGGCCTCGCTGACAATTCCAGGAAACTTGGCAGGTCTAAATGCATCTCCACAAGGACTGCTTGTAAATCATGGGTCTGCTCTATAAAACGTGGTTGTGCTGGTGACAGTGCTAACTCATGATCCAAAGTCACGATTCCTTAGAGAGTTCAGGCTGTCAAGTCCCTTGTTAACTGGCTGTAAGCATTGGGTTTTTGTTTTGGTCTTTTGAGCTGCCAAATCGAGAGTGAGGCTTAAATAAGTTTCCAAGTTTGAAGAATTTTTTCCCGCTTGTCACCCTTATGCTGTCTCTACCCTCTTTACAGAAGATACAACCTGAAAAGGTCAGGAAACAGCTATGCTGAGTATTCAGGCCTAATGCCATGTTCTGGTCCAAGAGAGCCATATTTTGGGGGTTGGAATTTCCCAATAAAAAAACAAAACAAGCAATGTAATTGTGAGCCAGATATTATTCTGTAACAACAAAAATATAGCAATTTTAGATCTCCAAAATAATGTCAAGATAATGTGCCCCAGACTCTGCCTACTGGAAACTCTTTAATCAGAGCATCTACTTAACAGTGTTCTGCTTCCTTGTCAATTTCACATAGAGGGGTTCCCCACTTTGGAGGGGTGGCAAAGACATTTAAAGTAGTCCTTTGGTTTGAGACTGATTCGGAGAGCTGGGAATGACAGCCCCGGTAGGAATTGTCCTGGTCAGTAGCCCGTACTGTGTGATCCAGGACAGTATTGGGGCTCCATCTTATTCAAATGTTTCCAAAATATCTTGTATCACCATTTATCTCTTATTTATCATTGTCAGTAAAAAAATTTTCCATGCTCATCACCTGTACACACACATTTCCAAACAGTAGGATGTAATAGTCATTAGTTGAAGAAAAAGTTAAGTTTTAGAACTTTAACATTGGATTTACAGTTTTATTTATAGTTCTAACATATGTTTAAGGTAGAATTGAGCTTCCATGACAGTAAAGTAGATGAAATTCTATGTGTGTTGAAATGTGCTTATATTATCTTTAATCCAATGACCCAGGTCATAATAAACCATCCTATGAATCAGGCAGCTGTCTTGAAATGTATCCTTAAGAGTTGCTAAATGAAATTACATAATGGAACAAAACATAAACACAAGAGTGGAGATCAGCTCCCAAAAGATTACTCTTTGTTCAATTGATGCTAAAAATAAATTTTTCTGTTTAGCCAAGGACCATTCTTAGGTACTTACTATTCTGTAGACTATTGGAATGGAGTATAATACCCCCAGATTGTTTATTAAAAACTGCAGAAGGACTTACCTAACTGTGCAATCCAGGAAGGTAGCCACTAGATACATTTGACAGTTTAAATTCAAATTAATTCAAATGAAATGTGTGTTAAAATCAGTGCACGTGTCTAGGGCCCATGTGTCTAATGGCTACCATATTGGACAGTACAGATATAGAACATTTCCAACATAGACAATACCCACCTTAAAATGCATATACGGTTTTATTGTTTATGTTTTTCTTTTTTACTTGTAGAAAAGTTACTGGCAACATTTCACCAAGATCCTACCATATTTTAAAAGGTTTTTGAATTGGTTGCTATAGCCTGTCAAAATACCTGGAAATGGTTTGGCGGTTCTCAAAACTTTGATAGATTTGGGGGCCATTTAAGAATCCTTATGAATAATATTCAGCAGAGTTAGCACTTCTCCAGTTGGAAGTTCCAACATATTAAAGGGAAAATAAATTATTTGCAAAATTTATTCAAGGTTTCCCTAGGATCCATGTTATTCTAATACTTAAAGACTAGAATACTACATAATGTTGTTTTAATTTATATTAGGGTACTTTAGTATTTATTTTATTGAAAACTATGCTACTAGGGAATGGGATCTTTGATGTCACATAGCGTTATTAATATTATATATCCAAGACATACCAAAAAGTATTTGTCCTGTTGTCAGCAGGGAACTCTCCTTAGACCCTCTGGGGTTCTTTCTCCTCCTCATGTGCCTGTGGGAAAGATTTCCAGAAATTCCTGTTGGAGGCTTTTCTGTCACTTGACAGCTGGGTTCTGCACAGTGGAATGTTGCTCAGGCCCCAGGAGAGCTTCCAAAGAAAAGTGAAGAAAGACAGTCCCTATCTGCACCTTAGCAGTAGTTCTCAGACCAGCAGCGTCTTCCGGGAGATTGTTAGCCATGCAGACCCTCAGGCCCACTTCAGAGCCCTGAATCAGAATCTCTTCTAGATCAGAGGCTTGCAAACTTTAAACAAGCATCATCATCACCTTGAGAACATGATAAAACACAGATCCCTGGGCCCCTCCCCCAGAGTTCCCCACTCAGTAAATGTGGGGTGACGCTGCTTCTAATGCTACTTCTAATGCTGACTGATGGAATGGGGACCACACTTGGAAAACCACTGCTCTAGGGATGACTTGTTCTTATATTCGATTGTACATTAGAATCACCTGGTGAGCGTCCCCAAAGCCTGATGTTTGGGTCCCCCCTCCAGAGATCCTGAATTAAATGGCTAGTGGATACAGCCTGGGTACTGAGTTTTTTTTTCAAAAGTTCCCCTGGCAATTATAACATGCAGCCAGGTTTGAGAAGCCCAGGCTATACATTTCATGCTCAGAACTTCTACTGGGAGGGAAGCACAATTAGATGTAAGCAGCTCCCCACCCCCATGACTCTGGATGATATTAGACAATATCTCTGGGGTCCAGGTGAGCGCACCAGCTCTGCAGAGCTTCTCCACCATGGAAACCCTCATGCCAAACCCTCGGGACCAGTTTTATTAACCATTCCTTCACTGATTCCACAAACATTCGTGGTATCTCTGCTATGAATCCTTCTTGTTCTCGTTGCTGGAGGCGCATTACTGAACAAAATCATGGAGCTTACATTTTACTTCCACTCCTACTGTTGGACTCAAAATAATTGCTTTGTGATGCTAAAGAAAAACCAGAACTGGATAGTAGTTAAAGTGGTAAATACCGTTTCGATTCAGAAAAGAATTTAAGTATTGCACTAGGAGAAGAGAGATCTCAGTATAGAACTGGGCTCAGTTTTGAAAACAACAAGGAAAAGGAGGAATGTTTAGCCAAGGAGTAGCTTGGAGGTCAGTGGGTGGAAAATCACTAAGAGGAAATGTCAGGGCTTGGGGGGAGATTCTGGCTAAACAGACCTAGCAGGATTCTTGCTGAAGACAGGCCAGAGTGCTGCGACATTGCCTGGGAGATGGTGGAGAATGAGGAACTGGAACAGGTATGGAGGGTGACCAGACACTGAGAGTGGAGGATTCTTGCTAAAACTGGGCAGTGCAGAGCCATGTTGAGAAGGGAGTTCAGAGGAGCCTGACTAGAGTTTGGTCAAGGAGAGAAACTTTGTCAGTGGATTGATGAATACATACATATACACACCCACATATGCAAATATGTGAAATATATACATCATATATGAATGCACACACATATATATATACCCACGTATGCAAATATGTGAAATATATACATCATATATGAATAAATACACACACACATCTCCCACAGAATGTCTTTCAACAGACTCTCTTCCTATCTAGGATACTCTTAATAGAGGATTTTGATATTGGTCCACTAACTCCCTCAGATCTTCACATGAATCTGACATCCAGATAAAATTTGGAACGCTGTGTGTGCGATGGTCTGTTTTTTGCCAATTGCAGTTCCAAAGCGAGTGGAGAGGCAACATTGAAACTCTTAATGTAGAGCATCTGTTCGGTCTCTCTCTCTCCCCCTTCCCTCCATCTCACCCGCATCCTCCTCCCTACCTAATTCCCACCCCTAATTTCAGAACCTGCTCTCCCCAGTTTCTCTTTTTCTGTGTACAGTCCTACCCCCTTTTCACACCAGCCTGCTCTCAAAAAACTTTTCTGCTCCTCCGGGAAAGCCTGGAAGATCCCAGAGCTCCTGCCCAGAAGTGGTTGACAATGTAGTGTTTTCATTCGAATGCAAATTTATCTCTGGATCAGATTCAAGGAAAGTGCTTTCCCCTCCAACTGTCTCTCCAGCTCCACCCCAGCCCTTGTTGTCTTTTGTGTTCTTGAAAATAGACCAGAGGCAACTGGCTTTCAATTTGAAGACACAGCTGCAGGGGGCTCTTAAAAGCGAGCTGGAGAGAGAGAGAGAGAGATGCTGAAAGATTTGGAGCCCAGCGTTAAAATCTAGAAAAGGGAGGGTTTTTTAGTCTTTTCATTTACAACTGCTCTGCTTCCTCTGGAAATGCTTTTTCTTTTAAAGCCTGAAAGCCCAAGCATATTTATTCCGACTTCATATTTTCCCCTCCTTTTAACTTATCCACAAAGAAGAACCAACGGGAAAATGGCAACAGAATAAACTCCACGAAGTATGCTTATTTCTTACGTTCTCCAGATAAGTAGGCAACTTGGCCAATTTCAGAGGTAGAAACCGTATCCAATGAAATGCCCGTGCGAGTGGGGGGCGGGATGGAGAGGAAAGGCTGGACGCCTGAATTTCTCGTTAAAACTAACAGATCGGGATTGCCTGCAGGTAGATCCCGATGGCCCCGCTGGCTGGCCTTTTCAGAGCGTTCGGAGACTATTGCGATGCCTCTGCTCTTCCAGAAACCTCTGAGATTTGTGAGCAGCATACGTGTCCCACTTGTCAAACGGGATCCCCATCCCCTGGTCAGCCGCCCTTTGCTCTCCGGTTTTTGTTTGTTTGTTTGTTTGTTCTTTCGGTCGGACAGGAGCCGCTCCCAAGCGGCCGGAGGGGCGCGTGCGTCTCCATACCCCGCGCGGTTCTGCTTCTCGGGGGCCCCGGCGCGCCCGCGCCGCCCGGGGTCGCCGGGGCCGGGCGGCGCGCGCGGGGGGTTCCCTCTGCTTGCCGCTGGCTAAGAGCGCGTGTTCTCTGCTCTCCCGCGCACAGGGCACCACGAGCCGCGCGGGGCACCTGGCGGGGCCCGAGCCCGCGCCACCGCCGCCGCCGCCGCCGCCGCCGCTGCGGGAGCCGTTCGCGCCCAGCCTGGGCAGCGCCTTCCACCTGCCCGACGCGCCGCCCGCCGCTGCCGCCGCCGCCGCCGCGCTCTACTACTCGAGCTCCACGCTGCCCGCGCCCCCGCGCGGGGGCTCCCCGCTGGCCGCGCCCCAGGGCGGCTCGCCCACCAAGCTGCAGCGCGGAGGCTCGGCCCCCGAGGGCGCCTCCTACGCCGCGCCGCGCGGCTCCTCGCCCAAGCAGTCGCCCAGCCGCCTGGCCAAGTCCTACAGCACCAGCTCGCCCATCAACATCGTCGTGTCCTCGGCCGGCCTGTCCCCGATCCGCGTGACCTCGCCCCCCACCGTGCAGTCCACCCTCTCCTCCTCGCCCATCCACCAGCTGAGCTCCACCATCGGCACGTACGCCACCCTGTCGCCCACCAAGCGTCTGGTCCACGCGTCCGAGCCGTACGGCAAGCACACGCAGGAGCTGTATGCCACGGCCACCCTCCAGAGGCCGGGCAGCCTGGCAGGTAAAGGGCTCGCCGCCCGCCTCCCGCGGCTCGGCCCCGGGGGCGCCTGGGCGCGTGCTGGGGCCCCGGGCATGAGGCAGGCAGGCGGCTGGGCTGGAGCCAACTCAGGCTGGGCGTGTCCGTGGGCAGGTTTTCAGCGTCCGCTGAAGGAAGGGAAGGCCAGGGTGTCCCTAGGTAGGCTGTGGTAGCATCTGAACTCAAAGCTATCGGTTGCTTCTGTTTGGAAGTAATGCAGTCTCCCAAACTCTTAGTGCTCTCTCTCTCTCTCTCACTCTCTCTGTCTCTGTGTCTCTCTCTCTCTCCCTCTCCCTCTGTCCCCCTCTCCGCTTCTCCCTCTCCCTCTCTCTCCCTCCCATCCCCTGCCAATCTGAAGACGAAGATATCCATCCTTAAAGTCAAGTTTAATAAAGAATCACATAGGGCTTCCCTGGTGGCGCAGTGGCTGAGAGTCCGCCTGCCGATGCAGGGGACACGGGTTCGTGCCCCGGCCCGGGAAGATCCCACATGCCGCGGAGCGGCTGGGCCCGTGAGCCATGGCCGCTGAGCCTGCGCGTCCGGAGCCTGTGCTCTGCAACGGGAGAGGCCACAACAGTGAGGGGCCCGCGTACCGCAAAAAAATAAATAAATAAAAGAATCACATAGACCTGTTGATCGTATCCAGAAAAAGAGTGTAGAGAATAAAAATAACACTTTCTGTGATCACCCAGGTAGTTATCTACATTCAGTTGTAGAAAAAAGTAAGGAGTTTTCCCAAAGCAGACATTCACCTTACAAAGATTTCAGTAGTAATGAAAAGTTAACCCATGATTAATTGCCTTGAATTTTTACTACTTTGTGATGGCTCGAATTTATTATATTTTGTCTAAGTTTAGTCACTGGGAAAAGGAAAGGATGCTCCCATACCTGTCATTGAAATTACATAGATTCCAGCAATGGGGAAAAAGTAACCAGTGATGAAGTCCCTCGAGTTTGTTGCCTGCTTATTAAAGGGACGGGGGAGCTGGGCTGGACTGGGGTTTGGGGATGAAGCCTGCTTTTCTCTGCCAGTTCGGAGGAGGTGACACTTCTGTGGTCGTTATGCCCATCAAAAACCAGGCTGAACTGGCGAGTGTCTGCTGGTAGCACCATATGTTCAGCTTAAACAAGACACTATGATTGAACGACTAAAGTTTTGTCTCCTAAAACATCTGACAACTAACCCGGATTTACTGTCTTTTTTTTTTTTTTTCCTCTTTTGAAGGTATTTGGTAATTGTGTCACTCTAGTAACATGCTGCACTCATATGTTTCCCTTCTTGACATAAATGGATGACTGTGAAGATAAATAAGATTAAATAAAAGGAACTTGGAAGCATGCGAGAGGCATGTCCAAGGGCCTTTTCAATTCAACACAGTAATTGCTGGTGTGGACTGGCCTGGCGTAGCAGGACGCAGGCTGCAACTCCGCTGCCCCCCAAATCTGCTAAGAATGCTTATTCTCTCACTCACTCCTTCTCTCTCTGTAATAGAATTTTGGAAGTGACACTCACTGATGCCAACCTAGTGCCAGTATCCAAATACCTATTATGTAGGGGCTCAGGAGTGGCAATCTAGTTGGAAGACAGGGCTAGGGAGACCTGTATGGAATCTTCTTTTATATAAGTTTGGAAACTTTGTTTTAGAAGTGTGTAAAATAAGTTACTAGATCGTGGCAAGGAGTGGGAACCTGGGGGAGCTTGTGGGAGACTCAAGCCCCAGGACCCACTTCCCAGCCACCAGAGAGAAGAGGCAGCTCAGCCCCAGAGAGGCCCAGGTGACTTGCTAAAGGCCATTTCATCCCCTGCACAGACCTGGGGAAAGAAACCAGGAGTCTTAGCTTGCAGCTCTTTATCTCAGTGATCATACTTGCTAAACTTGGGCATGTTCCACTCTATCATTTTAGTAAAAATAGGGAGTGTGGGTCTGGTGGCGGGGGGATGTGAACGGGGCGGGGAGAGAGCCCGACAGCTCCTTATGTCACTGAATGTAGGAAGAGACTTTAAAAGTAAATGTGTTGTGAAGATCGCTTGTACTCTAATATCTGGAGTGAATGTTTCTGAGGATATGATGCGCGCGCGCGTGTGTGTGTGTGTGTGTGTGTGTGTGTGTCTGTTTGTGGGTAGGAAGGCTTTGGCCAGAATTAAGAGAACTTCAGTTGTTCAACACAATCCCATGTGCCTTCACTTCCCTCCTCATTTCCATCCATTCCTCAAATTCTCTGACACGATTTCATTTTTGCTCCCTGGTGGGAAAAGAATTCGTTGTGCCATTGAAGATTCTTGATTTATGAGCTACAGCGAGCACTTTTCATGTTTGAATTACTTTGTTTCAAATGCATACTTTTAAATATTCATTTAAAGGTTTTTTCATGCAAATTGCTGCTGGTGGGTTTTTGAGTTCCAAATTATTCTATAACTCTGCATAAATACTTGGGTTGCATAAGATCCTTGGCCCTATTTAGAATTTAGCAAACTACGGCCCAGGAAAGGTGTGGGGACCGAGTCTAACCTTTGTGAGAGATCAGGAATCTTGGAGCTTTTGGCCTCCATACCTAAATCTGTATGCTTGGTACCGTTCCAGGCATCCTAAAGTTTGGAGCCACCTGGTTTGCTCACTGAAAGCACAAAGTCAAGACTGAAAAATAGCGTTTGCGTTTTCAGGATTGTGATTTTGGAGGTTTGTCACTGATAGCTAGGAAGTGTGAACACAGGGTAGACAGTGACTTACACTGTTGGGTGCATTCATTCCTTTAATTATTTATTAAGCATCTCTTAGGTACCGGCACTGATTTAGACCCTAGGGATACAGAATTCATCAATATCAACCAAAATCCCTGGCCTCATTTCAGCTGGAGAAGACAGAAAAGTCACAGGAATGCTTAGCAGAGTGGCCAGGGAAAGCTCCACTTGGAAGGTAACTTTTGAGTCAATTATGAAGGCGGTGAGGGTGCTGGCCGCATTAATATCCAGCGGAATGGTGTTCTGACCAGAAGGAGCGGCAGTCTCAAAGGCTGGTAAATGGAGGCGTGTCTGATGTGATTGCAGAAGAGCAAGAAGACCAGTAAGGGTGCATCAGAGAAAAGGGGGCAAAGAAATGACACAAGGTCAGCAAAGTGACTAGCAACGTGGGGCTGGAAGGCCTCATATCATCAGTCTTGATGAAGATTTCAGGATGCTGGCTGTGCCCCTCCCCAGGAGCTGTTGTGCATCTGTGCAGAGGAGGGACACAATGTGGCTTAGTCTGTAACAGAATACGCTGTAGGGGATCAAGGGCAAGAGCAAGAATACGTGTTGGGAGGTAATTACAGTAACATGTAAGCAAAAGACAGTGATGGCTTGGGCCGGCATGGTAGCATTGGAGGTTATGAAAAGTGGTGTAATCCTGGATATGTATATATGGTAGATCTGACCGGATTGTCTCATGGACTAGGTGATGACAGTAAGAGAAAGAGGACTCAAGGATGCCACCGACTCAACAACCAGTAAAATGGAGTCACCATTGACTGAGATGGGGCAGGATACAGAGGGATCTGGTTGGTTTGGGGGCAGTGCTGGTGTATTTCAAGATCATGGATTTGGACGTGTGATATCTGTCTATCAAAAGGTACATGTGAAGTAGACTGTTGGATACACAAGTTGGAGTTCAGGGGAGAAGCCCAGGCTGGAGATAAAAATTAGGGAGTCATCAGCAAGTAGATGGTATTTGAAACCATGAGTCTTAGAAGATACTACATAGGAAGTAAGTTTAGAGAGAAGAGGTCCAAGGACTGAGCCCAGATGCCTCCCACCAATGTAGAGGTCTAGGAGCTGAGCGGGAACCCAGACAAAAGAAAGATAAGCCAGAAGTGTAGGTCAGTGTCATTTCTTAGAAGCCAAGAGAATAGCATGTCTCATGTAGTTTCTAACAAAAACTTAATGAGGTAGGTGTGATTCTTACCCCCATTCTGCAGATTTGAAAACTGAGGCTTATTATCAATGATAAGTCTCTTGCCCAAAGTTATCGATACTTTGGCTGGAAATGACAGGGATGCGATTTGAACCTAGATCACTTTGAATCCAGCATCTCTATACTCTTCAATACACATGATACATGGATAGAGGTAGTGTATTTTGTGTTATTGAAGAAAAACACCAAAGATGTAGAAATACAGTATAAGTTTTCAACTTATTTAGATGACCAGTGATTTTCAAGAAGCAAAAATATCCCAAAAATGTGTCAACATCCTGTTGAATATGACTAGCAGCACCAATTTTTGTTCAATTTCATAAAGCAGATTACATAATCCTTTCATTTTCCAGTTTAGAGCAAAATTAATCCTGTTAAAAATAGAAATCTGAGTTGTAAATATGTATTAAAGTTAAGTCGAACATCAGAAGCTTATTTTTAAGTAAAAATGAAATGGATTAAATGAAGATTCTTAGCCAATGATTGTAATCAAAACTGACCTAATATGGAGAGGAATTTGGTCCAGGCGTGTCTGTCTTGTAACCCTGCCAAAGGGACACCAAACGCACTGTTTAGAGGGGATCACACACTATAAATCCCACATTCCACGTATTTGGAGATCTGATTCATTCCCTGATTTGTTAATACTTTCAGGTGCACCTGTTATAAGAAAGAAAAAGAAAAAAAAAAGCCTAATCCTAGATAAAAAGCTTTGCAATCCGCACTGTCAGGTTCTCAGAGGAAACCTGAAGTCTCCTCAGGTAAGGAGCGAGTTTGTTTATCCCACAGCCCTTGGGATGTGGCCGGAATGCAATGTGATACCTGGCTGCTTCAGCCCCTTTAAACTGCACTTCCTGAAGGTGATCTCTCCCTGCCTGTGGACAAATGCTTGAACAGCTCTTGTGAACCTTCTGGCTCACCCTCAAGTGAAAAAAGAAAAGAAAAAATCCCAGTTTAGATTTACTAATTAGAATGTGATCAGCCTGTGATATCAGTCAACACTTTCATCTTCTTTCCAAGGTGGTTACAGCTGGCTGTCTAGAACTTCCAGGGGTTCTTTGGAACTGGACCTCACTGGGGACCCTTCCCCAACTGCAGAAGCTCCAGTGCTTTCCCCACTGGCCATGCCCCTCAGCCCCTTCCCCCTCCTGAGAAGCTCATGCTCTCAGAGCCCCGGCCCTGCCCAGGCATCTCCTTCTGGCTCAGAAAGTAAAGTAGATCTCTCTCTTGCACTGTGCACTGAGCCATCCTGCATCCCAATGCACTTGGGGAGTATGGGCCGATTCCCACTCATTGACTGTCTCCAGCTTCCACCAATAAAGTGATGATTCAGCCAGCCATTTTCCCTCTACAGCTCTGGGATCCCATTTCACAGCAGGGAACCCACATCTGAGTGGAAGCCCGCTCTCTCCAGGCTTTCTCTCCAGGGACAGCAGGTACTAAAATCTCTTCAGCAAACCTCCTCTGTACTTGCTGACCCCTGTCTAACAGCCTCCATGTGCCTGGGGGCCCGGGACTCCCAGACATTCCTTTTAAAGTCACTCCGTGCAGCATCTGATTGCAACATACATAGTATCTGATTGCTCTCCAATTGCTGTCCATCCAGGTCAGACAGCAGCAGGCAGTGTCGTTTTAATACCCCGTTTCTGTGAGTTCATAGCTGGATCTGGAACTAGGTGTTTGGGATGCTAGGGACCCCAAAGGCTTTCCTGATGCCTTTCTTTTTTGTTTATTCACAGAAATTAATATCTTCTCTTCTCTCCCTACCACATGGCGACCTTGCTAGTTAAAATGGGGTAAACAGGTCTTTTTTGTTCTTTTGTAAGAGAGTGGCATCTTTATGTAGACTTCTGTGCTAGCCTTTCCAATGTTATTGATACTTACATGATTTTGATCATGCTTTAATTTAACAGGGAAAATGTAAATTTTAAAAATGACAGTGTGTCTTGGACAACAGTTAAGCTAACATGGCTCTCTCCGCTCATTTGCCTCCCCCAGCCTCAGACCCTCTGAAAAATAGAGTACAGAATTACAATGGAGAATGCAGTCACAAAAGAGACAAGAACACAGAGACCAGCGGGTGGGTGTCACCAACAAGCAAGCCATTGAAAATGTTCTAGAAAGCAGAGTAGATAGGAATGATAAGCAATGAAAATGTAGAAGTTTCTCCCGAGAATTTGCTATGTCAGCGTGGTGGAGGTGGCTGTCTCACGTGAATGTTTGGCCAGGTTCAACCTTCAGAGTTCGGCTGGGGGGCTGAAGAGAAGTGAGGCTCAAGGTGGAGGGATTCATTGAAAGCCAGAGCTTGAGACAGTAGCTCCCTCCTCCCATTGCATCCCCTCCCTCCTACCAAGATGGCGACCCTGTGGCCAGCGTTTACTCCAGGGGGAAGACCAGGTGTGATCTCTTAAAAAAACTGAACAAACTGCCTGAGAAAGTGAGACTTCAGTTATGGCTGTTAGTGGCCTAGATAAAGTTCATTGCATACAGGCTTGTGGGGTGATGGGCTGGCAGGGGGCTGAGAGCTGCCGCCCACATTCTCATTCTGCAGGAAGGCTGCCAGCCCATATGCCCACCCTCCTCATCATAAATTCTAATACAGGGACGCACAGTGGAAAACATTTCTATCGATGTCGTAGCAGAAGACGCTGCCTCTGGGTTTCTCCTTCTCAAATGTGAGAAATTAGCAAGGATTACTGAGGAATTTGGGTGAATTAGTGGCATTGAAAAAAAAAAACAGAAAAATGAACTGCCTCTCAGAAGAAACAGAGATGATTTACAGAAAAGGGGGAGATTAAAAGAAACAAGATAAAACTTTAGATTCAGTACTGAGAAAGATTTAAGAAGATCTTGTATTTATTAAGTAAGAACTGTGTTGATATGTGAAAGGATCAAAGAACAAGAAAATCTCTTTAGGCTGTAAAAAATATAACTACCCACATTAAAAATTTGATAGAATGAGTGGGAAATAGTCAAGGAAATCACTGGGAAAGGAGAACATAAAGGGAAAGAGACAGAAAATTAGAATAATGCAGCAAGAGCCAAAAAGGACAAATCTGGGAGATCTGACATATTACTAACAGCCCCAGAAAGAAAATGGAGAGAAGCAAATTATCGATGAAGTAATGCAGAACAATTCCTCAGAGCTGGGGGACCTGTGTCTTCATAGGAAATACCCTACACTTGGAATAGAAAATATTTCATCTTCTACATCATGAAATTTCACAGCACCGACATAAAATAGACCCTGAAACCTAGGGAGAGGAATAAAACAGATGCCACCTGACTTTCAGTAGTGATATGGTAGGAAAAGAACACTCAGGTGATGCTCTCAAAGTTCTGAGGGAAAGTAAGTTTCAACCTAAAATCTGTACACGGCCACATTATCCGTCATCTATAAAAAGAGTATCAGATATTTTCAGACTTGCAAGTACTCATGAAATCTCTCTCTTAGGCACCCTTTCCTAGAAAGTTACCACAATTGGAGGATGTATTCTAGCTAAATAAGGGCATAAAACAAGAGGAAAATATGGTACCCAGGGAAGCAATGTATGCTAACCAGAAGGGCGATGGAAAGAAATCCCTGGGGGGTGGAAAGGTGAGACTCAACACATGAATGTTGACAGTCAGGAATGGAATGTTGGGGAAATTCCAAAGGAGTCTGAGGCATCTTAATATTGGTGACAGAGCAAGTAGAAGCATGAGTAAGAGTACTGAATTTACTTGCAGTTGTAGAAGAAATCATTGCATTATGTTGAGTTACACAAATACAGGATGCAGTGATTAACAGCATGGATTGAGGGGCTAGACAGACATGGGTGCATATCTTGGTTCCATTACCAGCTCTGTGACCTTGGGTAGTTGAGTTTGGTTCAACAAGTCTTTACTGAGCACCTGTTTTGTGCCAGCCGCTCTTCTAGGTGCTGGACACACATCTGTGAACAACAGAGGCCAAAGCCCCTGTCCTCTTAGAGGTAATGGTCTGATGCTGATAGGATATTAGGTGGTGAGAAGAGCCAGGTGGAGAAAGACTAAGAGAATTAGAGATGTTCTAGGGCAGGGTGGCCAAGCCCTCCACGATAAGGTGTCCACTGAGCAAACACCTGAAGCCAGGAGCCATGGCGAATGGACCTGGGGAAGGATGTACCAGGCAGAGGGAATAGCCAGTGCAGGGGTCCTGAGGTGAAATCATGCTTAGCCTGTTTGGGGAACAAAATGGGGCTTCTCTGAGATTGTTTGCGTATCCTATTGTGGGGATAACAATACTGCAGCAATTATACAGAGTCATTACAAAGATCCTATGAGATTGAGATCATGCCTATCAGTTGTTTATTAGCATGTCTGCATGTTAAAAGAGCCCAATAAATAACTATTGTTACTATGGAGAATCATGATATCAGCCCGGGCTCTACTGGACATTCACATATACATACAATGAAAGTCATGACTCCGGGGGTCTCCCTTGACTGGAAGGGGGTAGGAGTGATATCAGTTCAGAAGTATCTTGTGATACCAAAGCTGTGAGAGAGGACCAAAGGCTGGGGGCATCCGTGGAGGGAGAGGCACATCCAGGTAGGAGGATCAGGAAAGGGCTCTTGAAGAAGGCAGCATTTGAGGGGGGAGTTTAACGAAGTGCAACCGGACAGGTTCAGTCAAGTAGGAGAACGAGGTATAGCTAGGGAGGGACGGGCTACATATCGGTTATGGGTAAGTGTCCAGTGGTGCCCTGAGTCCATGCAGGTTTAAGGTAGAGCTTAGGGCAGGCACCGGGGATGTACGTGAGGTCGAAGCCACACGTGGTCTGAGGTCTGCTCTCCTGAGCTTGGCTCCAAGGACGTCTGACCACACTCAGGAAGCACGCGGGAGCTAGGGGTGGTTTTTCTGAATAGAGATTTTTATCCCACTTTTTTTTTTAATCAGGGTCCATGAGATTTTTTTGAAATAATAATTTCACCAGAACACCTTGTAAGCTTCTTTTCACTTGGGATTAGGACCCCAGGAGTATGGGAATGACTATTTGAGATGATGGACATGAAGGCAAGGTGAGGGTGTGAGGGGTTTGAAGAGGAACGGATTAAAATAAGGACCTGATGCTGCGAGGTGAGGCCGAAAATGGATGGATGGATGGATGGATGGATGGGTGGGTGGATGGGTGGATGGGTGGATGGGTGGATGGGTGGATGGATGGATGGATAGATAGATAGATAGGTAAAAATAAGGACCTACTGTAGAGCACAGGGAACTCTTCTTAATACTGTGTAATGACCTATATGGGAAAAGAATCTAAAAAAGAATGGATATATGTTTATGTATAACTGATTCACTTTGCTGTACACCTGAAACTAACACAACATTGTAAATCAACTCTACTCCAATAAAAATTTAAAGAAAAAAAAAAAAGGGACAAGTTCTCCAGCCCCAGAAATGAGCCAACTCTCAGGACAATCCCCTTTTTCCCTCATTGAGAAACAGGCCAGGTAGTGTTCAGCCAGGTGTTTCTTTGGTCCTGAAGTCTAGAAACCCGTCTTATTTCCTCAGTGCTGCAGATCACGTGGACGGCTGGTAGAAATAGGAGTCTGCTGGAAAAATGCTTTTAGATATAATGTCGAATCAGAGAAGGAAGTGATAAGATGGGAAGAGAGAGACACGGAGACACACGCAGCCCTGCCTTGGTTGGTCACCTGGACTGTGGCTTCCTAGGGGGTCCCCAGCACCCAACAGTGAGAAACCCTAGCTTGTATCTGACGCCATGGTGTGAGTTTCTTCCACTCGTCAGACTCCGTGCTTCTGAACTTAGGGCCAATGGGACATCGATGGTAAAATAATGCCTTGGTTCCTCCGCAGTGCTTACACAATTTAGGTCACCGGTGTGGGTTAATTTGGGCAAACAGGTGTCTGTGGTAGCCACTCACGTTAAGTATCAATGATCCTAGTTAGCCAATATCTCTGCGTTTATAAGTGTGAGGCTTCTTTTAAACATTTTTTCTTTTTATCTAAGCAAGAGGGATTATGGAGAGAACAATAGTTTTAGTAGCTGTGAAAATAACCTTCGATAATTAATAACTCAGAATCTCTCAAAATGGAGTTCATTTGCAACCGAGCCTGCATCAGAATCCCTCCCACCACAATATTTAACCAATGTGCATTTTATAATTTTTTAAAATTTATTTTATTGAAATATAGTTGACTTACAATGTTGTGTCAATTGCATTTTGTAATGTTAAAAAATTTGTCATATATTTAGTCCATGTTATACATAATATATATGTTACGTATAATACATATTTCTGCTTATTATCTATATTCTAAATGTATGACAAAAATCACTATGCACACACCCATGTGTATGTATATATACATACACATATATGTGTGTGTATATATATGTGTGTGTGGGGGGGGTAGTTTTATATATGGATAAGACTTTGCATTTGCCATGGGATAACTAAAGTGAAATACCTACAATCTCTAAAGGCTAATCTCAAGCAGATCTATTGATCAATATATGTATTTTTTGTGTGCTGTGTATTACGAAAGCACTGACTTTGCTACAAAGAAGAAAGTATCCTGAATTTTCTGCAATCAGAAGAGGCAGAGCATTTAAATAAGTGGGTTTATGGGCTCCCTGAGGGCAGCTGAGCCTTCTGCATATTTCAGAATGCCTCACCACGCCTCATCTAGTAGATATTCAACAAATGTCTTCAACTAGCTATTATAAAGCTAGCTGGTTGGCGAAAGTGTTACATCCCATTGATAATTGGAAATCATCCTTAGTACAAAGTGAAGCATGAACACAAAGAGATACCAGGTTCTCCCCAAAGTGAGTGAAATATGAAAAAACTACCAACAGCTAACAGAAAAACTTGGCTCAATGGGTATTAAAAATCTGAAGGGTAAAATGCCTGTCCTCTCACCTCTGAGTTTCCCAGTGCTTTGGAAAGTGGCTTCCTATGTCTTTAGGTATCACAGTATTAACAGACGCCCAGATAGCGGTCCGTGGAATGTCATAGGCTCACCTGGAGAGCTAGCAGCTCCCTGTGTGTAACTCCAGAGACGAAAGCGATCATAAAACAGACTGCTTATTCTGTGGCGTCTGTATATGCTAAGGACCTGCCCAGGAACCTGCAGGTAGAGACTTGGCAGCAAAGGAACCAAAGAAAACCATTAATGGTCTTGACCCAGTGGACTTGAGCAGCGCTTCAAATTTCTATTTGCTTGTAAATATCTTCACACATACTTGATAGCATTGATTTTTCCTGTCTGGGTTCCTGGATGGTGCCTGGGCCCACGGGTGCCATGCTATTAAAGAGGGGGAGCCCGTCCTGATCTGGACTGATACCTGCCTGCATTCCTTGGCGTTTCTGGCTTCAACCCTAGCTCTCCTTGAATGGACTGGCAACATATGAAAGGGGTCAAAACCTCCCCTAGGAGATAAGTGCACACATACGCGCGTGCGCACGCACACACATGTATTCATTTAGGTCATAAGCTCAGCTGGTTAGAATCAGATCGTGCCACAGTCCCTTCTGTGGCTGAGTCAGTAGCTGATTGTGGTTGACACTGCTACAAACAGACCCTTCGCCTTGACAGTCTTCTAGCATATGTAGTATTTGTTCTGCACTGGAAGAATCAATACAAATTTCTGTACTAGAAAAGCACTGGTAACATCACTACTGTACCATAGCAATTGGTGGTTAGTAGTAACTTCTTTGGATAATGTAACAGACCAAAAAAAATGGGTGGGAGAATTAATAGGCCTCATCAATCGTGCATTTATTAGGGAGTTAATGTTTTAATATAACTTGTATTCAAATAGTAATTACTCATGTGTAATTCAGTGACTAACTGGATTCTAAAACACACACATACACATATTAAAGCTTTTACCAGAAAAGAATAAAGGAAGAATTTTAGTCCTCGGAACTGTTTCTTACACAGCATAATTCCTCCCCTCTCAAACTCTTTTTTTGTATGCCAAGTATTATGTTGAGTAAAGTAATAAAACTTTAATAAAAGTGTTGATATACAGAAATTATAAAATGTAAATATAGAGAATGACTAATCTATGAAACATCTTATTTGCCATTTTTCCCCCCAAAATTATGTTGAGAGTTAATGGTGTCTTTTGCTTCTGCAATTATCACTAACGCCATTCCGTGGGTATTGGTGAAACATAGAAAGCAGTAGAAAAATGATACAGGGAGAATACATTTGAAGTTTGCGTTTTATCAGATAAATATCAAATTTTTGAAAAGGAATGTATACATCTATCTATGGTATATCTAGTACAATCTGAGTAAAAGGCCTCTGTTTAAGATGCTGAGATGCAGAACCTCTCAGTTCAGATATTTTTCAAAATATTTAAAGCAATTTATGAAGAAAATTGCATACCTTAGCTTACTTTTGCCTGATACAACCCTTCTCTTTATCCGTACATTGAGAATTTCCTCTGTGCCCTTTGATGGGCAGAAACCACATGCACAAAAATGAAAACTGAGCTTTAGTCCCCACAGCAGTTAGCTCTTTGGAAAGCAGAATGAAGATTTCCCATCCCTCCCAGCCGAAGTCTGTCTTTGCATCTCGATATAACAAAAAAGATGGGTCAGAAACACCTTGTCCTGGATTCTTTTCTTGCGAAGACTCTTAATTGTCCCTAGCGATTGGGTCTGGGAGCCAGACTCCAGATGTACTGTTGGAACGTTGCACTGATGGGGTATTGAGAAGCATCTGTGGAGAGAGAAAATGACACTCGTTGAGTTTTATCCACCTTGTTGATGAAGAAGAGTATCTGTGTGGATGTGAGACTATCTCCAGGGCTCCAGAAGGATGCCAAAGTTGAAAACGTCTAGCAGGCAAGGTATACATCCATAGCTAAATCAGTAAGTCCTGGCTTCTCAAAGGGTGGTCTGTGGACCAGCAACACCAAGATTGCCCAAGACCTTGTTAAAAATGCAGGACCTCAGGCCCTTCCCCAAACCTGTTGAGTCAGAACCTGAATGTTAATCAGGGGACTCATATGCCTGTGACATTTTGAGAAATACTGAAACACACAGCTAGTCCACTCAGAGCTACTCTCTACCTACCCTGAGATAAGAAACCAAAAACAGACGGGCGCCAAACCACCACTGTCTGTCTTGTGTGTTTCACTAGTACTAGTACCGTCTTAGACAAGTAGGTTTGCACAGGCTCTTTACTTGGAGCTATGTGTGAGTTGACACAGAACAACATCCAGTTCAGCGTGGGCAGGGAGCCACATGACCCTGGACTGAAAATAAAAATGGAAATGGTCCATCCTAAGAATGCAAAGATGTCAGACTCCCCATTACTCATGCTTCATTACCACTGTCTCATCACTTTGTGCATGCCTGCCTGTCACAAAAGGAATTGAACAAAAGAAGCCTATTTTTCTAACAGCTTGGGAAGAAATGCTTGTGGTTAGAGAGGAAAGACAAGGAGATAAGATCACAGGGGCACACTTACTGCCGCATCCTGACCAGGGATTTTGGCCTTTAAATTATTCTCACTGTAAAATATTTGAGCCCCAATAGATGACAGTATTCATTTGGTAAAAGGTGAGGTAAAGTGTCGTAATTACAATAAGTTGTATTGGAAACTTTATCAAGAAAATTACAGAAGCAAATGCTTCTGCGTTTATTCATTGTCAGAGACCGTGTGAGCGTTCAAGTTCTTCGTGATAGCAGCAAAGCTGTATTACGTTGGCAAAATATAGGAAAAAGCTAGGATTTATGAAAAAGATGGAACAGGAGGAAATTTTTTGCTTTCCAAAACAGACTTATCATAGAATCATTTTATATCATCAGATGGCCTGTTTGTTACATTGAAATTATTAAGCTTCAGTACAATTTTACCACTGAATACAAATGAATTAATAATCTCCCTTCCAAACAAATATGGCTCGTAGCCTATCGTATAGGAAATGTGTCCATATATTTTAACATTTATAACAATATGAGATAAGATGTCGAACTAATTCAATGAATGATGATCATTTGCAAATGAAATTTAGTGCATGGACTTGACTCAAGATACACAGGAAATATTTGAGGGTCCTTTAAATACTGAAATTAATATGTGAATTGGCATAGGAGTAGGAAGTAGATTTTGGAATTTTGATTTGTGTCAAAAAGCAAAAAGCAAGAATAAATCAAGTAAGTATCATGGCGAACATTTCTTACATCTAAGGTGTAATATTTGCATCTCTTGGCAATTTACTTAGAACCCATTTATGATATTAAAAAGTTAACCAAAATTATGTGACCTTTTGTATTTCTGAAAGTGCTTTTGCTGAGGTCATTTTTCTCCCAGGAGTTTAATGATAACAAATATCAAGCCAGACTTTTTAAGAAGTTCAAAGTCCACAGAATACCTAGTTCAAAGCCATAAACTCTCACAGAGGGAAGGCGTTCTGCCTACACAGGCCATGCTGCTTGGCCACGTCGCCTAGTGATGCCAACATATCTGCAGGGAACATACCCTGAAATCAGAGCATTCAGCAAGGAAGAGGTGCAGTGGGGATTTGCGAGGGGAAATCTGCTTTTATTCCAGGCTCTATGTGTCTCTATAAAAGTCCTATTTTGCCCTTCAAAGATGTGGTTTCACTAATAAATAGCAATGCATGAGCTGATTGCACACAGAATATTTTTAAAAAACCCTGAATTCTTAGATTTTACTTTGGACTTTACTTCATAGCACAAGAAGGTTATAGCTCTTCTTCTGAAGACAGCTCTTCATCTCAGAAATGAAAGTACTCAGCTGTGCCACCTGGTCACAAACTCATCGAGTCAGCTTGCTGTGGTCCACTGACCAGTATGTCGTTTAGGTCCTTCCATTTCTTTGCAAATGAGTATGTGAAACTGGCTCCCAAATTTGAAGAGAACAGGTCAATGGCAGTGTGTCCTTAAGAACCTAATATTGATATTTCCAAATGAAAACCTGCAAACATTGTTTCTTTGCAAAAGCAAGTGAATTCACATTGAATTAGAGAGCCAGAAATTGTATAGTATAGAAATAAGAGAATGTGAATGGGTCCCAGTGAAAAACAGAATGAATTTGTTTCGTTCTGTTCAGTAAAGTAATTGGCATAATGTGGTAGTAAATGATATTATTTGAAGAAAGCAAGAAATGGTAAATTGAGGGTTGTAACACATTAGATACTGATTTCTTTCGGATATGCCTGTCTCCTCTCTCTTTGATTTATCTGGGACAGGGAGGCTGTCAGGGTGATTCCTGTAGTAGAGTAATGAGGCATATGGGGTGCCCATTAAATGCACCTCGCCGCTCCAGGCTTAGATGGACTGAGTTAGAATCTTTTGGGGGTTGTGTTCGGGAATCATTGTTTCAAAGTCTCGCAGATGATTCTGCAAGGAAGAAATGAAGATTTGAGAACTAATCCTATTCTAAGGAATGAAAATTCAAATGCAAATATATATATGTATGTATGTGTGTGTATATATATGTATGTATGTGTGTATACATACACACACACACACACATATATATATATACATATATGTATTTGAGCTGAATCTTTGGTCATGCAGTTCTCATGAGTTCCTTAAGTGTGATCTCCTGTTGAATATTTCAAATGCTTTTGCTGAAAATGTGGTTACTGTGATTGTGAAATTGTGAGTTAAAAAATATCTGTTCAGTTTTTATAATCAGTTGTGGTATGAACTTATAAAGAGTTCGTATACTAACTGGCATTTCTTTTAAAAGACAATGTGGTGGTCACTTCTGTAAGTATTCTGAATTGACTCTCCGACAGAGGGCCTTTGCTCTCACTTCTGGTCCCCTCTATCTGAGAAACACATGGATCTCCCTCCAGCATGGCTCCCTTAAGTAGTCTGCTGCTGAAATGTCAGATCCTCATAAAGAACTTTCCTGACCACCGTATGAAAACAGTATACCCTCCGACACTGTCTACCTTCCCCACCCTCCTTTATTTCCCTTCAGTACCTTTATCTCTAAATGTGATGACTGATTTATTTTCAAGGCCAGGGACCTTGTGAGTCTTAAGCATCATGGTGTCCAAAACTCCTAGAAGTTGCTCACTCAGTAAATATGTGTTAAATGAGTGAACGTATCAATCAATATGGATTAACTGGCACGGGTGAACGCTCTAGGTAAAATCTAGCAAGTAGAAATTTATTTGCAAATCAGTCTAGAAGTGTTTTCTGTTGCTGGTCAAATGGAACAGAGCCTGTTGGATTCTCTCTCTGTGGGGTGGAGGCATGAGACGAGCAAGGCAGTGAGGATACTTTGCCCTTTCAGCTTTGTAATTACTTTCCATGTCAAGAACTCCCTGCAGGTCCATCGCTGGCTTCCTTCTGGATCAGCAGATGTTTGCTATCTTCGCTCAGCAAGTTTAATTTATGCCATATCCCTTTCTAAAAAGGATTCCACCTTCTCTTGGTTATTTCAATATTTCTTTCCCTTTGAACTTCATTCATTCCTTCATTCTTTACAATTATCCATTAAAAAGCAACATTAATTTTTTAAGAAAAAATAAAACCTTAAAATTTACATTTTCCAATGATATTTCACAAAATTATCAGCTTTTTTTCCATTTATAATATTTCACAATTAAATCTCTTAAGTTGTTTTTGATATTTTGATAGTTTAAATTACAGTGTTTGATTGTGTTTTAGAATCAAAAGATATATTTTCATGAGATAACAATTTCTTGATTCTAAGATCGAGTGACGTGAGAATATCTATGTTTACGCTGCTTTATCAATTGCAGAGCCCTTCACACAGATTTCTCTGACCTTGATCCTCCCACAATGCCATGTCATACAAACACATACTATTATTTGTATTTTTTTAATTTTTATTTATTTTTGGGTGTGTTGGGTGTTCGTTTCTGTATGTAGGCTTTCTCTAGTTGCGGCGAGCGGGGGCCACTCTTCATCGTGGTGCGCGGGCCTCTCACTGTCGCAGCCTCCCCTGTTGCGGAGCCCAAGCTCCAGACGCGCAGGCTCAGTACTTGTGGCTCACGGGCCTAGTTGCTCCACGGCATGTGAGATCTTCCCAGACCAGGGCTCGAACCAGTGTCCCCCACATTGGCAGGCAGATTCTCAACCACTGTGCTACCAGAGAAGCCCTATTATTTGTATTTTTACACTAGAGGTAACCAGGGCTCAGAGAGGTTCAATGACTTGCCTTGATTTGCCCAGCTGGTTAAACACAAATCTGGAGCCCAAATCATGTCTCCCTATTTCAGTTTGTTTGGGAAAAAAAAAATGACACGAGAAAAGAGCAGTAGAATTACTACTTTAGATGCTATTTTAGTTTACTTCAAACTGTTGGACATTATACGTCTGTGCTCCTAAGGCCCCCTTTTGTGTGCAGAATTGGAGAGGCAGCCATGCTTTCAAGCTTCTGTTCCCCGAAAACTGGGTTCACTTCTTGGTGGGTGTTGAGCCAATAGCCACAACCGAGCCAAAGAGCAGGGAGAGGAAAGATTTATTACTCGCAGCGAATAAGGAGAACACAGGGGATCTTTGCCAAAGCAGAGTCTCCCCAAACAGCAAAATTGGGGACGTTTTAAGCTAAGGGTCCATGCATCTTCATGAGGGGGCTTGAGCAGAGGAGAATTCAGCATAGAACTGGGGCACAGGTTGACAGAGGCCAAGCTTTAGCTGATTGAAGTCAGGAAGGTCAGCATCATCCTTCCATCCTCTACCGGAGTGAGGGTTTTAGTTTCTGCAGAACTCAAAGGTATATTGTTATGTATATCCCTTAAGGAACCAGGACCCTGCCCCAAGGCTGCACTGTTGTTTCTTGAATGCTCCTCCCTTGTTTCTGCATTCCCTCCCTTAAGATCACTAATTACTGAGATGTGTTCAACGGCAAGCACTGTAGCCAGGCATAGATCACAAAATGGCTTAGACCAAAATGGGTTCTCTTCTGTCAAGAAAGCCATTCCTGGTTCTCTTTCTCCAGGGACTCCCTAACCTACCTGCTTACACTTCTGTGTAGGAGTTGCTCTTGTAAGTGGTGGTGCTGGAGTGAAGGTACCTACAGAGCTCCAGGGGATGTCCCAGGTCTAGGGCCCCTCTACTCTCCAGGGTCCAGTCTGCCCTCTGAGCCCCTGGAGCCCATATCTCCATCTGTTACCCAATGCAAGTTCCTGTGCCCGACGCACAGTGAGACAAACCCAAACGTCAATGATTGGATCAGAGAAAGGTTTATTGCAGGGCCAAGGCCAAGCAAGGAGAATGGGTGGCTTGTGCTCTAGATACCCCGAACTCCCTGAAGGGTTTCAGCAAAGCATTTTTAAAAGCCAGGTGAGGGAGGGGGTCACAGGGTATGTGATCGTGCACAGTTCTCTGATTGGTTGATGGTGAGGTAACAGGACAGTTAACATTATCAATCCTTAGGCATCTGTAGGTCTCGGGGCTCACGGTCATCCAGTAGTTAATTTCTTCTATTTGGTGGTGGTTTTAGCATCTGTAAAACAACTCAGGAAGCGTACATCAGATACTGTTATCAAGGTACTTCAGAGAGGAGCTACAGCAGAGGACATGGAGGGAGGGGTCTGTCCCAGGAAGACCCCATAGGGTCCTGCTTGGTTACACATCTCTGCCACAGAACTGAACCTTTCCTCTCACCTCCCATTACCAGCGCCACAGCTGAGTGGCCAGGAGTGACCTGTTCTGCGCCATCTGAACATCCTTCCAAGTCAGCCCTAGCAGCAGTGGGCCAGTGACTGAGGTCCTAGGACACATGGTAGCTCTTGTGCAGCAAATGTCTCAAGCCTGTTCCTACATCAATTTGCAGGTTCTTCCCAGTCCTCCAGGGCTCCTGGACCTGCAGGAGGGCCTGGCCTGCACAGAGCACCCATGTGGTTGTTACACTACCCTTCAGCCCTCCTGGATCACAACCTCTCTTAGCCTGTAAGCTGAGCATTCATGCTTTAGATGTGAGTCTTAAAACCCATTGATTTCAGAAACATACTATATATATATGAACACTGCCAGGGCCTGGGCTCTCTAGACCCAAACTTTGTCTTCTGAAGAGGAGAAGTAGGACGAGTAAAAGCATATGATAGCATTGAAAGGTTAACATTGGATGCTGTAAGCGTTGTGGCAGAAATTGGTCATAAAGTCTGGACACAGGTATTATACTTGCATGACCTGGGTCTGCAATGGCGGGGGACCGGTTGATGCAGTTGGGCTGGTCCGTGGGGTCTGCTTTCCCTTTTCTCTTGGGCCCATCCATGTTTCCATTGCCCTTTTTCACACTGCTGTTCTGAGCCCTCAGCTTGGTCCAGGTGAGGCTCTCAGAATGGTTCTCCACCAACATAATTGACCTGGACATCTGTGACATTTTAACGAAGTCAGTTTCTCCAGCAATTTTTCTTGTTAACATTGTTTCCGTTTCTGGCAAAGATGCAGATGTTTACAAGTGGTGTTTTGAGTCCAGTGTTAACGCTGAGAACTCACTGTCAAATAGAACTAGATGGTAAAAGAAAATGACTACTAAAGAAAAGCGTATTTTCTTTTTTTTTTCTTGTTTTTAAATTGGAGTATAGTTGCTTTACAACGTTGTGTTAGTGTCTGCTGTGCAGCAAAGTGAATCAGCCACATGTATACATATATCCCCTCTTCCTTGGATTTCCTTCCCATTTAGGTCACCATAGGCACTGAGTAGAGTTCCCTGTGCTACACAGTCAGTTCTCATTAGTTATCTGTTTTATACATAGTAATGGATATATGTCAATCCCAGTCTCCCAATTCATCCCACCCCCAACTTCCCCCCTTGGTGTCCATATGTTTGTTCTCTACGTCTGTGTCTCTACTTCTGCTTTGCAGATCAGTTCATCTATACCATTTTTTTAGATTCTACATATATGTGTTAATATACGATATTTGCTTTTCTCTTTCTGACTTACTTCATTCTGTACGACAGTATCTAGGTCCATCCACATCTCTGCAAAGGGCACAATTTCATTCCTTTTTATGGCTGAGTTATATTCTATTGTATATATACACCACATCTTCTTTATCCATTCCTCTGTTGATGGACATTTAGGTGGCTTCCATGTCCTGGCTATTGTAAATAGTGCTGCAATGAACACTGGGGTGCGTGTATCAAGAAAAGTGTATTTTCTTTGAATCAGCAAATGTATACACCATCTCATGAAATTTTGGAGCCTATTCGGAGAAGAGGTTGTATGAGATTATTTTTTTCTTGAAATTGCCCAAAATAAAACAGACCTTGTTAGTAGGGGCCTGATATGTTCTTTCTTGCAAGAGTGGTAGAGGGCATGAATTCCAGAAGTTGCACTTTTAGCCTTTAATTCCTTGCCCCTCTTTTTTCTCCTAGTTCTGTCTCTCTTCCCATTAACTGTGCCCACCCAGCCACGAGCAACTAAAACCTGACCACAGTGGATAAAAGGAGTGCAAACAATGCTTGGTTTAAAATGGCTTAGCTCTATGCATAATGCTTAAATATGCAAAGGTATTTTGTACAAGTGTCTCCACAGGGAAATACTGTGAACTTACAGTTCTGTCAAAAGCATGCTAATAAAAAAAGTGTAGTATACTCTTCAAATATTTAATAATTGTACTATTGCATTTTTCTGAATACCAGCACATAGAAATTCTGATATCCACAGAGGTAGGCCTTATCTTAAGATTCTTGCTCCTTGCCTAGGACCCTTGGCCATTAATTTCTGATTTTTGATACTAATAAAAATTTCCAAATGCCCAGGAAATGCTTATAAGAAGAGGATTTTCACACATACCCTCAGCTCATGTCGCCACTTAAAAGATCAGCAGGTCCTTTTACTGTTCATCGTTGGATATTTTTAGCTGCTTAGAACCAAGGAATGGTGATAAAGTTACACCTCTAAATCTACCAGGGATGGATAACTTTTATTTAACTATATGACGTTCGGATGTAATGACTGTTTCCTTGTTTTTTACACTTGTAAGTCCTTGGCAATATTATCAAAACCTTCAGAGGTAGAAAGAACTGACAGCAGGAACTCAAGGCATATCGTACTTAAATAGATTCCTGGAAGATATAAGCATGTGATAATATTCAGTGTGATGTTGGCATTTGATAAATCAGATGCAATGAACCTAATTATGTAAAACAGTTATTTTGAATCTATCACTCATCTGAACGCTCTCTAAATCAGAACTTATTTAATTACTAGCAAAGGGAAAGGTAAGGAACTTGCCCACTTGATTCCCTTCCCTTCCTCAAAACATTCAGTGTTTGTTATCCAGACTGAATTCATAGAAGTCTTAGCACTGCCCCACTCCTTCAGAATTGCTCTATTCTGTTGATTTAAATATAAAGCAGCCTGTGTAAAATAAACCAGTAAAACATTTATCTGTTGGCAATTTCAAAACTTTTGCATGGCTTTGTCCTCAAATATACTAGACAAGAATATCAAAATCTTTGGGGTTAGATCATTCTGAGGAAGCAGCCCAATCACTGAGCACTGAAGATGTTGGCTTTAAGATGGCCACTGGTGAAGGCCGGGAAGCAGCAGGACAGAGGGAGAAGTGTCCACAAACACTACCAAAATCAAGGAACTCCAACTCCCTCTAACTTTAAGCTGGAATGGAGGGCTCCCAGTTGGGACGATTCAAAGGCAGTTGACAGTGAAATCCCAGCGTGCCATGTGGGTTATTAGCTTTGGAGAGTTAGCTGAAGGGTCTTTGCTAAAATCATCTGTAGCCTTGTTTGGGTTTTGTGTGTGTCCTGTACTCACCATTGTTAGATAACCGTCTCTCCTTGATGCCCCTTCACTGTCCCTAGATGTCCTCCACTCCATCTGTCCTCGTGGAGATGATTCTCCTGGCATGTCTACTCCTGTGACTCTGGCTTTCCCTCGGACGAAATATTCGCTCTCAGTCAACATCTTCTTTTTCGTGTGTCAACTCAAGCTCTTAGCCCTCACGAGAGTGTTTCCTCTTGCGCAGTTTCCCTGTCCCACAGCACTGCTTCAAAGCCACACCTCTTCCTATACAGTGCAAGAAAGAAAAGGAAAAAAAAAGACACAAATAAGGATTTACGACCACTACAGGCAAATGCTATGTAGCCTTGATTTATAAATTAAACCAGTTTGTGGCAACCATTTGAACTGTTTCAGAGGAAGGTAGACTAAATGCAGATCCTTCCATTTGGAGGGTAAGAGTAAAGGAAAACATAACTTGAAAACCTTTTTCTTTAAAATCTGCTTCTCTCAGGGATTTAGACTACTGTAAGTCCGAACATTTTGGTTCATTCATTGTCCAAGGAAAAACTGCTGATGAGAGAACAAATTCTGGTCCATTTTTCAGGAACAACATCAAGATGGCTTGCCACCACGGCTTATGCATTTGCTCATCGTTTTAAATAAGAATTCCTGTCGTAAAATTTCAGGTGCAAGGACTAAGGGATAATAAGAGCTTTTTAGGTTTGACTTCAATCTGACTGATCTCTTTAATGAGGAAACCTGTTACATTCGTTAGGCTGGGAAAGATGCTGTTTCACTGGCCCTGTTCAATGGGCATTTATCTCAGAATCATTATCATCCTTATACAGAGATCAGGTTTGGGCACAAAGCAAGGCAGCTGGGTGATGCAGATAAGCTGATCAGCTTGACCTCTTCCTGCCATTCATCTGATTTTCTGCAGAGTTCAACATTCCTGTCCCCCCCAGATTCAAATACATCTTGGTTAAAACAAGTTCTGTTTGAATGTCGGTCGGGTCTTACTGTCTCCTTGTCCATTCCTTTCAGCTGGGTCCCGGGCCTCATACAGCAGCCAGCACGGCCACCTGGGCCCGGAGCTGCGAGCCCTGCAGTCCCCAGAGCACCACATAGACCCCATCTATGAAGACCGCGTCTATCAGAAGCCCCCCATGAGGAGTCTCAGCCAGAGCCAGGGGGACCCTCTGCCGCCAGCACACACGGGCACGTACCGCACGAGCACAGGTGTGTATTCAGGACCCTGATGGGGGACCTGCCCACAGAGGGTGGGCCTGTCCACAGAGGGGTGGGCATGTCCACAGAGGGCGGGCCTGTCCACAGTGGAGTGGCCTGTCCACAGAGGGTGGGCCTGTCCACAGAGGGGTGGGCCTGTCCACAGAGGGTGGGCCTGTCCACAGTGGAGTGGCCTGTCCACAGAGGGGTGGGCCTGTCCATAGAGGACGGGCCTGTCCACAGTGGAGTGGCCTGTCCACAGGCTTGTCCATGGACGGGGGCCTGTCCACAGACGGGGGTCTGTCCACAGAGTGGGGCCTGTCCACAGAGGTGGCTTGTCCACTTAGGGGGGCCTGTCCACAGAGGGGTGGGCCTGCTTGGAAGCTTAAAGAACACTCCCTTGTGAAAGGTGTGTGTGTGTGTGTGTGTGTGTGTGTGTGCGTGCGTGTATGTCCTGTTTCCTCAGAAGCATTATGATACACCTGCTTCTCTCGTTAATGTTTGTGATGAGGATAGAAACCAAATATGACTCCACTTTAGCTCCCTGAGTAGATTGTAAATGAAATAAGTGCAGGGGGGTTGTCAGCTCATCTTGTCACACAGGCAAATCGAAGGAGCAGTACCAATTTTTTGTACATCCTTATTAACGTATTTAGTGACTATAACTACTTCAGGGAAGCACGGTCACTGTACAGGACATATAAAGGCATGTGCCTCATGCTGGTAACTTTTTTAATGACACAGTCCACCTGTTTGGCAAGCTTGGTGGGAAGGAAGCATATTTACTAAAAAATGTAGCATATTTTGTAAAGCCAACTGAGAATTTATTTCATACACACTATTAGGTTGAATCATATGAAATTATTTCTGAAAAGTCGGTTATTGGCAGTTGCATATGGTTCATTCAACTGGATCGCTTTCCTGGATTAAGTATATATTTTAACTTGACACAACCTTAGGCCACGTGAAGAAGGACAAGTGTTTTCCAGAACATGAAGCCATTTGCAAAATAACTGGTCAAGTGTCATGATTAAATGTGCTCGAGCACACTTGTCTTAACTGTAAAATCAATATCATCAAGGTACTGAGAACGGCACTTCCGCTAAGGGTCCCATGGCTAAGTTAGCTTAGGAAACATTATGCTGCCGGTCTGCAGACAGTAGAGCTGTCTCCTTCATTTCTAATCATACACATTATCATCCCGGGCAGGGGCCGAGGTATGGGGATGCAGAAGCTCTGGTCCAGGCCTTGGCACCGGGCGCTTCATCTTCAGACTGTTGTAACTTCCAGTTCCCAAGAAGTAGATCATAGCAATTTTGTTAAACTTCATTGTGATACTAACTTATATGTTTTGAAATCCAGGCAAGCTACGTTGCTTTTCTAGCTGATTATTGGTATTTACATTTCAGTATTTCACTGCATCATAGGAGGAAAAGCACAGAATACTCCTTGATTTTACTCTTGACGTTGTAAATGCCATCCAGTGTTAATAGTACATATCTTAGTTCAGGTAGAAAGAATACCCATTTATTCTTCTGTCAGAGTTTCTCTCACCTTCAGCCTGCTAAACCTACTCCAGTCTGAGGCTGGGCTAGTTTAACAGTTAGCTTGTTGCATATTATTAACTAGGGTAATTTTATTTCCACCCACTCCTTATAAAAGACAAAGATAACAATCTCGGTGACATTCAATATCTAATTTGAAGAAAAACTGACAACAAAAGGGATTATGTTGATTCCCTGTTCCATATTCATAGGCTTTTAGAATTAGCTCTCGTTGATAGACTTCTGGAGGTTTAATGAAAAATTAGCTACAATAGGAAAAAAGTATTTCATTCATCGATCTCAAATTAAGGACCAGGACTGATGTTCACACTTAACAACAACAAAAAAAAACAATGACGACAACAAAAGTAGTGTTTTCTCTAAGCCGGGGTTGGCAAACGATGGCCCACAGTCTCAATCCAGCTCGTCACCTGTGGTAGTAGTGCTTGCGCGTTAAAAACGATTATCACATTTTTAAATGGTTTGCGGTCAAAAGATGGATAATATTTGGGGATATGTAAAAGTCATATGAATTCCAAATTGCGGAGTCCTAAACATTTATTGGAATACAGCCTCACCCTTTTGTTTCCAGATCATCTGTAGTTGCTGTCACCCTGCAGCAGCCCAGTTGAATAGTGACAGAGACCATATGGTTGGTTAAGCTGAGAATACTTACTTACTGGCGCTTTACAGAAGTTTGCTGACCCCCATTCTAAGCCATCAGTGGAGAACGAGACTGAATGAATAAATGAGTGTTTTTCTCCTATCTCTCCTCTGAGAGAAGGCAGGAGTGTCGTCTGAGTGCTTCAGAGGGGACAAGCTGTTTGCCCAGCCCTTTCCCACTAATAGTAACCTCTGTCCTGGCCGAGATCTGTTGAGGTGTGCCATCCAGATGCCCAAGACACCCTCCCTGCCCGCATCTTTGAACTTGAGGCACTTTTGAGGAAATATGCTGATTTCCACAACACTATGGAAATTTACAGAAGTCCATGAGTGGTCTCTTGGGGACAGGTGGGGAGAAGCCACGTCTCCAGCTCCTAAGCATAAAGCCACAAGCCCTCTCTCCCTCACCCCTGCTCAGGTTACTCCCTATTTCTATCCTGAATTCATTTCAAGTCCTTACCCTTTCCCAGCTAACCCTGCACCTCCAGGAACTGTCTCTATCAGAACCCACATGTTTGAGAAAATGCTTTTAATACGGGTATATATCTCTCACGTATAAATTACATACATATTATACAATAGTATTAAATTATATCTAGTAAAGGCAAGATTAAACTTCAATAAAGAAACATTTTAAGATTGCTTTCCCAGGAATTCCCTGGCGGTCCAGTGGTTAGGACACCGTGCTTTCACTGTCGGGGGCCCCGGTTCGATCCCTGATCGGGGAACTAAGATCCCACAAGCCATGCAGTGCAACCAAAAAAATAAGTAAAAAAAAAAGAAGATTGCTTTTCTATATCCAGAGGGTTATTTTTCACATCCTCTGTGCTATACACACCCCACACTTAGTGCCACCACCGGTACAGACTTTTAAGAAGCGTCCAGAGTCAGAGCAAATACCCTAATTCCTTGGGAGAAGAGGACAGGTTCTTATGAGGCCTGTTAGACCTGAACTGTTCCGGGGTCACTGGCTTTTGGCTCAGATCGGTGGCCAAGGCGGCTGTTCAGCCTTACCTCTCTGCTGTGAAGTAAGGCCACTGGCCGGAGGTCCTTCAGTTCCATCTGTAGAGCATTTCCAGAGGATACTTCCAGGAGAGTGGGGCAGGGGAATTGAAGGCCACTTGCTGCTCTTGAGGGAATCCCCACTTGGGAGTGAAGTCAAGTGTATTGGCCTTAACAATTTGGGAATTACTGGGTGGTGCTATAGCGTCAAGCAGCTGAGACAGGATGACAAAGCATATAGCATGTCTGCCACTTTCAGCCATGGTTCTCAATGCTTTGAATGTACTTACTAATCCTCAGAACCGCCCTATGAAGGAGGTGCTATTATGATGCTCACTTTACGAATCAGAATACTGAGGCACAGAGACGTTGAGTAATCTGCCCAAGGTCACACAGGTGGTATGGAGCCAGTCTTTAAAGCTTCACACCCAGGCAGTCTTGCCCTGGGACCTGGGCTCTTAACAGTCATCTTGGTTGACCCTGCATTTGTAAAAATCATCATTCAAAAACAAAATAAAGGGCTTCCCTGTTGGCACAGTGGTTGAGAGTTCGCCTGCCGATGCCGGGGACACGGGTTCGTGCCCCGGTCCGGGAGGATGCCACATGCTGCGGAGCGGCTGGGCCCGTGAGCCATGGCCACTGAGCCTGCGCGTCCGGAGCCTGTGCTCCGCAACGGGAGAGGCCACGACAGTGAGAGGCCCGCGTACTGCAAAAATAAATAAATAAATATACACCCATTTTCATCTAGAGAGCGTCAGGATTTCCTGTGTCCTGCGTTAATCAGATAATATCTGTTGAAAACAAACCACGTGCTTGATGGGCTTCAGGTCCAAAGAAGCTTAAACCAACTTTGTCCTCACGCATGCTCATTTTAGTTTCAGAGAAGGACCTAAAATAGGACAAAATAACTGGTAACGGAAGGTAATATATTAAAGGCTAAATGAATATTCCAGACAAAAATGAAGACAGAGTATTAAGAAAAGCACCAAAAAAATAGAACATATTCAAAATTAAGCAAGCAGGATCATTACAAAAGAGAAAAGGACATCCCTCAACTGGTGACACTGGACTCAGAGGCTCAAAAGTAACTCCTTTGAAAGGTCAGCCATTCAAATTAGTTTCTTGGATGCCTGACTCACTTGCTTAGATTTGGCACAAATTCAACTAAACTGAAATAATTTTACTTACTAATATGTATTTTCCTCTCACAGGAAAAACTGGGGAAAAAAACTCCCCTCCTCTTTATACAATTGCAAAATTAAAATGACCTTAACTGTAAAAAAAAAAAAAAAAAAAGCACAGAACAACACATACTGTCGTTTCTTTCCTAGATAACATGTAACTCAAGATTGCACTATACACGATTCCTGCCACCCTCCCAGGTCATCCTTTAGTTTCTCAGCAGGGAGTGGGGCTGTGGAATGGTACCCACTCTTGGTCGCTCAGTGCTTCAGCTCTGCTTCCACCTGGCTCAGGGTCCCGGGCATTATCTCCCGTGGCCACTCTTCTCTCCCATCCCTGCTCAGGCCCATGCTGACCCCATCCCTGGGCCTCCCTTTCCAAACACCACTAAGGCCATCCTGAGTTATAGATTGTACCAGAACTGAGAGATACACTGAGATGACTATACCGAGAAGAGCAGGAAACAGCTGTAGTCCTCGAAGATGAGACAGATTGAAGCTCCCTAAACTTCCCCTCCAAAGGTGATTTCTCAGTTAGCTTCTCCCCCTATACCCAACCTACCGCCATCTTTTTTCCATCCCTCCATCTTGGCTGCCATAGTTACCCTCTCACCCTTGTTACTTTATTATGAAGACTGACTTAGATCCCGATTCAGACAAGAAGCACAGTCTACCTTTGGGTGTTCAAAAAGGTCCTCGAGACAGTAGAGAAGCTGCCCCTAGGGGCACCAGGACAGGACTGAGACAGGAGCCAGCATGGTGGTCCCAGAGATCTAGCAGCACGAGAGAACATAAAAGCGTCACTTCCTGAATCAGCAGTGGTCGCCACTCAACAGGGCTCCCCAGAGGGGACCCTCTTATCAGATCCATCCGTGCTGTCTCCCTGGGCAAGGAGACAGGATGCTGTGGCTGCAGCAGAAGACCAGGCCACTGAGCAGTGAGTGGGACAGTAGAGCCAATATCCCCACCTGCTCTTCCAGGACCATCCACCCAACGTCTGAGTCTTTACTTCTTGCACAATGAAAATCTAAAGAGGCACACTTTTAATTTGGGCGTCGGTTTAAATAGAATATACCTTTTGTCCGGGATAAACCTTGTCCAAACAGAGCTTATATAATAAGGAACACGGCCAGACAAAGAACCTGTGACTCTCATGGATATGCTTATGCTAAAGTCTATTAAGATGACACAGATTTTTATTTCAAACTCAAACATATCAATGACTGTCAACTTAGGAGTCCTTTGATGAACGTAAATACTTGACTCTGACAACCTCCCAAACACATCTTTCTAAACTAGCAAAAATGGCCAACATCGGCTGGGTTGATAGTCACATGCATTTCCTTTCGGATAAATGTGATCCTGAGTGGAGAAAACAAGCTTTCTGTGATGAATGTGTCAGCTTCTAATAAAGAATGAATTAGCGTAGGTACGCTGCAAGGAGAAAACCTGCTAAATATCCTTATGAGGTTGACAAATATTGCAACATAACAAGAAATAAGAATGGGATGAAAATATTTGCCCATATGGAGAAAGCATTTTTTAAAAAACTTAACTTTCTGCAGCAAGAGTCAATACTTCATAAAGTTATAGAGGGATTACATAGAACCTTCATATTCATAAAATTTTATTGCTATTCTTCAATAAAGTATAAATAACATTTTCAATGAAATTCATCTTTTGAGTCCACAAAAGATGTAATAGTAACAGTTTATTACTTATTAAAGGCTGTTACTTCAAATTGTAAAAATGATTGCTTCCCACTGGAGTAAGTCAAATTAGATCCTCCGTAACCTCTTAGTTAAAATTTTTACCTCTTTTAAATCTAAAAAGTCAGGGGCACATGATTACCCAACTGGAAATTTTTAATGAGCCCAGTGATAAATATCATCTTAAAACAAAGAAGAGCTTCCAGATGCTTACCTATATCAATTCACCTAAAATAGTGTAAATACAAAGTAATTACAGCTGAAGGAGAACAGAGTGTTTGCTGGTAGAACAGTCGATAAAATTTAGAAACAGCAACATCGACACCAGTAATCAACATCAACACTAATAATAATCCTGCATTAAATGCCTCCCCCCCACAAACATAATGACATATGAAGTTAAAAGATTATGTTAAATTTACCCTTGAATATTTTTCCATTGAGCTCAGCTTGGATCAACCTGTGCAGAGTGCAGAAAATTGGAAGACATGTATAATTCAGTTCTAGATGATAATACTATTGGGAATATAGTGGATTGGGTGGTGAAGGTTCCTCATCCCTGAAATGATAGAGTTGTTATTATTTAAGTAATAACTTTAAAGGTATATAGGCCATGTTTTTGGACCCATTGTCACCTAAGCCATTTTTATTTTCTGAGCTTGCAGGAGGAATGTTATTTAATCAGCTTATCGTTTGCTTACTTTGTATTTTATAACATGTGTAAAAGTATTTTATGTTTTCATATCTCTCTATGTACAAATATACATAAAAGAAAAGATAAATAATATGAAAACAAAAATACATGTTTTTTCTTTCTTCTGTTGAACCCTGCTTTATATTCCATCTCCCAAGTTTCTCCATGTGCCAGAGTCTTGTATTTTATTCTGTTCTCCTTTTTTTCCATTGTCAGTAAATAATGCATGTAACCATCTATCCTCATCAAAATAGAATGTTTGCTTTTATTAAAAAGGATCTCCCTTCCCTTCTTTCAAACAAAATACAACACATAAAACATCTATTTTTTTTCCCTTTACGCACTAGACCTTTATTTGTGTAGCTCTTCGGAAAACAGATAATTTCATGAGCAGCGTGAAAAGGCGAAGTATCAGGTCAACTGCTGAAGAGGCTACTTTTAAAATCTCCCCGGAGAGGCTACTTTTAAACTCTCCCCAAGGAGACCAGCAGTGTGATTCATTGAGTTGGAAGAGATTATTGAGGGGAGAAGGGGCTGTTTGCAGAGCAGGTGAGAAGAGAGAGGAGTGTTTACAGAGCTGATAAAGCACCTTTTACTTCAAATGTTTGCCATAAGAAAGTTCAGTTGAATCGAGTAATCCTCCAAGGTGGGTGATTTGGTCAACTGAGCTCTAAAACTCAAATGAGAGCAAGCATAGGCCATAACGTCGTTTCGGGTTCCTCCGTGCCATCTTACGAACAACCCGAACGCACTTTTTGGCCAACCGAATATAACAGGACAGAAATTAAGGGAAAATTTGTGTTAAAGAAAAGTCTTTTAATCGTGTGAGCGGTATCGGCTTATCTATATTAATAGAGAGCCACCGTCTGCAACAAACACACCGCAGTCTGAACAGGCAAAAAGGGAGAAATCAGTGTTAACGTGTTGAAATCAGTCTTTTACCTCGTGCTTAAAAAAATAGAAGGTATTACATTCTTACATTACCGATGGCTCGTTTGAGATCTCTTCGTTTCTCATGCATTTTCTTCTATATGATCATATAACCTACCCTTTAAAATAGTGTATTTTTCTCCCCATTTGTATTGCTATTCTGCATTATTTTCCTTGCATTGAGCAGTCTCTAATTTATTTGAATTTGACAGTATCAGTTTGAGTTCTAATTTTATATTTTGAAATTCTCATCGGGTACTCTATTTATTGAGACCTAAAAAAGTTGAAACTTATGGCTTCAGGAATGATACTTCTGAAAGGCCATTTGTCAAGTGACAGAAATGTGATTGCGATTTTTTTTTTTTTCAAATATGATCTTTCTGGAAGTTGTTTACCCGTCTTAAATTTCATAGTCCACTCTCTTTTTTTTTTTTTTTTAGTTTTTTTTTGCGGTATTCAGGCCTCTCACTGTTGTGGCCTCTCCCATTGCGGAGCACAGGCTCCGGACGCGCAGGCTCAGCGGCCATGGCTCACGGGCCCAGCCGCTCCGCGGCATGTGGGATCTTCCCGGACCGGGGCACGAACCCGTGTCCCCTGCATCGGCAGGCGGACTCTCAACCACTGCGCCACCAGAGAAGCCCAATATATTATCATTTTTTTAACAAGAGCGTTTCTTCACGTTTCATTATTAAATCCTGATCTCTGCCATTTTGCCCTCCCTTCCTGTTTATCACTATATCTAATGTATTAATAACAAATAATTTTGCATAGAAAAGGATTTTTTTCTGATATTAGTAACCCTTTTCAGCAAGCTTAAGTGCAGATATTTAGTTCCTGAATGGAAAACATGCATTTATCTGAAAAATGTCAGGATATAGTTAGTTTTCCCCGTTTGCCCTTGATTTGCTGGCTGGCTTTTCACAACTCTTCTAGAAAATGAAATTTTGTTTACCTCTTTGCATTTGTTCTTCCAAGAGCATGGTTATGCCTGGCCTGAATTTTTAACCCCTGTCCCCATGACATAAAGCACATTGTTCATAAATTTTAAAACATGACTTTTAATTAGACATGCTTGTAAAATTTTGGAGACAATCTAAATGCTCCATAAATTGCCTAAAGACGTAAGACAGATTTTCTGGTTGTGAACTTAATGCTTATTAGTCTAATCCAATGACTTTGAAACTTAATCCATCAGGGCAGCCCTCATCATTTCAAAATACTGCTCTTCTGGGAAAATATGCACTTTTTGTTTAGAAAGTTTTCTTAAATATTTTTCTAGTCTTCACCATGTCACAGTGCCTAGTCTCCTAATTTTGGTTATTATAAGATTAAGTATTAAAAGTTCTTTGGAATGAGAAGCCCTGAACTCTGTTAAAATCAGCTCTCATATTAGGATATGTTTCTCCAGTTCACTTTGCAACTTTTTGTCATTCCGACAGGATATCCTTAACTTTTAACATTAACGTTGTTTCCTCAATGTGACATAATTTCTTTTGTATTTGATTTCACATATGTCTTCTAATGAGAGAGAGGATAAAATAAGCTCTATCACCATCCACTATGAAGCTCTCAGAAAGTCCGAGTTGTGGGGTGTGATTTGTAATCAGAAACTAATTCCACGTAGAGCTTGCATGGTAAACGGCCTTATCTAGACACTGGCTGTATTTGGGATATATTCCGATCTACAATGCTAGAAAGTAAAGGTGCTGTCTAATATCGATCATGGCTAAATATCACAACAATTAATAACAGGTCGCATTCTATTAATATGGAAGATGCTATTTTTATTGTATATGTCAACTAAACCTTAGACGTCAAGTATTTCTGAGAACCAGATAAAAATAATGACAGGAAACAAACTCCAAAGAACCAGGAAGGAAACAAAAAACTGAAATTCAGTTTGGAAATAGTCAAACCAATTTTAGTAACTGGTGTCAAATCTTCTCCAAACAATTTAGGCATATTGAAAAGATGCAAATACTTCTGGAAAAGCCAAGTCAACTTCTTATTTTGTTTGTGTTGCAGTTGGGCAGGTCTTCATCTCCTCTCCCATGCCCACCCTTCACCGAATGTATTTGTTACTATGAAAGCTCAACTTGAGAAAGAGGCATATAAAACTCCTGTGGGTGTTTGTTAAACTTTACAAGAACTAGGACAGTCCTGCATTTAATGCTCGAGTACTAACTATGGACCTGTGTTCACCTCCACCCCCATGCATACACATCCTCTCACGTTGCCTTATTTTCTTTTATTTAGGAGAAATTAACCACATTACTAAATTTCTTTCACACCCTGAATAGAATTAATGTAACATCACCTGAGCGAGCACTTTCTGAGTTTTCTCAACCTAAACAGTAAAGAAGTCACTGTACACGATTCCTTAGAAGATGTTCCTTACATTTCTTCTGGGTTTTAGCTCCACACAGAGTTTACATTTCCAATTAACAAACCTTCTCGTGGAGGTTGGTAAGCAGCAAACACACCGCAGATGCGTTTTTGCCCTAGAGTGGAAAGGTTTATTCCTGAAATAGCATGCTAATTATCACTTTAATGGGTAACATCGAATGTGTTAGTTCAAATATGACAGAATTTTTTTTTTTTTTATTCTTTCAAACCCTTGTTTTTGTTTTTGTTTTTGTATGTGTGTAATTTTCCCCCCTGCCTAGACCTGGTTAACCGTTTCTGTGAGCAGGTCCTCAATTTTTTACTTTGTCCCTACTTTCCTGTCCTAGCCCCGTCTTCCCCCGGTGTCGACTCCGTCCCCTTGCAGCGCACAGGCAGCCAGCATGGCCCGCAGAGCGCTGCCGTGGCCACCTTCCAGAGGGCCAGCTACGCCGCCGGCCCAGCCTCCAGCTACGCGGATCCCTACCGGCAGCTGCAGTATTGTCCTTCCGTCGAATCTCCGTACAGCAAATCCGGCCCTGCCCTCCCTCCCGAAGGCACCTTGGCCAGATCCCCATCCATCGATAGCATTCAGAAAGATCCCAGGTGGGTACCAACCTTTTTCTCTTCCCAATCACTGCTAAAGAGGTTTTCAAACCAGGCCTTGTTACTACATGATTTATTTTTGCGTCGCGTTATTGCCTCCATGTCACTGGCTGAGTATGAAAGTGTTGACTTTGGTTGGGTTTTATAATCTTCTGTTTGATTTGGAATATTGGTGTCGATCATAGATCCCTAGTATCTTCTTGGTTCAACAGCAAAGACGATCTTTTGATCAGAACATTTGTAGGTGCTTGAAGGTTTCAGCTATTTGATGAGATGTTGAACAATTTTCTTTCATGCAGTAGAAATGGAGGATTGGGGGGTTATATCATTTGACTTCAAATACTATGGTCTAGGTATTTTCTTGTCTCAGTAGAAGCATGCTTTGTCACGCTGTATGTTTCCATTCATTAGAGTGGGAAGTGGCACACCTACCAGGTTATACTAAAAATTGGACATTTAGAAAACCCTTATTACCTTCATTTTTGTGTCTGAAAATAAACATGAGGCTGAAGTTGATTGGACATTGATTAAAAACTTGAATATAATATATTAAAGAAATTGTTATTATGGAGAAGTATTTCTTTTTTGCTTTCTTTTTTCAACAGTGGTGAAGGATTTAGTGATACTCTACTTCTGAAATTGGAATTGAATTCCTGTAGAGTTCAATGATGTTTTATTCATAGGCATTTGAGTTATGCAGAGCCCCATAAATATATATCTGCATCTGTGAATACTACAGATATATCAGATGCCTGGTATGTCTTTGTAACGGGGCATGTGACTTGAATCTGGCGGTAAAATTCATCTCAAGGAATTTTTGGATATTTTCTCTGATAGAGCACACAAGTGCATGTGTACTATATTGAGGGGTTTGCATAGATTCTTTTGTAAAAAGAAATCACGTCTACATACATAAAAGGCATAATGGGACCATTTTACCAAATGGGACCATTTGGTATTCTTTGAGATCGCTTCTTTAGCACAATTCAAACCTGCTTGGAGGGTTTACGTTAAATATTATATGTGGTAGAACCTCCATTGTAAAGGTGAGTTGTAATAAGTGCTCACTGTTAACTACTAGAAATAAGAAGAATTCTTATACTTACATTGTCCGGCATCCTGCTTCTCTAGATTTTCAGTCGAAACAGGGATCTCTATCGTCTTGGTCCTGAAATCTGCCCCAGATCCTTCAGTATTCTTGGCATGTGTGGGTAGAATGTTCTTCAGATAACAACACCTCAACATTCTCTATTTCTTTCTTTCTTCAATATTTATTATTTTTTTATTCAAGTATAGTTGATTTACAATGTTGTGTTAGTTTCTGCTGTACAGCAAAGTGATTCCGTTATACATATATATGCATTCTTTTTTATACTATTTTCCATTATGGTTTATCCCAGGATATTGAATATAGCCCCCTGTGCTCTACAGTAGTGTCTTGTTGTTTATCCATTCTATATATAACAGTTTGCATCTGCTAACCCCAAACTCCCAATCCATCCCTCCCCCAACACTCTCTATTTTTAAATAATTTTTCTAGACATGCTATTGAAAACATGTAGAAATAGAAGTAAACTCTTAGGAAATGCTAAATAGAAAAATACATAATTGGATTGGCATTGCTTTATTGAACATTGTTTACTTAAATTGAGGCTAAGCATTTAATCTTCAGTGGAAAGGTTTTTAAATTTCATATTAGGGGAATTTGGCTTGATTGGAGCCCAAATTTATGTTTGTCTAGCTACAGCTTCGCTTCTTTATTTTATACTGTGTATTAAATGCATTTTATTTTATTAAATGGCATAGCCTTCTCATTTTATATTACTGTCACTTTTATAGCCTTTTTTCTTCTTTCAGTGTATCATGGCTATTATCTTTTTAAGTTATGGATTATGTGACATATGTTTATTGAGTGCCCACTATAAACCAAAAAAGAGACACCAATAAGAAATGTTAGAATGAATAAGAGTATACTGGCCACTGACCTTTTGTAGGTGTGAACTTATATACAACTCAGTGTTATAGGAATTACAGTTTACTATTTTATTTTTAAGAATGCTAAGCATTGGCTTTAAATATGTGTTAATTCTGAAAAAAAAATCATACCACCATCCTAAGGCCAGGTATAGAATCAAAACAAACAGAACGAGATCTAGAACCAGAACTGAATTATTATGGCTTAATGTAAAAGGAACTAATAATAATAACCTGGCATTATGCAAAATGGGTATATAAAATACAATAATGCCTTTCTTGTAGAGTTTTCTTTTTAATAAAGGAATATGTCAAAGTGTTCAGATTTAATTGAGACAGCCCAAATCTAATCTAAAATTCTAGTCCACAATCTAATGCTTCTTTTATGATAACATCTTTGCATCTTCTTTTGAATAATGAATTTTGGTTCTTCCTAGGTGAATATTACTAGAACAGGTATCTTTTACTTTGGGGGTTCAAAATTGTTTTTTTCAGCATTATAACTTATGATTTAAACTTTTCCAGCTTTTAGATTTCTTTCAAGCTTTTATACATACATTTTTGAAGAGAATTTGTTAAAGTTTTATTTATCATTAAATACCAGACCATGTAAGCCTCTTTGCCATTGCAAACATGTATTTATAGCACATTACAATTCTCAAAGCACTTTTCCTTACATCTTTAACTTAATTCTCCTTTGTGGGAGAAAACCGATATCCCCATATTTTGTGCCTTAAATAAATGGAGAATTGGAATAAATGACCTGTGGGTACACAGGCTAGAATCCACACTTCTAGGACACGGGGCACGTATTGGCATGGGCATTTATATTTCTTTATAAAAAATAAAAAGGAAAAGGAAAGACTATACTCACATCTTTTATGATTTTCTTGGAGGACGAGTAAATGGTAGCACCAGTTTTCTGTGTGTAGGAGTGAGTGAAGGAATGAAGGAAATGATACAAATTGTCTAAATAGGTCTGGTCTCTCTGATAATTGCTTATGGATATGTGGTCTTTGTTTTGTTTTTCCTTTCTTTTCTCTTCTACTATCTGCCTATCTGTCTTATTGCAGACCAGTATCTTTTCTCTATTAAGGAGCTTCAGTGAGGAGTTTTCAAGCAAATCATCCGTTTTAAAATAAGAATTTGAAATCAAGGTAGCCCCAATTCAGTCATTAGACTTGAAACCAGAAACTCCGTTATCTTTTTTTTTTTGATATTTTGATGACATTTATTTATTTATTTAGGCTATTTTATTTTTTAAATTTATTTATTTATTATTTATTTATTTATTTTTTTTTTCCCGGTACGCGGGCCTCTCACTGTTGTGGCCTCTCCCGTTGTGGAGTACAGGCTCCGGACGCGCAGGCTCAGCGGCCATGGCTCACGGGCCCAGCCGCTCCACGGCATGTGGGATCTTCCCAGACCGGGGCATGAACCCGTGTCCCCTGCATCGGCAGGCGGACTCTCAACCACTGTGCCACCAGGGAAGCCCTAATTTATTTTTTTTAATTGAAGTATAGTTGATATACAGTGTTGCATTAGTTTCAGATGTACAGCAAAGTGCTTCAGTTATACATATATATATTCTTTAACACAATTTTTAAAAAATTTTTCTAAGCCATAGGATATGAAAGGATTGGTTCTGAAGGATTAGGTTTCTCTAGCTTACTTGACTGAGTCATACGGATCGGGGCAAAACTTTGGACTCTTCACTTTCAATTGCCCCTACTCTACTCCAGCAAAGAATGCACAGAAACCTTTTATAAAAGGAGATGGTAGGATCTGATTGCCTTTTTAAGTCAGCAATCACTTTGAAAAAAAAATTTATATATATATAATGTTTGCTTTACAGCCACGTTTGCTGAGAACTTTTTATTTGTTAATTGCATGTTATCTTCCATAAAATGTGAATTTCTTAAGAATTATCACAGCTAATACGTTGTTGGTACTATACCAGATATTGAGTTTTATACAGTGCTTTTAAACATGTAGGCCAAATATAAATCTTTAAATTATATGAAAGGACTCATCCCAACTCAGTGATGTTGGGAGTGATACGTCATAGCATCCTTATTTTGAAAATGTGATTGATGAAATAACCAGGAAAAAAGCAAGACTAATGTACCTGGTGTGCTAATGATGCTATAAATGTTCTTGTCTATATAAGAAGAGAAGTTATGACTAAGACATTTACTGACATAACTTAATGTGTAGGTTGCAGCATGAATGGCATCTTTTAATCAAGTTGGATTAATCCCTTTTCAGGGTATTGTAATCCTTGATGTAAACTACCTCAAAAGCAGTTTTCCAAGCCTGCTAAAGGAATCTAACTTACTGTAAACATGATTCACAATAAAATTCTATCTTCTTTTTGTTACGCAGTGTAACAGAGAAATAAATGCAGTGACACATCTTTATGCTGAATTTGAGCGCAAATTAGCAACTGAATTTTCAGTTGGCTCTATCAAACTTGTTCTCCATGTTTTGTTTCAAGCCACAGTATTTGACCAATAATCTAAAAATATGCGCTTTTAAGGTATTACCTAGTGTATTACTAAAATTATTTTATTATTGGATGTTGTATTAGTATATATTATTAAGTAATACTGCTTATAAATATCATTAGGTAAACCTAGGTTAAGAATGTTTTCCAAATGCTGAGTTTTTTTTCATTGCTTACCTGCCCACTCTATAACCACACATAGCATATAGTGAAATGAATGCTCAGGAAACAAAATATATACAAAGATGCTTTTTTAAAGGTGAAGATTTAAAAAATATTTTTAGAATCTTTATTAACATTTAAAGTGCCATTATTATGTCATTTAGGTAACATGTCTGAAGTGTTTGCAATAAAACAGTCATAATATTCTTCCTGGTTCAGTTATGGGGTGGTGAATCTCTGGGGAGTTTGTTTTTCACTTTAAATGTTCAATAATCATTTATTTAACTGGGGAAATGTCAGAGGGGGAAAAATACAGCATCTGCAATTTAAAGACCCTCAGTGTGAAGAGCACTTGGACGTCATTTATTCAGTTAGGCCAAGGGCAAGCCCAACAATTGGCCATTCAGTCTCTGTTTGAATGCCTCTCGAAATGGGCCACTCACCATCTCTTGAAGCATTTTATTAATTTCTTGAATAATGCAAGCCTTGTACACTCATTTATATTGAAATCTTCACCCCTTGTAAGTTCACTCCCTGATCTTGTTTCTGACCTTTGCAGTCACGTTAGAATACGTCTATCCCTTCTTCAGAGACAGCCCTGAGAACAGTTATTACTCCTCCCCCCAGTGCCTTCTCAGTGAGACTTTTTTTAATTTATTATTTTTTTTATTGAACTATAGTTGATTAACAATGTTTCAGGTGTACAGCAAAATGATTCAGATATCTATATATATATGTATATATATTCTTTTTCATATTCTTTTCCATTATGGTTTATCACAGGGTACTGGATATAGTTCCCTGTGCTGTACAGTAGGACCTTGTTGTTTATCTATTTTATATACAGTAGTGTGTATCTGCTAATCCCAAACTCCTAATTTATCCCTCCCCTCCCCCCTTTCCCTGTTGGTAACCATAAGCTTGTTTTTCTATGTCTGTGAGTCTGTTTCTGTTTTGTAAATAAGTTCATTTGTGACATATTTTAGATTCCACATATACGTGATATCAAATGGTATTAGTCTTTCTCTGTCTGACTTACTTCACTTAGTATCATAAGCTCTAGGGCCATCCATGTTGCTGCAAATGGCATTATTTCATTCTTTTTCTTAATGGCTAAGTAGTATTCCATTATATATATAAAATGAAATTATATATATATATATATATATATAATTTTCTTTTTAACTTAAATGAGGGGCTTAACATTCACTTCTTGTTGGGGGTGATTCCGTTATGTGATACTTCAGACTCCAGTTTTGTTATCCAGCATGATTATTATAATGCACTGCTCATGCCACTTGGAAATACGAAAAGCACACATATATGTCCTCAGCGAAGTTTTATCAACACATGGCCAGAGCTGGGCAGGGACACAGCCCTGTAGCTCTCATTCCTTTAAACTCTTCCCTCCAGGTCCATCTGAAGGCACATGTGTTCTCGGTGACTTTTCTGGGGAATATTGTAGGATGAACTCTGCAGGTGCAATGATAGCATGTGAAGAGCTTCATTCTTTAAGGAGCTTTTAAAGGTATGTGAGAGAGAAAGGTATAGCCACAAATGACTGTAGTGCATTGGGTAAACAAGACAGATGTGATAGAAGTACAGAGGCGGAATTGAGTGGTTGGCCGGAACCTTGAGGGATAGTTGATATTTACATATGAAAAAATGGGAGAGAAAGCTCTCTAGTTGAAAAGAAAGGAGGGCTGGAAGTCGGGGGTGGTGCCTGTTTGAAGTACTCCAGCCTGGTTGGGCTGGGATGGGAGGGCAGCTGTCCACCCACCGAGTCAGCAAAAAATGTTAGCTTGCATCTCTGTATGCGGATTTTTTTACTTATAAATTATGAACATGGTATGTTAATTTCCTAGGGCTGCCTTGCCATGCAAATTACCACCAACTGGGTGGCTTCAACCAACAAAAATGTATTCTCTTATGGTTGTGGAGGCCAGAAGTCTGAAAAATCATGGCCTGAGCAGGGTCATGCTCCCTCCGAAGGGTCTGGGGTGGCCCCGCCATCCCTTGAATGTGGCTGCAGAGCTTCAGTCTCTGCCTGTGTCTTCACTTACACCTTCCTCTCTGTCTCACGTCTCCCATGCTGTTCCTATGAAGACACCAGTCACTGTATTTAGGATCCACGCTAATCCAGGACGACTTCATCTTCACCTAATTACATCTGCAAAGACACTATTTCCAAATAAGGCCATATTCTGAGCTTCTGAATAGATATGAATTTTGGGGAGATACACTAACTCAACTAACTACACGTTTCAGTGTACTGTTTTACTATTTACACTGTAAAATAGATGTGCACTAAAGATAGAACTTGAAACAGGGGATGTTAAAGATAAAACACCACAATTTAAAGTTTTTATTTCAGTTTACATTTTTAAAATTTCTTTTATTGAAGTATAGTTGATATACAATGTTGTGTTAATTTCTGCTATACAGCAGTGTGATTCAGTTATACGTATATATGCTTTCTTTTTTATATCCTTTGCCATTATGGTTTATCACAGGATATTGAATATAGTTCCCTGTGTTGTACAGTAGGACCTTGTTGTTTATCCATTCTGTGTGTAATAGTTTGCATCTGCTAATCCCAAAGTCCCAATCCATCCCTCCCCACCCCCTCCCCCTTGGCAACCGCATGTCTGTTCTCTATGACTGTGAGTCTGCTTTGTAGATAGGTTCATTTGTGCCATATTTTAGATTCCACATATAAATGCTATCATATGGCATTTGCCTTTCTCTTTCTCACTTACTTCACTTAGTGTGATAATCTCTAGTTGCATCCATGTTGCAGCAAATGGTACTATTTCATACTTATTTTACGACGGAGTAATATTCCATCATATATATACCACATCTTCTTTATTCATTCATCTGTCAATGGACATTTAGGGAGCTGTGAAAGACAAGTATACACTTTTAATCATAAAAACCTTTCTTTAGGGATTCCCTGGTGGCACAGTGGTTGAGAGTCCGCCTGCGGATGCAGGGAACACGGGTTCGTGCCCCGGTCCGGGAAGATCCCACATGCCGCAGAGCGGCTGGGCCCACGAGCCATGGCCGCTGAGCCTGTGCGTCTGGAGCCTGTGCTCCGCAACGGGAGAGGCCACAACAGTGAGAGGCCCACGTACCGCAAAAAAAAAAAAATAATAATAAATAAATAAATAAATAAAATAAAAAATAAAAACCTTTCTTTAGAGAGAGCAATATGGTTGAATGTGTTAGATCTGAGTATATTATCACTGTTTTTGCTGGTTAACGTGGCTGACGTTCATCCCTCCGGGTGTGGATAGATGGGTGAGCATAGCTATTTTCTTAGCCCTTGGCCATGCTTGAATCATTTGTGCTACCTGTTCGCATCGGGAGGGTTAGTTTAAAGCTAGATCGTATAATCTAAAACTTCACATGGACCGGCACACATCAATAGCAATAAGGAGCCCTAGTGGTCAAATTAGCAAGGGTGTGACTGTCATCCTTGCTGTGTTGTGGCTTCCAGTAAAAAATGCACCGTCATCTGAAATGTGGGCCCAGTGAGAGGGCCAGTGCCAACCTGTGGAGAATGATCGTTCTGAATTGCTTTATTTTGTTTGGTTAAGTAAATAAGTAGAATTTCAAATGTTCTCCCCTCTCAGCCCAGGTGATGATCTTGTACAGCCCTGCAGTGCAGGCTCTCACCCACCACAGGAAGAGTAGAGGAGGTCTGGGTTGTAAAGGGCGTCTAATACCCAGGGGAAAGGATTCTCAGCAAGTCATGATTCCAGGTGTGATGCTCACCTGCTCTGTCTTCAGCGTCCGTGTATGTAAAGCGGAAATGATCAAAGCACCTGCCTCATGAAGTTGTTGTGAGATGACAGGTGTTCAGACCTCAAGGTCTTTGGGGCGTTTCCCGGCATAGGGAAGGGCCCACTGTTGTCACCACTGCCTCTCTGCTGCCAGCACAGCGCCTGCCTTCAGGAGCACCTGTGGCCCAAGCCTCGCGCTGAGAATGGCACTTGGGAGTCAGAGACGTGGAAGAAGTGGGTGAAGGCACAGAGACCGTGTGCTGCCGAGTGGCAAAGACCGGGGAGCAGATCCTGGGGGGATGCCCTGCTGGGAGGCCAGGGATGGGAGGGCATCTGGGGAGGCCAGAGCACAGGCCAGCAGGGGCGGCAAGGAGGGAAAACTGAGACCTGGGCCCTCACGACCAGGAAGCAGAATCGGAAGATGGAAGGGAAGACTCCAACTGCAAAAGGATTTTGTTTGTTTTACAAAAGCCTCCTTTTCAGGATTCCTTTTATCAACTGAAAGGAAAGCAGTGTTTACACACAATACTTGTCTGTGCCCATCTTGATTCTCCCAGAGCCCAGATTACTCATTTTGCCGTCTGTCTTCGGAATCCCTCGTAGGAGTGAACAATTGCATTTCTAAAAGAGCGACTCATTTGTAATACTACGCCCTCACCTCGTTTATACCAAAGCGGGCTCTGGCATAGGGACTTTGGCAACATCCCAGATGCATCCTTCTACCCAGGGTACTAATTAGTTGGTTAATGAGTCATTAGCAGATACTCCATCAGTTGTGATGGTAGAAATCTCTGCTTTGTGTTTTTCTGGTTTACAGGCTTTCCTCCTGAGAACCAGCCCCGTCCTTCCCCTCAGTCCACATGCTTTTGGTAAAACAGGCTCTACCGCAGGTTCAGAAGGTGAGCCTGTAGCTCACACCTGGTCCAAGAGCCACCCACTCATTGGGGCCTCCACCCACTAGCCAGACCCCCAGGGGTGCAGAGGAGCCTGAGAAAATCAAGTCCCTGCTCTCGAAAGTGGGCCACTGGACTTTCCTGCCTCATTTAGGGCAAAAAGCCATCCATGCTACCTGGAGCCTACCACGGGAGCAAAGGCTGTTGTATACCCTCCCCTTCTTCCCAGCAGAGTTCCCCCTCCCCTACCCAGCCTCTCTGAAGGTGGCCGTGGTGATCCTGGGTTTGGTCTCCATTATGAAGCCAGGAGTATTTGTCTTTGGTCACTTAAGTTGTGTCTCTAATGATCTACCAGTGTGTCTGTCATATATCCTGATGCAGTCTTTCCAGAACTTAACGTTAACCCCTCTATTTAAAGCCAACTACACTCATTCCCTGTTTTAGGAACAGAAATAGCATCTTTCCCCTGATTCAAAGCAACTGAGAAGTTCCATTCAATAATTTAATTATCATGAAATCTTTACCCAATCTGTTTATAGGAGAGATGAACTCTGGTGACACCATTTAGCATCAGGGGACCACCTCAGATCCCTAGAAGTCAGAACTCTGAAACATCAGGCAACTTTAGTTTTAATATTAAGGTCCCCAGTAATGATAAGTACAATGATAACATCAAAATAAAGATAATTGATGGTTTACAGGAATGGCATATTGGATTCCTAAGTAAAACAAATAATCAGTTTGCAGGGTTGTTATCAGCCCTCAGTATATTACTTTTGCTAGTAATTCATCTTACTTCCTGCCTTAAGGTTAATCTCTGTTTTCTCACTGATAACCAGGTTCATATGTTTGTGTCTGTGTGTTGTCTATTGGACTTAGATGTTCTCATACTGAAGAGAGAGTAGGATCTTGCAGGTGAAGTCATTCTTTGACAGGCATTTAGGATGAAGCAGAAAGCTAAGCTACAGGTGGGAGGGAGGAAATAAATCTCTCTCTTCATCTTCCTTGTGAAAGAAATGATCAGAATATTGAAGAGCCCAAAAGGAGTGTGAATATTAAAAACAGTGCTCCTTAGAAACAAGCTGAGAACCAAAAATGAGGCAGCCTCTTTCCTTGGTTTCTCAATGAGGGTTAGAGAGGCCCACAGACCTGGAACAGGAGCTCCTAAATCTTGGGGCTCCGTTTTGGGGTCTCTACCTCTATTTCCCGTCTGCGTGCTCTCCTTTCACTTCCCACTTGATGCTTTCTAGAGTTCTGGGAAATGGTTTGAAGGAATCAAAAGAAGGGTTTGTGCTTCAAAAGGGATCAAAGGAAAGTTGTGTGGGTCCAGTATTGAATAAGATTATAAAAACAGACAAGAGCATCCCTCTTCCCCAAGGTTGGTTCCCACGAGTTGGACCCCCCCCCCCCAGGAAAAAAGAGAAACCAAGAAAATCCAGGGTGACAGAACTGGCTTCCTTGGTCAGTCATTCCTCAAGGACTGTCTCCTTCTAGGGGGAACCTTGCCAGCCCTACATTTGATTTTATTAAGGAAACTGGCATCTACATATATGCCCCATAGATTATGTGTGTACATATATTATGTGTGTATATGTACATAAATAAACTATCTGTTAATCGGCTCTGCACACAGTTACCCAGAGATAAGATTTGCAAAACTTACGTAAGAACTTGATTTTTAATGCGACAAAAGACACATAGTAACAAGGTATTGATTTTGCTTCTTGTCTGTTTATCCATCAGTCTGCTTTCCCAACTTCTGTGCTTTGCTTTTATTTTGTTTTACCATTTTAAAGAAGTCATTCTAAATAGGTTCCATTCTTCAAGTCAATATTGATAGAATGTTGAAAACTAAAAATATAAATTCACAAAATGAGAGAAACGCAACATTTGTTTTCCCTTCAGAAATCCCAGTAGCTGTGAGAATATTGGAAAGCACATCCTGGCTGTTTATTTCCGTCTTTAATCAGCATCCACATAGTTATGCTCAACCTTTTGAAATTATGTGCTCTTTAAAGGGCTCTATGCTTCTCAGAGAACATGACCATATTATGAAAAGAATTTCCTTTCTTCATTATTTAACTTATTTTGCTGTAACTATGGAAAGCCAGTCTCAGTCTGTCCTCAAAACCTCCCTGTTTATCCTACCACAAGCGAAAATCTGAAATCCCCTTTGGTCATTTCACACACAAACCAGTTTTAATATTTTTCTGGATGGCTTAAGTCACTTTTCTTCACCATCTGACTTTGAACATTTAATTGAGGACCAAAATGGAGCATTCAGAACTTTTATTGTCTTACAAGGCAGGTGGTAGTTGACTGTCAGTTTGTAACTAATGGAAATTAATTTCCAGCGCTTCTTGAGATGTTTTGCAGCTAATAGAGCTCATTAATTTGGAGGCACTGACATCTGTAGAGAGAAAGTGAGCATTTTATAGTAAGAAAAAGTACATTTGGAACTGATATTTCCATTGTTTATGATACATTATAAACCTAGTAACTTAAATTCTTTCATCTACTGAAGATCATGTTCAACTACCTTAACTGGTTTGCTGAACTGAGTGTGTTCTAACATCCACTTAATTCTATAAGAAGAGTAGAAGCATGGGGAAGGGGAAGAGTAGAAAGAGAAGAAGATATCCAGTGGGAAATCCAGTGGGCGGGGTTCCTGCAAAACAGAATATTTTCTGTATGGAAAGGCATCTCATCAAGTGAGATGCGACATGTGTCCTCATTCTTTTCATTGTTTTACCTTTTCAGTTTTCTAGGGGCATTTCGCTCTGTGCTTTGCTCTTTCGATGTGCCTATTGCTTAAAATGTCATGCTAGAACAGGGCCCATGGGCCACCAGTTTTGGAAGCTCTTTAGAGCTGAAACCACCACACCAAGACAACTCTGATTGTGTTTGATAACCGGGCCGTTTGCCTAGAGGCCCCAAAAGTGAGGGCCTCCATCTACCCTCAGCTGCTCTGTACTGACAGATGCTACAGTGAGCCCCCAGGGTGACTCTCCATGACTGAAATGTGACACAGTGATTCCCAACATTTTTGGAATACAAACACTAGTTCCATTCCAAAAGCCATGTGGGTGCCAGCCCAGGGTAGCTGGGCTTTTACTTTGCAGATAGTCTCCTCCAGCCACTTCTTAGCACACAGGAAAGGCAGACATGAAATAACCTTGGAATATAGGACAGTCTTTTCAGTTGCATAAAGGGGCCCCTATGAAAAAAAATCAAAGTTGGTTTCAGACAAACGTCTGGGAACCATTGGCTTAGAAGCCACAATGTAGCAGAAATAATTTCTCTGAACAGGTGGGTAATGTAAAATTAGCTTAAGATGCTCACTATTATTCCAGTGAATGTGAAAAAGAAATCCTGGCCTTTTACCTTATTCTCTTTGCTTGTGTATACTGGGTTGTTTTTTCTGTTTTTGTTTTTAATTTTTATTTTTTTTATTGAAGTATAGTTGATTTACAGTGTTTCAGGTGTACAGCAGTGACTCAGTTATATGTATATGTATATATATATATACATATATGTACATATATACATATATATATACATATATGTATATATATATACATGTATATATATATATACATATTCAGATTCTTTTCCATTATAGGTTATTACAAGATATTGAATATAGTTCCCTGCGCTTTTCAGTAGGTCCTTGTTGTTTATCTATTTTATGTATAGTTGTCAGTGTCTGTTAATCCCAGATTCGAAATTTATGCCTCTCCCCCTTTCCCTTCTGGTAGCTATAACTTTGTTTTCTATGTCTGTGAGTCTATTTCTGTTTTGTAAATAAGTTCATTTGTATCATTTTTTTAGATTCCACGTATAGGTGATATCATGAGATATTCATCTTTCTCTGTCTGACTTACTTCACTTAGTCTGATCATCTCTAGGTCCATCCATGTTGCTGCAAATGGCATTATTTCATTCTTTTTTATGGCTGAGTAATACTCCATTGTGTATACACCACATCTTCTTTATCCGTTCGTCTATCAGCAGACACTTAGGCTGCTTCCATGTCTTGGCTACTGTAAATAGTGATGCTGTGAACATTGGGGTGCATATATATACAGTTTTGAATATATTTGCTGACTGACTAGAATTATACATTTCTTCTGAATATTTTCAAGTTTTTCAAAGCAGTAATATTCTAAAATATTAATCATTTCTGAAAAATCTCCAAATATTTAGCCTACTTTATATAATGAGCAGTAATAAGGTTTGTAGTAGGTGGTGTCCAAGATGTCCCGGATCACACTGTCATCTGGTGCTCACACCTTTGTGGGCCCTCTCTCACTCTGAATCAGAGGTGGCCTCTGTGACCAGTTCAACATCCTAAGGCTCTCAGCATCCCAGTGGAGAGGTCTGCATGGGGAAGAACCAATTGGCCCACCATGTGACGGAGCCACTTTCAAAGCAGATCCCCCAGTGCCAGTCAGGCCTTTGGGTCTTCCAGCTTAGATCCCAGACATTGTGGAGTAGAGACTAATTGTCCCTGCTCTTCTCTGTCTTGAATTACTGCACAAAGAAGCCATGAGATAATTAATGATGCTTATTGTCTTTAGCCTTTGAGTCGTGGGATGATTTGTTATGCTTAATCTGACTGGTCATCTCACCAAGGTAGTCGGCCTTTCCTTCTAGTATCTTCTGTGAATCCCCCTTTCCCCTTTTCTTGTTTGAACCCAAGCATCCATCAAAGGGTGAAGGGGTAAACAAAATGTGGTCTGTACACTGGATTGAATATTATTCAGCCTTAAAAAGGAAGACACATGTTACAACATGGATGAGCCTTAAAGACGTTATGATAAGTGAAATAATTCGGATATAAAAAGACAACTCCTGTATGATTCCACGTGTATAAGGTCCCTAGAGTAGTCAAAAACAGAGAGACAGAAATTAGAGTAGTGGTTGCCAGGGGCAAGGAGGAGGAGGGAGTTGGGAAATTTGTGTTTAATGGATAGAGTTTCTGTTGGGGATGATGAAAAAGTTCTGCACAGGGATGGTGGTGGTTGCACGGCAGTGTACGGCGAACTGTAGACTTAAAAATGGTTGAAATGGTAAATTTTACGTTACGTTTATTTTACCACAATAAAAAGGAAAGAAATAAAACAGCCAGCTAAAGGCTGCCCAGGCACTACTAATAGACAGAAACCAAGGTCATCTGGAGGAGCAGCAGATGGGACCATGGGGAAGAAGAATGAATGGAAATGGCTCCGGGGCTCTTGAACGTAACCCCTTGCAAAACAGTGCCTTCCACCACTTTGTGGGAAGCTCTGGAGCCCATTTGTAAGGAGAACATACTCAGTGTCCTATATCATTTATTACTTGCCAGATATGTTACCTAATATGAGCTCTTTAATCTCTTGTTAACGTTTTCTTTTCTTTTTTTAATTTTCTGTTGGCACATCGTTGATTAACAGTGTTGTGTGAGTTTCGGTGTACAGCAAAGTGATTCAGTTATACATATACTTTTAATATGCATAATATACACTTATACATAGATATTTAATCTTATGATTAAATAAAATAATAATATATTATAATCGTATATTAGCTAATGTATTAGCTGTAAGACTCACAGTTAAAATCATGAATGTGAAGGAGCTTCTTCAATTAGATGGCACAACATTATTCTGTAGAATAAAACTAGTTATTAATATTATTTGAGAAATACTACCTAAGGGTTATAAGTTTGAAATGTTTTCATTCAGTCATTTAACAAATATTTATTGGGTACCAACAGCCAGCCAGCACCCTTTTGGACACTAGAAACTTTTGGATAGGAGCGATGAGGTAGGAATATTAACTAGGAAACAAATAGGAAAAAATCTCATTTGAAATCATATAAACTTAAAAATAAATCAAATTTAAACAAAAACTATCTGCTACAGTTTTATTAAAAATGTCCCTTAGTAACTGGTTATACCAGCTACCACATAATTCTATTTTAATAACCTCAGGAGCTCCTACTGTGGTTTTTGCTTTCAGAGCCTAAGTTCTATTTCATGGCTTCTCCTGGGGTTCGTTTTCCCTCACGCTGAAGATGAAGGCGGTAACTCAGACCTCAAAGGTCCTAAATCAGAAAGCCTGCAACCAACACAAACCAAGCAGACAGAAAAGAAAAAGCGTCCCATTTCTCCCAGGAGCCAACAGACCTCCTATTCCTGTCTCTTCTTGACAAAAAAGTCTGCTGTATTTCAAGCCAGGCTATTTTATATCAGAAAAGAAGTCATTAAGATAAGTGGCAATTAACATCTCTACTGCAGTAAAAATGCTTCTGACTTTAAAGAAGAAAATGTAAAACATAGGCTGTTTTAGATAAACTACCATGTTTCTGCAGGGGGCCTTCCAAGATACTTGCTGGGCTTTGTTTTGAAGATTATTGAAACGTAACCAGATTTAAATTCACCATAAATCAGCGTGAAAGAAATAGGCAGTACTGCTAATATTGTCAAAGTGGCCATTAGGAGCACAGAATCTGGGCGTGTCTGTGAAGCAGTGTGCACGCTCACACACAGGCTAGACCTGCCCTGTTTAAGTAACTGCGAATCCTTGATGACTATAAATTTTCATTTGTATCCATTAGAAAGGAAAGGAGTTTCTGTTTGATTACCCTACACTGTTGCTTTAATAAAAAAGAAGGCAAAGCATGCAACATATAATGAGACCCTTAGGTACATCTCCATAGAACATACAGGTCATTCAAGCCATACTGTCTACTGAAGCGCTTGTATGTAACGTGCAGCATTAGCTCCCTCACTGCAATAAGCACTTACAAATTGCAAGGAATAAAAATGCCCTCTGGTTACCTCAGTCAATAGGAGCTTGTTGTAAGTTTCCAGAGGGGTATGAAAGAGACAGGAAGCTGTTTCAGCAGCCCCAGCTAGGCAGGTCTCATTGAAAACCAGATCACGGTTCTGGATACAAAAGCTGCTTTGGGGCCCTGGCAGGAACTCCCGAGCACGGCCCTGAGAAGTAGGCATTTGCTGGGGCCTCCTGCAGAGCTTTGGGGTGTGGGGCCTCGGCCACTCTGCCACTGCCCCCTGTCCCCCTCTGACCCCCTTCCCTTCTCCTTCTTGTCTCTTAACACCGACTGCCAGAACTGCCCTGTCTTCTCTCTGCATCTCTCTTCAGTTGTGTGTCACTCTACAGTGCCTTGAATTCAGATGTGAATTCAAGAGGGCTGAAATGTGTCTCCTCAAATTCATATGTTGAAGTTCCAACCCCCAGGACCTCAGAATGGGACCGTATATGGAGAGAAGGTCATTGAAGAGGTGATTAAGTTAATGAAGCCGTCAGGATGGGGCCCTAATCCAACAGGACTGGTGTCCTTATAAGAGAAAAGGCCATGTGAGGACACAGGAGAGGGTGGCCATCTGCAAGCCAAGGAGAGAGGCCTCGGGAGAAACCAGACCTGCTAGCACCTTGATCTTGGGTTTCTAGCCTCCAGAACTGTGATAAAATCAACTTCCAGCTTGTGGTTTTTGTGATGGCAGCCCTAGCAGACCAATGCAAGAGGCTGTGTTTGGAGCTACCGGTGGGTGTCCAGGGTAAAACACATTGTATGGAGCTCTTAGGCAGAGCTGCCTTTGGTTCAGCGGAAATCCCAGAGGTATTCAGCTGTGGTGAGATTTTACAATAATCTAGTTATATGTGTCCCCAGAGGAGGGCTTTTGGGGGTACGATTGCCACTCTCAGAAGGCCCCAAAGGAGACAGTTTACCTGGCCAGTCATTTTGCTCACATAGACGTACCTTTTCTGAAGATGAATTTTTTTAAATAAATTTATTTATTTTTTGTTTTGTTTTTATTTTTGGCTGTGTTGGATCGTCGTTGCTGTGTGCCAGCTTTCTCTAGTTGTGGTGAGCAGGGGTGACTCTTCATTGCAGTGCATGGGCTTCTCGCCGCAGTGGCTTCTCTTGTTGCGGAGCACGGGCTCTAGGCACGCAGGCTTCAGTAGTTGTGGCACATGGGCTCAGTAGTTGTGGCTTGCGGGATCTAGAGCATGGTCTCAGTAGTTGTGGTGCATGGTCTCAGTAGTTGAGGCTCATGGGCTCCAGAGTGCAGGTTCAGTAGTCATGGTGCACAGGCTTAGTTGCTCCGCGGCACGTGGGATCTTCCCGGACCAGGGCTCGAACCCGTGTCCCTTAAGTTGGCAGGCAGATTCTTAACCACTGCGCCACCAGGGATGCCCTAAAGATGAATTTTGTATAGTGTTTAAAATATCACATGTAGGTCCACATGTATACTTTATCTTCTGTAAATTTGAAAAAGATTGTGTAGGTTATGGAAAATGAGATTCCAAATCAAAGAGTAGTTTTACTAATTTTACATGTAAACCATTAAACCTATGACCAACCTCATATAATAAGTCACTAGTGCTATGATAAATTGGTCATACCCACTTATGGAATGGAATAATTTCTACAAAATAATCACTGTCTTTTCTGTTTCATTCCATCAGTTTTAAAATCATTTAAATAAAGTATCTCGATCCACCACATTTTGAATCTTATATTAGACTATATCTTTGTACTTAAAAAATTACAAATGCTAAAATGACCAAAACTTACACTTTCTAGCTCCTTCTCTAGAGCCTTGTCATCCAAACTGTGGTCCAGGACCTGGGTGCTGGTTAGAAATCCATTTACTGCATGAGAATCTGCAATTTAACAAGACACCAAGGTGATTTCTGTGCACATGAAAGTGAATCACTGATCTATAGTGAGAAACATCTTAAATATCACATCTGGTTTATTGCAGAAGTTAGAAATCAAGCTATGACATTAAGATGTTAATCATATTTGACCTCGCAAGTGTGCTTTTTATTGTATTGGAATATTAGTGGCATAATAAGGCACTAGGATCATTTGACTTTTGCTGTAAGAGTTTTCTCTTATTTGAAGAAAAGTCTGAATTTAGGAACCCACGTGTTCAAAATATATAGTTGATCATATAATCAACAAAATTTAAAGTCGCCTTTCAAAACGTTGCAGCATGAATTTGTAAAGACATAATTTACTTTTAAAAATTTTATCACAATATCTATTCCCCTTCTTTTGTATTTTTGCAATAATTGTATCATATCTTTATTATTTGTAGCTTTTTTTAATTCATGTGATATGTCTTGGTCATCTTTTCTGTCAAAATATGTAGGCTGACTTTATTCAGTTAACCATTACGTCCACAGTCTAGGTTGTAACACAGTTTGCTTCATCCCCCCATGGATTGTTTTCAAGGACTCTCTTCAGGGAACTGTTTTCCTTGATTATTATCCAAGTACTGGAATTTATGAGATGATGCTGTTCCCTTTAAAACAACAAAATGTTCAGCTTGCCTTTCAAAGATACCCAACAATTCCTTCCCTTTCCCTGATCCCAGCCAAATCCTCCTAAAGTCTCTTTCTTCTCCTCTGGAGCCTTCCTCAGCTAGCTGAGGTCATCTGAATGAATCATGCCCGAATCGCTTAGATTTGCTCACAGCCTTATTATTTCTCCTCTCTTTTCCCTTCCCTGCCTGCCCTTGACCTCCAGCAGACCCATGTCCTACTTAGCCACATCCAATCTCTCTGATTAGTTTCAGCCCAGAGCATCCCCTTGTAGCCTGAGCCCCCTCATCGTGGAGATAGGCATTTCATGCTCTTTGGGGATTCAGCCGTGCCTTGTGCGCTGCTCCTACCAAATCAGGTGGCCAGCATGGAGGTGGATGCAAGACCATCCTCTACAGCCAAAGCGCCTCCCAAGCAGAGCCCTTTAGAAAATGCGGAATCCCAGACCCCACCCCTGACCTGCTGATCAGAATCTGCATTTTAACAAGATCCCCGGGGATGCATTTTGCACTTCAGTTTAGGAAGCCCTGATCTGAAGGTCAGTATTGCCCAGGCATTTTGGTTCTGCCTCATTAAGAAAAGGCCTTGATATGTTGTCACACATTGTTGTGGAGTTTGCACCCCCGATGAAGAGTCTGGAACTAAGCTGTCAGGAAGCACAGGGACCTGGAGCCCTTGGGAGGGAGGAGAGAGAAAGTAAGACACACCCGGAAGGCAGCAGCAATACTGTCTCTGTTGTCCTGATGCTTTCTGAGGTTCAGAATAGGAGTCGTACCCCCTAAGTCCTGGGCAGGTAGCTGTGAGGCTGAGGCGGTGTGTCCCAGGTGGGGTGAGGAACACTGAGCCTTCCAAGGCATCAATTTCAATATGCTCAACTTCACCAACATCTATCTGCCTTTCACCCCTTCTCCTTTCTACCTCCCTTTCTCTCCACCTTCTTTACAAAGAAAGGCCAACCTCGCACTCATCCAGGACCTCGCTGTATAGTTATGTGAACAGGGTTCTCAAAACTGGCATCTATAAGAGCCAAAAATAGAAAGATTGGTCCTGACCTGTCTCATTCTAGCAAAAAATAACATTCGTTCATGGAGTCATAAACTAATTTTTTAAAACGCTATATCCTTCTCATCAAAGGAAGCATTTTAAATAAAATTATGTCTTATATTTAATGACAGTGTATCAAATATTGTATGCTCTAATCATCATATGTTTTGATCATTGAGTACTATTCATATCCATGATCATAGCTCAAACCTAAAGACAAAATTTACAGTTAGATCTTTATGATTATGGGAAACAAAGGATATAAAGATATATGTATATATGGACCTGTTTATACGATATTTTAATGAAATAACCAGGCACTGTCTTTTGATCTCCTACAGATGATTATTTTAAAGGGAAAGATCATGGAGGTTCCTTCAACATCTGAGATTACTTCATCATCTAGATTTTACTGGGTCAAGCTCTGAGCCTTTCATTAAGCCTGCAAAGGAAAATAAAACTTCTGAAGACTTCCATTAGGCTTGACCTTTGAACTAGTTTCTCAGAAGAGAGGAAAGTGTAGTGTCCGCTCTTGTTAAACACCAGTTCAGGCAAAGAGGGTTAGTTCTTGTGCTTCAGACTTTGATTTCCATTTAAGGCTTTCTCTCTTTAGAAAAAAAGGATAATGTGTCCCTAGGTTGAAAGCTGGAATAATTAAACTTGGCTTTGGGTTTTTTTGAGAAATCATTCCTTAGCAGATTTCAGAAGCAAACTGTTTTAGCCACAAAACAAATGGTTTCTTTCAATTAATACACAGCCAATGAGGATGTGTGGAGTCCCTTTTAAACAATGGTCCAACTATACTTTTTCCCATCCTTTTACCCTCTCCGCGGTCAATGGCACACTGTGGCAGCGATGGCAGGCTGCCCTCAGGCTGAGAAGCCTTGGGCGTTTCATCTTTTCAAGGAAGCCAGAATTCTCCCCTGCCAGTCACCTGATGTGCCCCCGACCCTGTTAGGATAGACACCATTCAGTTTTTTCATATTATTAAGAAAAGAGAAGCAAAAGGAGATCCTCTCAAATACTTCCAAGCTGGTTAATGCAAGCAGAGAGCATATTTTCTTTCGATGATCCTTGCAATCGATGGAAAAAGTCTCGTTAGTAAATTTCAGTGACAAAGAGAGCATGAGATTACCTTCTAATAGGCACCCTTCAAGGTTTCCCCAAGTGGGTTTCAAGTGGTTACGGGTGGCAAATGATAGGTAGGCTGTAACCTGGAGAACACCGCCCGCAGGGAGGCTGTTGCATAGGTGTCGTGTAGCAGGATTTCTGTCTGATGGGAAACATTACCTGTAAAGGGGTCTGGGCGTTATTCTTTATTGTTGCTTTGGAACCTGTGGATATTTGGCATAGGGACTTAAGAACAGGGTTCCTTGGGCTTGTCCAGAGTTCCTTCTGCCCCTATCAGCAGGTGTAGCCCCTCCAGGCCCTGGAATCAGAAACGATGAAGACAGTGTCAGTCATTTTCGTAGGATTCAACAGCAAGTTGAATCAAGGGCCTGAGCCCACCTTGAAAATGCAGCATCTCAGCTCAGCGCCCCTAAAGCGAGGTGCTTCTCTGCTCTGGTGATTCCCATCCCTTCGTGGAGGCTGGAATCCCATCCTGGGCTCCTTGCTGGTCAGAATTCCCAGCTGCCGTCTGCTTAACCTGCCCGCAGCCCACCTGCCCAGACTATATCCCCAACGCCAGGCTCCTCTCCTGAGGGCCATGTTTGCACGCATTGGGTAATTGTTCCCGATACCTCAGAAGCCTTCTATTTTATCTCCAAAGACTCTAAATCTGTTCTGGTCCCTCAAGTCTGTGCCCCCTGCAGCCTTCTATGTCCTAAGCTAAAAACCTGGACAGAGTTGTCAAGTCCCTCTCCTCCTCCCAGATCACAACATTGGCCGTTGGCTTTATCTCTGACATCCCATTCATCTAGACTTTCCCCTCCAGCCCCACTGCTTTTCCCTTAATGCAGACCCTTGTCATCACTTACCTGGAAAGACGCAAAGCCTTTCACCTTGGCCCACTAACCCCGGTTCTCAGTTCTAGGCATCCTTCCTGCCCCCAAAACACCATGGTCAAAACTACCTTGATCACATCATTCTCCTTCTTAGGAGCTTTCACTCATGCTCTGTTGCCTACGGAATAAAATCCAAATCCACACTCTGAAATAAAAGACTGTGCAACTTTGTACCACCTGAAGTCCTGGACCCCATCTCTACCCTTCTCCTCCATTCCACTGTCTGTGTGATCCAGCGCTCCTCCTTTACAGGAGATTTTGTGCCCTTTGAGACTGCTGTGCTTTTTCGCAATCTCTTCTCTCAACGGAAAGGCCCTTTTCCCTTCTTACTTCTGGAAAATTCAAATCCTTCTTCCAGTATCGAGTATGATCTCTTTTGCCTCTCTCTGTGCTCCCCCTGGAGGGTCTACAGAAACCTGCAGATTTGTCTAAAGAAAGGATGGGAAGGGAAAGGAAAGAGAGAGGAAAAAAAAAAAAAACCCAGAGCCCTATAATTTGAGAAATTTGTAAGCGAAAGATTTTCCAGAGGAATGGAACCTTGGCAAATGCCCAGTTTTCACACACACACACACACACACACACACACACACACACACACGGAGTTTAATTCTGGAGACTAGAGATCAGTATGCCCCAGACTTATCTTTTAGGAAAAAAAAAATCATGAAAATATTAATAAAAATATTAGCACATTGAGGGCTTCCCTGGTGGCGCAGTGGTTGAGAGTCTGCCTGCCGATGCAGGGGACGCGGGTTCGTGCCCCGGTCCGGGAAGATCCCACGTGCCGCGGAGCGGCTGGGCCCATGAGCCATGGCTGCTGAGCCTGTGCGTCCGGAGGCTGTGCTCCGCAACGGAAGAGGCCACAACAGTGAGAGGCCTGCGTACCGAAAAAAAAAAAAAAAAAAAAATATATATATATATATATATATATATATATATAGGCACATTGAAAAGAAAGTAGGGACCATTAAAGACCACCATATTTTTACGGAGATTGAGTAATGGCAAGCTAATGTCAATTTAGGTTTTTAATAAAATTATTAGATTTAAACATTAGGAATGATTCAAAGGTATGCCATTTATTTTGAAAAAGCCCTTGAAAAAGTTTCTTACGTTGTTGTAAAGAAGCGATAAACTAGTTGATTACACAGTGAGATAGTTCAAGGTCTATATTATGTTCTTTTAAACTACCTAGAGGTAGTAGGTCTCCTGCAGGAACTTATTTCTTGCCACTGTCTGAGTCCATTTACTAATAGTACAGGTGACTTTATAGCTTCTTTCTTACTTCACTTTTGCTAATATCTTATTTGACAACATTCTTAGTTTTTAAAACTAGAATGATATAAAGTGTGAACCTCTTCCCCAAACTTGCCATGGTTTGCTGGGCTTGGGGTGTTTGGAAAGATATGGAAGAATCTCGCCCTCAGAGTCGACAGAGCCCTTTGTGAAGCAGGTCTTTCTAGTGGAGAAGTGAAATGGAGTGCTGATTTTAAAGTCTTTGAATCCAAAGAGACTTGTCTTTGTCGTCTACCATCTTTTAAAACTCTCCTAAAGGTAAGGCAAAAGTAAGCATGAAGTATTTGGAAGAAATGTGAAATGAAGTTATCAACCATGAGTCTCATTAGTTACCCTCAGGAGGTTTTCAGCATGTGATGCTCTTTCTCTTGGGGGTCAAGTTCAAAACCAGGGAGGGCAGGTTGATTTCAAACCTTTTCAGAATGGCGCCACTGGGAGGGAAGAACTTACCTAGTGGCTGCCTCCTGTCTGATGGCAGACTGACTAGTCACCTTTCTCCACTAGTTTGTCATCCTAGATCATGTGACTCACTGCCTTTCAAAATGCTTTGAATATAAGAGTCAGAGTGTGTGGAAAACATTCAGAAGTATATCTCAGGTGCTAAAGTGGTGTCTCATGTATTCATGAAATAAACTACACTGTGGTCAAAGATTGCTGACAGATGACCACATCTGCCCACTGAACTAAAGACCGTGTTACTTTTGCCCTCTTATCACTTAAGTTTACACATGTATCTTTCAGCAAAATGCCCTGTAGCGTTCCCCAGAGTGCAGGTATCGCCATACACAGAGTAGGTATACATAGGAGCTTTTGGAAAGTATTGAATTCCTCAAAAGATTACACATATGTGCTTTGTTACCTGCCAAAGGAGAACACCCATACTTTGAGAGAAATCTATTTTGACTTTGAATATGTTTCATTCTATACCATACACGTCATTCAAGTCTCTTGCTTGTAGTAAAATAACTTTTAATCTTATAGCTGTCCAGATGAACAGAGCTTACGTAGTAAACACATTCAAGAGGCCACTCAAAATACATATATATTATTGTGCAATTCCATAAAATATTGAAAACAAGTATCACCCCAATGTAATAACTTGGCTGCTTTTTTATATACAAAAATGACACTTCAATGAAACTTTTATGGGGGATGCTGCATTTATGTCACTAATCTTTTTGGAGGCAATTCACAAATACTTGTTGCATATTATTCTACAACTCTGCCTTCCTTATGTCATCAGAGATTCTTTGCAGCAAATACTGCGATATCATTAAAATTACGGAGATGATTAAGATGTATACACATTTTCAAAAACCTTTGAGATGTCTGTGGAAAGTGACAGATGTCTAGTTCCAGTCCTATAACATGTGCTAGTAAAATGCTGAACTCTGGAGCGGGAGCATTTAATGACAGGAGGTAGGGAAAGCTTTTTTTTTTTTTTTTTTTAGCAATGTTTGAAAACTTTTTTCTCTTTTTTTAAATTAATTTACGTTGGCTGGGTTGGGTCTTCGTTGCTGCGCACAGGCTTTCTCTAGTTGTGGTGAATGGGGGCTACTCTTCATTGTGGTGCACGGGCTTCTCATTGCGGTGGCTCCTCTTGTTGCGGAGCATGAGCTCTAGGTGTGGGGGCTTCAGTAGTTGTGGTGCGCGGGCTCAGTAGTTGTGGCTTGTGGGCTCTAGAGCGCAGGCTCAGTAGTTGTGGCACACGGGCTTAGCTGTTCCGCAGCATGTGGGATCTTCCCGGACCAGGGATCAAAACCATGTCCCCTGTATTGGCAGGTGGATTCTTAACCACTGTGCCACCAGGGAAGTCCTAGAGAAGGCTTTCCAGAGCAAATTGCACGAGGTGCTTGGAGAAGAGGCAGTTCCTAAGGCAGGCTGATGATGAGTTTCACATGAAAGAAGAGTATGTTCCATGCAGGGAGCAAAAGTTATCCAGCATGGAAGGTGCAGATATACGGAGGAGAGGTGGGGACAGGACACCACCAGGGGGCACAGTGTGTGAGCCTTTGCATTGGTCAGAAGGACTTGGGACTGGGAGATGGTGTAATCAGATTTCATTGTGTCTCAAATCAAGGTCATAAAAGGTAGGGGAATGGGGCTGGACTTAGGAAACTGGCCTCTGCTTTAGGATCAGACATGGGAGACAGTGCTAATAGCTAGTCTTCTGTGTTCAAAATCTCTTCACCAGTGACCACATCTTGACCCAGTACTTGTTCATTACACTTGTGTGCGTGTATGTATGTGTGTGCGCACGCGTGTGTGCCTGCGTGTGGTATTTCAGCAATCTCTTTGAAACCAATCTGTTCCCGCACACGTTTCCCATCTTTCTCTTTCAACTGTATTACTTTCCATTTTTTATGAACTTATCACAATTGCAACTTTACATTTTTATTACGTCATTATCTAAATGTCTTGTGTTGATCAGGCCATAATTTGGGATGGCTTTTGCAAGTGATGACAGGTCTTTCTTCAATAGCGGTATGTGCAGGTGTGATGAAGAGTGTAATATGAGCAGTAAATCAGAGCGACTTTCTCTGGCTTGATGACTGTCGTCTGAAGCTTTAAACCTGTGTCCTGTTACCACTGTCACCTGGGCAGAGCGTGGAGATGAACCCATGACAATGGGCTGGCAGCAGCCATACTACAGAACACAGTGGGTGATCTATGGAGGGTAATATTGATTTGATCTAATCATCTTTATTATCATTCACGTCTGCAGGTGACAAAAATGGACAAGTAAGTCTTTTCAATGCAGCAACATGCGTATGTAGAAAATCACGATATTATCCACTTTTCTGTCGAGTTTTCTGATAGCTCAAACTGTTTGAATTCTACTTTGCTTGGTGGTGGATCCATCACCATTTCAGTTTTATGTCACATGTATTAGAAAGGTGATAAATGGATTTTTAGAATGCACTGTTAAGCTCTGCATTTACCTGAGAAAGAAAGGATAATGTGTGTGAATTTTTAACGTTGTAGATATTATTTGTTGCATAATATATTGAAGACATCTTCATATTTATCAAGCTGGAAAGTAGATCACATAAAGAAATACATTCTGTTTCTTTAATCTTAAGCATTGGTGTTTCTTTTCAGAATTTTTGAAGATTAAAGAGTACCTTTTTTTGTTTTTCTTTAAGATACTTTTCCTTTTCTATTTATGGGCTGATTAAATGTTTAATATTCTATACTATTTCCTCACCCACAGAGGTATTTTTTAAAACTGTAATTTAGTTGCTGGTTTGTCTGAGGGCGCCAATATTTAGATCAACAAAAAACTGAGTGAAAAAAAATAACAAAAACTGAAGCAATTTTACTTCTAGGAGTGAAAGTGAACTATATTAATATTCCCAAAGAACTCTTTCCTGCCAAAACCTGTCAACTGACTTGACAAAAACTAAAGAAAAAAGAGTTACACCAAATGCATTTGAGCATCAATTTAATATCCTTTTGATACTTGCTTCTCTTGTAAGTGGACTGTGCCAGTTGAATCGAGTTAGCAATGCCCGTGACTTATGAGCTTGAAGGTGAAGTCCGTGTCGAATGGTACAACTGTTCGGTTATACAACCGTTCAACACTCAGCATCATTTCCATTTCAAGTGTGATGAGTGTTTTCAAATGCCAGGTCGGTGCACGTGCATCTACAGCTGTAGGCATAATGGCTTCATGGAAATAGGAAACACGCTAATCATTTCGGAGTAAAATATGATCTACTAAAATATTCTGACCATCAGTTAAAGAAAATCCAAATATGCAAAATTGAAAAGAACAGTGGACTTAGCCTGTGATCTATCATGCAAAAAATTTTGCAAATGACGTGGCAGGATTACTTTAAGATGTTCGTTGAACGTACATTTTTAATTTATAAATATTTATTTGGGGTCTTCTTAAAAATATCTATATTGCACAAAATCATGGTGTAGGTATTTAACATTATTTATTTAACAAATACTTATATGAGCATCAACCGTGGACCTGGCACTTTTTCGGGCGTTGGAAAACAAACACAGTTTCTATTATGTTGGAACTTACAGAGTAGTCAGAGGAAAGAGATGTTAAACAAAGAAATACAATCACAGGTAGATAAAGGGTGCTGAAGAAAGTGAAGCAAGATAAGGAGCTAGAGGATGAAGTGGTGTGCTGCTTTACACAGGGCAGTGGGGAAAGCTTTTCTGTGGAAGTGACGTTTAAATAAAGACTGAAATGAGAAGTGGGTGTCATTCAGCAGACAGCTGGAAGAAGAGTATTTGAGCCACTGGGAACTGGATGTGCAAGGGCCCTGAGGCACAGGCCTGGGTGGTACGTCTGATGTAAAGTATTTTGAAGGCAGAACCCACAGGGTGTACTGGTGAACTGACTTTAGGATGTTAGAAACAAGGAGGAGGTAAGGACAATTGCAGTGGTTTTGTCCTGAGTGGTGGGAAGAATAGGGATTCCATTTCCTAAGATGGGAGACTCCAGGAGATCTGCAGACTGGGGGGAGGGGGGAGAGGGAAACAGTTTGGGCCTTGTCCATTCTGAGATACTATTTTATATCCAAGTAGAGACTGGAAACTGGAGCTCAGGGGATAGGTGGGAGAAAACTTTGGGAGCCATCGGTATGTAAATCCCAAGAGATTGGAATCTCCCAGAGAGACAAGCGAAGACATGCAGGAACCCCTGCAGCTTGTAAGGGCTGTGCAGAGAGAAGGGTCCAGCAGAGAAAACTGAGCGAGCTAGGAGACCCAGGTCAGTGCCGTGTCTGGTATCAAGAAGACAGTGACCAGAGAAAGAGGAAGTAATCCTGATGGTCCCGTGCTGCTGACAGGACCAGTACGATGAGGGTTGAGAATTAACCACCAGATTTCACAGCATGAGGTTTCGGAGGGTGAGGTGCTAAACCCCGATTTACTGGCTTCACCAGAATATGGGAAAGGAAATGTAGGCGTCGAATGCAGATAAAATTCAGAGAGATGGTTGAGAGTATGAGCTACCATGGTTCGACTCTTAGCTCATCTGGGTCTGGGCTGATGTGACCTGGGACGTTTAACCTCTGTGTGACTCCGTTTAGTCACATGTAAAATGAGGATGATAACGGTCCTTACTTTATTGTTAACAGTTACAGGATTGTCGTGTGGAGTCATTAAATTAATACGTGCAAAATACTGAAAACAGTGTTTGACATTACATAGGTGTTTGCTATCATTATTAATATTTTATTTTTGGTACCATTATCATTTTAAGCATTTCTAAGAATTTTTTTCTAGGGAGAGCAGGGAAGGGAAAATAGCATAGTGCTTAGAGGTCAGTGCGGGGTCAGGAGTGTTTGTGTGTGTTTGTTTGTTTGCTTTGTTTTATTTCAGATAAGAGATTGTACAGCATGTTCTAATCCTGGTGGGAATGCCCCAGAAGAAGGATTAAAAATTAGTGGTGCAGGAGGGAGAGGAGAATTGTAGGTAAGGATCTTACATATGGAAGAAGCAGTGGGTTTAGTGGTACCAAAGGGAATGGGGGACACTTTATTAATTTGAAGAAAAGGAGAGGCAGAGGGGATTGGTACAGACATAGCTGGGTTGGAAGATCTGGTGAAGATAGGGGGGCTGATTTTGCTTTCTGGCCGGGATAAAAGCCTGCTTCTCAGTTGCATAAGGGGAGGGTGCGGGGACTGGAGGACTGATGTGAGATTTCAGGGCAGGGCTGAGAGCCCACTTGGTTTGGGATTTGTCTTCAGTGATGTTCAAGACCCTCGGCAGAGCAGGCAGTGAGCCCAATGTCACCAGCCTAGAGGTTTTGCCAGGTGACTCAGTGGAGGGACAGAGGAACAAGGGGTGTTCGCATCTCGACTCTGAGTGTCAGCCAGTGGGGAGAGCCAGGGTGCGGGAGCAACACATAGGTGGCAGATGGTGAAAAGGTGAGAGGGTCCGTGTGCTGAAGGTTTCCTTGAAAGAAATAACAGATTCCCTGAGTCTGCCAAAGTCAGGGGTCGTGAGACTCAAATCCTGAATTTCCACTGGGAGTGACAGAGGGCTCCCTGGGCACCTCTGAGCACCTCTGAGCACCTCAAGCACGCCACCTATGCCCCTAGCAGCTGTCCAAGGGCTGAGACTAACTCTTAACCAGCTTCAGCAGGAGCTCCAGTACAAAGAAGCATCAGAATCCAGGTATTATTTTAGTACCATAATCCACTGGGTACTAAACTTGAAGTCATGGAGTTTTTAAAAAAATATCCGATGAAAGCTATGAGCATCTTAATATTACCAACTTTGCATGTACTCAAATATCCTGGCAAAATTCCATATACAATTCCAGTGTTACTTGAGGGCTAGGGAATTCCATCCATAGGCATGGGAACCCCAGGTTGAGAAGCCCTGCTTTAAAACTCTGCCTTACATAAAATACTAATTATCATTTGAGTGTAAAGCAATGGTGATATTCAGAATTTAAAAATGCTTTGTGTAGAAGATATGCTCTTGGCTGCAAGGAATTAGTTGAAATTAAAAGATAATTAAAAATTACTTATAATTAGCTCAAGAACTATACTTTAAAAAGACAAAGTACAATATAGGAATACATAAAGGTTTATACGATGTTCAAAATTCAATCCAGTGGGTAATTTGGAATCTATTATATATTGTAGGGAAAAAGCAAGATGAGTAGTAATAATATTTAGAAATTATGCAAGAATGTACCTAACTAAGTGTGCTCTCTGGGTACTAAAGTATTAATTTTCTAGCTGACTATGCTACCAGAGGCACCAAGAAGCTGTTATCAGTGAAAAAAGGATGTAGTAAATTGTGTACAGCAGGTAAAACGAGGGAATCTACAGTGAATGGGTTCAAATCTTCATTTGCTACTAATTGGCTGTGTGACCCTAAGCTACGTAATAAACCTCAATAAACCTCAGTTTCTTAGCCTGTAATATGGGGTTAAAATAATAATACCTACCTCATGGAGATGTTTTTAAGGAGGAAAAGAGATAATGCATCTCAAGTGTGTAGAATGTATCTAGCAGCTAATAAGGGTTCAAAAAATGGTAACTGTTGACCTTGCTTTTCAACTTTAAAAGGATGTAACTTAATGAGATATTCAAAAGGTAGTATTTTGTTTTCCCCTTGGCTGTAACCTTCTAGTTGAGGTCTGGAATCAGTTTTAACATTTAGAAGTCTTGTTAATAAAAAGAACTGTAAAAAAAATATCTTAATTAATGGGATCAAATGCTTCTTACCTCTTGGTCTCTGGAGGCACATTAGTCCAGGTGGGTAATGGCCAAAAGTGGTCTTTTTTATTAACTGCTGGGGGATTATCTGAAATTAATTTCTGTCTGCTGGTTATGGGAGGGCTGAGTGTTCCAGCCCAATGTTATTTATAAATTCATTCAAGTCAAACTCTGCTGTCAGGCTTACTGTGTAGGACCAACCAAAGATTAGGAATTTTAACCATCCATTTCCATGGCCAAGGCAAAGCCTGCCAATCTCGACCAGTGAGTATGTCATTGAACTAGAACGCTGAAAACTGAAGTTTTTAATAGCAGAACTCCAACACGTTCTACAAAATTAATTAGCTCTCAGAATAACTGAGAGGAAAAAGTCGAAAAGCTGTGAATTTCTGCTACCCAGCCACAAAAATCAATTGATCTCTGAATTTCCTGTGTTTAACATAGATATTCTCATTTATGTGTGTATTAATAACATTTTAAATCAAAATATTATTATAATTTCCAAGTTATTTCATCAGGTTGTGCTAACAATGATAATTCTAAAATTAAAACTTCCTTGATATAAATTTTTACCATAAAAGCTGGTGAAATGCAAAAAAAAAGTCAACAGTATAGAATTATTTATAAATTAATTTAATCTTTCAGAAACGCAGAGTATGTAATTTAAGGTCTCCATTAATCTCTAAATTATATCATCTTTAAACTAATAAAATGATAACAGAAAGCCCTACTCCTGTATTGAAGAGATTGTCATATGGGATCATTGCTTTATCTGCTCCACTTTTTTTTTTTTTTTTTTTTTGCGGTACGCCGGGCCCCTCACTGTTGTGGCCTCTCCCGTTGCAGAGCACAGGCTCCGGACGCGCAGGCTCAGCGGCCATGGCTCACGGGCCCAGCCGCTCTGCGGCATGTGGGATCTTCCCGGACCGGGGCACGAACCCGTGTCCCCTGCATCGGCAGGCGGACTCTCAACCACTGCGCCACAAGGGAAGCCCTATCTGCTCCACTTTTTATAGTTCAGTGTAGTATAAAGAAGACCATCATTTTGAAAACATTAAACTGATGTATTTTATTCCTGGTGAAGCCTCTGCTACCAGCCACACCTGTCTCTGTTTAGAGTTCTTACTGTGAACTAATAGAACCTAATAGAAAAGCTGGGGAATTAGAATTAATAATTATTTTTAGAGGTAAATGAAGATACATGACACCAGTTAAATTTAAATTTCAGATAGTCAATCAGTTATATTTAGTATAATATGATTTGTGCAATATTTTGGACATACTCATACTGAGGGTTTGTCAGTATCGTTTATCTGAAATTCACATGTAACGGAGCGCATTTAATCTGTAACCCTGCCAGCCACACCTGATTGGCCTCTCCCACACTGCGGCCAGGGCACTCACTTCTTCACGGAGACAGGAATCCAAGAACTCAAAGACTACCCCTCAGCTCTAAGCTTCAAACAGACATTTGAAAGCGGTTAGCTCAGTTTTGGTGTGCCAACAAGATTCTTTGATTTGAAAAAGCCAGGCTGTGATGTAGTTGGGGGAAGACTTACGGGGTGCCCAAACCACAGCTTGGAGGTTGGCCAGAGAGCAGGCCAGAAACCAGAGAGAATACCAAGCAGATTTCCTGAATTCTGGAAAGAAGTTGAAAGATGGAGCAAAAATCAGGAAGTCAAGAAATTCAGAGAAGGCAGGTCTGGGGTTTGCCACTGCATGGGACCCTTATGAAGGAACCCGGTGGATCCCACCTCCTGAGGTTCAGCCAGGGTGGGTAGGAGTTGACACATCAGAAACCCCAGAAAGGGTGGCTACTCCTCTGTGGGCTTCTGGAAGCGCCCAAGTGGTCAAGCAGGAAGGCAGCGTGGTGTGGTGGGACCGCCCCTTTCTCTCAGCCTGCAGGAATTCCACATGTTTCCCCAGGATCCCTGCAGAAGCGTCAGAGTGTCAGGCACTTGAAGAAGGGTGTCAGGACCATCCCCCAAGAGGGATGCGGTCCTTGGGTCTTTGTTGCCGGGGCTTGTGCTGCCCTTGGACCTGAGCACCATGGAGACCCTAGCCTAGCTCCCTGCCCATGACCCAGGTCTTGCTCTGGGGGGGGAGAAGGAGGCAGGGGAAGACATTCTGAACAACGTGAGGATTTTCCTCTGGGTAGCAAGGTTGAAAATGAGACACATCTCTAGGAGTTGACTGTAACTTACGAAGCACCAGATTCTAAACGGAATGGAGGAGAGTGTCAGGCCCAAGCAAACAGAGGCTCTGGAACCGGTGGGAGTTTATTTAGAGGAAAAGGAGGCAGTCCCATTTCTTCACTAGAGATTAGTAATGTTGAGATTTCCACCTGCTCCAGCAGGATGTGATGAGGACAAAAGGAGCTGGAAAGCACAGGCCCTGTAATTCTCCATGGAGGAAGGGGAGTGGAAACTGATTTTTACTCGTGTTTTGAAATGCAGATGAAGTTATCCTAGAAGGATGGATGAAACACCAAGCAAAATGTTGTTGAGAAGATACAGGAGCATGCGCAAAAGGCAGGCTGTCCAGGGGACTCTGCGGGTATTTGAGGGTCTGTGTCTCAAAGGAGGGGCCTGAGAGGGATGTGGGCTGGGGACGAGGCACCCCACACTCAGAGGGAGCGCACAGGTAGATCTGGGTGCTACGGATGATTTCCACGTCGCAGAGCAGTGGGCCTTTGTTTTTGAAAGTAAAAGACAACTCCCCAGGTGTCATGAACGAGGACTGACAGAATCAGTTCTGAGTTGTAGGAAGATTACGGTGATTATAATGTGTAGGATGGCGTGAAGGGACGGATCCGTGAGCTGTCACCAAAGATGACTTTGGAGTTTTAAACCTTAGACAGCAATGTTCTAAATAGAAGAAATGAGGGCAGAAGGAGAAATTAAGTTTTAGGGGAAGGTAAGGATTCACTTCAGATGTGTCAAAGAGGATATTGAAGGTCAGTTTATCAACAAAGATGTTTTGAACACCTACTAGGCACCAGGCCTGCCTCAGTGCTGGAGTTGTAATGAACAAGGCACTGAAAGCGTTCAGGCCCCGTGCAGCAGGAACCCTACAAGGGGGTAGTTTGATTTATTTCTGTTTAGACACCACCTAGCACAGGACCCAGCCCACTGGAAGAGCTCAGATATTTGTAATAAATGAAGCAGGTAACAAACAGACTGTGGTACACTCACATGGAAAAATCTAAGCAATTACACATGCTGCCTAGATTTGCATCATTACTAATTGCTTCTGATTACTTTTGCCCTGAATGAAACTAAATTCATTTTTCAAAATAAAAACAAAACCAATAGCTATTGGAAAATTAACAAAGACTTCACGTTGCATGGAGTTCATCACTAATTTTCAGTTTTTGATTAATGGAGCCTGGGGGAAAGTGAACCTACATTCCCTAAATCAGGGTCGGCAGATCCAGCCCACAGCCTGATTTTTAAATAAAGTTTTATTGTAACACAGCCATGCTCACTGTTCATGTATTGTCTGTGGCTGTTTTTGTACTACAAGGAGGAACTGAGTAATTGTGAGACTGTCCTGCAAAACCTAAAATGTTTACTGTCTGGATCTTTACAGAAAAAGTTTGCTTACCCCTGCGTCTAAACCAGTGTGTGGTAAGTTCAAAGCAGGTTTGCAAATGCAGTAGATCGACAGCTTGCTTAAAAAAATGTAATCTAAGCAAAGGGTAATGTTTCTTAGGCATGCAGTTGGTAACACTGATTACAGAACATCTTTACACGTAGTGATTAAAGTAAGGCTCTTCATAGGCAGTACTGTGAGTCCAATGTAATGAATATACTTAAAAGTAATAAATTTCCTTTATTCTGCAAAATTTTCGATAATCCACAGTTTTTATATCGTTAAACCAAACTATGTACTGATGTTTGTTTTCTTAGGCAATCATGATATTTTTCCCCCAGATAATTGTTTAGTGAGCGCCAGTTAATAAGAGCATACAACGATCTCATTAGACAATGAGTTAATATAATGCAAATTATTATCAGTGTGAACCTCTTTAAAAATACAGGCAGCACTCAACTACTGGAGTGTCCCTTAGCCCCTTGGCCTCTGTTATTTTTGTTTACAACACATCCGTCACAAATCGGGTCTCACGTGGTCTGTCTCACGCTGGAATAAGAAGGCTTTCCTTCCACCAGGCTGCCTCCACCAACTGGCCCCTTTACTTTGTGCTCCGTGCCCGTGAACACATGTGCACACACATGCACACACATAGCCATATGTTCACACACACGGGCACACACACACATACACACTCCTCTGTGGTTTGGGTATTATCTCAGCAACGTGGGCCTCTGATCTGCCCTCACTTTATGATCGACTCAAAAGCAGAGAAGGAGGACAAACATCCTTCTGAGTGTGGCAGGTGGAAAGAATCCCTATAGCCATAAAGAACACTGGTTAAAACTCCGCCGCCAGGCCACATGGATGAGCCCTGCACACAGACCACGAGCATCGTCCCGGAGAGGGATCCGGAAGGGAAACACAGCCCCTGGGAAGGCGGCCATCCTCAGTTTTGAGGCAGAATGTGGCACTGTCACTAAAGACAGAAGACCAGATTGTATGAATTTAAGGTCAGACTTGGTCCGCTGTGCCTTTCGGGCACAGTGCAAGCCAAGCCTTTGAGGCATTTTGGCATTTTGACTCAGCAACACGGTAAATTATCAAAGCATCAAATGGCCCTGTGCGTACATGTGGATATAAAAGCACCCCCCTACATTTTAAAGATAGCTGTGCCTTGCGTAACAGGGCCCAAGGTGAACCTGTGTGTTCTGAAAAGTTAGCAGATCAAGAAACCTAAATTCTTCCTGTTTCCAAGGCAACTGAATGACAAGTAGCTTGATTCTCAATCAAATGGATAATATGATGATTCTGGTACCTTTTCAATTAGAAAATGACTGTAGGAAAACAGACATCCCTAGATTCACCCCATGCTGGCCCAAGGAGCCTATTTTCCAAACAGCGTTGATGGAAGCATCCGGCTTCTGATCTGTTGCCAAAAAAACTATAGGCAGAAAATAGAGAGAGATAATTTGATAACCATATATTGCATGTTATCATACTAACTGTACGGGATTGGTTCCAGTGCCTTACTTACTTGGTTTATATATTCTTGAGAAAATATGCTGGTGGAGAAAAGAGGAGAAAGAGTGATGAACCCACACTGGGGAATTAGAAAGGCTACAGACTAGCCCCACGGAGCTTTGAAGGATGAATAGGATTTGGAGGCAAAGAGGTAGGGGAATGCAAACCTGGCAGACATGGAATGAGGATGGTCAGTGATGGCGGCAAGGGGTCCGTTTAAGGAGTGCTGATAACTGACGGGGCCTTGGTCCTGTGATGGGAAAGAAAGACACACAGGTTGGAAGAGGATATTGAGGTTTTAGAAGTTACCATTTTCAGAAATGTGGGTAAAATCTTGCAGGCAGAGTGCTATCAGACTTAATTTTAGAAATAGAAATCTAGGACCATGATGAGTAAAAGAAGGAGAAGTTGAGGCCAAGAGCCCATTCTTTAATTCACATAACAAATGTTTATCAAGAACAACCACTTGCCCAAACCTACCCTCCGACTTTAGCACAAATCCGTTCAATCATCTTCAGCAGCACCTGCACGTCCTTGCTCTGAGCTGGCATCGTCTCCTGCCTGGACCACTGCGGACCAGCCTCCTCACTGGCTTCTTCCCACTTCTTGTCTTACTCCCTTCTAACCCACTCTTCTCACAGCAGACAGAATATTTATTTTGCAGTTACGGAAATCAGCTTGCCTCCCTCCCCAGTGCAAATCCTTCAGTGTCTTCCCATGACATTTAAGATCAAGGTCTGAAGTCGTCAACAAAATACCCACTAAGACTGTGCCTGGTCCAGCCCGCCTGGATCTCATCTCATCCACGTGTCCCATCCCCCTTCATCCTGTACATCCTGAATCAGCCTGGGAGGCCTTCTTTCCGTGCCTTCAATGGGCCAATCTCATTTCCACCTCAAGCCCTTCCCACGGGCAACCCTCCGCCTTGGACATGCCCCACCCTTCTCACCGGACCAACCCTACTGGGCTCTCAGGTGTGCGCAAGAGAAGCGTGTTTTTGACTTCACCACCACCTGCCCGTCTAAATCACATTCTTTATGAAAAGCCTTCCTGGCATCCTTAACCTTTCCTCCTGGACCCCCCAACCCTCAAAGGGGAGGAACGGGGGTCTCTAGAGGAGAAAGGGCAGCTGCAGTGACCTCCGTGACTATACTCTGCATTTGTGAAACCTGCCAGGGGATGCCTCAGGATACAGGCAGCATATGCCCGGCATTTTCACCTCCTCCCTTTGCCAGGAGGTGGATTTCACCCCACTGCTCTCAGTGGTCCCAGGCAGCTTGGCAGAGCTGGGGACCAGAGGCCACCTTTGTAATTGCACATAACTCTTCGGCATGGTTTCCTCTCCAGTAAGTGTTAGTAGAGAGCAGGGCAAGTATCATAACAGAACTTGGGGAGGCTTTGTTTTTTTCTGCCTGTCTCTTAAGTCAACCTGAGTCTGGTGAGCTCAGTTCTTCTCACATTCAGTATTTATGGGATTGGTTGTAAGCCTCCAGCCTCGCCCCTGATGAAGGTATGCACTATTCCTTTCTCTCTCCCAGGACCCCATATACATACTTAGCACAGGAGCGGACTGTGAAAACCAGAGCACACACCTCCAAGATTGCAGCCCAGGGCATCCCAGGGTGAGAACAACCATCTCCAGATGGGGGAAGGCTCTGTACAAACAACACCGCCTCCATCTCCCTTGACCTTTCCCTGTGCCAATGGCCTTCCTTCTGATCGGGGGTGATGGTCATACCCAGCCGCTAGGAGAGCACTGCAGAGAGAAACACAGCCCTCCATCCCTCCATCCCTCTTAGAACAAATGAAACAGGTCAACCTTGGGGGAAGAATTTTATCCAAAACCACAGGGAGCAGAGAGCGATTACTGACAAAGCAAAAGCCAGAGGCACGCCTAAGAAAGCGAATTTAGTGTAGGTTTATGATTCGACAACGATCTAATTCCCACACCAGTCCCAGCTACAAGCGCTCCAAGGATCTGGTTCCCAGCTGCTCCTTCTAAGGACTGTCCCTGCCCTCCTCTGATTTACCCATTTTCCTGAGAACACGCTCAGTTATTCAGGTTGAAAGCAACGCAGGATAGAACATAACGGGACAGTAAGGGCCATCGTGTTCCAGCAGAAGTGTCATTTCCTTAGGAGAGATGATAGGAAAATCTAGGGCAATTGAGTTTGCAAAGAATGGAATATTTCTTCTTTCCTGGGATAGGAGGGGCCAGACCAGGTAGAGCTTCCCGTGTTTGTAATGGACGTGAGGTATGTGATTTTAATGTAAAAACGCACATTTTAGGATTGAAACAAAAATGTTTTAACTCACGCCCTGCCTGCCTGCAGACTGTCCTTCATCGTGGTGCTGAGGGAGCCGTGAGCAGCTAGAAATGTGATTTCTTCTTTCTCGACGGTGAATCTTCAGGGGAAAAAAAAATACATTGTTTTATATTTTTTGGTATCTTGGAAAGGAGCAAAATAGGGGAAAGAGCATCAAGTTTGAGGAAGTCCTTGAAAAACAAGCCATTGCTGGTTGTTTGTATTAAATTTTTCCAGTGGTGATACAGACCCTTCATGGTTCACCCCTCAACCCATAGTCTTGGAATCACAGGCTTTGGAATCTACTTTATCTGCTAGTTCATTTCAGCTACTCCACTTGAGAGGATCAAAGCTGCTTCCTGTTTTCTGGACCCTAGATAAGGAAGATGTGGGAGGATCATATGCTAAGATACTAGTTACTGTTTAGCTCTGTTTTATTTTCCTCTCCCGCCATCATCTGTAATCCCAGGGGAAGACTGTGCTGCAGCCCCATGTTGTCTGAGGACAGCACCCCTGCCTGCTCCCCGTTTCCAGAAACCTGTTCCCTTCAGGGTATGGGATGGAGAGGGCGGGGCTGCTCCTAGTAGGAGGCAGGGCTGAGCAGATAGTGGGGTGGGGCTGGGGGCTGTCAGCTAAAAGACAGGACATCCAGATACGTTTAAATTTCAGATAAACAGACACATATTAGTATAACTATGTCGAATATTGCATGGGACATACTTACACTACAAACTTGTTGTTTGTCTGAAATTCAAGTTTAATTGGGCCTCCTATATGTTTATTTGCTAAATCTGGAAACTTCTGGCCTGGAGGAGAGTGTGGACGACTAGGGGGTTCTGTAGTGAGTGGAGCTCCTAGCCTGGTCCTCACACAGGAAACGTCCAGGAGAGATGAGCATGTGCAGAGGCTGACTGGCCCCAAGGGATCATGAAAATATGACAGTGGGCATCTCTAAGGTTGCCGGTGATGACCAAGGACCAGAGGGCCACCAGACAGAATAGTTTCCTCCACTTGTCTCCCCAGATATGACACACTTGTGCTTCCTCCACCTACCCTGCCTTTTGGTGGAGTTCCCACCCACATTCTCTTCTCCAGGACCACCATCCTACTCTCTTCTCACAAGAGCAGGGAGTCTTATCTATTTTCCCATTCAAGGAATCTGAGTGTTATCCACAGGATTTATGATGCCATGGGCATAGGGAATTGAGATCCCTCCTGAAAGGGGGCCTGTACTCCCCCAGAGACCACAGACTCCATAGCATCTAAGATGATCAAACTGAGAAGTGAACAACTGAATGACAGCAACCAGGAAAGCTGATTACTTCTTTTGAAAGCATCATGTGTAATGTTTTCACACGTATGTTTTATTCCCGTCAATCAGCAAAACATAAAGGCCACTGTTTTTACATGATGCATCACAGTAATGAGACACCTACCCTTGCTGAAGCTCCCTCACCAGCCCCATGATTACTTAAGGACCAACCTATCTGAAAATGCCAAGGCTGGCATTTTCATGGCTGGCCAAGGCCCCCTGGCATTCTGACGGTCAAGGCTTTGCAGTTGTCTTCCTCAGTGGCCTTAGTCTGGAAGTGACCTCAGCAAGGGATCAGACCCATCTCAGGGCCACACAACAATATGGCCCTTACAGGTGCTTCTACCCTGGAGAACCCACAGATCCTGCTGGTAGGCTGTGACAGCTTCTCAAGAAGTTTCTCTCGAGGTGATGAGCATGTAGAGTAGACACACCTGCATGTGGACCATGAGATGTGACAACAGGAAAGACTGTAGCTCTTCAGGAGTATCATCTCAACAAATGTGTGTCCTTGGCATGTGTGGAACTGGGAGCCAAAAAGTTCGAGTTCCGTCTCGCCTCGGCTACTTTGAGTTTTGTGACCTTGGGCGGGACCCTTTCCGTGCTGAGCCTCACTTTCTTCAACTGTGAAATGGAAGCGATTGTGTTGAGGTCTCAGCTTGTTGAGATAAAAGGTATGAAAAGAGCTTTGCGTGTGCTTCTGTATGATAAATACACAAATGGTAGTTAAACCTTCACGAGTTGAACATCTAAATTTAGACAAAACAGCGCAGAACAGTCAATCAAAACCCTACGAACTGGTAGGTAAACAAAATAGATACTAAGATGAGAAAAGAAGCAAAGAGAAAGACAACCTAAAGAGTTGACTTAGAGCTGATGGAGAGGCAATATATCATTTTATTCTCTAATAACATAATCCACTAAAGAGACCCTTAACTCATATCCAGAGAGAGCATTTATCCATCTGTACCACAAGAGCTTCTGCATGCTGGTAATAGAAAGATGACCCAAGTAAACAGATTTATCAGCTGTATTATAATAAGTGGCCACCACACACCAGGCACTGTTCTGAAGTGTTCACCAATTAGAACTCATTTTAATTCTCACCAAACTCTCTGAAGTACTATTGCTAACCCCATATCATAGCTGAGCAAGCTGAGGCATAGACACATGCGTAGTTTGTTCAGCATCACTCAGATGTATGTGGTGGAGTTTGGCTTCATCATTATAGCCTGTGCCCTGAAACTTATTTTTATACCGATATGCAAACCGGCCTGGCAGAAGCAATTTAAAAATTTCCCCTAAGAGGGGGACTTCCCTGGTGGTCCAGTGCTTAAGAACCCGCCTTCCAATGCAGGGAACGCGGCTTTGATCCCTGGTCAGGGAACTAAGATCCCACATGCCGCGGGGCAACTAAACCCGCACGCCACAGCTACTGAGCCTGCGTGCCCCAACTAGAGAGAAGCCCGCGCGCCGCAACGAAGGTGCCGTGTGCTGCAACTAAGAACCGACGCAGCCAAATAAATAAATATTTAAAAAAATATTCCCTTAAGGAACGTTTATAGATAAAATCACCAGAAACAAGATCATAGAATTAATAGAACTAGCTTGATGAGAGACATAACAAAATGAGAGATAATCCAATTACTCAGACATTTTCAAAGTGAAGTATAAAGAGTTCAGGAGAAAAGGAATTTTACCCTTCTGACTTACACATTCATTTCCAAGCTTTAGCATCTAATTAGGAAACAAGAGACAACCATTTATTTCCTAAGGATTTTGTTATAATTTTAAAATTGCCGTGCTTTTGGTAAGGCATGAAGCTTTGATGACGGGACGGAGTTTCAGTGGCTTACTGCCTTATGTAAAAGTTACTCACTTAGAAATGCAACTTCCTTGGACAGATGGAAAGAAAGGCAACTTTGTAAGGCTGTGCTCAGCATCAAAGTCCTTTGTCAGCCAACTTGTCCAGGGTATACGGTGCTAATTGGGATTTCAACATTAGGATGGATGGTGTTTTCATTTTGTCTCAATTGTCACTGTACATTCTGAGCTGAAAGTAACTAAAAATGTGATGCTTGGAAATTTGTTTGATGATGGGAGGTGAAATACATTGCTGCGTCTTGGAATAAAATCCAGACTAATGCATACTTTAGCCTGTTTTTTGATCGTCCCCACTCCTCCCACCCAAATCCTTTGGGACAGTGGTTCTCAATCCCTCTTCTACAGGCTTAAAACATACAGAAAAACTCAAAGAGCTTTTGTCTATGTGAATTATGTCTATTAATATTTACTGTATCAGATACTAAACTTGGAAATGTTTAAATATAGAGTTCAACATGTTCATTAAGAATTCATTTTAAAGTTATAATGAATCCATTATATATCGATATATTTGTTTTAAAATTATTACATTTTTCCAAATATGGCATTCTTTTTTATTTTTATTTACTTACCTATTTATTTTTTAACATCTTGATTAGAGTATACTTGCTTTACATCATTGTGTTAGTTTCTGCTGTATAACAAAGTGAATCAGCTGTAAGTATACATATATCCCCATATCCCCTCTCTCTTGAGCCTCCCTCCCACCCTCCCTAACCCACCCCTCTAGGTGGACACAAAGCACCGAGCTGATCTCCCTGTGCTATGCAGCTGCTTCCCACTAGCCATCTGTTTTACATTTGGTAGTGTTTATATGTCAATGCCGCTCTCTCACTTCGTCCCAGCTTACCAGTCCCCCTCCCCATGTCGTCAAGTCCATTCTCTACATTTGTATCCTTATTCCTGTCCTGCCCCTAGGTTCTTCAGGAACATTTTTTTTTTTTTTTTTTAGATTCCATATATGTGTGTTAGCATATGGTATTTGTTTTTCTCTTTCTGACTTAACTTCACTCTGTATGACAGACTCTAGATCCATCCACCTCACTACGAATAACTCAGTTTCGTTTCTTTTTATGGCTGAGTAATATTCCATTGTATATATGTGCCACATCTTCTTTATCCATTCATCTGTCAATGGACACTTAGGTTGCTTCCATGTCCTGGCTTTTGTAAATAGAGCTGCAGTGAACTTTGTGGTACATGACTCTTTTTGAATTATGGTTTTCTCAGGGTATATGCCCAGTAGTGGGATTGCTGGGTCATACAGTAGTTCTATTTGTAGTTTTTTAAGGAACCTCCATACTGTTCTCCATAGTGGCTGTATCAATTTACATTCCCACCAACAGTGCAAGAGGGTTCCGTTTACTCCACACCCTCTCCAGCATTTATTTTTTGTAGATTTTTTGATGATGGCCATTCTGACAAGTGTGAGGTGATATCTCATTGTAGTTTTGATTTGCATTTCTCTAATGAATAATGAAGTTGAGCATCCTTTCATGTGTTTGTTGCCAATCTGTGTATCTTCTTTGGAGAAATGTCTATTTAGGTCTTCTGCCCATTTTTTGGATTGAGTTGTTTGTTTTTTTGATATTGAGCTGCACGAGCTGCTTTTATGTTTTGGAGGTTAATCCTTTGTCTCTTGTTTCATTTGCAAATATATTCTCCCATTCTGAGGGTTGTCTTTTCATCTTTTTTATGGTTTCCTTTGCTGTGCAAAAGCTTTTAAGTTTCATTAGGTCCCATTTGTTTATTTTTGTTTTTATTTCCATTTCTCTAGGAGGTGGGTCAAAAAGGATCTTGCTGTGATTTATGTCATTCAGTGTTCTGCCTATGTTTTCCTCTAAGAGTTTGATAGTGTCTGGCCTTACATTTAGGTCTTTAATCCATTTTGAGTTTATTTTCGTGTATGGTGTTAGGGAGTGTTCTAATTTCATTCTTTTACATGTAGCTGTCCAGTTTTCCCAGCACCACTTATTGAAGAGGTTGTCTTTTCTCCATTGTATATTCTTGCCTCCTTTATCAAAGATAAGGTGACCACATGTGTGTGAGTTTATCTCTGGGCTTTCTATCCTGTTCCATCGATCTATCTTTCTGTTTTTGTGCCAGTACCGTACTGTCTTGATTACTGTAGCTTTGTAGTATAGTCTGAAGTCAGGGAGCCTGATTCCTCCAGCTGCATTTTTCTTTCTCAAGATTGCTTTAGCTCTTCGGGGTCTTTTTTTGTTTCCATACAGATTGTTCAATTTTTTTTTCTAGTTCTGTGGAAAATGCCATTGGTAGTTTCATAGGGATTGCATTGAATCTGCAGATTGCTTTGGGTAGTATAGTCATTTTCACAATGTTGATTCTTCCAATCCAAGAACATGGTATATCTCTCCATTTGTTTCTATCATCTTTGATATCTTTCATCAGTGTCTTATAGTTTTCTGCATGTAGGTCTTTTATCTCCTTAGGTAGGTTTATTCCTAGGTATTTTATTCTTTTTGTCACCATGGTAAATGTTTCCTTAATTTCTCTTTCAGGTTTTTCATCATTAGTGTATAGGAATGCAGGAGATTTCTGTGCATTACTATTGTATCCTGACACTTTACCAAATTCTTTGATTAGCTCTAGTAGTTTTCTGCTAGCATCTTTAGGATTCTCTATATATAGTATCATGTCATCTGCAAACAGTGACAGTTTTACTTCTTCTTTTCTGATTTGGATTCCTTTTATTTCTTTTTCTTCTCTGATTGCTGTGGTTAAACCTTCCAAAACTATGTTGAATAATACTGGTGAGAGTGGGCAACCTTGTCTTGTTCCTGATCTTAGTGGAAATGGATTCAGTTTTTCACCATTGACAATGATGTTGGCTGTGATTTGTCATATATGGCCTTTATTATGTTGAGGTAAGTTCCCTCTATGCCTACTTTCTGCAGGGTTTTTATCATAAATGGGTGTTGAATTTTGTCGAAAGCTTTTTCTGCATCTATTGAGATTATCATATGGTTTTTCTCATTCAATTTGTTAATATGGTACATCACATTGATTGATTTGTGTATATTGAAGAATCCTTGCATTCCTGGGATAAACCCCACTTGATCATGGTGTATGATCCTTTTAATGTGCTGCTGGATTCTGTTTGCTAGTATTTTGTTGAGGATTTTTGCATCTATGTTCATCAGTGATATTGGCCTGTAGTTTTCTTTTTTTGTGACATCTTTGTCTGCTTTTGGTATCAGGGTGATGGTGGCCTCGTAGAAGGAATTGGGAGTGTTCCTCCCTCTGCTATATTTTGGAAGAGTTTGAGAAGGATAGGTGCTAGCTCTTCTCTAAATGTTTGATAGAATTCACCTATGAAACCATCTGGTCCTCAGCTTCTGTTTGTTGGAAGATTTTTAATCATACTCTCAATCTCAGTGCTTCTGATTGGTATGTTTATATTTTCTATTTCTTCCTGTTTCAGTCTCAGAAGGTTGTGCTTTTCTAAGAATGTGTCCGTTTCTTCCAGGTTGTCCATTTTATTGGCATATAGTTGCCTGTAGTAGTCTCTCATGATGCTTTGTATTTCTGCAGTGTCAGTTGCTACTTCTCCTTTTTCATTTCTAATTCTACTGATTTGAGTCATCTCCCTTCTTTTCTTGATGAGTCTGGCTAATGGTTTATCAATTTTGTTTATCTTCTCAAAGAACCAGCTTTTGATTTTATTGATCTTTGCTATTGACCTTTATTTCTCTTTAATTTATTTCTGTTCTGATCTTTATGATTTCTTTCCTTCTGCTAACTTTGGGGGTTTTTTGCTCTGCTTTCTCTAATTGCTTTAGGTGTAAGGTTAGGTTGTTTATTTGAGCTTTTTCTTGTTTCTTGAGGTAGGATTGTATTTCTATAAACTTCTCTCTTAGAACTGCTTTTGCTGCATCCCATAGGTTTTGGGTCATCGTGTTTTCATTGTCATTTGTTTGTATGTATCTCTTGATTTCCTCTTTGATTTCTTCGGTGATCTCTTGGTTATTTAATAGCATATTATTTAGCCTCCATGTGTTTGTATTTTTTACAGTTTTTTTCCTGTAATTGATACCTAGTCTCACAGTGTTGTGGTCAGAAAAGATACTTGATACGATTTTAGTTTTCTTAAATTTACCAAGGCTTGATTTGTGACCCAGGATATGGTCTGTCCTGGAGAATGTTCCATGAGCACTTGAGAAGAAAGTGTATTCTGTTGTTTTTGGATGGAATATACTATAAATATCAATTAAGTCCATCTTGTTTAATGTATCATTTAAAGCTTATGTTTCCTTATTTATTTTCATTTTGGATGATCTGTCCATTTGTGAAAGTGGGGTGTTAAAGTCCCCTACTATTACTGTGTTGCTGTTGATTTCCCCTTTTATGGCTGTTAGCATTTGCCTTATGTATTGAGGTGCTCCTATGTTGGGTGCCTAAATATTTACAATTGTTATATTTTCTTCTTAGATGGATCCCTTGATCATTACGGAGAAATACTCCAGCTTTCTTTTGATTTCGATTTGCATGGAATATGTTATTCCATCCCCTCCCTTTCAGTCTGTATGTGTCCCTAGGTCTGAAGTGGGTCTCTTGTAGACAGCATATAGATGGGTCTTGTTTTTGTATGCTTTCAGCCAGTGTATGTCTTTTGGTTGGAGCATTTAATCCATTTACATTTAAGGTGATTATCGATATGTATGTTCCTATTACCATTTTCTTAATTCTTTTGGGTTTATTTTTGTAGGTCTTTTCCTTCTCTTGTGTTTGCTGCCTAGAGGAGTTCCTTTAGCATTTGTTGTAAAGCTGGTTTGGGGTTGCTGAATTCTCTTAGCTTTTGCTTATCTGTAAGGGTTTTAATTTCTCCATCGAATCTGAATGAGACCCTTGCTGGGTCGAGTAATCTTGGTTGTAGGTTTTTCCCTTTCATCACTTTAAATATGTCCCACCACTTCCTTCTGGCTTGCAGAGTTTCTGCTGAAAGATCAGCTGTTAATCTTATGGGGATTCCCTTGTATGTTATTTGTTCCTTTTCCCTTTCTGCTTTTAATATTTTTTCTTTGTATTTAATTTTTGATAGTTTAATATGTGTCTTGGTGTGTTTTTCCTTGGATTTATCCTGTATGAGACTCTGCACTTCCTGAACTTGATTGACTATTTCATTTCCCATGTTAGGGAAGTTTTCAACTGTAATCTCTTCAAATACTTTCTCATACCCTTTCTTTTTCTCTTCTTCTTCTGGGACCCCTATAATTCGAACGTTGGTGCATATAATGTTGTCCCAGAGGTCTCTGAGACTGTCCTCAATTCTTTTTATTCTTTTTTCTCTTTTCTGCTCTGTGGTAGTTAGTTCCACTATTTTATCTTCCAGGTCACTTATCCAGTTTTGTGCCTCAGTTATACTGCTATTGATTCCTTCTAGAGTATTTTTAATTTCACTTACTGTGTTTTTCATCATTGTTTGTTTGCTCTTTAGTTCTTCTAGGTCCTTGTTAAACGTTTCTTGTGTTTTCTCCATTCTGTTTCCAAGATTTTGGATCATCTTTCCTATCATTACTCTGAGTTCTTTTTCAGGTAGACTGCCTATTTTCTCTTCATTTGTTTGGTCTGGTGGGTTTTTACATTGCTCCTTCATCTGCTGCGTATTTCTCTGTCTTCTCATTTTTCTTAACTTACTGTGTTTGGGATCTTCTTTTCACAGGCTGCAGCTTCATACTTCCTGTTGTTTTTGGTGTCTGCCCCCAGTGGCTAAGGTTGGTTCAATGGGTTGTGTAGGCTTCCTGTGGAGGGGACTGGTGCCTGTGTTCTGGTTAATGAGGCTGGATCTTGTCTTTCTGGTGGGCAGGACCACATCCGGTGGTGTGTTTTGGGATGTCTGTGAACTTAGTATGATTTTAGGCAGCCTCTCTACTAATGGGTGGGGTTGTGTTGCTGTCTTGCTAGTTGTTTGGCATGGGATGTCCAGCACTGTCACTTGCTGGTCATTGAGTGGAGCTGGGTCTTAACGTTGAGACAGAGATCTCTGGGAGAGCTCTCGCCTGTTGATATTACATGGGGCCGGGAGGTCTCTGGTGGTCCAATGTCCTGAACTCGGCTCTCCCACCTCAGAGACTCAGGCCTGACACCTGGCCAGAGTACCAAGACCCTGTCAGCCACATGGCCAGGTATGTGGGGAGTTTCTTGCCTTTTGGGCAGTCTGAGGTCTTCTTCCAGCATTCAGTAGGTGTTCTGTCAGAGCTGTTCCACATGTAGATGTATTTTTGATGTATTTGTGGGGAGGAATGTGATCGCCACGTCTTACTCCTCTGCCATCTTGAAGGCTTTTAGTTTTGAAAATCTCTCTACTTTCTGGCTTTTTTTTTTCTTTTTTGCTGGTATTCTTATAATAATTTAATGAAGCAATGACTAGTTGTCTAGGGTTTTACAGTTTATGTGAGTCTTTCAGAAGCATTCCATCCTTGAGTTTCAAATAATTCCCTGTGAAGTTTTCTAGGGGTTATGAAGGGGCCTCCCTGACCAAAGAGGAAGAAGCCAAATTGGGGTAATATTATGAGCCCCCAAAATTCAGTCTATTGGCTTTTAAAATTTTATATTGGAGTGTTGTTGATTTACAATGTTGTGTTAGTTTCAGGTTTACAGCAAAGTGATTCAGTTATACATATACCTGTACCTATTCTTTTTCAGCTTCTTTTCCCATATAGGTTATTGCAGTGTTGAGTAGAGTTCCCTGTGCTCTACAGTAGGTCCTTATTATCTATTTTATATATTCTACTGTCTGGCTTAATAGAAAGCAGCTATGGTCTCATGCCTGCTTCTTTGTTTAGTCTGTTGTGATATATTTTGTTTGAAATATGGGAAGAAAATCTGGCCTCACATAGATATGTAATTGGAAAAGGAAGGATTATTTTCGTAGCTTTTTAGATAATTGTGGATATTCTTTGATACTACACCAAAACTCTATAAGTTATAGTCCCTTAAAGGTTAGGAGAAATAAGGAATTTTCAAATATAGCAATGAACTTTTTGGACTGTGTTACTTAAAATCCATTGCTCTATCTTGAATGGATCATGAATGTGTTGAATGGATCTCTTGCCCATGATGATGTTGGCATATGTTGCTGATTATGAAGGTATTCTAAATTTTGATACATTTTATTAAATGATATATTTTTTTCAAGTTGTATTCATTAGTATTACCAACAATTTCATGAGAATGTCTTTAAGTACTGGGAAATGTTTAAATTCAAGGTGGCTGGTCCAGATTTTCCCACATTCTAATGTTTCCATGAACCTTTGAGTACTGTCAGTAACTTTCCTTGAAGAGGGAAGCTCCTTGTCATTGTGGTCCATAAGAAAATGCCTGCACATACCTAAGACTGAGTAGCTGTAGCTTGTCTGTCAGTCTTTCTTCCACGTAAAATTAGTGTCCCCGCAAAGAGCAGCCAATTCATTTCACAACTCAACACACAAATATGTTTCTCCAGGAGAAAACCATTTTAAAGCAGAAGAGCCTTATCTGTATTTTCCACTTTATCACCCAGAATATTAAACAGAAGTGCAATCAAGGGTCAAGATTTAATAAAATTAATCAATTTTTACTGCTATGTCAAGGACAGTCTTAATTGGAACTGGCTTTTTTTTTTACTGCGACTATGTGACAACGAAGAATATAACGGCTACAAGAACAGTTTGATGTCACTGGCTGGAATGCTGCAAAGGAAGGTACAAGCAATTTTACCCACCATTGCTTCTGCAGCTTCAGTGAAAATGTCAACAAAGTTGAAAGTACAAATATAATCTTAGTAGCAATCTGACAGTAGTCTTATAGAGTCCCAGAATGAGGTTCCTGGACCGGATTTTGAGAACTGCCCCTCTAGATTAGCTGTGGTCTGTGCTGGTTTGAGGACTGCTTTCCCTCAAAGAGAATTTTACAGAAAAACTCACAACTCTCCCCTGGGATATTTAAAACAAACAAAAAACCAAAAAACAAACTACACATTTCTTTGAGTAGTGTTTAATGCTTAAAGAAAACACACTTATGTTCTGTATTTAGTAGTTTACATCATTCCTCTCTTTGAAATAGCGAGCAAATGCTTGGGTTGTTGGTTGCTTTTTCATTCATTCACACACTGCATATTAAGACCAAATATAAATTTTGAAATGTGTTCAGAATTTAATTTTCCTTATTTGTGCACAGCATGATGCTACCATTTTAATTTCTTTTAGCAATAGCATGTTTGCCTCATAAAAGAAACAGTAAAAAATGTGCAGCCATCATGTTTGATTTCTTTATGATTCATTTTATTTTAAATAATACATCTGATAAATTAGATAAAGATAAAGTTGCCTTTGGGACCTTTCGGTGAATGTGGGCTTGTCTAAAATAAAATGAATTATTTTATTCAAGTTTCTATTTACATGCAGCACCTGAAGGAATATCTTAAGTGGAAACTCTATAGTGTGGAGAACTGAAGCTGTGTGAGTGCCACCTGTGTGACCTTGTCCCAGCCTGGGAAGGTGTCAGAAGAGGTCCTCCGGGGCCAGGAGTAGAGTGGATATGAGCTTGAGTTTTGGAATCACAGATGCTTTGGTTTGCTCAGCTATTTATATCCAGGAGATGGCCTCAGTACTTAATTTTTCTAAGCATTTGTTTATAGCTGTAAAATGGGGTAATGGTGGTGTGAACCCCTAACTGTAGATGACCCCCTGGCTACTATGGGCATTAAATAACTGTCAGTCTGCAAAACTTCCCAGCACATTGGCTGGAACTCAGCATATTAGTTTACTAGGGCTGCCATAGCAAAGTGCCACAAACTCAGGGGCTTCCACGATAGAAATTGACTGTCTCCCAGTTCTGGAAGCTGGAAGTCTGAGATCAGGGTGTTGGCAAAGTCATGGTCCTTCTGAAGGCGCTAAGGGAGGATCCTCTAGTAGCTTTAGGAAACTCCAAACTGCACGTGGCGTTCTCCCTGTGTGCACGTCTGTGCCCAAATGGCCCCTAGTTACGAGGATTCTAGCCAATCATACCAGATTAGGTGGACTCCATCCACCTTACTGCAGGATGACCTCAGATTTACTAATTGTGCCTAATAAAGACGCATTTGAAGTACTGGGGGTTAGGACTTCAACAGATGAATTTGGGGGGATACAGCTGAACCCATAACATTTAGTAAACCCTCAATAAATGTAAGGTTTTGCTATTGTTGTTTTGTTGTTATATTGCAATGCAGGTAACTCTTACATGGTGAGTAGGAGAAGTTGGAACTGAGGACAATTCTGAGGTTCTAGTTTTGACAACTACTGGATAGATACATAACTGCCATAACGACCAATGGAAACTCAAAAGGAGGAGCAGAGTCGGTGGGGAGAAGGGGGAAGTGGATGGGTCAAGGGTGTGCATTTTTTTGTAATTTAGGAACATTTTATATATCTGGTTGGTATATCAAGCAAAAATTGTAATGAAATCCTGAAGAAGAAACATCGGTTTAAGGTAAAATTTTGCCAATCAACAGAAAAAAGTTTTGCCTATGTATTACATACAAATGTTTTCATTGATTCCACAGACACTCATCAACTGCTTATTCTGTACCAGGCATTCAAATAATTTTTGTTGCAAGTTACCAGGTATTTGGGAGGTTTGGGGAACTAACAAGTTGTAAAACTAGAGACATGTTTGGAGAAAAATGAATAGACTAGTTTGACAGGAGCCACAAGGGAATTCAAGAGATTCACCTGGAGTAGGTCGGAGCCAGGTAGTAGAGGACCAGATTTTTTTCTTTGTTTTCCTAAAGGTCATGGGAAAGCATTGAGGGCTTTGAGCAGGTAATTGGCATGCGCAACGCTGTATTTTCGGAAGACTAATCTGGAAGTAATTGTGTAATGGATTGGAAGTGGTGGGCACTGGCACGGGGAACTCAGGGGATGATTAGGTTCACCCACAGGAAAGGGATCAAACAGGGACCAATGAATAGGAGAAACCCATGGAGGAAATCATGATGGTATTTGGAGACTGAACGTAAACAGGGAGAGGGCAATTGAAATTTACTCCAGAATTTCTAGCCTAGGATAATGGGAAAACCTGGTATTGCTGAAGAAGAATTGAGAAAGGGAAGTCCAGAGAGGAAACAGATTTGTGGGAAGAAGCCATTTGCCTTCAGTTGACCTCACACACGGCGTGGAGGAATCCCACTTGGAGGGAACCTGGGTCAGAAGCAACGACCCCGTGATGTCAGAGAAGAACCTGACACCAGCCATTAAACACGTCGTTCCCTGAAGATGGCTCATACTTGATGCCTCTGTCTTAGCTTCTCTGCTAAGTATCCAACTTCTCTCTCTCCAGTAGCTTAACTTTGTCTGTCAGGACCCTAAGGTAGGCGAAATGTTAATTCCCTGGGACTCTGCTCAAATCGACAGCACTGTTAAACCGCACAAAACCAGCTGCCACCACACGTCCCATATTTGGGGCCCGGCGTATCCTACTTTACTTTATTAAGTTAAAGTAACAACTGAGGTTACTTTTTGTTAAACTCATAAGAGTCTTTTAAAAAGACTCAGATTTTCATTTATCTCTTTTCATGTGGAAGAGGGGTCTGAGCCTGAGGGATGATGTCAGAGATTACGTAGAAAGACCAATGTTGGGTAAAACAGATGTTCTCAATGGAACGTATCCTTTTATATGATCCTTTTATAGTTTTTGAAAAGTCCTCTCTGAAGGTCAGTTCTGGTTGCAGTCAGGATCATTTGTTCATCTGACATCATGAAATTAGGGATATTTATTCGTATGAGGTCATGGATGGATGGATAAGATGTAACTCTCAAAATAAAAGTGATTATTTGAAGGAATAAAGACATGGTGGAAGTAGAAATGGTCCAAGACAAGTCATCATCTTTATTGTTGAAACTGAAGGTGGGTGTGGAATGCACTATCATTGAATACGTGAGCAGCAAATCCAAAGTGCTGAGAAGAAAGACACAGTCATGTGTGGTTAGTGGAGCTCTTCTTGGGCCAGAACATCCTGTTAGATACCTCATAGGCAGTTCTAAACAAAATTAAAAAGCTACTTTTGTTCTCCTATAGCTTAAAATCGAGTTTAAGGGATGAGATGCAAATTGAAATTACTTAAAGAGACTTAGGCAGTAAGAGAGTGGATCTTTGCCCACGAGTAGGGGAAAGTGCTACAAATGAATATTGTAAAACCATGTGAAAATGGAGATACACCCTAGGAGTGTGCCGTAGACCCTCATCAGTTTCTGTGTCCAGAATAATAGCTCCCTGTCTTCTGCAAAAGGTGTGTCTCTGTGCTCCAGCCACGTGGTTGCCAGGGGAGCAGCCATTTTCTGAGACTGCGGAAGGATGGTGACTTTTTCCAGTGGCGACCAATCAGGGCCTCCCTCCTGCTGACAGTGACGACCCACGATTCAGTACCTCACCGGGTGGAGCCATGGCAGCCCTTCCCTGGAAATTCTGGACTTGGGACCGGAAAGGGTGATGTGCGTTTATCCCTGGTGGTGAAGAGTGAAGAGATGGAAGCAGGGGAGTCCTTAGAAGAGATGAGGGACTGCATTTGGAGAGAAGCAGTGGTGGGGACCTGGGCAAGAGGGACCGTGAGGCTCTTTTTGAGCCTGCTCTTTTGGAGGTTACTGGAGCCCGATGATAAAGTCCCCTGGCCTGGGAAGCCACTGTTGTTGTTTGCTTGCGTGTTGTTTTTTTCCTCTTGTGTTGTTGTTACTTGCAACCAGAGGATTCTGATTAATACAGAAGAGCACCTCAGAACTTGATCTGTAGGAGAATGAGTCTGTCCTCATCATGCACTGTTTGGAGCGGAAGGGGTTGCTCTCTTGTGAGCGGACCCTATGAATAACTTTCCCAGTGCTCAACTGGTGTTCTTTTGACCAAATTCAGTTTGATAAAGAAGATGCCAGATGCCATATGCATTAGAAGGTGAATGTTCTCATTGTGCTACTAAGTAGTTGCTCTCCCTTTGAGAAATGGCATCAGAGCCTGAGGTCAGGATATGGGCACCTAGGAGCATCTGAGTGAAAATGTAAAAGACAGGATGTATTTTATTCCTATCGTGGACGTCTGATGGTCCCCTGCTTTGTGTCAGGTACTGTGTGAGGTGCTCGGGATGCTAAGAATAACACAGGTTCCATTCTTCAGGCACTCAGAGCCACGTAAACAGATGACAACCCCAGGATCTGATGAGACTAGAGGTGTGCAGACAGTGACATGGGGACACGGCCAAGGAGGAGGTCAGGTCAGGGAGGCTTCCAGGCAAGGGGGAGCACCCGGACTGAGACTGGCAGGCTGTCTCTACCTAGACGGAGGGGACCGTTAACTATAAAGGCACGTGGTCACTTTTAGGGCAACAGAGCAAGAAGAATGGTGTAAGAAGCAGAACTGATGATTTTTTTTAAAAGCCTAGAATATATCAGAGATAAAGAAATTAAATTAAAGCTATATCTTTGCAACTATTTTATGACTTTATATCCTAATTCTGAATCTAAAAGTATGATATTGCTGAAAGGATATACAACATCTTAGCAAATGTATTTTCTGGAAAAAACATAACACAACATATAGTTTTTCCATTTAAACTGTATCTTCTGTTAACTACTAAAATTAATGGAATATGGACTGTATAATCTGATACTTTATTATGAATCTGACATCGACACGTAAAATTCTCTGAAAGACAGGAAGGACTTCTATCATCAGATCATCTCCTCTTCATTATTTCTTACTTTTACCAAGTAATAAAAGCAAGGCACAAAGAGCACGGATGGTATCTTCAAGCTCCTAGGAAGACTGGTCTAGACTAATGATTTTTAAGCTACAGGTTGCAACTGATAGGTAAGGGTTTTGAAATCAATTTTGTGAAACAAGAGTCAGAGAGAAAGAGAGAATATGACAGAATGGAAGAGGTCAGATTTCATCATGTATAGTAGGAATAAAGTTTCTGACGTTTTTGTTCATTTATATACCCAGTGAATAATAAAGATAAATATGCATATGTACTTGTGTACATGTACATAAGCTCTGGCTGCCAAGCAAAATGTATTTCTTAGCAAAGGTTACAGGAAAAAAGTGGCGAAACCAGTAGTGGTCTGGGCACTGTGTCCCAGCGGAAGTGAGGTCAGCTGATGGCTCAGCTGCTTGGGAAACAGCAGGATTCTTAGAATTCCAGATGGATGTTCAGGCCAAGGTGACTCCTGACCACCTTCAGGCCAGCATCTCGGCATCTCATTACCGCACAGGCCCGCGGCTCACCTCCTGCTGGTACCTCAGCTGGACTTATCCTCCTTCTTCCCCCCGAGCGCCCTGCTTTCACCAGGCAATCTGGCGATTCAGACCAGTTTGGTGATCTCTCTTCTTTAGCGCTGGCCAAAGTTGGGACCCCTAAAAGCCACACCTGAGACAAAGACTTGGACGCAAGCGGGAGAGTGAGTCAGGGAAGGAGGGAAAATAACCTAAGCATTGACCATCAAGGTCACTGCCTTTGGCACTGAGTGAGGGGTTGAATTCTAGGAAGCAGACGAATGCTTCCCCTAGTGGTCCGGGGAGGTGGGCTGTTTATCCGCCAGCTTTCATTGGTTGTGGGTTGCCTGGGGTCATTAACTTCCCTGCGCTTCTGGGCTGTGCTTACTTGCAGCCAAGTGGGCCGCCGTGGTTTTGGTGACGGCCCCAGGCAGAAAGTACAAGACCATGGCAGATACTGCTGTGTCATCTGCACTCACAGAGAAACGTCCCCGGCAGCAATGGCTGAGATTAGAGGTGGGCCATGAGACACCAAGAAGCTTCTGCTCTGCCCGGTATGGCTCTCATGTCTGTCACGATTTGGATTCGGGTGCTTTTCATCTAGTGAAATAACAAAAGGGGAGTGGAGTCCAGCATCCTGAGTCCTAACACAGCCTGCTCCTTCTAGGATCGCCACACTGACCCCACCGCGGATTTTAGTTTGCAAACTTTCTGGCTTGTTCTTCTTCAGTTGGACTAATTTATCTGATACTCCCTGGAGGGTCCACCTTTTTGTAGTATTAGAAAACTGTATTTACAAGTGAAAATTATTTGTTTTTTACACAAAAGAAACATTCTTTCTGTCTCGCTTGAATTATTTATGTCTCTTGGAAGAAGGCTGAACATAAAGGTTCATTTACATCCCTGGCTTTTCATCACTTAGGAATCCAGTAGTAAAGGCAGCCTGGGAATTGCAGATGCTGACAACGGGAAGGATAAATCACCAAGAACTCTGGTCCCTCATGGAGAAGAGGCCCATATTGAGATGAGCTTTTCCAGAGCACACGTGTATCAGGCTGGTCTATTAGGAAATGAGGATTCGAACCCAGGTGTTTCCATAAACGTAGAGAAGATTTAGTGCCTTCGTGTGTGCCTCTGCTTTTATCAGGTTTCAACATTTTCTTGGAACCTCAGTGGAATTTAGAAGTGGCGAAATCCTAATTATAGACTTGTCAGATTCATAAAGCAAATATGTGCCATGTGTGGTTTCCCAGAGTTCACTTTTTTAGGCATAGATGGTTTGACTAATTGCACACACGTAGTGGAGAAGCAGGAGGTTTTCGTTACCCTAATTAGCCCTCCGTGTCTCCTGGGACCCATGACAAGATGATGTCTTGAGCTGATTGCTGTTGTGGATGTAAAGATAAACACTTCGCCATCCACTTCGCTACCTGATCATCGAAATAAGTGTTTGCTCTTTGGAGGTGTCAGGCCCTTTTCCCATCTATTCTCTTCCTACACGATGAGGGTGGCAACTTGGGAGCCTGTTACTTCTCTACCACACAAGAGCCATTGCTGCCTTGCAAATTCATTTACAAATAAAAGAGGAGAATTTTCAACATAAAATCCTGTTTGATGGGCAACAAGCTCAGTCATGATCTTATTCCTGTTTCTCGTTGCAGCCTTCTCTTTTATTAACACCCCTCTACTGCAGTGCTAAGCTACACCCACAGACGATCGATATCAATCCCCAGTGAACCTGCTGTCTCTCATTTAGGAGCCTTTAGGCAACGCTGCTTCTCTATGTGAAATGCCTTCCTGCCCCCTCTTTGTCAACAACCGTGACATTTAGAACTGTGCTCAAAAGCCATCTCTTCCAGGAAGCTCTCCTTGATTCTCAGCCTGGATGAGGTGCCCCTTATAGCCCAACACACTCTGTACTACACTTTCGGGCTTACTGCTTCTGTCCCTGCCAGGCAAGCATCCTGCTTTAAAGCCGTGTCTGTGTCTTATTTAGTGGTGTTCCCAGAACCTAGCACAGGGCCAGGCAAGTAGTAGGGACCGAAATGGACATACTTGCTTTGCTGGGGTTTCCACATTTAGCAGCGTCTGAAGTTACAATGTCCAGAACATCCCCCCCCCAAAGGAACACTTATATCTTACAGCATAGAAGTTGCTGTAGATTTATATATTTTTCATTATACAATCGCGTATAATCAGCCTGAAATATGATAATGTCCAAATTGCCCTATCCACTGTTTCTGACTCTTTTTAAAAAAAGCTAGTTCTTACCCCTCAGTCCCTTCTTGCCTCCCAGGATATTTCATTTTCCTAATGAGCATCAATTAGCCTACCTCCATGGTACCTTAAATATTAGACTATCACCATTAATTTGCCCAATGCTTATGGCAGGCAGAACTAGATATGTCAAAAGATCTGTATACAGCCAAGCCCATTCTATAGGTTCATGTAAACTTAATAAGTATCTGATGGCTGACAGCCTGTATAATAACACACATACACACACAAAGAAGGACTGATTTACATCACAAGGATTTTAATTAGAATTTTATTAGCAAAATTGACATGGTGTTAAAATTAATTAGCAATTGTTTTTTCTGAGTCATCTTTAAAGAAATTTCTTGAAGGCACACTAGAAAACATTTTATGAGCTGTTTCTATACAAAAACAAGAATATGACTGTAGATGATTTTTAATATATTAGTGTCACTTAGTATTTGTGTTTCTTTTGGAATTCTGATCTCATAGGGCTTTAAATATGCAGCAGGTGGTTCCCATGCCACATCACCTTGAAATATTGGCATAATGTTTCATGCAAAAAGAGAAATGACCTGCAGCCATGAATCTGCCTACAGTAACATAATAACTTAGAATGCATTGAATTATTTGTGTCCTATCTGAATGATGTCTGACATGGTCCAGAAACCATCACAGCATATTTTTGTCTAATTCATAATGAAAAAACACATTGTAAAGTATAATACACATTGGCAGATAAATTATTTTCTGTTACAAAATAAAAAAATAAATAAAAACGACAGCCCAGGAAAATGGGTAATTTGCACTGACTGTATCAATTGATTGATGTGAAGTTTTTATTCTGATATAACACTTCAGTACAGTTTTTAGAACTGGTCCAATGATTTAAATTATAGTTGAGGAAAATCCAGTCATCTTAGTCTCATGCTGGAAAATGAGGCATATTCACTTTCCTGAAAAATAAAACTCACTTGAAAAGCAACTCTCGGAATTGTCTGTCCCCCAGCACTTCTTGCATGTTAATGGGAATTTTAAACCATCCTCCGCAGTGCCATGAAGGTTGTGTATGGCCCACTGTTTATTACACTGAGAAATAAGCAGGACATTACCGTACAGACCTAGGAATGTCATTCACATATGTGTGTCCATAAACTGTTCTGTGCGTTTGTGACATTTATATCATCATCTCTATAAGTCAGGCTTCTCCAAAGAAACAGAGCCAACAGGATGTATAGATAAAGAGAGATTTATTTCAGGAATTGGCTCATGTAATTGTGAAGTGTGGGCAAATCCAAATTCTGCAGGGTAGGTCATCAGGCTGAAGACCCAGGGAAGAGTTGTGATTTGAGTCCAAAGGCAGTCTGCTGGCAGAATTCCCTCTCCTTCCCAGAAAGTCAATCTTTTTATTTTCAGACCTTCAGCTGATTTGATGAGGCCCACCCAGATTATGGAGAGCAATCTGCTTTGCTCAAAGTCTGCTGAATTGAAAGTTAGTCTCATCTAAAAAATACCTTCACAGAAACATCTGGGATAATGTTTAGCCGAATATCTGAGTACCCTGTTGACACAAAATTAACCATAACAGCATCATACTACATAGATATAGATATGGATTTATAGATCCACCTAAACCTTGCTTTTGTGACTCAACCTTGTTGAGATTTATCCACATAAATATATGTATACATACTTCATGCATTTTTCTGCTTTGTCGTATCCCATGGCATGCATAGACTGCAATGTATTTATCCGTTCTCTGATTGGTAGATATTTAGATGGTTTCCACACTCTTCTTGGTGAACATTTAGCAAGTAAAGACTGTCTTTGTATGTGTGTCCTTTGAAATTGTTGGACCAAAGGGATGTGCATCTTCAAATTTAAGAGCTACCTTTCATTGTCGTCTGAAATGGTTGTGCCAGTTGACGTTCTCACTATCAGTTAACAACAGTTCCTGTTTCACCCCATATGTGCCAACTCTTGGTATTGTCAGCCTTTTAAATCTTTGCCAATTTGATGGGTCTGTTGTTTCAATTTGCATTTCCTCAGTTATCCCTGAAGTTTAGCATCTTCAGAGTCGTCAGTTGTCTGAGAAATGCCTGTTCACACACTTTCCCATTTTACTATTGGATTAAGAGTGAGGGTGCTGGAACCAGCACCTGAAGGTATTTTTTAGATGAGACTATTACCTGCGTGTAGATCCCACACCTCTAATTGTGCGCTCTTGTACAAATTTAATCTTGATTACCTGTGGTTTATCTTAATCTTTAAAATGAGACTAATATAATTATCTACCTTGTTAGAGTTGTATGTTCTTAATAAATTACAACACGTACAGTACTTAAATGGGCTTGGTGTTCAATAAAGGAAAGCCATTATTAATAAAAATAGGAGATATTTATACATTCTTGATGTTATCTTGATTCTAATATATTCTCCCAACTTATGACATGTCTCTTAATGGGTTTTTTTTTTTTTGCTTTTAAATTTTAATGTATTCAAATTTTGTTCTTCCTATGTCTAAGAAATCCTCCCCTCAGCTAAGTTCATAGTATCAGTCTCCTTTATTTTCTTATTAAAATATTTAAGATTTAATTCTTCAGATTTGTTCTCTAATGGATCTTGAACTTGTTGTGTATGGCGTGAAGTAGGGATTTAATTTTATTTTATTTTTCATATTAATATCAGTTTTTGGAAAGGCCCTTATTTTTCCAGCACCTTTGGCCCCTCTGATTTGTAATATTACCTCTGACTTTATAATGTGGCATCACATTATTTATCGGCATCCACCTATGCTCTCTTATTAACACTTACATCATGGTGTGTATTCATAAAGATTTTTAAAACCACGTTGTGTTTAACATATATGTACAGGTCTGCCTCCCCTCCCACTCCCAGAAATACACCCCGGCTTTCAGTTCCCAACTACCTTCTTCATTCCTGTGGGCAGCAGGAGAGAGCCCAGGGCTCATAGGAACTACTGAGGACCCAGGTTGGGAGGGGAGGGGAGGGGAGGGATGGATCAAGAGGACGGAGCTTTATCTCAGGCCCCCCTGCTCAAAGGCACCAGCTCTACTGCTGTCATACCCAGTCCTTGGAGAATGGCCACCTGCCTACTACTCCCTGGAGGGCAGAGGGGAAAATCCCCCTCTTTTTGGGTCCCTAAACCTAAGGGGCAGAAAGTATGGTCTAGCACCTCACACTAGCCTCCATATCCTACTGGTTTTCTCCTCTAGTCTTTTCTAGAACTCTTTTTCCTGTCCAGAGAGAGTTCTGGTCTCTTCCTGGCATGATGTCAACTTGTGTTCCTCCCGGTTCTGTGGCTCTCAGTAACTTCTCTAAACCAGGCTTGTGTTTGATTTACAAAGCCAAGTTTTTGTGTAGCATTCCAAAAGTCTTTTTTTTCTGTCCCTTCTTCCAATGAATACACTCTGGCTGTCAGACTAGTGTATCCACTTCAAAAACTGACTTTTGAAACCCAAAGTGGTTGTGAGCTTACATTGCACAAAGGGTGTAAGCTGTGTTCTTCCCTAATGCTCTGAAGCACCTACCTTTCAGTATTTCCTAAAGTTCTTAAATGTCCTAATATTTCCAATATTTCCTAAAATTCAAGGATGGACAATGCAAGTCATCCAAAAATTAAATAATAATGATATGCATAAGAATACATTGCAAAGGAAAAAAAGCATACTAGAGGAGTATTACAAGCAATATAGATTTTATTTGGTAACAGAATCAGAGACTAAAAAACTTATTACCCATTATGTGACTTTCCAATTCTAACCATTACAGACAAATTCTAAGATAGTGTCTTTTGATTTAATCCATACATACCAATGGCCACTTTATACTTCAGTCGTTGTTTTTAGGCCCAATTTAATTCTTTTCTTCTGCCACATGCTTGAACAACAAAAGGAAATACTAGCAAGAATAGTCATTTCTTTTTCAAAGGAATGTTGTGAAATTCAGAGGATACAGATACATGAAGTCTGTAACTGCAAAACTGCTCACCAAATAGAAGGCATTCCTCGCTAATTCGGTGGGTGGGCAGAGGGGAGATGCATATGGCAGGTGGGAAGGTTAATAAGCATAGGTGAGATCGTACCAAGAGTCAGGCATCAGATGTACCTGTGAGCTTTGGTCTTCCTCTGTTCTTGTTCAGGAAAACTTTTAGACTGGGGCCTGTCAAAGAGAACCAGAGCTGGACAGCAATTAAAGTGGCAAAACCAGATTTTATTCAGGAATTACTGCAACAGGGGCAAGGAGACCCCAATATAGACCTGAGCTCAATCCTGAATCCAAGAAATAGTCGGTATTTATAGCCAAGGAGTGGATGAGGAGGTCAGCGGGTGGGAAATTCCTAAGAGACTGTGGAAAAAAGAAGAAAATTGTAAAGGTAACCACATTTTTGGAGGATTTTAAGACCATCCATTGAAGATTAAATCAGGTGAGCTTGTTAGGTTGGCTCCAGGGACTTCATTTTTCACTCTTTCATCTTACAAAGATCTGAGGAGAAAAAAATGCTAGATTGCAACAAGTTTTAACATGAGTTTCCTATGCTGTGAGTAAAAGTTCTGTGGCAAAGATCTATTAGTACTTGGAGGGCACAGTAGCAGTGATATTAATTGTTGTTAGTTAAGGTTGTAGTTAAATCTATATAGCAATTAAAAATTTAAAAGTAATAATTTGTCAGTATTACATTTACTCATGGTTCATTCTTCTATAAGTGTTAAATGCAAGTCCACTATTCATGAAATTCATGAAAGTCTACTTACTTTTTAAAATTTATTAAATTTATTTATTTTTTGGCTGTGTTGGTTCTTCATTGCTGCACACGGGCTTTCTCTGGTTGTGGCAAGCGGGGGCTACTCTTCATTGTGGTGTGTGGGCTTCTCATTGTGGTGGCTTCTGTTGTTGCAGAGCACGGGCTCTAGGCGTGTGGGCTTCAATAGTTGTGGCACGTGGGCTCAGTAGTTGTAGCTCGTGGGCTCTAGAGCGCAGGCTCAGTAGTTGTGGTGCACGGGCTTAGTTGCTCCGCAGCATGTGGGATCTTCCCGGACCAGGGCTCGAACCCATGTCCCCTGCATTGGCAGGTGGATTCTTAACCACTGCGCCACCAGGGAAGCCCATGAAAGTCTACTTTTTATCACAATTAACCGATTCAAAAAGAGATTAAGTCACACCCACCTGGGTGCCCTAAGTCAATGTTGATTCCTAGCACCTTGGAAGACACAACAGTCATACCATAAAAGTGGGCGCCTGGGAGTGCTGGCTTCAGGTCGTCACTACTGGTCCTCCATAAACCAAGACCACAATGGGGGCTTGAAGCTTATTAGAACCACTTTTTTTTTTCATTTTTAATATATTTTTTATTGGAGTAGAGTTGATTTACAGTGTTGTATTAGTTTCAGGTGTACAGCAAAGCGAATCAGTTATACATATACATACATCCACTGTTTCTTAGATTTTTTTTTCCCATATAGGTCATTAAAGAGTATTTGGTAGAGTTCCCTGTGCTATACAGTAGGTCCTTATTAGTTATCTATTTTATTTTTTAATTAATTTTTATTGGAGTATAGTTGCTTTACAGTGTTGTGTTAGTTTCTACTGTACAGCAAAGTATATATATATATATATATATATATATATATATATATATATATATATATATATATATATATATATATCTGTCTCCCCTCTTTTTTGGATTTCCTTCCCATTTAGGTCACCACAGAGCATTGAGTAGAGTTTTCCCTGAGCTATACAGTCAGTTCTCATTAGTTATCTATTTTATACATAGTATCAGTAGTGTATATATGTCAATCCCAATCTCCCAATTCATCCCACCCTCCTCCTTTCCCCCCTTGGTGTCCATACATTTTTTCTCTACGTCTGTGTCTCTATGTCTGCTTTGCAAATAAGATCATCTATACCATTTTTCTAGATTCCACATATATGCGTTAATATACCATATTTGTTTTTCTTTTTCTGACTTACTTCACTCTGTATGACAGTCTCTAGGTCCACCACTTTTTAATAGGTGCTTTTAAAAGAGTGCTTTTTGAAAGGACACATGATTCTCTGGCTCATAACATTCCCCAAATCAGGTATTTCTTTCTAGGAGGGAGAGTAGTGTACCAATGCCCAACCCTCTTGAGTGTCCCTATCAAGTATACCTTCTTTGGTGATTTAAAAATCAGTATTTTGGGGGCTCTGAAACTAATTGGTATGATAGTTTAATGGTGGGTACATGTCACTATACATTTGTCGAAACCCATAGGTTGTACATCATCCAGAGTGAACCCGGGTGTAAACTGTGGACTTTCGGTGATTATGATGTGTCAGCATTGCCTCAACGTTTGTAACAAATGCTGCCACTCTGGAGGGGACGTTGATAACCAGAGATGCTATGCAGGGGTGGGGGCAGGGGTCGTAGAGGACATCTCTGTACCTTCCACTCAGTTTTGCTAATGAACCTAAAACTCTCTAAAAAACAAAGTCTATTAAAAAACAAAAACAGTTCAGTATTCGTTTAATATCTGCTTCATGCCCGTCACCCCACTGGGTGTTGGTGTAGAAAGGTTAGAAACATCAGGCAGAAGGCTTGATTTGCCACCTCTTGAGCATCTAAGAACATTGACTACTGCTGCTGATGGAACTGAGATCTCTAGCCCATAACCCCCACCCCACGCTGAGTGCCCAGCTCACAGCCAACCCCACCAGCTTGTCAGCCGTGGTCATTAACCATCTGAAGACAGGATTCTCCAACCCCAGCTGAGTCTCCCCACATTACACAACCTGGAGCAGAGATGATCGGTCCCTGCTGAGCCCTGTGCCATTAGATTTGTGAGCAGAATAAATGATTGTTGTTTCAAATTACTAAGTGTTGGAGTATTTGTTAGGCACTATGTTATGGGCTGAATTGTGTCCCCCCAGATTCATGCTTTGAGGACGTACCCCCCAGGATCTCAGAATGTGACTGCATTTGGACATAGGGTCTTTGAGAAGTGATTAAGTTTAAATGAGGTCATTAGGGTGGGCTCTAATCCAGTAGGATCGGTGTTCTTAGAAGAAGAGGAAATTGGAACGTGAAACACCAGGGATGCACAGACCCAGAAGAAAGGCCATGTAAGGATGCAGAGAGAAGACGTCTATCTACAAGCCAAGGAGAGGGGCCTCAGAAGAAACCAACCCTGTGCTCGCTTCAGCAGCATAGATACTAAAACTGGAAGGATACAGAGATTAGCGTGGCCCTTGGGCAAGGATACCCTTGCAAATTCATGAAGCATTGAATAGTTTTTGGTGGTGAGCATACTGTCGTGTAACCAGAAGTCAAATTATAAGGTACACATAAACTTACATAAAACAGTGTTACCTCAATTTAAAAAGAAGAAGAAGGAGAAGCCAGATCTGCTGACACCTTGGCCTTGGCTGGACTTTCAGCCTCTAGAACTGTGGGAAAACAAATGCTCATTTTTTAAGCCACCCAGTTTGTGGTATTTTGTTATGGCGGCTCTTGCAAACTAATACATGCAATAGGAAAACAGATTCAGTCTCCAAGGTTTGACTTCATTTGTACAATCCTTCAAGTGTTTGCTATTGGCCATTCGTTTCCTGTTACTTCATGGTTGCTGTTTCCTATGATTGAATGATTTCAGTAGCACTAACACCTTTCATGGGGTAACAATGCCAGTCAGTTAAAGGGAACATTTTATAAAAGCTGGTGGATTTTCTGAACTTCTCCTAACACGTGGCTTACCCAGACCTCTTCTAGCCAGTAATGTAAACATACATGACCTTTCCTTTCCCTCACTGAACTTATCTCCTCCGGAATTCACTGGGCTTGTGTAATTATTTCTGAAAGGTGAAGAAAACATTTGCCCCAAGGAGAAAAGAGCTGCTATTAAAGGGCTAAAAAGATAAAATGTTTGATACAATGTTTTTTGCAGTCAACTAGCTACACGTTCATTAATTCTGATTTATCTTGAGGATTTCACATGTGGTAATCAGTAGGTACTATTTTAAAGAGGATAAATCCTGATATTCTTGTTGCTTGTTGGCCACCACTCTCTGGGTAATGCAGAGCAAGCCTTTCTCCAGCCAACACCATCCACATGCATTCCTGTTTGCTCATTGCTGTGTCCTGGGAGTTGAAGACACACAATTGAAGGGGGCTGGGGGTCTGCAGAGGGAAGAGACTGGGCTGGTTAATAGAATATTCAGGGTTGGGGCAGAATGAAACCTTCAGACAAAAACTAGCGGGGGGGCTTCCCTGGTGGCGCAGTGGTTGAGAGTCCACCTGCCGATGCAGGGGACACGGGTTCGTGCCCCGGTTCGGGAAGATCCCACATGCCGTGGAGCGGCTAGACCCGTGAGCCATGGCCACTGAGCCTGTGCGTCCAGAGCCTGTGCTCCACAACGGGAGAGGCCACAACAGTGAGAGGCCTGCATACCACAAAAAAAAAAAAAAAAAACTAGGAGGAAGGAAGAGACCCAAAGGACACAACTGAAAGCATTTGGTGATTGTAACAGAGTGTGTAAGAGAGAAACATGCAAGTAGACACTTTAACCTATTGCTGTGGACTGAATCATGTCTCCCCGAATGTATATGTTGAAACCTAAACCCCCCTGTATGTGACTGTATTTGGAGACAGAGCCTTTGAAGAGGCAATTAGGTTAAATGAGGTCATAAGTGGAGCCCTGGTCTGATGGAACAGGTGTCTTTGTGAAAGAGGAAGAGATACCAGAGCTCTCTCTCTCCCCACCCTGTGAGAATGCAGTGAGAAGGCTGCCGTCTGCAAGCCAGGAAGAGAGCCCTCACCAGAACCCAGTCAAGGTGTCACCCTGACCTTAGACTTCCCAGCCTCCAGAACTGTGACAAATTATGTCTGCTGTTTAAGTCACTGAGTCTGTGGTCCTTTGTTAAGGCAGCTTGAGTAGACTAAGACATCTATTATTCCACCCATGATACTGGTCTGCTTTTAGTACATTGATATTAATACTGGCTGGCCTCTGTGTGTCCCTCTCCATATGCAGTAAGCTATTTCTGGATTGTAAGTATCTGAACTTTACAATAAGTGCCGCTTATAGAGATAAGGGGGAGGGGAAAGCAGATATAAGTTACAGAATAGAAGACACCAGACTTTTGAACTGAGTGTGGCTGGGTCTCTTCCTCCGTGTGAGATGAGGCACCAAAGGGATTGAGCACCAGAAGGGCAGGACCTTACTTAGCTCTGGGGTGGATCACTCTGACTACCTTGAAAGTAGACTCCGGGGGCAAGATTCGAAGCAGGGAAGCTTGCTGTTGAGGAGGCCGCTGCAGAAATCTGGGGTAGAGATGGCGGTGGCTTAGGCCAGTGTGGTGCAGGGCTGGGAGTAAGGAGGGCTCAGGTTACAGGTATATTTTAAAGGTAGAGGAGACAGACTTGGCTGCCATCTCAAAGCAGGCTTTAGGCCCAGGCGGCTGTGAGATTGGGGCTGTCATTCACTGAGATGTCGGAGGTGGTGAGGGGAACAGTTCTGGAGGCAATTTCACAGTCACCGTTGGGTCACGTTAAGTGTGAAATGTCACATAAACGTCTGAAGGCAGAGTCGCAGAGGCTCCAGTAGCCAGTTCTGGAAGACAGGTAGTTCTGGATTGGCAGTGTAAACCCAAGAGGCATTTGTGTACGGAATCAAGCAACCATACTTTCTCAGATGCCCAAGATAATCCAATGCCGTTTTTACCCCCAGTGTAATTATCCAACAAATTTCATCATCAGTTTAATCTACCCCTAGTCTGATTAAAATCATGATATGAGATGGGAGCACTATGGCAGGGGGTGAAGATAAAGAAAAGAACAGAAGCGGGATGAGCCCTGGGGATGCCGCCATTTAGAGGTCAAGCGATGAGAGAGGCCAGCAAAGGAGACAGAGAAAGGGCCTGTGAGAGAAGGTGACCAGGAGAGGGTCAGGTCCCAGAAGACGGTGTATTGAGAAGGTAGGATGACCAGTGTAGGGCCACTGCAGGCACAGCCCTTGGGCGTCTTCTCTGTCCATCTTCATTCATTTCCCCATGAGCCCATCCAGGCTTGAGGCTTTCATTACCAAGGTGTTTGTAGACTTATCTGCTTACACCTCGAGCTTCCTAACTGGCCTCCCTACTTCCATCTGTGCCCCAGTCTCCTCTCCTGATAGCAGCCACGTAAGATCCCCACAGATGTCACCTCCTCGTCAAAGGGTCCCCTGAACACTGGCTTTTATGGCAGCCCTTTCCCCGTTTCATTTCCTGTTCGTTCTCTTTAGCACATAGGAATATTGGAGGTACCTTCATGTCTCCCCGACTGCTCGCCTCCCCCAAAGGATGTGAGCTCCATGGAGGAAGAACTCTTTCTCTATTTGTTTCCCTGCCTGGCACATAATAGGTGCTCCATGAATATTTGTGGAATAAATGAATGACAGAAAAAGAAACAGGACCTGTGAAGGAAGCCCAGCGAGTAGTCAGAGGGGGGAGGGAGGCAAGGATAGTTCAAGTGCAGACACCGATGGAAGGAAAACTCATCCGTGTTGTGAAGAGGTCGAGTAGAATGACGAGTGAACAGAAGCATTGGTTTGCTGGTCCCTTGAGACCACTGACGGAGCTGTCCAGGTGGAGTGCCACCAAGAGAACTGAGCTGATGAGAAATTAAGGAGCACGTTATGGTTGAAGGGGCCGGTGGGCGATGCGGGGCCGTTTTGAGAAGATGCTGGGGCAGAACAGAGGTGCTGGAGAGGAGGGGAAATTAGCAAGCAAAGAGGTGAGCAGGGTGGGATGCAGGGAAGCAAGGACAGGCTTTCGGCACAGGTGCAGATGTGGAGGTCCACTGAGGGGGGGGGAGCACGGGTGAGGTTGAGGTTGGGTGTCCAGGGCGGAGGGAGCACAGGGGAGCTGCCATCTCCCAAGTGCAGCAGCTTTGAAGCAGGAAGGCCCAGAGCAGCCCCATCACCCCACGGCCGACCACAGCAGTACCTGGAAACTGGCCCTTGCGGTTTCCGGGACTCAAGCTGTTCTACGGTTCTTTTCTTTTTTTAATTAACACATGAGTTCGACATGTTTTATTTTTTAAGTCAATTATTTATTCTTCCTTAAAGAGGGAAACTATAAAAGCAGGGGAAAAAAACCCCAGTAATTTCTGTTGCTCATAATAAAACGATAGTTTTAAATGCTTACGTTTTCTTAAGAATGTTAGAGAACCAGCACACCTGTTGAGCTGTATGCTTAGATTATGCTCTTAGGACTGTTGTTTAAATCTTTTCTCCCACTGCTCCAGGGGAGGAGAAAAAGGCAAGGGGGCACTTTCAAGTAGTTCTGTACATTAAAGAATATTTTCATTCCGTGTTTTTCTTTTTCTCTTCAAAAATATAGTGTACTTGTTTCATAAGGCTGCCATAACAAATTACCCCAGAGCTGAGAGAACTATATTCTCTCACAACTCTGGAATCCATAAATCTGAAACCACGGTGTCAGCAGGGCCACACTCCTTCCGAAGGCTCTAGGGGAGGGTCCTTCCTCTCCTCTTCTGGATCTTGGAGGCTCCAGGGGCTGCTTGACTTGGGGCTGCATCCCTCCAGTCTCTGCCTCTGTCTTCATGTCACCTTCTTCCCTGTGTGTCTGTCTCAAATTCCTCTCTTTTCCCTTATGAGGACACCAGTCATTGGATTGAGGGCCCACTCTAAATCCAAGATGGTTTTGTGTTGAGACCCTTAAATACGTCTACAAGGACCCTATTTCAAATAAAGTCACATTCATAGGTACTGAAGGTTAGGACTTGGGCATATCTTTTCAGGGGCCCCTTTGCAACTCACTATGTGTCGTTTTGTAATTTGAGATGTGATTTATTTCTTGTGTTCATTGTTATTTTGTGTTCTGGAGAGTTGCATCAGTTAAAACAATTATATAAATAAATAAAGTAGCTTTCAGTTTCAAAGAAACAACTAAGTCCATTCTTTAATTGTATTCTAGATCATGTGTAAGGAATGGATGACTTGGGAATTAAAATCAGATATTCAGCAATGTGCAAATTGTAAGTTTCTCTTGCTGACAGTAAATCGACTAGAAAACACAGTTAGGAAAATATCTTTTGAAGAAATATATTTTGTTCAGCACATTCTCCACGGATCGGCACAAAATAGAATCCTGATTAATTTGAAGTCATGTCGAACTTCAGTTCCGCTTGTTTCAAATGATTGTTTCCCTTGAACATTAAGCTGTAGGAGTTTGTGAATAAGCTGGGAACAGAGAGACGTTTAAGATGTGGGTGTAAGGGGGAGGGAATGAAGTTTATTAAGCATCTACTTGATGAAAAGTGCTCTCATCCTGGAATTTCATTCATTATCAGAGCAACTCAGGGAGATGGATTGAGTCTGTCCTGTCTCATTGTCGAAGTGGCCGTGTCCAGGACACGGCCCAGAGCACAGCTAGGAGCCAACAAAGGCAGGATTTGGAGTGTGAAGGCGGAGCAGAAGTCAGTTTTGTTCCTGTTCTGACTTCACCACTTACCCACCCGTGAACCTGAGTGCTGATCAAGAGATGGGGCTGTGAGGTTGTTGAGAGCGCCCACCTCTGGCACAAGATGCCAGGTTTTGAAACCCGTCTGTGCTCCTTGCTTGCTCTGTGACCTTGGGTCACTGCCTATGTGCCTCAGTTTCCCCGTCTGTAAAGTGGGGATGATGTTAGCTCATAGAGTTAACTCATAGAGTTGTGTGAGGATTAAATGAAGGGATTTATACATAAAGCACTTGCGACAGTGACAGGCACTTAGAAGCCCTGTTGAGCACACCTGGTCCCACCCTTCTCTCACCAGGGTACATTTATTCAGATAAAGAGTGTGAGAGTCAGTCCTTTCACCTCACCTTCAAATCCTGTATAATGAGATGCCTAACTGGTGAAATGCCCTACGAGGACCAAATACCAGTTAAGCCCAACAGGTACTGTTTTTATTTCAATACAAAGATTTTTGAGATTTGCATTAGCTATTAACAAAAAAATTTTTAGTTTTTTTTTTTTTAGAACTTTGTTGTACATCTGTAGTTCTAAATCTGCCTAATTCTGTCATTGAAAACCAACGCTTTGTTCAAAAGCAACCTTTGCTTGGAAAAAGAAAAAGAAAGATACACTATTTTTATCAGAGGCTTAAGGGCAAAAATGAGCTATAGCATTTTATGCAGGGAGAAAATAATCATTAATTATTAGACTTGATTATTTGAGTTTAGAATCTATTTCCAGAGGGATCGTATTTAATTTAATCTATGTGCCAAGACTGTGCTAAATAAACCTTGAACAAATCTTGTTCCAGGGAAATTTTTAACATATTCTGTTGCTTTTTTTTAATATCAACTATGTTTTTTTGTGGAAATAGTTTTATTTGTTTCTGAATGTTGGTTTTCAAATTACTTTCCAAAGATGTTTGTAATTTGACATTGAGGATGCTTTTTTTTTTTTTTTTTTTTTTTTTTTTTTTTGCGGTACACGGGCCTCTCACTGTTGTGGCCTCTCCCGTTGTGGAGCACAGGCTCCGGACGCGCAGGCTCAGTGTCCATGGCTCACGGGCCCAGCCGCTCCGCGGCATGTGGGATCTTCCCAGACCGGGGCACGAACCCGTGTCCCCTGCATCGGCAGGCGGACTCTCAACCACTGCACCACCAGGGAAGCCCTAGAGGATGCTTTTTTCATGCATAGTATTCTCTAGCATTTTTACTAATGAACCTCACTGTGTGTTCACATGAAATGGGGATTTAACAACATGGTAGTTTTATAAGAAAAAGTTATTATGTATTGTTAAAACAGACATACAACCAACAAAAATTTAATAAGGACCCAAAGCAGACATACAAATTGCCACACATAAATAAACCCAAAGGCCTTAAAAACAAGGCTTTGATTAATATGTCATATGAAAATTAAGATTTTCATGAAGTTGTAAAATATTGCCCACAGGATAAGTAAAACCATCAATGATCATGCCAGTAAGGTACACCTTGGCTCACCCCCTAGTTAGAATGCAAAGAAGGGATGAATATTGATGAAGATGGTTGTTTAAGGTTTTCCATTAAGCGTGTTCTAAAGAGAAGTATTTATGATGATTGGAAAGAGGGAGAGAAAGAAACAGGAGCAATCAAGGTAAAACATGGTAAGAATTAAAAGCAGAAAACATAAATACTCCCCAGAAACTCTTTGTATTTATTCAAATTGTGTTTGTCCAGTGCTAAATTTTAAAACCTTAATACCCCAAAGGGCAACACATCTTTTTCAGGGAAACTTCCTGTGTATCAGGGTAGAGTAAAACGTTTTTTTCTAGTGGAAAATGTACACAGAGGGAGCTCAGCCATGTTGCTTCATGTCCACCTGAAAACAAATAAGAATTTCTTAAATGTAATAAACATGAGGTTGTTCAATAGCCCCATTTATCTGGACCCAGAAGTGGCAGTTATCCAGAGTGCAGTTGCTATGGTGAGGAGACAGGAAGTGCTCCTTTTACTGAGATGCTTATTAAGTAGATCGTCTCCTGCTGCAGCTCTGTGCACCTCCTGTGACATCTCCGGAACTAGGCGAAAAGTAATTTCATTGAAAGAAAAGCCCAATTTCCCTTTGAGCTTATGGATCTTAATAAAACAAAAGCAAAGGTTTTTTTTGTTTTGTTTTGTTTTTTTGAGCTTTTCTGTCCTCCTGGCCCTTGGGAGATTTCCCCAGATGTTTTATTATTATTTTCTATGTCTTCTTTTTTTTTTTTTTTTTTACATCTTTATTGGAGTATAATTGCCCCACAATGATGTGCTAGTTTCTGCTCTACAACAAAGTGAATCAGCTATACATATACATATGTTCCCATATCTCTTGTGTCTCCCTCCCAAATCACTTGCAAAATTATTTTTAACAAAGTCATCTGAGTTGCCTTGGCTACAGAGAGATTCTCCTCTTCAGGGGAATGGTTTTCCCTAGAACCAAAGGGTTACTTTCACATCTGGAGCTGGGGGGTGCGGGGAGGTAGGGTGGGGAATTCCTGCACTTAGTCATGAACCTGGAGCATCTATCACCTGCGTGCTCACCTGGGTACCAGAGTGTGGTCAAGGCTGCAGTCAGATCACTGTTTAATTAATACTGATTAGTATTAATAGAAATTATTATAACAATTTAAAAATGACACTCTAATGCATGGATCAGCAAAGTTTCCGTAAAGGGGCCAGATAGCCAATATCTTAGTCTTTGTGGGCCAAGGGGCAAATCAAGAATATTATGCAGATACTTACATAAGAAGAGAGGAAACACATTTCTGCAAAATTATTATTAATGAAATCCAAAATATAATAAAATGTTAATAATAATGTTTTTTAATAGATGTCTATCAATAAGAATGAGATTATTTGGGGGAGATAACATTTCGTGTAATTGGACTTCAAGATTTTAATGTTCCCTATCATCCAATTTATTGTAACTGCCTGTCTGTTAAAGCCATTTCTAGCTGGCAGGCCATACAAACACAGGAGGTGGCCTGGATTGGGCCCAGGTACTAACCCTGCTCAAACATACTGTTGATTTTACGTGCTCATGGTTATAATTCAGGTATTCTTCTCGTAAATATAAAAGTTGATATTTTGGGCTTCCCTGGTGGTGCAGTGGTTGAGAGGCCACCTGCCGATGCAGGAGACACGGGTTCGTGCCCCAGTCCGGGAAGATCCTACATGCCGGCGAGTGGCTGGGCCTGTGAGCCATGGCCGCTGAGCCTGTGCATCCGGAGCCTGTGCTCCGCAACGGGAGAGGCCACAACAGTGAGAGGCCCGTGTACCGCAAAAAAAAAATAAGTTGATATTTTGCCCTTATGTGTTTTAATAAGATAGCCCTTTGAGTTTAAGTGATTAAAATGAATTTCTATATTTTTATGAAATAGATGCATTCTATCTATAGAATCTCCTATATCTATCTATCTCTTATAAAAGTCAGGAGTCCATGGCCTGATTGGATTAGTGCAGTTTTGTTTTCCAAATGGGGACCACCTATGAGTGAGTAGTCAAGTCAATTTAGAGGTTTTTGACCAGCATTTAAAAGATTGAATCAGATAGCCTAGAATGATTACAACGCCCATAGTAAGGAAAGTTTGGTTTGGTGTCTTGGAAAAGAGGTGTCAGACATGTGAGTGTGTGTGTGTGTGTGTGTGTATGTCTGTGAGTCTAAGATATATTTTTACTGTGGGTCTTAATGCAAAACGCTGAGAAGTATTTCCTTTCCCTAAATAATACATTCAAAAAAAATCTCCTAGATGCTGACAGAGTAACAACATTATCAAATACCTCCAGCTATTCAATGCTAATAACTTATGTCGTAACTGATGGGTATAAATTAATTTGTGTGGCTATGGCGTAGTGTTTTCCACAGTAGATGTTGAGTGATCAGAGGAAGAAATGACATAATTCTGTCAAGAAAATAATGTCACATTGCTGTGTTTTCTGAATCCGTCCACAAGTTTGAGTGCAAAAATAATCTAAACTCTTCCTTTATTTGTCAGGAATTGGTATTATAACTGCATGTCCTTGTTAGAAAATAGAAATTATAGTTGTAAAAAATATACTTTTAAATATGTTAGTTCGCATTCTGAAAACAGCTTAGGCATCGTATTTCACACCATTTTTCTCTTTCCTTGTAAAAGTTGTTTTCTCCTTACGTTAAGTGGGATGGTTTGTATCTCAGAATGAAGTCTCTTCTCTCTGCCTCTTTATTTCAACCTCCCATTCATTTCTCATTCAGCCAGTCTTTGGTAGGGACTCATCCAGTACTTGGGGCCAAAACTGTAGGTGACGTGAGATACTCAAAGGGACCACGTGGTCCTTCCCAGTGATCATGGAAGCCCAGTGTTCCCTCTTCATTTGAATATAAAATATTTCATAAGGGCAGTAGGGCCCAACTGAGAACTGAGATGAGTGTCCAGATGGAAGTGGGCAGTATTGTCACTGTCACTGTCATGCTCATCATCTTCATGTGTTTCTGTAAAGTGTTTCATATGTGTGAAAGAAGGCAAGGGACAAAGGGCTGAGTAGACCAGGAGTTTAAATAAAATTAAAGTCATCTTTCCTCCCAATCTAACTTTAGCCTTTAAAGTTAATTAGTACCCAAATTGTTAAACAAGTATGATTTTATATGCAATACTTTATATGTGATGTGTGTATGCGTGATTATCTAACACTCATATATTAATATATACATATATGTATATACATATATTGTACATACTTATGTACATAGATGTGTGTGTATATATGTGTATCTATATACATATATATGTGTATATATGTATATATATGTGTGTGTATGTGTGTATATACACACATTTTTTAAATTGCAGATTATGACCCCTCAGTGGGTAGTAAAATCCTTTTATTGGTCATGAACAGCGGTTTGGAAAATAATTTAATAGAATCGAACAGAGTAGAAAAGGACAGAACAGAAGCTATCTAAATGCATGGATCTTAGTCAGGATACCTTTTCCCCACTGAATTAGGTACACATTTATGTGTGCCTGGGTTTGTATGAACTGAGTTGCAAATATTTCACATTGTGTTTCATTGGAAACAATCCTGAGAGACAGCACTAAAGTCTCAGTGACAGCAGTGATTAACATGTGCCTTTTATTCTCCTGGATAGAGTGTATTTTATCACCATGTGCCAAAGCATAGTAATTAGTAGACTACTTCCTGGAAGTGCATCACATAATTTAATTTAGATAAATATTTGTATGTTTGGTTCCACATGGAATTCACAATAACTATTATTTAGTTAGCTTTTTCTATCTGCTGGTTATTGTAGGGGTTTTTTTATCTGCTATTTTAAGCTTTCTTGCGGTAATAAGGCTAAGCATTGGGTTGCAGTAATCCAATAACGCCAATCAAAGAAGGTATTAAGAGACATAACCTGGTGGTGTGATGAACTGGGATATTGGGATTGACATATATACACTAATATGTGTAAAACAAATAACTAATAAGAACCTGCTTTATAAAAAAAAATTAAATAAAATTCAAAAATTCAGGAAAAAAAAAAGAGACATAGCCTGGAAGTATAATGTTGAACACTGATTTAAGGAGAAAAGAGCTTAATCCTCAATAATACTGCTTCTAATGACACCATGTGTTGAAGCAGGGATCCTGTATTTTTTATGAGTGTTACATAATCTATTGTTTCCCTGTTGCATAAAAATCAATCCAGCCAGAAATCTGACACTGCAAAAGCATGAGAATTCTCACAGTCCAACTATTACAATGGATTTTTTGTTTGTTTTTTTACTGTATCGTTTTCCTTTGAATGAATACAAAGAGTAAGCTTATAGAAAACACAATAATGTACCTGATAAGCGGCATAGTTGTCATGTGTGGTATTTCACCAGCTGGTATTAGCCAGTGTATACTAACTACATATAAATGCATTACTTAATGTGTGGGTCTCTAGGTATATAAATTAGTAGTTGCTTGTTAGAACTTGAGAAATAATGTAGAGGCAAAAATCCTACTGTTCTTGAACTTTTTGTTTGTCAGCAAAATAAAAATAAAAACAGCCCCACGTTGGGGAAGCCTTCTAATAGGAACAAATTCTAGTAAATTCCAACACTGTGGAAAGGGAACTTGAAATTGAGGGCTTAAATACAAATTTCATTCAAGTTCATCTTGAAGATTTTGTTTGCACCTTGGAATTCAGAAGTGGTGAAATACAGTGTTTGTGAATGTCAGTGTTTTACAAACATGGGAGCTTTTGGAATATAGTTATTATATGATTACAATACCCAAAGTTGACATAATCATACAGTTCCAGGCTCCATGTGTAATAATTTTCAATCACTGTTTTTTTATTCTATAGTTCATAGATAGACATCTAACTTTCTGAACATTTCTGCCTTTTGGTTTACGTTATATGAATGTGAATATTGATGATGTCCTGCATATTCTGACGGGGAGGGCTTACTCCTGTGAAAATCATCCTGCAGGGTTCCCAAGGGCAAGCGTAGAGAGGAACTCTGGCAACAGTTTCAAAAAGAGGCACCCTTTTTGTAAGTATTTACATTTATGCCAAACATGTACTGTGAACTTCATGTACATATACACTTTGTTGACACCAGAGCACCAGTTTCTTTCATTACACATGTAAACCTGCGTCAGTTCATTTGGCCGTCTGACAACGCTACGAGTTCAGCATGTGCTGTGGTCCAGTTGGACATGAGGTATGGATACAACATAAATGTAGGTTGAAGTTTTTAAGTGAAGAAACAGTCTGCTCTTTTTACATTGAAGACTGTATCTATTTTGGTCAAGAACAATAAACCAGAGAAAACATTTTTCTAGCGTTTCCTTTATAGCCCAGAATAGATTTCAGATTATTCAGATTTAAGAGCCCAAAGTGTTATAAAGCTGTTCTCTTATATTTCTCAAGGCCAGGAAATGATGAAAGATGAGTGAGTTGGTATCTCTTGCTGGGGCGGGCATTGTGCTAAGCTCTCTCCCTGCCGTACCTCCCTGACTTCTCTGTAACCCTATAGGCTGGATGCTGGTATCTCCCCATTTTGTAGGCGTGCAAACCAAGTCCCACGGAGCCCATGTACCTGGCCCATGGTCTCACAGCCAATAAGTAGAAGAGCCTGGCTCACCCCAAGGCAGGTTGCCTCCAGAGGCCGAGCTCTTAGCCATGATGTATTTTTAAATGAAACATTTGATAAAAGAAAGAAAAGGAACAGAGTAAATGTCAGTGCCGTGGTTGAAATGAAGATAGCTTAGCTTGGTTGACGAACAACCCATACGTCTTCAGACACCTGTGAGAATTCTATTGGGAAAAAGGTCAGTATACATATTGCTCATTATTATGAAAATCCTATTGCAAAGGAAAAGACACTTATGCATAATTTTGAAGAAATAAGTACAAATTTAATTTAACTGTTCACCAGACCTGTGAGCTGTAACTGGTTGAAAAGTGACACTGAGAAAAGTACAGATTGCGGTGTCATACATGAGCCTTCATTATATAATTTTCATTTTGTTTAGTGTAAATAGTGTGATAATGCTTGACATGCATTTGTTTTTTTGTTTGTTTTGTTTTGTTTTGTTTGCGGTACGCGGGCCTCTCACTGTTGTGGCCTCTCCCGTTGCGGAGCACAGGCTCCTGATGCGCGCTCACTGGCCATGGCTCACGGGCCCAGCCGCTCCGCGGCCTGTGGGATCTTCCTGGACCGGGGCACGAACCCGTGTCCCCTGCATCGGCAGGCAGACTCTCAACCACTGCGCCACCAGAGAAGCCCCGTTTGTTATTTTTAAGTTGTACCTTTGGTGATTGTGAAAGTAAATAGGTATCTTAATGAAATGACTCTTTAAGCTCACTCAGAATTTTCTTTAAAATAGGCTTCAAGATTCTAATAAACATCTGGAAAAGAAAATGTGGAAGTATTGAGGTAGAGGAGACACATGTCCTGTGGCCACTTCATACAAGACCCCTGAATCACGCCTTCTGCCATCAGCACTTTCACATTACAGGCAGAGTTTCTTGGGTTTCATCGTCATTGGTTAGATCCACCTGCTTCCTCCAGACTTTTCTTTTATAGAGTTTGTCTGCCTAACAGTGACAACTTCTCACCCCTCTCTAGACTTTTAACCCTTCTCTGATACTGTCCCTTCCCTTTCAGTGTTGCAGACTCAGAGGGAGCAAATGCCCCAGGCTTCCCTCTGAGTAACAAATAGAAACAATGCAGGGCTTGGTTAAAATGTTAACACCAAAACCATTAGCACAGGCTCTTTTGTGAAGTCATTTGAATAGTTAAATATCCATGCAAAATATAATGAGCTACTAGAACGGAAGATTTTCCTTTAATCAGTCATCTGATTTTCCAAACCAGATGACTTTGGTTATTATTAGGACAAATTTGCAATACTTGGACAATGAGTGCGGTCCTACTAAGTCACACAATGGGTATTTGCCAGTTTAGTGCCAGATGGGTGGGACGACTCCCTCTCATGGTTGGTTGGTCTCCCACAAGGGAGCCTTGGAAGAGGGTCTTGCAAGTTGGTAAAAAATCTCTTAAAGGCCTCATTTATCTGTGTCTCAGTTACTAACTGGTGCCCTCTGGTGGTGGGTGGATTTGATGCACTCAAACGGCCATCCCTTGCAGATGAAGATACAAAACAAACTGCAGAGATGTTTTTCACACCTCGGACTAGGCATTTACAGACTGATGAGGGCAAACCCCAGCACCACGTGGCCCAATTGACAATGGGTAATTATGAAGGGTGAACCCTCTAAGGGCTACTCCTGCCCTAGGAGGACCATGGCAGTTTAGGAGATTCCATCAGGTCCCCTCCATGCCCTTCCCAAGACTCATCTCTCATGGAAAGTAGCCTTCAGGTCATCTCAGCGCCTTTGTGGCCATTCACCAGCAGGAGGCATTTGTCTCTCCTCGTGATGTTCCCTGGAAGAGCTTCCACATGGGGAGCTGAGCCATCATGGCAGCTTCTCTATTCAAATATGTGCAGTGGAAATTACGCTAATTAAGCTGGAGTGTAATTATAGACCAGAAAGATTCTTCGCAGTCTGAATTGAATTGTTGTAGATAAACGTGCACTAAGTTAATAGTGTGCAGCTAATTATGAAAGGTAAAGGAGAGGAAGAGGGGTAACCAGTTTCGTGATGTTTTAGAGATGCTGCTGTCCCAGGCGAACACTCCCATTAAAAGCCCAGGTAACCCTGATGGTGAGAATTCTTCTAGCGTTTGCCTCTGATTTTCAATACTGCAATTAAAATAGCCACCAGTGACTAATTAACCCAGTTAACTCTATTTGTCTGTGGCATTTATTACAGCAGAGAGTTAAATGCAGTGACACTCTGCCACTTTATGTCCTATCCCAAGTAGATGCGTGAAGTTAATTCTTTATTCTTTACTTATGCTTCTGTGTGCACTTATGATAATTACGAAAATGAGGTGAGGATCCATCGTCCCTATGTGATTTTGCCAAGCTCCACTAAAGCTGTATTCTGGGAAATAAATTCTTTTTACTTAGAATCAAAACAAGCTCAAGTGGCAGTCATCTGCCTTTTGTTCCAAAGCTATCAATTCAAAGGATCTGAGAGATGTTATCATCATGCTGTGAGTACATGAAGAAATAGTTAGTCATTTAATGCTTTCAGCTAGAGTCTTATCAGCAAGGTGGGTTTCCTGTGTTCCTTGATCAAAGCCACCTGAACTAGCTAAATGAGAGGTACTTTTTTTTTTTTTTTTTTAACACAGAGAATACATACAGTGATGCTGAGTGATTTTTCAGCAAATTTGGGAAAATGTAATGTTCACGTGCCTTCTGAGCAGAGTGGCCTGACGCCCAGTTGAACACTGTTAGAGAGTCTGGAAGAATCTAGCAAAGCCCCGAGTGTTAAAAGGACCTGATGAAGAGGGGTCCTTTACAGAGGATGTGACCGTCCAGTAGAAGGAGGGGGCTGATGTCGTGGGACGTCACACCTCACTGTTTCTTCTGGGTTTCCAGGGAACTTTAAAAAATCCCTTCAGTGGCTTTTCTTCAGCTAGAAAACCAACAGAAATGTTGAGATGTGCATCAGAGTTTTACTGATTCCTTTAAATGTCTGTTTTCTCTCCTTTCTTATCTGCAGTATTGCTGAGTAGTCTTACACATAGCTGTCTGGGACACTAACAGTCAATGACCCTGACTTTTAACTGGAATTTCCTAAACTTTTCTGAAATAGCTGTATGTTCTTTAGAGCATTTATAGCAGTTTCTTTTTTGACTTCATAAAATTTAGCCCGTCTTTGTTGTACTTCTGACGTGTCGTTACTTTTCTTTATGCCAAGATAGTATTGGCATCAGAAAGTTTCTTAAAGTTCATTATTTAATCAATACACTTTTGAGGAAAGTATGAAGTTTTTCTTGCCTGTGAGATGAGACAGTGTTGCTGAATGATGACAACCATAGTTTCTGAAGATGTGATGTCGGGTTGAGACTCCAGAACTACCCTGTGGTAACTGTGTGACTTTGCACAAAGTTTTTAACTTTCAGCCTCAGTTCCCTCACCTGTGAACCAGGAAAGTCATTGATTATCTTCCTCAAAAGGTTATAGCAAGGGTCAGCAAACCATAGCCCAAGGGCCAAGTCCAGCCCACCACCTGTTTTGCTTTTTTTTAAATACATTTATTCATTTATTTATTTTTGGCTGCGTTGGGTCTTCGTTGCTGCGTGCGGGCTTTCTCTAGTTGCGGTGAGCAGGGGCTACTCTTTGTTGCGGTGCGTGGGCTTCTCATTGCAGTGGCTTCTCTTGCTGTGGAGCATGGGCTCTAGGTATGCAGGCTTCAGTAGTTGTGGTACGTGGGCTCAGTAGTTGTGGCACACGGGCTTAGTTGCTCCGCGGCATGTGGGATCGTCCCGGACCAGGGATTGAACCCATGTCCCCTGCATTGGCAGGTGGATTCTAAACCACTGTGCCACCAGGGAAGTCCTGCCCACCACCTGTTTTTGTAAATAAAGTTTTATTGGAACACAGCCGTGCCCAGTTTTTACATTTCGTCTGTGGCTGCTTTTGAGCTACAACTGCAGAGTTGAATAGTTGTGACAGAGACTGTGTGGCCAGCGAAGGCTAAAATATTTATTTTCCATCTCTTAACAGGAAAGGTTTGCTGATCCCTAGATGGAATAGTAAATTTATGTGTTTGTGTATAAAACATAAAAACCTTTGTGTGTATAATATGACCTACATACATGTGTGTGCATATATGTACGTAATATGCATATAAAGGTTTCAGCATAATGCTTGGCACATTGCAAGCATTCAATATATGTTGACAATTTTAATTATTATTATTTAAATGTTATTATCTTGTTAAATCCACTTTTACTTCACTGGTAGAGAATTAGTTATGAAGAGGACATTAGATGAGATATCATTAAGCCCTCAAATTAATCACAATTAAAATACTTTGCTTTAAAAATATTTTCTAAAGTAAAGGCATTGTTTATCACTTAAGCAGATGTTGATTATAAATACATATATCATGGCACGTTCCCCAATGTAGTAGTTTCCTGGAATGGCCATAAAAAATTACCACCCACTTGGATGGCTTAAAACAACAGAAATTGATTGTCTCACCGTTCAGAGGCTGAAAGTCCAAGGTCGTGGTATCAGCAGGGCCATACTCTCTCTGAAGAAATTAGAGGAGGGTCCTTCCTGGTCTCTTACAGCTGCTGGTGGTTGCAGTCCTTGGTGTCCTTGGCTTGCAGACACACCACTCCAATCCCTGCCTCTGTAGTCACAGAGTGACCCCTGTGTCCGTCTTCACATGGTCTTCTCTCTATGAGTGTCTGTATCCAAATTTCTCTCTTGCCTTAAGGATGCTGGTCATTGGGTGAGAGCCCACCCTAATCAAGATGACCTCGCAACTCTATTCCATCTGCAAAGACCCTATTTCCAAATAAGGTCACACTCACAGGTTCTGGGGGTTAAGACTTTAACACAGCAACGTATCTTATCAAAAAATACAGAATCCAACCTATAATATCAAGTAACTACCCTTTAGAAAATGGATAATTGTCCTTATATTTTAGAATATATGTTAGCGCAAAATAGATGATTGAAGTAAATATTTCAGTCAGTCATTTTGATGCCTGGAACTAATAACAAAGACTAACCAAACTGCTGTTAGCAACACATTTTTTGAAAGGACATCTCTGTTTAGTTGATTGAAAGGTAAACATGAGATTCCAGATGACAGGCCACCAGAGGCAACATGAACTCAGATGCCCGGTTAGAAGAACCCTGTCCAGGGCAAGGGGGACCACATCCACTGCACGTGAGCCAGGCAGGTCACACCTGGGACACTGTGTCCACTGTTGGCAGCTTGTGAAGAAAGCAAACCGGAGTGTGTTCAGAGGAGAGGGCAACATACTCAGAATCTCACCAGATGAGGAAGATTTGGTATTTGATGTAAGCAGATATGAAGGGTATGCGGTGGGTGTGAGAACGGAGAGGCAGCAGTAATTATAAGAGCCACCGGAAATTCCCGCTGGAGCATCGTAGGCCACATGTAAATAAATTAAATGACTCGGACTGGAAAGTCTTTTTTCAAGAAACAGATTTTTTTATAACCTGTTGTTGAAAGGGGTCCGAAGGATCAAGAAAATTGGCCTGTGAATGTAAAAAGTGCCCATGAAACTCCTGATGTCTTTCATAGATAAACTGTGATTTAAATAACTAACATGTGGGATAAGTTCTAATACACCTAGATTTCTTGGTTAACTTAGACCTTTGACGTAAGATTTTTTTTTTTTTTTAAACTTTAAATTGTTGTGTAACGTTGCCGGTCTGGGTAGTCACTGAGTTGTTTTATGTTGTATTATCCTAGTACTTTAACTTCAGGTTGACTTTCAGAACAGAAAATTGTGAGCCAGTTCATTTGCAGATATAGCTACAAAATCCATCCGATTCCCCGCTTTTTCTTTTTTTTTCATTTACCAATACTAGCTGTAGGTTGGAAAGACCAAAGGCCGCTGGAGGTTCTCACACATTCTATATCTGCTTCAGGGCCAGTAGAACTTACAGGTCGAGCCTATATTTGTCCTCCGGCTGTCCCACTCCACAGCTGGAGAAACAAATGGCCCTTGGTTTGTTCAGCAGGATTCTGAGGGCTGTTTAGTGTCCGACACGGAGGCCAAATAAAAATGCTGAGTGACTCTGTCGTGGGGAGAGTTAACTGCCTTTTCAGCCGGTGGATTTTATAACTGGGTATCTGTCGGTCTCCCTTGCCAGGCACCCAGGAGGACACTGGGACGCTTGCCAAAGCCTGAGCACTGAGTCAGCATGCACAAGTAACAGATGCAGTAGTCTATCAGCAAGCTCTGGAGGAAGGAACCCCCCAAATACAAAAAGGCTCGAGCCTCACCTCCTTGTCTAACTTCGGGGCAAAACCAAGAGACGGCCTGGATCCATGAAAGGCCAGGACCTTGTTTCTAATGCTTACTGGCTCATTTGCCTCCATATTTAGAGCCTTAATTTTTAATTTTTTATTAGAGTAAAGGAAACCACCCTAAATCCCTTCTGGGCCAAGGTGAAGTGCAAGTACATACATGCACACATGACTGTGGCTCTGAATCATGCTGAAAACGTCCCAGCCCTGCCTGCATCAGCCTGTACTTGGGGCCAGACTCATTCCTCCAAGATGTGTGTGCCAACGACAGTGAAAATCTTCAGCGTCCTGCTCTTGGGCTAGTTGTAATTATGTCAGAATTAATTTAATAATAATAATAATTTAATAATAACCTCTCTACCCACTGACTCATCGAGCCCACTTCCCAGTAACGCTAAATTTAATGTTACTTCCTGAATGACCGCCAGGAACATCATAATCTTTACTTGTCACCTTGCTCTTTTTTCCAGATTATCGACTGTCCTTTTTGTGTACATTAAAAATCCAAATTACATGATATTTTAAAATATTTTTAGATTAAAAAATTAGTTGTGTGGTCTTCTCACTGGGTTTTCACTTGACATCTTGTGTTTTTTAAGCCCCCCCTTTTAGATTGTAAGTTAGAGCCTTTAGAAGAAGCAAGACTTTAAAAACGTGTCGTACTTTATACAGTATAGTAGTCATTTGTTACTTAATAGCTCTATGGACCAGACCTTCCAGAGAGGTCTAACCACCGGGCAGGGCCATTTTGTCCTTTAACCTCTCTGCACGAGTGAGTGGTTCTCTGTGTAACACATTTGTACACCTGCTCTATTCCTCTTTCTCGTTCTCATCTTCTGTTCCTCACTCCTAGCGACACACTTCAGGCGGTAAGTATTAGACATGCACACATCACTCCAGATAGGACCCTCTCTGCTCGAAATGAAACAGCCCGACGCAGCCAAGTGCCATAGAGAGAGGCGCAGGTGAGGAGAAGAAGTTAGGTCGCATCTGCGTTATCTCCATTTTAGGACAATTTCCAAGTGGCTAAAAGAGCGTGTGTTTTTTTATTCTTTTATGAGACCGTCGGTCAGGTGAGGCCACATGAGGAGACAGAGAAGAGTCTTTGTTATTCTCACAGATCTGAGGACAAGAGGCCCGCACACCACACAGGGCCACGTGGAGACATCAGAGCGCTCAGAGAAGGCAGGAGGGTAGCACACAGGCCCCAGCCTTGAATAGGGTTTCCGTGGGAAAGGCAAGGCAGGACAGAGAGAACAGTTTAGGACTGGCTGCTGGGAATAATCCCAGTGGGCTCTCAACTAGAGGGATGCTCCCTACTGGCCTGGCCTCTGGCCCTGGGATGATTAAGGCAGAGAAATACTGCCTTAATATTAACTTCCTGGGGTGCACAGGCCAGACAGAGATGTGGCTCTGGGTTAGTTAGTTCTCTGGGTCCTTGGCTACCCTAAGAATTGGGAGCCCCAAGAAGAGGCAGTCTCTCCTCACCAGAAAGGTTTTCTTAGATGTCAAAATGTAGCGTACAGGAAGTTAAAAATGTATGCAGTACAGTGAGTTTAGCCCTTTAAAAATGTTAGTGAGGAGGCTAGGAGATGAACTCCCCTCCAGACCCACCCACAGTCTTTTAATTTATTTGTTTATTTATTTATTTTTGGCTGTGTTGGGTCTTTGTTGCTGCACGTGGGCTTTCTCTAGTTGCGGAGAGTGGGGGCTACTCTTCGTTGTGGTGCGCGGGCTTCTCATTGCGGTGGCTTCTCCTGTCATGGAGCACAGGCTCTAGGCATGCAGGCTCAGTAGTTGTGGCTCATGGGCTCAGTAGTTGTGGCTCGCGGGCTTCGTTGCTCCGTGGCATGTGGGATCTTCCCAGACCAGGGCTCGAACCCGTGTCCCCTGCATTGGCAGGCAGATTCGTAACCACTGCACCACCAGGGAAGTCCCTACCCACAGTCTTGATACAGGTGAGGCAGGTCCATTAGTGCCGTCTTCTGGGTTTTTAACAACAGGCTGATGGTCTCAAAATGGTTCTCTCAGACCTTTTATCCCTGTCTGGTGGGAAAGAATTTAACAACATCAAGGCACTGTTTGGTTACATTGCATCCAGTTGCACCTTAAGAACAATGTGACAAAAGCTGTTCCTATAGGCTGTAGTTACCTGTTGCCTTATAGCAAACCACCACAAAATCGAGTGGCTTAGAACAACGAAGTATCAGAGCCTCTTGGTTCTGTCCACTGGAAAAAAAATGCACAACCTAAAAGCTGAGAGTTATGTTTTACTTGGCAGGCATTCTTAGGACTTCAAGCCTGGGAGACAGCATCTCAGATAACTCTGAGAAAACTGTTGTGGGATTGGAGGGGTGGGTCGGGTAGGCCAGGATATACAGGAGTTTTTGCAACAAAACCAGGTAGTGAGAACAAAAGGTCATTGTCAGCAAAAGAAAATGAGATATTTCAAGTTAAGGACTTTAGTGTTTTTCTATGTATAGAAAGACGCAAGAGTCTGGGCTCACTGAAATCATTCCTTTGATATGCACTTCAGCTCTCTGAGGCTGGTATCCTGTGTTTTCTCATCCTGAATTTCCTCAAGCTGCACCGTTGGGGGGGTGACTGCAGTCTCTTGCCTGCTAGATGGCAGGCATTTCTTATTTCCATCCTGAGTTCCCTCAGGGCTCACCCTTGTGGGTGGCTGCAGTCACTGATGGCTGCGACATCCTTTGTTTACTGACGTGGCAGGCAGCATTCTTGGTCTACATGTCTCTGGGTAGACTGGGCTTAGCTGCAAGTTCTCCTGTGTATCTTCCTGAGGATTTGGTGAGAGGCTGGTGGGACTCTGGTTATGTAATGGCCTCACAGAGGGCTGGATGTTGTAGGGGAGGGAAAATAATTCTCCCTCTGCCCTTCTGAGTTATTGGCTGAAACTCCTCCACCCTGGTGATAAAAGATTAACAAGAGAAAAAGAAACAAGTTTATTAACATGTATACTTCATATGTACGTGGAAGATCCCCAGGAAAAATGGGTGGCTCCCCAAGATGGCCCAAGCCACCATTTAAGTAAACATCTTCAGCTAAAGACAGAAGAGATGTTGGGGGTAGGATTGGTGGGGGGAATGGCCAGTTATGGGAGGGTCCCAGGAAAAGCATGGTAAATAAGGGTAAGGTTTGTTATGCAGATTTTAAGTTTCTGCCTTCTCCATTGATAAGTGTCTTGTAATTTAGTGTCATCTTACTCTTCCTGGTACAGAGGGGAAGACACCCTTACAAACGGAGATTTCTTTTATAAATGTAAATGTTTGTCACAAAAGAGTGGCTTCTACTCTGTTTTCAGAGCATCTTCTGTATCTGTCATTTCTCCAAAATATTCAGCTCAAAATAACCCTTATGCCAAAGCAGCCTGTTCGGGGGTGGCCCACGCTGCTACCCTTTGGCCTCCGAGGTGGTGCCCGCTCAAGCAGGCAGCTGATTCTGGATGCCAGCTGGAAGCTCAGCTGGCGCGGGTGACCAGAACACCTACGCCATGTGACTTGGGCTCTCAGCATGGTGGCTGGAATCCAAGAGGGAGTCTCTAAGAGCGAACATCCCAAGAGACCAAGAAGGAAGCCATAAGGCTTCTTATGAACTGACCTCAGAGCCATACTCTGTTAATGCAGGCAAGTCACTTAGCCCAGCCCCAGTCACGGAGGGGGGCAGCGGGGAGACGACAGCACTCCACCTCTTGAGGTGGGAAGTAGGTGTGAGGACAGGACGGGGAAGGAGCTGGCGGCTTCTTTAACTTCCCGCAGCACCAAATACAGCCATCATTTGAGATCTGGCGTAGAGAATTCCTATTTTCTCTTTCAGTCTTTATATAAAGTATGTGAGTGTGTGTATATGTGTATGTCTAGATACTTGTATACATCACACACACGTACACAACACACACACACTGAGAGAGAGAGAGAGAGAGAGATGTAGGTTGTAAGAAATTGTCTCATGAGATTGTGGTTAGCTGGTCTGAAATTTGTAGGACAGACCAGTAGGCTAGAAATCAGGCAGGAGTTAATATTGCATTTCTGAAACAGAATTACTTCTGGAAGTGTGTTTTTACTCTTATGGACTTTCAGTTGATGGGATGAGGCTCACTCGTGTTAGGGAGGGTGTTGTGGCCTGGGGGAGAATCTTCCTGAGTTCTTTTGGCTGGTCTGATCATTAAATTGGCACAGACAGATTAACAGGAGAAAAAAAAATATTTGGACGTACAGAGGTCTTATAGATATGGAACCCAAGAAGTGGCCAAAGCAGGAAGCTTTTATAATTTTTAGACAAAGAGACAGTAAATTTGTGAAGAGATGACAAGACAAAGAAGTTTGGGCTTGGGCAGTAAATTAGTGGAGAAGTAACAAGGTTTGTTTATACAGGCTTCTCAGCCCCAAATTCCTTATCTCTGGTGATAAGAATGTCTCTCTGCCTCCTGCTGCAGGGAGGGGGGATTTCTTTCCTGCACTCAGGGAGACAGAAGGGAGGGTCAGGGTGTCCTTCTGGCACTAGCGGTTTCTTAAGTCATTTTAATCAAAATAATCCATATGCCACTTTGGCATATTTGGGGGCAGCTTGCCCTGAGCCCCAATAGTTTCCACCTCTGAAAGGTCCCTGGAAGTTTCACGTATGAAAAGCTGAGCTGGTACATTGCTCCATTATGTCATTGAATCCCTGTACGAGTCTTGAGAGTAGGTCAGTTCAGTTCATTTCAGGAGGCAGTGATAGAGTTCGGCTACATTACCCAAGCAATCAGGTGTTTAACAAGAGGCATATCTAAGGAAACAGAAGAACACAAAGGTTAATGATTAGGAGCCGACTCTGCTCCAGTTTCTGAGCCCAGGGGCAGCTAGTCAAGCGATTTCTAGATCTCAGCGTCAAAGCATCTTTTGCAGTTTGAGATGTCCCTGATGATGGCGTCAGGTGTTCAGGCAAACTTTTGAGTGGCTCACACAGCAACAGGCACAAAGAAGAGTATCGAAACATAAACTGTGGTGGCAGTTTTTCTGAAGATTAAATTAAGTCATGTAGCTTCGGTTGGGAGGGCTTCTGGAAAAAGAGCAGTTGTAGTTCTCAATGATTCCAAGTTAAAAGGATGGGAGCGAAAATTGGAAATGTTAGTTTGGAGAGTTGTAGCCAAATATGTAGGAAACTAGAAGAATTCGGGATCCAGTCCAGCTTACAAGTAGAAAACAAAATCTCAAAGACATTTAATAGAACTAGAATCTGATATCCACAAGTGTATAGTATTATTTCTATAGAAACGTAATTTTCTTCTATAAAATCACCTCCATTTTTACCAAAGATACCCAAGTTAAGACTAATTTGTTTGCAAAATAAGTCTAGATAAACTTGGCCTGGTTATTTACAGAGGTGCAGCATGAATAACGGTTGATCATATAGGCTCTTTTAAGTTTGCTTTGCTGGAACCTTTTATGAAGAATCTCCAGATTGAACTTTCAATAAGCTCTTAAAGCTAAGAAGTCAATTGAAATATTTGCCATCAGACTTTGCTAGCAATACCTATAAATTTGAATGAATTCCTTTCTTCTTGAGGTTTCTAAAATACCCTGAGGTTTCTGGGCCTGCCAGGAAGTGACCTCCCTTATTCACCTAGTAAGTCTGCTGGGAACCCTGTAAACAAGGTACCAGGCCGATTTTCCAAGGGGCTTTATTGGTTTCATAAAGTCAGTCTTAGCTTCTGAAAGCTGTCTGGTCATATCTGAGCCTATGTATGTCTCTCTCAAATATGACACTCTGGTTAAAGCCTTGATAATATAACCAGTTTCCAATTGTGTTGTGTGATAAGGAGAACAGATTTTTATTGAATTTATGTAAATAAATATATTTTCAAGAAAATAAGAACGCTCACTGAGAGTTTCTAAATTCTGGAGGGATCGGATAGGGAGAAAAAGATAAATGTTTCTATTCCACTTACAAAGGTATAATTTACCAAATTTCTCCAAGTCATAGTTAGCTTAAGAGAAAAGAGCAGGAAGTTTCTTTAAATCTGGGGAAATAAAACAAAACAAAACAAAATCAGCAGTTTCAAATTTGAAAAAAAACATTAAAAATTATATTCATCCTCATCAGTTCATTCACTCCCATGTAATTAATTCTTTTGCTGCTTGTTGTTTTGTTAGAAAGTTTTGAAGCCATAAGGTTTTTCTTTTTTTTTTCAATTAGGGTTTATAAATGTTTACCCAGTTTAGTGTTATGATTTAAAGGGTATCAGAAACTTGTATTCTAGAGTACTTCTTAGATTCCTTCTCATGAATTTCTCTGAAGATAAAACATATTTGCAAGAAGCTTTTGTAAAAGCATCTGAGCAAAACAATAATGGTAAATGATAAATTTTCATTTTTAAAGATCTGATTCTCTAATGATGGAACTGACAAGGCAATTTGGTTACTTCTGTGACATACAACATTTAAGATAATGACTACAATTATGAATGATAACATTATACCACAACATAAACAAATTTTAGGAATTTCATATAATTTCTAGAACATTTATGTTACTAACATTTACCCATACAATATAACCTAAGACAGCTTATCATCACTTATTTGACAATGCTTTCCATGTAATTTAACATTCCAAATAAGCCTAATTAGTTTAGTATCTCTCTTTTATAAGGAGGTAAAACAAATATTTTGAGTGTTCCAGGGGCCCTCTGGAAAACCCCAAAGTTACCTCCAGGTCAGTAAGACTTACTTAGAATTTGATTTGGGGAAGTTTGTCCAAAATGTCAAAAGGTTTTAAAACATTTGGTCAAATAGGATCGTAGGTCACTGTGAAACAGTGCTTAGTTATGCGTTAACCAAAGTGGCAAAGACATCCTAGGCAAATTCAGAAGGTTAAATAGTTGTAAAATGTCTTAGCTCTTTGAACATTGAAAAGACTTGGTTTACTAAACTAATCAAAAGCCTGATGAAGACAGCAAACACAGGGTATTGTTTTGATAAAACATAGAATCTTTGTTTTTGTTTTGTTTTGTTTATAGGCAGATTACTTTAAAAGGTAAAGAAAACCTTTATAATTGGCTTACCAGGAGCAGACCAATAGTCCAAGTAAACTTTGTTCTTTCAGCAGATGAAAACAATTAAATACCACATTTACATAAGTACACTAATGATATTAAAGCTTGTTCTTAAAACCTTTATAACAAATGCATTTAATCTTATCCAGCTTGATCACATATAAAATTCCTTTCCCAAGATTCCTTTTCAATAAAACTTCTATAACTTTCTGTGTTCATATTAGGTTTGTCCCTTGTTCTTTTTCCTGTTCTTAAAATAACCAGCTTTAATATTCTCTTTTTTCTCAAGAAAATGCATCTCCATACCTCATACCTTTTCTTATCCCCAAATACGTTTTATTTTCTTTGCATACAGAATTGCTTCCCTTATTATTTCTAGGAGATTTATTCACATATATTAGAATTTTTAACCCTTAGAAACCTTTAATTTCTAGTGATAACTAAAAAGTAAGCAATTATGAGCTGTCTTTTACATTAACATTCTGTGGGTTAGCAAATGTATAAATGCTCTTTATAATTTCTAGAAGCATGTCCTTTCTCATAGAGAATTTCTCAGTGTGTCATAAAACATGCTTACTAATAGATCATATTATGTTTATTTCTTTTGTGAAAAGAAGCCAAAAGTAGATAAACCTGTGTTGAGGAATTAATGTTCAAATATTTTATCTTTTTTAGAAATGATCTAGATATCCAATGAAATTCTATCATTTAACTTAGCAAAATTCTTAACAGTGTAAGCCACCAGAGAGATTTGGGTACCTATTTTTAAGTAAACATACCATAAAACAATTATTGTTTAAAAATTCACCTAAAAACTTTTATTCCACTTACGTTTATTTAATTTGTTTTCAACAATTGGGTTTAGATTACTCGTGAACATTTCATCATACCAAGTTACTATTTTTTTGCTGACAAATTTTGTAACGTGAACTTATTTGATTAAGAAGCTCGGGTACTATAAAAGTTGCCTGTTTGCTTTATATTCAATGTTAATAACTTTAAAGTATACCTGCTTTAATTAAACCAACATCCTTAAACTAGCTTCAGCTTGTTAAAGATTAATCTTAGACCAGGTGAACTTGAAAAGCATTTGGGTTGGTTTCTCTTCTATTTTAATTCATATAATCACTTCTTTATTTTTAAGTCAATTAAGTAGAGCTCTTTTACAAAATAATTTTGGCAATACCGTCTCAAGGTAGAAAAACACCATACCTGTAATGTACATATATAGACATACAGACAGACACAAACAGAGTTCTCTTAACTTCCATTTTAAAATTTTAGCCATGAGTCAGGTACAATACAAAATTCACCAGTTTGTAACGAACAGTTGGACTAAATTCAGTTTACTCACTGAGATGGCTAAAGTCTTTTATTGTTTGTGGAGAAGACTTTTAAGACTTGTGTTTGCCCCTGACAAGCGGTCTTAAGGAGGCTGTGATTTAGAATTTGAGCTAAGAGGGCACTTTAGCAGTTTGTGTTTAAAAAGGCTTTTTTCCCTTTTTTTTTTTTTCCTTTCATTATCAGGTGATTGTGGGCTGTGTTTACCTTTTAAAGACTTGGTAAGATTTACACCTTCAAGAGACAGAGGAAGAAAATATGTTTTCTTCTAGGAATGTTGGAGCATATTTATCTACTATCAGAAGTCTAGGGAATTACTTTTTTTTTTTTTTTTTTTGAGTAGAGGACAATTTTGTTCCCAATATCTTGATCTTTTGCAATATCTACTGGCATTTTGAGAGGAACAGGCAGGGTTTGAGGACTGGTAAAGATAGGTGGGCCGTGACTTGCATTTCTGGTTTTGTGGAGATTTGCAAGACAAAGACAGTTGCTTCTATTAGCCTTTGAATACTGGCTTCCAGCTGATCCATTTTCTGATTACTTGTAGGAAGGCCTGGGGGAATTGCTGAGGCTATCAGGGTGGATTTCAAGAAGGGGAATTTACATTGGGTTTTTTGGTTTTGTTTTGTTTTGTTTTGTTTTGTTTTAAACCTGATTTCTGGGACTTCCCTGGCAGTCCAATGGTTAAGACTTCGCCTTCCAAAGGCAGGGGGTACGGGTTCGATCCCTGGTCAGGGAGCTAAGATCCCACATGCCTCAGGGCCAAAAAAACAAAACATAAAACAGAAGCAATATTATAACAAATTCAATAAAGACTTTAAAAATGGTCCACATCAAAAAACTAAAAATCTTAAAAAAAAAAACTAATTTCTCTTCTTTCATCTTGTTAGGGCATCCCTAAGGCTAACCCTTATATACTATATATATATGTATAATATATATATATTTTTTAACCCACTTTTTAATTTGGTTTTAGGTGAAAGCTCTCTATATTTTTTCTTTTTAAATATAGCCTATTCTGGGACTTCCCTGGTAGCACAGTGGTTAAGAATCTGCCTGCCAGTGCAGGGGACACGGGTTCGAGCCCTGGTCCGGGAAGATCCCACGTGCTGTGGAGCAACTAAGCCCGTGCGCCACAACTACTGAGCCTCGCTCTAGAGCCCGCGAGCCACAACTACTGAAGCCCGCGTGCCTAGAGCCCGTGCTCCACAACAAGAGAAGCCACCGCAATGAGAAGCCCGCGCGCCGCAACGAAGAGTAACCCCCCGCTCGCCGCAACTAGAGAAAACCTGCGTGCAGCAACAAAGACCCAATGCAGCCAAAAATAAATAAAATAAAAAATAAGTAAATTTATTTTTAAAAATATATATGTATATATATATAACCCATTCCTAGGATCCATCGTCTGGCCATTGTTGAGTAGGATCTTACAGTAATCTCAAATAGTGACTCAAACCAATAAGCCTTTTTATGGATTAACTGAAGATCCTCGAGGTGTCCCACAAGAGTAGGCAGTCCTCAAAAGATCCAGAAAGTTTACTCTCAGAGTTAGTCTAAGAAAGTAAAAGCCCTTCACTGTTACAGGTGATAAGAATGGTATAGTGAAAATGGCATTTCCAGTTTCTCAAGGAACAGGAGATGCCTCCAGATATAAACCCGCTAATCTGTGTCACCTGGCAGAGCTACTGGAACGGGATTTTTCCAGCATTAACAAAGCAACGGGGGGTTGAGACAACAAAGACCCCTTATGGATTGGAACCCCTTATGACAAACTCCCCTGAGAGCTGTCACAGCTAGACGAAGTTCTGCTTGTGACTTCATGTCTCAGAACCTTAATCTCTTTGGCCAGCAAAGTGCACCCTGCTAAGTGCACCCTCTGGATGGTCATAAAGCCAAGCTCTCAGGACACAGAACAAGATGAAAGGAAAAAACCTCATCTGGTTTTTTACGTAGGGAACCCACCACAAAGTTGGTCCAAATGGACACCTGTCTAGTGAGAACCATTAACTCGCCAGCCTGTAAGCCTGGCAGGAACAGCAGATTTACAGGGACTCTTCTTGCTGTTCAGCCCTGTGGTTCTTCCTTCTTACGACAAGTGACATAAAAGACAAAGAAAAACAGTGACCATCCCTGGGAGGAAAAGGTTCAATGCCAGAGTGGTTATATCTAAGAAACTAGTTCCCCAAATATTTTCTCTTGCTAATATAAGTTCAGAAAGAGGGAAAAACGATTCTTACCACTTTCCCTTACACTGGGCCCTGCAGGCAGAGATCTGGTAAGAAATCTTACCTTCTGCAGGCCTTTGTCAGATGCCCCAGGATTTCTAAGCTGCAGCAGACTCACGGGAAAACAGGGTCCAGCCAGTATCCTGCTGACTATGCCAGCTGTCGGGGAGGGGGAAGTTACCCCCGCCCTTCTCAGTTCTTCTGACTGGTCTGATAATTAAATTGCCGCAAGACAGAATAACAACAACAAAAAAATCAAATTTAAGTTGTACATACAGAGGTCTCGTGGATATGGAACCCAAGACATGGCCAAAGCAGGCAGCTTTCTGCTTCTCAGACAAAGAAACAACGAATTTGTGAAGAACTGACAAGACAAAGAAACTTGGGCTTGTGTTAGTCAATTGCGAAGAACCAACCAGGTTTGCTTTTACAGGCTTCTTGGCCCTGAATTCCCTATCTCTGGTGGTAAGAATGTCTCTCCACCTCCTGTACAGGGAGGGTACCTTTTACATGGGAGATTTGTTTCCTACTTTCAGGGAGACAGAAGGGAGGGTCAGAGTGTCCTTCTTGCACTGGCTGTTTCTTAAGTCATTTTAATTCAAAATAATCAATGTGCCACTTTGGTATATTTGGGGCGGCTTGCCATGTGTCCCAACAAGGGGAATCTTAAAGTCAACTGCTTGTGAATGTTAATCCCCGCTGTAACATACCTTCAAGGCACCCCCTAAATTAGTGTTTAATTAAATAACTGGGTCTGTAGCCTAGCCAAGTTGATGTATAAAACTAACCTTCACAGTATCTGTGAAGAAACAGCAGTTAAGGTAATGGAGATAAATGAAAAACAGGAGAAGGACACGAGAATCTTCTAATTCGCTGGTCTTTTGTATGCAGAGGGAAATCAGAAGTAAAGAGTAAATAAAAGATTATGGAGAATATACAGACCTTTTCTGTTTCAGTGCACCTTGGTTAAAACCTTATGAAATCTAAACATAGGAATACTGTTTTAAATGACCTAAAATTCTTGGGGGTTTATTTTTTTGAATTTCACAAACTTCGGAAGCATGACTGCTTTTTCTCTTGATCATGGTGAAGATTGTTTCCTTTCTTTTATATATCCTTTTGTCTCAGATACAATGACCTTCTTTCATTCCAAAGATGAAAAAATTACTTAGTGTTTTGTGTAACCTCTTCGATTAAAATTTAAAAAACCTTTTTTTGTGCAAAAATGAAGAGTAGCCAAAAACTTACCAAGATTGGATGATTTCCCTTTTTTTTTTTCTTTTCGGTACGCGGGCCTCTCACTGCTGTGGCCTCTCCTGTTGTGGAGCACAGGCTCCGGACGCGCAGGCGCAGCGGCCATGGCTCACGGGCCCAGCCGCTCCGCGGCATGTGGGATCTTCCCGGACGGGGGCACGAACCCGTGTCCCCTGCATCGGCAGGCGGACTCTCAACCACTGCGCCACCAGGGAAGCCCGAGGTGATTTCCTTTTAATAAGGATGAAGTGATGACCAGATGCTCTTGACTTGGTGGAATAATTAAAACGTGGAAATCTTTTTCAGCTTAAGATTTTCCCGTGTGCCCTTGAATCATTCCCCTGCCAAGCTGGTGCCTGAGCATACGCTTATTTTTCAGTGTTGACAAGTTAATGTTTGAAAGGGTTTGAGGTAACCAGATGGAAGCCACTATGTTTCCAGGGGGATAAAGTTGAGGAGAGCAGGGTCCGGAGCCAGCCCCTCCAAATGCTTTCAGCTTTACCAGCTTTCCAGCCCCTCTGGCCCATATGTCTGTTGCCTGCCTTGCCTGTGGTCCTTGTTACAAGGCAACATATGACGGGATCGCTGATGGGAAGGGTCTTGTGCTGCTCTGATGTCTGGGGTTTGTTACAGGAAATCCATTAAGCCTGAGGTACCAGGCTGGCTTCCTGCCATCACGGTGCTCATGGAAGCGGGGCTGAAAGGATCTGACTTTCAGTGAGATCTCAGTTTGATTGAGACACCAGATCAGTTGCAGAGCTTTATTCACCCCAGGAATGTAACGACTGAAAAAGCGACCCCAGCTCTAGTCCTTGATGGAGGAGGGTCTGGCAGGGTAACAGGAGAACGACGATGATGTTAAAAGGCATGAGCAGAGTTGTTTAGTAGCGGGACACCCAGGTGCCTTTTCTTGCAAATATATGCACAGACTGCAGAGCTGCCTGTGGGGAACCAGCATAAAATAGTCGTCCCTTCAGCCCACGGTTGTAGTGAGCTCTGAGAAGGCAGGCTGTGCTGTAGGAGGCCTGTCGGCCATCAGTCTGCCGCCGGGGTGGCTGACGAAGTCCTAGAACATCCCCTCTCCACCTGCCACCTGCCACGGGGTTCTCTGCGCCTCATGCAGGGCGGACGCCTACGCACTCACTTAGGTCCTGAACTGAAGGTAAAAGAGGTATTTACTGTACACCTTCCCCCTACTCTTTGCTTCAGACCCACAATTCTAGACCAGAACTCCCTGAAATCCCATGCAGGAAGCCTACTCTGTCTTTCGGCAACTTTATCAGCAGGAAAGGAGTTGGCGGAGACCTACGTCATAGGACCGGAGCCGGTTAGTTTCCTGTGGCCTTTCTCCGGTGGCATCAAAAGTCTGCCAGTCGTTCTCAACAGGGGGTGATTCTGCAGCCCCACTCCCCAGGATATTGGGCAATACCTGGGGACATTTGGGGTTGTCATAGTGTTATGCCACTATCATGACGTAAAGTGTTCCTAGGAAACCTTTCATAAGCTGAAATGGTGTGAAGTGAAGAAGCAATTTTCACTTTTTGCCTTTTTTTTTTTTTTTGTAAAAGGGGAAACCCTTTTCAGATTTCTTTCGATTAGTAAACACAGATACTAATGTAGGTCTTTCCTAAAAGCAAAGTGGTGTAAGGGGATACCTGTACTGGCATCTCATTGTTCGAAGCCAGGGATGTTGCAAAACCATCTTACAATCCAAAGAAGCCCCTCGCTTCCCTAACCCAGAATTATCCAACCCCAGAAGTCCGTAGTGCTGAGCATGAGCAGACCTGCCTTAGTCGTGTGTCTTCTCCCTCTTCCCTCACTCCTCAGCCTCCCAGACCGAAGCTCCTGGCAGCCCGCGATCTTAACATTATTCGCGGTGTCTCCTTGACACTCGGTCAATAGTGAAGAATGAAGGAATGGGGTCAGGGAGGTATGGCAAACAAGGGAGCAGGTAACTATTAAGTTAGTACTTAGATGGTATTTGCACTTATATACTTTCTTTCATTGTTACTGTTTGTCCTTGAGATGTTTTTACCTTGGAATAATTTCCTTTGTTCACTGAGTACCCACTAAACATGAGCCGGTGTGCTTATATACACTAGGAGCGTGGTAATGAGTTCAAAAACCCCATGACCCCCGCTCGCTGGCGTTTGCTTCGCTAGTGAAGAAAACCATCATTAACCAGTTACACAGATAAGTGTAAAATTTCAGGGTGACAAGTGCTACAAACTCTGTTGGCTTGCCACAAGAGAAGCCAGAGAAATTTCCACAGTGTCAGGAACTAGATACCATTTTCTCCATAGTGGTGTGACCCACAGGTGATAGTTTAAGTGTCTAGGCTAACGTACCAATATCGCTATAGATATTATCAACTTCTTTGTCATCAGAAAAGGGCTTTTGCAGGTACTAATGCTGGTGCAGAATAGCATTTGCCAGGCAAATGGGAAATGAGCCAAGTTAGCAGTGGAAGAGGTGGCGCTGCCAGGCCTGAGTAGGGAACTACAAACAGTACAGCGGTGGGAGGGAGCAGGGGCCGGTGTATGGGGATTTTTCTGGAGCAAAGTCCTGTGAGTGAAGGAATGCAAGTGCAGGGTTTCTAGAAGGTCCGTGAGACGTTTAGGGTTGCCTTTAGAAGCACTGCAGCTTTAAAGCTTCTAGAACACAGCAGTGGTAGTGTGCAGGATAAACTGGGGGTTCCAGCCTGGAGTGAGGGAGCCCATTAGGAAACGTCACAGTTTTCAAAGCAAGGAGTAATGAGGCCGTGGGCCACGGCTCCAGCAATGGGACTGTTGTGGAAATTGAATTTACAGTTCTCGTGTCTGATTGGATACTGCGAGTTGAGAGAGAGGGAGGAACTTAATAAGGACTCTTTTATTTGCGGTAATATTTTCTTCCCAACTGGTAAAGAAGAAAGAGTCCCTTGTAACTAGTCGTGTTCTTATGGGATAATGGTGCCTGCCGAGCCCTTCATCAGCATCCTTCTAGATTGGGTAACCATCATGTTCATGGCAACTTATGGAGTTTACATTTCAGAGAAAATGAGACAAGATTGACTTCTTCTCTATGTTATAATATTATGGTGATTTTAGTTCTAAGAGTCTTTTCCCAAAAATAGTTGCTATCTCCCCAGCTGCTAAATGAACAGAAAAACAGCTAGGATCCAAAGATGCTTCTTTGTCATACACTTGCCTGCCTGAAGTTCTGGTTGGGTTGTGTGTAAAACCAGCAGATGCAGTCTGCTCTCTGGGAAGGGTGTTCGGAGAGAGCTGGATGCCAAACTGCAGCAGGAAGGAGCCCAGACCTGGGAGTCTCGGGTGCAGCTGGAAAGGCCCATGTTTTCCATAAATAAGGTTTAGTTTTGTTCCATCCCCTCCCCTACATTACTGATGCCAGGCTCTAAATCACACAATAGGCAGTAACTTACAGTCTCAAGTATTTCAGAGACTCAACATAAATAGGCCAAGGCGTAGTTACAAACACTCATCGATGACACATGCATAATAGGGGATGAAGGGAAGGTGTTTAAAACGGATCCCTAAACTTTGAGTTCTGGCGTCCTCCGGAGTACAGACCTTAAATTAAAACCACCACCCAAACCACTTGGCATTACTCTGAGCCATGAAGATACTCAGCTGAATGGTCAGTGTTTTTCACCTAAAGTAGTGCTTTGATAGCTGATGTCTTGACTATCAAACCGAACATAACATTTTAGTCAACCGTAAGTATTTTCAAGTCTGCGAAGGAGGATGATACTTGCTTCTGTTAACTTCGAGAAATATTTCATAGATATTACACCTTCTGTTTGGATTTTAAAAACAGAAAAATCTTCTGCTTTTTCATTTGTACATCCCCGGTAGAATGAATCTCAGTGCTCTCATAACTTGAGGAAGTGTGCCTTCTCCTGTGACCTAGTGGAAGAAAGCCTTCTTTGAGATCTTGCCTCTGAGCACAGCCTGTACCTCTGTTACTTATTTAGATGGAAGTCAGACACTCCCTACAGAGCACCAAAAAACTTGAGTGTGTTTAATTTTATCTTGCAAAACAGGAACAGTATTCTTTGCACCACCTGTGAATAAATTACTCCTTTGTGCCCAAAGTCCAGCTTCCTTAACCATCCCTGAGAACCACAGCCATGAATGGGAGGGGTTCAGCTTCATGCAGTGAGCATATGCTATGGACTTATGGAAACCCAAGGTGACTCTTGGGGCTTCCTTCTACCAACTTTGGGCAAATCACTTAAACTCTCTGAACCGCAGTCTCCTCATCTTTAAAGTAAAGGTAATCATAGACCCTACCTTACAGAGTCCTCGGGAAGAAAACTCAATTGACTACTAATATTTATTTAGCAACTACAAAGGCCTATCACTCTGCTAAGTCAGATATATTAAAACTGGGGTGATTCATGCAAATTTAAAAGATCTAGTCAAGATTTTAGTTTATTAGATTTAGACAGTCATCATATTCCGAACATCCACGCAATGAAAAGCTTTATGTGGTCCTCATAGTGAATTTGTTTGTTTGTTTGTTTGTTTTTTGCTGTACGCGGGCCTCTCACCGTTGTGGCCTTTCCCGTTGCGGAGCACAGGCTCCGGACGCGTAGGCTCAGCGGCCATGGCTCACGGGCCCAGCCGCTCCGCGGCACGTGGGATCCTCCCGGACCGAGGCACGAACCCGTGTCCCCTGCATCGGCAGGCGGACTCTCAACCACTGCGCCACCAGGGAAGCCCTCTCATAGCGGATTTTAATAGAAAATACTACATAGTTTGGGGATAAGGTAATATATTACATCGGGTAAATAAATATAAATAAATGAATATACTGAGGGTAAAGAAAGAACTCGTTTATATCAGACCTTTTTTAAAGAACATATCTGGATTTAATCCCAACCAGCAGATTTTGATTGGCGTAGAAAATCCCTTATGGAAGACGAAAACGGGGGAACACTAAGGTTACTAGAAGAATAGAAATGAGGAAAATGTATTATATCTGGAAAATGTTGTTGCTCTTTCTCCGGTAAGGCCTCTCATTCTCTGTTCCATCACTTGTCTCTGAGACCTGGGACCCTTACAGTATTGCCTGAAATTGTGAATAGAGGAAGCACAACAGACACGTGTGCTTAAAAATAATGTTGCCGCTTTGTAAAAGTCGGCGATATAACATGTCTTTGTGTGAGTTATTGATAATTTTAAAATGATACAATTCGTGATTTAAAGAGAGAAATCAGTTGCCACTGGAAAATACATAATAGACATGGTGTTAGTCCTGATTTAGATGAATTCTGTCTTCTTCTAATTTCTAAGGGATAGAGATGCTTTCTACCTTCCAGTGGTTTGTCGAAATAGCAATGAAAACTGTTTAGTTAGACAGTGTAGCATCCTGGTTAAGAGCGTGGGCTCTGAACCGAATCTCTCTGAATTTTAATTCTGGCCCCGTCACTCGACTGTCTCTGGGACTTCAGGCAAGTTGTAAAGCCCTCTGTTCCACAGTTGCTACATCTATAAAATCAAGATGTTAATGGCACCGCCCTGATGGGACTGCGGTGGGTATGAAGTAGGTAAGGTGTCCAGAGCAGCTCCGAGCATGCAGGAGGGGCTCAATAAACGTGAGCTCTTAACTGTGTTGACTTCTGTTTGTGCGAAGGACAGTCATGTCAGTGCTTAATGTCAAGTCGTGTTGTGTAAGGAGATATTCTCTCTGATTATTAAATCTGTAATGGTCTCTGGAGGTAGTGGATAAAATATTTTCTCTGTACAGTCTCTGATCATTCCAGTGCAGTCAAATCTAGAAAGAGTGCCTGTTACAGTCACCCGAGAGCAGAGTTTTCATATCACTGACCCCATTTGCTTTCCGTGGCTCTCTCATCCCTCATGTGATTTCTTATCCGGCAGTCTAAGTCCATAGAGCCCAACAGAGACCCTGGAGCAAGGGCAGGAAGTGCGTATGCAGGAGGTCCCTCAAAATCAAGCGCACGAATGAAAACTTTAACGGCAATTTGAGACAGTTAAGAGCATGTTGGATGTAATAAGAGAAGTGTTTACAGTAATGCCACTGGCGCTAAAGTAGAATTTTTGTCGTGAACATTTCATGAGTCCATTTACTATACTCTTTATTGCTAAAGAGAAGAAAGAGAGAAAGAGAAGACAATTTTAAATGTTGATACCTCCCCAAATTCTGTTGTAAGCATCTTTTAAATACTCAAAGAATCATTAAGGAATGCTGATTCAGGCCTTTCAAAGTCATAAAATAATACATTTGAAAACATTTACCAAAGGACAAGTTGTTACAAATGAGTAAGAATATTTTCCCAGATGACAGGTGTTTTTGTTCATTAAACTTATATTCTGCGTCACTTAATTGAAATTCCATATTTAAACTTACAATATAAAGTTCCCCTTCCCCAATAATTCTTTGTTATGCTAAAATTCCTTATTTAGGTTTAGGTCATAGCTATTGGAAGGACCATTCATTTACTGCTGTTCCCAAGGTGTGTGCCAAGGAGCCCCAGGGCGACACAGCGAAATCACACAGCATCTGTCAGATGCCAAGTGAAGCATGAGTTTGACTTGGTTCAGTTTCAAAATTCAATTGTACCCAGACTTCCCTGGTGGTCCAGCGGTAAAGAATCCACTTTCCAATACAGGGGACGTGGGTTTGATCCCTGGTCGGGGAGCTAAGATCCCACAGGCTGTGGGGCAACCAAGCCCGCGCCCCACAGCTAGAGAGCCCTCATGATGCACCTAAGACCCGTCACAGGCAAAAATAAATAAATATTTTAAAAAGAAAAGGTAACACCTACTGGTAGAAAGGATCTAAAGAAGAAAAAAACTGAATCGCTTTGCTGCATGGCAGAAATTAAGGTAACATTGTAAAACCGTTATACTCCAATCAAAAGAAATAGTAATAAAAGAATAAATTAATTAAAAAAAACACAAATGCCTTGTGAACATTGACAGGAGAGGAACCAAAGATGGCAATGTTTGATGTCAAGGTTTGAGAAGTGTGCAGCGCAGAAGGCACTAGCTCATCAAGACAGAGACAACTCTTAAGTTGTTTGGACCTGACTCCTTTTTTGTTTTTTTTTAATTGAAGTATAGTTAACTTATAATGTTGGGTTAGTTTCAGGTACACAGCAAAGTGATTCAGCTCTACATAAATATATATATATATATATATATATATGTATCTATTCTGTTTCAGATTCTTTTCCCTTATATGGTTATTACAGAGTATTGAGCAGAGTTCCTTGTGCTCTACAGCAGATTCTTGTTGGTTACCTATTTTACATATAGTCGTGCATGTATGTTAATCCCAAGCTCCTGATTTATCTTCGCCTCCACGCCCCGACCTGACTCCTTAGCAAATGAAGTGGTCAGGCATCTCTTTGGGCCCAGGGGCACCATGTGAAACACTGACAGACACAAAGGGCCCTGTGATCTATGCGGTTTGGGAGCCTCTGAAATGATACAAAGTCAAGCTCTGCCCAATTATTGTATTCAGTCACTTCTCACAAAGAAAAAGTATTTGATTCAAAAATTGAATGTATACAATTAAATATTAAATTAGTTTTCTTCAAGAGCCAAATTATTTGTTTCCTTGTGGCTTCAGTTTGCTGCTGAACTTAAAGCAATGTTTTTCTAGTGAATAAAGAAATGTTTGATGAAGAAACCGTAATTGTTAATTAGTGGAAAAATGTAAAAGAAACATTGTATGCTTTTATTATCTGCATAAAGGAAACTATATTTATCTGCCATTTGCTCTTTTTTTTCTGTAATCAAAACTATTCCATCAGCCCTGTCCACCCATCTACCTCGGTTTAAGTTGTAAGAGTCTGTGGCAGCAATAACAATGTCTTTAAACTCATTGCAGTTTTCGATTAATTTTCAAATTAATCACAGCCATTCCACTGAGAGTTAGGTGGACACAGAGGTAATAAAAGCCTAGTCTAAGACTTCATCAGTGTGTAGGAATTAAAGGTTATTGAACACTATCATCTTGAAAGAAATACTTTCTTCTTACTTTTTTTTTTTTTTTTTTTTTACTGTGGCACTTTAAAAAGAAGCTTTAATGTATTCAGCCGCACATGTATGGAATCTTTCAGTATAGCGGTATACAGCTGGCCGCTCCCTACCCCTTTCACCCATCATCTGTAAGACCTACTAATAGACAGCCAGTGTTGGTTATTTTATTCAAAATAAAAGGTGATTATATCCTCTGCATTTTATGTTTGGAAACATCCAGACACCAGAAATGGAGGTAAATTAAGTTTTGTAGCAAAAGTACTGTGAACTATGATGAAAGGAAATATCTATGGATGGAATTCCTTTGCACCTAATGTCTAGTCATGAGAAACAATTGTGAATGGCCACTTGAACACTGTATTCTTTTTTCTAATGTTAAGAGTTTACCCAGAGTATTCACAGCTTCTTTAGAATCCCTTTAAGAGCAACGTGAAGTAATAGACCTAGATAAGCGTGTTTTTGATACGGACACTAGTAACAACAGACCTAACTGAATGTCGATAGTTTGGGTTGTTGTTTTTTTTTTTTTCTTCCCTATTTTAGCAGCTAAACAACGACTCTCAAAATCTTTCCTTCCATTCCTAGTGCATTTCTTCAGGTAACAACAACAAGAATTGCTAAGAGACACGATACATGAAGTCATTCATCAGGATTTTATACCCAAGTGTCAGACTTGCTGTCTATAAGATTGCAAAATAACCAGTCAGCGATACAAAAAGAGTTGGAGTGTGGCTTCATGGAGACAGAGCCACTGGTTTCTTCTCTTTTCTTTCCTTTTCTTGTCACGTGTAGTTTTGGTATCATGTTGACAGAGCTGAACAACACCGTTTAACCCCCAGAGTGACACCTCTGCAGAGGCAGCCAGTGTCAGAAAAGGACGTTTGTCTTTAGCACCTTCCCTTCCCTTTCCCTGGTTCTCACTGGGCAGCCCAGGCCTCGTGGCCAAGAAAGAGAAGAGCTGGTCAGGCATCCACAGTGAGGCCTGTTTTTCTCTTGAGCGTAGACAATTTCACAGAATATAAACATCTCATGAGGCCACTCTGATGAGCCACAATGATGGTTCCAGACAAAATCAAGGCCCCCTTATACTCATGTCTGAACACAGACAAAACATGAACATTGTCTGAACCACGGACTGATGAAAACAACCATCTTTCCTGGATCATTTGAATGACTGCTGTTTCTTCACCAGTCGTGGTTTGAGCCTTGCTCCGTTCTTCCTTCTTCTAAGAATCTTTAAGATACTCAGTCACAGAATTTCCCCCTCATCCTGGCAGCAGCCAATCCAGAACAAAGTCCTGCTGCCTTGAATCTGCCCAAAGCACGAAGCCCAAATCCTGGAAGTATATTCTAACACCGTCTTAGTGAAATACCCCACAGTCCCGTGATGTAGGTTCTTTCTTGGGAGCAACAAGCCGTGGGCACGTGTGGTCCTGATGGTCTTGTCTGGATGGCATCAACATGCTAGCCACTTGGTTTTTGAATTTACTCTTCCTGAATAACCACCCCCTTACATCCCATGACCCCGTGTCTGTCAGGAAATTATCCGCAAAACCATAGGAATTAGCGCTCTCTTCCTTCTTAGATAACGTGCTTTTTCTACTAGATAATAATGCTCCCACATTACTGACTGCTACAATCCAGAGGCCGGAATGTTTGGAGCTAGAGGCTTGAGTGCGCTGCAGTACAGACTGATGGACAAGTTAGCTTGCGCAAATGTCCCTTTGATTAAGCTTTGAATCTTGACAGTTGGGCACCAGGGTCCATTCACAGACTCATCTGTGCCCTTGGTCAAGTCACTGAACTGTCTGACCTGAGTTTCCCTGTCTCCACAGTAAGCACAGGAAATGCCAGCGAAGGTCCCTTCCCACTTCAAAATGTAAAGAAAATCAAACAAAAATACATATGTGAAAGTTTGGGAAATTACAAGCCATCATTATGGCTATTCATGATGGTATAGTTATTTATAAATGTTAGTAATAATGTAACTGAACTCAGGTTTGGCCACTCACCGTTCATAAGCCAATAACTCGAGAGGCAAGTGTCAGTAGAAAGGAAAGCTTCTTTAATCAGAAAAGCCGGCAATCTGGGGAGAAGACTGGCTGACTCTTCAGATGTTATCTTGCCCACGTGATCTACCTGCAGGATTGCTTAGGGGGGGCTACTGGGGGTAGAAAGCTAGTCTTACTTCTTTTTATCTAGGAGAAGAATCAACAGGTTAGACAAGACACCGGTGTACATTCAGGAGAGCATAAGTCAGGAGTTAGTTTCAGTTGCTTAGTGATCTCATTCCTATAATTAGGTTCTTTTACGGTTAGAGGGGAACAGAAATGGGCAAACAGGAAAGGGGCAAAAGAGCTGCTTTCAATTCCTATTTCTGTTATCGTTTGGACTGATTTGAATCCAGCACCATCCTGAAGGAGAGAGGTCACCTCCAAGGGCTTTAAATGCAGCTCTTGCATTTTCTGAATAATGTCTCTTACTCAGTGTATGATCATTACCTATTTATAGTCTGTCTTCTCCACTAAACTATAAGTGGTTTGTAGTCAGGACTCAATATTCGTATCCCCAGGACCTAGGACTAGTCCTAATTCATTAAAAGTCCTATCAAATACTTCTGGAGGGAGACAATGCATGGGTGCTATTGTCAGACAATTGGTTACCTCATTTTAAAGAATATCTTCAAATAACTTTCTCACTTGGTACCTCTTCTAAGACCAAATTTTGTTAGAAATTAAGACTTTATTCAGATTTTATTTAAAGGAAGTATCTCTGTTCACTGTTATCTGAAATAAATTAAGTTCTCATCCTTTGGAGAACTAAAATAAGGTGACAAAGATGTACCTGTATGTGTGAGACATGCTTCAAATATTTACAGGACTAAAATCAACAATGGATATGGTAAAGTAATGGCTGTCGCCCAGAGGGGACTCTGGTTAGCAATCGGCCCTCAAGTATGCGCTCACAGCTTACTTTGTAAAGACACCATGACAAGTGCCATGGGGCACGTTCTCACTTCCAGAAACGTGGAGCCTCCCATGGTAACTTAAGAGACGGTGTCCCTGCCTTTAGAATATATCTCCCAATACAATGTGACTTCTGTCAGAAGTTTTCATCAACAGAATCATTACAAGCACTGTTTTAATTGTTTCACAGAGAATTGTCAGATGATCCAGTTACCTGATGAATAAGTGTGCTGCATTCTATGATTTATACACAGTATAGTTCTAGTCCATTATTTGATATTGTTTAACATTAAGTTCTCTTTAATACACACACACGTATATATATAGTATAGTAAAACCTTTTGAGGATGATCCAGGCCTTTGTGGCCTTCTCTCAGATTCTTAATCTAATCCCGAGGTAGAATCCTGATCATCTCCTGATATTGACAAGGTAAAAACTTGCTTAAAAGTACGTGAATGGGGCTTCCCTGGTGGCGCAGTGGTTGAGAGTCTGCCTGCCGATGCAGGGGACACGGGTTCGTGCCCCGGTCCGGGAAGATCCCACATGCCGCGGAGCAGCTGGGCCCATAAGCCATGGCCACTGAGCCTGTGCGTCCGGAGCCTGTGCTCCGCAATGGGAGAGGCCACAACAGTGAGAGTCCCGCATACCACAAAAAAAAAAAAAAATACATGAATGTTATACTCCTAACCAGGACCTTGGGCATCAAATCCCTTCTCTCTTGTTGTCACTGAAGGTTCACAGGACCAGGTGATTTTCCTAAGCATAATGGATTGTTAATTTTAAAATGGGTACGTAGTCGTAGAATATAAACATTTTCCATAAATCATTATGGCTTACAAGGAGAAGTTTATGGGTACTAATTTGTTGTTCATTTCCCTTGGGCTGTTATCACTAAGCACACCCTTTTAGAATTTCCAGGGCAACTAAGTGCTTGTAGGTATGAAGTTAATTTTTTATTGTGGGGCATGTTTTTATTGAAAAAGTCTAGTTGCATTAATGAATAAATAAATAGTATTTAAAACTCAATTGTTACTGAATAAGTATTACAGTAAAACTGATAAGATTCTTTGTAATCTAATGCACTTTTAGAAGTCTTCAATAGAGGCAGAAATTCACTGGCACTTAAAATACATGTGATTAAAAATGGCAAATAATGGCATAAATCTTGCCTGAACATTTTACATTATTTTCACCTCTCAACCCCTAAAAGGCTACTGCCGGGCTAAGATTTACTTAAGGTGCCCAGTATCCGTAATGGTTCAGAAATAACCGATTTTCCCATTATTTTACTGTTTGTCTCTCTGCAGTTCAGCCTGGTAGAAAACTTGCTAGTTGAAACTGCTCCTGCTTATTCTGAAATAATAGACACCAGTCCCCAAAAGGGGGTCCTAGCCTAACCAGTCCACCCCACTGGCTCCAGGCTGGGCCTGAGATGTGAGGCAACAGGGGTCACCAGTTCATGGGGACCAGCAGATGGGAGAAGGAGAGGGGGCTTACGGGAGGGATTCACTGGGCATCTCTTTGGCATCCATCTGGCCCCCCACAGTCTGTTCTCAACCCCACAGCCAGAGGGATCCCCTCTGTAGACCCAGCGTTATCAAGGTATAACAGCGTTATCAAGGTATAGACAATAGGCATGTCCTTTTAGGCCTGTAGCTTATGAGTTTTGACAGATGCATACATCCTTGCAACCACCGACAGAGTGATCCTCTAAAAATATGAACCAGATCACGACATTCGGATGGCTCCCAGATCTGTCAGAGAAGAAGCCAACGGCCCGCTGAGGCTGACAAATGCTGTGTAATCTGCACCCCATTGCCTCTCTCAACATGGTCCCCAAGACTTGCTCCACTTCACTCGCTGGCCTTCTCACCTCTTGTCTGACGTGCCAAGCATGCTCCTGCCTCAGTGTCTTGTGACCCTTCTCCCTTTCGGAACGTCCCTTCCACCCGGCAGCACCTGCAGGTCTGTGCCCCAGGTCACCTTCTCGGGAAGGTCTTCCATGCCACTGTATTTGCAGTGTCAACGGACACACACACACACACACACACACACACACACACACACACATCTGGCCTACGTCTGCTCTGCTTTATTCTTCCCGTCACGCTTGATCAGTTTCCTGTGGCTGCCATAACAAAGTACCACAAACTAGGTGGCTGAAAGCAGCAGAAATTATACTGTAAGAGTTCGGGAGATCAGAAGCCCCAAATCAAGGTGTTGGCAGGGTTGGTTCTGTCTAGAGGCTCCGAAGCAGAAACCATGCCATGCCTCTCTCCTTCTGGCAGTTGCAGGAAATCCTTGGCATCCCTGGGCTTGTAGCCACCTCCCTGCCATCTCTGCTTCCATCTTCGCGTCACCTCCTCTCACTGTCTGTTTGTGTCCTTTTCTGTCTCTTATAAGCACACTGCCATTGGATTTAGGGCCCATCCTAATCCAGTGAGAGCCCATCTTGGTCCTGAATTACATTTGCAAAGACCCTGTTTCAAATAAAGTGACATTCTGAGGTTCCCAGTGGACTTGAATCTGGCCGGGGGGGGGGACACTATTCAACCCAATACACACTTATCACTATCTGGCAAATAATATATTTTGCCCTTTCAGGAATTAATTGGCAGTTACCATTAGAAGGTTCCCCAAGGACAGGAACTTTTGCCGCGTCCACTACTGCATCCTCAGTGGCCGCTCAGTGAACGTTGGCTGGAGGAGGGAGGGGTTCATGGCTGAATCCCAAGGTGAAGCAGGCAGCCAGGCAGCTGAGGGTCAGAGAAGCTGCAGTTCCGAATAGATAAACAGGAGGTGGTTGGGAATTCAGGGTAAATTAATAGACGCGTCTGCCTGATAATCAGAAGTCAGGGAGGACTCCCAGAGGCATACATTGGAGGTGGTGCCTCTAGGGATACTGCAGACAGCTCCCGCTACACCCTTGGAGTCACTCCAATGGGATGGTGTCTTCTAGGCATAGGAGGGCCATATCCTGGGGTCAGGTGGGCCTCTGCATCTGATATACAAACTAACACAAAGTCAGTGATGTAAAAAAACACCTTTCTTCTCCTATGGTTCTGAAGGCCAGAAGTCTGAAATCAGGTGTACTGGCCCGTACGTAAGGTGTCCGCAAAGCCATGCTGCTTCCAGAGGTTCTGGGCAAAATCCTTCTCCTTGCCTTTTCCAGCTTCAAGTGCCGCATCCCTTGCATTCCTTGGCTCCTGGCCCCTTCCTGTGTTCTCAGAAGCAGCAGCGTGTCATCTTGCTTCAGTGGTCTGTTACCTTCTGATTCTCTGTGCAGTTTGTTTTGCCATGTAAGGTGACATGAACGTGTTCCAAGGATTAAGACCCGGACACCTTTGGAGCATGATTCAGTCTCTACCCCAGTACCCTAACCAGAGACCTGCCGCAAATAGCGGGACACGTAGAGAGATCCCAGATTCTTTCCTCCTGGTTTCCCGGTGCATGAAGTGGTGGGGATTGTGTCCTTTCACCTAACAGGAACGGTCCCTTCTCTCCTCTGTGAGTTTCTCTTCTGACAGCAGAGCAGTTTGTAAAGAAAGAGTCAAATCTGCAACAGGTTAAGCAAGCATGCTGGCCTTTTGCTCATCGCATTTGCATTCTCTCTCTTTCGTGTGCTTGATTTTTCATTCCTGTTTCACCACATCCTCATAGGTGATTCGTCTGAGTTGCTTCAATATTTCTTGAAAAGAGAGGGTATAATTAATAATACAGATTTAGATGAGAAAAAAGTCACTGACAATAGGGAAGAACTGCTGGCTTCGGGGTCCCAGTTTCTAGTTTCCCGGGAGCTAAACGTGTCTACAAGGAGTAGTATGGTCGCTCCACCCAGAGACAGGTCGAGAAACTATGGTAGAGTGAATGAACGCTGTTGGTTTCTCAAAATGTAAAGCTTGGAGAGAGACACTGCTTTCTACAAACTATGGCAATTGTGTTTGCTTTCTAGGCAGTCATAATTCCAGTGCTACCATTTATGTAAAAGCAAAGATGTGTTTTTTAAATGTGATTAACCATATAAAGGGCAGCTTTTGGTTTTGGTGACAAACTATTCAGGGATGAGAATTAAGACATTCGTGCTTCCATGCATTTATCATTCGATAAGTTCTTATCTGTCAACAAGCATGAAAACATCTCCATTTTAAGAAAAAAAGAAAAATCTTTCCACCTAACTTATTCTTGTGAGCACTGTCTCTGCATCCCCTTAACCCCATCATTTCAACAAGACCAAATCAAAAAACAAAACACCTCATCTCATTGGCTCTGGATGGAAAAGTTAAAGCCAATATGGTCTTTAAAACTTTTAGCTGGAGTTCAAAAGATTATAAACGGTTGAGATTTTCATACCCTTAAATAATGTCCCTACAGCCCCGCTACCAACATAGTTTATTGACCTTGCAATCAAAAGTGAACTCTCTCCCTCCGACATAAAGCTTTGCTGAAAAATGACAGTTTGAATTTCTGAAGACTCTGATTGCCCTGGGGCTCTTTTCGACATGGAAGTCAACTTGATAAAAATGTTGTGACAGTACATCGGCTCTGTTTCATCGGCAGCCTAACACAGTAACAAATTTCAAACTGTTTGCTATTTAGCTCCGTGCTAAGCGCCTTGTAATTTTAACAACTCAGAGAGTCCTTAGAAGAGTGACGGTTTAGTCACAATATTGTCGGTCTGTGTGACAAGTTTTAATGGAGAAAAGGTTACATTTGCATATTCTCCAGTTCCATGAACATTTCTCAAGTGAAGCCCAGTAACAAATGAGAGTTATGAGCTGGGCTTCTGTAGAAAATTGTAGATGGTTCTTATTTTTCATTCTTCTCTTCTTCATCTAGTTATATACAATACCTGACATTTCTTGAGGGTCCACACTGTGTGCCAAACATTGCTCTAAGGGGTTCCTGTATATTACTTCTACTCATCCCAACAGCACTCTAAGGTAGAAATTATTATCTCAGTCTAACGGATGGACTCCATGGACATTTACTCAGAGCAGACCTCGCATGCCAGCCAGTGGAGATTCAGCAGCAAACAAGACACAGACAGGAGGAACGCTCACAGAGGAACAGCATCTGAGCCAACTCTGACTGTGTCCAGAACACTTTGCCCTTCCTAGGACTCTGCCTCTGAAGGGAGATGGGGGAAAAATCATTTCAAAATGGCACGTTTTAATGCACAGTTTTTACTACAGGCTACAGTAGTATCTCTTGTTACACTTATATTCCTTCAAATAAGTCTAATGTCCAAATGAATACACAACAGTAAAAGGTTATTTTTTTTTAATTAAATGGGTATGATATAAATTTTTAAAATATACATATATATATATATACACACCCTTATAACAGTCTTAGAGTAACAATTAGTAGTATATATCTAGCTTTTAATAGTTTGCCAAGCACTTTCACTTTCATATAGATTATTTTATGGTGGCTTTTAAAAAGAAGTCCCATGAAATAGATGGTATCATTCTCTGTATTTGATCCATGGACACCAAGACCAGCAAGCACTGAGCGACTCTCCTGTATTTATAGTCTAGAAGGGAGAAAGCCAGATGGTCAGGTTCTGAACTCTTGCCTAATTATCCTGATGCCAAATCCTATGCCAGCTCTGTTACAGTAATCACGGAGTAAAAGATTCATAACATGCTTACTCAACAAAAATGATCAGATCCAGTCCATGTTTAGACCAGGGTATCTCAATCCTGGCTCTAATGATATTTTGGGACAGACAGTTCTTTGTCGTAGGGGATTGTGTCTACATTGTAGCATGTTGAGCCGTGTTCCTGACCTCTGCCCCCCGGATGCCGGTAGCATCTTCCAGTTGTGACAACCAAAACGGTCTTCTGGCGTCGTCAGATGTCCCCTAGGGACACGGTTTTAAACATGTTTATGTTTTAGACATTGTCTAAAAAAAATCACTGTTTTAGACATTATTTCTGTTTTAGACATTACTTCAAGACAGTGATTACAGCAGGCATCATTGTTAGACGGTTAAATTTATCTATTTGAAAGCAGAAAGCTAGAGTTTTATTTCCGCCCCACCACTTAAGTTCATGAACATCTCTAAGTCTAAATTTCCTCCTGCGTGAAATGAAAGGAAACTACATAAGACTAGTTAAGGATTAAAGCGTGAAAGCATGTGAACAGGGAACCTTGGCAACCGACTTTTGGTTTGTCCTCGCAGTATTACTTAAGATTTTTTTTTTGTCTGTTCTATAAGCCTAAACATATCTAAATTTCCTTAGATTTCTTTGTCACAGTACTGACCGCAGACCAGGCCCAGACTTTTTGTATTTGAGTGAAAGGCTCTACGTGATCTCATGCTAACCTTGCTTTCCAGCTTCATCTCCACCACCCGCCCCGCAATTCCCAGGCAGCGCCGCCACCCCCCCCAACGGCCTCCTGTCCCACAGCCAGCCCGGCTGAATGCACACCTTTCCCAAATCTGTCAACTCCTCTTATGGCCCCATATCTTCCCTCGTGCTATTCTTCTGCTGGTTTTGTCTCTTCCAGAACTTTTTTTTGTCTTGTGAGCACTGTTTGTTCTTAAGGATTAAGACCTCGTGTGAAGGATAACCAACAAAGACCTGCGGTATGGCACAGGGAACTATACCCAATGTTTTGTAATAATTATATGGGAAAAGAACCTGAAAAAGAATACACGCACACACACACACACACACACACACACACACACACACACACACACACACATATATCTGAATCACTTTGCTGTACATGTGAAACAACACTGTAAATCAACTATAGTTCAATTGAAAAAAAAAAAAAAAAAGACCTCATGTAAAGAATCCATGCCTTGTACTGAATTCTGGCCCAAATAAGATAGACATTTTATTTCCTCTAGCTCTTCCCTAGAAGCACATAGGCAGCACAAAATCCAAGCGGAATCTCATCTAGGTAACACAAAGCTTTTCTAGAAAAAGAGACTTGGATGACTCTTTGGAATTTTCCTCCTTCTGTTGATTTTGGGCTGTGCGTGTGCGTGTGTGTGTGCGTGTGCATGTGTGTGCACGTGTGCGTGCGTGTGCGCGTACGCACGCACTCTCATGTGTGCGTCTGTGCATGCATGCATCGACACAAGCAAGGCCGTGTGTTTGCGTGTGTGCAGAGCCCCTAAGACTGTTCCTCCAGAGCTCTTGTTCAAAGACGTTCTTGATCTATGCTGTGTAAGCCTAATAGAGCAATTCCCATCTGGTTAATAAAATAGGCTGAAATGAATTCTTTACTAATCACTTTCCAATAGCACAGGCTTACCTGAATTCACCTTAGCCATCCAGCGTCTTTACATGATACTTCTAATTTCAATTTACAGGTGTTCTGTAGCTTTTGATTTAACCTGAACAAAGGATATAATTTTAAGAGGCTGCTAGTATAAGAACAAAGACTGTACTTTCTGGATGTTGCACATTGAGGTGGTTTAGGATCATGCAACGGAAGGAAATGAAATTAAAAAGAAAAACAGGCTTCCTGTGTTTTCATCCATAATTTTTTTCTACTGTGATCACCTAGCCAAAAAAAAAATCCAATAGTTTGTCCATTATCAGCAACCACTTAAGTATGTTTTGTGGCAAAGGTGCTCCTGTACTATATGCCCATTTGAAAATGGGTGTCTGCCTAAGACTTTAGGTAAATTTATTAGGTACTTACTGCACATTAAATCGAATGCTTTATGTTTCCCATAAAAACTGAGCCAATTCGAAAGGAACCCTATTCCGCATTGTCTTTAGTAGCTGTAAGGAGGTACCAACATGCTTCACGGTTTGCTTGACAACCTCTACCAGTCGTGATAAAGAAAAGATAAAGAGAACAGGTTAGAATCTATGAGGAAACTTTTAACCTTTGTCTGCTCCGTCTCTGTCCCATTTTTCATGACTCCTCTTCTGAGGTGACAACACTGACCTGGTGACAACATCAATAGGATGTATGCTTTTGAGTTGTTTTTCCAGGAGTCAAGTGATTGCTGCAAAGCTGTCTCTCTTCCAGCCTGGCCTTCGGAGAAATAGTACCCTTTTGTGGCTCGTGGGGTCAGGGTTTTATCTGTGGTCTCAGAGGTTGCTTTTTTATGTCTCTGTTAAAAATTGGCTCCCTGATGCAAGAATGGAACCCATACATCCGACCCTGTTAGCTCCATGCTCTGACTGGTTGAGCTGATCGATTTCACGAAAGAATATTCATTTGCATAATGGTACAGTTAACCTTGTGTTTTAGAATGGATTTAAGTATCCTGGAGCATATTTCTTAAAGTTAAATAAACAACCAGCTTCTTGGAGTAGCTCAGATGTAAACAGGAGGATACAGGAAAAGAATGTACCATGCATAAGGTTTATTAACATTGTTTGAATAAACCTAACTCTTTAAATAAATAATTTCCTTTTATAAAGCCTTCTTCGTTTTTTTTACAAATGTATTTATTTATTTTTAATTTATTTTATTTTTGGCTGCGTTGGGTCTTCGTTGCTATGTGCAGGCTTTCTCTAATTGCGGCGAGCGGGGGCTACTCTTCGTTGCAGTGCATGGGCTTCTCATTGAGGTTGCTTCTCTTGTTGCGGAGCATGGGCTCTAGACCCGCTGGCTTCAGTAGTTGTGGTTCCCGGGCTCTAGAGCGCAGGCTCAGTAGTTGTGGCTCACAGGCTCAGTAGTTGTAGCACACAGGCTCAGTAGTTGTGGCTCACAGCCTCAGTAGTTGTAACACATGGGCTCAGTAGTTGTGGCTCACGGGCTTAGTTGCTCCGCGGCATGTGGGATCTTCCCGGACAAGGACTCAAACCCGTGTCCCCTGCATTGGCAGGCAGATTCTTAACCACTGTGCCGCCAGGGAAGCCCTATAAAGGCTTCTTGTTACAATACTTTTATCCCTAGAAAATTGTTGTGTTATGATAATAACAATAATAATTATAAATATAACAAAGATGGCATTAACTGCTATCATGACATTTTAGATTGGACCCATCCAGTTATATTTTCTCTTGTCTGATAATTTAACTAAATGCTGTACCTGAACAAGACTGTTGAAATAACATATTAGAAAATAAATGTGATCTTATAAATTATCTACTGAAGACTAAATGAAACATGTCTATATTAATAAACTCATGTGCCATTTTAAGTCATTTTTTTCAGTCTTCATAAACATGTTACTTCAGTTGATACATTTAAGATTATATATGTATATGTACACATGTATATACTTACAAACCATTTACTCAATGAAATCTTTTCAAATCCTTTTTTAAGTTGGTGCATGGGCAAGGAAACCAGAACAATCAGTTGTGAAATATTCCCGTGTAAACTCTCATAGGCGTTACATAAGTGAGTTAACCATAGGCTAACAGTATTGCAGGATTTCCCTCTCATGTTCTCCTGCCTTCCTTTTGTTCAGAGAATTTGGATGGAGAGACCCGGAACTGCCTGAAGTGATTCAGATGTTGCAACATCAGTTTCCTTCGGTCCAGTCTAATGCTGCAGCCTATTTACAGCACCTCTGCTTTGGAGACAATAAAATTAAAGCCGAGGTAAGCACTACTTGGAATCGCAAACGACTGGTGTCAGATTCATCACCTCTTAGGTGTTCAGAGTAATGTTGAAAGAGAAAGAAACACGAAACTTGAAGTTATGTTATCAAAACTTAGATCCACATTTATGACTGAAGCATAGCACTTTTCATCTAAGTATTTGGCATGCCTATGTATACATTCTTCCTTTTTATATTTGAATACTGAAGGAATAGAGGACCAAGGATATATGCTAGTATCACAGAGGCAAGATTATGAAATGCTATACTTTTGGTGTGATTCGCCTTTTTCTTCCCAATTCCATCTCTGGAGTCATCTCTGCTTCTAAATCCTAAAGAAATACAAAGCATCTTTGTTGTCTCGTCAAACTTCAGCAAGATTACCACATCAATATATGGTATCCTCTGTCCTTTCTGGAAAACTCATTGGTAAGGTGGGAACTTTAGGCAATAAACCAACTCTGTGTTATAACCAAGCATTCTGAGCCATTTACAAAGATGCCAGTGGATATCATACAGATACATGTGTTCTGTTAAAGAGACTACTATCTGTGTCCAGCATGTAAACAATTGTTAACATGCTCTAAGTTTTTGGAATACTTTAAAGTGCATAAATTGTGGTGTGTGATATTTCTGGAAAATCACAGTGGTCAGCACAGCTAACTCTGATTTTTTAGACAAGGGACAAAGCGTTTGCATATGAGCAGCTGAGTAATCAAATTTTTAGCAGAGATTTTATAAGCTACAAAGAGTCATCTCCATAGCATGTAAGCAATTTTGAGGATGAGTCTAAATTAGTTTAAGAGTGGAAAGAGGAGATTTGAAGATATAATTGCAATTTATTATAGATTTTGCTTGCTTGCATTGAGATGTATATAGCCTAGCAGCTTTTCATTTTTTTTTTTTTCCTGTCTCTATTTCCCTGGGACTATGGAGGGCTTGACCCATGCTCATTCTTACTAGAACAGTCATATTTCTTTATGGAAAGAATATAGGGCAGTGGTTCTCAACCAGGTGTGATTTTGCCTCCCGAGGGACACTTGACAACATCTGGAGGTATCTTGGGTCGTCAGAACTGAAGAAGGTTGTGGTGGAGCCTTCAGCATCTAGTGGGTAGCAGTCAGGGTTTTAACCCAACTCAGGTTCAGATGCTCACCGCTCAAAAGCTGGTACTTGAGAGACAAGTGTTGGTAGGAAAGGAAAGATTGCTTTATTCAGGAGACCAGCAACCTGGGGAGAAGGTGGACCTGTGTCCAAGAAGCAACTACCAACTGCTGATCAGGGGGCAAGAGCTTTTAAAGGGGGGTTTCGGGGGTGTACAGGTGGCGGGCGTGGCTACATGCAGAACAGCACAGTCGGCTCTGACGGTCATCTCGAAATTGGTCATGCCATGGTCTGATCAGGGTCATCTTGGTTATTTTAAGTACAGTTAGTCTTCAGTTCCAGGGTCGGCTTGTTCCCATGTCCTTGAGGCCAGTTCTTGGAACTGTGCGAGACGGAGCAGCTTATGTCACGGCTTCAGTCTGGGCATCATGTAGTTAACTTCTTCCGCCAGGTGGGTGATTCAGTATCTACAAATCAGCTCCAAGAATATGGCTCAGCATATTACCTGTAGCCCTTGGGGAGGAACTAAAGGTCTTCGACTTTGTTTAATGGCTGAACTATTATTACTTTGTCTTGCTTGACTGTTTCCCTCTCTTTCTGCATTTTCTCACTTCTCTGATTAAACTTATTCTTTGGCTAAAGTTTTTCTACAGACAAGAGACAGGTGGACAACACAGAGGGTCTGTCCTGGGAAGGCCCCATAGGGTCCTGCTCGGTTACGAAGGATGCTGCAGAACGTTCTGTAATACACAGGGCAGCCTCCATAACGAGGAATTGTCCAGACCCAAATATCAGTAGTGCCAAGGCTGAGATCAAAGAAATGATTGTTCATCTAAGATAACCTTCAAGTGTCAAAACATACTCTTAAAATGATCTAAGAATAAAGTTATGTGGCTCCTGTCCCAAATAGTAATTATTGTAATCATTCTCTGCCTTTAGTAAAAAACAAAGTAGCCATTCAAAATGAAGGATAGATTTCTGATTAAGGGGTAACGTACCATCATTTTTGGAAGATGATGCCTTTGAGGGTTTCTCTAGAGACCATGAAAGTGTTTCATCCCATGACTGGCATAAAGTTGATTCAGAAGTGGTGTGGCTACCCCTCAGCAGCAGGACTCCTCCCCCAGATTTGGTTCCGATGTCAAGACTGAGGACACTGCACACACCCCACGAGAGTGTGAAAAGGTGTGTTACTCACATAATGAGGCTTATGAGGGTGAGCAGGGCGGCTCCCATAAGGGGCTGAACTTGGCTGGAGAGCACAGGGAAGAAGTATGGCTCAGGGATTTGGTGGTGGTTATGGGCTGTACCGGGGTGGGGTTCGTACATGCAGACAGGGACTTGCACGGCTTGAACCTCCTACTGGTGCCAAAGGAAGAGGCATGAGAGCTTTGTTATCAGCTTGCTCAGCTGTGGGCAGAAGAGAAAGAGCTGTCAGGGGCCAAACATGAAACAATGCAGTCAGATGCCATGACTGGGCAAGTTCAAAGTTGCTGCCTCTGTCTACATGATCCATGACTGGCTTTGAAGCCTCTCCACAGCAATGGCACCCAACAGCTAACTGACTACGGACTTGTGTATGGCCACATCAGAAGCATCCCCATGCCCTGTGGGAGACAAAAGGTGGTGTGAGGGAAGGGGTGCCCAGCACACACATCAGTGTCAGAGAGATACATCTTCCCACACCGCTTGCCTACTCACCAGCTGTGTCTCCTTGAACAAACTGATTGTTGACTCTTACCTTTAAAATAGAGATGCTGATACCTCCCCTGTAGAGTCTCTGTAGGGACTAAATGACTTAATGGATGCAAACTGCTAAGTGGTGACTACTCAGTTATTCATATTCTTTTTTGGCCAGGAACACAGTTAAGACACTTAAGTCACTATTCTATCTTATGTGTGTATGTATGTGTCTGGGTGTATGTGTGATCACTTTTTCATTTTGCTGTGGGTGCCCCCCAAGGTTGCCTGTATCACCTTTCCCGACAGCTGATCCTTAGAGCTGTGGTTCATGTGGAATTCATTCCTCTCCTCCACCTCCTAAAGGCTCCGGACGCAGACAGGACCCCATGATAATGTCCCCCGGGTACCTGGGAGGCTGTGATGACAAGGAAGGGAAAGGTATGTAGGGCACAGCCTGATGTCATGTTGACAAAATGAGATCAGAGTTAGTAAACGTGAGCCAAAGGAATGGGGCAAATGTAGGAGGGCTACATAAAATGCAGAGTGAGCCATCTGGAGTTTCTCTTCGTCTCTCCTTCAGTCACACTGGGAGCCCACATGTGTGCTTGTGTATACACACACACACACACACACAGATATACAGATGTGTAGGGACTTTGCACAGACCTATTTTGTTCTCTCATTCTAACTCAAGCCCAAACCATCATTAATGGTTCTCCCTTTGTGATGGATGGCTGCCTATCATCTCTTCATATACGGGCATTGATTTTTGTAATTACCTATTGTCCAAATACTTTCAAATTTGCTCAGTCTTCTAGTCTTTCTATTGCGTTTTAGTGAATTGATTTAGCCCTTCCGTCTACATTTCATTATTGGTATTGACTTTGTCCACACAATGGATAGGCCGCTGAGCAAAAGGCAGAATTAAATCTCCTGTATGTGGAGGGTCATAAATCATGGCTTTCTCGTTCCTTATTACAGTGCTTTGTACAGTTTTCATAGAATGAAGCCAAGAAATTAAGTTTTGCTCAAAATGATGCCGGATCTCATAGGTACAAAGTCGAGAATTCACTTCCATAAATCAACAGACAGAAACCGTGTCCCTAACTTCTCCTACTGGTCTAGTGAACTTGGATTTGAGGCATTCTCCTGGTTCCCTCCCAGCAGGGAGGTGGAAATGAGGGGAGAAGGATGGGTGTGGTTAGTTCAGCAACCACCAGTGACTATGGGAGAGTCTGCAATCCACTGGGTGCCCTGACCCGGGCACAACATTCAGTTAGGAAATGCTTTGAAGACCAGCAAGTGTCCAAAAATTGGGATAGGAGGGTGTCATGCAAACAAGAGTTTAAAGTCAGACTAAGATCAGAAGAAAAGCAGTTGAGGAAAAACAAAAGAGGAGGGGGGAAGGAGACAGTGGAAGCAGAAGATCCAGGCATTGTAGCAAACACCCCACAGCTCATCTGGTGCAGCTCATTTCCGTGGGCTGATGAGTAGCTAAGATGTAGGCGGGTCCCCCAGCTTTAAAGAGCAGAGGTGTGATTGGCGTGGATGGCTGTCAGTAATATTTGAACTATGTCTGCCGTGCACGCTGCCTCCTAAATTGTTGGGAATGTCATAATAAAATGAGCTTTAGATAATCTAGGTAGTTTTTAGACATGAAAACCTGCTCATGTATATGTACTATAGGCATCTTTTAGGAGGTGCCTAAATGTTGATAATTTTTTAATGGTTTTTCAAAAATCCTTTTTTCATTCTTTCCGGGAACCTTCATCAGTTAAGAACATTAAGGACATCTCATTGATTTAGGGATAATACTAAGTGCCTCTCATGAGTTGTAATGATTTGGATTTATTTGCACTCCTCCCTCCTGTGTTTTCCCCCATTTCTTCTCATGCATAAATAGAGTAGGCAGGTGGGCATCCCCAGTTCACACCGGGCAGGCATACACAGCCAGGGGTATATGTATCCATGGGTGTGCTACGTGGTGGCATTCAAAGCAGTATATTGTCTGGAGATAAAAAGGTATTTGCACATTTTTATGTGACAAGAAGGGATTATTTTTAAATGTTTGAATCCTTTATTTCATTGTAAATTAATAAATTAAATTTAATAAAAGTTTAATACAATTAAATCTAAAAATTTTTATAATTTTAAAATGTATTTTTTAACCATAAGACCATTCACTTAAATAGCATGCCTTTGTAAAAACTCAGACTTTATCATATGATGTTACACGTGAGAAGGACTTATATCCATGTCTCTGTAATGGATGAATGGCTGGTGACCACCACTGATTTAATTTAGATTTTGGCCTGATGGCCTCTTTGTATATGAAAAATTGTCTTCAGCCATCAATTGTGTAACCCAAGTAGTTGAAGACCTTAGACAGTAAACGTTTGCAATCTGAAGACAAGAACGATTTCTCTAAGAAACCAACACTGATTTTATTTTGCTAACTCCCAACGAAACTCCCCAATTATCATCATCCTAACTCCAATAAAACATTTCTTGTTTTTAAAGAAATGGAATTTCCAGTTCTAGTGGAAAGAAGAGTTTATTGACAGCCTGTTCTGGGTTAGTAGGAGAATCAAATATTAATAACATAGATCCTACCTTTAAGGGATCCACAACCCCCTGGAAGAACAACATGTAAACAGGGCAATATAACACCTTGTGCAAATAAGCTCCACGGAAAAGCAAAGCACCATATCCTGTGAGTCTGTTTGCAAAATGCTTAAAACCTAGCCTTGTGGAGTCTTGAAACCTAGCCTTGTGGAGTCTTGAAACCTAGCCTTGTGGAGTCTTTTAAAACCTAGCCTTGTGGAGTCAGAGAAAAATTCCTACTTCCTACAGTGATGAGTACACTGGATTTTAAATTAGAAGTTGCCAGAAAATATAGCCAAAGTCACACTCACTTAGGCTTGATGGAATAGGGGTTAGACTTAAGGTTATCAGTCCTTTGGAGAGCGCGTGCGCGTGTGTGTGTCTGTGTATGTGTGTGCGAGTGTGTGCGTGTGCGTGTGTGTGTATGAGATCATGTCCATATAGTTTCAATATGTTTGTACCATTTACACTCATTTTTTCCCAGTAGCATTATTTTCTTTAGTGCTGTTAACTAGAACATAGAAATTGACTTCTCTGTATAAAAATACACATACTGCCCCCCCTCCCGTAATTTTTATTCTACTCAGACTGATTTAGAGCATTTCGTATGTTAAAAAAAAAATTCAGACTTGCTCCTATCTACTCCACTTAAAGGGCTTCATAGTTTCTATTTTATTCTCAGTTCTTTCTACCTCACAGAATTCAAGAGAAGGTGCTATCCATCTTTTCAGTTGATTAGTTTTGAATCATTTCTTCTCTTTCCTTCATCATAAATTGTTCCACAGTTTTTGAGAAAGAGCCTTTATGAGTTACTAGATGTCAGGAGACAGCGTCCCACTGAGCTGACAAGCACGGGCCCTGGAGCAAGGCTGCCTGCCTTTGAACCCTGGCTGCTCTCCTACTTTCTAGCTCTGTGATCTCGGGCAAGTTTCTTTACCTCTCTTGAGCTTTCGTCTCCCAGACCGCAAAATGAATCCACATCGCTGCAGAGAAAATGCACACAGACTGCCAGTCAGAGTAAGTGGGTTAAGACATGTGGGTTATTGTTAGTATATGTGGAAAATATAAATTAAGGAAATCGCTTCCTGACAATCTCATAGTGTTATAGACAGAATGCCGCTGGGAAGTTAGAATCAAAGGACCATTTGCACATGCCAGCATAAAAGAACAAGCAAACAGGTCCCAATGATTAATACACTGATATTATGTGAAAGTGGAATTCATGAGTATATTCATTCAACAGATATTCATTGATCAGCCATACCGTCCCAGGCTCTGTTCTTGGCCCTGGCCGTACAGCAGTGAATGAACTAGACTCAGATGAATGGGGGGAGGCGACAGGAAACAAATAAACATGTAGGTCTATCACGTGTCAGATGGTGGTGCCGACCACGAAGAAAACGTAGCAGGGAAATGAAGGCAGAGGGTGATGGAGGGCGGCAGGAATCGACTTCTGTTTCGTGTAAGATGCTCAGGAAAGTCATCTCTGAGGAACAGCGTTTGAGCAGAGCCCGGAAGCAGTGAGAGGGAAGCACAGAGTTAGTCTCTGAGGAGAAGTGTCTCGGCACAAAGCAGCCGGAGGCAGGCCGGGCTGCGTGTACTCCAGGAGTGCGTTGGTCCCCTAGGGCTGCTGGAACACAGTGCCACGCTTTGGGGAGGGCCTAAAGCAACAGAGATTGATTCTCCACAGTCCTGGAGCCGGAAGTCCAAGATCAAGGTGTGAGCAGGGCCAGGCTCCCTAGGAGGTTCTGGTAGGATGAATGCTTGCTCGCCTCTTCCTGGCTTCTGGTGTGGCCCTCAGTCCTGGCTGTTCCCCGGCTTATCTGTGCATCACTGCGATTACTGCCTCTGACATCCCATGGCCTTCTCCTCTCCGTGGGTCTCTGTCTGCGCCTCTTCTCCTCTGGTGAGGACACCAGTCATATTGGATTAGGTCCCACTCTAATGACCTGATGTTAATTTGATTACATCTGCAAAGACCCTGTTTTTAAATAAGCTCACTTTCAGAGGTACCTGGGGTTAGGATTTCAGTGTATCTTTGAGAGGGCACAATTCAACCCATAACCCTGACTAACAAGGAGTGTGGCTGGAAGCTGGTAAGTGAGGGGAAGAGGGGTGGAGATGAGAGCAGAGTGCTCAGTGTCCAGGGCTGGGTCACACAGGCTTGGCAGGTTACCTTCAGAGAAGAGAAATCTGGGGCCCACTGTTTGGCAGGGTATTTTGGGAAGTAGCACATTTCAAGAAAGGATGCTTAGGGAGATTTTGGAACCTATGAAATGGTTCAGAGGAGAGGGTAGCTGGTGATACGAAAAAACATGAGGAGAGGCATGCATAGAGACAGTAAGTGGCTAAATGAAGTGGGCAGGCTTGTCCCAGAAAATGTAGAAAGGTAGACTTCTGAGTCAGAAGAAGCCAGAAAAGGAAGGGAGGTAACCTCGGGTAGCCTCCTGTGGCTATCTCAACGTGATTGAGAAAGTGGGAGAAGAACAAAGTGGCCACTGCATCTGAGGGAAGTGTGGGTAGTTTCGGAGGGGACAGGGGAGCATTTGGAAAACTCTGACATAAAGGAGGAAGACTTAGAAATGAGAGGCTCTCCATCTGTAGGAGGGGTGGCAGGGCCGCTGACTGACAACCTTCCAGAAAACACTGTGGAGAGGTGGCCAGAAGCCAAGCGGCAGATGAAGGAACGTGAGGAGGTGGAAACAGCTGGTGATAAGTGACCGTTAGATCTGCATAGAGAAAAAGGAGAAAGGCAGTGACTTTAACAAGCTACACTCTAAGACCTTGCTGTATTGGGGGGTCAGGTGGTAGCAAATTATGCTCAGAGACTGAAATTGTCTTTGCCTGTAGTTTATTTAACACAGGTGCGCAGCGGGATTTGTAATAATTTCACAAGCTAATAGCAGAGAGGATAATGTCTCTTAATGAGCCAATAGAGAAATAGCACCCTCCACACAAATGATGGGTTAATTACGCTTTTGTTCCAGGCAAGGGGAGATACAGAAAGAAAGTCAGAATTAAGTTGAGGTGCACCTTTTATGCAAGTTTGCTTTCTCAGGAGAGCTGGCTTCACCAAGCCGGATCTGACTTCTAGCTGCCAGGGCAAAACCCAGGTCCCTTGTTGCTAAGGCTGGTTGCTGGGGAACAAAGGCACCTGAGTCGGCGGGCCGGCCAGGGTTATCACTCCGGGGACGGCTGCAGAGCTTGGGCCACTGCCTACAAGGAGTGCCTTGCCGAGGCAAGAACAGTGTCCCTTCTCTTCCTGGAGCTGCCGCGTATCTCAGCACCACTGCTGGCCCACGGCAGCCCGGCCTTGAACAAGAGTCTCGAGACCTTCGGAGAGCTAGAGCAACCAAGGGTAGGTTTGCCCAGACTGGAACTCTCATGATATTCCTCACCAGCTCCCGGAGTTTATAGTCTAAATGTCCACTTGCTTCTCCACACGTTCTTACTGAGAAACCCCCAGTGGGCCCCTCAGCAGCTGGGCTACTAAGTGCTTATCAGTGACAACAGATGAGAGGTTAACATCCTGACATGAAAATGACAAAAGTCATAAACACGTGAGTTTGAGATCATGTCACACCATACGTAACAGACCTGTTTCCAAAATATGTGATCTCATCATTTTTCAATTCCATCAGGGAGCAGGAGGGAGGGAACACAGCGTGACAAAGGCCAGGAGTGCTGGTCACTCCCAGAGGAGATTGCTTCTGGGTGTTGGGGAAGTGTTGGCTCGATGGAGAAGCTAAGGCTTCTCAGGGACCACCACCTTTATGAATGCAGGAGCCCTGTGATATGTGATCCATGCTGAGCTACATCGCAGCCGGGAGCTAAAACAGAATGGGTGAAAGAAGCAGCCAGAGACCTCTCTGGTTTGATGGCCTTTTCTGTTGAGAAGTTTAACAGGGGAAGTGGGAGAAAGAAGGAAGCCATGTTGGGGAAAGGGTGGTCATACGGATAAAAACAGGCCGTAGTTTGTAGGTGGCAGCAAAAAAGGAAGACTGGCATCTTCTTCCCAGACTGGCTGTCAGCTCAGCTTCAGAGCTGGTGACTTGCCTTGTGCCACCAGGGCACAGGGGAGAGACAGCATAGAGGTATGGTCAGACGTAGTGGGCAAGGACAGTGTTCCCTCAAGTTGAAGGTCCCTTCAAGGAAGATGGACCCCTGCAGGAGAGAGGAGTCCAGGGGTGTCGGGGATGTGGGTGTGTTCCTGCAGGAGTCTGGAAGCTCAGGGTGAAGCAAGATGGGGTCAGAAGTTGCAGAGTGAGGCCATCCACTTGGGGCATCAGAGAGTTACAGCCACCTGGTCACACGGAAGCCATGGACCACATAGGCAGAGGAGACCAGCGTCAGAGCCTCCTCCAGCTGCTTCAGTGCAGGAAACATCTCTCCTCCCTCCCCACAGCAGTACAAGAGAAAGAAAGAGGAAGAAGGGGAGGGGAGAGGAGAACCAGAGGCTGGAGTTCATGGTCCAGCCTGCTTCCTGAGGCTGGGGTGTTGGAGGATGGGTAGGAGACTAGAACTGAAGTCAAAATGGTCAAGCAACATTCTTTGTAACTGGAATGAGACCATTTTAATAACCTAAAGTGAATGAAAGTTAAGTAATCAGACTGATATGGTGTTGAAATAGAGCCAGCCTGCTGCGAGAGTCCTGATTAAAACCACCAAGTACAGAAGGTTCTCTTGGCAAGACAGGGATGAGTCAGAGAGCAATTTATGGGGTCAGGACTCAGGAACAATGATGTAGCAGGTATTTTTCTAATCTTTGAAGTTTCTTTGCTGGGACTGCTAAAATTTGCTTGGGTTATTTTCACTTCATTTCGTCTTTGGGCCGCGCTCTCCTTCTATTTTAATGAATTATCTTTTTATCTGCCCACCCCCTGAATCAGTTTGTATTCTTTCTGATAATTAACAAAAGAAACAGATGACCTATCTAAATGTCAACCTATTGCATTTCTGTCACAGGTAGAGGACCCCGGGTCTAACCTAGCAATTTCTCACCCGTTTTTTTTTTTCCCGCCACATTTCCGAATGAGAGCTCCTATATCATATTTTAGAAAAGAAGACCTCTACCTGAAGAACGAATCCCTCATTCAGGGGCATAGTCCAACTGTATATCCACCCTAAACTTCTTCAGCCCGCGTTAAAGTCACTTTTTTTCCTTTGGCCTTTAGGAGGGACGGCAGAAAACACCTGGCCTCTGTCATCCTGCTAACACTTTGCTTCTTACTGCTGCTGATTTATCACCATTAGACCTTGTTTTTAGGTGAGAAATCTCTAAATCATTGAACCAAGGAAGAGGCATCTTGTTTATCTGTCATCCTTTTGATTTTTTCCCTTCTAAACAGTCTCTGGGTTTTCAGGCACAGAGAACTAGAGAGAACATTTTGTCAAAATACTGGTAGAAACAGCACAGAAGCTTCTACATCAGATTAGGCTCATACATAGATGATGGTGCACACTTCTCTTTTTTATGATGTCATTGTGGCTCTGTGCTTGCCTGTATTTCTGCTATCAGTTGCATTAATGCACTCTAAGTAAATGATTTTGCTGTCCCCTCTTTTGAGCCTTTGATCACGTCTCCAGCTTCACCAAGGTTATTGTTCCAGTTCATTCTAAATCCATCAGACCTCATCAACCTGATGGCACTTGTATATTCATTAATGACCCTGCTCTCTGCGTGCTTGCGTGCGCCATCTTGGAAATGGTTAACACCACTGGAGCCAGATACCATGCAGGACAAGAGCCTCTCTGACTTATTTTAAGCATGTGTGAGTTTCTAGCTCGTATTTCAGTCATTCAGAATCAGACTCTTATTGGAAGAAATGTGTCTTTATACCCAAACTATCCTGTAGATGTTTTGTCACACCTCTCCCCTATTAGGTGCACTTCATCATTACAGCTGTTTTTTAAATGTTTCAAGGAAAGCTACCAGTGATCATTATACGATAACAGTTCATGTTTGGTAGCCCCAGTGCACTTTTCAACCAAACCTTTAATATAAGTGAAAGAAAAAAATCTCCTTTGTTCAGGGCTCTTCAGAATTCAAATTGATCTCCTGTATTTACAATCCTTCTTCATTATTTTGCCTCTTGAACACAGAGTAAAACACTGAGTGGGCGTTAATTCTTTTGTTACTCGTATTTAATTTTTGAATGGAACAATTTGTGCATTTCCTTTGGATCTATACAAGCTGTCTTCAGTTTCCAAAAATTGTTTGAAAGAAAGAATCTTATGATTGAAATGTATTTTCCGTTAACATAGTGGTATATAAGGAGACCAGTCTCCCCAGGCCAGCTCAGAAAAGCCTCACTATCCCAAAATGTCCCTGTACTATAACAGTGGGTGAAATTGTAGCAGTGGGTGAACAGTACTACAATATCCAGTCTGTATTCATGAGGAAAGGCAAAAAGTTCCAGTGGGCATGCGGGGATCTCACCTCCAGTGCTCTGCTTAGAAGGCAGGTTCACCGTACCTTCCCTGTGGGTTTTGGGGTGGGAGTGGACACCATCCTTGCTACAAACCACAAGTGATGGAATCTGCTGTCTGGGGCAGGGGCTCAAGGAAAATAGAGACAGATGAAAGGGAGCAGGAAAACAATAGGTGTTATTGGGGGGAGGGTGGGTGGGTTCTGAGACTCCATGGTGTGGACCGAATGAAGGGGGTTTGGGGATGGGTCAAAACTGGATTCTAGGAGGTTGCAAGCTAAAAAGATGTGGAGAGCAGGAGGTCTGCTCTGAGTTACCCTTACAGCCCAGTGAAAGTCCCCAGACCTCACCGACTCCCTGACACTGGCTTCATTTGCTTCTCCTTTAATTACTGTCCTTTCTACTGCCACCAGCTATAGCTCTTAAGCCAGTTTCTCTCCCTCCTGGTCCACTAGAGAAGAAGAGGATTATCTTCCCAGCCATCCCCTATTCTTTTATATATAATGCAAATACGCTCAACGTTGATGTTTTATATAGATTTTACTGCCTTCATAGGTGATGGAGAAGCATACCAGGAATAAAATGTTTCCCTCATAAATATCACCCCTCTGTTTTCCTCTTACATCTTAAAGACACAAATAATGTCACGTATAAATGGTAGAATGGCGGCTTGTACATTTGACAGAAAGCTTCCCTTCGTGTCTCGTAGCATTCTTCTTTCAAGATGGAGCTGTTTGGGGACTCCTGGTGAGAAGCAGGGTGGAGCTGGGGAGGTGGGGTGAGAATTGGGCCCCCTATTTGCAGGCTGAAATAACCCTATCCTGTTCTAAGAGATACTGAAATCAGACCACAGGAGAAAGAACTCTCTGTCAACGGAGACTCTGAAATTCCATCAAGCTCTTTTAGTTAGGCATGTTTCTGAATTCCTGTTTCAGTAGATATTTCCTCTTTCTGCTATAAAGATACTCAAGAGTCACCCCTCTCCCCGCCACGTACACATCCAGTTATTTCCAGTGGTCACCTGACAAGTATCTATGTTCAGAAACATGCCTATCAGCTGTGGGATGAGAGGCACCGTTTCTTTCCTCTCTTGCTGCTGTTGGCTGCATGCAGAGGGAGCCCAGTGCCCTCAGGAGTCGATGGTGGTGATTATAAGCAAGCCATCCTTAGCTGGTGCCCTTATTCCAATTGCTCCCTCCTGGCCTGGCCTGCCAAGCACCTCTGACACTCTCCATCACTGTATTTCACCAAAACCGGCCACCCTTGCCAGGCACTGTTGCCTCTTCTCATGGGTATCACCATCTCCTTGCATCAACCATTACCCGCGCCATGAGTGTGATAGATCTTTCAAAGCCTAAAAAATGTCAAAAGTGGTGAGAATGTATCTGTACTACTCCTGATTTAGTGTTTCTGTTTCTTATATGGATCAAGAAAGCAACAAAATAAAACAGATACCACCAATTTTACTTATAACCTCCATATTTTGTATGGTCCGTATAGGACTCCAAGAAAGGCCAGTTAATCCAAGAGTTAAAAACCAGGCTGTATCCAGAATTATCCCTCTTCTTAACCATGAAGTCCTTGCTACTGGATCCAGCTGCCCAACTCCCCCTTTTTTCAGTCCCCAAAGCTTGTTCAGCATGCCCAAATAGGTCTAAGGAACAGCAGTTCACCATTTAGGCTCAAACTCCTTGCCATGTTCTTTAATTTACAGAGAAACTTAACCTGTACAAAGCCAAGAATGTGTCTCATCTCTAGTGGGTGGTGACTGTCCCTAAGCTCCCCAGCCTCTCAGTCTCTCGTGGGAACACACAGCACAGTTCAGATCAACCATGCAGATTGGTGTCCAAAGTGGGATTGATACACAGACTTCACAGACTTTGTTAAGATGGTGTGGAGCACACATACGAAAACTGAAAGGGATGGAGATAGTTCTGTAATACCATCTTGGTGGCCAGATGATTCTTAGTATGAAACCATACAACTTTGCATTTATGAAAGAAAGGAACTACTTCAGTGGAATATGTCCACTATCCCCTTGATTCTGGGTGTCACAACATTATATTGTGTAGAAATTATAATCCAAAGAGAAAGGATTGTTTCCACTGGGTCTTACCAAGCAAGCAGAGATGTCTGAGGCATTTAGCAAGGATATAAAATCCAACATGTAAAAAATATGAAAATTGTACTTGGTGTGCTAGTATCTGTATTGTAGACAGGTGGGGCAGATGTGAAAGGGGAGCTTGGCTCTTGGTAAAATATTCTCTTCAAGGAGTAATGTCTCTCTTTAGTCCCATCTGTCATTATTAGACGTGTCCAGAGAGCCATGGACTTGGGACTGTAGAGGTTTGGGCTCAAAAGAACTGGGAAATTGTTCCAATGAATATAAGCAAGGATTGAGGTAAAAATATTACCAGGGATATTGATAATGAACCAAAGACTAGTAGTCTCCAATGGATATTAGTGATATCAGGCTTTAAGTAGAATAAGTATTAATCATAGGTAGTAGCTATGCAGCCTAATGCTTTTGCCTCTAATCCAAGGTTATGTCCCTCTGACCTGGGTAGAAAACATGGTGTATGAGGCTTACCCCAAAGGGTAGAGTTATCTATATTACCTCCAACCCCATCACTGATCCTGAAGAGAGGGGGTATGGACAGATGAAGCCAACTTGGATTGATCTGTGACCATGCCCCAAATCGAATGGCACCAAATATCTTTTTGGATCAAACAATGGATGGTACAGTGATCTGGGGAGCCCTCTTTTAGAGGACCCCCATATTTCTTGATTTTTTAATTAGTTGAAGATGTCCAAGAGGAAGTTAGGGCACTCTTGCCTGACTTACCATGAAAGAGGCTAGTGGATTCTTTGGTCAAGCTGGTGCAAACAGCCATGAAAAGATGAGGAATCACAGGCAACAGAAAGGCTAGACAAAAATGGGACAGGGCAACCTAGGACAGATTCGATTTGGGAGGTGTTTGTATGGTCATTAATGAAAGAAATGGAAAAACAGTTGTCATATAGGTTGTATTAGTTTCCTCTTGCTGCTATAACAAATGACTGCAAGGGGGTGGGGAGGCTGAGTTACTCTTGTGACATTCCCAACAGGAGAGTTGAGAACACATGCTGAGGCTTGTTGGATTGGCAAGAATCTGGGAAACCATATTTTCTGGGCTTAACCAATGTAATTCTACCTGGCCATTACACTAAAGAATTAGAGGTTGTTTGGAAAGAGAATGGTAATGTTCAGAAACAAAGGGTAATTTTTCATACCCACTGGCCTAGACATATCACATGTGCAGACCACAGTGAGTTTACATTCCCATAACACACAAAGGGAATAGGTGTGGTGGCATAATCCAGTTGTGATTATATAAACTAAGTGAAAGCCCCTTGGCCAACCAAGGTCCAACATGCTCAAAACTAAAACAAAATAGATTTTCTGGAGAGGTGCTAGCAATATCTGTATTAACAAAAGAGGTAGTAGGAACTGGTCCCCTGGCTCCCAACACCTCCTTATACAAAAGACTTATTTTACCAAGGCAAGTCAGCTTTTCTAGGTCAGCTTTGTAGATTATTAGCGTCTAAATAGAATGTTCTCCCTATGGCTTTGACAGTATCCAATATAGTTCAGGCTAATAAGGAAACTCAGTGGGCACCAGGGATTTCAGTGCTGTCATTGATCTGGAAAATTCTTTATTTTTTGCCCCAATTCCAATTTCTGAGAAAAAGCCAATCTCAATTGGCCTATACCCGAGAGACCATACCGTCTATTGTAACAGTTCTCACACAGGATATGTTAATTCTCTTACCCGTGGCCAAAATTCTTGTGAAGGGACTCACATTTACTGATGATAGAAGATACTCTGATATATGACTTTGATGGTGTAATGATTATCAGGCCTATAAAAGAACAGGCCAACAGAATTGCAACTAGGGTGACTCATGACAAGGTGAAGCTGGCTTGTAAATTCTGCAGAGTTATGAGGGGTGACCCAACAAGGAATATTTGAAGAATCAGGGCTATTTCTCAGCTGATGAAAAATATTCTCCTGATGCCACTCTGAAATGAATAAGAAACATAATACTTGGTAGAACTCCTTGGGTCCTGGAGAAGTCATATCTCAAATCTGGGGATACTATCAAGTCTCATTAGAACAAAAGAAAAGAAGGGAAAAGAGAAGGAAAAAAAGAAAAGGAAAGAAAGAGAGTTGCTTTTTTTTTTTTTTTTTTTTGCGGTACGCGGGCCTCTCACTGTTGTGGCCTCTCCCGTTGCAGAGCACAGGCTCCAGATGCGCAGTCTCAGCGGCCATGGCTCACGGGCCCAGCCGCTCCGCGGCATGTAGGATCCTCGCGGACCGGGGCACGAACCCGCGTCCCCTGCATCGGCAGGCAGACTCCCAACCACTGCACCACCAGGGAAGCCTGAGAGTCGCTTTTGAAGGTCGTCCCAACAACAAAACTTCTTAAGGTCTTCAGTGGATAAGAGTATCGAGTATAACTTCCACATGCCTAAAATCCACACTTCTTTATCCAAACAGTGACAAATACCCAATGAGACTGGAGTTTACGGCAAAATCGAGTAAGGGCAGCAGAAGGACAACCTTAAGGTTTTGAACATACTGACTGCCTCACTCGACCTTTAGGTATTTACTTTGTGGAAGGTGATCTGTGGCTTGCTCTGGGCACTAGTAGAGGTTGCTCGCATCTTCAAGAGACATTTGAGGCCTGAACTTCCTGTTGAGCCTTGGAGAAAACACTGACATAAGAAAGGGTCCATCCAAAATCTCTCTGATTAAGTGCAAGGATTTGCTTAAGAACCTCTAGGTTTGGCTTACCAAAGGTGTCCACTAGATGCGTGAACAGGATGCCTTAGATGCCTTAGAACCCAGGTTCCCTGCTTTACCTTTTTCATCCTCTTCTACAGAGAAATCAGAGGCCCAAACTATGCCTCCTTCCCAGAACAAGTCCAGCAAGAGCAGGACTTGCGGACAAGAGCATTAAAACGATGCAGGAGGAACACTTTGGGAAGGCTGCCTCCTTCCAACCTAGTTTTTCAAAAAGTTAATGTTAACAGGACAAAAACCAAAACACCAGAGTTTATCTTCCTAGTTGGCCATGTTGTATTCTTCTGAATGATCATCTGAAATACTAGTTATAGTATAGTATACTAATCATTCATTACTCGTACAGACAGGGTCAGCCATCCAGTGTGCAACCTGTCCCATTAGGAGGACTCTTTCTGTCTTTCCTCATTGAAGTTATCTCAAGAGAGAATCATGTAACACTGACTGGTGTGCAGTGACCAGTGGATTAGCCATTGAGTCCATAAAATGGGCAAAGAGCGATGCCCTATCCTTGGTACTTCTTTATACAGAGCAAATATACAGAGAGATATGAGACTGCCTTGGTTCTACCAGACTTAAGTTTGTCCTGGTGATCTAGAAACACGTCAACCAACAGCCAAAGAATAAGCCCTGGTGGTTAGGCAGGAGGTGGCCTGTTGGTCCTGACTACGTAGACAGTAACTTAGGCGTTGGAAATGGATGGGCAGAGCAGCCCTGTGCTCTCCACAAGTGGGCTGATAGAAGCAGTGAAGCCTGGAGGGCAGCTCATGAACACATGATAGATCAACAGTAGATCGACAATAGATTGACTGAGTCCACCTGTGTATGGGCTTTGTATTGCTGCTGTAACAAATTACCAAAAATGTAGTGCTTTAACAGAATGTAACTTTATTATCTAATAGCTCTGGAGCTCAGAAGTCCGAAATTGGTCTTACTGGGCTTAAATCCAGGGCTGCAATTTTTTTTCTTTTTTTGGAGGCTCTAGGGAAGAATTCGTTTTCTTAACCTTCTCCTGTTTCTAGAGGCTTCCCACATTCCTTGGTTTATGGCCCCTTCAATCTTTAAGGCCAGGGGTAGCTCAGTGAGTCTTTCTCATGCTGCCATCCTTCTGATCCTGACTTTTCTGTCTCCCTCTTCCTTTTATGTAAAAGAACTTAATGAAGACACTGGGCTCACCCAGATCACCCAGGATAAACTCTTTAAGGTCAGCTGATCAGCAGCCTTAATTCCATGTACAGCCTTCATTCCCCTTTGCCATGTAACGTGCATATTTGTAGGTTTCAGGGATTAGGATATGGACGTCTTTGGGATGGGATGGAGGCATTATTCTGCCTACACAACCTGTTAGAGCAAAGAAACCCTGGGAAGCCATACCTCTGACTGAAGGATGCCACGTGACCTCCGGCTCTGTGGAGCTCTCTGCCTACAGATAAGGTTCTGGATTCTTCCCACTAAGAAAGCATTTTTCCCTTGATTAGGTTGGCTTTGTCACATCAGTCTGTTTCATCTTGATGGCCACGGGGTCTCGAAAGCAAGTGCACTGATCATGTGTTGGGCAGGTGCCAATTCTTGTTACGAAAATTCCCTTCCAAGTATTTTAACGTAAATCACAATTTTCTTCATTTTGTCATTCAAACTTGCCAGGTCCCCACCCCTGTGAGCATGGATATCTATATTAATAAATATCCCACAGTTTTTCACATTACCTCGCAGAGTTTCCAAAGCTAACATTTTTCTCCTTTTTGCTAGTCTTCCAGGCTCTAGATTTAATTTTTTTCTGCAATAAGCATACTAAGAAATGAATCAATAGATGATAATTTGCTTTGCAATTTAGATTTTTCCATTTTAGTGTCTTCAACCCTGAAGAGTGACAGCGGAATGTGAAGGTTTTGAATTATGAATAATCTTCCTTATTGTTCTGACTTTTATCTGTCTCTCTACCGTTTAGCCCAAGTTCATCTAATGGAAATTGGATATTCAACTATGGGCCTGAGTGCTACACTATTTCACATGCTTTTATATGTTTTTTTTGCATTAAAGAAGACAAGAAATTTGCATACTTATAATTAGCTAATATATTCAGCATTGGCTCCTATAAACAAGATGCAGGTGTATGTAGTACAGAAGCATTTTATACGTAGTGTTGGCTTTCACTTGTGGGAAAAAGTACCCTCACTTCATGAAGTGAAAAGATAAAGTTATAAGAAAAACATTTTTTTTTAATTTTTATTTATTTATTTATGACTGTGTTGGGTCTTCGTTTCTGTGCGAGGGCTTTCTCTAGTTGTGGCGAGCGGGGGCCAATCTTCATCGCGGTGCACGGACCTCTCACTGTCGCGGCCTCTCTTGTTGTGGAGCACAAGCTCCAGACGCGCAGGCTCAGTACTTGTGGCTCACGGGCCTTGTTGCTCCACGGCATGTGGGATCTTCCCAGACCAGGGCTCGAACCCGTGTCCCCTGAATTGGCAGGCAGATTCTCAACTACTGCGCCACCAGGGAAGCCCAGAAAAACATTTTTTAAATGTGCATAACATTTGCTGGTCCACTCTCATTATCTTTACAGTTGTACCATATTCTAAGGTTCTAAGGTCCCTTTTAGGCACCGGAAGTCTTTGTTCTTAAGTTCTGATTTGCTTGCTTGGCATATGATATTTCTCCTGACGGGTGGACTGTAAAAATTGGCTTTATTTCAAAATTTCAAAAATTTCATCATCAAAACTGCATTGCTCAAAAAATAATATGGATCATCTGTGTGCTGGATAATTCTCTCAGCCCTGGGGATTCAGTGCTGAACAAATCAGGCAAGATTTCTGCTCTCACAGCTTTATATCCTTCTGGGTAGGAGTGGAGCAGAAAATCAACAAACAAATATGTATATGAAATGTACCAGGTGGTAAATGGGAGCGAAGGAGGAATCCAGAGATGGGGACGTGGACCAGGAGAGGAGGGGGAGGGGTGTAGAGGCACGTGCTAGTTTTGATGGTTTATCAGGCTGAGTGGATTCTGACTGACTGCTGTGTGTACAGAATTTCAAAACAAAACAAAATTCTCCCTTAGGTCCCTACTTTGTTATTAGTGCTCCACAGCTACCAGCCTGTTAACAACAGAGTAGAGCTGTCGATTTCCTTCTAGTCTGGAAAAAAAAAATGTATGCAATAGCACACGTAACTCATTTGAAAATTCTTAAAGAATTAAAAATGCAAACCAAAGCATTTATGTATCTAGCATGTTTTAAATGAATAATGAGAAAATCAGTAAATAAGACAGAAAATAAGGAAACTTTTTAAACCTGGGATATTATATGTTGAAGATTTTTAAAAAGAGTCTCGATAAACTATGCGGAGAACTAAAATCTGAAAATAGGGTAAAAGCATTTGATTCTTTAGAATCGGGGTTCTTATCATTTAACCTGGTGCACTCCAGGGCAGAAGATCTTTGAACCAAAATTATTAATTTAGAGAAATAACAGTCTTCTTAATCTCTGTGGCTGTTTTTTTTTTTTTTTTTATTAGAAGGTAGAATACCTACTGGGCAGGTCCTTTAAACCCACAAGTGTGAGTTACGAAAACAAGGAAAATGAGTGCTACAAAACTTAAATTGGAATAAAATAATTGAAAGAACTGAATGAATCCCATGTTGGTAGGGGAAGGGAAAGGAGACATTTCTGAATTGCTTTCCCTTTTAAATATGTACATATAGGCGTAGTTCAGAGATATTGTGGATTCGGCTCCAGACCACCACAATAAATGGAAGATCGAAATAAAGCAGGTCACACACATTTTTTTGGTTTCCCAGTGCATATAAAAATTCTTTTTACACTATACTGTAGTTTATTAAGTGTGCAACAGCATTATACCTGAAAAACAATTTCCATACCTTATTTAAAAAAATACTTTAGTGCTAAAAAATGCTAACCATCATGTGAGTCTTCAGCGGGTCACAATCTTTTTGCAGTTGATCACTGATCAGAAATCACCGTAACATGGTCACCAGAGGGGAAGGGTTGGGGGGACGGATAGTTAGGGAGTTTGGGGTTGACATGTACACACTACTATATTTAAAATGGATAACCAGCAAGGACCTCCTGCATAGCACAGGGAACTCTGCTTAATGTTATGTAACAACCTAAATGGGAGAAGAACTTGAAAAAGAATAGATACGTGTATACGTATAACTGAATCAACTTTGCTGTACATCTGAAACTATCACAACATTGTTAATCAACTGTACTCCAATATAGAATTAAAAAGTTTTAAAAATAATTTTAAAAAGAAATCACGATAACAAATATAATAATAATGAAAACGTTTGAAATTTTGCGAGAATTACCAAAATGTGGCACAGAGACATGAAGTGAGCAAGTACTGTTGGAAAAATAGCACCAGTAGACTTGCTCAACACAGGGCTGCCACAGACCTTCAACTTGTAAAAAACACAGTATCTGCAAAGCACGATAAACTGAAGTATAATAAAACGAGGTATGCCTGTATAAATATATATTTATTTGTTTATATATATACATTTATTGGTAACTATGTTATACATTATTATATGTGTGTAACACTCTAGTGTATGTGTATGTCAAATTATAGACATGGGTGTGATTTAGTACTAGTCACTTACTAAAATTACTAGGGCAGTTGTGATGCTGTTAGAATTTCTAAGGTACCATCCACCTGAGGCCTGGAGTAAAGTCTCTTTCCTCATAAAGGATGACACACGGGTTTAGGCTGCACTGCATTGCACTTGATGGGATTTCTTAGTACCTAATTTTTAAAATTTCAAAGGTCACAGACGCACCAAACAGTGTGTTTTCTTATTACACCAAGATCCAAGTGTCATATAAATGTTCTGCTTGGGCTGATGGACAAAATGAAGAGTGAATAACATTTAATCAGCTGACAGTATCATTGAATAACTCATATTTCAAGATGCCATGTTGCAGACGGATTTCCCTGGTAACAGCTTTCTTTGTGTTCAAGAGAAACATGGGGGGAAATGAGGTTGACATGTTCCGGTTTGTGGATTCTCAAAAGCACTGGTCACAGCGGTTGAACCCGACGGGTGGGGAGCTCTGAGTGGTGGAACTTATGGTTTTTTGCTCAGCTTCTGGGATCCCCTGCAGCCTCCACTCTGATTCTGGAGACAGAGCTAACTGGAGAAGTAGGAGACGGGCTTCTCCAGTTTCCTTGGTGGGTCTCAGAGCACAGAGCTAGCAAAATAAGAAAATCAAAGTTAATTTAAACAAATGATTGAGAGATGCAGGAAACCCAGCATGCATGTTACACTCTATAAATCCCCAGATGCCAGGAAAGTGGTCAGAAAATGTTTGATATCTAGGATATACTTCTGCACGACACATGATGCCTTCTTTGTGACACTGTCAAGTTAATTCTCTTGCCTCATTGCCACAACTGCCATCCCTCTGCTCAAAAAGCATGAGTGGGTCTCCACATCCTATAGCCGCTGAAATTTTCCTTGTTCTTGTGGTTTTCAGTGCCAGCCTTAGCCTGGCCCCTTGCCGGCATCCCAACATTTCCTGGGTCCCGCCTCTGGGAGGCGCTCTATGCAGACAGATGCTCCTCTCCACGCGCCTCCCATGCTCTCCCACCTCCGCTGCCAATCGCTCTTCAGAGCCATCATCCGTGTGAGCTGCAGGAATCTTGGGCTACTGGCCAGAGAAACTTCCTACAAGCATACCATTCCCTTAAGTTCAGCGATTTTTCTTTAAAATCCCACAAGTCTTATATTCTACTTCGTAAAGTGTCCAAGTCTGATTATAAAATAATAGTAGTAGTAAAAATAATAATAATACCCCCTAATCTTTGGGTAAATTTAAGGCCAAGAAGATGTACCACCATCTAACACACTGATGCCTACTCTTCCCCCGCAACCCTACCGTAACTTGTCGCCCACTTTATAAGCATGGACTACCCCAAGCATTTTAGAATTTAATCATGTTCTACACTGTATAGTTCACCAGTTTTAATCTTCTTAAAATCAATTCAGCTGTTATTTCTTCCAGAAGTAATTCCCCCGCTCCACTTCCCAAGGAGGCTGGTTTCATGCCTTTCCTGTGGGTTTCAGAGCATCTTGTTTGTTCCTGTACATATCTCCTGTCCATGAGATCCTCAAGGAGCATAGAACAGTGCTTAGTAAATATCAACTGAACTGAACAAAACTAAAATTCTTTTCTCAACCAATGTTTACTCCAGTAAATGTTGGCTTGTTGCTACCGCAAAAGAGCCTATGAGCAAATATATCTCCCAGACATATAGGTGACTTTGTCACCTAAAATAGAAAAAAAAGAAAAAAGGACATATGCACAACAGGAAAACACTTAAGCAAATTTTATATTCTGTACAATTTTTGTAGGTATAATGAAAGTTTTACTTGATATAGTTTAAATTTTTAAAAATTTAGATATTTAACTTAAAAATAAAATAAATGCATAGGAAAGTTTTCTCTACATATCTATCATAACTCCTTTTGGTGGAATATGTTAGGTTTACTTTAATATTCATTATTTGTTATAACCATAGGCTATCTAAGATATGAAACAATTTCTCTATTATTGCTATGTCTGAATTTAGCATAATTTTATATTTTAGAAAGATGTTCTATTCCATCTGGCAATAACAGAAGAATCACAATTTTTTAAATGTGTGCTTTCGTAATGCCAGTGAAATAGAAATTTAAATGAGAGGCTGTGTCTTTCATAAACACTTTGCCATCTGTCGGTCAACCAAAAACTATTGTGATGATTATCAACATACTTGTTTTATTAAAACTGAAAGGCCAAAAACCTTAGTCACTAGTGATTCCTTTCTTTCGGTCAGACCCCATATTTTCCGCATTTTTCTACCTGCAACACAGATCTAGAATTTCACCATTTCTTGGCACTTGCATTCCCATCATTCTGATCTAAAGCTACCGAGTTTCTCAAACCTGGACAATCTCACTGGTGTCCCTGCCTCTACCTTTGGGCCCCTACAGTCTGTTCGCCACATGGCACATGCAACAGTCTTTAAATAAGCATGTTAGGTCAACTCTCATTCCCATCTTCTTCAGAGTACACCCAATGCCCTAGTGGCCAAAAGGCCCCAGATCCAGCCCTGCACCACCTATCTGTCACCCCATCTCATCTCTCCTTCACTCTGCTCCAGCCACACTGACCTCCTTGCCCTTACTTGGGACCCTGCATCACTCCCTTTTGTCACTGGTCTCTGCTCAAACATTCCCTAATCATGGTACCCGGACTGGCCCCATGCAACACCTTCCTGCGTGCTCCATCCTCTTTTCCTCTCTTCTCTATGGTTCTTATCACCAGAGAAGATCTGGGTTTTGAGGGGCTTAAAGCTTGTACAATTTGATGGATCCTCTTTAAGGATCAAAATTATAACTAGAAAATTGCTAGGTCCTCCTTCAGGGAGAGCTGCCTCTGTTTTTCACTACTGAAATGATCTTATTAGCTTCATTGCTTCTTTCTTTGGTTTCTGATTCCTCTACAGATATGTGGACTCCTTTAAAGGAAGGACCCGGTCCATCTCCCCCACTCTGAGCCCAGGACCTGAACAGGCTAGCCATTCCATAACCACGGGTCAAAGAGGGACTGTCCAATCTGTACAACAGTGAAAGCTTTGGGGTTAATATTTGTGGGCTTCCTGCATTCACATCCTGAGATCTTTTAATAATTTTTAAATAGTTAAATTATACATCTGCCTTACACAAGTTTGTGTTTTCAAAATTTATGTGCGCTCATCTAAAATTCTCTTTTGAGATGCTGAAGTGTCTGAATTTAGTGTTGCCACTTACGATACGTTAGATTGAGTTCAGTTTGGAACACAATAACAGAGACTTTTATTGGAGGCATTCTTTGTAATTGTCACTACTTAGTGATTTTGTATCTTGTATGTGCAAGGACAGCTCAAAACTTACGCCAGGTAATGGAAAGCATTAGCCATATTTAGAACATTTGAGTGTGTCTGAGTGGCATCTTTAGAAAACGAATTTGTGGAATCCATTGAAATTCTTGCTTGTTAAAAAAGAAAAGAGGGGCCTTTCCTGAGTGCTCTTACAGAATAATGTTGAAACTCGCAGCAATTCTGAGTGCCCAGGAGTGTTTGTGGAGAGTGTCAGCTCCCAGTCTCCAGCTGCACAGCTCTGAGGCCCCTTTTGACCTCCTGCCCGCTTCACTGGTGGCAGCAAGTTTTTGAGTAGAGAATCCTGCTGCTGGCTTCTCATCCACTTAGACTGACTATTTCATTCTGCAATGCGGGAACGTCTAGAAAACTTCTCTGCTTATGATCGCAGTTAACAAGAGGGGAATCGAAAGGGCCCAGGACTCTGGTATATGTAATTGGTTTGCAATGATTCAGGTGTTTTTTTCCTTTTAAAGTGTTTTGTAAAATGCGTCACTGGGTGGAATAATGATTCATGTTCAGACTAAAAGAAAGGGCTTTTCTACTTTTACCTTTATCTCTTTAAATTATAAGGTAATGAGGGTGATGAGAATGTGAATGTTCAAACTGCTGTAAAACAGATCATTTCAGAGATTTTGATGGGAAATAGTTTTCTTTAAACAGAGATATGGACAGGAACCTTTTACCAATACATAACTCTTACAATATCAGCTACTTCTCTTAAATTGAGGATAGTTTAAAAAAAAAAAAAAAAAAGATGGGCTTCCCTGGTGGTGCAGTGGTTAAGAATCCGCCTGCCAATGCAGGGGACACGGGTTCGAGCCCTGGTCCGGGAAGATGCCGTGGAGCGACTAAGCCCGTGCGCCACACCTACTGAGCCTGCGCTCTAGAGCCTGCGAGCCACAACTACTGAGCCTACGTGCCACAACTACTGAAGCCTGCGTGCCTAGAGCCCGTGCTCCGCAACAAGAGAAGCCACTGCAATAAGAAGCCCGTGCACCACGATGAAGAGTAGCCCCCACTCACCGCAACTAGAGAAAGCCCACGTGCAGCAATGAAGACCCAACACAGCCAAAAATAAATAAAATAAAATAAATAAATTTATAAAAAATAACTAAATAAAAAAAATTTTTTAAAGGGAAAACATGTTCAGATTCCCCCCTACCATTTTGTTATATGTTCATGCAGTTACCTCTGTGATGGTCTTCAGTGCCAGCTGAGGTCAAGTTCGGTGGGGTGGGAGCTGGATTTGGAAATCTGTCCAGGGTGACAAAGATTCTAGGAGTGTAGGGGCCTTTGGATTGGAAAAATAAGGGAACTCAAATAACAATAATAATGTAGTTGTAGACTTGTTTATTCTTTCCATGTCAGTTTCAAACACCAAAGAGCTTTCTGCTACACACAGAGATGAAACCAAAACCCCTACTCATCCTACATCATGGCGCACGAGTAGCATCTGGGAGGATCTACGTGAAACTAGAACCTTCACAGACACTTAACTTGTTACTGTTTATATGTTTTGCTGCTGGTTGCATTTTTTTATTACAGGCTAATTTGTTAAAATCAAAACATGGTCCTTCTCTCTTTTTGCCTAATAATTCTCTCTATATTTCAGGGAAAAAATTTTCTCCTTTTCCCAGAACTAGTATCACCTCAAAATTATTTTGAATGCCTTTTTTATTTTCCTGATCAATTCAGTTACTATAACAAGAAAAACCATTGCATTTCTGTTCTTCTTAAAATATAGATCAATTAATTCACTGTACTTCCCTTGGAAATATATCCAGCAAAATATCTCAGGGGTTCAATATTGATGCAGCAGACTTTGATATTATTTCTTGAACATGACCAATACAATTCACACAGCTCATTCTAGAATAAATATATCCCTTATATAATCTCATTAGTGGTATACCAGAATGGATTAATGACATATTCAATAATATTCAGTTTATACACTCAATGAAATTGATGAAGTTATAACTCTGAATTATAGGCCTTTCACTGATTCTATCATATGTTATATGAGCATATTATTGAGTCACATATTGACCAGGTAATAAGTCAGTTAAGAACATCCTTTAACAACTTGACACCGTGGGTAGTTCCTTGACAGATATTTACTGAGCTCATTGTTAAACAATTCACATTTGAGATTTAATTTAATCCTAAAAACAACCCTATGAGACAGGTTCACATTCTGTTCATGTTTTACAGACATTTAAGTAACTTGCCTCGGGGTACATGGGTTTTAAGAGAAGGAGGGATGATTTGAATCCAGTTGCTCCAGCTTCATAGCCAGCACCACCAAAACACAATAAACCCTCTTTCTAAAACATAATTTGAAAAGAAACATAAGTCATCTTGGTTTACCTGTTGAATGGAGAAAGTAGATCATTTCCCACAACTGTAAAGAGAGATGTTTTTTCTCTCAAAATTCTCAAAAATAGTTTCTATCATAAAACCAAAGAAGATTTTAGCCTTTAAGAATTGTACTTCTATTTTACTCAGAGGCAACTGCATGTACATACATCAACTCAAATTATACAGAAATTACGATGGCTTAACTATGAGGACGAGAGGTGGAGTTCGTTGAGATAAAATATGTATTTTACAAACTGATAACCTTGCAATTTCTGCATTAAAGTTGACAGTGAGATTCAGTTACCTCTGGTTAAGCCTCTGGTTTCAGATCTACAAACTTTGTATCTTCCAGTAGCTTTCTTTTTTTTTTTTTTTTTGGCGGTACGCGGGCCTCTCACTGCCGTGGCCTCTCCCGTTGCGGAGCACAGGCTCCGAACGCGCAGGCTCAGCGGCCATGGCTCACGGGACCAGCCGCTCCACGGCATGTGGGATCTTCCCGGACCGTGGCACGAACCCGCGTCCCCTGCATCAGCAGGCGGACTCTCAACCACTGCGCCACCAGGGAAGCCCATTCCAGTAGCTTTTTAAGCAGAGAAAATTACTTAATTTTTAAACATTCATAAGGAATATAAAACAACTGTATCTTGTTTGCCAATTTTTCTAACCAACACCATTGAAAAATAACAGTTAATTGGAAATTTACTGAAATCACTGAGTACTTCTTTTTAGTCAGCTTTCTATAAACCAGTTCTCAGACATTGTGCCTTGATCATAAATATCTCGAGCAAGAGGAAGTACTGTGTGTTCTTAGTCCTGCAGACTAGGATTTAAATTTACTTTGCATCTCAGGTCCAGCCTAGTTTCTTTTAGCACAAAGCCAGAAGCACAAAAATATATCCGTGTTGCTTCCAGTAGACTAGATCCCAGAGAGGCAGAGAAATGTATACCCAGGTCCTTAGCTGTTTGAGGTCCTTATCTCACCAACCAGTAGGTTAACAAAAGGCTACTCCAGTCTCTTTTCTCTTCTAATCCCAGCTCCAAATTCCTCTCCCTTTTAAATGCAGATTAGGTGAGCAATCTCATTTGTTGCCATGAACACCTGTAACCCATGCCCTCAGGGTCTCACTATCCTCACACTAACCTTTCATACTATTTTTCTAAATGAAGACCGGTACCTCCCAAGAGGAATCCTGTTTCCTGATAACTTTTCCACCCGATATACATCATCATCATCAAAGTTTTATGAAGGCTGTCATTAACATACAAACACTGCTTTACTTGGATATGTTCTAAATTATTCATTGATGTTGATATCAACTTAATGATAATAGCTAATTCATTTGGTAAATATAGTTTATTCTCAATAAATGCAAATAATGTTAAGAGCACCAGATCCATTAAATGGTGAGGCCCCATTTTTTTGCAATGGGCGATATTGCATTACTCGCATTTTTCTTGTATTTAATTTAATTGCCCAACCATTTGTTTTCTGAGTTAAAAGAGTTTTATATATATTCTGCCTTGTTATGAAAGGACAGAGAAGAAAACCATTGCATCCTACTCCTGAATGATTTTTAGATAATTTTAGTTCCAGAGTCTAAATTGCAAAAAGCTCTTTTAAACAGTGGACTGGATGGCAAAGGTATATAAGCTCTTTTCATTCTTCCCTGGTGCAAACTGGGTGAGCTTTACTGATTCTTTGCGCATACATCCCAGCTTTCATCCCCAAGAGACTGTCTACATTAGGTTTAAGAAGGTTCTCTTTGTAAAGAACCTAAAAGGACAGGTAGCAGGGCAAAGTTTTGCTTTGTTTGATTGGTTAATTCATTTTTATTTCCCCTGGGTATGGGGTTCATCAGCCTCCAACTTTCTTACTTCTTATATAGATTACTTCTTCCATCTAAATTCCTGAAGTTCACAGCTCAGCAGAGAAATAAACATGAGCTATTGACACAGGAACTAAAGTGGACCATGTATCAAACAATCATTTAATAAATGAATTTAAGATTGTCTAATCAGATCTTCCCTGGTGGCGCAGTGGTTGAGAGTCCGCCTGCCGATGCAGGGGACACGGGTTCGTGCCCCGGTCTGGGAAGATCCCACATGCCGCGGAGCAGCTGGGCCCGTGAGCCATGGCCGCTGAGCCTGCGCGTCCGGAGCCTGTGCTCCGCAGCGGGAGAGGCCACGGCAGTGAGAGACCCGCGTACCGCAACAAAACAAAACAAAACAAAAACGTGTACCGCAAAAAAAAAAAAAGATTGTCTAATCAGATTATGTATGAAAAGCCCTTTCCAGTCATTCCCTGTCAAGTTCAAGAAAGTAGGAGATGTGAGATTTGTTCAGTCCAGATCCAACTCAAGCTATTGTTTCCCTATATGTATTTCAGTATTGATAGTTTTTTTCAATGATTTGTATTAATGTAAATAAATTGGAATCACACAGTCAGAATGAAAAGGGAAAGAAACACAACAATAAGATACTACTACAATCTAGTAGAATGGCCAAAATGCAGAGCACTGACAACACGAAATGATGGCGAGGATGTGTAGCAAGAGAAACTCTCATTCACTGTTGGTGGGATGCAAAATGGTACAGCCACTTGGGAAGACAGTTTGGTGGTTTCTTACAAAACTAAACCTCCTCTCACTGTACAACCCAGCAATAGCTCTCTTTGGTATTTACCCAAAGGAGTTAAAAATTTATGTCCTCACAGAAACTTGCACACAGATGTTTATAGCAGCTTTCTTCCTAATTGTCAAAACTTAGAAGCAACCAAGATGTCTTTTAGCAGGTGAATGGATCAACTAGGTTACATCTAGACGGTGAAATGTGATTCATCACTAAAAAAAAAACGAGCTGTCGAAACTGTGCAAAGACATGGAGGAATCTTAAATGCATACACTAGGTGAAAGACGCCAGTCTGAGAAGGCTGCTTACTGGATGATTCCCACTCGATGACATTCTAGAAAAGGCAAAACCATGGAGACCGTAAAAAATCAATGATTTCTCCAGGGGTTCATGAGGAGGGGTGGGGGGATGAACAGGCAGAGCAAAGAGGGCTTTTAGGGCAGTGAAATGATTCTATGTGACACTATAATGGTGGATACATGTCATTATACGTTTATCAAGACCCATAGAATGTACAACACCCAAGAGTGAACCCTAATGTAAACTGTGTACTTCGGGTGATAATGGTGTATCCGTGTAGGTGCACAGATCGTAACAGATGTAGGGCCCTGGGGAGGATGTTGATAATGGAGGAGACCGTGCATGTGTAAGGGCAGTGGTATATGGGAAATCTCTGTACTTTCTGCTCAAATGTGCTGTGAACGAAAAACTGCTCTAAAAAATAACTTCTATTAAAAAAAACTTTTTAAAGAGAGAGAAGGAAACTGACATATGATAAGCACTGTACCATTCTTCCACTCATCTGATCCATATTTATTGACTCAGCACTCTATGACAGGCATTCTGCTACTGGGTTTGATTTTGTTATGATTTGTAGAGATTGGATATAATATTATATAATATTTTATTGACTTGGTTTCAATAATAGTAGACCTAGAATTTTTAAAGATTTGACTTTTGAAGAATTCTGCATGAGGATGATGAAGGGAGGAAGAAGAAGGGGTACACTGGCCTGAAATGATAGCATGGGGACCAAAACAAGGGCCCCGCCTCTTGGATGTGGAGTGATCGTTGGGGAGGATTAAAGAAAACTAGTGGGAGAGGAAGTGCCGTTTAGAAAGGAGAGTTTCCCCTGATCATCTTTCAAAGAGACCTGTACTTTGTTAATGTTTGCAGTGGGTTTGTTTGGAGCCTCATAAGAGTTTAAGGTTGGACACAAGAAGAGACTAGAAGAATTGGATGCCAGGAGAAGTTGAAGAGAGAGAGGATCCGGGGGAAAAGCAGAGGGGAAGTGAACAGGGCAACATTGGACCCATCCATACCACCAGAGGTCCTGCAAGGAATCAGGACCCTGCAAGAGAATTGAAAGTCTGCCCTACGGCTCTCTTTCGGGTCCTGCTGGGAGCGGGGAGGCTGCAGGAGGGGGCAGAACCAAGGACCTGACCATCACATTCACGTCTGTGATGGTCAACTTGGACGCATGTTTGGCTTCAGAAAACTGAAGTAGGATTCTCATATGCTTAGGTAAATTTCAATCCCAAGAAAACAAAAGGTTTTTTTTATATTGATGATCCGGTGACCCTCAAAATAAGAGCAAATGAGAAAGTTTATCATCTTATTTGTGTTGCTCTAAATGGGTTAAAATAGAAGGTTTCATTATAAAGTTGGATATATGGCATTAATTAGGGTCACACTGAAAACAGCATTTTCTCATTATACATTAAGAATTGATATTGCCTTCATTTTGAATTCATTTTCCCTTTTCAAGCTTTGGAATAGTATTTTAATAGCTTGATTCATTAAGTTATATGAATGGGAAATATATTATCATAAATTAGGAATCTTAACTATAATATACAGAATTGCTAAGGTAGAGAGATAGATTTACTTCACCATTTACCTTTAATACATAACCAATTGGTGAACTGTAAGAATGGCTTTATTACCACTTTCATAATAGTTTCATCATTATTAAAATAATTAAACCTAGATAATTTTAACGTACAGCACGTACATGCAGACACAAACACATTGAGAAAATGACATTCATAGTTTAACCTTTTTTGTACAAATGGAAATAAAAATAAAATGCATGCGTTAAAGCTCAGATGTATTTACGGGACACATGTATAGCAAGAGATTTCAGCTCTCTTGGGTGAGTGCCAAGCAGGCCCTGGGTCAAACTGTAAGTTGAGAAAAAGTGGTTTTCTGATCCTTTGATAGCTTTTTCTAATTGCCCCAATGGTCCCTTTAGCCACCTTCCACCAGTGCTGTCACCAATGCAGACTGTACAGGCACCTCGGGGACATTAACGCCTGTCTCTACACCCCTGTCCCCCTCTGGGGGTGGAGCTGTGTGGAGGTCTCCTCTCCTCTCTTCTCCTCTATCCCTGGTCCTGATCTCACGGGAGGTGTGACACCACAGTCATGTTTTCTAAATTAGGGACCTAGAGTCCATGAGTTCTGGGAGGATTTCAACTTTCTCTGTTTTCATTTGGTTGATGGATGAAAATAATTCCTCCAGGCATATTCTGAATCATGAGATGGTCCACCTTATGTGTGAGACATGCATCCTCATTTTTTTGTAAGCTGGTCCCAGAAGAGCTGCAGTAGCCCCTTGGAGACGTTCTTAGATGTTTACAAAAGGGTTTTGTTTGTTTGTTTTGTTTTCCTTTAAAGAGGACTGTTACTCAGTTTTGAGTTAGCTGACCTGAGAAAGAAACACTGCTATAACAAGTAATCCCTCCGCATTTACTCAAATACTTACTGAACTTCTACTGTGCCTGGCATTGCACTTGGAATAGGGATGGGGGTCTACCAATGAACAAGACAAAGAGACTTGCCTTCCAAGAATATACATTCTAGCAGAAGACAGACAATAACAAGAAACATAATAAAGAAGTTAGGACACATGCTGTGAAGGATTCTATGATAGATTAAGGTGAAACGAGACTGCTGGATTAGGGAGGTGGTGTGATTCAGATGGCAGTTTTAAACAGTGTAGCTGAGTGGCCTCCTGGAGAACGTGGCACTAGAGCACTGTTGAAAGAGTCTGGGGATCCGGCCCTATGCCCCAGCACATCTGTGGGATGAATGAGTTTTCTGTAATCAGAAAACTAAGTAGGGAAGTTGTCAGATTATATTCATTCATGCCAAATTATAATTCTTCAATCCCTGAGGGATATTGAGGTTAAAAAAAGGAAAGAATATTACTGAGTGAATTGTATGTATTCTTCTTCCAAATGCAGAAATATTCAAATACAGCTCTGCTAATGAAAACTCCATGAAATGTTCTGTATGTTAACCAGACCATTTGTTTGCAGTTTAAATTTTGAAATGGGTCTGACTATTCAAGGACAGCAAGGAGAAAACACATCTGGAAACATAGTGCAAGGGCTTTTTTTTTTATTTACTTATTTAAAAAAAGAAACATTTTCTTTGGGTAAAAAGAACACCCAAATGTAATATTATTTTACTGTTGTTATTAATCAAATACCTACGTTCTGCAGAACATGACTCGGTCCTCGTGTTCAGACCAGCTGCCATTGTGGTGACATAGTTTCCAGGTCTTCTCAGATGAAAAGACTTGTGTCATTTCTGGTTTTTCATTTGGCTTCTGGTTCCTTTGCAAGGTTGGGAACATTCCCCTCTTAAGCATCCTTTTCACATTTTGTACAGCAATGCTGCAGCCCTTTAAGACAGCGGTTACATTTAATAAGTCTTAGGAGTGAGAAGCATTCTTTTGCCCATGCATCTGCTTCATGCCCTGAGTATGTGGCATTTTTTTTTTTTTTTTTTTTTTTTTTTTTGCCGTACGCAGGCCTCTCACTGTTGTGGCCTCTCTCGTTGTGGAGCACAGGCTCCGGACACGCAGGCTCAGCGGCCATGGCTCACAGGCCCAGCCGCTCCATGGCATGTGGGATCTTCCCGGACTGGGGCACAAACCCGCATCCCCTGCATCGGCAGGCGGACTCTCAACCACTGTGCCACCAGGGAAGCCCTGTGGCATATTTTTATAGAGAGAAATGGCTGAGACACCCATTAGGAGGTTAAAATCATCTTTTCAAAATTCTGCGCCTTGAAAGGAAATGCATTTGAATTTTTATTCGTAGGATATTAAAACAAGTAAAAGCAATAGAATCTAAAGAGAACAATTTGTTTTCTTTTCCCTTTGTAAAAGGCCTTCATTCAGTGTAATTAATTGGATAGCAAGTACCTCATATAGAAAACCTGTTGGGGTTTAAATAGTGAAATCATCCTCTCTAAGGCAACCTTCCTTTCTCCTTTACTCCTTCAGATAAGGAGACAAGGAGGTATTCAGCTCCTGGTGGACCTGCTGGACCATCGGATGACAGAAGTCCACCGTAGTGCCTGTGGGGCGTTGAGAAACTTGGTGTATGGGAAAGCCAACGATGACAACAAAATCGCCCTGAAGAACTGTGGCGGCATCCCGGCACTGGTCAGGTTGCTCCGCAAGACCACCGACTTGGAGATCCGGGAGCTGGTCACAGGTCAGAATCCTTATTAACGGCATGACTGACTCTCAGATAAATTACCCATCATCCAGCACGGTCGCAATGTGCTCACCAAGTATTATGGTCTCGGCCTCTCTGAGAGCTAATAACACCAGTCGTCCCGATGTGTCTCTGTGAATAAGAAATGTGAATGAAACGGTATCAGGTGTCACGCCGGTAGATGGGTCATATTAAATAACTAGCATCCAGTAAACATAACCCTCCTAAAAGTCTATGACCGTATTTCAGTCTTTGTCATTTGATTTAGAAGTAGTTGACATCTTAAAATACCCATGGGTCATCATTAGAATGACATTAATCATAATTGATGAAAGGACAGAGCATGTGAGTTATTGTTAATCAGGTATATATTCTGGTTTAGAGCGTGGTTAACAACAGAGAGCTTATTGTACTTAACAGTTAATTTCTTGGATCAAATATTTATGCCTAGTAAAAGCCCCCAGGTTGTATAAAATTACAGATTAAGGAATTTCTCAAAAGTGATCATGAGAGAAAGCCTTTCTATGGGCATAGGACTTTGGAGTTTTGTGAAATGGACATAATTATGGTAACTACCTTATAGAGCCATAGGATTAATCAATGAAAAAATATAAAGCATTTAGCATGTGCCTTTGTGGGATATGTATGGATACAGGAAACAATAGTCATTTGCTGTTGCCCTTCACTTTTTACATGTGCAGTTTTACTTGTTGGAGGGCTATGGATATCGGTGGTCTCAGTACAGAATTTCAAATCACTTTTCTTGATTTTATATATATATATATATATATATATATATATATATATATATATATGCATATATTGCTGTTCTATGTGATATTTGTTTTTTGGCTCATCAAAGTACTCCTTCAAGTATTTGGCAAGGGGATTGCAAGGTTGACTCTCAGAGAAGGATCTTTCAATTATCCATGTTTCCACTGACCTTCTGTCTCAACTCTAAAAGTTCCTTGAAACTATGCTGATGAGCATATGCGCAGTTGCTCATTTAAGAAAATACATTACCGAAGCTAGAGTCATAAGTATTTGTTTATTCTTGGGTCAGGACTCCCAGCTGCAGTATGTTTTCCTTAACTTACACCCTTTAAGATTATTGTCACATCTCCTTTGTACTTAGCTAAATTAGAACTAGACTCCCAATTGTCTTTCCTTTTTTTTTTCTTTTTCCTTTTCTTTTTTTTTTTCCTTTCTCTAAGTGGAGGATTGTCTTTGTGGGGAAAAAAAAGTTGTCAAGGGTTGTGTTATGATAGTAATGTTTCACGCTAAACTAGCATGGGGTGGCTTGGTCAGGGAAGGAAAAACTGTTGTTATGCACATATTATGATGTGCAGGATAGTTTGGGGATGAGTGAAATAACTGAAAACATACCCTGCCATTAAAGTCAGGAACACCTGTGCTTATGTTTATGGATCATGTTTAAATTGGAAATGGCTGCAAATGAAAGGACTCAGTGTGCATGATGGAAAACAAACACCATGGTGCTTCTGTGCCTTGGCTTCCTTGCCAGTGGATGGATGAGGCCAACACAACTAAAGGAACACCCTGCTGTGTACTTACGCATCCATTTCATGATTTGAAAAGAATTGGATTCTACCAAGATTTGAATTTGCTCCAGCACAAATCCCTTGTCTTGAAGCGCTCTCTGTGGTGGCTTATCTCATTGCCAGAGAAACTCAGCCCGTGCAAAAGGTTGAGGTGTTGATGGCTTCGATCAGAAAGGAGATGGAAGCAATGCCTGTGCCCCATGACACTGTCTACCACAGCACGCCCTGCGCTTCTTGTGATATTTGAAGCTGCTGTGAAAGAAATGAAGGCTGGCTCCTCCCTTGCCTTTAGCTCTGCTTCTGACAGATGCTGGGTGTCACTCATTATGTGCCCCTGAGCAACATCAAAAATTTCTGTGTGAGCCCCATTTGGAAACATCAAAGGCAGATAAACTCTTCAGAATGTCCACAAGTTTCCTTTCCTGGTGAAGCTTTGGCTGTAGGAAAGATGCTTGGACTTGTTATACCTAGAAAACGTATGCCTCTTATTCTGCTCCTTTTGAGAAGAACAAAAGTTTGCACCCATTGTCAGATCATGACCCACTGTTTCCTCATCAGCATGAGCTTGTGGCCCAGACTCTCTCCTAGAAAAAATGCTGTCTTCTGCCATGACGCCATCCAAGCCATCAGAGCCGAATGGATTCAGGGTGACAGTGGTTGCTACTTCAATAGATGTTTTCTGCCTTTCCAGAGGCAGGGTCTTATTGTGCCCGGCTAAACTTCAGGCACGAATTTCACCTTTTTCAAAGAAAACTAGGTTGTCAAAACATTTAGACTGGCTGAAGCTCCTGGTTTCGGGCATTGCCACGGTGGACGCTGTTGAAAAACAACAAGCCCGTTGGCCAAGCTCCCCTTCCAGAAAAGGAAGTCCGAGGCAAGCATCTAGGAGAGCAATCCAGCATGGAAGGAATTGCCACTGCAGGTCAGTCTTTAGTGACAAAGCCTTCTAAATTTCCACGCTGGTGGAAACCTGGGGCCGCCTGGAAGCCTGCGAGGCTCGCTGACTTCCATTTACGCAGAGCAGCAAGGTGCAAATCTAGCCAAAGCTGACTCCACTGCCTGAAGAAAAAAGTCAAATGAGGCAAACGGATTCACCTCCGAGAGGCTTAGAGAGTCATTTTCATCTTCAGCACTGGCCATGGTCAACTGCCAAAGTGAGCTGTGAGAGCTGGGATTCCCCCGGCTCCTGCAGAGCTTTGAGGATACACGATTTCAGTACCGCCAACCCAACTGAACTTCAAGGTTATCCAGTCCTCCATTTCTCTTATGTGTTATCCTCTTTCCTCTCCTCTGAGAGTCTTGGACTCGGCTTCTGTGCACCGGTGCCGAATCGAATCTCAGAGACAGAGTTTTGGGCGAAGTAGAAAAGAATAGCTTTACTGCTTTGCCAGCAGGCTCCTGTGTGTCCCCGTGCATCCTAACCCAGGGGGATTTGGTGAGGAGTTTTATAACCATAGTTCAAAGGTGGGGCTGCTGATAAGATTAGGGTGTGTGCAGGGCCTGCACTCCTTTCATCTGGTCTCAGGTGATCTTCTTGATGAGCTTCTCTGGTTCCTTTTAATCTGGCCTCAGGTGGTCTTCTCTAGAATGAAGAATGCTGACATCTTCTATTTATTGGGGGTTTTAGTTCTATAAAGAGCTCAAAAGGGCTTCCCTGGTGGCGCAGTGGTTGAGAGTAAGCCTGCCGATGCAGGGGACACGGATTCGTGCCCCAGTCTGGGAAGATCCCACGTGCCGCGGAGCGGCTGGGCCAGTGAGCCATGGCCGCTGAGCCTGCGCGGTCCGGAGCCTGTGCTCTGCAGCGGGAGAGGCCATAACAGTGAGAGGCCCGCATGCCGCAAAAAAAAAAAAAAAAAAAAAAAAGAGCTCAGAAGATATCGTTCTGTGTATCCCTTGAGGAACCAGGACCTGCCCCAAGGCTGCACTGTTGTTTCCTGGCTGATCCTCCCTTGTCTCTCTGTTCCCTCCCTTGTTTGATTAGCAAATGGTTGAGTCTGCCCTTTGGGACCCAGGGAAGATCATGGAAGCTGCCGTCCGTTCCCTACAAACAAGGAACGGGGCCGTAGTGGGGAGGGGGCGACACAGAAAGGCTTCTGTGCCTAGGAGCCCCACAGGGTCCTGCTTGGTTTCAGTCTCTGTCCAAGTCTGATGAACTTTCTACTCCAGTAAGCCTTTCTCTGTGAGTCCAGGCCTTTCGCTCATTCCTTAGTTGCTCACTTCTCAAATGTTTTTGAATGTCTATGGGCATTGGGTGTGTGCTAAGCCCTGGACATCTGCACATGCAGGCTTGGCGGTCAGCTAACCCACACCAGCACAGCCACCTTGATGCTTCTGCCAGCGCCTGCTATAATGGTTGGGGACACTGCTGTGAATTGTCACACCCTGGCATTACTGGCTGCTAATCATTAAAAGAGATGTCCTGGCAAACGTGTCCATGTTTTAGAAGCTTAACTAGATGAGCATAAAAAGAGGTGATGGCGGGCTTCCCTGGTCGCACAGTGGTTAAGAATCCACCTGCCAGTGCAGGGAACATGGGTTCAAGCCCTGGTCCAGGAAGATCCCACATGCCTCAGAGCAACTAAGCCCGTGTGCCACAACTACTGAGCCTGTGCGCCACAACTGCTGAGCCCATATGCCATAACTACTGAAGCCCATGCACCTAGAGCCTGTGCTCCACCACAAGAGAATCCACCGCAATGAGAAGCCCGCGCACTGCAACGAAGAGCAGCCCCCGCTCGCCGCAACTAGAGAAAGCCCTAGAGAAAGCCCATGCACAGCAACAAAGACGCAATGCAGCCAAAAATAAATAAATAAATTTATGGAAAGAAAAAGAGGTGATGGCTTTGGAGGGTGGAGTAGAGGGTAAAAGGATCACTTCACTTCTGTTGTCACAAGGACCCTCCTCAAAACCTTTTTGGAACTAGGTTAGACACTCGTGCATGAATCAAAAAAACAGTGATTCAAGCGTAACAACTCTGCCCATTACTTCCTTTGTAATTCTTCAGCAGACCTAATCGTTCAGCAAGGAATAAAGACATCCCAGGCCGTCTCTAGTACACGAAGTTTTTTCTGTTGTATTTTCCTTCCTGCCTGTTAGTGAATTTGTGAAAATAGATGTGCATTGAAAAAAAAATTATAGGGGAAGGGAGGGTGACAGACACTTTGAATTCCTCTCTAGATATTTACAAACTAGTATGTTTTGTAAACAAATATTCGAAAGAACAATTTTAGTGATTTAAAAAAAAATAAAGCATGTTTATAAACCAGACTTTAGATTAGACTTAAGCTCTGTATCCAGAAGGGTCGAGAGCACCAAATTATAAACAATAAAAGACTAAAAGAACTAAATGACTTTGCAGAACTTTACATTATTTACTGAGTATTCCTTGGCAAACAGTTTGAACAGTAATAAAATGTTAAAAATTGAGCTATTTACATGCATTTACATTCAACACATAACCACGCTTGCTTAAAAAAACAGCTGCCTGTTTGCACTTCAGTATCTATTCATAGCAGAATATATTTTGCCACTGCCTGTTAGGCCTTGCGATAAATAATTTTCTTCCTATGCAATAATTACTATGAGATGATGATCAGAATTTTATTTAAATCCAGTTGAAGCTATTTCATGCTGGCCATTACTTGAAATGTTCCTAAGCAAATAAACTTTGATTAGAACTGCTGCCTGTCCTTTGGGCTTGACTAATACAACTTTTCTCTCCCTAAAGATGGAAATAACCTAAATTTTCAAATGCCCGACTAAAGATTTCAGAATGCTTTACAAATCATAATAAAACAATCTTTATTAAACCATAACACTTAAAAATAAGTTTTATTTCTGTTGAAAGCAAGTGTCCTTAAGAGTTCTACTTCTCCAAGAGCGGAGTATATTTTTTTCATTTTATGCTTTGTGTTCCCAAATAGTCTTTTCTTTTAACTAAGGAGACAGGCCTCAGTTTAACTATTTTACTTACTGGCATTAGGTCATTTGATTTAACGCCTAGTCTCCAAAGGGCTCCAAAGTTGAGTTATATGCCCTCAAAATTCATATGTTGAAGTCCTAACCCACAGACCCTCAAAACGTGACTCGGATGTAATTAAGTTCGGATGCTAGAGTAGGATAGGCCCCTAATCTGATATAGCGGATATCTTTATGAGAAAAGGAAATTTGGACACAGACACACACAGGGAGAAGGCCATGTGAAGATGAAGGTGGAGATCGAGGTGATGTTTCTACAAGCCAAGGAACATCAAAGATGGCCAGCAAACCACCAGAAGCCAGGAGCAAGGCATGGTCAGATTCTCCCTCACAGCCTCCAAAGGAACCAAACCTGCTGACACCTTGATCTTGGATTTGTAGCCTCCAAAACCATAAGTCTGGTAGACAAAGTGTAAATATTACTAAATATTTTCTCTACTGCCGATGGAAACCAGGTTGGAGGCATTACTCTGTGTCTGTTAGCCAGTGGGCTTACTATTTCAAAAGAATTCTGGGGTGTAACAAACACCCTTTATGGAAGGAGACATTGGAACAGAGGAGAAGCATTTTCCCCACTAGCATCCTCCAGCCTTTTTTTCTTCTCTTATTTTATTTGTATTGTCAGCCAGAGGCATGGCTCATCTCTCCAAAGCAGGAGCCAAGCATCGTCAAAGTAGCCTTTCTTGCATCTTCCTGGGGCTTTTTGCTCTTCACCTGGGACTCCTGGTGGGCATTTTATAAATTATACCAAGCGGCACTGAAATGGGTCAGAATAGCACATTATTTAAGTCAATCCAGGGTCACTGTCTTCCTAAGATTTAAAATTAAAATCCAGATTTATTTTTTATCCCAAATAATGTCCAGCCATGTTATCCAACATAGCATATCAGAGGTTTTGCAATAATGTTAAGCATCATCATAAAGATAAAAATGAACAGAGACATTCAAGTAATGAAATGCCAGCAATATAGAGATGCTTTGAATTTTAATATAATCCCCACCAAATACCAAATTCCCAAGGAGAAATTAAAAATCAAAGTTTAAATCCACTTTCATGTTGAAGTCCAAAGACATTAAAGTTCAAAGGAATTAAAGCCAAAAAATCAATATCTCTTGCCATTGTGTGTTAAAGTTCAAAGACCACGATTCTTAAGTTAACTAAAGTGTAAAAACCATCCTCCCCAACTTCTTTATTCTGCACAGTCTCTGCCAGAAGGGTTCTCTGGGGTTTGGTTTCTTCAGCAACAGGGGCTACCTCACACTGGAACTGCTGACATACTTTCAGGGCCCTCAGAAGATACATTATTTCAGTGTCAGCTCCCACTCTTCTCACTGTTTAAGGATGTGAACCCTGGCGTGTGCCCATCACCTTTAGGAGAGAAGCCACCCTCAGCCCTCAAGAACGGTTATCCCAGACACAGGTGGGTACCCAGGACCAGCCGGAGTCAAGACCATGGCAGTCACTTACTGAAGTCCGTATTGATTACCTATTGCCACTACAACAAATTTCCACAAATTTAGCCCTTAAAACAATGCAAATTTATTATCTTCCAGTTCTGGAGGTTAGAAGTCCAACACAAGTCTCACTGGGCTAAAATGGCTAAAATCAAGGTGTCAGCAGGACTGTGTTCCTTTCTGGAGACTTTACGGGGGGCAGGCCTTGCCTTTTCAAGCTTCTAGAGGCCATCCACATCCCCTAACTGCGACCCACTTCCTCTGTTTTCAAAACTGGCAACATGGCATCACTGATGAGTCTTCCACAGTCACACTTCCCATGACTGCTGCCTGGAACGGTCCTCTGCTTTTAAGGACCCACGTACCTAGACTGGGCCCACCGGCATCTCCAGGAGACTCACCTCATCTCAAGATCCTTAAATTAATCGCAGCTTCAGAGTCCCTTTTGGCATATAAGGTAACATATTCACAGGTTCTGTGGACATTGTTGGAGGACCATTATTTTGTCAACCACAGTATCAGAGGAAAGATGAGTAAATGAAGATCTCCTTGGATTCAGTGAGTCCGATGAGGCCAGTCTGGTGGTACCCAGCTTCCAGAGTCCACAATGGGTGAACTTAAATTGACTCAGGAGAAAAAAATCCCAGCCAAAGGTTCATCTAGGTGTTATGCATTCATGCATATAGTCTCCTCTTTGGGAAATTGGAATTGTATACATTGCTGCCATCTTGGAATATTGAGATGCCTTCACCAGGTGTGTCAGCTGGGGTTTGACCAGAGAAGCATGAGCAAAATGAGTGGTCTGGAGAAAGGGATTTATCATCAGAATGAGACCTGACATCCCAGCAGGAGCTGGTGAAGGAGTCTGCGGAAGGCTGTACCTCTGTGTCTGGTGCTGGGGCTGAAGTTGACGTAGGTCGGCAGGTAAAGATGAGGAAGGAAAGCTGAATATGAAGCAGGGGAGAGCGAGGGCCAGCGGGCACCCGTGAGGATAGCCTGGCGCCCTCTTCCGCCTCTCCTTGGCTGCATGCTGGCTACGTGAGAGACGCACGAAAGCTGGCGCCCTTTGCCGTAGCCCTTTGCCTGGCCCAGGACGTGGGGAAGCATGGTGCCCCCCGCCCTCCAGAGCTCACCGCCTGCTGCTTCTCCGAACCTTCCAGATTGCCTGCAGATTTCTCCCCTGACAACCTCAACCTGGAACGTGCAGGGAAGGGAATTCTGGGAGGCGTGGCTGCAGCTCTGCGGGGTGACACAGCATGGACCCGCCACAGCAGGTGTCACCAGAGGGGACTCCTTTCCCTTTCTACGTGCTTGAAACCTTTGACTGTTAATTTCCTCTTTGGGAGTTGGGTGTCTCAGCTCTGCGCCGAAGGCGTGTGTCCTGTCTGATGACATGCCTTCCACGCCCACTTGTTCACAGATGTCTCTCAACCCTGTGCCACACAGCTCTTTCCCTGCTTTGTATTTTGGAATTGTGAAATCGCCTAGCTGCAGAATCACTCTCCACAGATTCCCAGACTGAAGACACTCTTTCTTTTTTTTTTTTAAGTTTTTTTATTTTTTGATGTGAACCATTTTTAGTCTTTATTGAAGTTGTTACAATGTTGCTTCTGTTTTATGTTTTGGTTTTTTGGCCACGAGCCGTGGGGGATCCTAGCTCCCCGACCAGGGATCCAACCCGCACCCCCTGCATTGGAAGGGGAAGTCTTAACCACTGGACCGCCAGGGAAGTCCCTGAAGACAGTTGATGTCGCTGAAAAGGGTGCTTCCAGGGGCACCTCTGCTCTGTGCTGCTCAAGTCTCTGTCTCTGTTCGTGTTCTGGGCCCTGAGATCCACGTCTTCCTTTTAACCTCTGCGATGGGATGCATGTCTGTGAAGCATTCCCCTCTGCTCGTGCCCCATACCTTTCAGGAGAACTCAGTTGAGTTTCCACCTGTTACACCGGCTTCCTCGGTTGGACGCTGCTTCCTAACTTGCGTAGGGAGAGAACTGTTTGCTGGAATTGAGTTCTGCGTTCCCTTTACTTTCCCTTTGCCCTTGAACCTGAAAGCACTCTAGCAGCGACGTGCTTTTCTAACATTCCTCTAGATTCCAGAACAGGAGTTGGCAAACTTTTTCTGTAAAGGGCCAGATGGTGACTGTTTTAGCTTGTAGGCCATAGAGTCTCTGTTACAACTATTTAGTTCTAATACCGGGTGAAAGCAGCTGTAGACAATACGGAAACAAATGGGCGTGGCTGAGTTTTAATAAAACATTATACATAAAAGCAAGTGGCTGGCACCCAGGTCATAGTTCATAGGACCCTCTGTTACCCCGTCTCTTCCGCAGCCAAGTTCTAGATGCAATAAAGAGGGAAGCTGCCTCATCCACTCCTTACTCTAAGGGGTCAGGTTGGAGGCCAGGCTGCAGGTTTGTTTGCCCAGCAGGTTTGCTAATCCAGAAGCTCGGAATTAGGCAGAGGTATCCACCAACGCACAGCTGCAGAGGGGCCAGGGCAGCCTTCCTCCCCCGCTACCAACCTCCAGGGACACGTCCAGTGGAGCCCAGGGGAACCAGAGTTCCCCGTGGCCACTCATTCCCAAGAGGAAGAAGGACAGAGCTGATCGAAGCCCTGGGTGCCCACTGACTATTTGAATCAGTCCCTCCACTCCCAGGGGAGGAATGAGTGAGGGGTGTGGGAGAAGACTGTTTTACATTCATTGTGCTCCATTCAGAGAAAGGAAACAACAGCCCTGGGGAAGAACCATTCCCCACCAACCCATGGCTGTGAATTCTAATGGATCCCTGAAGGCGAGAAGAAATCAGTGTTTGTGCTTCGTCTGCCTCTTGACCCCAGCTCGTCTCCTAACCAACTCTGTATCTCACACATTTTTTATAGAGATGTCTGCTCTTATCCTCTGTCATTTTAACCATTTTAAGGGTTACCTCTCTCTATAGTAGATTGCCCAGTTATATCCAAATACAAAAGACAAAAGCAAACCTCAACACTAGTTCTGATTTCTGATTTCCTCTCCAACCAGACCTAATCAAATTAGGAAATTTAGACCATTAACTTCTTGCCCACCCCTACTCTTAGTCCTAGGCATTGAAGGAGGTCTGTAGGCCGTGGGTCTAATTTATTCATTAAACAGATGCTTCTGGAAGTGTCTACTATGTGGCAGTGAGGTTTAGGTGCTTGGCATATAGGAATAAGTACCCAGGTACCTTCTAACCAGAGACCATCTCTAGGGTACGGCACTCCTCCTAGTGGCCAAGATGGTGGTACCTGTCCTCCAGGGAGCCGGATGGAGAAAGAGAGAAAAAAAGGGCACGGTTGGGAGAGATCGTGGATTTCAGTTGATTTCAAAGTAAAGAAGTGAACTATAGCAAGACTTTAAGTGTAATTTCAATATGCATCAACAGAACCACTGCAGAATGTTTCAAGCTAGGAGCTCAGAGGCCTGCCCCCGTAGAGCTTATGTTGCAGTGGACAAGACAGACAATAAACCTGTAATTTCAGGGAGTGGCAAGTACCGTGATGAAAAATGAAGCCGGCTAAGGAGATCAGAAAGTGATGGGAACTTATTACTTGGGATGAAGCTCAGCTTAAAAAAATGAAAAGCCCCAAATAAAGCTGTGTTCACGAAGATGGACATTTCTTTTTCTCTCTCCCATAAATGAAGTCTGAAGGTTGTAGGTGATAGCACAGCTGTGTCCCATAGTCTTCAGAAACCCAGCCTCCATCCAGTCATAGATCATATTCTTCAGGGTGTGGGTCTCTTATTAACGACCAAGGTGGTGGCACCTGTGTTCCAATGAGCTCGACATTTTGATATACAGTGTTTTAAAGGAGTTTATGCTTCTTTGTGTTATGGTAAGATGAGACGTTGACTATAAATCAGTTCTACAACCCGTCTTTATGACACGTTCCATAGGGTAGAACACCAGAGAATGTATCCAAAGCTGTCATGTCACAGTGTTTCCTGTGTATTACATTCTTCCTGCTCTTCAACGTGCCTCACCTAAGAATCAGGGTATTCTCTGCATTCTTGTATACCCGAAAGGGATGAACAAACGTTCCTCAATACCCACCACTTACCAATCGTTGTGCTGGGTCCCCTGAGCCTGGAATTAAAGGAGTTGCTCAATGTCACCGCTGGGCTCTGGTACATGCCTGGGCCTCTATTTCCAGTGCCCGTCTGCTTTACAACAATGATTTCCCAGTCCCCACCCCCGGCAATCAAATACAGATTTCCAGGCTCAGGATCTCTATGGTAATAGCCTGGGACTCCACGTTTTTAATAAAATCCGACAGCAGTTCTCATGATCATGGATGTTTCAGGAATATCACTTTCTATTCTCTCCAGGCCAACAGTTACCACTGTGGGTTAGGAGGCATGGATGTATTTTGAGAGATACCAGAACAGTGTGTTGCTAATAGTAACTGAGTTATGAAAACATGTGGCTCATTTATCATGTTTTGCAAATTAGAAAGAATTTGAGGTTACTGCTTATTCTAATGTGCTTGCCCATGTGAGAGAGAAACAGTGGGGTGACTTCTAACAGACATAGCAGAAATTGCCTATAACAGTTCCCTAACTTACAGCCTGCAGTAAGCAACTGTTATTGCTGGTACTGTGAGCTGGGATGGGGCTTGCCGTTGTCACAGCCATCTACTTCCCTGAAAAACCTTTTGGGGTTTCCTCAGTACCTCTGAGCCTACCGCATGAGTGCATCCCATTTTCCATGCTGCCGAGGTAACGTGTTGGATGTTCCCAGACTGTCTGAGGTTGTCTTCATTTCTCACTGCCATGATCATTGGTTGCTGATGACGTGAAACATACCCATGGTTACCTACAATTAAGTTTCAGAGCACGCCAGCATGTCGGAAAGGTTCAAAGGAAAGTATTGCCAGGGGCACTGTGTCTTGCTGTGTTTATTTGTCCGGTTGGAAACGTACAGTGTGTTTTACTCGTTAGGTCTGACAGTGCATAACTGATTTGTGGCTCTACTTTGCAACCCACGAGATACAAGTTAATTAGAAGCACTTTTCCCTAATTATATTTGAGAGTTTGCTCTATTTGTTCTACAATTATCACAAAAATTACATTAACTAGTGTTAACGAACACACATCGAAATCCCCACCGCATCCTGGAGGAGAGGAGAGAATTAAAGAATGTCTGCATCCCCAGCCCAACACCTGGTTTCCTTCCCAGTAGATGTTTTTATTTGTTATTCTCCACGAAATGGTCAAAACAAACTTCCTCCCTGGTTGTCCCTTAGAGCAACTGTCCCCAATCTTTTTGGCACCAGGGACTGGTTTCGTGGAAGACCATTTTTCCACGGACCGGGGGTGGGGGGGGAGCGGGATGGTTTCGGGATGATTCAAGCGCATTGCATTCATTGTGCACTTTATTTCTATTATTATTACATCAGCTGCACCTCAGCTCATCAGACATTAGATCCCAGAGGTTGGGGACGCCTGCCTTAGAGGATGAAGCTCAGCCTGGCAGGGAGAAGCTTCGGTTTGGGTTTGCGTGCACTAAATTATCTTCACAGAGCGACTTTCTCTTCCAGTGGGCTGCCCATCGTGACTGAGGGTATATTTGCCATCACGGCAGCTGGGTGCCATTGATGAGGTGTCCCCCCCCTCCCCCCATGGGAATGCCCAGAAGAAGAATCTCTGTGAAATGATTTCTTAACACAGGGACCTGTATCATAGAGACCTGTAATCCCAGAGAAATAAGGAAATTGTCCTTAGCAGGCAGGCTTCCTGTCCATCTTCTTTCTTTCCTGTGTTCTCCAGTGTATACCTGAGCAACACTGTGTGCAAGGTCAAGTGGATGATATAAAATATAAAAATGATGTAGGTATGAGCTCTGTCCGCAAGGAGTTGTCAGTCAAGTATGAGAGAGAAGACACATGGGTACAAAGTAAGCACCGAGAAAGAGCCATAAGAACTTGCAGGAGCAAAGAGAATTCTCAGTCGAAGAGATCAAGAAAGACTTACTGAGGAAAGCAGTGTTTGAACAGTAGTCTCCTCTTATCCGAGGTTTCACTTCCACGGTTTCAGTTACCTGCAGTCAACCATGGTCTGAAACTATTTAAAAATTCCAGAAATAAGCAACTGCTGATAAGTTTTTAATCGTGTGCCGTTCTGAGCGGTGTGATGAAATCTTCACGCCCGGAAGTGAATCGCCCCTTTGTCCAGCGTGTCCCGCCCATTAGTCACTTAGTAGCCGGCTGGGTTATCGGATGGACCGTCGGGGTATCACAATGCTTGTGTCTGAGTCACCCTTATTGTATTTCATAGTGGCCTCGAAGTGCAAAAGTAGTGATGCTGGCAATTCGGATATTCTCTTGCCCTGCCTAATTTAGAAATTAAACTTTATCATAGGTACATATGTATAGGAAAACAACATACTCTACGTAGTGTTCAGTACTGCCTGCGGTTTCAGGCATCCATCGGTCATCTTGGAACGAACGCATCCCCCTCAGACAAAGGGGTACGACTCTCATGGGTTTTAAAGATGGGCATGAGTTTGGCTTTCAGATAATTGTAGCAGGAGATAAAACACAAGTCCAGAAGGTAGTAGGGTTAAAGCTCCCCTAGGTTGTCCTAGAATCACCTCTCCTCCAATAAGAATGAACTGAGTGCATCACTCCCGCGCATGCGTGGGAGAGCATGTGCCCTCCCCCACCCCGGCCCCCCCCCCCGCGCACTCCCCAGAGAGTCAGTCCCTTCTGTATCTCTGATATTGCCCGACTCCTCGCCTTAAGGCCCAAGGCCGCCTGCTTCAAACAGTTCTGGTTTTCTCTCTCCATCCATGTGTACCTTTTAATCTCTTACCCTTCTAGAAGCCGAGCGCCTTTCGCGGGGAGGGCATCCTCAGGATGGTGCTTTACCATTCTCTATGTGACTTGATCTGCTTCACCTGAATATTGATGGAGGTCCTCCCAGGGTCAGCATTGTTCCCTTCAATGAGAAACAACGTGCACACGCTCTTAATTCACAAACAAACAGTGATCAGGAATTAATTTACTATGCAAATGACAGTTATCCAACTTAAAAGTTTGGAAATTTTTTCAAATAATTGTTAAAACACAGAAATTTGAGCATAAAAGTATTCAGTACTTCACTTTGAGCAGTCCCATAACAAACGCATGTAGTATTTAAAATAATGAGAGACATTAGCTGAAAGAGCCGCTTGCCCTACACTCCATGTGGCTTTCACGCATGTTGGCTTTTTTTGTTAGAGAAAATGGATTTTAATTCATAAACTGATTTCCATCTTCAAGTGGCATACCCGCTCTGTTCAGAAGTATAGTTTTGAAGCTTAGCTTTGCAGTTACTAACTAAAAGCAAACATAAGCCGGTATTCTAATCTGATTTCCAGATATATTTTACATTCATAAGTATCAGTAGTAAAAAGGCTACTTCCATTCGTCACATGTTATGTTGAGTTTTTTTTGTTTGAGACTAAAAAACATTATCCTCTGTTTTTTATTCTCCATTCACAGTTTTTTTTCCTGTAAAGTTAGTGAGAGGCTGTAACATGCTTGGAATGTAAGGCTGGGAAATACAAACTCCAAAGCAGTCAGAAAATGTTTTTATTAATAAAAAGAGATCTTGGATATTAACTGTAGCAGTTTTTGTTTTGTTTCAGTTCTTTGTTTGCTTTTTAAGTGGCTTTATAGTCTGGATGGAGCAGATGTTTAATTTTATATTGGTTCCAAGCATGCTCAGGGCAATGAAATAAAAGTTTAAAAAAGAGAGAGAGAAGAAAAGTACATTCGTTTCTCTTTGGCAGTGGAGCCTCAGCTCCGGGGTATCTTTTCCAGATGCTCCCCTTTTTCCTTTGACTCTGAAGACGTTTTCTGATATGTGTAATCACTTATACACCCCCCATCACACGTATCCTTCACGAAGGGCATTTATAGGTGGGATGGTGTTAAATTGCTTTACCCTCCATGCCATTTTCAGGAGACTTCCCAATGCTTTGTTAAATTAACAGGAAGTAGAAATTTGTGTTTAACCCTCAGTTGTAGTTATAAGATGAACATGCATCATTTAGGATTTTCAAGCAGTTTGTCAATTTAATAATTTTCTGCAAAACTACCCTTGATATTAACTTAGTTATTGGAGTGTGTAAACACAGATGTGAAATTTTATTGTCATGTATAAACTTCACATTGAGCACAACTAGGTGTTTATAACTTGAACCTAATGAAAATGGGATCGAAAAGAAAGAAATGGCCATGTGATTCCAGGATGAGCACTTTCCTATAGGCGAGCACTAAGTCGGACTCCGTAAGCCACACAATCAGTGAAAGGAAAGGGATGCCTTGCTACAGTTTGCAGGTGAACCTCCAAACATCAGGGTCTTTTTCAAAGTCTTTTTACCCCAGGGAGTCCCCTTGCCATCTCTAGGTAGCTTTGCTACAGCTTCCATTAGGGCCGAGATGTAATGTAACAGTATCTGAGTTGCTGTCGAAACAGCTACATCTATGCAAATTAGTTTTAAAAAATCATTAGGCCACAAAAAGTCTGTCTGACAAATGAAATTTTCAAGGACCCTAGCCTACAGCCACTCTTGGCATCGTGTCTTCCAACTGTCCCCAATTTCTTCTGCTGTATCTGTTTTATACAAACACTGTTGAATCCTTGGGAGAGATCATGGGTAGTCAGAGCTGAAGGCAGTAAGTTGAGGGAATCACCTGCAGTAAGTGTTCTGAGAGCTTTGGGAGATGTGGAAGAATAAAGTTACCCAGACACGGGTTGGGGGAGAGAGAGGCTGAAGTTAAGGTAGATCTGCTTAAAATGCCAACTGTCTCCCATTCATCCCTCTTCTCCAAAAAATAAAAGGCGCTGCTATACATACGCCTACCTAGGCATGCACACACTCATGCAAGTGTGTCTGTGCCATGCGGGCATGCTTACACAGACACACACACGCTGACACACACACATGCGAGGAGCCCCGGGTTTGTCAAACATTTAGGTCCCTTGCACAGCCCTATCCTTACTCTGCCGGGCTCAGTTCTGCCTTAGAAGGACTGCTGTGCCCAGCTCCCTTTGGGTAACTGTTTTATACACTGGACTTAGCAGGGACCTTATAATTCTCCAACAGAGCTTTGCGGTTTCTTCCCCGCTGCTCACCGCAGCTTCCCTGGGCATGGCAGGCACTGCTCTCCTGTTGGCATGGTCTCGCCTTCTGCTCCCTGGGAGAAGTACCCCCAGAGGTGTCTGTCCTGAGCTTCCAGGAGGCTGTAGCTAAGAGGTAGTATGTGACCCAGAGAGGAGGAATGACCGGCTGCCCTTTGCATTATAATTTGTTCTGGAATCCCCTACAGAGTTTCTTCTGCCCCAGGCATTACACAAATACCTTTTTTCCATCTTTACTTCTGTGCCTTTCTGCTTGCTGGGCTGGAGACAGATCTAAGTAAAGGCTTCCCCTCTGGTCACCGAGTCCATGTTCCCCATCACTCCATCCTGCTCATGGTATCTGGTGGCTGGTTCTCACTCAAGTCAGTTCTCCCCTAGGAGGCTTTCCCGCCCCACTGGTCAGTTATGGCCTAGCCTGACTGACCTCCCCAGATACATCTAGGTCCCCACGGTGCACAGGGTTTGAGTCCTGAGTCTCTATTCTAACAGATTCTGCCAGCTCCATGCCTCCAGGCTGCCAGGAGTGCCCAGTCCTGTCTGAACTCAGCAGTGGACACAAGTACCAGCTTAGATTTGAGTCAGCATCCCTGCCACACATGAATCCTTTACAGCAGTAGTCAGCTTGCATCATAACAAGTGTGCATATTTCAGTCGGGTTCTCCGAGGAAACAGCTTGCGTCTCCATGTTTGCTGTGGAGTAGCAGACCAGGAAGGTCTTGCCCAGCTGAGCCCTTTGGGCAAAGACGGAGAAGGGACAGGTGTTACCTGCCTTGTGGGTCAGGGACCTCAATAGATCAGCCCACCTCCTTGCAGGCACCGTGATGCAGAGATGCTACAACATGAGCATCATTTATGATTCAGTGTCTAAAATGTTAAAGTGAGTTCTCAACCAATCACAATTATCTTTTTTTCTTTTAATGCTTTAAATATTAACCTGGAATTCTACCTTCGAAATAAGTGTGTTACAATTTAAGTCCACAATTTCCTACTTTCTTTGCTAGTTTCAGAATGAGCACCCTAGGCATAGCCTTCCTTCCATGAAGATCAGTGTTGTAAGTTATTTCCTCAAAGAGCAGAGTCCTTAGTTCATTATTCCCAGCAAGTGAAAAGTGTGTCATTGTCATTATCTCCATGTTGGGATGAGAAGGGAACATTGAAAGGCTAACATCATATGTCCCAAACCAAAAGTTCTTTCTTATTTAAATAGAATCAATTATTAGAATACCAATACATGCTTTCTCCAAGCCAATTACATGTATTTATAAAATTAGATATTATCCAGGCTTGCCTATTCTGAGAATAATTTAAACCTTTAATTGGAGAGTATAAATAAGATGAAATGTCCTCAGACCTCAAACTTACTAACTTTTAGGAGTGAAGGTCAGAATATGATTTCATAAAACCACAACTCTAACAAAACATCCCTTTGTAAAAAGAATTAGAGGTATTATAGGGTGTCAGTGTGATATATCTGTAAATATATATATGTATATATGTATTTAAAGGCATAGTCCATATTTTAAACTATAGCCTTGTTTTAAAAAATACAGTACAGTGTTCTGCTTTTATCTTTAAAATGAATGTCCATGTGATTTGTCTTGAGATGTTTCCATCGAGGAAAATGTGCCCATCTGAAATGGAGAAAACTTAAGCTATGAAAAATTGCTTATTATGGAACATACCAACCAACTCCATAATTAATAAATAGTTGTAAAATATTCGAGTTATCTCTGTGGGGTAATTTTAAATAAGAATTTTTGAGCTATGAATATAGTAGTTGCGTAGTCTCAAAAAGAACACTAAAACATAGGTCTTTTTTTTTAAGAATATCTTTCTAACAGCTAAGTTTAAATAGAGGATTCATGATATATTTGTCTTCCTTGTACACTAACTTGATAACAATCATTATATTCTTTTCTAGGTTGAAATGATTAAAAGTTGTGACTCCTCTGAGTCTAATTAATTTTAATGATGAAAATTTATATACTATAAATTTCTAATTTTGCATACACTTTTAAAAGTTGTAAAATTCTACAAGGCTCCATCGACTCCTCTCATCTCAGATATACCAGGCTTCCTCATTTGCCCTTCCTTTCATTTTGTGGGTACCATCTTCCATCGTGAGCCATCATTAATCATACTTTCCCCAGCCAGTGCTGATAGGACAGATTTCCCATTTACGTTGTATAGCAGATATTTGATATTATCTTCTGTTGTGAACATTAACCCATAAGCTCCTTAAGGGCAGGGACAGTGTCATAGTCATCTGTGTAGCCACAATGCTCAACCCAGCACATAGTTAGTGCTCAAGAAACCCCTCCTGGATTAATTTGGAAGCTCTGTTCCAGATTTATCCTTATTAAGCTGCACATCTGCTCTCAAACATACTCCTCAGATAATAACCACTGTTCTCCTTTTAGTTGCTAAGAGAGAGGACTAGAGCAGCGGTGGACTTACTCCGGTTCAGTGACTGCTCATCTGTCTCTGATTTCAGAGTCGGAGCTTGCTAAGTGAAAGTATGTTAACCCTTCTGTAGAGAATACCTGAACACTATTGCAAGGATTAGAATGGGCAAAGAGATCTCATTACCACCTCAAACAGTATAAACCCAGCTTGAATTCTAGGCCAACTTTTTGTCTTTTTCAACTCTTCCTTTTCTACTTCATTACTTTCAATGCCATCACCATCACCACCTCCACCACCATCACTATTACCACCTCCATCACCATCACCATCACCATCACCACCATCATCACACCATCACCACCATCACCTCCTCTACCACCATCACCATCACCACCTCCATCGTCATCACCCCTCCACCACCATCACCATCACCACCCCCACCTGCATCACCATCTCCAGTTCCACCACCATCACCATCACTGCCTCCACCACCATCACTATCACCACCATCATCACACCATCACCACCATTACCACCTCTACCACCACCACCATCATCACACCATCACCACCATCACCTCCTATACTACCATCACCATCACCATTACCACCACCATCACCATCACTATCACCACCATCATCAAACCATCACCACCATCACCGCCTCTACCACCATCACCATCACCACCCCCACCTCCATCACCATCTCCAATTCCACCACCATCACCATCACCACCACTACCACAGTCTTCACCACCACCACAGTCTTCACCACCACCATACCAGTAGCTACCTGGAATCAATGTGTTACCTTATATAACTTTATCTGATATAAACAACTTAACATAGTTTTTAGATAAATTGATGCATGTTTTCCTGTAATAAAATCAAGGATACCTTCCATTGAATGACATGTTTTATTATCACAAAGCATAATTCACTTGGAAAAATAATTGACAATGCTATCTAAATATTGCCATGAGGAGCAACTCAATATCAAAGATCACAAAACTTGTTTTTGCAAGATATTTTTCAGAATGCAAATGGATGATGCAAACATTTCTAATAGCAATTCCATGTAGTTTAATGATATTGTGGATCTAATTACTCTGAGCAAGATCCAAAGAAATGATGACCTTCAATATCTTCTCATAAATATTTTTTTCAGTCTCTAGGAGATGATAGTTAAAAGTTGTTCTTAATCATTTGCAGTGCTTATATGTTTTACGTATATTTTGATTATTTTTCTCTTACAAACTTTGGAGTCTAAGTAGTGCCTTTGATCCTTGAGTAGACAAGGATTTGTTTGCTGTTTTTATTTTTTAATAACAATGTGAATCCTGACTCACAGATAGTTTGTTAGATATCATGTATTGTAGATATAGAGTTGGCAGGAAACTGAAAATCCAATGCCTTGAATTTTGTGATTGAACATCAGTTTTCCTATCTCGACACCTAGAAACAAAAACACAAGGATTTTCCTTGAGTCTAAGACACAGAATATCTACAACCCACTCTTCTTAGAACTCTAAGCTCTTCTTTACTCCATGCTGAAAATCTAAGTGCTTGGGAATTTGTTGAGGTTAGCTAAGAGATATAATACTCACCCAACTTTACAGGTGTTATAAACTCCACCTGTCTATAACGTTCAGTCACAGGATTGTGTACCTGAACCTCATTAGCTCAGACCCCAGAAGAGAGCTTGTCTTTTAACGTTATCATCCTTAGAGTTTATATGAGAAACTAGTATGGAAAGCATATCAGCAAATCCTACCACCTTGCTCTTATGTCATTTGCTCTCTTATTCTGTCATTTTCCTTAAATCTGTTGGTGATGGGGCCAAGCAGATGGTTGTTGAGTAGGGCAGTGACATGAATCCCTACTGCTGGGTAGGAACACTAATCTGACAGCAGTGACATGATGGATTGGAATAAATAGCCTGGTTTGGGATAAACAGAGGTGGTGAGAACAGCCAGATTATTGTGGTATTTCAAGTTAGAAATGATGTGGGATTTTAAGCTAGACCTAATGAACCAGAATTGTGACAATAGAGTCCAATTAGGATGATACTGGATCCTGAGTTCCCATTATTGCAAGTTGGGGTGAGGAAACTGGGCTTCGCAGAGTAGCATGGTGTGGAGAGAGGGGTGGAAATTACTAGATAGATAAGAGCTCGTCCCATGGATTGAGTTCATCCCACTCTTCAACCATACTGATGCTACCATCTTCAACCTACAAACACAATACAACGGATATACTTACTAACATGGATGACTAGAGCTTTATGGCCTTAGACTCTGGTAACAGAGAAAAGAGTTTGCCCTTGAGGCAGTGTGTAAATGTTAACATCCACTGTTAACTGTACATGTCCGTTGGCTGCAGGTTCTCAAAGTCTTTTTACACATTCTGTTTATAATTGCGTAAGCTTGCTCCTAGCAGGACACACGGTAGACAACTCACGTCAGGGGGAAACAGCAAAGACAAATGCCAACTGGATTTTAAAAAGAAGTATTAGTCATAGAAAACAGATGAATTAAAAGGTGCCATTAAAAGTGAAATGTAGGCATCAGTAGACTAAGGGTCACAAAAAGATGAAGATTAGAAGTAAAAAGAATAAAGAATGGTTGTGGGCATCAGTACTACTTCTGATACCTTCTAAATTCTTCGGGTTCTTTACAACTTTGCAACTTTTAGTAGCTTTATTTATGTGTTTGTTCCCATGCATGACCCAATTGGGAAATACAATAACAAAAACTATGAACTGGCATTTCAAAAAAACAACATGCAAGTAGCTCGTATGCTCATAAGAAGAGGTTTAATTAAACGGAATGCCAACGGAAGGAGACACTGTGTTTGGTATTGGATCTCCAAAGATGAAAATGATTGCTGGCATGCAGCGTTGGCTAGGGCTTGCAAAACGGGCACTATTGGTGAAAGTGTCATGACTACCATCTTTCTGGAGAGCATTTTGGCAATATGCCTCAGTATTTAAAATGTAAAGACTCTCTATCCAGCAATTCAAGTTTTAGGAATTTATATTGAGGAGCCACTAAGAAAAATCTTCAGAGCAGATGAGTTAATATATAGAATGTATTTAAAATATTCTCTGGCACACAGTAGGAGCCTATGTGAGCCAAAGGAAAAAGAAATTCAGAAATGATCTAAATGTCCATCAGTACCCAATTGGATGAGAACAGTCCATCAAATAGAACATTACCAGGCATTAAAAATTAAGATGTGTCTAGATATTTGTTGATATCAAAATATATCCATGACATATGTTGAGTGCAAAAAACATGTTAAACAGCACTTGTGCTGTGGTTCTGTTTCTGTAAAGTGACACACGTGAGTGCATGATAAGCACAGAGAAATGTACAGAAAAGTGTTCCCTCAAATCTGAATATCTCTTGGTAGATTTTTTTTTCCCTTTATCCTTCATCCTTTTTTAATAGACAGTTTTTAAGGTTACCTCGTGTTAATTTTATAATCAGAAAAAAAATAGCTATTGTTTTCTTAGAAAACTTCAAAATATATAGCAAGACATGCACTTCGGGAAACTTAAAATCTGATAAAAATTAACTATACTGTAAAAGAGAATTCATTTTATAGTCTATATATCCATACAGAGAAATTGCTAATGTCAAAAAAATAGATGCATTCTAAAATTTGGTTTGAAATAGACAAAGCCTAGAAACTCCAAAGTTTTGGCATGATGACTCAGGAAAAGTTGCCTTCAATTCTCAGGAAACAGTGTAGTTTTTACACTAACCTAACGGTTAGTCAACAGATAAATGCACCACATTTGTTCAGCATATTCAACAGTATCTCTAAAAGTCATTTTATCAATTTTGTAATTTTACCTGAAGGAATAATACTGAATGTCACATAGCATTTAAATAAGCAAGATTGTCACTTTTCCTAAATTGTTTTCTGAAAATCCTATTACGTTTTACATTCCAGTCATAATAGAGGCTTTGGCATTATGCATGCTTTGCCACGCTGTGGTTCTGTTGCTACTGCTTTGATTCGGGAAATACCGAAAATAAGTGATTTTATCCCCTCATGTCATTTGTTCTACCTAAAGTCACTGAATACATGCTGTAATGATCGTCTGGATAACGCGTTTTCATTTGTCCTCAGTCAACCCACCATGGACCTAAAACAGATGCTTTTAAGTGAGAACTGCGGCTGTTTCTCATGAACGCGCGTAACAAAAGAACTTGAACTTTCAGATTACCTGTGATTAAAACAAAACAAAACAAAAACAGTAACTAACAGAGGAAGGTGTCAGCTCAGACTCTTGGGAGCAGTGTTTCCCAAGGTTAACCGTTTGTGCAGCTACATTTTTTCTAGTGCTTTTCTTCTTTGTGCCAAAATGCCTTCACCACCAGACTCTAAATGTAGGCGTGCTTAGGACCAGCCCTGGGCTTTCGGTTCTTGGTTTGAACGCTATTTCTGTGACGTCATCTAGTCCCACAGTGTCAAATCCCATCTAGATTTCTCTCTCGAGTGCTGTGCTCCAGACTCCTGCATCCAGCTGCCTCTTGACATCGCCACCGGGTGTCTAATTGGCATCTCAAAGATAGCACACCCCAGGCTGCAATCTGCGCTTGCCCTCCAGACCTCTGTGTCCTCCAGTCGCCTCACCCCTGTTGCACAAGGCCGGAATATCTCTATTTCCTCAGCCCCTCCACCCAGCCCATCTGCCAGGTCTAGCTTGACCACCTCCGTCTCTGCCGACCTGATCATGTCTCCCCTGGAAATCCGAAGTAGGCTTCTCACTGGTCTGCTCACTCCTTGTCTCATTTCAGCCCATTCTCTGCTGAAAACCTCCAGAATGGTGTCTTTAAAAACCAGCTGTCTTTTAGGGGCGATGGAAATGTTTTGGAATGGATAGACGTGATGGTTGCGCATCACGGAGAATGCCCTAAATGCCGCTGATTGTATACTTTAAAATGGTTACTTGTATGTTATATGAATTTCATCTTAATAATGTAAAGAAAAATTGTTAAGTTACCCTTGTAGCTGGGCAAACAATTGGGAATTTATGTTGCACTTCGTTTTTTTTTTTTTTGCGGTACGCCGGCCTCTCACTGCTGTGGCCTCTCCCGTTGTGGAGCACAGGCTCCGGACGCGCAGGCTCAGCGGCCCTGGCTCATGGGCCCAGCCGCTCCGCGGCATGTGGGATCTTTCCGGACCAGGGCATGAACCCGTGTCCCCTGCATCGGCAGGCGGACTCTCAACCACTGCACCACCAGGGAAGCCCTGCACTTCGGTTTTTCATGCTGTAGATGCACTAGGAAAGAATGAAACCTTGTAAAACAAAGATCCAATCATGACAGTTACCTGCTAAGTGATGTCCCTCTGCACTTATTGATTCAAACAGAAACTTCTGATCGTGGCCTCCAAGACCCTTTTTAAGATGTGCGCCCCCCCCTCCCCGCTCACCTGCTCTCATCAGGGTGCCGGCAGGACACGGAAGGCACATTCAGCTAGGATGCTGGAGAGACTTATATGAAGGGACTCTTTTCCAAGATGTGGACAGCACTAAGGGACCGAGCCAGAGGTGGTCAGGCAGATAGTGGCTATTATCAGTGGAAGCAGTGGGAGGAAACAGTGTTTCCAGAGCCCAGTAGATCAGGAGCCTTGGACTGGGGGTGCTCTAGTGACTAAGGGTCTCAGCCCTACAGGTATAACCGAGGAGGGGGGAGCATGGGGAACAGAAACACCCCAGCCCTCTCACCTCGTGCCTCCTGACCGCCCACAGATTTCTCCATTGGCTGAAACCAACTGCATGTTTGAGGGCATGGGTTCCTGGGGGGTTCAGCACAAGGGCACAGGTGATATTTTTAAAGAGCAATGTGAATCCTGACTACAGACAGTATTAGACATCATAGTGCTGGACTTCCCTGGTGGCACAGTGGTTAAGAATCCACCTGCCAATGCAGGGGACACGGGTTTGAGCCCTGGCCCGGGAAGATCCCACATGCTGCAGAGCAACTAAGCCCGTGCACCGCAACTACTGAGCTTGTGCTCTAGAGACCACGAGCCACAACTACTGAGCCCGTGTGCCACAACTATGAGCCTGCGCTCTAGAGCCCGTATGCCACAACTACTGAGCCCGTGCGCCTAGAGCTGGTGCTCCGCAACAAGAGAAGCCGCCGCAATGAGAAGCCTGTGCACCGCAACGAAGAGTAGCCCCCGCTCGCCGCAACTAGAGAAAGCCTGCGCGTAGCAATGAAGACCCAACGCAGCCAAAAAACAACTAAAAAAAAAAAGACGTCATAGTGCTGTAGACACGGATTTGGTAGGAAAGTGAACATCAAATGCCTTGACTTTATCATTGAACAACAGTTTTCCTATCTAGACACGTAAAAGACAAAAGCACAGGGATTTTCCTTGGATCCTAAACACAGAACACCTACATCCCACTCTCTTCTCATAGTCTTGACGTAAACGATATTGTCTTTTCTGAAAATCACTTAGTGCAGAGGGAGAAGATGGCATGCCCATTACCCCACCCCAGACGCTGTCTAACCACACAGACCTTCCTTGTGTTTCCTAAAGAGGATGTTCTCTCTGTCTGATTTGACTTTTGCAAGCCCTTTTGACGCGCTACTCTCAGTAGCTCCACCAAAGCTCCTTGACACTTGAGACCTCTGCTGCCGCATTTTCATTGCTGTCTCCCCAGCTCAGCTCCAATAAAATGGCTGAATTTTGTGAAATTGAATTCTTAGGTGGCTTGCTCGCTCTAAGGCTTGAAACAGTTCTTCCAGACAAAGAATATTCTATTGACTGGATGGACAAATAATCAAATGAATGAACAAATAAAGGATTGAATGATGCTGCTGGGTCATGATGATGTTTGGGTACCAAGATCTCAAAGTATGAGGCTCATTAATCACTTTCCTTTAGTCATAACTGGTAGTTTTTCTGTGTTCTTCAGCGAGAAGTCATCATGGAAGAAACTGACCGTAACTCAGTTAAATTCACCAAGGCTAAGATACAATAAATTCCAGTAATTCTTCACTCTGGCTACTTTCAAAAATATGCTGGTGTCAGGGCCCACCCGAGACCACTTATATCAGAATTTCCAGAGACGGAGACTGTGCATCAGTATTATTCTTAGTTTCCCCATGGTGGATAGCATGACAACTACTGTTCTAATGTAAGACTATGATTGTCCAAGTGGTAAGTATCCATTTGATTGTTGAGAAATGTATTTTTTTACTCGATGACATTTTAGTGGGTATCTACCATTCAATTAGGTCCATGGACGTTGACTGTTACCCGTTCACACCTGCAGGCATTTGCTTTCTCTTTCTGGACACCTGGATGCCTTGCTCAGATTCCCTGGATAATTCTTCTCGTCCTTCAAGGGCTCATTAAAGACCCCTCCCCCATATAGCCTTTCTGATCCCCTCCTTGGTGATCTTTCCTAACCTGAATTTTCATGGCATATCATCTCTGGCAGTTAATGGGTTTTATTGTATACAACTCTATAGTGTAAATTTCAGTTTTCATCAGGCAAGTGTACATTTGATCTTCCCAAGCAGACTCTGCTTTATTTACTATATACTACCCAGAGCTCCTAGCAATACCTTGTTTTTAGGCACTCAGAATGTCTGCTGAAAACTTAAAACTGTAGAAATGACACAAAGAAATGCACATTTTCCCAAATCTCTGATTTGGGTAATCGATTTTCTTGAGCAATATAAGAGAGAAGAAAATATGTTTGAAGGAAAATATGCAATAATGAATGTTCGAACTTGGAGTTATGCAAGTGAAACTCAGAAATATAAATTTGAGATTGATCATCAGAGATTATAATTGCGTCTTAATGTTCTAATTCACTGTCATCATATTTTCCATGAAAAATAACCTCTGAATGGAGTCTCTCTAAGAGGCAAGATAATTTGGAGTGTGAGAGCCTGTATTTATAGCCCAGCTCTGTCTCTCTTGTTTGTTACCTGTCCTTGGGAGATTGTGTAACCTCTTAAATCTTTAGTTATGAATCTGTAAAATGAAATCAATAGCAGTACCTCCCTCCCAGGCTTGGGTTAAGGATTTAATAAAACAGTACATGTGACCTGATACTGTCCCTATAAATGAGGGCTTATGATTACCATTAGTATCATTATGATGGAACACCAGTGTCAGACAATTTTGATGTAACTGAAAATAAGACCTAGTTTTAAAATGAATATGGTGGACAGAGGAAGGATTGAGTTTTTTAAACTACCCTTCATCTCAGTCTGATTTTTCGTTCAGTATTTTCCATGGACGATTATAGCTATGTGTGTATAATATTTTTAGTAGAGGTCAGCAGAATTAAATGCTTGCAAGAAAAATTATTTGTAAAAGTTGTTTCAAAACTGAATGTTCTTCATTCTATGAACTGAAATGACTTCCTGAAATTTCTCAAGTTATATGACCTGAGGCTAAAAAGGAACTGGCAAGAGATGAAAAGGAGAACATTCTCTCCTGTTCATGTATTCTGCTTCAAAGGACTGCATGCCACACCACCTCTCTCCAATTTCAAGGAGCAGATTTGTATGTCTGACATTTGTCTGATTGTTCATATATATCATAGTCAGACTCATCTGACCTTCACTTTCACCTACAAGTGCAATGCCATTGGATGAGGGACTCACTTTCTCTGTGTCTGTTTCCTCATCTGTAAAATGGAGTTGGTTGAAGTTTACCTGAGTTAATACATACTGGGTGATCAGCAAAGACCCGAGTGTATAACAAGAACTCAAAAATGTTAGGTATTTTTGGCTATTATTATTCTTGTTTGTTTCAGTGTGATCTTATTTGGATGCCTGACTCAGCCACGCTCTGTGAAAATTTGGGATCTTTGTACATCATCCTATCCCAGTAACTTCATTCGTTTACTTGTTCATTCATTCAATTACTCATCCATTCAGGAAGGCACCTATTGCAAGCTTACCAGAAACTAAATTCTCTTCAATCCTGATTATGTGAGAGCTGAATTAAAACTTCAGTCTCTGGTTCCCAGCTGTTTTTACTCTACCCATCTGTGTCTTCATCAAGACTGCTTTTTTTTGAGAGCCATAGGAACTAAGGGTGTGCTTTTTAAATAAAATTTTCATTGAAGTGTAGTTGCTTTACAGTATTATACGTTACATGTATACAATACAGTGATTCACAATTTTTAAAGGTTATACTCCATTTCTAGTTTTTAGAAAATATTGGCTGTGTTCCCTGTGTTGTACAGTATATCCTTGTAGCTTATTTTATACCTAATAGTTTGTACCAGAAATTATGGTGGTTTACTTCCCACATTTTTCCCCAGTCATTATATAATGAGAATGTTTGCCTTTGACTCTCTCTCCCTGCACGCACGTGTATGTGCGCACACACACACAAACACACACACAGTCTGTCCATCAGTCTGTCTCTCTTTTACTCCCTCCCTCTCTCTCTCTCTTTTCTCAGTCATTTACGAAAGGCCCAAACATAAGCTACTTTATGTAATACATATACTTTGAGGGCACAAAACTGCCAAGAAACACAACCAAAGTAATAAGAAATTATTTTTATTAGCACGTATAAGAATATGGTAATTGTCAGAAAAAGGACATCATCTTTAACTGCCGTCACTTTTAGAAAAAGAGGCCCAGGGCCAGTTTCCAGAGATTATAAAATTTAGCCTGGGTGCTTTGGTGACATTTTTCCAAGGTTCTGGCATATCCAAGGTCATTGGGGAAGGCTATAGTTTCAAGCAAGCCCACTTTTATATTCCCAATTTGATCACTTGGGAATTGAGAAATAGAGAATTCTATGGTTCACTTACAAAATGCTGTGATCAGACATGAACCCATGACTGTCACAGATGGTTACTATCAGACACTGACATCTGTAGGGGAGGAGATTTTTTTTCCTGTGCCCATCTTAGGTTGCCCAGCTGAGGTCCTGTAATTTACACAGGCAGAAGACAGATTAACAAGAGAAAAACAGAAGTTTATTAACATGTGCATGACACATACCTATGGGAGCATCCGGTGATGAATAACCCAAAGAGGTGGGTAGACCTTGGGCTCATATACCATCTTAGGCTAAACAAGGGAAAAGGAGTGTGGACTTCTAGGAGGGGGAGAGAAGTTATGGGAAGATGACTCGGAAAAGTATGGTAAACAAGGATTGTATGTTTAGGTTTGTTATGCAAATTTAAGTCAGTGCCTTCTTCATTGATGAGTTGTTAAGAATATTCCTCTTCCTGGTATAAGAGAGGTAGACTTCTTGACCAATGGAAATTTCCTTTATAAAAGGAGAACTTATGCTGATTTGAGAGCTCTTCCTGCCTCTGTTGGTGCTCATTGGCCTTTAACTCAGAATTATGCATACGCCACAGAGGCATATTTCAGGGTGGCACATTCAGTGTCCTTCACATCCAAGCTATTTTCAACTACAATTTAATTTTTTTAAAAAAATTACCCTGGGAAGAGCTTCCCCATTCTTAGACAGGTGCTACATTGCCTTGTCCCAGCTGGAGACAAGACTCAATTCCCATGAGTAGAATCTGACCTGTTATTCCTTTGTTGTAAACACTTAATAGAAGAATTCTAAAGAAACTAGAATCTGCAGACCACAACATAGACACACCTGAGTCTTGATTCTTTCTTCAAAAAAAGTTAGTCATCATCTTTTGTCTGTAAAATTACTTTGTTTTAAATGACATTAATTCAGGCTCTGAAAAAACAGTAAAGGTCAGTTTCTCAACTACTCATCAAAAATTTAAGCGAACGTGGGCCTTTTTTGTTCATCTATACCAGCTTGATTTAAACTTTTAATATAAGCTGCTGGTGCTAAAATTTAAATATGAGAGTGTTGCTGGGATCAGTTTTGGCTTTGGAACAAGCCAACACCTCAACATTGATGGCTGTATCTCGTAACACAGTTGATTTAGAACTTCAGGAATTAAAATGTCTCGGGGGGCCCAGGTGGATTTAATCGGCTTAAACCAGAATTTCCCTGGTGTGTAATAGCGAAGATCTGAATTGCTTTCTGGTGTAAAGAATAGCCCATTCTTCATCCATCCTGAAGTTAAGCATATTCTGTACATATTTTGAAAATAAGCAAGGATAAATCTGTTTGATCTCCCAGTGTTTCTGCATATGTGATTATTTTTAAAAGAATTCTGTATTTGGACCAGAAGCCGTAGGTGGCAACAGTAGGGTGACAGTGTATAGTTATTGACCGTGACAACCCAGTTCTTCTGCCTGCTCACCACAGACATTTACCAGCCCCTGCAGCCCTCTGATCTGGTCATCATCTCTGTGAGACTCTCAACTTACAATGATTCGGTGAGTTAGATTCTAAAAGGATTAACCCTCACCTAAGCCCCAAGGTCATCGCAGTTTCCTCCCTGGGACTATTAAAGAGGAGAACTCAGAGGTCACTTTTCTGGTCAGCCAACTCCCGGGACCCCTAAAAGAAAACTTGAGGAGTTTTGGCTTAAGGAACTACCCATTTTTTATTTTTTTAAAATTATTTTTCGATGGTCTCAGGTTTATTATAAATTGGTGGGATCATTTATTGTCAAAGAATGAATTGCTCTTGAGAGAAGGTTTACAAAGGAAGACAAAAGTTCAAATAGAACTTATTTCCCCACACATATCCTGAAAATACTTATATTCCATTGATAAAATCCATTAAGGCTCTGTCACTATATCCATCACCCTACTCTAATTTTCTGAAACATTAATATATACAATTATTTTTAAAAATTCCTAAGAATCTGAAAAAAATAGATATATGTCTATGTATAACCGAATCACTTTGCTGTACATCGGAAACTAACACAACATTGTAAATCAACTATACTCCAATATAAAATAAAATGTTTTAAAATAAAGAAAAAATAAAATTTCCTATGATGCAAGACACTAGGTATTAAAATAAAATTCTTTTTCTTTGTTTAATGCACTCATAACCATCTTTATTACATGTATTTTTAAACACTTCCCTGCATGCATTACACACACATTTCTTATCACACCCATTACCTGAAATAACACACTTATCCAAGTGACGTTTACATAACATACTTTTAAAAAATAATTTCTATTGTTTTAATGAGATCTAATTGACATATAACATTGTGTGAGTTTAAGGTGTACAATGTGTTGATTTGATTCACCTTTATATTACAATATGATTACCATCTTTGTGTTAGTTAACACTTCTGTCATGTCACGTAATTATCATCTTTTTTGTGGTGAGAGCAGTTAAGATCTAGTCTCTTAGCACCTTTGAAGTTCATAATACAGTAATGTTGACTGTGATCACTGTGCTGTGCATTAGATCTCCAGGACTTATTTAACCATGAGTTGCAAGTTTGTACCTTAAACAATATCTCCCCAATTCTCTGACCCCAATCCCCTGGTAACCACCATTCCATTCTCTGTTTTTATGAGTTTGGCTATTTTAGATTCCACATGAGTGATATCATACAGTATTTGTCTTTCTCTTAGCATAATACCCTCAGGGTCCATCTGCGTTGTCCAAATGGCAGAATTTCCTTCTTTTTCATGACTGAATAATATTCCATTGTACCACATCTTCATTTTCAGTCCATCTGTGGAGGGACATTTAGGTTGTTTCCATATTTTGGTTATTGTGAAGAATGCTGCACCAACATACGTTCCTACCAACAGTGCACAAAGGTTTCCTTTTCTCTACATCCACGTCAGCACTAGTTATCTCTTGTCTTGATGGTTAGGCGTTCTAATGGGTAGGAGGCAATATTTCATTGTGATTTTGATTTGCATTTTCCCGATGAGTAGTGATGCTAAGCATCTTGTTATGTACCTGTTGGCCATTTGGGTATCTTCCTTAGAAAAATGTCTACTCAGTTCCTCTATTTTTTAATCAGATTGTTTATTCTTTTTTTTTGTTATTGAGATGTATGATTTTCTTCTATATTTTAGAGGTGAACCCCTTTTCTGATCTATGATTTGCAATTATCTTCTCCCATTTCATAGGTTGCCTTGTCATTTTGTTATTGTTTTTGTTGCGCAGAAGCTTTTTAGTTTTGATGTAGTCCCACCTGATTATTGCTTTGAACTATCCATTATTACAGCAACATTTTCGTAAACTTTAGCATTGTCTCAAGATCAATGCTTTTATTTTTAAAAGCATTAAGTGAGTGTGATTTATTAATCTTTTGAGGCTATCACATATACCGTCTGGAAGGATTCTCAAAACAATTCTAATTCAACAATTGCACCTTGAAGGTCATGATATCTGAGGGACAAGGTGAGAGTATTTATGTGATGCACGCAAATACTCATATTACAGTGTGCACACACACATAGACACATGCTTGTGTGTGCATGTGCACATATGTACACTCACGTACATACTGTTGCATGTTTGTATATTCATACACACATGTGCTCACACACAAATGCACACAGTACAAGTTCAGGGCCCCAGTTTTTTTTGTTTGTTTTGTTTCTTTTTTTTTTTTTTTTTTTTTGCGGTACGCGGGCCTCTCACTGTTGGGGCCCCTCCCATCACGGAGCACAGGCACCGGATGCGCAGGCTCAGCGGTCATGGCTCACAGGCCCAGCCGCTCCGCGGCATGTGGGATCTTCCCAGACCAGGGCACGAACCCGTGTCCCCTGCATCGGCAGGCGGACTCTCAACCACTGCGCCACCAGGGAAGCCCTGCATCTGCTATTTTATTCTTTCAAATCATTACTTCATTTTGCTAACAGTAGAATACTCTTAAAATGTTCACTGCTTGGAGCACGCATCATCCTATAAAGGTCATATCAGCCAATTATTCATTCTTGTAATCATTTAACACCGATTAGGTGAGCACCTAATGTGTGTCAGAGCATATTCTGTGTGCTGTACGTGTTCTGTATGCTCTGAACACTCAGGGTCCTTGCCTTCATGTCTTGGCTGGGACCTGGTGGGGAAGAGCAGTGAGAAAATGAAAAAAAAGCAAGTAATGAAAAAGCATGGGAACAGGGCGCTGGGGGAAGGAGAGAAATAGGTGAGGGAGAGGGTAAGAGATATGAACTTTCAGTTACAAAATAAATGAGCTGCAGGTATGAAACGTACAGTATCGAGAATATAGTCAATAATTAGGTAATATTTTTGTATGGTGACAGACGACAATAGGCTTATATGGTGATCATTTCAAAATGTATGGAAATATCACATCACTGTGTTGTAGGTCAATTATATTTCAGAAACAAACTCATAGAAGAAGATCAGATTTGTGGTTACCAGCAGCAGAGGATGGGAGAAGGGGGAATTGGATGAAGACAGTCAAAAGATACAAACTTCCAGTTATAAGTACTAGGGTTATAACATACAACATGATAAACGTAGTTAACACTGCTGTACGTTATATGTGGAAGTCGTTAAGAGACTAAATCCTAAGAGTTCTCATTACAAGAAAATTTTTTTTTCTATTTTATTAATGTTGTGTCTTTACGAGGTGATGGATGTTCACTCAACCTATTGTGGTCATCATTTCATGGTGTGTGTAAGTCGGATCATTATGCTGGACACCTTAAATTCACACAGTGCTGCCTGTCGATAACATCTGCATCAAACAGGGGGAACAAAGAAAAAGCATGGGAAATATGAGACGGTGATGCAGTCTCTGCTGAAAATTAAAATAGGAGATCTGAGAGCAAGAGTCTGGGAAGGTAGTTTAGACCGATCCGAAAAAGCTTGTCTGAGTTTAGCACATTTAAGGTATATGTGAACCGAAAGAAGGATCAGCCTTGGAGAGTGTTCCAAACGGAGAGAGCAGCAAGTCCAAGAAATGTGAGTTACCAACCAGCTTGTTGTCCAAGGAGAAGAAATAAGGCGACAATGACAAGAGCGTAATGAGTTACGGCGATGGCGGAGCCGTGAGGGCAGGGACTTTTTGTTTTGTTCACTCATGTTCCCACTGTATCCAACAGAGCCTGGTCCTTAATGTGCGCAGACTGGGTAAATGAATGAACGGAAGGATCTGATTCAAAATGAATTTAGAGAAGGAGGGAAGAGGGCCTGATCATGAAGCTACAGTCAGAAGTTTAATTGTATTTGAAGCATGACAGACTATTTTAAGGGATGCGTGGTAGACTGAACAATGGACCCCCGAAGGTGTCCACGGTCCTAAATCTCAGAGCCTGTGGATGTTATCTTCCATGGTAAAAGGGACTGTGCAGATGGGATTAAGTTAAGGATCTTGAAATGCGGGAGACGATCCTGGATTATCTAGCCAGGCTCAATGTCATCACAAGTGTCCTTGTAACAGGGAGGGAGGGGGATCAGTCAGAGAAGAGGATTTGGTCGTGGATGCTGAGGTTGCAGTGATGCAGGCTTCAAGCCATGGAGCGTGGGCAGCCTTTAGAAGCTTAAAAAGACAGGGGGGCTTCCCTGGTGGCGCAGTGGTTGAGAGTCCACCTGCTGATGCAGGGGACACGTGTTCGTGCCCTGGTCCGGGAAGATCCCACATGCCGCGGAGCGGCTGGGCCCGTGAGCCATGGCTGCTGAGCCTGCACGTCCGGAGCCTGTGCTCTGCAACGGGAGAGGCCACAACAGTGAGAGGCCCGTGTACCGCAATAAACTAAAACAAAAACAAACAAACAAACAAAAAGATAGACAAGGAAATTCTCCCCTGGAGCCTCCAGAAGGAGCACTGCCTGCTGGTCCATTATAGACTTCAGACCTCCAGAACTGTAAGATAACAAATGTGCCTTATTTTAAGCACTGCACTTGCAGTAACTTGTTACAGCAGCAATAGGAAACTAATACAACATTATTCCAAATTAAAGAAAGCGTTTGGCCATCTCATAAGTCACAAACATGAAGAGGGATGCCTTTTTAAAAGGTAAATATCATTTGTCACCTAAATTAAAATGCATTTTAAATTTAGTTACAAGGTTGAGCTGGATTCCCTTCCTGTATCTCCTGTACTCTCACAGTAGACCTTAGGAGAGGATGGAGGGCTTGTAGGGAAGGAGAAAAGCAGTGAATCTAAGTCAGAATGAGAGGCGTAATTAGGAATAAAGTGCTGTAAAGGGAAAAGTGTCCAGCAGACAGAGGGAAAGGAGAGGGAAGGGAAAGGAAGGGACATTAATTACCGTTGCTGCATAACAAATTACAGCCCCCCCCCCATTTAACAATTTAAAACAACAGACGTTTATCCCATACAGTGTCTGAGTGAACCCAGGAGTGGCAGGTTTGCGTGTTTCTGGCTCAGGGTCCCACGCGGATGAGGCTGTATCGTCTGAAGGCTTGACTCGGGCTGGAGGGTCCACTTCCAAGACGGCTCCCTGCTGGCTACTGGCGGGAGGCCTCCATTCCTCTCCCCATAGGCCTCTTCTCGTACTGCTTGAGGGTCCTCACAGGGTGACGGCAGGCTCCCCCTCCGACAGGCAACCCCAGACACAGCTGGGCGGGAGCAGCAGTACCTCTTCCCTGACCTCGTCTCGGAAGTCACTCAGTTACCGCCTCCGTATTCTGCGGGTCAGAAGCGAGGCACTAAGTGCAGCCCTCACTCAGGGGAAGAAGGGTCGGGCTCCTGCGTTTGAAGGGAATGCCAGAAAACCACCCCAGAAGAAGGAGAGGGAGAAGTGAAGAGAAATTTGAGCAAAACACCTATTTCTCCTCTGTTCACAGAGAATGCCTAGATACGTCCGTTTTTCTCCACTAATCTGTCTCCCTTCATTGGGGACTAACGGATGTGTGTGTGTGAATGTCTGTGTGTGAGCGTGTGTGTGTGTGTGTCAGTGTATGTGTCTGAGTTTGTATATGTGTGAATGTGTAAATATGTTGTGTGTGTGTAGGTGTGAGTGTGTTTGTATGTGTGAGTATATGTAATGTGTGTGTGAATGTGTGTGTGTAGATGTGAATGTGGATGTGTGTGGATGTGTGTGTGAATGTGTGTGTAGATGTGAGTGTGTGGATGTGTGTGCATAGATGTGAGTGTGTGGATGTGTGTGAGTGTGAATGTGTGTGCATAGATGTGAGTGTGTGGATGTGTGTGAGTGTGAATGTGTGTGCATAGATGTGAGTGTGTGTGTGAGTGTGTGAATGTGTATGCATAGATGTGAGTGTGGGGCGTGTGTATGTGGGTGTGCATAGATGTGTGTGTGTGAATGTGTATGTGCATAGATGTGAGTGTGGGATGTGTGTGTATGTGTATGTGAGAATGTGTGTGTGCATAGGTGTGAGGGTGGGGTGTGTGTATGTGAGTGTGTGAATGTGTGTGCGTAGATGTGAGTGTGTGTGTGTGTGTGTGTCTGGCAAGACAGGTGTAGGCTTCCCAGCTGTTTCCCACTTTTGACTCCTGCCAGACGTTTATCTCAGCGTCCCCAGAGACTGCTGATTCTACACTCAAGCTTGTCTCTGTGTCCAGATAATCTAACCAAAACTCCAGGTTTGGAGGGCACCCTGCAACTAACTGGTTTGCTGAATTCCCCCAAAAGAAGTTCTGCCATGTTGCATCCACTTGACCAAGTCCTCATCCAAGCAGACGTGGTAAAAATGCCCCTGACCAGAGATCCGCTGCGTTTCTTGTAAGTCCAGGAAGCACACGTGGGCTGCAGATAGAAACTGGGATAGAAAGTTCAGAGATTTGGGTCAAGTACTGTGGTAAGTTCATTGGAATGTGAAACACAGATGGAGCCGTCTGGAAAGGCAGAGGGAATGTGAATAGGAAACTTCTCTCCATGCCTGATTTGGAATTAGGTTACACTAATTGATGAATTAATGAGAAAGGTAATGCAGAGAACAGCCCGATAAAGAGTTACCTGAAAGGCCATCTTCTTTCCCATCCTTTTCACTTCTCGTCAGATATTAGATTAGGCCTTTACCTTTTCTTGATTTTCCCCCTTTCCTTTCCTACCTCTTTTCTGTTTGTTAGGAAACAGTAAAAATTGTTTTATTATCATAGAATGCCTTTAGATTCTTTAAATTCATTGCATGGAAAAATGCAAAAGTCTTTTACTATTTAGTCTTTGGAGGAAATGTATTTTATAGCAAAATATGCCACCCATATTTTAAAACTTTTACAAGCCTCAGTTTTCATGTATTGGCATTTTCAAATCAGGATTTAGGAACGAAAAAAAATTGTTTTGTGTCTGCATAGGTGTGTTGTGTACTTAGAAAAACAGAATAACCTATAATGGAAAAGAATCAGAAAAAATATATATATAAGTGAATCACTTTGATGTACACCTGAAACTAATGCAAATATTGTAAGTCAACTATACCTTAGTTAAAAAAAGAAAAACAGACAAAAACCCTTTAATGTGATATTTTTAAAAGTTATCCTCAAATATGGTGTAAATAGTAATTTCATTTAAATGTGCTTTTTTTTAGCAAAGTTGTTTTTTTTTTTTTTGGCTGCCTTGGGTCTTTGTTGTTGCACGCTGGCAGCCAGCGGTGGCTACTCTTCATTGCGATACACAGGCTTCTCATCATGGTGGCTTCTCTTGTTGCAGAGCAAGGGCTCTAGGCGCACGGGCTTCAGTAGTTATGGTGCATGGACTCAGTAGTTGTGGCACACGGGCTTAGTTGCTCCAAGGCATATGGGCTCTTCCCAGACCAGGGCTCGAACCTGTGTTCCCTGCATTGGCAAGTGGATTCTTAACCACTGCACCACCAGAGAAGTCCTAAATGTGCTTTTTTTAAGCTGAAAACTGATTATTTTACTAGGAAAAGGAATACTGTTGTTAGACTACAAGTGAATGAAAGTATTCATTTTGATTATTTTGATTACCCAAAATCCTGTAAAACGTTTCCTAATGGAATGAATAAAAATAAAGCTTCATATATTATTTAATTCAAAATAAATGCATATGATAATACTCCTAGCATTTCACATCTGTCCAAGTCAGAATATATTTTGAGCAGCTTCTGTTACCAATAAGCATTTTTTTATACAGTCAATTTAGGGTTCTAATGGCAAGGTAAACACACACACAGAAATGTGTAGGAAATGATCCACATACTAACACAGAGGTGCACAAGATTTTTCTGTAAAAGGCCAGACAGTAAATTGTTTAGGCTTGTGAGCCATACTGTCTCTGTCACAAAATCTCAAGCTTTTCCCTTGTAGGACAGAGGCAGCCATAGATAATATGTAAGTGAACAGGCAGGGCCATGTTCCAATAAAACTTTATTTACGAAAACAGGCAGGCAGGATTCGCCCTCAGTCCAATCCTCTGTACTGAAGGACTGATTTATACATTCTCAGCACCAAAACCATATTATTTCCTTTGCATTTACCTAAATAAAATTCCCAGCAAATGTTCTTTTGAAAGACCAGTGGAAAAGTTTGTCTCTAAAGTCACATTTTTTATAGAACTGATTTAAAACTGTTATTTTAGTTATTAACAAGCAAATATCATTAACTTTCAGGTTAGTGTTATTAATGCCTTTGGATAGTTCAACATGTGCAATGCAAGAAACTAATAAAACAAATTTCAGAAATAAGTGAGTTCTGTTTATTCATAACATGGTAAATGAAACACAACGTCATTTTAAAATCTATTGAAAGCTTATTAAACAAGTAAAGTGGAAGTTGTGTTTCTAAAGATGACTATGATATTTTATTCTCAGTATCTGAAGTGATGGTGTCTATTTAGGTTAGTCTTGAGGAAAATGCAGTCTTTCTTTCATACGAAAAGAGAATATTATTCTTTGCTGTAGTTTTTTTTACCTTTAGGTGTACAATTTTGAACAACAAGAAGTAACTATTTTAAAAGCATCTTCAAATGATATTATAATGTGTATGTAATTCTTAAGACCTTTTCTAAAGTTAATTCCACTTTAAAGTCTCTTTGTCTATTGTTGACACGCCCTCCCCTTTCTCCTGCTTTCTTTGTTGTTAACAATCTGTAGGCCCTCCATGAACATCGTTTTCAGAGAAAAGCTTACAGAACGGTCACAAGTGACACTAAATTTACATTTCGTGTTGGGCTTGTTATCATCAGACCTGATACTCGATTCTTGAAAGGTCCTGTACAGTGATGGCTGGTTCTATATGGAAACTAAGTGAATCAAACAGACCACAGGTGCATATTGAGGTCCTGGATAAAACAAAGATGTCTCACTAGTCTATTTCAGATGTCTTAATAGCCCATTTCAGATAACTTTCACAGCTCTTTGGTCTTGGTTAGAATTTGGGTACTTGGGTCCATTGTACTAATTGTGGATGGAAGCCTGGTTGGTATCCTCAATTCCATCAGCGCTCTCAACCTCAGTTACTCTCCACGATGGAACCAAGATAATCATGTTACAGTTCCTCTGCGTACTTGTCAGATTTTCACAGCACGTTTGTAATGGCTTCACACAGATGGTCTAAAATGAAGGGCACGCCCTAGCACACGTGCTTACACCATCTTTGTCTCTCCTGCCTGTGCTTTTAACTGGGGAAAACAGTGGCCGTCCAAAAGCTCTGTTTGTGTGTATCTTGCAGGAGTCCTTTGGAACCTTTCATCTTGCGATGCACTCAAAATGCCAATCATACAGGACACCCTGGCCGTGTTGACCAATGCCGTGATCATCCCCCACTCAGGCTGGGAAAATTCACCTCTTCAGGACGATCGGAAAATACAGCTGCATTCCTCACAGGTGCTGCGAAATGCCACTGGATGCCTAAGGTGAGTCCCGTGTTGTTGCTACCTCCCTCTGTCAACGGGTGCTTTTTGTTTCTGTAACTTTAATTGCTGTTTTGCTAAGGATCAGAGCGTTTTGGAATACTGATACGGCAACAGTGCAAAAAGCTGGTGAAGATCATTTCTAACGAGGTACTGAAGATGCCTATGCATCTTCCACCGTCCTCTACCTACCCCAGTAGTTGACTTATTTAACATGTTTTCTTAGGCCTTAGGCAAAGAAATAAACATTTTCATTCCAACCAAAACTAGTTTTCTTTGATTGAAAACAATAGTTAACAGTCATTTCCCTGTTGTGTTGTATCGTGCATCTTGAATAACCAGGCAGACCAATTGGTTAGAAGAAGAGTCTATGACAAATACATAGAGATCTAGTTGACTGTCTCCAGTAGCTATTTTTATTTTTAAAAAATTTTCAGTGTGACTGCAAGAGCCTGTGTTTCTTGAAAATAGCTCTTTAATAAGGACTGTGGTGTGAAATGTCTTTTTAAAATAATAAAAGTAGCAAATGTGTTCTAATTATCTCCCAATGCCTTCTTACAAAACTCATCACCCGGAAATCTCTTGAGATGTTTTAGATGTTTTGTTTAGTTTTTGCTCTCAGAAAAGAATGTAATAATCAATGCATACTTCTTCCCGACTCTAGAAACTGTGTTCCCAAGGATGTTGTACGTTGTACCAAAGTGGGAAATCTCTGCCGGTTAAACTTAATGATAGGATGGGTGTGATTTAAAATACCTCGTCAAATAATCTCTATTTCAAAAGTAAAATGTACAGAATTGCTTCAGCGTGGCTGCCTCAAAGCTGCCATTTCTCTTACAGTTGATCAGTTTCTAGGTATAAGAACCAGTCTCTCCTGGAGAAGGAACAGAATCACCTTGGTGACGTTAATAATAACAATCTCATGTATATTTACAACAGTGCTCTCAGCCTGCAGTCTTGAGAGGGGTGTGTGTGTTGTGTGAATGGGGCGTGCATAAAGGGAGATAAAGAGAGTTGGTCTCCATAAATATCAGTGTGCATTCATGGGCAGGAATAGGAAACCCTCTGACAATTTTGCTTTTCCTCAAGGTCATGAAATAATGATCTTTTGGCATGATTTCTCTGGATAGGCTCCTCCATAAGTCAAGTTTACAGTTTTCTAAACCCCACTTTTGAGACGTCCATCTTATAACCTCTTAAATTCTATTATCTTTCAGAAACCTCCTGCCCCACCAGCAGAAATATAACTCTTCCAAAGCTAAAACTATAAGCACTCCTGACCCTTCTTACCTGATTTTTCTATTTCAGTTATATGCAGCTGTTACAAGTAATTTTCCTTTCTTAACATCCTTGACTTGTAAAGAGTGTCATTGTTCCTAATGAAGATTGTGGAAGGAAGTGCCTCAATCAATTGTATACATATAGTCTGTAAAGATCTGCTAAGTTCCATCAGCTAAAATTCTCTCTGAATAATATAGTAACATAATTATATATTCAGGATGTTTGACATAAGGATGAAGGATACTGATACATGAGCATTCAGCTTCATTTGATGGAAAGTCAGATGAAGAAACCAGACTAGTGTCAGTTCACCGGTCCCCTTTGTAGGTCATCTGGCCAAGTTCACACACACAGAGGCTTGAGCGATGCTGCTTCTGCTGCCAGCCAGGATTGACCACATCACAGAAAGCAAAAAGGAGGACATCTGATTTAGAAAGTGTTTCATGTAGCCTAATTTTTTTTTTTTAGTCCAGTTGAAACCAGGTTTAGGGTTTTCCCACTTTTCAGAGTTTATCATGTGAATGACAAAGCAAGATCTATCAAAATATGAATATTTCACTTCCCTCTTAATTCATTAAACTCCTTCTGTTGCCAAAACTTGGCCTTTGTTCACTGGTGCCAAATAGAAACGCAGAGACAGAGTTTTGGGTGAGGTAGAAAGAAATAGCTTTATTGCTTTGCCAGGCCAAGGGGACCACAGCGGGCTACTGCCCTCAAGACAGTGTGTCCCACACGGGAGGGGGCAGTGAGGGGTCTTATAGTGTTCAATAAGCGGGGTGTGATCAGCTCATGGACATTCCTCTGATTGGTTGGTGGTGAGGTAACTGGGAGTTAGCATCATCAACTTTCTGGTTCCAACTGGTCTGGGGTCTATGTGCTTTGTGGGCAGTGTACAGTTAACTTCTCCACCTGGTGGGCGTTTCAGTATCTGCAAAACAGCTCAAAGGACATGGCTCAGAATATCATCTATAGTCCTTGGGGAAGAACTAAAGGTACTTGACTTTGTTTAATGGCTAAAGTATTATTATTTTGTCTTGCTTGCCTGTTTTCCTTTCTTTTTGCATTTTTTCTCACTTCTCTGATTCAATGTATTCTTTGGCTAAAGTTTTTCTACAGACAACAGGCAGGTGGACGACATGGGTGAGAGTCTATTCCGGGAAGACCTTACAGTGTCCTGCTCGGTTACACTTCCCTTCTCACAAAAAGAAATATAATTTTTTCTCTCTTATTTAAATGTGTTTATGAATCAGTCTACATTAATGAACAGGTTGGACTAAGAGAGGAAGAAAATAGCCTTGGGAAGGGGCCAAAATGAACTTATCAAATAAAGACTCAGCAGATAAAAGATTTCAAGAAATTTCTACTATTACCATTTACTTAGAACCAAGTTGGAAACACACCAAAACAGTCGTAAATATTTATATCATGATGGAAGATTCTACATATTAGTATGTGAGGTTGTAGTTACATTCTTAATTTTTTCAACAAAACCTAGATCTTTATTTACCATAAAGAAATTACTATGTATGCTGTTCCTGCTTTTCAGCAGTTTGATCCATGAGCATTTGCTAAGTGACTGCTGTGTGCCAGGGAAGGGCCAGGGAGGCTGAAATAAACATGGCAACCTCTTCTGCCCTTCAGAAACTCCTCCTCTAGTGGAAGACGGTGGTACCCATACAATGAGTCCTAGTGTTATATCTTAGTATAATATAAAGCTAAGATTAGGATAGTATAGAAGGAAAACCTGGGAAGGGAGTGGTAACTCAGTGAGTGTGGTCACAAAACATTTCAAGAACCAGGTGAGACTGGGGTCAAGCAGAGAAAGGGCATCACCAGTCAATGCTTTGGGAGATGCTCGAGGCCAGAGGAACAGCAGGAACACCCTGACACTGACGTGGAAGAACTAACTCCAGCATCTGCAGGCAGTCTACAAACCTAGCAGACTTTAGGAAGTGCAGCTTGTTTAGTTGTTTCATTCCAGGTGATAAACGGCGTTCAAAGCAGAGCTAAGAAGAATAGACTTGAGTCTGTGAGGAACAGAGAGCTATGGCGAAGCTTTGACCAAGAGAACACAATGGTCAGCTATGTCTGGGAGCAATTTTACAGGACGGAGTAGAAGCGGGTAGGGAGGGGAGAGGTGACATTAAGAGCAGAGCTGTGAATTGATGGGCTGCCCTGAAGGCTTCATTTCTAAGGGACCTCCTGTAGACAACTGTAAATATCAATATTTTGTTCCATTCGATTAATTTAACCACCACTGATTTGTGGCTATGAGAACTCTCTCCATAGCTGTTGTAGTTCTGCTTTTTATCTTGGAATGTTTTTCTTCTTTTTAGTCATACTATTCTTATTAAAATGGCAGCTCTGTTATCTTATCAAACATTAGAGGAGTTTTATGGCACATGCCATTATTTGTATGTAACTGAGGTTTAATAAATCAAATCCCCAAAAACAAGAGGATTTCAAACACACGTTAACTATGCTAAATTATGGATAATGCAGTAGACTCAGCAAAAGTCCTCCTGGAACTGCAGAAATGATTTCAATATAGTCTTTAAAATGTAAATTAATAACCAGATCATCTCAATTTATAAATCAGATCTGGGCTTATACCTTTGCAGGGAACAGTTTTTTTTCTATCACAATATTTAGAAATAATTTGGTTCTTTGGTGCTTCTTTTTTTTTAAATTTTTTAATTTATTTTATTTTATTTTGTTACGTCTTTATTGGAGTATAATTGCTTTACAATGGTGTGTTAGTTTCTGCTTTATAACAAAGTGAATCAGTTATACATATGTTCCCATATCTCTTCCCTCTTGCATCTCCCTCCCTCCCACCCTCCCTATCCCACCCCTCTAGGTGGTCACAAAGCACCTAGCTGATCTCCCTGTGCTATGCGGCTGCTTCCCACTAGCTATCTATTTTACGTTTGGTAGTGTATATATGTCCATGTCTTTGGTGCTTCTGAAAGCAGAAAATAAACTCACAGCACTTGTTCTTCTAGTCATTTTTATGTATTAAATATATATATATATATTTATATGAAAAATGATACAGTGATTTTGTACAAGAAGATGATATAGCGGGTTTGTGTAATATTTGCATACCTTGATCTGGTCCATTAATTTATAGCTTTACTCTTTTTTTTCACTTTTAAAGACATTTATTGTTTTTTTTTTCAAATTTTATAAGCAATACATGTTTATTGCTGACTACTAGAAATACATGCAAGCATAAACTAATAATTAACAGTCACCCATAATCTCACCCCCCAGAGATAACCATCGTTAGCATTTTTATACATTTCCTCCCAATGTCTACATATCTTTCTACTCTTTTTTTTTTAACATCTTTATTGGAGTATAATTGCTTAAAGTGTTGTGTTAGTTTCTACTGTATGACAAAATTAATCATCTATAAGTATAAATGTATCCCCATATCGCCTCCCTCTTGAGTCTCCCTCCCACCCTCCCTATCCCACCCCACTAGGTGGTCACAAAACACCGAGCTGATCTCCCTATGCTATGCAGCTGCTTCCCACTAGCTATCTATTTTATATTTGGTAGTGTATATATGTCAATGCTACTCTCTCACTTTGTCCATGCTTCCCCTTCCCACTCCCTGTGTCCTCAAGTCCATTCTCTAGTAGGTCTGTGTCTTTATTCCTGTCCTGCCCCTACGTTCATCAGAACCATTTTTTCTTTTTTTCTTAGATTCCATATATATGGGTTAGCATACGGTATTTATTTTTCTCTTTCTGACTTACTTCACTCTGTATGACAGACTCTAGGTCCATCCATCTAACTACAAATAGTTAAATTTCCTTTCTTTTTGTGGCTGAGTAATATTCCATTGTATATATGTGCCTCCTCTTCTTTATCCATTCATCTGTCGACGGACACTTAGGTTGCTTCCATGTCCTGGCTATTGTAAATAGTGCTGCAGTGAACATTGTGGTACATGTCTCTTTTTGAATTATGGTTTTCTCAGGGTATATGCCCAGTAGTGGGATTGCTGGGTCGTATGGTAGTTCTATTTTTCGTTTTTTAAGGAACCTCCATATTGTTCTCCATAGTGGCTGTATCAATTTATGTTCCCACCAACAGTGGAAGATGGTTCCCTTTTCTCCACACCCTCTCCAGCATTTATTGTTTGTAGATTTTTTGATGATGGCCATTCTTACTGGTGTGAGGTGATACCTTACTGTAGTTTTGATTTACGTTTCTCTAATGATTAGTGATGTTGAGCATCCTTTCATGTGTTTGTTGGCAATCTGTATATCTTCTTCAGAGAAATGTCTATTTAGGTCATCTGCCCATTTTTGGATTGGGTCGTTTGCTTTTTTGATATTGAGCTAAATGGGCTGCTTGTATATTTTGGAGATTAATCCTTTGTCCATTGCTTCGTTTGCAAATATTTTCTCCCATTATAAGGGTTGTCCTTTCATCTTGTTTATGGCTTCCTTTGCTGTGCAAAAGCTTTTAAGTTTCATTAGGTCCCATTTGTTTAGTTTCGTATTTATTTCCATTTCTCTAGGAGGTGGATCAAAAAGGATCTTGCTGTGATTTATGTCATAGAGTGTTTTGCCTATTTTTTCCTCTAAGAGTTTTATAGTGTCTGGCCTTACATTTAGGTCTTTGATCCATTTTGAGTTTATTTTTGTGTTTGGTGTTAGGGACTGTTCTAGTTTCATTCTTTTACATGTAGCTGTGCAGTTTTCCCAGCACCACTTATTGATGAGACTGGCTATTCTCCATTGTATATTCTTGCCTCCTTTATCAAAGATAAGGTGATCACATGTGTGTGAGTTTATCTCTGGGCTTTCTATCCTGTTCCACTGACCTATATTTCTGTTTTTGTGCCAGTACCATACTGTCTTGATTACTGTAGCTTTGTAATATAGTCTGAAGTCAGGGAGCCTGATTCCTCCAGCTCCGTTTTTCTTTCTCAAGATTGCTTTGGCTATTCGGGGTCTTTTCTGTTTCCATACAAATCGTGAAAATTTTTGTTCTAATTCTGTGAAAAATGCCATTGGTAGTTTTATAGGGATTGCACTGAATCTGTAGATTGCTTTGGGTAGTATAGTCATTTTCACAATGTTGATTTTTCCAATCCAAGAATATGGTATTACTCTCCATCTGCTTGTATCATCTTTAATTTCTTTCATCAGTGTCTTATAGTTCTGCATATAGGTCATTTGTCTCCTTAGGTAGGTTTATTCCTAGGTATTTTATTCTTTTTGCTGCAATGGTAAATGGGAGTGTTTCCTTGATTTCTCTTTCAGATTTTTGTCATTAGTGTATAGGAATGCAAGCGATTCCTGAGCATTAATTTTGTATCCTGCTACTTTACCAAATTCATTGATTAGTCCTAGTAGTTTTCTGGTAGCATCTTTAGGATTCTCTATGTATAGTATCATGTCATCTGCAAACAGTGACAGTTTTACTTCTTCTTTTCTGATGTGTACTCCTTTCATTTCTTTTTCTTCTCTGATAGCCGTGGCTAAAACTTCCAAAACTATGTTGAATAATAGCAATGAGTCTGGGCAACCTTGTCTTCTTCCTGATCTTAGAGAAAATGGTTTCAGTTTCACCATTGAGAACGATGTTGGCTGTGGGTGTGTCACATATGGCCTTTATTATGTTGAGGTTGGTTCCCTCTATGCCTACTTTCTGGAGGGTTTTTATCATAAATGGGTGTAGAATTTTGTGGAAAGCTTTTTCTGCATCTATTGAGATGATCATATGGTTTTTCTCCAGTTTGTTAATATGCTGTATCACATTGATTGATTTGCGTACATTGAAGAATCCTTGCATTCCTGGGGCAAATCCCACTTGATCATGGTGTATGATCCTTTTAATGTGCTGCTGGATTCTGTTTGCTAGTATTCTGTTGTGGATTTTTGCATCTATGTTCATCAGTGATATTGGCCTGTAGTTTTCTTTTTTTGTAACATCTTTGTCTGGTTTTGGTATCAGGGTGATGGTGGCCTTGTAGAATGAGTTTGGGAATGTTCCTCCCTCTGCTATATTTGGGAAGCGTTTGAGAAAGATAGGTGTTAGGTCTTCTCTAAATGTTTGATACCATTTGCCTGTGAAGCCATCTGGTCCTGGGCTTTTGATTGTTGGAAGATTTTTAATCACAGTTTCAGTTTCATTGCTTATGATTGGTCTGTTTATATTTTCTATTTCTTCCTGGTTCAGTCTCGGAAGGTTGTGCTTTTCTAAGAATTTGTCCATTTCTTCCAGGTTGTCCATTTTGTTGGCATATAGATGATTGTAGTAATCTCTCTTGATCCTTTGTATTTCGGCAGTGTCAGTTGCTACTTCTCCTTTTTCATTTCTAATTCTGTTGATCTGAGTCTTCTCCATTTTTTTCTTGATGAGTCTGGCTAATGGTTTATCAATTTTGTTTATCTTCTCAAAGAACCAGCTTTTAGTTTTATTAATCTTTGTTATTGTTTCTTTCATTTCTTTTTCACTTATTTCTCATCTGATCTTTATGATTTCTTTCCTTATGCTAACTTTGGGCTTTTATTGTTCTTCTTTCTCTAATTGCTTTAGGTGTAAGCCTGGGTTGCTTATTTGAGATGTTTCTTGTTTCTTGAGGTAGGATTGTATTGCTATAAACTTCCCTCTTAGAACTGCTTTTGCTGCATCCCATACGTTTTGAGTCGTCGTGTTTTCATTGTCATTTGTTTTCAGGTATTTTTTGATTCCCTCTTTGATTTCTTCAGTGATCTATTGGTTATTAAGTAGTGTCTTGTTTAGCATCCTTGTGTTTATTTTTTTTCCCAGATTTTTTCCTGTAACTGAGATCTAATCTCATGGCATGTGGTCAGGAAAGAAACTTGATATGATTTCAATTTTCTTAAATTTACCAAGGCTTGATTTGTGACCCGAGATATGATCTATCCTGGAGAATGTTCCATGAGCACTTGAGAAGAATGTGTATTCTGTTGTTTTCTTGATGGAATATCTATAAATATCAATCAAGTCCATCTTGTTTAATGTATCATTTAAAGGTTGTGTTTCCTGATTTATTTTCATTTTGGATGATCTGTCCATTGGTGAAAGTGGGGTGTTAAAGTCCCCTACTATGATTGTGTTACTCTCGATTTCCCTTTTATGGCTGTTAGCATTTGCCATATGTATTGAAGTGCTCCTATGTTGGGTAAATAAATATTTACAATTGTTATATCTTCTTCTTGGATTGATCCCTTGATCATTATGTAGTGTCCTTCTTTGTCTCTTGAAATAGTCTTTAAAGTCTGTTTTGTCTGATATGAGTATTGCTACTCCAACTTTCTTTTGATTTCCATTTGCATGGAATATTTTTATCCATCCCCCCACTTTCAGTCTGTATGTGTCCCTAGGTCTGAAATGGGTCTATTATAGACAGCATATATACTGTCTAATGTCTGTCATAATGGGTCTTGTTTTTGTATCCATTCAGCCAGTCTGTGTCTTTTGGTTGGAGTGTTTAATCCATTTACATTTAATGTAATTATCAATATGTATGTTCCTTTCACCTTTTTCTTAATTCTTTTGGGTTTGTTTTTGTAGGTCTCTTCCTTCTCTTGTGTTTCCTGACTAGAGAAGTTCCTTTAGCATTTGTTTTAAAGCTGGTTTGGGGGTGCGGAATTCTCTTAACTTTTGCTTGTCTGTAAAGCTTTTAATGTCTCTGTTGAATCTAAATGATATCCTTGCTGGGTAGAGTAATCTTGGTTGTAGGTTTTTCCCTTTCATCACTTTAAATATGTCCTGCCACTCCATTCTGGCTTGTAGAGTTTCTGCTGAAAGATCAGCTGTTAACCTTATGGGGATTCCCTTCTATGTTATTTGTTGCTTTTCCCTTGCTGCTTTTAATATTTTTTCTTTGTATTTAACTTTGATCGTTTGATTAATATGTGTCTTGGTTTGTTTGTCCTTGGATTTATCCTGTATGGGACTCTCTGTGCTTCCTGGACTTGATTAACTATTTCCTTTCCCATGTTATGGATGTTTTCAAGTATAATCTCTTCAAATATTTTCTCAGACCCTTTCTTTTTCTCTTCTTCTTCTGGGACCCCTATAATTCGAATGTTGGTGCATTTAATGTTGTCCCAGTAGTCTCTGAGACTGTCCTGAATTCTTTTCATTCTTTTTTCTTTATTCTGCTCTGCAGTAGTTGTTTCCACTATTTTATCTTCCAGGTCACTTATCCGTTCTTCTGCCTCAGTTACTCTGCTATTGATTCCTTCTAGAGAATTTTTAATTTCATTTACTGTGTTTTTCATCATTGTTTGTTTGCTCTTTAGCTCTTCTAGGTCCTTGTTAAATGTTTCCTGTATTTTCTCCATTCTATTTCCAAGATTTTGGATCATCTTACTATCATTACTCTGAATTCTTTTTCAGGTAGACTGCCTATTTCCTGTTCCTTTGTTTGGTCTGGTGGGTTTTACCTTGCTCCTTCATCTGCTGTATATTTCTCTGTCTTCTCATTTTATTTACCTTACTTTGTTTGGGATCTCCTTTTTGCAGTCTGCAGGTTCATAGTTCCCATTGATTTTGGTGTCTGCCTTCAGTGGGTGAGGTTCGTTCAGTGGCTTTTGCAGGCTTCCTGGTGGCGGGGACTGGAGCCTGTGTTCTGCTGGGTGGGGCTGGATCTTGTCTTTCTGGTGGGCAGGGCCACGTCTGATGGTGTGTTTTGAGGTGTCTGTGAACTCAGTATGATTTTAGGCAGCCTCTCTGCTAATGGGTGGTGTTTTGTTCCTATCTTCCTAATTGTTTGTCATGGGGCATCCAACACTGGGGCTTGCTGTGCATTGGGTGGGGCTGGGTCTTAGTGTTGAGACGGAGATCTCTGGGAGAGCTGTCACCAACTGATATTTCATGCCAGGAAGTCTCTGGTGGTCCAATGTCCTGAACTTGGCTCTCCCACCTCAGAGGCTCAGGCCTGACAGCAGGCCTGAGCACCAAGACCCTGTCAGCCACATAGATATGTTACAGGGTCTTTTTCCTTCTAGGGACTCAGCCAGGATTTCAGGCAGTGGGCCCTGAGTCCAAAAATTGCCTCTATTTGGGAACTTGCCAAACACGACACAGGAGAGACTTCAATATTTTCTTGGAGTTGGATTTGCTCTCTTGTACTTCTCCCATTGCCACAAAAAAAAATCCTTCCCTGAGTAGCTGCTGCTCCTTTATCCTTAATTCCCCAACTGAACACTCTTGTTACTCTTGAAAGTTACCTAAATTTTATAAAAATGCCTCAGTTGCATGTTATAAGTCTTTTCCAATGTGTCATGACCATCACTATCATATTCCATGAAATCAGGCTAAAACATAAGCACGTGATTTAGGACCTTGTTTATCTGGTAAAAGAAAACAATAACTTGCATTTGTTCTACAAAATGTGCCGTGTGTATGTGTTTAAGGAATTCTTAAAAAACTCTGGAAGTGAAATGTGACTACTTTGGTATAAACCAAGTGAGTTGTCACAACCAGAAAACAATTCAGTTCCCTTGGTGTGATTTATGGGTATTCCACTGGGTCAAGGCAAAGAAAATTAGTAACTGTAAGAAAGTAAACTGTGTACAAAATATTTCTTACTACTGAACTTCTCTTCCTTTTTTAGATCTTCTTTATTAGGGAACCATCTTGAAAACTAAGGCATTATTGTCAAGGACCATTCTGTTGTCAAAAATTCTTTTAAATTATTTCCTTTTATATACTTCAGTTATAGAAATTCTCCAAAGCCTCTGTTGGGAGTTAAATATAATTTAGTCCTTGACATAATCATACATTTTATAAACTTGTTTTGAGATTGTATTTTTCTCATTACCATTCATTGTCAAACAGTACTTTTTGTAAAAAAAAAAGTACAATAAGCAAGATAGCATGAGGTCACTATTTAATATATTTAATATGTGAGATGTCAGTTAAGTTGGATTCAGTATCTGTCCTCAGGTGATGTTATCTCTGATATTGAGTTGGAATAGGAAGTCTCCTTTCTTAAGAAATGCAGAGAAATTGAAGATGGGAGCTGTGTGTGTGTGTGTGTGTGTGTGTGTGTGTGTGTGTGTGTGTGTGTGTGTGTGTGTCTGTGTGCCTGTGTTTTGTTTGAGTGTATGGGGGGGGCAGTTTGTTCATTCAGTCATTGCAAGTTATGACCTGGCAACATAGTAGATATTCATTCAATCATTTTACACACTGTGACTAGAGACACGATTTTTATGTAAAATTAAAATGAGAATTTTTATTCATAAAATTCTTGACTTCCAAGGACCAGGAAGTTCTGCTTTGAATACATCATTCATTCTCGTATTTATTATAAGTTCAAAAGTTCATGTGTAGCAAGTCGTGAAGCCAGTATTTTCACCCACATCCTGACTCCTGATCCAGACCATCCCCACTATACCACACTGAGGGGAAATATAATGTTATGTGAGATGAGATTGCAGATCTGTGCTAGAGCAACACAAACAAACACACGACCAATGAATGGACAGCATGCTGGTTCTTTTAATTTGCTTCTCAACATTTACCAAGTGACATCCACTTAGCCAACATCCCTTTTGCCTTTAATTGTCATCTGTCTTCTCCCTTCCCCTTATTTCTTACTTTCCCTTCTCCTCCTCTAAGACCCAAAGTATGGATGGCAGGGAACCCAGACAGAGTTAGTCACAAAGCCCTACCTAAGTCCCTTCTCTCCATCTCCATCTTAAATCTTAATTTTGACAATTAGAATGATGAGTGTCTTTTTCTTTTAAGACTAAATTTTAAGGCATGTTCTAGATAGTAGAGTTGACATTATTTTTCCAGTCCTTAGATACCTCCATCCTTTTACTGATGACATAAAATGAGTTAATATTTTTGGCTTGTTTCTATAGCTACAGTTTCAAGAATATATAAACAAAATGAAATGTAAAAGAAAATAAAACTCTTTTCCAAGGATAGTATTTCCTAACCTAGTGTACCTTATAACTCCAGTAGGAGCATATGGTAGGTAAAAGTAAATTGATCAGATCATTATTGGAGAACATTATTCTCAATTTTTGTTCCTAGCAGTATTCAAACTTGTTTAAGTCATTTCAGGGCGGGAAGCTGAGGTTAGGCATGTAAGCAATTACTATTCTGAAGGAGTACACCTTTTTATTTTTCAGAAAGAAAAAAAAAGATTATAAATGCAAATGGTACCACTCTTAAATATTCAAAAGCTTATCAGAGTGAAATTTAAGTTGGAAAAAAGGTCTATGCCTTAGTAAGCTAAAATCTAGAACACTAACATTGTCCAATCTTTAGACAAATTAAAATATCTTAAAAGACTGTCCAGTTTCTTGAGCCTTCTCTTTGGCAGTACGTGTTGTACCAATATCGATGGTGGTGCCCACCCCTCCAGCCTCAAGCACAGGACATACTAACCGGGAACATTCTAAAGAGAAGAGCCTCTTGGCTTTGCCTTTTCTTTCTTTCTTTTTTTTTTTTTAACATCTTTATTGGAGTATAATTGCTTTACAATGGTGTGTTAGTTTCTGCTTTATAACAAAGTGAATCAGCTATACGTATACATATATCCCCATGTCTCTTCCCTCTTGCATCTCCCTCCCACTCTCCCTACCCCATCCCTCTAGGTGGTCACAAAGCACCGAGTTGATCTCCCTGTGCTGTGCAGCTGCTTCCCACTAGCTATCTATTTTACATTTGGTAGTGTATATATGTCCATGCCACTCTCCCACTTCGTCCCAGCTTACCCTTCCCCCTCCCCGTGTCCTCAAGTCCATTCTCTATGTCTGCATCTTTATTCCTGTCCTGCCCCTAGGTTCTTCAGAACCTTTTTTTTTTTTAATATTCCATATATATGTATTAGCATATGATATTTGTTTTTCTCCTTCTGACTTACTTCATTCTGTATGACAGACTCTAGGTCCATCCACCTCACTAGAAATAACTCAATTTCATTTCCTTTTATGGGCTTTGCCTTTGCTAAAAAGGCATGGTGAATCTTCATAGGAAGATGGCATATCACGTTGACATAGCAAAAATTTAAGCACATATAAAATATAAAATGAAAAGGTAAAGCCCTTAGTCCTTTTCCATTTAAAATTGATTTTGGGGGTAGGAAATGAAATTTTTCAAAAGTTGACCTGTTTGTTCCTGAAATATCTATCCATCACTGAGAAAAGAGGATAGAAATGGAAAAGCAGATCTCTTAAATTTTGTTGGAGGAACAAGTTGGTAAGAGTGATCACAGCTAGATTATGGGATTCTGGGAGGTGATGGCATGTGGGGCTGGTGGCAGTTGGAGCTGGGGGTGCTGGGCAGGGGGTGGGCCTCATCTCTGCACACTTCCTCCCAGCCTCACCCTCTCCCACCCTGTCCCCAGTACACACACCTCATTTGTCCCCCTTTTCTAATTTTGTCTTTTGTTCCAATTCTGCTCAATTACTTTAATTTTTAATAAAAAAATATAAATATGTCCTAAAATAAATTTGGGAAAATGTTAGATCAGCCTAGGACTTAATTATGCATGAAGTTATTGTGCTAGTTTTTTTCTTTTTTATGCTTAAGGATGGCTCCAGGGAAACCACTTTTCTATGGCCTTAATCAGGTGATTTAGACCTTGAAATTGATTCAGTTGTGTACCTGTGATTGTTTCACTGCACAGTGTGTAGTCAAATACCTTCCAGTAACCTTTGGCTGGAATAATTATCACCTTCAGCCAAAATGTGTGTTGACCAACCGCACACTGAAGGTTCACTAGTGAAGGTCACACTGACTCAGCCTATGGACAAGCTCATTTTGGTTGAGGTCACTGCAGTAGGTTGGGTAAGTGTCCCCCAAAATCTGTGTCAACCAAGAACCTCAGAATGTGACCCTGTTTGGAAATAGGGTCTTTGCAGATATAATTAGTTAAGGTAAGGTCATACTGCAAATACTATATGATATAACTCATATGTGCAATCTAAAATACGACACGAATGAACATATCTACGAAAGAGAAACAGACTCACAGACATAGAGAACAGACTTGTGGTTGCCAAGGGGGAGGGGGTGTGGGAGAGGGATGGAGTGGGAGTTTGGGATTAGCAGGTGCAAACTATTGTATATAGAATGGATAAACAACAGGGTCCTACTGTAGAGCACAGGAAACTATATTCAATAGATTGTGATAAACCATAATGGAAAAGAATATGAAAAAGAATGTGTATGTGTACAATTGAATCACTTAGCTATACAGCAGAAATTAACACAACATTGTAAATCAACTATACAATAAATTTTTTTTTTAAGAAATGAGATCACACTGAATTAGGGTAGACCCTAAATCTAAAGTGTGTTATCTTTATTTTTTTTTAAATAACTATATTTATTTATTTATTTCTGGCGTTGGGTCTTGGTTGCTGCATGCAGGCTTTCTCTAGTTGTGGAGAGCAGGGGCTACTTTTCGTTGTGGTGCATGGGCTTCTTGTTGTGGTGGCTTCTATTGTTGCGGAGCACGGGCTCTAGGTCACGAGCTCAGTAGTTGTGGCTTGCTGGCTCTAGAGAGCAGGCTCAGTAGTTGTGGTGCACAGGCTTAGTTGCTCCGCAGCATGTGGGATCTTCCCAGACCAGGGCTCGAACCCATGTCCCCTGCATTGGCAGGTGGATTCTTAACCACTGTGCCACCAGCAAAGCCCTAAAGCATGGTATCTTTATAAGAAGAGGACATACACACAGAGACACACAGAGAGGAAATCCGTTTGAAGACAGAGGCAGAGACTGGAGTGATGCAGCTATAAGCCAGGGAATGACAAGGGCTGCCGACAACCACGGGAAGCTAGGAGGAGGTAAAGAGTTCTTCTCCAGAGCCTTCAGAGAGATCACAGCCCTGCCGACACCTTGGTTTTGGACTTCTAATCTCCAGAACTATGCAAGAATAACATTCTGTCGTTTAGGCCACCAGACCGTGGCACTTTGTTCCGGCAGCTCCAGGAGCCTGATAAGGTCACCCTAGTAAGGAACCCAGTGGAGTCTGCCAAGCAGAGCAGCCACCGGAGGACATAGCACAGGGAAATAAAGGCGTGAATAACTCAGAGAAGCTGCCTGTCCCCAAACAGTGCCCACACCCTGAACAGATACAAACAGATCCAGATAGAAAGCCGTTTTTCCCTAAGCCAAGGCCATTCCCCTCCATAGCTCACGTTCAAGGCAGCTCACCCCCTGGGGCAGGATTGGCTCTGCAAGCCCAGGTGAGGCTGCCTGCGCCAGAGAAGTTCAAATCCAACCTCTTTGGTGAGCGGCTGTGAAAGAAGCATCTCCCCACGTGTGGATCCGAGGCTTATGTTTTCTGCCCATTTATGAGCCAGGCTCCTTTTCCCTCCTGACTTTGAACTTGCTTCTGAAAGCTAAGAGGACTTGTTGACTGTGAACTTGTTGGGTACCATGGACAGCCAGCAGTCATTCTCGGGTCTCGTGCAGAGCACGTGACATGACTTAAGTCTCATTTAAGGAAGTCGGCTCCAGCAGCTGTGTACAGAATGAATGCTCTCTGGATTTAGTATGAAAGGTGACTGTGTTTTTCCATTTAAAATATCACAAATCAGGGACTTCCCTGGTGGTGCAGTGGTTAAGAATCCGCCTGCCAGTGCAGGGGACAGGTGTTCGATCCCTGGTCCGGGAAGATCCCACGTGCCGTGGAGCAACTAAGCCCATGCACCACAACTACTGAGCCTGCGCTCTAGAGCCCACAAGCCACAACTGCTGAGCCCACGTGCCACAACTACTGAAGCCTGCGCACCTAGAGCCCGTGCTCTGCAACAAGAGAAGCCATGGCAATGAGAAGCCCGCGCACTGCAACAAAGACCCAACATAGCCAAAAATAAATAAATAAATATATATTTTTTAATGATAATATGTCATAAATCAATATCCTAAAGATCCCTTCCTGGCCATTATTATCATTTCAGCGTGAACTATGGGTAAAGCCTTGCTGAGTATCCTTTTTCACTTTTTAAAAATCTGCCAGCTCAAAATGGCAATTCGGATTGGATCGGCATTACCGTCTGTCTGTGTTACATTTCGTCGTGAGCACGTAGGACTTCATCTCCAGCGGAAATAATTTACATAAGGCTGACATTGCTAACTAACATCCACAGCTCATTTCCTGGTGCCGCCCAGTCATTTCTTTATTTTTATTATTCTGGTCCCACTTCAGCATCTTGTCTGGAAGGACAACAATATACAACCCTAATTTTTTCCATCTCTCTTTGTGTACAGAGAATGTTATTAAGGCCGTCAAAAGGGCTGCACTGTGCCTTTGCTTATGAGTATAATTAAACTCAGACCCTCAATTAGTCATTTTAACCCATATAACGGATGAGCGCTTGGTCCCGTGGTGCCACTAATTCTAGAGTGACCTTGAGAAAACCCCATCACGAAGTCATACTAGTGATAATTACACTCTCCCTAGAAAGCTCCTAGGAAATTTATTTTATCTGGTTTACTCTTGCGTTAGACGCAGGAAAGAAGAATTATTATTATTTTTATGTTAAGTTCAGTTGGTTGCCAATGTTATGCATCTAATGCATAACATTAGATGTTAATGCATAACATTTATGCATCTAATGCATAAAAAAGAATCTGTTTTTTAAAGTATTTTTAAGTCTCGTAGAATAAGTTCTGGATTTATCCCAATCTTGTTTTGCCGCTGCATTGAGTACTCTTACCCAGGCCCTGAAAGGAGGAGGACCTAGTCTACATGGATGCTATGCGCAGACACGACATCACTCACCCCATCCACACTCCATCTTCCCACACCTGCTCCCAAAGCAGAGGGTGCTCCCAAAGCAGAGGGTGCTCCCCACCTGAGCAGTTCTCCACGTCCTGATCAGTGTATCTATTACGGAGGCAAAGTGGATGGTTTTCTTGAGTCATGACTCAATAATAAAGGTCCTCTTTGAAGGAAGGGAACAGAATTCAGGGGGACAGAATGAGTAGGGGGTCTTAGGGGTCCATCAGAGAAGATGGTTGGTTTGCCCATCTCTGCAGCTCCATCAGTGACGGGGGCTCCAGTTTCCATGGTGCACCCCAATGCCTCTAACTCACTTCCTCTTACCTAATCAGAAGGAGATGGTCGTTTGTACCCTTATCACTTTGCTTGGACTGTCGTAACATGGCACCACAGGTGGGGTGGCTTAAACCACAGAAATTTATTGTATCACAGTTCTAGAGCTTAGAAGTCTAAGATTAGGATGTTGGCAGGGCTGGTTCTCAGAGGCCTCTGTCCTCAGCTTGCAGGTGGCCACCTACTGGCCATGTCCTCACTTGGTCTCCCCTCTGTGCGTCTGTGTCCTGATCTCCTCTTTCTCTAAGGACACCATATTGGATTAGGGCCCAGGCTAAAGACCTTCTTTTATCTTAATTACCTCTTTGAAGACAATTTTTATATACAGTAACATTCTGAGGTACAGGGGGTTAGGACCTAACATCTGAGCTTGGGAAGGACATAATTCAGCCCATAATAATACTCCAATAGTTGGATTTCACTGTCTGTTCTCACTTTGGGAAACAATTTTTAATAAATTAAAACATTCTTCTAGCAAGGTCATGTTGACCAGTGTGAAGCCTATTTTAATTTATTGTATAACAAAGCCAAAATCATACTTATTCCCTAACCAAAAAAATAAATATATAAAGGGCTTCCCTGGTGGCGCAGTGGTTGAGAGTCCGCCTGCTGATGCAGGGGACGCAGGTTCATGCCCCGGTCCGGGAGGATTCCACATGCCGTGGAGCGGCTGGGCCCATGAGCCATGGCCGCTGGGCCTGCGCATCCAGAGCCTGTGCTCCGCAACAGGAGAGGCCACAACAGTGAGAGGCCCGCGTATCGCAAAAACAAAAAAAAACAAAAAAAAAGGTTAAATGAGAAAGTTTAGTTAATTCCCAATTGGTAGACAAAGATGTTTAATATTTATTCCTGTAAACCATTGGGTTATAAAGTGTTAGCTCCCTGATAAATAAAAAGCAAATTGTAAGTGCTGGTTCCTTCTTAACATCTTTCATAACTTCTTAATATTAAAAATACAATTTTCCTTCTTCTGCCTCCCAAATTATATTACATTGCTTCAGAAGTAGCTTCCCTGGATGAAAAGCTAAGAAACAAGTCTATTAACCGTAAATTGAAGAAGAAAGAGCTTGCCAAACAGTTTTACTTATTGCTTACATACTAATCTTCTCCAATACTTCAATCCATCTGTTTTCATACCATTTCTCCTTTCCCTTTTCAAAGTGACATTTATTTTGAAATAGAGCCAATATTTACCAGAGTTGGGACAAAACAACCAAGGAGATGGTACAATTCACAGAAGAACATCAGAGCACACACAGAGGCTAACCCATGTCCAGTAATGTTGATGAAGATCTCCAACTTGCAGTTATGACTGCTCTTGGAGGAAAGAGAAACATAGTCAGTGAGAGCCGTGAATAACATTGTCCAGAAGCACCAGTTCAGAGAGCACCCTCCTAGCCACCATCTTACGGATTCAGAGTGAAGAGCTGGATGTGCAGCTCTGCCCCACCCAGCCTGTCTCTTAATTCTGCTGCTCTCCTTATTCTCTTCCTTGAGTCTATTTGAAATAAATTTAATTTCTTCCTGAGGTGACCAAGAATATTTGAAAAAAAGAGTAGAAAATTTTCCAGTTTTCCTCCTGTTCTCACAGGCCCCCTTTCCTGGGTTAGTGATTTCCTTGTGTCCCTGTACAGGTGTCCATGACTGTTCACTGCAGGGCATTTGACAGACAGCTGCAGGGGAGGCTGACTGTGATGTCTGGTTCCCCGGGTTCCTCTCCATCACCCTTTGAAGCTGCGATAGGGAGGGATGAGAAATGGGGTCTTTGTACTCAGAGAGCTATGGCTGCATGAAGATCATAAGAAGCAGAGGTACAGGTCGCAGAATAGAGACTCTCCACTGGAGTACCTGCATCGTGGACTTCCATGTTGCCTCTCTGCTACGCGATCGTCAGCATCTCATAGAGAGTTCCCCGAGCACTGGGGAAGCTACTGAAGGTAAAAATCATTCTTTAGTGCTTATTAGGAAGTTCTCATTCTGAGCTGGCAGAAACTTCTGGAAGTACCAACTAAAGTGTTCTTCTTAAGCAGAGAAAAGTCAAAGAGAGGGGAGCCCTGTCCAGATTTCATGCTTGGTCTACATTTTCTTGCCTCCAAAAGGTTTAAGCAAAAGAAGCAATAGTTAGGAAAAACGTGACAACCTTCACACTAGATTTTCAGGACTCTGTGCTTTTCTAAGTCTGTATCATAAAGTCACTTTCAGTTTTTCAGTCTGCTAAGTAAAAGGACAAACATGCCAGGACTTCAGACTAAGCCTATGTCCTTTGTTATTGTCCCATAGAAAGACAAATCCATCATTATTCCCCATTAACAGGCACTCCAGTAGCAAGGAGATGCCGTGCTGTGGATGCACTGACTGGGGCTAATGAACCCCAACAGCTAATTACATTTCTCTTAAGGTAACTTATTACCAGAAAGGAGCTGTGTTAGCACAAAGATGTTATGAGAGAACGGCGATACCCAGGAAGAGGCCAGCGAATCAATCATCCCCCATAATTCTCCATGATAGCCCTATCTGGACTTTCGTGTCCAGACCATTGTTCTTCCCGGCATTACATTTGGCCTGACCTTATTTTGGACCAACAGTGTTATTGGTAATGGCAGGCTAATTTATATAAACAAACGAGGGCCCTGCCATATAAAAGCATCATCATTGCAGTTGGCACTCACTGCTCTAAGAGCTCTCTATTTTGCTCAAGTTTGGGTCAAGTGGTTACAGCCAATGAAGCTTACTGCAAAAAATAATTATTTCAGGGAAGAAAAAGCACCATGTCCTTGTAAAACCTGCCAGGAAGTGTGGCGTGTGGTCTGTTGCATAGAGTGGGTCCTCCCTCCCATGTTTTGGAGGAGACTGGTTTCAGGTCTTAGAATCTTAACAGGACCTGAAACGCTATTTTTCCTTAGCACGTATGAAGGGAGTGCTGATAAGCTTCTTCCTAGAACATAAAGGAACTTTACTTATTTCTCCTCTGCAGGCAGCACTGCCATCCTGACTAGCAAACCTGATTAAATGTCATTTGTCCTTGACCCCTGTCACTTTTAAGCAGCTGAAATAGATTAAGAGGCCGGTGCTTCCCAAATCAGGTGGCGCCAGGTGTCAGCAGCCAGGACCCCCTAGTAAGAGTCACAAAGGAACTGATGCTGGGGTCTATTATGATTTTCCAGGGCTCGTTTCTATTTGAGGGGAGATGATTGAGACAGATTATCCTCCTGTTTCCTCTCAAGCACCCAGCCAGGTGCAAGCTTAGACAGAGACCTTCAGAAGACAAGTGTCTGAGCATCCTTCCACTGAGGCCAGCAGGGGACCACAGCTCAGAAAGGCAAAGCTGTGGGTCTAAAGCACCCACGTGACCACTGAGACAGGAACATTGTTGGAGAAATGTTGGAGCCAACGTTTCTGGAGCCCTTACCTGTCACCTCTCAAGGACTGTAAGATTCCTCTTCTTTATATAGGAACTTTTTATGCTCCGAAGGCTTTGATTTGAGTGAAGCCAAAGGTCGAGAAGTACGAGGAACCATAAAGATCAGATTCACCTGGCCCGTGGGTCAATCTGACCAGCCGCAAAGCTGCATCCCTCTCCTCAAGGGGCCCCTTCTATTTTGACTCTGGCATGAACCCCTACATCCCCAGCATTTCCTTCCCCCCAGCTTACTTTTCTTTCATTTAACATAAAATGAACCATTTAGAAGTGACCAATTCAGTGGCATTTCGTACATTCCCAATGTAGTGCAACTGCCTCTATCTAGTTCCAAAATATCTTCATGACCCCAAGAAGAAACTCTGAACCCATTAAATGGTTACTCCCCATTCTCCCTCCTGCTGGCCCTGGTGATCACCAGGCTGTGTTCTGTCTTTTTGGATTTACCCATTCTGGGTATTTCATTTAAATGGAGTCATGTAATGTATAGCCTTTTGTGACTGGCTTCTTTCACTTCGCATAATGGCTTCAAGGTTCCTCCATGTTGTACCTTGGATGAGTACTTCATTCCTTCTTATAGTGGACTGACGAATATTTCTTTGGGTGGATAGACTACATTCTGTTTATCCATTCGTCCATCGATGGACATTTGAGCTGTGTCTGCCCCTTGGGTACCGTGACTAATGCTGCTATTAACATGTCCCTCTATTTGTTTGAGCCCCTATTTTCATTCTTTGGGGCATACGTTTAGGAGCAGAATTGCTGGATCGTATGGTCCCTCTTGGTATAAGATTTTAGGAACTGTCAAATTGTTTCCCTGCCTATTTTATGTATGCCCATCCCATCACATTTTCTGGGCTAGACTATTCTCTTTTTCTCACCTTGTTTGCCTTTTCTTTTGTCTATTCATTCCAGAGAAGTTTTCTCTCCAACTGTTGGATTATTAAGGCCATTTGTCTTTATAGCACTCTGCATGAGTCCTTAAAAGAAAGGCACTGGGCTTCCCTGGTGGCTCAGTGGTTGAGAGTCTGCCTGCCGATGCAGGGGACACAGGTTCGTGCCCCGGTCTGGGAAGATCCCACGTGCCGTGGAGCGGCTGGGCCCATGAGCCATGGCTGCTGAGCCTGCGCGTCCAGAGCCTGTGCTCCGCAACGGGAGAGGCCACAACAGTGAGAGGCCCGCGTACCGCAAAAAAAAAAAAAAAAAAAAAAGAAAGGCACTACGTTAATGTTACAGTTTTCACTTTAAAACTCTGAGGACTGGGAACAACTCACTGCAGCTACATGGTCAGAGCTAGCCAGACACGCCGAGTCTCCAGCCCCACACTGGGCCCCTCTGCCCTCACTGTGTTTGCAATGCTGGCCTCTTTTCTGTTGCTCTATACACTGAGATCTTTTCTACCTCAGGACCTATACGTGTGACTCCCAGCACCTGGAGGACTTTATTCTCTCTTTTTTACCTTTAGGCTCAGTTTAAATGTCTTCTCTTCAGAGAGACTTTCCTCAACACCTTCCCCTCCCTAATGCCTTTGCAAAGCATGCTGAGCTCTTGATCAAACCTTCTGACAGTTTGGAGTGATGTCCTTGCCTGTGTTCTTGTGTGTGTCAGGCCAGTTGCTCCACAAGCTACGTTCTTATCTACCTAAGGATCGTGTCTTTTATCGTCATAGATTTCCCTGCCCCAGAACAGCCTCTGGCCCTGATAGACCCCTATAAATAGCTCTTAACTGAATGAATGAATGAATGAATGAATGAATCAGTGAACAGTCCTTCTGTTGCTGCTTTGCTGGCTGCCTAAAAAGTGTCCTGTACTAATTTTCACCAAAGCAAGGAACCTTTTAACTTTCCTGGCTTCTCATAAAATCTTCCCAATTGCAGAGAGAATGTTACTTGCATGATCACCAGTTTCCCCGTGAGATCAATTTCTTGGTTAGAGCCACGTACCTGCTTATTTTCCAGTGTGGGTGTTTGTGATATTTCTGTTAAATAAAACCACCACATCAATCAGTTTCACCAAATGGCAGAATATATTTTCTCCTGTTTAGTTCAGTTTGTCCTTGCAGTTTGGTCTTACTACCCCTGGTTCTTACGATGCTGAATTCTTCTCCCACCTCATTGAAAGGAAGCTGTTGGACTGTTGGTGTATCAGCGCAGTTAGATAATAAATATGGACAAAAACTCTCTAATATCACTAATCATCACTTAATTCTCACAACAACTTTATAAATGATAGGTTACTGTGTGGGGTTTTATCCCCCAATTTTAAATAAGAAGAAACTGCAGCTCAGAGAACTTCAGCAATTTGTCTTAGAGCTCGTGGTAGAAAGCTGTGAGCCAAGATTTAAACCTGGGCTTTCAGAATCCAAATATCGAATAGAATGCTCTGCCGTGACGTCAGCCTCGGTGTCAGCCTATCAGCGCTCAGCACTGCAGCCAACCTGCCCCACTCGTAAAGCATCAGGACAGCCGCAGCCATCTCATCATCACCTCCTTGGTCAAGTGCTAAATCAACAGCGTAGATAAAATGGGTGACGTCTCTTGTTCCACACAAACAGATACTGAGTTTCTGGTATGTGCCCAGGACTCTGCTAGGTACCAGAGAAACACACATGAATAAGACGTGATACTTATGGCCTAAAAGGGTAGAAGGGAACCTGAGCTATAGGGTGTAATGTGTGCCCTTAGTGCCATAAAAAGTTTATGCAGAATTTCTAGAAGACCTCTGAGTGAAGGAATCATAGATTCCACCTGCAGGACTCCAGGAAGACAGCCCAGAGGCCTGCACTGGGAGGAAGGAAAGCTTTCAGGGGAAGGGGGTAGAGGAGCGGTGTTGTCCAGGCCATAGGGTCTGTATGCAGGAAGAGCCCGAGGCCCACTGGGGCTTAGCAAGTGGCTGAGGGGGGCTAGTCAGGGTGTGGTTGGCAGAGAAGGACCTGAGAGGCCCCTGGGAGGGGAAGGGTCTTTTGGGAGCCGATTGGTAAGATTGTTGGGAGGGAGGGTCATTTTGAAGAGGTTCCTTTATTCTTGTAGGCCACGGGGAACCGTGGAGCGGTAAGCTGTTAGAGACACAGTGTTCCCTGTGCCGTAGAGATTCAGCCGTGCCCACAGGGAGGAGGAAGGATGTGGGCGGGGGAGAGGCAAGGGGAGGGGATTGTGGAGCTGAGGGGCAGGTGGGGCCATGATGGCACTGGCTCTGTTTGCTGAGCCTGGACCAGTCCAGGCCATGCACTAGACGCTTCAGACGCCCTGTCTTTGAGATAGGTGTGATGTTGTTATGGGATACCATCTTAACTGTAAAGTCCAAACCAAGAGGAGCTGGCCTTCAAATCCAGATCTGGCTGGAGACCCACTAGCTGTGTGATCTTGGGCACCAGAGGTGGCCTCTCCAAGCCTCAGTTTCTCCATCCATGAACGGCGGTGATGGTGTTGATGCAGGGCAAGGACAAGGGTGCGGCGAGGAAGGCTGAGTTGTGGAGAGTTGGAGCCCGCTTTTATTTAAAATGTTGATATTTGAGGGAACTCCCTGGCAGCCCAGTGGTTAGGACTCTGTGCTTTCACTGCGGGGGGCCTGGGCCCAATCCCTGGTTAGGGAACTAAGATCCCACAAGCCGCATGGCGCGGCCAAAAAAAGAGAATTTTTTTTTAATTAAAAAAATGTTTTAAAAATTAAAAAACAGGAAATGATCTCATTAGTACCAAAGTTCTGAAACTCCAATGCCTATAAGCACCAGAGAACTGACGTTAATAACAGACAGGCATAGTTGTTCCATAAGGAATACTTAATTAAAAAAACTTAAAAGTAAGTAAATAAAATAAAATAAAATTTTGATATTTTGTTCATCATGGATTTTTTCATTAATTTTGATGAAAAATATTGTGTTAAAATTATTTAGTACAGCAGTGTAAAGGTACTCAACACAACTGAACTGTACACTAAAAAATGGTTAAGATGGGGCTTCCCTGGTGGCGCAATGGTTGAGAGTCCGCCTGACGATGCAGGGGGCACGGGTTCGTGACCCAGTCTGGGAAGATTCCACATGCCGCGGAGCAGCTAGGCCCGTGAGCCATGGCCGCTGAGCCTGCGCATCCGGAGCCTGTGCTCCGCAGCGGGAGAGGCCACAGCAGTGAGAGGCCCGCGTACCGCAAAAAAAAAAGAAAAAAAAAAAGTTAAGATGATAAATTTTGTTATTTATATTTTATCACAATTAAAAATTACCTATTATTTCTGATGATCAGTGAATTTTTGGAGTACCCCCCCCTAAATTTTGCACTGAGTAAAGGCCTCGTTCACCTCACCCTTATGCTGGCCCTGCAGCCATGCATATAAATAGCTCGGCACAGGGCCTGGCCCACAGGAAACTCACTTTAACTGCTGGCTGCTGGCTCTGGACAGCAGCCATCATGCAATTGGAATGAAAGTCTTGGGAGCTACTGGGAATGATCAAGGGAGAGTTGAGGGCTAAGTGTTGGGTCCCCTCTGTCTCCTAGGTGCTTCACAGACTATGCCTCGTCTAATCCTCTCAAATATAAGCCCACTTTACAGATGGAGAAACTGAGGGTCAGAGAGCTTAAGTGTGTTGTCCAAGGCCAGGCTGATAATATCAGAGTGGAAATTTGACGCCAAAGCTTTTCTACTCCCCCAGGCTGAGTTTCAGAGCATAAAATACTTCCATTCTTTACAAATGAATGCCAACATTTCACAAACATTGTATGACACAAATCAGGACCTGCTAAGAGAAGGGTGTGGAGGTATTCATGGCGTGTTCCTGTGTGTATCCTTCTCCCTGGCTCCCCAAGAAACCCCACTACCTGCCACTCCAGAGTGTCTTGCCTGAAATTCCTTTAACGGGATAAGAAGGTGGCCTGGTCTCTCTCTGAACTCTCTATGGACCAGGGCTGGAGAAGGAGCGGGCGGCTGGAGGCTGGTTTCCAATTTTATGTCCTTTCTGTGGCTACAGTCCATTAGTATTGCTGTCACTTAGTCCTCTGTCTCCTTCCCATGCTAGAAAGTTATCATTCACTTGACAAGCAAAGAAATCAATCACAAGCAGCGATGCCTATTTAGTCACAGACCAAAATAGGACCTGGGTGGAGACACAGGGCCATCGAGGGCTGCCTACTGCCAGCCTGTGCCTCTGAGTGCAGGAGTGCAGACCTGCTGGCGGAGGGCATCTGTCTGTTTCTTCCTAACCCTAATCAGAGTTTGTCTTCACTTGGTCCGCTTGCATGGCTGCCCATCCTTCCCACAGCTGTCCTTCTTGCAGGCCAGCTGCCCAGCCTCTAGCTCTTTCCCAGGGTAGCATGATGCTCTGTGACCTGAGTGTGGAATGGGCAGATGCCAGGGGGCAGTAAGCAAGTAATATAAGTGGGGTGAGAATTAGGAAAGCGTACAATGAATGAGCATAGAACAAAGGGATTTCACCCAGTCAGGGGAACAGGGAAAGCCTTCCTGTGAAAAAGACAAGAAAGATGAGTAGGAGTTGGCCAAGTGACAAAGAAGGAAGAGTGTCCCAGCCATGTGCCATGGGCAGGACCTTGAGTTTGACTCTGAGTACAATGGAAGGTCTTGGGGTGGTGGACTCGTGCTCCAATGTACATCTTTTTTTTTTTTTTTTTGCTATACACAGGCCTCTCACTGTTGTGGCCTCTCCCACTGCGAAGCACAGGTTCCAGACGCGCGGGCTCATTGGCCATGGCTCACAGGCCCAGCCGCTCCACGGCATGTGGGATCTTCCCAGACCGGGGCACGAACCCGTGTCCCCTGCATCGGCAGGCAGACTCTCAACCACTGTGCCACCAGGGAAGCCCCCAATGTACATCTTAGCAGAATCGCTGACGCTTCCCTGGGAGGTGGGGAAACTGTAGCCAAAATTTGGCCTCTATACACCGGTACCGAATTGAATCTCGGAGACAGAGTTTTGGGTGAAGTAGAAAAGCATTACTTTGCCTGGCAAAGGGGGCACAACAGGCTAATGCCCTCAAAACTGTGTGTCCTGACCTGGGGGGGTAGTGAGGAGTTTTATCCTAATGGTTTGCAGAGGGCATGATGAGCTTGTGGACATTCTTCTGATTGGTTTGTGGGGAGGTACGTGGAATCAGCATCATCAACCTTCTGGTTCCAACCAGAACCAGAAGGGATGTGTGTGCTTGTGGGCAGCAGACAGTTAACTTCTTCCACCTGTAGGGTTCTAGTATCTGCAGAACAGCTCAAAGATACTGTTATGTGTATCCTTGAGGGGGAACCAGGACCGTGCCCCAAGGCTGCGCTGTTGTTTCTTTTGACTGCTCCTCCCTTGTCTCCACATCCCCCCTCTTCCCTAATTAGCAACCAACTGTTTGAACCTGCCCTTTGGGACTCAGGGAAGGTCATGGAGGCTGAATGAAGCCTATTTCCTACAAACAAGAAATGGGGGGACACAGACAGACTTTTGTGCCCAGGTCCTGCTCAGTTTCAGAATGAGGGCAGAAGCAGAAAGACCGATTAAGAGACAAGAGATGCCAGTGCTATGGACCTGGCAGTAGCCATGGAGGAGGATTCTGGAGATGCTTTGACATTGGCGCTGACTTAATGTGCTGGCTGATTGGATGTAGATGTGTGGCTAACACAGGATCCGAGCAAGAGTGACACCATATTGATCCAGCAAGTTAACGTGTTCGGTGCACAGCAAAATAACGTTTAAGGAAACCCTCTGAACAGGTCCCAGTTAGCACTACTTTTCTTTTTCTCCATTACATTTTTCTCTCTTTTTTTTTCTCAGCTTTTAAGATTTCTTCTTTAGTCACCTCTGTTGATCACTGTGACCACAAATATACTTCGTAAAGGCTCCTTGTCACCCTCCTTCTTCCTATTCTGTTCATCCCCAGTGTAATTCAGGGGCTCCGTGGTGAGGGAAATCAGAACTAAAACCAAACAAACAAACCAAGGACACCACCACTAATTTAGAGGTAAGTGTCTCTGCCCATCCGCTGTGATGCAGACCAGATGGAGAGCAGGGATAAGGCTGTGGCTCGCTGCCTTGTAGCTGCTTGTTACCCACAAGCCCCCCCGACATCTCCCCACACTGCCAGTGGCCAGTGCTGATGGGAGGGTGTCGGTCATGGGCACACTGTCCTTGAGGTGTGTCCATGTGGAAGAAACAAAGAAAGAACTTTTGCTTTGCACCTGAAGCAATTCTCAATTTCTTTGATGTGGAAATAAACTATATACTTGATTTTTAGCATGTTCTGTAAAGAACATATTCTGTGGTGAGTACTTGTGATTAAAAGTAAAGTAGCACGTTGTGTTTCTTGGGGAATTTTAGGGGATATTGGATTATTGGAAATAATGAATTCGTTCACTGTGTCTACTGGCCGGATAGCTGGTGAATCTGTATAACATATAAGGATCCTCTCCCTGCTTCCCTGTTGCACAAAAATGGAATCATTCTATCCTGTCTTTGCTGTAACTTTTTTTCTTAATTCATTAACAGATGAAAACCATCCCATATTAGCACATATAAAAGGATTGGTCATAAGAGTAATTATAATAGAGTGTTAGAAAAAACTTGTGTTTCCAAATTATATTTTCTAGATTATTTTTATGGTGCATGGATGCCTTGACATTTTTCTCATGAAGTCGTTTTGGGTGTCTTGTGCCAGAATTCCAGGAAGCATTATCATTTACAAAGGGCAGTGCAGCCAGGCAACACACGTGCCCTGGGCCCGTAGTGAAAGGTACAAGTCTTGTCTTTTGTTTTTTAGTTATTCTCAGGGTGGCCCCTGAGCTGCTTTAAGGGTACAGTTTTTAAATAAAACCTTAACATTGGTTCAGCATCAGGAGAATGGCACCGGTACCATAACAGGTGAGAAACCCTCTAATTGAGGAACTTATTTAGAGTGACGAGGAGAGACAGGGAAACCAGACTCTTCACGAGCAACCTGTGAGCTGTTTTTAACAAGGCTCTGTGGCTGCTCGAAGTGTCTTTGCTGTGTGACCTTTCTATGCAGCATTATAAATCTTGGATTTTTTTAAAGCATGACTCGCTTCACCCCTAAAGCAGTAAAAGGAAATTTGCACCCAGCAGTGCCATTATCCTGTACTCATGTTGAGAGCCAGCCATCTGATGGTAGTAAACCAAGAAAAGTCACATTAGGTTATCTGGAGTTGGTGAGAGATGCGTTTAGCTTACCAGTCCTGCAGCAAGGGTCATCTAAAAATCCTAGCGACGGTATCTCATCATTCAGAACCTCTAAAATGCCTCCATTGGAAAATGCAAAAAGTTTGTCTCAAAGTTTTGAAATCCTTTAGCAGAAATGTTAAAATGAACATGTATGAAAGATAGGCATATTTTTTTCTTCTGTGGCTGTGCAAATGAAGTGGTTCTTCCATCGCTGCCGTATCAAATTACCACACATTTAGGGGGTTGGAACAACACAGACTTACTGTCTCAGAGTGGTTTACATCAGAAGTCCAGGGAGCTTGGCTGGTCTCTCTGCTTGAAGTCTCACAAATCCAAAGTCAAGGTGTCTGCCAGCGGCTCTTCTCAGGAAGCTCGGGGGAGGACCTACTTCCTGGCTCTTTTAGGTCAGTGGCCACATTCAGGTCCTTGCAGCTGTAGACTGAGAGCCTCATTCCCTTGCTGGCTGGAGGCTGGGAGGTGTTCTTAGCTTCCAGAGGCCACCACCTGCCCTGGATGGTGGTCCCCTTCCTTCATCCTGCAGAGTCAGCCATGTCAGGCCCTCTATCCTAACCTTTCCCCATCTCTCCAAGCCCCTCAGTCGGCCTGGACTGACCCCTGCCTCTCCCTCTTTTGTATTTAAGAGCTCACGTGATGACACTGAGCCCAGGAATCCTCATTCCTAAAAATAATCCTAAAAACTCAGGATCATTGCCCTGCCTTAAGGTCAGCTGATTAGTAACCTTAATTCCGTCTGCAAAGCCCCTTCACAGCAGTGCCTAGGTTAGTGTTTGAGTGTTTGATTGAACCATCAGGGGTCAGCCATCTTGAAGGGACATTTTTTTTTTAAGTGGATTTTTGGTTTTTGTTTTTTAATTTTATTGGAGTATAGTTGATTTACAATGCTGTGTTAGTTTCAGGTGTACAGCAAAGTGATTCAGTTCTACATATACATGTATTCATTCTTTTTCAAATTCATTTCTCATATATGCTATCACGGAATATTGAGTAGAGTTCCCTTGCTCTACAGTAGGTCCTTGTTGGTTATCCATCTTACATATAGTAGTGTGTCTACGTTCATCCCAAACTCCTGATTTATCCCTCCCCCCCACGTTTCCCCTTTGCTAACCGTAAGTTTGTTTTCGATATCTGTAAGTCTGTTTGTTTTGTAAATAAGTTCATTTGTGTCATTTTTTAAAATGAGATGTCACATGTGCATGACGTCATGTGATATTGAAGAGACAGCTTTAGAATTTGCCCTTCCCACAACCAAGAAGAAAAAGTCCAGTCATAGCAATAATGGAGGCAGACAATTAAACTTGATTTTAAAATGTGAGTTTCTTTGAATTGTTCTGATACTGATTTTTCCAACATTATTCCTAAATTGTGATTAAGACCAGTGCATAAACTCGAAAGGCCACATTGACACACCTCTTTAAGAAGCTGGCTTCTGCTTTCTTTTAATAAGTCTCTCAGAAATGTCTTCCAGAAATTAAAGATGTTTCAGTATTTAAGATTAAAAGTATACTGTTCTCCCTTTCAGAAAAAAATTAAAAGACAAGTGATCTTAGTTTTACTGAGTTTTCTGTATGTTTTTCTCACACAAATTATATATGTATTCTTAGAGTTTCTCCTCCCTCCTGTCACCTATCACTCCTACACTAGATATTTCCATTCCAAACCAAGAAGAAAAGACGGTGGTCCAGAGACACCTTCTGCAGCTTTCATTCATTTTTGGCCAAAGGTTGGCTTTCTTTGTTCGTTTCTCTTAGCTAGAACTATACAATAATCTCTGGCCAAATTAACTGGAGTCTAGATTTTTCATCATTTATCATGTTCTTTGGCCCAAATAAAAGGCTGCTGAATGAGTCATCAAAACGTCTAAATTCATGAAATAGCAATTAGGAGAGATGGGTACATTTTAAGAGATTAAAGGAAAAGTTTTTTTTTTTTTTATTTTTAATCACTTGCTTCGCATTTGGACATGAGGCTTAAGCTGTTTTGATCCAGGGACTATTTTTATTAGCATTTTGGCCACAAATTTAAGGAGTCGTCTTTCAAAAAAGAAATGTAAGGAAACAAGCAAACAAAAATGTTTGAAGCAGAGAGGGATGTTGTTACCAGCAGGCATCTGGTCTGGAGCAACGGAGTAACAGGGGCTTTTGCCTTCTGTTTCCGGTGTCTCCCTCTTCTAACCCCTTAACCCTCCCATGCTGGGCAAGAACAGTGAGCCCTCAGCTTAGAGAAATGCTGATGGCAACAGTCTGACAGTAAACACCCAGAACAAAGCCATATTTGGGAGGGGCTGGGGAACTGCACGGGGCACAGTGGGGTAGAAGCAGAAAGAAGAGGGAAGACACAAGAGGAAATGCACTTCTTTGCCTCTGATGATACTTTGAGTTTTTTGATTGTTGTTTCTGGGACTCAGTGTTATCTGTGAGTGATCAAAGCAATGATGAAAACAAGAAATGCACCTCAAGGAAAATGTATCATCTAGATGAGTGAGCTTTAAAAAATCACATGGATTCCCAGCTTTAATAAGTGTTTGAAGTATGATTTGTTAAAATTTCCTGTAAGTAAATAAATTGAAAGACTACCTGACTGCATATGGAGAACTAGGTGTTGAATTGGAATGAAAATGAGAAAGGTGGTTTTCATAATAGCGATTAATAATCCAGAAATAATGCCAAATCTTGAAAGTGTTCGGACCCACAGTCTGACATTTAAAAGGCAAGTAGCCAATTACCTATAATCCCTTATCAGTCAGCTTTGTTCTCCTACTTCTTAGAAGATGGAGGACTCAAAATACCCGGAATTGGATGGCCTCAGCTTTACTCATTATTTATTTAGCCACGATGCTCATTTTCCTGGAAGCTGTCTGCTTGGTGAAGTGAATACCGCATTTCTATTTCACAGTTTCCTAGCATATTTATTTATTATATGTGCTTTAAAACTCAGGTTTTGTGATTTGTGTTAACTCGATCTGGTTGATCACTGGTTTAGCAGAAAAAGAAGAAAACACTGTTTTTAATTCATGTTTGAACTTCGTTTGCGTTTTGACCCATGACATTTTCTTTTTGCTGTTGTTGCATTTGTAATCAGGCCAGGGCTGGCAAATGGTTTTGTTCTATGGAAATGCTCATTGCGGTGGTGACAGTGGTACATAGACTTGACGGGATGCTGAGGTGCCAGGACGAAGGTGGGATCTGGGGGCTTCCAATGTGAGTTGCATCCTGACTCTGAGTCTGCGCTCCAGAAAGAAGAGCCCACCACAGATGTACCTGAGTGAAATATTTCAGGAGTTAGTGGAAAACAGGGCAGGTGGGCATCAATTGGGCCACGTGGCACTGCTCTAAGCTCACGATGTGGTCCAGTAACTACAGGCTAGAAAACAATTGTGGGTGTTCGCAGAGCACAAAAAAAACATGGGCACAATTAGGTTCACAGGTAACGGTTTTAGCCACACAGCATTCACCCTTTTTTCCCTACAATTTCCTTGTAATTTAGCCCAACAGGAAACTTTGAGCAGACATTTCATAGAGCACTTAACTCTGTGGCATCCATCAATTTTAATTGGAATCATGGAGCTGAAACCCTAGGTAGTACTTGACAGCAATAGGGTGTCTGTTAACGCGGGTGTTTCTGGTTCTGCCCTGGGCATCTCCGGAACAGTGTGTGGGATGCGTGGCTGACTTCAGAAGGCACGCATCTAGGTGGTCCTCAAAAGGGACAACATTGAACAGTCAATGTCAGAGGGGCTCCTCCGTCTGTATTTGCTGGTTTACATTCCTGAATGGAGGTGGCAGTGTCAACAGGGGGCCTTCGCTCTGAGGACAGCATGGCAGTGGGGTTTACTGCTGGCTCGGTACGTAGTTGTCCTTTAGGCCACTGAAGCATTCTGTCTCTGCAGCTCAGCAAAACAATTACTGAGCTATCACTGTCCTGATTTATAAAGAAATTGCCTTCCTTGGGAGAAGACAGTAAGGTGCATAGCAGGAATCTAAGCAGTAAGACTGTGCTAATCTTAAGAAAAAGAAAGAAAGAAAAAGGGAAATTGATTTCTCTGGAAATTGTTCTGACTTGGCTATAATGAAGTACCAGCTTTAAAAACACATATGCAGAGACAGAAATCAAGAGCTTTTCAAGTAAATTCAACCTCCCATTATTTGTACCCAATAAAATTTGTGGAGGTGGGGCTATTCCTAATGCTGTTCCTACCATTTGGTACTTAGGGTTAGCATTTCAGATGATGTTCTGGGAATTCACTTAAAGCAAGGAGGCCACACTACAGACTTCACTCAATCAGAGCTGGGAAGCTGCCTCATTTCTCTCCCTTACAATCCACACACTTGTTTCCCACGCAGTGTAGAGTACCAGCTGCTGTACTTTCTGTTCCCTTGAAGCCGTGAAGACTGAGGTTTTCAGGCAACTCTTCTGCCAGAAAGAGGGCTGGCAGAAGTGAAGGATTTCAGCTAAGCAGGAGAGCAAGCTGATACCCACTGACCTGGTGGCGCTTTTGTGGTTAATCAGATCAGAGATGGGGAAAAGAAAAGCAGCATACTTTATGGTGCATCGTCATATCACATCAATATCTCCTGTGCAGAGGGCCTTAGTATGCTCTGAGTTACATAGAATATCTCCTGGCCTTGCACAGTCGAGGGCAGCACCTCACCCCATTAGGAAGAATTTTTATTGTCTTATATATGGGGTATTTGGGTCTTGGTCAAATCAATACAATTATTTGATCATCTGGAAATATCTTAAAACTTGCATGAGCCCATTGCAGATAAGCAGTTTCCCAGGGAAAGGATGGAGTGTGAAACATTTAGGGATGGTGTTGAGAAGAACTCCACTTACCCTTGAGTAAAAGCTAAATGCTGTGTATTTGTTTCCTATTGCTGCTGTAACAAATTACTATGAACTTAGCGACTTAGAACAACACAAATTTATTATCCTACAGTTTGTTTCTGTGGATTGGAAGTCTGACTCCAGTCTCACCAACTTAAAATCAAGGTATGGGCAGGTTTGTGTTCCTTTCTAGTGGCTCTTGGGAGAATCTGCTTCCAAGCTTCTTCAGGTTGTGGCCAGAACCCAGTTCCTTGTGTCTGTAGGACTGATGTCTCTGTTTCCTTTCCGGCTGTCAGCTGGAAGCCAGCCGCCTCTCTCTCTCATCTTTGCATGTGGCCCCCATACGTCAGAACCAGCAACAGGAAGTTGAAACTTCATGCTGGGATCTCTCTGACTTCCCTTCTGCTGCATCTCTCTGACTCCAGCCAGAGAATGTTCTCTGCTTTTAAGGCTCATGTGATTAAATTGGGCCCACAGGGATCATCCAGGACAGTCTCCCTATTTTAAAGTCCATAACCTTAATTCCATTCTCAAAGTCCCTTTTTCCATGTAAGGTAATCCATTCAGTTTCCAGGGATTAGGACATAGACACCTTGGGGGGCCATTGTTTGTCCACCACAGTGCACCCTCTGGTCCCCAAAGATCCACATCCACCCCACGTATTTTCATCTCATCCCAAGGTCTCATCCCAATTACAGCGTCAACTCAAAGTCCTAAATCTCTTCAGCTCAAAAGTCCATAACCAGAATCATCCAAATCCAACGTAGATGAGTAACCCATGATGTACAGCTGCTGGGGAACAATTTCTCTTCACCTGTGAACCTATGATTCTAAAGAAACAGGTTATCTGCCCTCAACATACAGTGCTGGGACAGGCACAGGATAATAGTTTTAGACATTCCAGTTCCAGAAAGGGAGGCATGGAAAATAAAATGGAGTGCTGGTCCAAAGCAACTTGGAAACCCAGCCCAGCAAATCCCAACTGCAAGGTTTCAAAGCCAGGGACTTACCCTCTGTCATCCTTGGCTCTGCTCTCTGGGTAGGATGTCAGAAAAAGGCAACACTGGAAATGCTTCTGGAATGACTTGAATTCACCAGGCAGGTGGGGGGAGCCCAAATGTCATAAATGTTCACCCGCGTGTTCCTGCTGAGCTACACCAGGCAGGAGGAGAAGGTCTGGTGATGCACTGCCTGGCACTCAGAGCAACCCACCTGGGCTGCCAGCAGCTAGATGTCAAGGAGGACTTAGCACAGGTTATGTGCTAAGTAAGAGCATCAACAAGGTTACGCTGGTGAACCATGAGCCCACCATGGTTTTAGTAGATACAAGGGGCTGGCTTAGGATGCCAGGTTTAGTAAAAATGTATCAGCTATGTGCCAGAATTGATATTTGCCACGGAATGCCACCTCTCACTGCCAGGTCCTGTCCTCCGTTCATGCCGAGAGTGACCCAGAGACCCCACCTCTGCATGGCTGTGCTTGGTTGGTATTTCCACAGGCTGTTCACCTAAAACTGCCCCTAAGTCCATGTGTACCCTTCAAATTTGAAGGTACTTTCCACTAAATTTTCATGAAATGCTTTCTTACTAAGAACGCATGTAGTGTACTCTGTGTTCTTACTTAAGTCCCAACCCATGACTTGATGCTACAAATGTTAAAGAAAACAGTTGATGTCCAAGTTTACATAATTATAACTTAAGCAAAGATTTTAATTACACCTTAAATAAAGGTGAGTCGTAAAACTTCCATCCATGTCATCCTGTGTTCGCTTTCTAGGAACATCTAGATTTCACTGGAAGTGCCTGGACATCACTTCCAAGGGGGATTGGTTCCCAAATTCTTCATACTGCTAGTTTCAGGCTGATGATATCAGATTCAGGCCCATCAAATGTACCTCTGCTTACTTTCCTGGACTGTGAACTCCTAAGGTCAACGGCCAGGTGTTTTCCTCTTTATCCCAAGACTTGGCACTGGGTGTGGAGCACAGTAGGTGCCAATCAGGGTGGGTCGTTTTGTTGGTTTGAACTGATTTATCTCTGCTACCTTTTCTCCCTAAAATGGTTCCGCAGGGTCCATCTGGCAAACCTCACAACTCCTCCAAATTTCAGCTTAACGTTACTTACACTAAAAAGTTTAAAATCACTTGGATGTCTATTAATAGGATAATAATTTTAAAAAACAGACAACGATACGCTTTTGAAGGACACAGGCACAGTGACTGAGCAATCACTGTGGCAAAAAGCCAAAACATTCCTACGTGTTTTATTTGTATGAATAGAAAACAATCTTGAATGATAAACACCACATGGTCACAGTAATGTCCTTGGACAGAGGAGAAGGAAAGTGTGGATGTTTACTTTTACTGATACATTTCCCCCGTTGTTTTAATGAGTTTACATTAGTTTGAGATTGTTTACAGATCAGCGATCAAAGTTAAGAAAATGAGGTTGTCAGGGCGGTGTGAAACCTTCCATTCTTCCCCACCCTCTCTGAGTGCTTGTGGTACAACACACCCCCCATGGTGCCCCAGTGGTCCACATGGGGTCTCACTCACCCCTGGGTGGGAGGCTCTGAGGGAGAAGCAGCTGAAGCAGTAGACATTTATCTCTGGGACTCTGCCCAGGCCCTGAGCACCTGGCTGTGTGTCCCTGTGATGCAGTGATGTCAAACCATCCCTGTAGGCTCGTTCCGGATGAGGAGACCAAGAGAAGGCGTTTATGTGCCTTCGCCCCTAGGTAACCCCATACCAGGTACACAAGAGCATCCACCTTCATTGAGGTTACTGAGTGATAAGAGGGAAACAAGCTGCTCCCTTTCTACAGAGAAGCTACAAATCAAAAGGATGAGCCCTAGTGGTTTCTGTGGCACAGCTCCTCTGAGTGAAGAGAGAGGGGGAAGGACAGACATGGCAGGGCTCACGCAACACCAAGGACCCCGTAACTGTCGCACCTGGAGTGAGAGAATCTGGCTGGGTGGCTCTTGCTATGTTGACCCAGCTGGCCGCGCAGAGGACCCCTTCCTCCCAGGCCCTGCACACTCAGCTTTCCCAGAGAGGAAAAGATTGGGGGTTTCTGGTCGGTGATTTTGGAACCCAGAGACAAGTTCTCCCGAGGCCTTTTGTAGGAGAGAACGAGGCATAGCTGCTGTTTCCCCAAGGAGACAAATACACTTGATTCCTGGAACCCAGGTTTGGGAGCAGTGTCCTGCTCACAACCACGGCACTGCTGATTTTGAGCGGAAGTTCTTAGTAACACCCCCTCCCTCCACATTTGGGACAACCAAAATGTCCTTTGGTGCCCAGACATCGGTAAATGTTTCCCGGTGGCAAAATCACCCTGGCAGAGTACTTCTGGTCTAGAAGGAGACAGACCTGAAAACAATCGTGCGTCATGTCATTCAGCAGTCACTCACTGAGTTCCTAATCAGTGCTATGCACTGGGGACCAAGGAACAGACAACCAGAAAGAGGAGGCATCCCATCCCTCCTCCACATCGTGGAGGGACCAGCTTGAACATCGGGTCTCCTCTGTGCTGTCATCTGTGGTGGATCCTGCCTCTCCCCTGCGTCCTGATGGGTTGGCATCAAGGCCCTACTCGGTGTGTGGCTTCATATTTCAGCTTTACCTCTAGACTACCTGTGTTTCTTGAAACGATCTCTGCTCCACTCTCTAAAGCCCTCTGGCAGCCCCATCCCACTCTTGACACCTGTATGTAGTCTCAGGAACCCAGCCCAGATCCTGCAGAGACCCAGCATCTGGGCTCTGCTGATTATAAATTGGGAAATGAGACAAAGTTGCCCAATGAGCAGCAGCATAGAGTTGTGCGCCGCTGTAGGGAAGGATGGTACGGAGTTTTAGCAGGGCTGGAACCCAGGACTCCAGGGACTGGGGGGTGGGCCAGGTATGAGATGACCCCCTATAGAGGCCAGATTATAAAAGCCCAAGGATCAGGTGGGGTGGAGAGGAGAGGAGGTAACAGAGAGCACAGCAAGACAAACTAATCTTAAACTAGAAAACTCTTCCTACAAGCCGGAGGGTGAGGTGGGTGTGACACTGGGACAGCCTGGTTGGCTTCAGGTGGCGAAACTGTGCACATCGCTCGACACACGGTGTGGATGATCAATATTATTAACAAGCGTAAGAAACTTCAAACTGAACAAGTTTCGTCCCCCAAATTATACACTTTGCAACTGCTTTATCTTTCTTTGCAAATTGAGACAGCCCTAAATAATCCAGGATGGGGGTTGTAGGGGCAGAGCACAAACCACAAGGTGAGACGGCTGCACGGATGGTGTGACTGACATCTGATACTTACCCAATACGCGTGGAGCACAGAGGTCAATCAGTCATGGACTACATGTGAACTCCAATCCCACGGAAGAGCTGAATGTGCATGTAACAGCCACCTGGCAGTGAGCACCTTGGACGTGTCGGGCACTCAGCTGCATGCTGGGTGTACAAATACCCTCCTGAAGGCCCCAAGGCAGCAATAAGGTCACAGCCTAAATAGTTCTAGTTCAAAATCAATGGTGATCAATAATGGAGATTCAAAGAGCTAAGGGAGTACGGAGAAGGGAGAGATTAATTTCAAGTAGCTTGATTAGTCAAAATCTCATCCCTTGGTTTTCTGTGTGATTTGATCCCCCCTATCCTGACCATCTGAAGTGGCATCATGCAAACCAAAGTCTTCCGTGTAAGTTCCACTGTGGATCCTATGAGCACTGTATGTTGAATTTTTTTTTTAAATGAGCGTAGTGAGTGAGGAAGTCTCCGAGTAGTGAGATGTGAAACAGCACTGAAGATAGGGAAAATAGAGCAGTTTAGCTAGTTACCTTTGAATAAGAGAGACTGTAAGAGATTTTATATCTTTTAATTGTAAGATATAATAATTCGTGTTTATTTTTCATCTATTAGATAAAAAGATTATAGAATCTACTTTAAGCAGAAATGACATAGCAACTGGCGGTTCAATCAAGATTATAGAGATTATTTCTAAGGAGTAGATATTATAGCATCATTGTGCATTTTACAAAATAATTACAAGTCTTTGTTTCAGTGTTACGTTTATGCATAGAATTTTGCTGCACCAGTTTCTAGCCAGACATGGAAATCACCTCCCTCAAGATGAGCAGAAGATGATTTAAGTACAACAGGAAGGAGGAACTTTGTAGGTTGGACATGGGCTCTTTATCAGATACCTACCTGGGACCATAATTACAACTAACTGTTCAGTGACCAACACATAAGGCTATTGAGATTTTTATTTTTAAACAGTGAAACGCACAAGTATAGTAAATTTTGTGTTGGGACGGGGGGAAGCAAGGAAAGGAAACCTCCTCTCCTCCAGAGTGAACAACCAAAGGTAATCTTGTGATACGTTTCACTTGTTCGGGAATAGTTGATAAAAAGCGGAAACCCAACCCCAAAGGCTTGAAGGACACAGTTACTCATTGAAAGAGAGACGTGTTCACACCTCAGTTCACTTAAAAATACATATGGAACCTCATCCTACCTGCAGACACTGTGGTAACTGCACTCTCCCCTCTGTGTCATTGTGAGGGGTGGTGTTTATGTGTGTGTCCTGATTACTTCCTCTTCCCTACTGGGACCTTAACTTATAATATCAGTCTTTCTCATTTCTCAGTATCTTACACATTTTAATATGTAATATCTTACATATTTTAATATAGTAGGCAGTTAATAATTTTTTTAATTGTGGAGGAGACTAGATGAGAACAAAGCAGAATAAGAAAATGCTCAAATTAATATTGAAAACATAATGTTGACAAAGTTGTTAATTCCTGGTCTTTCCCATCGGTTGCCCCTGCCCATTCATTGACTACCAGTGAAAATAAGACTGATCATGAGGATGTTTATTTGTGAATCAGGAGGCAGCCTGCCCCCATCGTGAAGCCACTCAAAGGAAAGACTGAGCATTCGTGGATAAGGGGAAAGGCTAGAGGATATTCGAGACTAAGGTGCACATGAGCTATCCCTACAGTTCTTTCAAGTCCAAATTCCATTCTTCTGTCTTTGGAAACATGAGCTCATCAAAGCACAAAGAGGCAGGATTTAAGACTGACAGTCATGCGTTGCACCCAGTGTCCTTCAGACCAAAGAGATCTGATTGGAATTTTTTTCTTTTTGAATGCTGTAATGATTGGAATTTTTGACAAACCTAGTACGCTAACAGTGTCAAAGCTTGACCTGGTGAAAATCATTTCAAGGAGAAATGCTCTAAAAATGCTCTTTTACAAAGACCATCCTTCTAATAATAATACCAGAGTGCCTCTCACCACGTTTTCTTTTGCAAAAAGATTTCTTTCCTCCCTCCCAGAGATGCTGTCAGAACGAGGCTTGGCCACCCCAAGGCAGATTCTATAACACTTTCCATAAAAATGCTGCCAGTATTTGCTCAGTTACGTTATCTAAGGAACTGAGGAGTTTTGTTTATATTTTAAGATCAGCAAATGCCAAAAATACTAATGTGAATTGAATAACCTTTCCCAGTGTTACATTAAAACACTGATAGATCATCTTTAAACATGTCTGCAGAACTTTTTAGATATTAAAGAAAACATTTATGTTCAGTAGCATTTTAGCATTGAGCCTATTTTATTTTGATTTAATTCCTAAAAGGTATAGTCCATATTGTACACCAAGCCTGAAGCCTTTGCTTTCCTGCCCTTCACAGACCTGGGTTTGTTCTAGCTTCTCCGCTTACTACCTGTGAAGCCTTGGACAGCCTGTCTGAGCCTCAGTTCTCTTATCTGTAAAACAGAATGAAGTATAACAGGGAAAGATGTTGGAAAAATGAAATGAGAACACTTGTGTCAATTACAGCATGAGTTTGAAGATTCATTCTGTTCAGCTACTCCTGTGTGCTCTAAGGCCACAGGTTCTTGGAATCTGCCCCATGGCTGGCCCCAGCAGTCACTGAAGAACACTACCCTCCCCAACCAAACCCTCCCCCTAGAAGTAGAGTTAGAGCTACTTTAGTTTAGGTCTTCAGTGTGAGCATCACCAAATATGCAAATTACCGGATTCCACCAGTGATCTCAAGGTGAGGCCCAGCTATCTCCATGAACACGCCCTCCAGGTGATTCTGATAATAGCCATAGCTTGAGAACCATTGCCCTACCTAGATCATTCTCTCTTTCCATCACCCTTCCCCACAGTTTCTAAATGTTTTCAGGTCCTTTGTACCTTTCATTAACTCATCTCCTCCAGCATCCCTCTAATAGCCTGTGCTGTCTCTCATTCAGTTACTGCAAAAGTTCTCTGCTGGAACTGAATCCTTAATCACGGTTGGAGAGGAAGACCAGAACACCCTCTCAGGTGGAATAACTAAAAGCACCCAAAAGATTCACCTTTGACTAGATTGTCTCATGTCTTTTGTACCTTCTGGAAGCTCTCTCTGTCTCCCAGCCGTGCATTTCATTACAAGGGGCCCCTTCTGTTGGCTTTAGCTCAGGCTGTGCCATTGTAGGAAGGAGTTTGGGCAACTCCTACCCATAAAAGGTACCATAGACATCCCGATGACTAAATTTTCACAGAAATCTCTGTGTTCTTAGAATAAATTTCTAGAAGTTTACCTCTGGCAGGGCCAAGGTAGGTATCTTTTTGAAGCAGGTGAAATTAGATCTCTAAAATACTTCAGTAAGTTGAAAAGCTTTGTGTTTGAAAAGTATTTCAAACTTCTCAAAGAAGAAGAATCCTTTGAATCAAAGAGCTTCTGATTCCCTGGTCGATTGTAAAGGAAGCAGACCTTGAAGACTTGGCCCAAGTCTCCCTTCTTGGCAGTCACAGGACTCTCACGGATAACGTGTTTGGAATTCTGCATTCTCCATTTAGAGAGTTTCCTTGCAGATATCTGTGACTCACCTAATTCCAGGATGCTTTTGTGGAGGCCGTCCCCCCCGATTAAATTATATTCTTGGTAAACCTGAAAAGGCAAGGAAAGTGTTTTGATTAAAACTATGAGAGGAGGTGACCACCGTGAAGGGCGCTGACACATCCTTTTGCTTTGCAGGAATGTTAGTTCAGCCGGAGAGGAGGCCCGCAGGAGGATGCGGGAATGTGATGGGCTCACGGATGCGCTGCTCTACGTGATTCAGTCTGCGCTGGGGAGCAGCGAGATCGATAGCAAGGTTTGTTGAATTTGCATAGGTGAAGCATCTTAGAGAAGAAGGATGCCCAGGGGACCAAACAGTGGCTAACAAGGATGGAGAGTTAATGCGATGTTTACTACTTTCACTCTGAGATCTATATCGACGTTTAATCCTAGCCTAGAACTAGACACTTAATTCTTGATTAGTAGTGAATAAAATTTTAGATTAAGTTATTGTAACTACAGGTGTTCCAGATGAGTGTATAAACTCTCACATACCAGGTTGCCCACAATCTTCTAGCTTTATTTTCTAAAATCCATTGGCAAAAGAAAAAGAAATATTAAAACTACCTGAGAGTTGAATAATCCTATATTCTTACACGATAGCTCTTGAACAACTTAATTTTGTCCAATGCCATGCAAGGAATGCCTGATGAAGTCTAAATAAATGCCGTCAAAATGCTACATAAACGAGCCTGTCAAAGCATCCATCATCAGCGTCCATTCAGTGCTTTAGTTCGCAAACCAAAATAGAATTGGATGGGCTTCACCAGCGCTGAGCTATTTTGTTTTGTCTTCACTTGTCTTTTGATGAGTTTTGGTTCGTTTTCAATAAAAAATTTGTCATTTCATAATATCCTGGTATCAACACAGACTTTACTGATACTTTCAAGTAATACATGTGATGAATGGGATACCTTAATAAGACCTTAATACATGTGATACCTTAATAAGACCTTCTCCAGAGCCACTCTGCTGACATTTGGGTCCAGTTCTCTGCTGGGGGCTGCCCTGTGCACTGTAGGGTGATGAGCGGCATCCCTGGTCTCCACCCACTAGATGCCAGTAGCATCCTTCCCGCAGCCCAGTTGTGACAAACAAAAATGGCTCCAGATATTGCCGGATATACCATAGGGAGCCAAAAATTGGCCCTGGTTCTGAACCAAAGCCTCAATCCCATGGTTTTTAATACCAACTCTTCTTCGGAATTGCCTTTGGAACATTTAATAAATGCATGTGCCTAGACCCCATCACAGCCCCCTGAGTGAATCTGAGTGTCCAACTCTTGTCTCCGATTTCTATTCCTCTGAAAGTTCATCAGGTGATTCGATGTGCATCTTGGATTGAGAACCGCCCTAGTAGATACAGCTTTGAAATGGACACTCGTTGGGAATACGATATAATATAACTTAGTTGTAAGGTCAGATAAAGAACAAATAAGAGTGATTTCATCCATTTAGTTACTCGTTGGCATGGGGGTGATTTGCCACGGTGCTTCTCTACACATTAGAGTGACTGAAAAATTTAGAAAATTACTAAAAAAACTAGAAAACTAAATTACTAGAAAAGCTAGAAAATTCCTGATGCCTGAGCCCTACTCCCTAAAGTTTAGGACCCATGATATTTTCTGGGACTCTAGCCCTTTGAGTACCAGCTGACTCCAGTTATGACACTGTCTGTCATTTTATCACTGCCACTCAGTTACATTTGCATCCATTCATTTACCGTATATGACATCAATTTCAAAAGTGAAATATGATAGAAAAGATTTAATCAACCTCTCTTGTAAATGCCCTTAACAGCCATTTTAGACCTTTTAATATCATTGACAGGAAAGTTAAGTCCCTGAAGAAGCAACCAGTCAAGATGTCTTGAGTATTTACAGATACCTGTTAACACAATAGAGGAATTTTGAAAAGAGCTACTGAAGGTAATTCGTAATTCACAGAAGCTGCAGTGCTAAGGATCTTAAGATTCAAAGTGGTAAAGACTAACGCAGGGGATGCTAAGCCTATGGATACCAAGCAAGCTTTAATAGTGTCTGGGCCTTGGAGTTGAGAATAAAATAAGAGTCAACAGCCTCTTGTCTTGGTCCAGTGCCCACCACTGGGTAAGGCAGCCTTCAGGAGCATGGTCCAAAATCAGAGTGCTGTGAGGCACGCACATCTTTCTTCTGATGTGTCAGAGGACCAGACTCCTCAGTCTCTCGGGAGACCTTGAAGATTCTCCTTGTTAATGTCCGCCCACATTTCCCCCAAAAGAGGAAACTGAAAAACTGAGGACCACTTAGGGCTGGAGTCAGAAAACTCAGATATTCCTTGAAATCATGCCATTTGCAGCAACATGGATGGACCTAGAGATGCTCATACTAAGTGAAGTGAGTCAGACAAAGACAAATATCTGATACCTCTTATATGCAGACTCTAAAAAATATGACACAAATGAACTTATTTACAAACAGAGACTTAGAAAACAAACTTATGGTTACCAAAGGGGAAAGATGGGAGGGAGAGGGGATAAATTGGGAGTTTGGGATTGATGTGCACACCACTATATTTAAACTAAATAATCAACAAGGACCTACTGTACAGCACAAGGAACTCTGCTCAATATTCTGTAATAAACTAAATGGGAAAAGAATTGGAGAAAGAATAGACACACGTATCTGTATAACTAATCGCTTTGCTGTACACCTGAAACTAACACAACATTGTAAATCAACGATGCTCCAATAGAAAATAAAAATTAAAAGAAGAAAAAACAGAAGACTCAGATATTCCTGATTGAGCAGCCAAAACACTGAGCTTGGCCCCGGGAGCGTGCTGGAAAACGTGCCATCTCGTCCTCCCGATGACCAAGGACAGGACCTGGGTGACCTCAGCTTTGAGACAAGGAGGATCCTTATAGCTGTTGAAAGGATCAAATGTGATAAACTACTCAGCAGTGCTCTGCTGGCCAGCATGTGCTATTGAGTTTTAACATATTATTATTGTCCCATCACTTTCCACTCGGCCCTCTGCTTGGCCACTTCTGAGCTTTCTCAGTGACAAGTTAGAGGAGGGAAAAATGTGTGCACGCTGTCTTTGAGGCCAGCGAAGTTAATGAGTGCAAGAGCCTGGATTCCACGCACGCTCTCAGCTCAGCGCCTGGTAACTGGAACAGTTTGTTGAAAGGGTAACATATGGTGGAGCGTTCTACAGACAGCTTCCAAATTAGCCCTTTCTAATAGAAAATAAGGAGTCAAAATGACCCTGGTGACCAAGAGGAACTACTGAAAGCTCTGTTGACGGCAATGGATATGGAAACCAAAACCACCAGCTGCCACCCACCTTCTGCTGGTGTCCCCAAGGAGGGCGGTGGCAGTCTTCTTTTTTTTCTTTTTTTCCTGCCCCTGCAGAGAAAAGCTCTTGACTTGGTAACCCTCCCAAACCAAGCTTAAGGAGAGATAAGTTCAACCCCTGGGGCCACCCCCATCCATCCCTCTCTACCACTTCCTCTGTCTCCCTTCCGCCCTCCTCATCCCCCCTCTGTCTCTCCTTCCTCTCCCCACCATCCAGCTTCTCTCAAAATCATCCCTCAGCCACAGGTAGATTATAAAACATTTCTCAAAACGGCGGATTTATTCCCCAGTGGTCATTTGTTAAACAGAGGCATGGAGGTGCCCCAGGGAAGATGAACAGCAGGATGAGAAAGGAGTTTATTCTCCCAAGACTTTGATGTAAGAAAAATCAGTTTGAGCTGATTTAAAAATCTTTCTGACTTATGCCATAACATTTTCTTTTCAGGGAGAGACTTTTCTCCCTTTCATGTATTGTCCTGTGTTTACCTGCTTTCATGCCGGTTCCTTTTTCGATGCTGAGAGGATGCTTGAAATAGAAAATCAAGTTGACTCAAAGCCTGTGGAATTAGCAGCCCATGAAACCTTGAGAAGCTGACAAGCAACGCTTGGGATGGCAAAGGTCCCAAAATATACCCTGAAAACTGGTTTTCCTGCCCACAATAGTCATGTCAAACATACACAGTGCCTTTTACCAGATTCCAGTCATAGGTGGGAACAGTGCAGGATCCGGACCCTGGCAGCTCTCACCACCCTTCCAGTCCCAACCTAGGACTAGAAAAAGTGGAGCCATCTGGTATAAGTTACTGAAAGCTTCAGACCTCATCTGTAAAATGGAACGATCTTCCCTGCCTTGAATGGTGGCTGTCCCACAGTTGGTGCCTGAAAAATGATAGCCAAGTTGGCATGCTTTTAAAAAGACAACTTAGCTCTTCTTTTTCAGATTTCGTATGCCTGAAACTGACGTGACATTGTAAATCAACTAGACTTCAATAAAAAAATTTAAACTTAAAAAATAAAATAAAACTTATCTCAGTTCAATTTATTCTCCATCATTATCTTGTCCTTTGTAAAAATTTGGTATTTTTTTTCCTCTTCCCTCGGTTCCTCAAATCCAGGACAAAGGTCTAAAGGTTGATGCGCTGGTCTGAATGTTTGGTTCCCCCCAAATCCGTATGTTGAGACCTAATCTGCAATTTGGCAGTGGGGAGTTTGGGAGGAAACAGGAGCACAGGGAGAGTTCACACTTTGGCCAAGGTCACACAGCTCATTAAATGGCAGAGCCAGGACTCCATCATGGACCCATCAGATCTAGGTCACAAGCTCTGGACCTCCCAGCAGTACCATCTCCACCATTGTTAATGATATAGATCCTTGTACAGCACTTGCTGTGTGCCAGGAACTCTTCTCAGTACCTACATACCGGGTTAGTTTCCTGTTGCTGCTATAACAAACAGCCACAAACATGGCAGCTTAAAAACATAAACTTATTATCTTACCATCTTAGACATCAGGAGTCCAAAAGGGGTCTTTTGGGGCTAAAATCAACGTGTCAACAGGGCTGCATTCCTTCTGGAGGCTTGAGGGAGGCATCTGTTTCCTTGTCTTTACAGCTTCTCAAGGCCGCCCACATTCCTTGTCTCATGGCCCCTTCCTGCATCTCTAAAGCCAGCAATAGCAGGTCACGTCCTTCTCACGGGGTTTCACTCTAACTCTTCTGCCTCCCTCTTTTGCTTATAGGACCCTCAGGATTCCATGCCCCCCCCCCGGATAATCCAGGGTAATCTCCCCAACTGATCAGCAACCTTAATTCCCTCCACCACATAACCTAACGTATTCACAGGTTTCAGAGACTAAGATGTCAACATCTTTGGGGCAGAGAGCTTTATTCTGCCTATCACATGTAAATACTCTAATTCCCGTATTCCACACAGCAGCCTAAAACGTGGCCACTATCATGGCCGTCTTACAGAGGAGGTTATGGTCACGGAGATATTGGGTGCACTGTCCAAATCTCACAGCCAGTGGTCAGAGACCTAGGGTTCTACAGGTATCCAGCTCTATGTGTGTCCTTAACCACCGTTTAACGCCCCTGCCAGGAAAATCAGCATGGAAACACTGATGCCCCCGGGTGAACACAGAACCCGGCTTGCCTGGGACCACCCTGGTTTGCACCTCTTGCCCTGTTTCACCCCCAGAAAGTGCCCTGGTAGATGGTAAATGTTAATGTCGCCCTCCCAGAGCTGACAGAAATCCAGTTATCTGTGCTCTTGGTGGTTCAGAGCCCTAGTCCCCATGCGGCCATTGTCCGTAAGTGGACGCCATCTGGGACCTCTCGTGGTTGTGGGTTCTTCCTCGCTCACAAGTGAATTTCAATCAGTGGCAGCTGCTTAGAAAAGGACCTCTTGTTGATAAGTAGTATCTTCGGGGTGAGAAAATGTCTTAGGACTTTTCCAAGCTTCCCTAAATTCTTTCCACTGTGGCTGTCAAGGGAGCCATTAGGGGCAGCGGCTACATGCATCCAAAGAAAAATGTGTGTGTAAAGACGGATTGCTTTTCTGGGTGGAGGAGTGCTGGTTAGTTTTTATTCACTCCTCCTCCTTTTTTTTTTTTGGATTCTCCAGACCGTTGAAAACTGTGTGTGCATTTTAAGGAACCTTTCGTACCGGCTGGCAGCGGAAACGTCTCAGGGACAGCACCTGGGCACAGATGAGCTGGACGGGCTGCTCTGTGGTGAGGCCAATGGCAAAGATGCAGAGAGCTCCGGGTGCTGGGGCAAGAAGAAGAAGAAAAAGAAATCTCAAGATCAGGTGATGTGGGGACTCGCAGCTGCATGCAATCTTCCCTTGCCCTAATCACAACATGCATGTTTCGTCTGTGTCTGCAGGTGCAGGGCTCTGCGTTTCTAACACGCGGTCACATCACTAATGCCTCTGCACAGGCTTTCCGTGGGGATTTCATAGCTGAGGCAGTGGAGCATTACCTGACTCCCCCCAGGTTCTGCAGCCACGCCAAGATAGGAAATCTCAAAAACGGAAAGAGCCGCTTGCGTCCAGGGCAAGCTCTAAGGTTCCAGCTCACACAGTCGAGTCAGATGCAGGCGCTAATTCTTCTGTGTCGATGCACACATTCATTGCGGCCCTTGCGGGGGCCAGGAGGGTGCCTTGCAGGTGGTACAGTTGCACAGGATAGGTGTGGTCTAAGAAGGGAAGCTGTGGAGAGAGGCGCAGAAATCCAACATATATTGTATAGGTCATTTGGGAACTTTTGGACATGCAATCTTGCACTTATTGTTGGAAAACGGAATAATTCACAGCCCTCCCAACAGAATGACATTAGAAGCTTGGCCTTGGGGGGCAATTCCGGTTACTCCAGATAGCTGTCCAGCTGGAGAGGCCTCTTCAAAATGGAACGGCCTTTCCTCCAGCAGCTGTCGGTTGCCCTGCATTGAAGTAAAGGCCCACAGGCTGTGATTCTCAGCCCTGGCAAAAACAGAACAGCCTCCAGCCCTGCCCCTCGGGAGCCTCTGGGAGGTAGAACCCCTCACCCACCAGGCCCCCAGGTAAGGGAGTAATGAGAAAAAGTGCCCGTCCTGTGGCTGCCAGAAACCCCTGCTACTGAGATCTTCCCGTCTCCTCCGGACACTGTGGTCATGTTCCCAGCCTTCCCCGACACTGTGGTTATACCTCCAGCCTTGCCCTGGACGCTATGGTTGTTATCTCCAGCTGCTGAGGGTCCTATAAACCCAAGATCTGACTGTCCTCAGGAGTGGATGACTGAGAAAGTGGGACAGAATCCCCAACATGCTCTCTTGCCAGGTTTTTAATTCAAAATAAATTTTCAAAAATATCTGTTTAGGTCACAGCACACTATTTTCTAAACTATTTTTGGAAAAGTTTAACTCCGAGTGAGGGTTAAAGGAACTATTTTATTCACGGTAAGGATTAATGGGAATGTGTCCTTAAATATAATTCCTACATTTAACCTGAATGTGTCAGTGTTAGCATTTTTGTAGGTTACAGTTCTCAAGCTGTTTGTAGCCCCTGAGGCTCCAGGTCTTTCTACAGCTTCTGGATCTGTATGTTCCAGCTTAAACACGCCTATAATTTAGGAGATACAGGCTCATTGCCTCTTTGACGGTGACCTCCCACTCTGAGAAATAAATCCCCAGCCCTGCTTTTTCTCCTGTCCTGGATCAGTACTCTGTGTCTTCCATCTCCCCCTGAACTGGAGGAGCCTTTTGGGAGTATTGAGCCATGGTTCTTAATTCTGCCTCTTAGAACCCTCCTACCAGGAGGGATGCAGTGGTTAGCCAGCACCTGCCATGTGCCAAGTATTATACTAAGTGATGTCACACACTTCAGTTATCCTACCTGGTACTTAAGGGTGCCAAACGATTATGGGTTCTGAATATTTTTCAATATCAAATAAGTTAAAGATGGCCTAACAAAGGTACATGGGTTCTTCTCATGGTATCCTTTTGTGGTGTTGCATACCATGGGGCCCAGTCCCTACACTGCTTTACCCTGGAAAGCAAGCTCAGTAAAGTTGAAAGGAAGAAAAGCCTATGGGCAAGAATATAGTGCTTTACAGTCTACCTTGTGATCAAAATCACCTGTATCTCACCTACAACCTAATGATTCAGAACCTCTGGGATGGGCCCAGCCAACTTTGGAAATCAGATTTGTGGAAGTCCATTAATATGGCATTAGCCTTGGCAGGCAGAATGAAAGAAAGAAAGAGAGAAAGAGAGAGGGAGGGAGGGAGGAAGAAAGAAAAGAAAGAAAGAAAAACTTTAAACTGAGGTTAAATTCACTCTGATTTCATGGTTTTCTCTTTAGTCTATGGCTTAGATTTTGAAGCACACCCTTCTGATAGCTTCTGTGCCTGGCCCTGGTGTCTCCTTTAGTAAGATTCTGCCCCGACACTTAACCCTTTTCCCAACTCTGCCAAGGTGTGCTCTGGTGGCTTGAGGTCTTTCGAATGACAGGTGAGATTAGGAGTTGATTGGGTCCAGAGAAGCCAGGGGTCAGAAGAGAACATTCATGGACATCACGCCAAGATAGAGCCCTTCTTCCAAGGGGCTTAGCTGCTTCCATGAAACCTCATGGTGAGCAATATTCCACCTCAGAACGCTGTACTTCAAACCATAATTTATGACATCAGTGAGCTCTCTTCTAAGTTCAGTCCACTAAAATGATGAGTAGAATCTTACGATTTTTGCCTGAAATCTAAATGAAAATGAGTACAGTCTGTTCCATTTTTCTTCTTACAATATTCTTTTAAGGGAGAAAAAAATAATTTCTTTAAGAAAGTTTTTCTGAAACCACCGTAAGTTAAAACACAATGGAACTTTGTTGTTTATAAAGAAGCTTCAAAGTTATTTCAACCAAATGATAGTTTTAAAAAATGTTTTCAAACTGTTCTCCCACATAATATAAAAATATTTTGAAGTGCCAGGAAATTCAGTATCAAGCTTAATGAGGATGTAAACAGATGGAGTGTTAGGTTTGCAGCTATAAAAATGGTCAGATATAATACATCCCCTGGAACCTCTACTGCTCATAAAGTCAGTCTCTTTAAAGAATAGGTAGTGATTATAGAAAGTGTATAATACAAAGTGAAATGAAGAAAGAGGTATATAGAGATAGATACAATGCAGATAAAACCTGGCCAGTTTAGTAAAATATGTGTCATATGCAAATTCAAAATATATGCATGTACCAAAAATATGTTTTTTTAGAAAAAGTGCAGTACATCAAAGATGATGGAAGATAGTGACTGATTCTTCTTATATGTAAATTTTCTACAATGGGCATTACAATTGTAATCTTTTCAAATATTATTTTAAAATAATATTCAAAAAGGAACTAACTGACCAAGTCAGTGTTTGTTTATGCAGGTGTATATGCTTTTTTCTCTTAAATTTGAGTTGCCTCAGAGAAAGGCATAAGATAAAATGAACAGTTGTCTAATCCACGGCAGATCCTTACCAGGACAGAGGAGCCAGAGGTTTTACCAGGAAGCAAAAGTGATGAAAATCCTAATATTGGTTTAGTGATTGACTCTGTCACTTGCTGAATTCCAGAAATTTACGTTGACTTTCACCTTGGGCATTGGTATTCTGTACCTTTGGAAAATACTATACTTTGCAGGTCAGATTTAGTTATAATAAAAATCTTGCAAACTTTCTTTTAGATCCTTGATAGGGATAATTCAAGAAAATATATGATACAGAACCATCAGATGTAAACCCCTGTGTGTGGCTGTATTGGACACTTCCATGCATCGTATTCTGGTCCAAAAGGACGTTGCAAATTCATTAATTTCTGACTTTGTGTTCAGTGCCTATCGCTGAATTATAAGAAATGACTGGTTTCTCTAGTAGCTCTTTTCAATTAGACCCTCTGCCAAAGCAGTCTACATGCCATGTGCCAAGAGGCATATCCCACCCAGCACAGTCCTCACCGCTGCTGGCAGGGCTTTGTGCCAGCAGCCTGGCAGAGCAGGGCAGGGGTGGCAATCCGAAGATTGAGGTCCAGGGAATAGCAGTAGACAAAATTGATTGAGCTGCTTTCCCACCCTTTGTAGAAATAAGCATTTTTGTTTGTTTTTCGATTTGGCATGTGGCCAAGGTTCCTGCGATGGTGTCCGGGGATCAGTGGTGCTCAAACATGGATTAGAAGTAACAGGATACTGCTGGCTGATGGCCCGAGCAGACCTGGGCCTTCAAGACCTACTCTGTGTGAACTTGACTGTGTACAGAGAAACCCGCAGTGAAAAACAGAAGTAAAACAAGCAAGATCTTCTAGAGTTCAGAAATCTCTCTTCTGCTTGAATCACCTCTGAATTTTTTAGTTCACAGGGGTATTTATATATCCACATGGGTGAGGATGTAAACCTATCAGAATTCAAAGGTGATTCTGATCCAGCATTTTTATACGATCAACTTTCTCTCTCTCCTGATAATCTTTGTTTAGTGAGCTGGGGTCAATTTAAGAGAAGTATTATTACTCTTTTTCATCTCTTTTCTAGGTTGTTGATGCCAAATGCATAGATTGTGGGAAGTTTCACCTAAGATATCAGCATGATATCTTATCCACAAAAGCAGTAGTATTGGGCTTCCATGTAAAACCTGTAAAGCCCAACCCAGCCCAGCACAGCCCAGCCCAGCACAGCACAGCATAGCACAGCCCAGCACAGCACAGCCCAGCACAGTCCAGCCAGCCCAGCCCAGCCCAGCCCAGCCCAGCACAGCACAGCACAGCACAGCCAGCCCAGCCCAGCCCAGCATCCCGCAGGCCATCTCCTCACTTATGCTCACGCTGCTCCTCTGTCCAGCATTCCCCTTCCCTTCTTCCACTCCTTGGAGAATCATCCTTTAAAACCAAGTAAAACATCACTTTCACCCTTTCAAGAGTTCTCCCAAGTTAAAGTGAATCCTTCTCTCATCTGCATCTGCATGGTTTTATTTAAACTTCTCCTCCAATGCTCATCACATCATCAGTCACATACAGCTGTTGATCTCCTAGAGGAAGAATTTTCTGAGGGGCAAGACTGTGTGGGTCTTCTTTCCATCTTTGACATCTAGCCCAAGGCCCAGCACCAGCTGTGCTGAATGGCAGTCCAGCTGTGGTCCACTGGGCCTCTAGCTCTTGCTGTGGGGTTGTTGCCAGTCGGTGGTCCCAGCCTCATCCATTGTCTTCTTGGGACACTTGGCCTCCCACGGCTGCTGTGAGCCAGGAGCGCTGCATAGCCCTTCTCTTTCCGTTTGTGGTTCAGGCTGTTCCTCCGCTTCTCAGGGCAGTGCTGCATTTTATTACCTTCTGACTCTGCGATCACCAGCAAACCTAATGAACACTCTAGATCTTGCTAATCGTCTGAGAACTTGCAGTTCATGTCAACAAGTGTAGATGCGTGTATCTCAAAGCACCCCTGGAGAAGCAGTACTTTGATCACACCAGACTAAAAGATGCTTAGTTCTGAAGATGTCAGTGTGTGACATACATAAATGGGATTAGATGCCATGAAATCCCATCCCCTGAAAAGTGTCCTTGGAGTTTCAGGACTTTGGATTGGGGGCCGCCTCAAGAGACTCACGCATAGCCCACTGTGTCCCGTGGGTGCTGTTGGCCCAGAAGTGAGGCTCTGAGAATAAATAGCAATCAATGTCCCAAAGCACAAAAATGAATTTTATTGCTAGTTTAAATCAGGACATTGCAGATTTGAATTTTAAACTTACTTAAATTTTAAATAAGTTTCTCCTTGAGACAAAATATATATTAATTATAAGTAAAAATATTATATCTATAAAAATATTTAAATAACTTCAAAAAATTTTATAAATATTTATATTAATAAATACATGCACACGTAATATGTAAACAATATACGAGTAAAATAGCAATAAGCTACAAGAAGAAAATAATGCACACACCCCCATCATCTTCCCTTCTAGTGTGAGCCACAGTAAAAATGTATACCTGGGCCTCTAATCCTCTCTGATCTCTTTCTCTCTGTATTTATGCATAGCTTTGTTTAACCTTTCAAAATACAATTATACGATATTGGTTGGAGTGTGAGTGAAGACACATCGTACCACATCAGACAGCCAAGTTCATAGCGACTTAGAGAAGACAAGTGTGTTTCCCGCTAATGTAAAAGTCGGCGCTGCTGGCGGCTCTGGTCTGCAGAATCTCCGGAGGCTCCTTAGATCTGTCATGCTCACCTCTTTAGGATGCTGCCCTCCTCCTCATGGTCCAAAGATGGCTCTGTATCCAGAGTCCAGGAGCAGAAATGGAGCCAAGAAGACAGAGGGGAGTACCCTTTCCTCTAGAACTGCCCCCGCTGAATGTCACACACATCACTGTTGCCTACACCCTCTCCGTCTGGATGGGACACATTAGCACCTGAGTTGCAGGGGTGACTGGGATGTGTAGTGTTTTTGTGGGGCAACCGTGACCCTAGGTGAACCTTGGGCATTCTCTTAACCAAAGGGAAAAGGGGTACAGTGGCATACTAAGGGGGTGCAGTAGGAGTTCTCTACCTCAGTAAGGAGGGATATTTTATCATTGAAATGGTTTAGAATTGTCTGCACAGGGTAATAAGAAAGACCAACTTTCATCCATTTTGCTGTTTGCAAATTCTCTGCAGACAGTGTAGCCCCCAATTACCTGCAGCCAGGTGACTGGCACACCACTGAAGGGAAGGACAGGTGTGGGCGCTGCACCCACCCTGCCTCGCTCTGCCGGCTGTTGTAGACACTTTATCACTTGGCTCTGCGTGACCTCTCTGCTTGCCAGTAAATACTCATCTACACCAGAATATGGAAAGGCTACCAAGAATTCCATTGTAGGGGTCTGCCGTGTTGTATGAACCAGTCCCCGATGATCAGAAAATTAGGTTGCTCCCAAATTTTAACTAACGTAAACTGCAATCAACATCCGTGTAGTTAAATCTCGCCTATATCCTTAATCACTTCTCAGGGATAAATTCTTAAAAGTAAAACATCTAGTTTTACATTTACAGAGAATGCTTTTCAGGCTCTGGCGACATAGCCAAAATTTGTCTTAATCACTCTGGATGGCAGTGACAGACAGTGTGAGTACGTTTTGATTTGCTTTATTATCACCTGATGGATCTGCCCCTTTGTGACATGCTTGATGCTTTTAAGTCCTCGTTTCCTAATATCACAGGTGGTTTTTCTTTCTTCCAGGCAGTTTCCGTTTCCTTATTAGTAACCATACTTTCTCGTTTGTGGCTTAATACCATTTCCTTTCTGACCATCTGCTGATTTCAGCTGCCGCTCATCCCTCACGGCTGGTAGCAGTGTAGTCTCGCTCTGCTGTCACCTCACCGTATGCCAGGAGCTTGGTGACTCAAGACATGCTATTTCATGTCCTCAAAGCAATAAGTTGCATGCGCCCACAAAGATCACGGCTGCACAGTTCTGTGCAGTGACTGTCCTTTGCCACTCCCTGTGAATGAGTGAGATGCTTCTCCTTCTTCTGCGCCTCTCATATAAAATTTATCCCATCACCTAGAAATGCTGCTTTTCCACTTTCAGTGGGTTTACAGACTTAACGCTCAATTTTTGGTGACTCATTAATTTGTGTTTACATTTTACCATTCGATACTCCACACCATCAGTCAGTAGTCTGTGTCTTACAGACTAGACCTGGGTTTCTCAGCCTTGGCACTGTTGACATTTGGAGCCGGGTAATTCCCTGTGGTAGGTCTATCCTGGGCATTGTGGGATGTTTATCAGCGTCACTGGCTTCTACCCAGTAGACACCAATCAATAGCACCGCTTTCCCTAGTTGTGACAACCAAAACTGTCTCCAGACATTGCCAACTATCCCCTTGGGTGTTAAAATCACTCCAGTTGAAAACCACTGTATTAGACTGTCTTTGAGGGATGTATCACCAAAGATATAAACAAGCAAGACTACAGGACTACCTCAAGGAAGTTGGCGAGTCAGGGACAGAGTCCCTTGAAAAAGCAGGTAGTAGGGTGAGTCATAGCCCAGGTTTCCCTAGATGTGGATGAGAAGTTAGGAGCAGAGAGAATTCTAGGTGAGCATTACTAGTGTTCCAGTTGGTTCCATCAGGATGACTTGGGGAAGCGGCGAGCGAGCCCGGTGATGTAGACCAGCCTTGATAACACTCCTCTTTGGTCACAACACAGTGGCCGCCTTGTGCCAATGTCTGGAGCTCACAGCATCACCCGCCTCCCTCCTGCCTTCTCCTGAGGGGTGGGCACCCACACAGGCACGGAAGTGAGTCAGCAAGTCTGTCCCTGAATGTTTTTTGTTCTGAAGCCTTGTTTGGGAAACACCATAGCCAATCTCACCTTTAAGACAGGTTTCTAATCTCTCAAATGCAAAATTCCCTGTATCTTTTGCAAGGAGAGCCTGGAGACGTGTACCACATGAATACGAGTCACTGGCCGTCACCTCTGTCCTCTCTTTCCGTAGGTTCAGCCTCCCTGTAGTCGACGGCTTCTGAACAGCTCCCAGGGGAAGTCAGACGCCCGAGCTACCCTTGCCTTCCAAATTCCCAAGCGTCAACACAAAAATCATTTCTCTTTTGGCTTTTGACAGTTGCTTGGAGTTTTTTTTTCTTAATAACCATTACTTGCATTCCCTTGCCCTCCTCCTTTTCCTCCTTCCCTCCCCGCATTAGCTGAAAGTGATGATGAAACACGGTCAGGGCAAAAATCAATTAGTAACTGCTGTTCAAACCAAATCAAGCAACAGTGGCCAATGGTGGATGGACTGTGTTTAGGTTGTGGCTCTTCAAAGTATTTAGCACTGGCTGCAGCCTAATTTACCCAAACCCTGCATGAAGGAACATTCCCTGACAGTTTCCCATTTTAGAGCCATTTTCTCTTCCTGCATTCTGTGATGTGTAACTTCAGCTGGGAGGCAAGAGTGGGATTTTAAAATCAGACTGTTTTCCTGTCATTGCACATCCACTCCCTTTCCCTTGCAGTACCTCTGGCCCATTTATGTCACTGAAATCCCTTTAAAAGAAAAGTGAGCCTGCACACATGCTGACTGTCATTCTCTGTCGCTGGTAGAGAAATTTAGGCACTAGAGATGCATTCCGCTGGTGAAGAGGCCTTTTCTATTTGTGTTCCAAAGATACGGCAGCGAAAGCTCTTTTCTTTACATAGACTGGAATGGCTGTGACATATGCGACAGGAGCTGTGTATTTTAGCAGCGCTCCTCCCAGAGTGTAAATCCTTCTTCCATGTAGGCGAGAACGTCTTGTTAGCATCTCCGTGGTACCCAACCCGGCGCCTTGGAAGTAGAAACTGGGGTAGTTGTAAGCTCCTTCAGAGGGAGGAGCTGAAATTCCCTCATTAATTCTTCTCATTCAGTAGGGGCTTTTATGAATGTAATAATTAATCTCGTGAGCCACCGTCCCCTGAAGAATCCATTTACACAGTCTCTTTGTAAAGTGTACAGACATCTTTACTTTCTGGTTTTTGAACTTTCTGATTTTTTTTTTTTTTGACGGTACCATGCAGCATGTGGGATCTTAGTTCCCCGACCAGGGATCAAACCCACACCCCCTGCACTGAGATCGCACAGTCCACCGGACCTCCAGGGAGGTCCCTGAACTTTCTGATTTTTATCCCTAAGTCAGACCTCTCTTTTCATATAAGGAGCAAATGGCTTCCATGATTCCATCCTCAAACCAGCTAAGAGAGAAATCTTCAAAATAGAATTTAAGCCCTAAGGAGAAGTAAAAGTATTAAAAGCCAGTCTAAAGAAAGGCTTTTTTTTTAAAAAAAAAACACACACACATTGAGCCCATTCCCACAGCTGTGTGATTTTCTTCCTAAGCAGGCATTCCTTACAGTCAGTGGCCAGTGTGTATCTCCTTCCCTGACCGTGACTACATCAAAAACCACTGTGTCCAGATTTCAGCAGACCCTTGGCTTCTAACATGAGAGTGTCTTAGTCTCCTCTTTTTTAAAAATGTTTGAGCACTACCTTCTCGGAGAGAGAATACATATTTTCAATTCTAACAATTTTGGATAGTGAATGATATAAACTGTTCGCTTATTTGTTTTATTGATATTAGTTTTACAGTCATACATTTAAAGCCAGTCCAGCAAAGTACTGATACATAAAAAGGAAGGAAATGATGCCATTTGCAGCAACATGGATGGACCTAGAGTTTGTCATACTGAGTGAAGTAAGTCAGAGAAAGACCAGTATCATATGATATCGCTTGTATGTGGAATCTTAAAAAATGATACAAATGGGGCTTCCCTGGTGGCACAGTGGTTGAGAGTCCGCCTGCTGATGCAGGGGACTCGGGTTTGTGTCCCGGTCCGGGAAGATCCCACATGCCGCGGAGCGGCTGGGCCCGTGAGCCATGGCCACTGAGCCTGCGCGTCCAGAGCCTGTGCTCCTCAACGGGAGAGGCCGCAGCAGTGAGAGGCCTGCGTACCGCAAAAAAAAAAAAAAAAAAAAAAATGATACAAATGAACTTATTTACAAAACAGAAATAGACTCACAGACATAGAAAACAAACTTATGGTTACCAAAGGGGGAAGGAGGAGAGGGATAAATTAGGAGTATGGGATTGACAGATTCCAGCTATCAATACTACACGTAAAATAGATAAGGAATAAGGATTTACTATATAACACAGGGAACCATGTTCAGTATCTTGTAATAACCTATAATGGAAAATAGTCTGATAAATATACATATATATATAACTGAAAAACAAAAGTGCTGATGATATGTTAGTGAATGTGGTGCTACTTGGGATGACAAGTCAGTCTGTTGGTTTGTTCTGTGATCTACTGTCAACATAATCCTGCCTTACACACTCCTTCTTTGCTGCCATCCTGGCCCCAAAAGAGCTTCCAGGGCAGGACAGCCAGGGTGTAGCTGGAGGGTCCTTGTAACACTGACACCAAACTTTCTTAGTGCTTACTGTCACTACTGTCCTGCTCAGCTCAGGCTGCTGTAACAAAATGCCCTAGACCAGGTGGCTTACACAAACAGACATTTCTTTCTCACGGTTCTGGAGGCTGGAGGTCCAAGGGGCCAGCAGATTCGGTGTCTATTGAGAGCCTCTATCCTGATTCACAGATGGCCATCTTCTTTCTGTGTCCTTACAGGGCAGAAAGAGAAAGCTCTGGTCCCTTCATCTCTTTATCAGGATACTAATCCCGTCATAGGGGCCCCACCCTCAAGACCTCATCTAAACCCAATTACCTCCCAAAGGCCTCGCCTTTAAATACCATCACATTAAGGGTTAGGCTTTAACATATGAATTTGGGTGAGACACCCAACATTGTTTTTTGTTTTTTTATTTATTTTTGGATGTGTTGGATGTTCGTTGCTGGTGTGGGCTCTCTCTAGTTGTGGCAAGCAGGGACTACTCTTCATTGCGGTGCGTGGGCTTCTAATTGTGGTGGCTTCTCTTGTTGCGGAGCATGGGCTCTAGGCGTGTGGGCTTCAGTAGTTGTGGCTCACGGGCTCTAGAGCGCAGGCTCAGTAGTGGGGTGCAGGGGCTTAGTTGCTCCGGGCATGTGGGATCTTCCCGGACCAGGGCTCGAACCTGTGTCTCCTGCATTGGCAGGTGGATTCCTAACCACTGTGCCACCAGGGAGGTCCCAATCCAAAGTATTATCTGTTGAAAAAATCTAAAATACTCTGGCATAACCCACTCAATCCTTAACTTCTTAAACTTGAAGTATATTCGTAAATTCTCAATTCCTATAAATAAGACAATGAATAAGAGGAGCTTTAATGCTAGAGATTATCAGAGTTTTTTCCTATTTAATAATATGAATGACCTGCATAAAGTATAATTTGAACATTTAAGTACTAACTTTAAGAATCAAGAATATGGGCTTCCCTGGTGGCGCAGTGGTTGAGAGTCCGCCTGCCGATGCAGGGGACACGGGTTCATGCCCTGGTCTGGGAAGATGTGAGCCATGGCCGCTGAGCCTGCACATCCGGAGCCTGTGCTCCGTAATGGGAGAGGCCACAGCAGTGAGAGGCCCGCGTACCGCAAAAAAAAAAAAAAAAAGAAAGAACAGTTAGAACTTTTGCAAGTTTTATTCGTTAAAATATAACAGATAAAATTTTAAATGTGCTTAAAATTAAGGAACATTTATTTAACTCTCAAGCCTAAGGAGTAAAACTATGAGGAAGAAGGGATATTTTCACTCAACGTTTCCCCTGTGCTGGAAGAAAACTTTTTAAAACCACAAATGCCTTTCTCCTTTTTCTTTTGCTTTCCCTTTGTCTAATTTCTGTTTGATTTTTAAACTTAAACCTGATAAATGAAGACATATAAACACACACACACACTTCTGTGTGTGTGTGTGTGTGTGTGTGTTTATATGTCCCAACTTGGCAATAATGCAGCCAATATAATCAAAAAATACTCTGCTAGCATTGCCCCTGTTGGTTTCCTGGAAATACTTTGTTGGTTGTGCCTTGTCTCTATTACATAGAAAGTTCTCCCTCCTGACCTGAAAACATTTTGTTTCTTTGTATATTATTTTCATATTTCAAGTTCTTAGAAAATTTTTGGTAATATGCCCTTAAGGTACAGTCAAAAACAAATATAGTTTGCATAAGGCTTATTTATAAATGTAAGTTCTGTGTTCTTTGGACTAAATAGCTGTGTGATGAGTGTTTTGACTGTGTTAAAGATTTAGCCACTGCTTGTCTTCAAGCCATGTGGCAGTTTTGAAGAAATCTTAGGATAAATTCATCTTGTATTTAAATTTATAAATGATGTGTTTCCATTTTTTTGATAAAAGAGTTGCATGTCCCTTGATTTCTCGTGGATCCTCACTCTAGAAGAAGGTTGGCATTAAACGTTCTCACGTGCAGAACTGTTTCACAACTTCAGTCTGATCCTGATGTCACCATTGCCCTGTAGTCCTGTTGGTATTGATTGGCTAGGCGACATGACTTCAGGTGTGTCAGCACAACTTTTAAAGAAGACTTCCGGTCTTTTATAGGTGATGAAAATCTATTTTTTAATGGACAGTTGATAGATACTTCTTTCCCTATTAACTCAATAAAAGTTTGAATAAAGTACCCAGATGAAGGCAGGATACACTGACTGGCTTTGAAATAGTTCTTTATCTTCTGTGTCGATGTGCCAGGGTGTCATCAGCGTTCTGAAATAGCAGAGAATCCCCTTTGAACTTCTTTTGTTGCCGTCAAAGGCTATCCATATTCACATCAGTTTTCCTTTTATTCCCTTCAGATTCTCTCTGTAGCCACTAAGAAAGGATTGTAATAAAAGGTATTTAAGAGCTACATAGATCACGTGTCAGAACGGAAGAAAATTATCTAATGATTTAGCCATTTATCCTGTTTTATTTGCACAGAAGTTAGAAGAAAAGAACCAGATGAAACCCAGCAAATGATAACACAGCTTTTTTTTTTTTGCTCTTTTTACAGTTTGTCTGTCACATGTTGTAATGAGAGTGCAAATAAAACTTCTCTATACCTCACGCTGTTATGTTGGCTCTTACATGAGAGGGAAATTCCATCCATGTTGAGCTCTAAATCTTTATATGAAATCTAAATCTTTATATGAAAATGATAGCTTAAAAGTATTAAGGAGATAACAAAATGAAATAATTTTGCATTTCCTGTTGCACTAGCTAGCCGAGAGATTCAATACCCCCAGCTGGTTTCCTATGAGAAGACAATATCACTCCTGTTTCATCATCAAAGTCACCACATCTACAAAAGGGCTGTTCTCTTAGCCTAGTGCTCTCTTTCTATCTGGTGCAGTGAGCCAGTCTCAAATAATGAAGCAGGAGCAATGTGACAAGTCTGGTTCACTTTCAATTTTGTTTTGTTATGTATTTAAAAGAGATGGACTGGTTTTATTGATAGGCTGTGTACAGGTGCAAAGTCCGCTTTGAAGGGTTTAGAAGTGGCTTTGGTTGAAAGAACAGGAAGATCCTTACATTGAGTGTCCTTGTTATAAAGTTGAGATAGAGTGACACTCTGAATGAAAATGACCTTTAATGGGATGGCTGTCACCCGTCGATGGGATGTCATTCATCTCTGAGCTTTAGCCTTGAACTGAGTTAAGCTGTATCATAATTGAGAAAAAGAAGGCATGAATTTTTAATTTTTCTTTTGGAAAATAAGTGATAGAATTCTTGAAATTGTTTGTGACTGCTAAACAACTTTTCATTATTTCTATCAACACTTCTATTTTTGTTGCGAGGATAGGACGTAAGCTATATTTTCTTCCAGGTAAATTTTCAGAAGTAGGGAACTTACACAGATTCTGAAATACAATTTTGTTTTCATAGGTATACATACATATATATGGACACAGGTGCACATATATGTATGTACATAAAATATCTGTGAGAAAGCTTATTATTGATATATATGTCTTTTAGATTATGTTTTAAGCAATCATTAATAAACACCAATAAGCAGTTAAATAACTTAATATTCCCACTCTGATACTATAAAGTAATTCTTTTGTTTTACTATGATTTTTCTCAAAAATGAATATGGGAGTATTTTTTCTACACTTATTACTTTATTTCTACCCTCATTAGACTCATTGCGTTTATTTTTAATGAAAGAAAAAGGCTATGTGTGATCAAAGATCAGAATCATTATTGGAACTTTTAATATTTTTTAATTATAAGGATAATAAAACAGAAAATTAGAAAGGTAGAAAAAAATGAAAGACACTTTATTAATAAATTTTTATTATCATTACATTTTTTTACTATGCATTTTATTTGGAATCAAACACAAACCCCCTACTACTTTGCATCCTGCTTTGTTTATTTAACTTTTATCATAAACATTTGTCCAAATTGCTACATGATCTTCATAGCTATCATTTTTAAGACTCTACCGATATGCCTTTGTGCATATAATCCATAATTTAAAATGTATATGTAATTAATTTTTAATTACATATTCTGTTATTTATTAGATTCAATTCAAAGCAAACATCAGAATTTCTATAAGATCAAAATTTGCTTATAGCTCACGTCAACATATGTAATAAACCGTAACAATTTTCTCTCCTTTGTCCATTCTGTCATTTGTTTGATGCCCATAGATGCAATGACAGAATATGTATTTTACAAGTGATATAGGAATTTATCACAGTTAATACTTGTGTATAAGAAATGAAGGCATTTGATAGTTACTAACTACTATGCTATGCCTATAGTATGCTTACTGTAAGGTGCCTTGATGTTTAGCTTTCCTCCACCCTGACCGATTAAAATTAACCCATCTCTTCTCCTTCCTTCCTGTAGCAGTGTGCTAGAATTTTTCTCAGAGGGCTTAGCCATTCTACTGCCAGTTACATTCACTTATGTACATGCTCCGACCCCCTCCACCCTCCATCATAAGCTCTCGGTGGGTAGGAATGGCTCTCCCATTTTTGGTGGTCCTTGGACTGCTGATGTAGTATCCTACCTACAGTAGATGCTCACCAAATGTCACGACACCCTGCTTTTGTTTTTGTCTTTGATGTTTGCCGAAGGCAATACTGGGAAGTGTAAAGATGTTGAAGATGTTTACTCTCTCATTTCTCTTCCACCAGTGGGATGGAGTAGGACCTCTTCCAGACTGTGCAGAACCACCAAAAGGGATCCAGATGCTGTGGCACCCATCCATAGTCAAACCCTACCTCACACTGCTCTCTGAGTGCTCAAATGCAGACACGCTGGAAGGGGCGGCAGGCGCCCTGCAGAACTTGGCTGCAGGGAGCTGGAAGGTATGATGAGTTTGTTACAATAAGAAAGAAATCTGGAATGATGAGAAGGTCCTTAGGAAATATGAGAAGTCCAATTTTGAGAAGTGCAATTCTAATAAAGTTTCTAAGGATGTTAGAGAAAGACCAGTTCCATTGAACTGTTGGACTTAGAAAGGTATTTCTTTTAAAAATTCTTCTTAAGGGCTCAGGGGTCGTTGAAGAGCGCTACAAAATACAGAGGAATAGATGTAAGTATAGTCATTGAAGATGCTATGAATGCTTTCCGTTATATTTGTGTAGCTGAGCTACTTCATTTTCAGGGGCGACTGACATGTTGAGACTTTTCAAAGCACTGTCATTGACAGTTAAGGGAGCTGATACCCAAACATGTCATACGAAAACTGCTGTGAATCCTGAAATGTTGTAGCTGGTCCTGTCCCCAAAGGAAAAGAATCTCTTGCATTTTTAAATTACGGGATTACAGAGGAAAATAGTTATCTTTGGCAAAAGGTTACAGTAAAGCAACTGTATGATTGGGAAAGAGATTAGGAGGGTCTTTTTCTCTGGGTCTTTACAAATACACACTGTTCCAGGTCGGTTCTCACCAAAAATTTTTTGTGGGTAGAAACAGATTCACGATAGCAAAGAATTCCTGAGTTTGGTCACTAATAGTTACATGGGCTAACTTGCCTTATGCACAAAAGAGTGTAACCTCTTAGAAGAACTGAGGGCATGTAGGGAAAATATCAAGACCTCCACCTTCAATTACTCATTCATTTAATTATCAATGCCTGGGGGTTGGGATATCCATAAATCAATCTTTTCTTTACCATTCATTTTCTTCAAAACAATATTAATATAGACACATAGCTACAGATAACTCTCAGAATCTCAGTACCATGGGTACCACAGGTATTGGCTTCAGTATCATGTAATAATACATTCCCTTCTTATTATACCTTCCAATACCTAACTCTTGTCACTTCTCTCTCTGCCATCTTCCTTTCCATGGCTACAATGTCAGCTGCAGCATTTTCTTTCTTGGATGTGACCTCCCAGCTCTTGGGACCCAGCCCCTGATGATACTTCCCAGGAGCTGGCTACTTACTCATGCATGGCAGGCTCACTTCTTCGCTTGAGAGTCTTAGGAATGAACATAATTATCCCTTTCCCTCCCTGCCCATAAGGCATCACTAATGCTGTACCTTAAGAATTCAGTTTGGGATGAACTTGAGGTGAACTTGTCTCTTGCTTTCAACAAGAGAAAAGCTTCAAATGTAGAGTCTCACCAAGAAGAATGACAGAGTATAGCCTTGCATAAGTAGGAAAGAGATAGTAATGGAAGTCACTTCCTTGAAGTTGCCCTTAGCATTAACTTCCCTCTAAAGTTAGGAGGCTTCAACTCAGATCACAATTCAAACCTAGGCTCTAACTTTTCTAAGCTTTGTGGTCCTGGGAAAATTAAAGCACCTCAGTGTTTCTCAGATGCATCGTCTTTAAGCAGAGGAGATCATGGCGGCTTCACCCCACATCATGCAGATCAGTCTCAACACTAGATGCAAAGATGCAGGATGTCATAAGCTAAGGGTTTGTCACTGTATATACCCAAGAGCACTAAGTTGCTGCAAGTCCCCACCCAGCTCCCTGGCTTTGGAAGATGGACTAGAAGGGGATGGGAAGAGAAGCTCTGGCTTCCAGGCCTGAGTCTGACCTGAAATGCAAAGCCATCTAGATAGTGGCAAATCAAGTTTGCCATCTCTTGATTTTTTTTTTTAATGAATTATTGCTTTACTTGAGAAACACTTAGGTTTTTATAAGAACAAGTTAAAAATGGGGAAATGTCTTTGAGCTCTAGAGGATTTTGAATGTAAGGCTTCCACCTTTGCTTTAAAAGTTAAACTCTATGTTCCATGTGCTGAAAAAGTTAACTGGAAACATGGAAAATTTATAAAGATACAAATAAAACTTCTGGAGTTGAAAACAACATCTGGAATGAAAAATACATGGAATGGAATCAACAGCAGATTAGACATTGCAGAAGAAAAGATTAGTGAACTGAAAGATAGCAACTGGAAACTATACAAAATGAAACACAGAGGAAAAAGAAAAAAAAATTGACAGTTCATCAGTGAGCTTCAAGTGGCCTGATGTGTAAATGGAGAACCAAACAAAACAAGAGAGAAAGGAGGAAGAGAACAGAAAAAACTATTTGAAGAAGTAATGTTGGACACTTTCCAAATTTACTGAAAACTGCAAGCTCACACATCTAAGCAACTCAAGAAACTCTAAGAGAAACATGAAAAGTTATCCCAAGTTACATCATAATCAAGTTGCTCGAAATCAGTAGTAAAGAGATAATCTTAAAAGCAGCCAGAGAAAAAAGACATGTTACATACCAAGACTGTACCACATCTCAACACCACATTCAAGGATCAGTGTCACCAATCATTCATTTATTCATGTGAGTCCTTGTTGAGTTACTAAGAATGTCCTCTAGAAGACAATCTGGTCTATAAGGCTTCTAAGGGCAGAAACCCATTCCATTTATTTCTTTGTACCCCACTGCTCCCCCCTATGCTTGGCTGAGCAATAATGCTCAGACACAAGCTTTTAACTGAACTCGTGTCTATGTCCAGATGTCTTTCTTGTGGATAACAGTCTTTTATATTTATAAACATCTATCAGTCACTAAGCAGTTAATAGCACATATTGTGGCCAGGCCATCTTCAAATGGTCACACTTTATGATTCTTTATTTGGTCCTTTGATTCAGATGGGAACATGTAGTCAGTACAGTCTAAAATTGATAGAAAGGAGGAGTTTGGGGAGAACTATTTTCATTCCAGTTTCCAGATTCATCAGTGCTTTTCAGGATGCAGATTTTGATATCATTGCCCAGTTCCACAATTCCTGCTGCAGTATTGGACTTGCTGTTTAAATTGGTAATTAAAGACACAGGCTCTGTATCTCAAGGTAGCCAGGTCAGCTGGGAAAGCTGCTGAGATATGTCTGGGTCTTTAGGTGTTTAGAGTAATAAAACAATAAATTTATAGTTTATACTATTTTATACTAATTTATTTTATACTGATTTATACTATTTTGATATTCAAAAATTCTCTCCTACTTTGGGTTGTATAATGAGAATTATGGAAGAAGTCTGATAAAAATTCTCAGTATTTTCTAACAATAACATCTTGCTGACTGTTTTCAGTGCATAACCCTGAACATTAGTTCGCAGTTATCCCCAGTATGACATTTATCCCCACATATCCAGATGCACTGATTTGGTAAATTTTTCGATTACTAATAGAGACCACTGAGAAAGAGGCAGAATGGTCTGGAACAGCTGAAATCAACATCACAAAAGCTGTTCTGTACTTTAGACAAAGTTTAACAACTATGACTCTCAAATTTCCCAGCCCTCATCAGATTTCAAGCAACAAATTAAAAAATACAAGGAGTTACTCTTGTAAGCAGGCACACAGATCTGCCTTAAGAAGGTAGAGTAGACACCCTGACAGCAAAGTGAAAAGATAGAAGAGTTAGAAGAAGTAAATACAAAGATGCAAGAAAGAAAAAAATGTCAGAGGCCATTCAAGGTTTCAGCTGTTTCATTTATTCTAATTGTGGATGGTCATAATGCTGACCCTCCGTTATCAGAAAATGTTTAATTATTACTTTAGATTATTATTACTAATTATTACTAAAGTTACTTTAGTAACTTTAGAAGACAGAAAGCATTTTAAAGACTTTTATCCCAATGGTTAAGGTAGAATTTTGAGTCTACCTCAAAGGTAGACATAAGGATGTCAACCTTACTTATAGGAAACACTGGCTTTCCTGATAACTCTAGACAAATGGAATAGTCCTCAGGCAGGGCAAAGGGCCGTTAGGACATATTTGTGCATAGTTATAAATATACATACTTATATAAGAATTTTTTTATCAAAATACAAATACACAAGTATGCATAAAGGTCAATCATGTTATCATCATCTTTTGTATAATTTATTAATGTACCATATTAAATGGCAAGGGAATATGTGGGAAGGGAAGATAGATAATCTATAGGAATGATTTGAGAAGATTGTCATTAAGCCAAACACTGATAAATAGTTACAGATCTTTAGAGATCGAGAATAAATTGTACCAAAACCAAACAAAGAAACCCTTACTTTAAAAAAGCTTGATTTAAGTAAAAAAGAAAACAAAAACTGAGCAATTAAAAGATTGACTGAAGACACAGAAACAGCATCACATTTCATGCAGACAGCATTACCATCTAAAAGCTAGGGTTCTAAGAATGTGTTTTTATAGCAACTGTTGAAATTTAGTGGCGTTTTTTTAAGTGTCCTTAACGTTTATGGCCCAAACAAAAGCAGAAATGTGAAGGTAAAACACCAGAATTTTGCATGGAGAGAGCTTTTTATAGACCTCATCATCTGAAACAATAACTTCTCTTTATGGGACGATCGTGCACACTCTTTTTCAGTGACAAATTGACTAGCAAGCTAGATCTTCATAATGGCCCAAATACTTTTTAAACTTTAAAACACTCATTACTTGGTTTACAAGCATCAGAAAAACATAATGGCAGAAGCAAAGTGAAGTGATTTTATTAGCTAACATGGACTTCGGTTACGTTTTTCTCATTTACAGTAAAACGATTTTGTTTGTCACAGAATATTAAAATAGCTGGTTATAGTAGTTTGAGGAGTTCCAAAATGTGAATTAATGCTCTTTCAACTCCCATTTATGGGTTATTTTTATTGTAACTGAACTCTCTGAAAACTCAGGATTAGAACTGTAGAAATACATGTGTACTTGCTATTAAGTCAAACATTTTAGATATCTTTGTATGGTCAGTTTTCTCCCTAAAATGTGACTATTCTCAGAGAGTCTATTAGTTGCCCGTTTATGTTTAAAGTAAGATGGAATAAAGAGATACTTGGATATTAATCTGTTAATATTTAATGAAGTAACATGATAGGAATGTAGATTTACTGAGAAGGAAACAGAATCTCTGGCCATGTGGCACATATGAATAAAAAATAAGAGAAATGGGAAATTTGAGACTTGTTCCTAAGGACAGGGGCAATGCTTTGAAGGCATTGAATTTAGTTTAGCTTAGCAATTAGTGTATCATTAAAAGTGAACTAGGGCAGATGAGTGGAGTGCAAGAAATAAAAGTAAAAATCATGGTTTAACATCTAAGACAAAGGTCTTTGTCCTACTTAACAGTGTGATGTAAAGCATAAGGTTTAAATGCAAAGAAACAGGGTGGTGAAAGATCATGATGAAAATGGGACATGAAGCATCATGCCTAATGGGTTAGCAATGGGGCCAAAATAAACACAGAGGTTATCTGAGGACTCAGCCCAATCAGCAGGCTCCTAGAGACAACACATTGAGTTGGACCTGATGCCCAGCCTGAGGCAGAATGAGGATGGGCCCAACCTCAGGAGGAGATAGAGAGGAGCCAGGGTCACCACCAGGTCATTGGTTCTAATCACACAATATTTAGTGGTTTCTTCTAAGACCCCAGTAAGTAGTACTGATGCCGAGGGCTGCACCTGTATTAGAAATGCCACATGCATCCAAACTGACTAGAGAGTAAGCCCATTTTTGGATAGTTTGGCTCTACTTTCATCATTGTCATTGAATAGCAAAGTGCTAAGTTACATAATTACATTCAGAAACTGTAGAAACAGCTAAAGCTGAGGGATTTCCACTTCCACCCAAGAGGCCAAGATGGAGCACCAAGTTCCGTTAAGTAGTAATAATAACAACAACAATAGCAACAAGCCAGAGAAATATATGAAACAATGGTTGTTAAAACACTAAGCATTAGTCAATGAAGAAACTGATCTCTGAGAAACAGGAAATAAACAAGGTGAGCCCTGTGATTGTCCCAGCTCACTGTCTTGAGAGAGTTTCCAGACCACAGCACAAAGATTAGGAACCCAGGAGGAGCTCAGCAGACTCTCTGAGCTAAGGAGATGGAACTGAGTATCTAGGGAGACCAAGGTGACTAGAGCTCATAGGACAGAGCACCAAAGAGGAGAAAGCCACTCATAGAAAGAACCCTAGAAATATGTAGAGGATCTCCCTCAAATATTCAGCAGAGATCTGCCAGTGCATGCATGTGAGAGAAATACCCAAGGCTGAAGAAACAACCTTCTGAAATGATTAGACAGAATGAAACTTGGCACTTACACAGGAATGGGCATAATGTGCATTTCCAAGTGCCAGATAGGAAAACCTCATAATTCATGGATCACTGGGAAGAATACTCTCAGGTCTTGCCTCAGTATTGAGGTATAATTAGCCCTGGACTAAATATGCTCTAGTCTTTCCTATCAAATCTTAAAAGTAAGACCCAGAAGAATCAATAGTTTCCAAGTAAATTAACTGCATCCTTGAATAAAGTTTAAAAATACCTATAGGAGTACAAAAATATCCAGCACCCATTGCATTAAAATTAATAATGTCTGGCATCCAATTGAAAATAACCCTACAAGCAAATAAACAGGAAAATGTGATTCGTAATGAGGAGAAAAATCCACCATTCAAAACCAATTCAGAGCCAACAAAGATGTTAAAAATAGCAGGCAAGCAGTTACTGTAACTCTACTACATGTGTTCAAAGAGTTCATTAGAGTCATGGAAAATATATAAAAGGCCCAAATAAAATGTCTAGAGTTGAAAATAAACTGTCTGAAATGAAAAAAAAAAAAAAACACATGGAATGGGATTAACAGCAGGTTAGACATTGCTGAAGAAAGATTAATGAGTTTAAAGATGGCAGTGGAAACTATACAAGGCGAAATGCAGAGAGATTATAAAAAAACCCTACAGATCATCAGTGAGCCTCAAGTGGCCTAATATATGTGCCATTAGAATTTCCAGAGGAGAGGAGAGAGAAAGGAGAAAGAAAACAGAAAAAAATATTTGAAGAAATAATGGTTGAAAATCTTCCAAATTTAATGAAAACCACAAACTCACATATCCAAGCAGCTCAAGGAACCCCAAGCCCAAGAAACATGATGAAACTATACCAAGGTGCTTCATAAACAAATGGCTCAAAATCAGTAATAAAGAGAAAATCTTAAAAGTAGCCAGAGGGGCTTCCCTGGCGGCGCAGTGGTTGAGAGTCCGCCTGCCGATGCAGGGGACACGGGTTCGTGCCCCGGTCCGGGAAGATCCCACATGCCGCAGAGCGGCTGGGCCCGTGAGCCATGGCCGCTGAGCCTGCGCGTCCGGAGGCTGTGCTCCGCAATGGGAGAGGCCACAGCAGTGAGAGGCCTGCGTACCGCAAAAAAAAAAAGAAAAAAGCAGCCAGAGGACAAAAGACATGTTCCATACAAAAATAAGGATGACAGCTGATTTTTCACCAGCAATAATATTAGTGAGAAGACAGTGAGGCAGCATCTTTAAAGTTGATTTTGGTTTGGTATCTAGCAGGTACAACCTGTCTCTATAGGAAATTCCCAGGATTCCTAGAGCAGCTGTAAAACTGTAAAAGAAATCCTTTCTGAGCCCAGTTTAAGACATGGGCTACCCTGGAAGCCGGCATGGTTAATTACCTGAGCAGTGGGGACACAGAGGAATTCTAATGTAGAAACTTCATTTTAACTGTCCCAGCATGATCAGAGCTGTGGTGGCCCAGGACATGCCACTCAGTATTGTGTTCTTCCGGCACTGAGGGCAAGCAAATATTCATAAGCCCTGCATCAAAAGTTCTGTTCCCACATGCAGAATTGAGGGATGAGTCTGGCTTTAGGAGAGACTCCCAAAGAAATATACGATCTCTTCAAACCCTGATTACACTTTTGTGGAAGGGGTTGGAACTTGCTGATCCTAGCTAATTGCCGTGGCTTTGATCCCTTTTATCTAGTGCCTTTCAGTGGAGAATGCTGTTCTTAAGTAATACACACGTGGTACTAGAAATCAACCTGATATTTTCTTTCACCAGTTAAACATTTTTACTCTCCAGCTGTGAGCCAGAAATTAGAAGACAGCTGACATAAAGAGATGAATGTGACTTTGTAACTTCCCTCAGGTACCGATAATAAACAGGTAAACAAAAAGCCCAAAAAAAAAACATGATAGATGCTATAATAGGAGTATATACACAAGGGTGTATACATACATATATATACACACACATGCACATATATATATATGCACACACATATACACACACACACACACAAGGCAAAAGGGTGTCCCAGGGGTCATTTTTACAAGGAAGAGGTCAGGGATGAGGAACCCCACTTCCAACATCACTAGTTAAAACCTAGAGCTAGGAGTCAATGATTACAGTTCATTTTAACACACTAGCACATCTCATTAGTTAGAGAAATTCTAGCTGCTGTAACAAAGAGACCCCCATATATGCAAGATCTCAAATGAGATAGGAGGTAGAAGCTATTTTCTCTGGTGTAACAAGTAAGGGAAGGTGCGTGAGGAGGGATGCTCCCCTCCATGAATTATTTCACCCAGGCTGACAGCTGTTCTGCCATCGTCAAGGTGTGGTAAAGATGTGATCTTCCAAGGCTACTCTTAGGGTCATCATCCGCTAGCGAGAAGCAGAAAAAGAGCGCAGATCCACAACCAGGAATGTTCTCTTTCGAAAGTCACCTGGAGCCCTCGTTTTGCCTGATGCAAAAAGAAAAAAAGAAAAAAAAGTCACATAATCTAGACACTTCTAGCAAACTCAATCAAATTCAGCTATTTCCCAGTCCCTCAAGGTTTAACACTTGGCCACATTTATGCTTGTCTTCCTTCATCTTCTCCTGCCCCCCTGTGGTTGCTGCTAAGCTTGGGGGTCTTACAGGCATTCGTATCCCTGTGGGGGATGGAGATTGGGTATTCATTTCCGTCTGGAATCATTTCTCTCCTATGCTGCCTCTTGCCCAGGACAAGCCTCCTTGTCCTATTGATTTCCCAGCTGGGACAGGGCAATTGGAGATTGGACCGTCTCTGGTCCAAGGTGCTCTTCTGGCCCACACCTGCCTTCCTCACTGTTCAGCTTCCTTGAGATGCAGGCACAGTCCATGCCTGCCATTCTGATGCATCCCAACCTCCTGGCCAACTAACCCTTCTGCAGCCCTGGATCCTTAGCCTTTTTTCCTGGCTAACTTACACAGCCCACCCACTCAAGACCACAGAAACACTCAGGGGCTACCCTGTGCCACACTGGGGCCACAGGAATCCTCTTCTGCCCAGCAAGTTCTGTTGCCATTCCTACTGTGCGACCCCTGCTCCGTGATGGTTCATGGCGGGACTTCCTGAGTCTTGTGCAACCAGCACTGAGGTCCAGGAAGGGCAGCAGAGCTTCTGTCGACTCTCTGCTCTTCTGTCTCCCAAGGGCTTTTATCACCAGCCTCTCACACACTGAGGAGGACCTGTCCAGGGGCACTTCAGGTGGCAGCCCCCAAAGATACTTTTACATCTCTCGCTTCCTCCCCAACCTGGATCCTTTCTCTCCCCTGGGAAGCTCTGTGTGGGATCTGAGGAGGGGTCATAATATTTCCTGTCTATTCTCATTCCCTTTCAAGTCTATCCCATCTTTCACCTGCATCTGTGCTTTCTACCCTTAAACACTGTTTGCTGCTTTGTTATCTGTCCCATCCTGACATCACCTCATTGGACCAAATCATGGTGGAGCCTCTCTCCAGGAAGAGCCATGGGCAAGGAGGAGAAGAAACAGCATTTATTAGTTCAAATTGTTGTCCCATCACATGCAAATAGAAGACATCCTTTCCTGACACAAGGCCTTTCTCATTGTCGTTCCAATTATACATGACTTCTTTTCTCAGATTTGCTAAATCCTGGCAGGTAGTTCTCAAGAACAGATTGAAACGTCCAGTAGCTCCATTGACAGTACTAGAAGGCTCTTTAACTCGGGAGTTTAGAGGAGTGCCAGATGGGTTATTGGAAGACTAAAATAATAACATGAATTGTTATGCCAAAGTGAATTGGTGAATTTGTAAGGGATCAGATCAACTATAAGTGCAGATTGTCTAACTTATCCTGTGTTTCTGAGAAGCATATGAGAGTGGTGGTCGATCACACCAACTCTGGGGCACTGCTCCCTGGGTTCAAGACCTGGCTGAGCATCTACAACGTGTGACCTTTTCTCATCTGTCTAATGTGAATAACAGTAGTGCCCACTGCATAGGGTTGAGATGAGCACTAAATGAGTTAGTGCAGGTCTAAGTGTTAGGTGTGTCTTAGCTGAGATCATTTTGAGGGATCATAACTTTCTGGAGGTCCTCATTGGGAAAGCATCTCACCCAGGAACAATTTGGGTCCTGTTTCTGTGCTGTTTTCTCCTGGACCAGAGCTTCCTCCTCCTCCTCCCCCTCCCCTCTTCTCCTCCTCCCCACCTCTTCTCCTCCTCTCCCCTCCCCTCTTCTCCTCCTCCCCCCTCCCCTCTTCTCCTCTTCCCCCCTCCCCTCTTCTCCTCCTCCCCCCTCCCCTCTTCTCCTCCTCCCCCCTCCCCTCTTCTCCTCCTCCCCCTCCCCTCTTCTCCTCCTCTCCCCTCCCCTCTTTTCCTCATCCCCCCTCCCCTCTTCTCCTCCTCCCCCTCCCCTCTTCTCCTCCTCCCCCCTCCCCTCTTCTCCTCCTCCCCCCTCCCCTCTTCTCCTCCTCCCCCCTCCCCTCTTCTCCTCCTCTCCCCTCCCCTCTTCTCCTCCTCTCCCTCCCCTCTTCTCCTCCTCCCCCCTCCCCTCTTCTCCTCTTCCCCCCTCCCCTCTTCTCCTCCTCCCCCTCCCCTCTTCTCCTCCTCCCCCTCCCCTCTTCTCCTCCCCCCTCCCCTCTTCTCCTCCTCCCCCCTCCCCTCTTCTCCTCCTCCCCCCTCCCCTCTTCTCCTCCTCTCCCTCCCCTCTTCTCCTCCTCCCCCCTCCCCTCTTCTCCTCCTCCCCCCTCCCCTCTTCTCCTCCTCCCCCCTCCCCTCTTCTCCTCCTCCCCCCTCCCCTCTTCTCCTCCTCCCCCCTCCCCTCTTCTCCTCCTCCCCTTCTCCTCCTCCCCCCTCCCCTCTTCTCCTCCTCCCCCCTCCCCTCTTCTCCTCCTCCCCCCTCCCCTCATCTCCTCCTCCCCTCCCCCTCCCCTCTTCTCCTCCACCCCCCTCCCCTCTTCTCCTCCTCCCCCCTCCCCTCTTCTCCTCCTCCCCCCCTCTTCTCCTCCTCCTCCTCCTCCATCTCTTCCTTCTCATCCTCCCCCTGCTCTTCCTTCTCCTCCTTTTGAATCACCAAGGATCCTCTCTTCAGCTCATGGACCATTCTTCTTAAAGCCATCCTAGTCTACCGGCTTTGTCCCTTCCCTCCTCACTGGTGGGCTTAGTGCATGACACTCTCTTTCTGTTTGCAAAAAGTCAAGTTCTGTCCAAAGATTTCCACCTCAACCACAATGAGTTAAGGTACACTTATCTCTCTTGTTCATCTATTTTCATGCCAGTGATACTTCTTTTGTTTCAATTAAAAAGCTCTTGGCAACTCATGCACGCCGCTGACCCCAGGGGCTGCAGTGCTGTCCAAGGTAACTCACTTCTCTTTTGGAAAAACTCTGTATGAGCCTCGCACTTCTGTGTTGAGTGCACTTGGGAAATATTCCTCATCTCCCCGGTACTGTATCATGTCTTTCTCTCTTTCCACTTCCGTGCTGTCTTTACTCCTTCTTGTTGGGGTACACATAGGTTCACATGTGGGTTACACATGACCTACTCCAAGACTGCTCATGTGCTGCTTAAAAAGCATCACTATCCTTGCATGTTAAGCAAACTTTGGAAACTTGCATCATCTTTTGAATGAAATGTAAATAATTCATTTTGAATTGTCATATACTGAGCTAATACTGGGGATTTTCCATATACACACAAACACACACACAACTAAAAGTTTCAAAATAAAGGTTGTTTTCTGTATATTGATAACATAAGATCAAACCCATTGTCTGATTTTCCCTTTTCACTTAGAACCTATCACTGTTGACCATTTTCTCATACCAAAAAGATGTATCTACAACTCATACACATTTTTGGCCATGCATAGCCATTTTTGGTTACTCTCAAATCAGTCTTCAGCAAAGCTGAAGGACTCTCATTATTTTCCAAACACCAAATCATCTTTCCATCCAACATGAAGGGATATAATAGCTAGACTTCTAAGGAGGAAAAAGTTAAGCTATAGCTTACCTTTCTTGGTTCATTTCAGATATAGTCAGGTTCTCCCCTCTCAATGTTTGGGAGGATGGAAGGGAGGGGAAGGCAGTTTCTGGGAGACTGAGCCCAGAGGTATAGGCAAGAGAGAATGAGATAATGGCAGAGGAGAGAGTATTGTCAGCATCACAGAGCAGATAGAGGAAGAAGACTGGGGGCCAAGGGCACAGGTGACACCTGTGGGCAGGTTGTTTAAAATCTTTGTGTCTAGATTTTCTCATCTATAAAACAAGAACAGTAATGTCACTCTCCCAGGAGTTTGGGGGATTAGAAGAGATCACTAATGCACAAGCCAGCATCTGGGGTCTGGGAAGAGGTGGCTCTGGGAAAGAGGTCATCTTTGGGCCCATGCTTCAGCCTGCCCGAGTTGCCAAAACATCCCGTCTGGTCTCTCAAAAGGCCCAGAATATCTCCCCAGTGTTCAAATATATTGTTGATGTTTACCTTACAGTATGGAAATGTTGGCACCGCCCCCCCGCTCTGATTTCCATTTTCTTCCATTATTTTCTTTTCCATTAGCTTCCCCCCTTAGTCTTAAGGAAGAACCCAACAATGAATGGGCTGCAGAAGCCCAGGTGTCTAGTCTTTTCTGGGCCCTGGAGACCAAAAGGTTCACAAGCAGGGGAGGAAGTAGATGAAAATCACGTCTCATCGTATGTCAAATTGCAAATGACCTTTCCTGCGGACATGACGGAGGTTTTGAACCGTCTTCGTGAAACGCCTTCCCTTGGAAGGGAAATCCCATCCTCACAGCCAGATTTCAATAAGAAGCTGCCAAACCTGAAGCTTTTTCCATGTCTAAGACTTTCTGACCATCCATTTCTTTGCTCCCTGAGGTTGGGTCTATGAAACAGTTAATTGCAATCAAGAGATGCTCTCATGAGTTCCATGAGCGTCCCCACCCCCTCAGGCTTCATAGAGCTTGAGGCACAGAGTAGGGGCAGGAGAAAAGCACTCGGTCTGAGTTGATGGTGATAAGAAACTATGTGAATGTGACTTCTCTAACGTAGGACGGGATGAAGTTGTGTGTTTTTTTAATCTCATATTTCATGCAGGGCTGGGCTGAGGATGTGGCAGGCATGGCATATGCCCTACGTTCACTGCCAGAGGGGGCTCCCTGCCTGCCACAGGTGAGAGCCAGCTCTGGGGTGCCTGCCCCAAAGGGGAAAGGGGGTGGAGGGACCTGGTGGGGAGGGGTGGGAGTTTTGTCCACCTTTGCTGGTCCCCAGGAGGACTCTGCCACAGAATCCAGAACCTCATGTTATGAATTTAATTCTCTTAGATCATAACTGAAATTGCAACAGAGTAAACCCTTATATTGGTTGATTTTTATGGTGCATGCTCTTCTCTGGAACACTGTCCAGGAGTATAAAGTGTGCATATGCAAATGTCTGGAAAACCTGAGCCTACCTGTATTCCGTTAAATGAATCTGAATACTTTATGGTCCTGATACTGCAAGTACATTTCTATAAAGAGCCTTAGGTGTGTTCCACTAAGGCCAACGACTGCCAACCCAAAACAAATTGTATGCTTACTTTATAAATTAGACATTGAATTATGGCCCTAGGTATAATATTATATATTGCGATTTTTTTAATTTTACAATTTTTACCCTCCATCTTCGATGTCATATTTACCTCTCCTCACCCCTACCATTTTCTAACTTACTTCCTCCTAATTATTCAGCCAACAACTTAATTGACAGTACTTTCTGTAACTTATCTCTCTGCCCCACCTCCAAATTCAAGTCTCCTTTTTAAAAAGTCACCTGTACTCTACCTTTTATCGTTTTCTACTCTTCCCAGGATTTTTTTTTATTCCTCTTAATGTCAATAGCCAGCCCTTCCTGTCCCAGACCTCCACATCTTAAAGTACCAAGTATAGACACCACACAAATGGCTTCCTAACTCAGGGACTGAGAAAGCTGGCACCGGCGAAATGAAGAGTGGTTAACTGATTAAAGCTGAAACCTTTATCCTATGTTGGAGGCAAAAATAAAGTTAAAATGTTTAAATACATGTCTAACACACTCAACCCATTCCACAATGAGATCTTGATCATCCAACCTTTTTGGCACCTGTAGACGGCAGTGTGAAAACCCACACGTGCTGTTTGCTTGTAGGGGTTCCACCCCAGCTCCTAATGTCTTTGCTTCCCCTCATTTGCAGTGGTCGGTATATATCCGAGCTGCTGTCCGGAAAGAGAAAGGCCTGCCCATCCTTGTGGAGCTGCTGCGGATAGACAATGACCGAGTGGTGTGTGCAGTGGCCACGGCACTCCGGAACATGGCCTTGGACGTCAGGAATAAGGAGCTCATTGGTATGTTCCCTCCGATTTACAGTGTCTGCATTTTTTTTAAATTGAAGTACAGTGTACTTCCCGTGGTTAAATCCATGTGCAGGACGTATATGCGTGTACGGAAACAGAGCATGTGTTAGAGGCCTTGCTTTTCCGGCTCTCCTTCTAGTGGAAATCAGTGCACTAATTTATCTTTTAGAATTTAGAGGAAAATGCGATGTTTGGTGACATTTCTAATCTTGCAAATTAAAAATGACCACAGTACTCAGCACCGGATACCATCGTCCTGATCCTCTAAATCCCTGTCAGGCTGTTTGTTTGCTTCCCACATTGTGAACTGGAATTCTAATGGGATACAGGCCACTTTTCTTCCTCTCGCTATGTTAAAATTTACTTTGGATTAGACTATACTGGCTCTTTAATCCTATTTTTAAAGAATCATCTCCCTTTAGTTTGGTGTTCAAGAAATAGGGCGGCTCTTTTATTAATGAAGCATTAAAGAGGCATACATTCACCTATTTATTCAACAAATTTTTGTCCATGACCTACTTTGTTCCAGGCCTGTTCTAGGCCCGGAGATGATATCAAAGCAGCCAGGAAGCCTTGCCCTGGTGGAGTTTACATTCTGAAGAGGGGAGATGTACAGCCAACAAAATACACACGTGAATCCCACGACGTGGTAGAAACTTTCTATGGGGGAAAATGGAGCTGGGTCAGGCACAATGTAATTGGCGAGGTTGCGATTTTTTTTCCAGTGAAGTGAAATTTACATAACGTAAAATTAACCACTTTAAAATGTACCATTTAGCATTTTGGCGATGTCGTACAGCCAGCACCTATGTCAAGGTCCAAAATATTTCCATGACCCTAAGGAAAGCCCTGTACCCATTAGGTGGTCATCCCCCAATTCCCCTTCCTCCCAGCTCCGGCAGCCACCAGTCTGCTTTCTGTGGATTTTCCTATTCTGGATATTTCCTATAAATGGAATCACACAAGACGTGAGCTTTTGTGTCTGGCTTCTTGCACTTAGCGTAAAGGGTTGTGATTTTAAATGAGAGGTCAAAGTCAAAATAGGAGATGTTGGGAAGGTAACATTTGAGCAGAAGCCTGAGGGAGGTGAAACAGGGCCCTGTGGCTCTCTGGGGTGAAGAGCACCTAACTGAAGGAGGAGCCTCTGCAGACAGCCTCCCAGAGGGGGATCTGGAAGCAGGCGGTTGGGTTTAAGGCCTTTGCAGGGCCTGGTGTGCCTGGTACAGAGTGAGTGGTGGGAGCCCAGACTGGAGAGACCTTCTGGTTCCTCCCTCTGTAACTGGGAGGATGCCCACCCAGGCCAAGGTCGAACCACAGGGACCTGCCCGGGGAGAGGCACAGCCTCCGCAGATACCACTGTCCTCCTGGGGTCGAAGATATGACTCTGGTGTTGTGGTTGACCAGTGCAGCATGAAGCTTGCCCACAGGTAGCAGGTAGCAGCAGAGGTCAGGCAGCAGGGAGCTGTACCACCCATCGTGGCAAAGGTTCCGGTTATGCAGCTTCTGGGGGATTTGGGAAAAGCAGGTGAGAGCGGGCAAAGGGGGAAGATTCCATTCCTGGGGCAGTTGGAGTACCAGGCGTGGGTCCAAGTCTCATACAAATTATGCATAGATACAACAGTCTACCTCCACTATCCAAATTCCTGAACGTGGCGTACCAAGCCCTTCATGACCTAGGAACCAGCCACTTTTCTCCTGCCGTTTCGCAATACCCATCATATCCTCCTATAAATACCAAAGGATTTGCAGGTCTCCAAGCCATTTATTTATTCACAGGGACCAGATTTCAAATCTGCGTCTAATAAATGCAATTATTTGTTATGCTTGAAGTACATCATAAGGCATGACATAAGCTCACAATTTTATAATTATACTTGGTTTGAATTTAATTTAAATGGTGGTGGTGGATGTTACATATTTAAACTACACTCTTAGCCCTCTCCATATCCACTTTCCTTTTCCTTGCATAGGTGTTTTAGACAGGACAGCGCTGGGGCTTGTAATCAAATCCTGGAGTTCCTCTATAAAATGCAGGGAAAATCAATAGCTAATCAGTCTACTGCTTGGGTACGAACTACTAGGTGTTGTGCATTTGGGTGTTTTATTTCTTTTGGTGGATTAAAATATAACAAAATAGGGAACTATTGATTGGTTTTCTAGCCTCAAGGCGTCTCTTCTTTCCGAGAAGCCAGTTATCTAGAACTGTCTCTGAGGCAGGAACATTTGGAAGTCCATATTGCCCATGTTAAATTAAGCCTTTACTATCAAATGTCACCAGACAGGAAAGGGAACCAAATGTTTAAAAATAGGAGTGAAAATATCTCAGCTTTATGGAGTCAGTAACTTTTTTCTTGAGTAAGAAAAGCAGAATTGAACCAAAAAACACTCTTCTATTCTATCTAGGAGAAAGGAAATGTGACCTTTGCTAACTCTTTTGCTTTAAATATTGTATCAAAGTAGTGGTTCTTTATAAGAAAATGCTCTACAGAACTTTATATATTGAAAAAAAAGCTGCAACAACTTTGAACCAAGAACAAAGACAAAATTAAAGTTGGACTTTTCTATCAACTCTCAATCAAAGCTTTGGTGACCTCAATGGTTTCCTGGTGTTAAAGATCATTTATATTCTGAAAACTCCCAGATAGATATTTCTGCTATGAATCTCACATCTCTGTATCCAATAGTTTGTCCACCACCTGCACCGGATATCTGACAGGCATCTCAAGTAAAACACCTCCAGACCTGAGTTCCTTGTCTTTTCCTCCAAAACCAATCCTGCAGGCTTCCACATGGCAACCTGTCCCTGCAGTGGTCCAGGATAAGCACCTTGCTGTCCCCTTTGATTCTTTACTCTCATATCCATTCCATCAACAAATCTGGTCTTCCTTCTGAATTTTCCCATAACCTGACCCTTCTCACCTTCATTGCCTTGTCCCCCCAGATCCCATCCTCTCTCACCTGCGTTATTACCATGGCCACTTTCCTGGTGGCGCAGTGGTTGAGAACTCTCTGCTTCTACCCTCACCCCCTACCATCTACTCTCAAAGGAGCAGCCAGAGTGGTCCTATCAAAACCTCACAGCATGTCTTTTCTCCACTTAAAACCTTCCATCAGCTCCTCATTTCTTTCAGTGTAAAGTTAAGTCTTTGCAAGGCAGACACGGCTCTATACAATCCAGTTCTCTGTTCCCTCTCCAGCCTCAACTTCTTCCTCACTGGCATTAACCTTTCTGTGGCCACTGCTTCACTGCAGTTCCTTTATGACCTGAGCCAAAAGCCTGCCTCAGGGCCCTTGAACGTGCAATTTCCTCTGCCTGCACTCCTCTTCCTGCAGATGTCCATGTGGTCAATCCTCACCCCCTCAGGTCTTTACTCAAGTGTTACTTTCCCAATACAACCTTTTCTGGTGCCCATTCTTAAAATTCTATCCCCTTTTCTGCTTTACTGATCTTCACAGTACTAATCACCCTCTAATATATAACATATTATTTATTTATCTTATTTCTTATCCATCTCTCCACACTAGAATGTAAACCCATTAAGAGCAGGAAGTTCCACCTTGTGTGTTTACTGATATAGCTCGTGTACCTAGAACAATGCCTGACCCATACCAGGGATTCATCAGTATTTGCTGAATGAATAACTGAATTTTTTCCTGTCTGGCCTTTATCTTATAATGAACTCCACATCAGCAAAACATTAAGTAAGCAAATGAAATAAAACATTAACTAAAGAAAAGGATTTTATATTAATAAAGAAAATCATCCAAAAGCCAGTTCATTTTCCTACTAAAGTTTACTAGATGTATGCAGACATTCAGAATTTCAGAAGGAATCCAGTTGTTTTCAATCACTGGGGTCCAGTTTAAATTACATCTCTTCTTTAGATCATTCTTTTAATTGGAGGGGGCAGCTACCACAACTCTGGTTAAGGAAAGGTTCATCTTCCTTGGACTCCATGATAAGAAAAAGTCCAAATAAGCTATTGAACAACAATCAGTCCACCCCATCAGCTCTAATGAGGTTCGGGTAGTAGCACACATGATCTAACTTGATCATGGCATATGACCCTTTTAATGTATTGTTGGATTTGGGTTGCTAGTATTTTGTTGAAGATTTTTGCATCTATGTTCATCAGTGATATTGGCCTGTAATTTTCTTTCTTTGTGGTATCTTTGTCTGGTTTTGGTATCAGGGTGATGGTGGCCTCATAGAATGAGTTTGGGAGTATTCCTTCCTCTGCAATTTTTTGGAATAGTTTCAGAAGGATAGGTGTTAGCTCTTCTCTAAATGTTTGATAGAATTCACCTGTGAAACCGTCTGGTCCTGGACTTTTGTTTGTTGGGAGTTTTTTAATCACAGTTTCAATTTCAGTCTTTGTGATGGTCTGTTCATATTTTCTATTTCTTCCTGGTTCATTCTTGGGAGATTGTGCCTTTCTAAGAATTTTTCCATTTCTTCGAGATTGTCCATTTTATTGATGTATAGTTGCTTGTAGCAGTCTCTTGTGATCCTTTGTATTTCTGTGGTGTCCATTGTAACTTCTCCTTTTTCATTTCTAATTTTATTGATTTGAGTCCTCTCCCTTTTTTTCTTGATGAGTCTCGCTAAAGGTTTATCAATTTTGTTTATTTTTTCAAAGATCCAGGTTTTAGTTTCATTGATCTTTTCTATTGTTTTCTTGATCTCTATGCCATTTATTTCTGCTCTGATCTTTATGATTTCTTTCCTTCACTAGTTTTGGGTTTTGTTTGTTCTTCTTTCTCTAGTTGCTTTAGGTGTAAGGTTAGGTTGTTTATTTGTGATTTTTCTTGTTTCCTGAGGTAAGGTTGTATTGCTATGAACTTCCCTCTTAGAACTGCTTTTGCTGCATCCCATAGGTTTTGGATCGTTGTGCTTTTGTTTTCATTTATCTCAAGATATTTTTTGATTTCCTCTTTGATTTGTTCCAAAAAAAAATTTTTTTTAAGATAGTAGCACTAAAGTAGTATCACGTACTCTGCCTCTCCTTGTCTTTCCATTTGGGCTGTTTCCATGGTTCTGTGTATGTCTCTGCCATCAGGTGATAAGTAGGCTACAGGTAGATATTTGTGTGCTTCCAAATGACGTCATGCAGTGGTCCAGGTGAATGCACATCCATCCATTTCTTTGCAGCCTTCCAAAAATGTTAATTATCCTTCAGTATAAAGTGTTATGTCATCATTCAGAAAGAGGTTTTTTTTTTTTGTGGTACACCGGCCTCTCACTGTTGTGGCCTCTCCCGTTGTGGAGCACAGGCTCCAGACACACAGGCTCAGTGGCCATGGCTCACGGGCCTAGCCACTCCGCAGCATGTAGGATCTTCCCAGGCCGGGGCACGAACCCGTGTCCCCTGCATCGGCAGGCGGACTCTCAACCACTGAGCCACGAGGGAAGCCCAAGAGGTTTTTTTTTTAATGGTAATGATTAGCTTCAGAGAAAAGAACAAACAACACTGTCTTGTTCTAATAAGTTTACCAAAATACCATCCATTTCAGCACATTGACAGTTCCTGATGAAGATGGCAGGTATTTCTTTTCCGGATTCCCTATCCTCTCTGCCAACAAGCAAACAAACAAAACTAACAAAATAAAAAACTTCAAACACCTAGGAACACTGGACAGGAGAAGTACTGGGTGGTGTTACCAAACGGCCTCTTATCCCTAACCACTCTTTTTGATGAATTATTCAGCCAGACCGGTTTTTGTACCATCATCCCCACTCACAAACCTGTACCCAAGCTGTATCCCTCCCTGGCATGGTCTTTCATCTCTGTGCATTTACTCACCCCCCAGCCATCACTCAGAGCCCAGCTCTAGGTGGCCTTCCTGATGAACACTGCTCCCTGAACACAGAAAGGAGGTGGGTAATACCTACTTGATAAAAAATCTTTTAATTTACCTTGGATTTCCATTATTTAATTTTATTTTTGTGTTGTCTCTTTTTGTGTGTATGCATTGCATTTCCCCCCAATGAAATAAGAAGCAGGAATCAGGTTCCATATTTATTTGTATGTCCTACCATGCCTAGCCCTTTGCTATGCTCAGTACATATTTGCTGAACCAATTCTCTGATGGGAGAATAACACGGGTTTTTTATTCTGGAGAATAGATCTAGAGGAGGTTTGGGGAATCCCACAAAGAGAGAAGGAGGGGTAGAGGGGAGGTCTATTTCAGCCTCTTTCCACAGCATCCAGTGAAGAGAGAAAAGAAAGACAGCTCGGTTGCTGCCTGAAATCCTGGACTCTAGTCAAACTCATTCTGCGGCCACTTTGGAAGAGGTTTGGGATTGGGCAGGAATTAGTAACACTCTCTGCGTATGCCCAGATAGCTATCAGAGATTGGCAGAGCCACTGCACCCCTGCGGGTGGCATTGGCAGAGCTCACAGGGCACCCTCCCTTCACTTCCCTGGGTGGTGGCTACATGCCACATTTTCCGGCAGGCAAGCCAGGGCTGGGGCGCTGGAAGCATCCTCCCGGCTGCCTCACTCCCCTCCCGGACTCAAGAGAAGGACCTTCCACTGCTTTGTGAACCTGCCTGGCCCTTCCTTCCCCAGCTCATCTCAGTCCTTTAGCCATATCCTCTCTACCCTGTGTGACCCTTTCCCTGCACTCTGTTATCATCTGGAGGCCAGGTCACCACGTTTGGAATTGTAGAATGCTGCCTCCATACATTCATATGATATGACCCATTCTTCGCATTGGGCTGACCTTCTTTTCACGTTGTCAACTCTCTGGGCTTCTTCTATTCAGGCAACACCCTCTCAACCCAATCCAGCCTCAAAGCACCAGACAGCACCAGACAGAATCCAGACACTCTGGCATCAGGGAGGGCCGTTTCCCAGGGGAGCCTGCTGGCTCCTAAGCACAGCTGTCCCCCAAAAGAGACAGAAGAGAAGGAGCCCCAAATCTCCAGGGGCACCTAGCAGTGCATGTCTCACACTTTTCCACACTCACGAAATCGTGAACAAAAGAAGGGCAGTTTCTTGCCCGGGAGTTAATTATGATTTAAGCAACAAGCCCATTGCTACTTGTCTCATGGTTTTCAGATCGTCCCTTTCATTCATTCTGGGGAGGAGGGGGCAGTGGGGCTGACACAAGGGACATTCCCTTCCTAGCCTTTTTTCTTGCCACAATCTATTTTAAATATTCAAATAAAAGATTTTAGCTGACCACTGTAATGATTCTTTACAGACAGTGGTTGCTTTTATTTAAAGGATTACATAAAAACGTTCTGTATTTAAGTGAAAATAAAGACGGAATAAAGGAGAAGGTAACGTTGTTGGAATGTTAACCACCCCTCCCCTGACAGCCCCTGCCCCTGTGCCAGATCTTTACTTGGTGAGAAATGTGTTTTCCTTTGCAGAACTGGAGGGGGAAAACGGGGGGAACCTTCACTGTATCCACACTCTCCTAAATGTGTGTAGCTTTGTAAACATTCTCTTTTGTTTAGTCATCTCACAGCTGAAATTTTGAGATGTGTATCCATGGAATTCTACACCTGGCAGCCCTGATCTTCATCCAGACTTTGGGGTCTATTTTACCCAGGTCTCGAATCATGAGAGCATGTTCTCTCGGGGAATAAACGGACACCTAAGCCCGTGTCTCAGTCTCCATGAAGCAGCATTCCAGACGTTACTCAGGAGGTCATTTCTCAACGTTTGTCTCCATTCTTTGGCCTAGGAATGAAATGACATCCTGGTAATCATCCTCTGAGTATTGAGAATATCACTGCATCACAGTGTCTCCTAGGGCTCTTAAAATGTATGGCACTACCATCAGTTAAAATACACACGTGTGTGTGTTTTATTACCTTCTCATCTCATGCCAGTGGCTTCCGTGTAGCAGAACTCGCTGGGATGTGGGCACCCCATTCTGGAGGGCAGACTTTTCACAGGCCACTCATCACACATGGGCACTTTCTTTATCTGTGTTCCTGACCCTAGGGAATCCCACCTGTGCCCAGGGAAAGACTTGAGGTTCTGGAAACCTCAGTGCAACCTGGGAGGCAAAGTAATCTTTTTATTCCTGGGAATGTCTGAGCTTTACTTTATTAAGTAGGTTTGAGGACATTTTTAGAGACATACCCTCTCTGCATTTCAAAACATGTTTCTTCAGACCCTGGCAGATGTTGTTTTAATTAAAACACATGTAATTTCAATTAGTATTTCAAAAAGAAGCCCGGTTTCCCAGACAAGGTGATTTTTCAGAACATTCTTTGCTGACTCGCTTTAATAACTTGATTTCATGAGCCAAATTCTAGGCAGCCAGAGAGCTGTGTGCTTTGGCCAGAACTTGGTATCTTCAGATTAGGTGCCTGTGTCAGAGCTCTCATCTCCCAAACCCGAGAACCTAATCTCATGAATGCTGCCCTCCTTTCCAGCAAAGACATGGGTTCTTTGTTAATGAACTTCAGACACCTGTTGGGGAATTTTGGTGGCTGGGTCTGGCAGATAAGAATTCCTTGGAAGGGGAAGTTGTAAATAAATTGAAGGGCCAATAATGATTTTATTAAACAAGACTTAATGATTGGCCCCTTGGAAATACTCGATGTGGGGAAAAGGCAAAACTGAGTCAACTGAAATTTCCAGTTGATGCAGATTTCAGAACCTCCACTGTAAGAAAAGAGGGAGAAAAACACCTAACTTTATTTGGACCATTTCGGTATTTATTTTAATGCCTGGTCAAACAGTTTCAGAAGAAAAGCTTTAGAGAAGAGAATGCATAAGAAATGAAATGGCTCTCCAAAATACCCCCCCTCTTGAGAATCGAAAGTAAAAAAGAGGATTTTAGCAGAATAATGGTTTTTTTGTTTGTTTGTTTGTTTTTGCGGTGCGGGGGTCTCTCCCTGTTGTGGCCTCTCCCGTTGCGGAGCACAGGCTCCGGATGCGCAGGCTCAGCCGCCATGGCTCACGGGCCCAGCCGCTCCACGGCACGTGGGATCTTCCCGAACCAGGGCACGAATCTGTGTCCCCTGCATCGGCAGGCGGACCCTCAACCACTGCGCCACCAGCGAAGCCCCAGAATAATGTTTTTAAGTTATATTCCTTCTCCATGTTAACTGCTATTTCTTCCCCTTGCCAAAAGGGGGGAAAAACATTTAATCATGTGGAAATTAATTGTTATTTTTTACTTTCTAATACTAAAAATAATGGATTAGAAAGTAGTTTAAAAGTTTTAAAATGAATACATTTTTAGCCATTCTGCCTTATGCTTGATTGTATTTATTATGCTGGATCTTGAGGAATTGCAGAGCAGGCAAGGGTAGATGTAATTGGGGGTTCCGCTAAAAAAAGAAAAAAAACGTGTATAGGCTGGTGCCGTCAATTGAGTGGTCCAGTGGATCTGACCTGGAGGACACATAAGGCAGTAAGATGAAGAGAAGGCAGACACTGTAGAGAGGTGAGGCAGCCATCCCAGGACGAAGGACACAGCAAGCCCCAGAAGAGGCCGGGGACCCAGGAGGTGATGGAAGATTGGCAGGGCAGCTCCCCTAGCATCTGGGCAGCTGAGGCCAGGAGCTAGGATGCTGGTCTGTGAGATGGCACAAAAGTAGATTTTGCTCCTTGAGAAGAAGCAAGCTCGCTGAGATGCTTTGAGAAGAGAAAGCCCATCTGTTCATCCTGCCAGACTGAGGTCAAAGAGGAGAAGAGAGGCAAAGAATCAGGCAGTTCCCAACAGCTCCTCCTCAAAATGTCCCAAAAGTTCTTTCAAGACACTTAGTTGAAATTTAGAGATATCTTCTCTTATAACCAAGAAAGCTCATGAAAATGTACTGTCTCTGAGCAAACCTGTTTTTTCAAATTTAAAATGGAATTCCCTATTCAGTTTTGTGTATGATAACATCTTTGAACAATGTCAGGTAAAATACTGGCTTTGGAGTGGAATGATAAAAGACAAGCGGCTTGTTTCCTAAAGCACGTAATATCCTTTGAATCCCAGATTTTATCATCCTTACTATTTAATGTAGGCAGTTGAACGAGAGAGAGTACAAACCAGAATGGTGCAGGTATATGGTAATATACAACGTGTTGCTTTTCATTAGGAGTTACTAATATTCCAGCATCAACATTAGAGGGTATTCAATGTGCAAGGTAGATCAAAGGATAAGAAATTCCCATGGTCCTCACTTGCAGGCTTGAACACTTTAATTTACTCATCAGAGAGGAATGTCATAGGTATGAAATGGAAAGTGATGTTAAACTTTTTAACTGAATATTAACTCCACGGACTAATACCGACTAGTGTTTGTGTGAGAGTCAGATCCCATATAAGTGACCTTGTTACTCTTTTTCTTTTCTTTTTTTTGGGGGGGGGAGAGGGGTACTTATCTATTTTTTTAATTGAAGTACAGTTAATTTACAATATTGCATTAGTTTCAGGTGTACAGCAAAGTGATTCAGTTATATATATTTTTTTCAGATGCTTTTCCCTTATAGGTTATTATAAGATATTGAATATAGTTCCCTGTGCTATACAGTGGGACCTTGTTGTTTATCTATTTTATATATAGTAGTGTGTATGAATTAATCCCATACTACTGATTTATCCCTCCCCCACGTTCCCCTTTGGTAACCGTAACTTTTTTTCTATGTCTGTGAGTCTGTTTCTGTTTTGGAAATAAATTTATTTCTATTATTTTTTAGACTCCACATATGGTGATATCATATAATATTTGTCTTTCTCTGATTGACTTCACTTAGTATGATCATCTCTAGTTCCATCCATGTTGCTGCAAATGGTGTTATTCTTTTTTATGGCTGAGTAATATTCCATTGTATATATGAACCACATCTTATTTATCCATTTATCTGTCTATGGACACTTAGGTTGCTTCTGTGTCCTGGCTATTGTAAATAGTGCCATTATGACATTGGGGTGCATGTGTCTTTTCAAATTAGAGTTTTCATCTTTTGGGAGGTATATGCCCACTAGGAGTGGGATTGCAGGGTCATGGTAGCTCTATTTTCAGGTTTTGGAGGACACTCCATACCGTTTTCCATAGTGGCTGCACCAGTTTACATTCCCACCAACAGTGTAGGAGGGTTCCCTTTTCTCTGCTCCCTCTCCAGCATTTATTATTTGTAGAGTTTTTGATAATAGCCATCCTGACTGGTGTGAGGGGATACCTCATAGTTTTGATTTGCATTTCTCTAATAATTAGTGATGTTGAGCATCTTTTCATGTGCCTGTTGGGCATCTGTATGTCTTCTTTGGAGAAATGTCTATTTAGCAGCCTTGTTACTCTTAAAAAGTGAGAATAGAGGGTGTGTGTGAGAGAAGAGCCACAGGCCTCACTCACCAGCAAATAGTTATGGAGGGACCACTGGGGCTACTGCAGGAAACAAGGCCTCAACTTGCTTCCTTAGACCAGAGTTCCCCACACTGTGTACCACGAATGGGTCACAGATGTGCTGCAACTTTGATGCCCTCAGCCCTCAGGAAGGTCTGGGGAGCAAGCGCCTGGATCTGTAACCCCCAGCAGGGCACAGCTCTGACCCCAGGACACAGTACAGGTATTAGCATTTTCTATGTGTGCCATGCTGAGGAAACAATTTAGAAGTTCTACCCAAGACAGGCCTCCCACCTCCACAGCCCAATACGAGACACCTGTGCTCTGTCACTCTACCTGAAACTCAAAAGGTTGAACTTTCAGGTCATCCTCCCCTTTACTCCTCAGATACTAACCCAAACCCTAGTTTTTTGTTTGTTTGTTTGTTTTTTAACATCTTTATTGGGGTATAATTGCTTTACAATGGTGTGTTAGTTTCTGCTTTATAACAAAGTGAATCAGTCATACATAAACATATGTTCCCATATGTCTTCCCTCTTGCGTCTCCCTCCCTCCCCAAACCCTAGGTTTTTATTTGCCCCTATTTTTCCAGTGACAGAAATGGATAGACACTTTGGGTTTTTTCCTTCTTTTCTTTATCCTTAGACAGTAAATCCATCAGGATATCTTGTTGACACTTCTTTGGGGAGTTGCTTGAATTCCTTACTCTTCATGTGTATTTCACCTTCCAATTTCAGCCTGCAGTATGGCAAGTCCAGGGCATGCCCATGGCATCCTACTTGGGTCACTTTGTCCCTCTCACCCTTTCTGAGCTCCCACCCCCAAATCACTGCTGCCACCCTGACCTTCGTAAAATCCTCCAATAAAGGAATCTTCGGTGTTTCCATGATATGCATGATACAAAGTGAACTCTGCCACCTGATTTTATTTTTCAGTAAAACAGTTTGTATTAAGGCCCCTGCAAGAGTCTCCATGCTTCCTAGCATGGGCATGTCTCTCTTCTGATCTTGCTCCAACCTCTGAGAAGCATTTGAAATATTCATACATCTTCATTCCTAAGAGAAAACTTTCCTAGTTTTCTTCCTTCCTCTTTCTTTTCCTTTGGCTTTTTCTCCTCCACTCTGCTTCAGGGCTCTGTCCTGGGTCAATCTTCTGTAAAGCCCATCACATAAATTCATTATTTCTGACATTGTATTTTCCAGTTCTAGAATTCCCATTTGGTTCTTTCTTATAGTTTCCATTTCTCTACTGAATTTGTTCTTTTTTTAATCATGCATGTTGTCCATTTCTCCACTTGATATTTAACATTTATATCACGGATCAAGTCCTTGTCTGCTTATTCTAGTATCTGGGTTATTTGTGGATTTGCCTGTATTGACTATCCTTTCTCTTCATTTTCCTGCTTTGTTACATGTCTTGTGATTTCTTGTTTACGCTAGACATTGTGTGTTAAAATATTAGAATTGACTGAAGTCGATAATACATACCTCCAACAAAATACACCATTTCTTCTATCAGTCTGCTAAGGTGGAGGGCTGAGTTAATCAAACATGTATTTTAGCTGTATCTGGGCTTTAGTTAAATTCAGTTTTTACCACTGATTCAAATGTTTCAAGAGCATGGTCAGTATTTAACCTACAGTTGGGCTTAGAAGCTGAGCACATACAGATTCTGGAGATGTCTCTGTGCATCACAGCCCAGTCATTACTTTCTGAGTCAGAGGAGATGTTTAGATCCCTGCACTACCTACATTTTTCAGACTTTAAATAATTTTACTCTCACTCTCTCTATCCAACCTCAATACTTACTTTTTATTTTTATTTTTTATAGATTTGTTTATTTATTTTTGGCTGCGTTGGGTCTTCATTGCTGCACGTGGGCTTTCTCTAGTTGCGGCGAGCGGGGGCTACTCTTCGTTGCGGTGTGCAGGCTTCTCCCTGCGGTGGCTTCTCTTGTTGCAGAGCATGGGCTCTAAGTGCGCGGGCTTCAGTAGTTGTGGCACATGGGCTCAGTAGTTGTGACTCACGGGCTCTAGAGCGCAGCCTCAGTAGTTGTGGAACACGGGCTTAGTCGCTCCGCGGCATGTGGGATCTTCCCCGACCAGGGCTCAAACCCATGTCCCCTGCATTGGTGGGTGGATTCTTAACCACTGTGCCACCAGGGAAGTCCCAACCTCAAAACTTACTGTTCCTAAGTTCACAGCTGTCCCTCTAGTTGGGCTCTCTCCCCACTGTCCCTGCTCTTACCCTTCTCTTTCCACTTGAGCTATTCTATCCCCCACTCCCCACAATTGCTCTTTCACCATCTCCTTTCTATCTACTCCTTACCCATCCTCCAAGACAAATTCTAGTTCCACCCCTTTTACAGAGCGTTCCTGAGAACTCTTTCTTTAATTTTGTGCTCTATTTGAACTCTTTCATGTTTATCAATGTATTTTCCCAAATTTAGCACATAAGGAGTATTGTGCACAAGACCCATATGAGTGCATAATGCTAATGGATGCAGCAGTATCGTCTCCTCGGCCAAGCCAGTAGCTCTTTAGGAACAAGAAAAGCATCTTTCTGTGTTTTCTCTTTTTATGCTTCTTTTGAAAGTCCTGGCAATGCCTAGCATCATATGAATGTGATGACAGCCACAGGGAGGTGTTGCATCGTTCTGCTAGAATATGAACTCCAGGGGAGCAGGGGGAGTAGCTTCCTTGTTTGCTGCTGGAACCCCCAGAACAAGGCTGTTCCAGCATCTGGCAGATAATTTTTAGGTTTTATTTGAATGCACAGTAGGTTGAAGTCATAATATTGCAGTTTTATCAACCAAATTACCAATATTATATGTTGATTTTCCTAATTATTCAAAATTGGTTTGCAGTGATAACCTATAGCATATCATCGTTGACAAATGAGACCTACATACCTACCCTCACCCTCCTTCCTCACCTTGAACACACCACCACCACTACATCCCTAAAAATAGAGCTCCAAGCCTTATTTTTATTATGTAAACAAAAACAGTTGAATAACACTTTTTCAGACCATGATTCTTGATCTCAGTTGTGTATTGGCATCACCGGAGCCCATCCCCAGAGACAGTGAGTTATTAGCACTTATTTTTCAGCTCCCTGGAGGTTGTAATATCTAGCCAAGGTTGAGAACTACTGCTTTAAATCTCTGTAAGACCCATCGTAAATAAAAACAGCCTGCTAATCTCCTGGAAAACTGTCTTCTCCCAATTTTGAAATGTTTTATAATGACTGCAGTCTAAAATTTTTCTCTGAGACATGCCATTTCTTTGATTGCAACAGACACAGAAATTTTCTCCAGAAATTATTCTGATTCAGACTTCCTCTTTACATTATTGTATGTAATGGATGATGGCTTTGAAATAGCTGATTTCAGTTAACATTGCCACTAAAGGTACTGATAGCTAGAGTCAAAACAAAGCATGAATTCTTGCAAATGTATTTACACATAGTAGGAATATCAAGTGGGCATCAGCTCCCTGTTGTAGAATAATCTTTCATAACACACACTTAGGTGAAGATGCCATGAGTCTCTTCAGTTTGGCAAAGGATTCTAACTTTACCTTTCCACTTAATTAAGCCCCTTATGGTTAAAGACTAATTGAATCAAGAGGATGATTGTAAAGAGCTTTTTGGAAACATCAAATTCAAGGGTAAGGCTGACAATAGAGTTCAGGGCCGAGAGGGCTACAGGGACTGTCTCAGTTTTTCTGATGGAAGCAGGGTGTCCCCTTGGTGCCGTCCTTCCCGACTCAGGGTGTCTGAGTTCCCCACCACTTGGGAAGCCTGCCAGTGCCCAAGCTAAAAATGCCCGCGGGGTACCAATGAGCAAGTAAAGAAGGAGAAAAATAACCAGAAAATATACAAATTAATACTTTGAGTTATAACCCTGCCTCGCAAGCATCCTTCCAAAACACGAGGGTATTAGCATTACCTTTCTGAGAGCTGCTTTTCTTGAGTTAAAGCTACTTATCACTTCCCAAATATACTCTTCTTTGTTGTGACCTTATACGTCTGCCTGGATGATTTATTAAAATGTGTTTTCTTTGATGTGCATAGGTGATGCTAGGCAGTGCGTGCTTTAAGTTGCTTTTGAATCTGGTATCTCTGGGGTTTGGTATGGGGGAGGCTGCATCAGCTATGGAAGAAGCTAATGGCTTCCCTTGAGGATCAAACCTTTGACCTTGCTTTCTTGGCTGGATGCTAATCTGCCGAACTAAGGAAAATCAGCCAATGGGGAGACCCAAGGAATAATTCCATTGGCTTCATTGAACATCCCTCAGTTGACCTGATCCTGTATACCCTAGTGTTAAGTGTCACCTTCTTCTGTGACACCTCATTTACCCCCAGGAGCAATACTGGAATTGTATTCCATTCTCACCAGTTTTCACTACTGGCCCAGGCTGGGGGAGAAGAGCTAGTGGACAAAAAGATGTAGGGTAGGTGATGAATATTGACAAGGCTATTTGTTGAATGAAGGTAAAGTGTATTGTTTCTGAAGCATCATTATAGGGGAAAATAGAGGATTGTTCAGTTACCTATTTTCCACTAGGCAAAAGACTAGAACTAGCTAAAAACATCTGAATTACAAAGTAGAACACCTCCCTGGATCAATGTTTTAAATGGTAAGCAGGTGACTGTGCTACTCAGTTGGATAGTAATGATCTGTGAGCAACAGACGATGAATGCCGAGCATTCAGTAGTTAAGTACAGTTTGCCACAAAGCCCATCTTAAATGGGTAAGTGATCTCCTATGTGTAAACATGACTGCATCCACGGTAATTAGGTGCAAATGTGAAGGGACAGACTGACTAAGTCAGGCTTTGTCTTCTTCCCACATTAGCTTAAAGCAGCACATATAGCCACCCTGCTTTTTATCTTCCCAGCTGGCTCCCTGGGTCACCCCCAGCCAGCTGGGCTGGTGGGCTCTGGGCAAGAATGGAGCAGAGGATTTGGGGGTTTGGAATGAGAGTGATCCTTGGAGAGCAGTGCTGGGGAAGTGGAGGAAAACCAGAACTACAGACAAGAGACAATACCAGTGACAGTAACAACTACAGCCTAGCCCCCATGCTTCATCTGCAAACACCCTCTCCTGTTCGGGGCCGCTGGAAGGAAGCTGAGGGCCTGGCATAAGCTGGATGCAGAATAAACAAACGGCAACTGCCTAGAACTAACTAGACAGACAAATCAGTGAGTCCAACTATTTGGGTGTCTTCTTTGGAAAAATGTCTATTCAGATCACTTTTAATCAGACTGAGTTTTTTTATATTGATTTCTCTGAGTTCTTTATATATTTTAGATATTAACTCCTTATCAGATATATGATTTGCAAATATCCTCTTCCATTCCATAGGCTGCCTTTTCATTTCCTTGATGGTTTCTTTAGCTGCACAGAATCACATTTTTAAATATAAACTGTTGCCAAAGATGTAGTTTCCTGTGTGGCATTTCAAAGATAAATCTGACACATCCCTCTTTTAAGTATACCTGATCTGAATATCATAGTGGTTTAATATCCACCATCATCCTTTTAAATAATATGTAAGGAAGTTCTTCATTAATGTTAGAAATTATATATAATTTCTGTTGCTTCTTGAGCATGTGACCATTTGACATTCCCCAAGAATTTTACTAAATGCTTAAAAGTCTCTTATTCAACATTCTTCCTGCAAACAAAAGATATACAAATTTTTTAAAAAATTTAATATTTCTTGTAGTATTAGGCTTTAAGTTTCTCTTATGTATTGTTATTACTGTAGTTCTTAGTGGGACACGAGTGAAACAGCAACATATATGTGTCATATATCTTGATTAAAATTTTTAGATATAAAAAGTAAAATTGTATTTGAAATGTATCCCTTAGATGGATGAGCCCTTTTATCCCAATCAATTCAGATAGTCAAAAATGAGTTTTACTTCTTGCTTGAATGAACAGGATTCAGTATCATTCTATTCTCATTGTGTATGTATGTTTATAGATTTAAATACTGAGAAACATCACTCAGATAAGGTGAAGGGAATCAAAGATCTTTATAGCAATATCACTTGATTCTTTCAACTTCTTTTGGATTTTATTTCAAAATCTCATTGGGTTCCATCACCAGAAGTTAGTTTCAGTTACCTATCCAATGGCAACCTGAGTAAGTTCTCCTTCATTCTGGAGAAGGTAAAGAATTGGAAACTACCTCTTTGGGAAAAAAAAAAAATGGATGAACTGCCCGTCATTAGAGTTGTTTCCTTCTCAACCCAGACACTAACTCTGTGCAGAAAAACACCTTGGTTTGGACTTAGAGCACATTTGCCACTCAGGAGCAGGGAGGGACTAGACTAGGTTCTGTACAGTCAGGTAAGGAAGGCTGTGAACATGCACATGGGAGGGTTTTCAAGCAGATCAGTTTTGTTGGAAGAGTGCATAGGAAAGCCAAGGATCTGAAAACGGGATCCCTGAAAACCCCAAGGCCCTGTGTTCCCTCAGAGAGTCTTCACGAAGTCCCCGGGCACACAGGGCCCAGTTTGGAGACCACAGCCCCAGGGTAGCCTGACCCTGAAGGACTCCGGATATGACCTTCCCGTTGCTCCCACATGACCAGGGGTTGATGTTAGGAGAATGTGCTTCTCTGATGGGTTAGCTGTATTTTCACAAGCTGTTTCCACATGCACCATTTTTGAGCTGCAGTTCCTCACGGGGGGAGCTTTACCACGTGGAGAAAAGCAGCCAACTGTGTGGTGAGAAACACCAGGCAAGATTTAAGGATTACATGTGAAGCTAATAGACTACAGTATGAATCTTATGCTCAATCATAATTTCTTGTCTACATATAAAATATCATTATTGAGACAACGGGTAGAGTATTTGAAACTTCCTGGGGACTAATTAAATAGAAAGAAGTCTGGCTTTCAGACTGGAAGCTCCACAATTCAGTTCTCATACCATAAATGTCTGATGTGATGGTTTAATACAGTTGCCAAGATATTATACTAAGAAACAGCTGGATATTTCAAGGGGTTAGTGTGATTCTGTCCTTGTCTGCTGACTTCAGAAATGTGAAATTATCTCCTCATTCATTCATTTGACCAATATTTATTGAGTGCCAATTATGTGCTGATCCCAGTAGAGCATCAAAGTTTCTGCCTCCTGGAATGTATGGTCCAATGATGGAAAGAGTTTCAAAAGGAAGCAAAAAATATTCACTTTCTGCTTTGGATGTGAACAAAATATTGTAGTTTAAGGGATTAGGGCATAACAAGCAGAGGAAACTGTTGAATGGGTGGTCAGGAGAGGCCTCTACCAGGTGACACCCAAGCAAATTCTGAGGGATGGGCAAGAACCACATGATAAGCCATCTGGAGAAAGAGCTCTCTGGGCAGAAGGAGCAGTGAAGCAAAATCCCTGCTGCAGGATGGAGCTTGGCATGTGCCTAAAATGGTGAGAAGGTCAATGTTTTGCAACTGGTAAATGAGGCAGGAACAGTTGGAGATGGTGATGGTGAGTGAGAGAAGTCTTTAAGCCTAGAGAAGGAATCTGAAGACTTTGGCTGGGAGAGAGTGATGGGATTTACAGTCCTTGAAGTCCTCTCTGGTTGCTGGTCAGAGACTAGACTGTAGGAAAGCAAAAAGGTCATTGAGGGCTTGATTTCAGGAGTCTGGGAAGATCATGTTATCATGGTCCAGAGCTGTAGCAGAGGGGTTGGGAAAAGTATTTTGAAGGTGGAGCCAGCAGGACTTGCTGATGGATGGAATGCAAAACACTATAAATAGGAAAAGGAAGGAGAGGACACAGGCTAATAGAATCAGGAGTTTGGTTTGGGGCTGAAAGTTTGAAATGTGTATTAGATATGACAGGAGAGATGTCCAGTAGAAAATGGGGAAAAATGGCTTTGATGCTTAGGACTGATATAGTCATAGGTGTATCATCAGTGGGAAAACAGAAAAGATATTTAAAGTCATGGTCCAATTATTTTAATTCTCTAAATACAGAAGCAGCTATAGGAAACCTAATCTAAAAATAAAATGCCTAGCCACAGGTAGACAAGCATTTCTTGGCTCATTAACTAAAGATAGGTTTCTTACATAATTGTATTCTTTTTCTTTCCCTTTCAGTAAAGCAGGCAAGAGATAATGTTTCTTTCGTGAGTGCTACTGAAAAATATAAGACCACATGCACACAAATAATTTTAGAATTATCTGTAGATCACATTGTGGAGCACTTTTAAGTTTGTCTTGTTTAAGTACAGTAAGCAGAGCTTATTCATACACTATAGTTGAGGCATCATGCCTGTTGATCCAACCCAGGAAAAAATATAGCAGTGGGGTGGGGAGAGGGTCAATCAGTTGAGACTGATGAGCAGTGTGGATTTCCATTCACTGGTCTAGACTCTCTTCTTGGGTATTATTTGTTTTACTTTGATTTCCTAAGGCTCGTTATTCTGCATAGTCACATTTTACTACTGCAATTTTCGTCTGTCAAGTAATTTGTGTGTGTGTGTAGTCATCCCTTATTATAGTGCTTCTGGGAATTGATGAATCCCTGAGAACAGGACAGCGTACCTAGTCATTCTATCTTTTTCAGTTTTCCATGTGGCAGAAATTGTTTTAGGGGTGTATATGTGAAATGCCAAGTTATTTGAATGGAAATGCTTCTTTGCTAGTACTTTTATAAACACAGCAGGGTGGCTACCTCCCCTTGACCCACTCATACAAATGGTCTGGTAGTGAAGTTATCTTCCATTTTTCACCTGTGTGCAAGTCTTGGCAGGTGACTTTGTCAAACATTTAGAAGTGAGAATAGCCTGCAGTGAGGGAACTGCTTCCCGGAGATAAAAATCTAATTGATAGAGGACCATTAGAGACACCTTGTAGTCGAGCTTGTTTTGTTTTGCAGGAAAAAAAATATTTTGCTTCCTCCTTCTTTTGCAGTTCTAAGTAAGGCTCTACTAAATGACAATTCTATAGATAGATAGACAGATAGAGATACAGATATGAATATAGATATTGGAAACAGAGAGTTTTGTGATACTTTTTCTTATAAATTGAATACTTTTTTTCATTCATTTGAATTTTAATTGACTGTGGGTGAATGATTTTCCTAACCTTATATATAACTGGATGTTTGAATGCCACCAGAGTTTTTGTCAGCAATGTGATTTTTGTCCCAAGCCATTTTTAGAGATTTATGTGACTCGTGGAATGGAAAATTGTGGTGGTTCTGCTTTCAAATTCCCAACAGAATTTGTACATTTGTTTGCTCAAAGTGGAGACCCAGCTCTGTAGTACTGATGACCCACACAACCCACACCACTAAACGATCAACAGTCTTCCTGTAAAAAGCTTACTGTTTCCTCTGGCTTCCTAGCTGCTCCATGAATGAGGCCATTTTCTGGTCTTGATAGCATCCTGGGACAGCTGCCCTCTACTCAGAGGCATGAGTTGGAGTTCAGGTGTTGGCGGAGGCATATGGTTGTCTATAATGCCAGTTAAAGGATAGTTACAGGTATATAGATAGACCTGTGTCACGGCAATACAGCACAAGCAGGGACTCCACACACAGCGAGTAAATGAAAAAGGCTCAACATGGAATCACCTTTGGAAATATTCGGAACGACACATGTGCTGACTTGACCCTAGACCTCCTAAATCCAAGCCTCTGGCGTGGGGCCTGAGCATCTCTGTGTCTCCAAAGCTTCACAGGCAATTCTGATACCAGTCAGGGTGGAGATCATGTTCACTGTACTGTGTTTGCTCCCTCACAAGGCCAGCCATTTCCTCTTATGAATGCATACTGCCCTTTTTACAATTACGGGGCCACTTCTCACTGAACTCTAAATTATTATTTACAAAGGGTATTAGCATCCTTAAAAGACTCAGGTGCCACTAAGATTGTTCAAGGAGCCCATGAATTTAAAATACATAAGCAGTGCTCACTTCAGCAGCGCATCTACTAAAATGGAAAGGATACAGAGAAGATTAGCATGGCCCCTGTGCAAGGATTACACACGAATTCATGAAGCATTGCTTATTTTTATAGAAAAAAACTTATGATTACCAAAGGGAAAGTGAGGGGGGCATAAGTTGGGAGTATGGGATTAGCAGATGCACACTACCATATATAAGATAGATAAACAACGAGGATTTACCGTCTATCACAGGGAACTATGTTCAATATCTTGTAATAACTTATAATGGAAAAGAAATGAAAAAAGAAGACTATGTATATGTATAACTGAATCACTTTGCTATACACCTGAAGCTAACACAATGTTGTGAATCAACTAGACTTCAATTTTAAAAAAACTTAGAAAAAAGAGAAATTTAAGAGACAAAATGACGAAATGCAACATGTGAGTCTTAATTAAAAGAAAGTGTAAAACAATAAAAATAAATGAAACAATCAGGGAGTTTGAAAAAAATACATAAGCAACTTGAAGAGGAAACGTCATTATTTTGAAATAAGTTATACGAACTATGTCAGGTTCTCTAACACACAAATACAGGATTAAAACTAAATTTTTCCCAGATTCATTTAAATGGATTTGTTCTACATCTCATTTGTCAGTATTTCTTTAGTAACGATCTAAGTTAACTCATTCAGTGAACATTACCTTATTCAAGGCATCATGCTAGGTGCTGTGATACAACGATGGCATTTATTTAGATTCTCAAAAGGTGATTCACTGATAGTATTGGGATGTGAAGGACTTATCCTCAGAAAAAGAATCTGTTGCTCAAACACCTAAGTTTGATTCCAGCATGTACCGAGTAAAGGCCCAGTGGTGGGAGACAGCCCTGGCCCAGGGTCCCAGCACTGGACTCAGTCCTCCGGAGCTGGTGTATCTGAGAGCCCACAGTACCACGGGGGCTATGGTCTTGGGAGATGACTTCTTTCTGCAGCCAGGTAGCCAGATCAAACCCAACTCTGTGGTGCAGGTGGACCTCCCCTGTCTTCAGCAGACACAGATAGCCCACCATGAGCCCTGTCTGGCCAGGTGGCTGTAGCGTGCCCCACTGTGATCCCGTCACACCTCATCATCCCCAACAATCTCAAGTGTAGGCCAGTAGCAGTTCAGTCTCTCCAGCCTTGCTCTTCATGGTAGGGTTTTCTTTCTCCAGAGCCAAAGACCACGTACGTACAGTACCGCCAAGCACAGCCAACCTCTAAAACAACCCACCACTGGCATGCCCCGGCACACCCAACTCCGGGCTTCAGATCAGACTGTGGGAGGAAAACTTCTTTTCTGCCAACTTAGGTCTTAGTGGCCTGGGGTGGTGTGCGGGAGTGCAAATTAATTGACAGTAGAGTCACATGCATGCGGGGTACTCAGTAATCTGAGTAATTCACTGAACAGCCAAGAGTAAAGGCTTATATACCAGCTTAATAGTGGAAAGGAGGGGGAACTAGGGCTTCCAGGGGGAAATAAATGGAGTGTATGGCAGCGTCTATAGAGTTTATTTATGCAATTTCTCATCACTGTGCTAATGGTCAGTCTCCTTCTTGGCTGGAAGCTCCTCAGAGAGAGGATTTATGGCATCTCCCTTCTCAAGAAGCTCTGCCTTTAGTCAGATAAGGGGAGCTCAGAAAAGGCTTCTTTCGGCATCTGGTGTATCTCAGATGTCTCCAGTTGAAAATATCCTATGTAATTCTGTTGGGTCCCTTTAATAGTTTGGGAGTATTTGTTTAGGGAGCCTTGCTTATGGCTCCAGTTCTATGTCCGTCATACTACTTTCTCAGACCTTTCCACTTCCTTCGTTCCTCAATCAAGCCTGTGGTGTGAAAGAGATGATTCAGGTCTTGCCAGACCTCAAGCCCACGTTCACATGACAGGTGGCAACTCTGACCCTCCGCATTGCTAAAGCTTCAGCCAGGCAAGAGGCTGGCCTGAAGCCCATGCCTTGTTCTCAAAAACCAGCTCAAAGACCTCAGTCTACTGTTCAACTTTGGCGAGTACATTAAAAATAAACCAGAAATGAACAGGCAATTTTATGTGATGGCAGTGTCACAACTCTTTGGATACCTGTAAACATAGAACCAACTGGGACCGCTCAGTGTGGGGAACGCAGCTCTTCATGAGAAGACTATTCTCATACAGAAAAATAAGTGGTGCCTCTGCACAAAGACCTGGAGTCATCTAGAAACTACTGCATTGTGTTTACTATGTAGCAAGCCTTCAACTTTTACAAACGCCACTGACAGCAGTGCCAGGCCAGGGGTAAGTTCTCTTTTCAAGGGAGGGAGGTGTGATATATGGGGTGGGAGGTGAGAAATGGGACGAGCTGTAAGGTTGGGGCTGAGAGTTGATACACGTGGCCTGGAACCACGAGGTGGGGTTTGCAGGAAACTGCTGATGAAGGTAATAGGAAATGTGTTTCTTGCCCTTGGTATCTCTGATATTCCTTTTTGTATCTTTTCCCCTTGCTGACATTTTTTTAAATTTTTATTTTATATTGGAGTATAGTTGATTTACAACATTGTGTTAGTTTCAGGCGTATAGCCGAGCGATTCAGTTATACATATACCTATATCTATTCTTTTTCAGATGCTTTTCCCATATAGGTTATTACAGAGTATTGAGTAGAGTTCCCTGTGCTATACAGTAGGTCCTTGTTGATTATCTATTTTATATATAGTAGTGTGTATATGTTAATCTCAACCTCCTAATTTTTGCCTCCCGCCTACCTTTCCCCTTTGGTAACCGTAAGTTTGTTTTCTAAGTCTGTGAGTCTGTTTCTGTTTTGTAAATAAGTTCATTTGTATCATTTTTTAGATTCCACGTAAAAGTGATATCATATGACATTTGTCTTCCTCTCTCTGACTTACTTCCCCTTGCTGACGTTTTCTTGCTGGCTCAGTGATGGGTGTTGTGCATTTTCTAGCTTGAATCACTTGGGCAAGTTACTTACCTTCTCTGTGCCTTTGATTCTTCATGGGTTTTTTTTTTTTTTTTTTTTTTTTTTTTTGCGGTACGTGGGCCTCTCACTGTTGTGGCCTCTCCCGCTGCAGAGCACAGGCTCCGGACGCGCATGCTCAGCGGCCATGGCTCACGGGCCCAGCGGCTCCGCGGCACGGGGGATCTTCCCAGACCGGGACACGAACCCGTATCCCCTGCATCGGCAGGCGGACTCTCGACCACTGCGCCACCAGGGAAGCCCCTGATTCTACATGTTTTAAAGAGAGATAAAAATAGTGCTGACCTCATAGGACAGTCATGAGAAATAAATGAAGACATACAGAGTACTTAGAACCATACTCGGGACTTGTCGGGCCCTGAGTTCACCACTGTTGTCATTCGCCTTATGCCTCATGGCGATAGCAGCAGGATTAGTTCTAACCAGTTCTAGTTCTATTAATAGTGTCTGACTTGCTTATGCTCCTGCATATGTTCCCCTTGGTCCTGTGGAGGCTCCCAGACAGTGGTTATTCAGTGCACTTGTTCTGTGAGAAAGAGATTAAAACTCTCAGTATATTTAAAGTTATCTCAGGCCTATTGCGATGAGGCCTTTTCTCCAAAGCCCGTTTTTCATTTTATTGCAGGCACAAATCTTTTTTTATGCAGATGCTTAAAATTTTTTTCCCAATAAAAAGCACTCCTTTCACGAAGACTTTCTATTGGGCCATCGTATCTCTATTCTTCTAAGAAGCCCACTGGCAAATAATGGAACAATGAGGGAAAGTGTTGGCAATAAAGAACTATCTGCAAATGACACAAGTAGCTGGAATCCCCACTACCTGTAATTATATTCACCTGCACATGTGCAGAGCTTGATAAAAAGAAAGATCCTGTTTTGTTATTCCTTAATTTCGAGAGGAAACACTGCCAAGAACTCTAGGCTTTAATGACCAAAACAAGCTTGCCTGAAACAGAGTCAGACACATGAACACAAAGTAGCAGATCAAATACACATTTTGTGACCTGGTGCACCCTCCAAGGGGTTCCATCCATGTCTCTCTTTGATATGCCATTGTCCCTGTACTGTCTACATGGTGCAACAAAAAGGGCCATCTCACGGTGTCTCCAGTGAACCACAAAAAATCTCAGGTAAGGGCTTCCCTGGTGGCGCAGTGGTTGAGAGTCTGCCTGCCGATGCAGGGGACACGGGTTCGTGTCCCGGTCCGGGAAGATCCCACATGCTGTGGAGGGGCTGGGCCCGTGAGCCATGGCCGCTGAGCCTGCGCGTCCGGAGCCTGTGCTCTGCAACGGGAGAGACCACAGCAGTGAGAGGCCCGCGTACCGCAAAAAAAAAAAAAAATCTCAGGTAAAAAGTACATTTTTAGGCAAATCCTTTGAGATGAGGATTTGTCGGAAGGATTTGAGTGCAATATCCAGTGTAGTTGAATTCCTCCTTTGGTATTGAATCTGCTGTGCTTTATACCAAAGAGCTCAGCCTCTTCCTACAGACATTGAAATTCATTTATTTCACTCATGGCACCATTTAAGCTATTTTTTTTTTTTCCTCTGAAACTTCTCTGATAAGCTTGCCTCCACTTACAAAAACATCAAAGCCTGGAAAGAAATTATTAGACAAGAAACAAGAAAAACACCTTTAGTTTAAGCTTCAAATGAGACCAAATTGATTAGTCATCTGAGATTAAGTTGGCTTGGCAGTCAGCTTATAGCCAATCATGTTTGTCACCCTGTTCCTATTCTAAGTTCTCTTTTGAAACTTTCAGAAAACTGCCTACATTCAGTCATATGGTTAAGAGAGGCTGATTAAATCTAAAACCAAACTAGCTGTTGCCCTGTTCGTGTCTTGTTTATTCTAAATAAGAAGAAAATAAACCAACTCATGGAAAAAAAGCATTACAGGCACAGACCATAAGTAACAACAACTTATGTAAGTGTTATGTAATAATTTTATAGCATGTCTAATGAAGGGCAAAGGCAAAAGGCTTGTTACGTCAAATGCCCTTCCCCACGTGAGTTTCGTGTGAGAAAAAGTGGTGCTTGATGGCATCCAGTTCTGGTTCCCCCAAAATCTCATCAGAACAGCCTGTTGCTAAAACCAAGCTGAGTTTATTGTTCACCTTGGCAAGGGACATCACCACTCAGTGGAGCTTTGTCAGTGTCTCAGGGGGGTGAGGTGACGTCAGATTTTGTTGAAGTTTGTTTTAAGGCGGGTCTTTCAATGCTGGAACTTGCCACAGTTCAGGATTGGTAGAAACGGGAATTCAAGGCATCATAAGGCACAAACCGTCTGTTGATGTTTTGTGGAAAACTTCATGGGTCTTTCCCAAAGTTTCTGTATCGAACAGTCAGGTTATTTTCCCGGGCAAGAGTCTCCTGGAATAGTAAGTGTCGTTCATGAGGACAGTGAATTAATTAAGTGATGTTCGTGAAGATAGTCAGCCCGTACTTGGATCCTGCTTGGCCGAGTTGTGTGTGTGCAGGAAGTGGGCATGGGGAGTTGGGAGCTGGGGGCAGAGGGTTTCAGTTCTCCATGGCCTGAGAGGGCGCATGCATCTCAAGAACTGCTTTGTTTCGTCGTGGACAGGTAGCCAGATGATACTGAGAGGAAATAGAGGCGCAGGTAACGTAAAGCTGTTGATTATTCAAAATTCATTTTCATTTAACTTTAACAGCATTTGGGCTCCAGTGTCCCTACCTCTCCAGCCACACTCAGTTACTCCCTCCCAAGTAAGCGTGGAAAGTGTGACAGGGTCTCTACTCTCAGGGACTGGGTCATTCAGCTAGAGACTGAGCCCTGGCCCAAGAAACCAACCTTATGTATTTTTTCACATACATTCAGATTACAGTGCACACTTTAAGTACTGTGGGAGTTCATAGAAAATAAACATAATGGGATGACAAGGCTTATTAAATGCACGGGTTTCAACTGTGAAGAAAGAATAAGCAAAAACTGAGTATGTTTAATGTAAAATTTGAAGTTTATTCTCAGTTGCATTAGAACATAGGTCTGATCGTGTCACTCCTGTTTGCCTTTTGAATGAGTCCTAGGCCAACAAAATCTCCGACTGTCAATCAGTATTTGTTGAATGAACAATTGGTATTCATGCTTTAAGTTCGTAGGGAACAGATATTACAGAATCTGTAGCTAAAAAAAAAAAAAAAAAAAGAACCTAGTTCTATAAAAACAGAGGGAAATTCTCAATTCTCATAAAAAATCTCTTGCAAGTCTGACTTTCCAGCATTAGAACATTTTCATATATCCTACAGAGTTATTTATTAGTGTCAAAGGTCTGGATTTTTCTATTTCTCACTTTTTTTTTCTGCTAGAGGGAGACATGCCAAGAGAAGTTCCAAATGCACAAGATGGAATGGGTGATTCACAGTGGCTGAAGCACCTGTCCATCAGGGCCCAGGTTCTTGTCAGTTCATCTCCACTCCCTACCATGATGAGTGAAGTTAGCCACGGAGTTGCGTGTCCATTTTTCACAGGCTCCTTGTCCTGGCCGAGTTGCTGTATGGCCGATTGCATGTCTCTCATCCAGAATTCTCTTCAGTTTCAATTTGCTCTTGTATCCCTCTTCATGTTCTACATCTATCCCAGGGATGGTAGCATTTTTTAATAAAGAGCCTCCTTTGGAATTCCCCAGTTGTCCAGTGGTTAGGACTCCGTGCTTTCACTGCTGAGGGCCCGGTTCAATCCCTGGTCAGGGAACTAAGATCCCACATGCCAAAAAAAAAAGAAAAAGAAAAGAGTCTCCTTGAGACCCTTGGGAAGGAAAGCAGCTGATCTGGCAGTTTCCGAATGCACACCCGCTCACGATGGAGGGGTGGGTAGTATAGAAATGAACAAAGACCATCCGAAGCTTCTGTCTCTTCTGAGCCTCCTGTAGCAGGGGAGTTGGCCACCATCACTTGTGTGTTTGGCAGAGACTCACAGGCAGGCAGGGGAGTGGGAAAACTTCATAGTGGAGGAAAGAGGAGGCTTCCACTGGGCCCTGATGTGAGGCTGTTGGCCTGGGGAAGCTGGGGGAGGGCTAAGGAGAAGCAGACCATCCTATGTGATGGTTAGGGGTGCATGTTTGCCTTTCTCTGGCTGGTTTTCTGTTGGTCTCCAAATTAGGGAAGCTGCCAGTTATTAATCAAGTCCTAGGCATTTGGGGACAATTGTTACAGTTATTGTTTAGCTTCCTGGATTGTCGCTGGAGGTAATGTGACTTTCCTGATAAGTCTGCCTTAGAGCAGGCTGGCTTCCTGTGTTTATTGTATAAGGGGCTGGTTTCCTGGGCAGGTTGCTGCAGGTTGTGGCTCCAAGTTCTATTTTTATACATGGTCTGGCCACTGCCCATTTGTATATTCCATCTCCCAGTGGGGATATATGTGAAAGTTATAATGTAACAGAGCTCTGATTTTTAAAAAGACTTTATTTTCAAATTGTATTTAGTTACAGTTGTAATAAAACTAAATGTAAAGTCACAGCAAGACCCTTTTTGACCCACCTCCTAGGGAAATGGAAATAAAAACAAAAATAAACAAATGGGACCTAATGAAACATAAAAACTTTTGCACAGCAAAGGAAACCATAAACAAGACGAAAAGACATCCCTCAGAATGGGAGAAAATATTTGCCAGCAAAGCAACTGACAAAGGATTAATCTCCAAAATATACAAGCAGCTTATGCAGCTCAATATCAAGAAAATAGACAACCCAATCCAAACATGGGCAGAAGACCTAAATAGACATTTCTCCAAAGAAGATATATAGATTGCCAGCAAACACATGAAAGGATGCTCAACATCACTGATCATTAGAGAAATGCAAATCAAAACTACAGTGAGGTATCACCTCACACCAATCAGAATGGCCATCATCAAAAAATCTAGAAACAATAATTGCTGGAGAGGGTGTGGAGAAATGAGAACCCTCTTGCACTGCTAGTGGTAATGTAAACTGATACAGCCACTATGGAGAACAGTATGAGGTTCCTTAAAAAACTAAAACTAGACCTACCGTATGACCCAGCAATCCCACTACTGGGCATATACCCTTAAAAAACCATAATTCAAAAAGAGTCACGTACCACAATGTTCATTGCAGCACTATTTACAATAGCCAGGACGTGGAAGCAACCTAAGTGTCCATCGACAGATGAATGGATAAAGAAGATGTGGCACATATATACAGTGGAATATTACTCAGCCATAAAAAGAAACGAAATTGAGTTATCTGTAGTGAGGTGGATGGACCTAGAGTCTGTCATACAGAGTGAAGTAAGTCAGAAAGAGAAAAACAAATACCGTATGCTACCACATATATATGGAATCTAAAAAGTAAATGGTTCTGATGAACTTACGGGCAGGACAGGAATAAAGACGCAGACGTAGAGAATGGACTTGAGTACACAGTGAGGGGGAAGGGTAAGCTGGGACTAAATGAGAGAGTGGCATGGACATATATACACTACCAAATGTAAAATAGATAGCTAGTGGGAAGCAACTGTATAGCACAGGGAGATCAGCTTGGTGCTCTGTGACCACCTAGAATGGGGGCATAGGGAGGGTGGGAGAGAGACGCAAGATGGAGGGGATATGGGGATATATGTATACGTATAGCTGATTCACTTTGTTATACAGCAGCAGCTAACACAACAATGTATAGTAATTATACTCCAATAAAGATGTTAAAAAAAAAAAAAACTAAACCTAACCGGGTAATTTGGAGTAAGTTATCTACCATAGGTTTTTCTCTCCCTTCAGTATTAAATAGATAGACCAGTCTGTAGCAGTGCGCACTAATTAATTGTAAAAAAAAATGTAAGAACCAGGGTGTTAGTCAATGACAAAGATTTAACATAATTTGTTGTGTCCTTGGATCTATTTTCCATTGGGACCTGAGTTGGTGGATACCCCTGAGTGTGTTTCTTGCAAAGAAGTGTTCATGAATTCTTGGTCTAAAGGTCTAGGGACCAGCAGACCTGGATAAAGAAAGAGGAAAGAAATATATGGCTTGAAAGAGAAAAGAAATATATCAGAGATTGGTAGAGATGGAAGAAAAAAAGCCTTCAGTTAAAACTCGACCGGCTAAGAACACACACAATTCAATCGTCTAAACCACTTAAAAAACAAATTGCTGGGACTTCCCTGATGGTGCTGTGGTTAAGAATCCACCTGCCAATGCAGGGGACATGGGTTCAAGCCCTGGTCTGGGAAGATCCTACATGCTGCGGAGCAACTAAGCCCGTGCACCACAACTCCTGAGCCCACATGCCACAACTACTGAAGCCAGCATGCCTAGAGCCTGTGCTCCGCAACAAGAGAAGCCACCACAATGGGAAGCCCGCACACCACAACAAAGAGTTGCCCCCGCTCACCACAACTAGAGAATGCCCAAGCACAGCAACAAAGACCCAACACAGCCAAACAATAAATAAATTAATTATTTTTTAAAAAAATTGCTAAGAAGAGATTATTGAAAAGGTGCTTTATGGAACTCGTTAGATTCTTTCATTGAAAATTTGTTGGGCCGTACTATGAACCTGGCACTGGAAATATCTCCACTATTATTTGCTAACTATAGTCTATAATCACACAGAGGAAAACACTATATATTTTCACTAAGACAGTGAATAGCTTATGGCTTCCAAATTTACTATTTAAAAGAAATGACTAACTATCAGGAGAGATAAAATGTGAGATAATTCCTGCTTAAGGAAAAAACACTCTTTATGTTACTTTTGCACAAGTGGTATTGAAACCAATTATTTATAGAATACACACCGTGCACAAGGGACTGGGTCAGGTGTCTGGAAAATGGAAAGTATTTCCAGAGTTGAAAGAATTTCGGGAAGCCTCGTAGATAAGGATGGACGCATACATCTGCAATGCAATGGTAGATAGTAAATGTGCCTCCTGAGTGGTATAAACTCAAGGGCTCCCTGGGGTCTTCTCTGAGAGGGTGCTATTTCCTTGCAGCTGGTGAGCAAGGAAGTTATCACAACACATTTGACAAGTCTTACATTTTCATTTTTCAGGTTGAAAGTTAGTACAACGTCCATGCAATGCATGTTTAGACATTTATTTTTCTTATATTACACTCTGCAGACAAGTGAGAGAGGAAATTTGACAAGCAATTTGTGTTATGTCAGTTATGCCAAATCACATCCCTCATCTGCCCCTCTAATCACACAAAGCCCATGAGGCGTGAAGTTCCAGGGTCACTGAGAAATATGGAAAGGACACAAGGAGATGTCAGCAAAAAGAATCTTCCCATCAGCAACTTGATATGACTGTCCCGTGACTTTCAGAAAGTGACTTACCTTCGCCCACTTCTAGTAGTTACCTGGTGTTATGAGGTGAATATTTGTGTCCCCCCAGAATCCATACAGTGAAACCTTAACCCCCAATGTGATGATATTCAGAGTTGGGACCTTTAGGAGGTGATTATGTTTGGATGAGTTCATGAGGGTGAGACCCTCCTGATGGGATTAGTGCCCTTATAAGAAGAGGATGCACGTGCACCGAGGAAAGGCCATGTGAGCACACAGAGAAAGTGCTGTCTACAAGCCTGGAACACCAGGAACCCAATCTACCAGAACCTTGATCTTGAACTCTCCATCCTCAGCTTCTGTGAGAAACAAGTATCTATTGTCTAAGCCACCCAATCTGTGTTATTTTGGTACAGCAGCCCGAGATGACAAAGACCCTGTCTCTCCTCACTGTGAATCTCTAGAGCAGTGACTCTCAGAAGGGCGCAATTTTTCCCCCCAGGGGATATTTGGCAAAGTCTGGAGACATTTTTTTCTTGGTATAGTGGGTTTGCTACTGGCATCTGGTGTCTACAGGGATGGTGGCCATGCAGCATACAGGATGCTGGCCATGCAGCATACAGGACTGCCCCGCCACAGAAAAGCATGTTGTAGCCCAAAATAGCAATAGTGCCGAAACTGAGGAAATTAGCTCCAAATTCAGTACAGACATCTCCCGAGAAGCCCTGGAAACCTGACACCTCTCCCCAACAGCATTATTAACTCCTGTCTTTTTCTGATAATTCCGAAAACCACCACGACTAGGAAACCCATCAAAACACTACTCTTGGATCCAGATGCCATTAGCCGGAATGTGGCCCCTCACAAATGATCGAGCTGGGCCCTCTCCTCCGTTCTTGAGTCAGCACACCCTCCTCTCCCTGTGGGCTCACCCTGCGAGCTGTGCAGAGTGAGGTCTTCCAGCAGTGTATGTGTATGTGTATGTGATGGGCATCCATGGGGCAAGTGATGACACCAAGAGAGGACAATCCAGGAGCACTTCTGTGGCTAGTTTTCTTCAAACCATTTCTCTCACTCTGCATAGACCCTTTTGGTTTCCCAGGCAACTAAATGCATTACCGAAAAATATATATGCATGCGAGATTTGTATGGTAAAAATAAAACAACATAATGTTAAATTTAGGACTAACATTTGAGATCATTCAGATCTCTGAAAGCAACTCCCTTCACTTGGGGAGTAGCTTATGCTTCAGTTTTAAGTACTACCTTGGGATGCCTGACTGGTGTTTGCATTGGTTGGGGTTCGGTGGGTTCTGCTTTTTTAGTTCCTGGCTACCATTGAGGCGGAGAGATTGGAAGGTACGTCGTTCAGTGCAGTGTTTGTGGAATGCCTGCCTTGATCCAGGCCAGTCCCAAGTACCAGAAGCTCAGGTGTTAAGTGCCTCAAGGACATGACTGAGGTGAACAGACCCTCACATTCTGCTGGAGATAGGCCTGGATTGGAGGGTGGGCACGAGCCAAAGCATCTTCGGGAGAAGGGGATATAGGAGCAGCCTCCTAAATGATGTGACCCCCCAGCTGAGCCCGGGCAAGTCAGAAGAAGCCAGACAAAAGAGCAAACAATGGAGGAAGCAAGAACAACAGGAGTTAGACCGCAGTGGCCCAACTCCTGTGCATAATTCACAAAACTACAACCAGGGCCACCTGGTGGGAGGAGCGAGCTCCTGAGACCTGCAGGGGTGCCGTTTGCCCGTCCCAGAGAGCGTGTGTTTCATCTGGTAAGCGAGGGGCTGCCATGGATGTGGTCAGAGGATGGTGACACACACTGGCTCGTGCTTCCCAGTTTAATTCTGCTGGGATGAAAATCTGACCAATTTGCATATGTTCGGACATATGCAGACCCATTCCACGGTATCAAGCGACGGGATAGATTGACTTTCCTGTTCTTATTGACCTCCCAATGAACAAAGTCACAGTATTGAAGTAAGCATCCCCAATTCCCCATCCTCCTAACTCCATTCACATTCTGTCCCTCCCTCAGGTAGACAAGAAACCCCTTGGTGGATAATGGCCTTTTTTTTTTTTCCTGGAGCAAGTCCCCCACTTTATTTCTACCTTTTCCCAAGACAGCTGAGGGACCTGGTCCCACTGGGACGGGCACAAGCTCCTGCTTCCCTTCTACCCCAAGGGGGCCCCGAGAACAGCACCACTGGGGTCTCCCAGCTTGCTCACTGGCATCCCTGGAGACTTTCTTTGCCCCAAGAACAGCCCGCACCGGGGAGGCCAGGAGCTTATGAGGAGTGGACTTGGCTGAAGGCAGAGCAGCAGGGGACCTACAGCCCCTTCCCACCTTCCGGGGCCTCCTTGGGCCAAGTCCCCAGGGGGGCAGGGGCGTGGGGTGGGTGTCAGATACAAACAAGCTTCCTGGAAACAGCAACGCAGGGTGACAGCAGCTTTGAGTCCTGACTTCAGGGCGCTCACGTTCTTGCCGAGTTTCCCAGCACAAGGCCTTTTACATGCAACAAAACCAAAAAGCATTTTTTTTTTTTATCATTGCCGTTGGTGGTCAACTGTATGTGCTGAGACTTATTTCCCGTGTTCCTCCAGAACAAGTGTCCCAGCCCCTTCCTGGGCCGTCACCTCCCGGAAGGGTGGAGGTGTGCCCTGGCAGTTTCCCCTGCTTCTCTGCAGCATGCAGAGCTGTGTGTGGGAATCATCTTTCATTTCCAAGATAGAGAGACTTTACGGTCACTGATTTCCCAGAGAGAACCATGGCCTTCTCCAGGTATTCACCATAATAAAATCTATTAAAGCTCTTGAAATTCACGAGGAGACTCAGTTGAGAGGAGTCACATAGGACAGAATTTAAACTTGATTTTCTCTTCCCAGTAAAGTGGGAGGTTATCCCCATGGAGACACCTGGGCGGCTTTCTGTTGCTGTTCAGGACTTCCTGTTGCTGTTCGGAAACTGGTCTGCTTGTCTTCGCATCCTGAGTTGGGACTGTGTGTTGTTGGCTCTGGGGAACACGGAGCGAGTTCTCCTTCTCACAGAGTAAGATGAAGCGGAATCTAGTGGTAATGACAGTGACGATCACAGCTGGGGTCGTGGGCTGAATCATCATTTTTATTTAAGTAAGTCATGTTTATTTGATTTTGCTTATCTTGTCTCCACACTAATCTTAGAGACTAGAAGGTGGGGAGGTCATTCAAGGGATTTCCAAGTGTGCTAGAAGTGGAATGACAGATTACGTGGGATCACATGTGACGGAGGATATGAGAATATTTGTCAAATAAAACGAAAGATAGCTAACTGTTGTCTGTGGTCTCCTCTTCAAAGGAGCTGCTCTGAACATGGGCCTAAATCCAAATGTGGCCCAGTATGTTCACTTGCTTTGGCTGCTATAACAAAGTACCACTAACTGGGTGGATTAAACAATAGATATTTATTTTCTCAGGGTTCTAGAGGCAAGAAGGTTTCGGCAGGGCTGGTTCCTTCTGAGGCTGGGTGGGAAAATGTGTCCCATGTGTCTCCCCTAGTTTCTGGCATTTGCTGGCCATCTTCTGTGTTCTTTGGCTTATAGAAGCATCACCTCGATCTCTGTCTTCATCTTTACTTGATGTTCTCCCTGTATACGTATGTCCGTCTCCAAATCTCTCCTTTTATAAGGACATCACTCATACTAGATTAGGGACCTACCTTGTTCCCATATGACCTCATCCTAAAAAATGACATCTGCAACGACTTTGTTTCCAAATAAAACCGCGTTCTGGAGTAATGGGGCCTATAGGACTTCAATGTATGAATGGGGGGGAGGGGAGATACCCAGTTCCACCTGAACAGTAGCATTCCCGTTTCTACCCTATTTCACCCAGAGTAGCCCCATCAGCTGCTAAGCAGGCAGCCACTCTGCCCTTCACCACAGGATGGAGGTCAGCCACTTAATTTTACTGGTTAGAACCAGCAAGGATGGCAATCCTGAGTCTCCAGCTAAAGAAGGAAGGAAAGAAGAGAAGACAGAAAGCCCTGCCGACACCTGGATTTCAGACTTGAGGCATTAAGAACTGTGAGAAAATAAATTTCTGATAGAAATCAATTTCTAACACCCTGAGTATCACCAACAGTGGCTAAGGGGACACCTCCCTGAAGTTCCAAAGTCCTCTCCAGCTTTGCTCTGGCCTGAGTTCCTTGATGAAGAACAGAACCACCAGATGGTTCTATGCTGTTTCCCAAGTCATGGTTGTCCTTCCTTGAACCTGGCTATTTATTCTAGTCCCCACCCACCTCTCACCTCCTGTACTTGACCTTTGCAATTTGTCACTGGAAGGAAAGTAGTTTCTGCAAGACCTCCAGGCAGCTGGTGGAACTATGCTAGCCCTAACTGGCACCACTGAATCTTCACTCCTTCAAAGAAGCTAATGGCCCATACATTCTAGGAAGCCTATACTCCAAGTCTCTATTGACTTTGAAAATAAGGTAGCAGAGACTGTTCATTCTGGATTATAAGATGTACATAGAAAAGCTTTTCTGTAACTTGAAGACTCCTCCTTGTTTCTGATTGGTGCTTGGCTTGGGTTTGCATGCATTGTTTTGGTTTGTTTCGACGGTGCTGACCACAATCACTGCATTATCATAATTAAGTTGTTTGTACACCAGAGTTCAGGCTCTTCGGTGATCCTTTTAGTCACGCCAAATCAGCTTGACACAGTGCCGGGGCAAAACCTGCAGTGTCCGTTCTAGAAGTTGACGCTGCTAAAAAAGTCATCCTTACCATAGGAATGGCCCTCTCATCACCACACCCCACTGCCATGAGGGCAGACAGCCAGGAAAATCAGATTTCTGAAGATGAATGCATACTTCAAGTTTTCAAAAACTGCAGCTGCTTAGATAAGAAAACTCAGACACCAGCCGCTTTGCTGGACTTTAGGGCAACTGATCTGCAGAAACCCTGTGTCTAATATTTTCCTGCCTTTTTTAATCTTCCCTACAATCTCTTCCATTCACCGTATCTTCCTCCTTTGCTACAAGTGAAATCCCATTACAATAAAGAAATTGCCAAAGGACTATCCAGTTTTTTTCCTTTTCCTAGAGTTTTGCAGTATTAAGGGTTGCTTGTAATAAATGTGTCATCAGCTGGGCCCAGATCTAATATTTAGTCACTTTGATTGAGTGGGATTGGTGGAAATAATCTTTGGTCTATGTTTGGTCCTCTAGGCTCATTTTTTGCTTCTGCCTTTATTCTCTTTTATTCTTTTATTGTTTATCTTCCTGCTTTATCTTTTTTCTATTTATCACCTTATGGAGAGTCCATATAATTATAATAGTTGTTGATATAGCTGTTGATATAGTTGTTGATATAGTTGTTGATATATAATTATATAGTTGTTGATATATAGTTGTTGATATATATAGTTGTTGTATAGCACAAACACACCAAAGTTTTAAACTCATCAAAGTATAAATACTTTAAGTTTTAGTTGTACACACGGAGCATAAGCCTACAATATAAACACTGGAATTCTAGATACATTAATAATGCCAGCAATTCCATACAAAACGTCCACTGTGGTTAATTAATAAAGAAACGGGCAATATTGTATAGCCCAATATATTTTTACATTCATAGGAGGATTGTTTTCACTAGCTAGGGAATTTGGAGAAATATCTAAAACATGACCACTTTTTATTAAAATAATTTAACATTATCTTTGGGTTCCAATAATGAACCCAAAATTGAAATTGGAATTCTGTCTACTATAAAACTATAAAATATGCCACGTTTCTTTATTCTGAAAAAAATTTTAAAATACAGGCAGAAACTAAAAAAACTAAGCTTTGACCTAGACATTTAGTTTTATAAACAAATTTTGTTAAAAATCTATCTCAAAGTGAGGACAAATAAAGAGAAGTGTTTTTTTTTCAGAGTTGCTAAAACTGTTTATTTTCAACCCCAAATTACTAGATATGCAACAGTGATGTGTCTCATTCATAGGAAAAAAGGCAGTCAATGAAACCTGACTCGTAATGGGCCACATGCTGTGTTCAGCAATGACTTTAGAGAGGCTACTATAAAGAGAAGTTTTTTTTTAAAGAAAAGGTATTTTTACTGTTGTTGGTAGGGGCTGCTCTAAATCATCTTATACCCATGGAAGGAGATTATCTCCTAAGCATAAGGAGACAAGGATCTTATAAGATCTGGAACAAGTGCAGGTCCCTGGCATATACTTTAGGGTCCCATGATGTGTGTTAGAAGGTTAGAGTGATTGATGCCTCGAGTTACCTGCAGTCTGAAGTTTATTTCAGCTGTGAAGGCGGATCTTTCATGCCCTGGTTTGACCCTGGGGAAGCAGTCACCCAAAGCCAGATAAGACCCGCTGGTATCCAAAGCTCAATTCAGTAATATAAATAGAATGAGAACTGCCTAGTAGAAACCAGTGCTTGGCTTGGCTGGTAGGTACTAGGAAGAAAATCAACTTGGGACAGAAAAGTAAGTGAATTTCAGTCAACGAATGTTCTCATTTGAGAACCTGCACGGGGAATTCATCCATAAGCAGCTCATTGGTTAACGAGGAAAGTGGAATTGTAGGCAAATAATTATAACTCTTTCTTCTGTGAGACTCATCTCTCTGGCTTATGAAGTCCTCTGTGAACGAAGTATGGGAGTAGGGGGTGAATGTATGAAATCAGAACAAGAAAAATGCATTTAGGAATAAAGTGTATTTAGAGTGAGTGGCTCCTATCAGACAATGCTTAACATACACTACCATACATCCTCACCAGCCATCCTTTTGTGTAGTCGGAGCATTTCTTTTATTTCTGATTTTTATCAACATCAAATCAAGTTGCTGTGAAATTAAGGTGTCTTTGGTGGTACGGATCTGTGAGTATTTGGTGACATATAAGCATAGTAACGGGAACAGAAATGTAGCTGCCCTTATTCATCAGGACCACCCCAAGCGAGCCCCCCTCCCCAGACCCCCAGTCCTCTGGGAAGGGAATGGGTGTCATGCACAAGAAGGTTTCTCTTTTCAGATAAATTTGGGAAACTCTAGGTTAAACTAAATTCACCAAAGGGTTTCATTTTGTCTAACTGCAAGAGGCTTCACTTTGCTAATATACATTGTAAATTTCTGAATTAAGCATCAGACACAGCATTTCCCACACATATGCTACAATGAAACCCTTTTTAGAATACAGCATCCTGTAGAACTAGAGTTCCAGGGATCTGTCACAGAGGTAGGTAACAACAGCAGGGTAAATGTGAATGAATTCCCATCAAAGTCCTGTGGTTACCTTGTGTAGTCAAAGAGCTGATGTAAATTGTTTATTCATTTATCAATAAACGTAAGGTTATTAGATGTCATCCTGTTCTTGGTTTATATTATTGTTGGAAAGATCAATTACATATATAAGCTAACTAGAGGAAACTTCAGTGAATGTCTATAGCAACTGAAAAAATGAGTTACAGGGTAGGTGTCATACAGGTGGTACAGATTATACCTGTGAAAAAAGTTCAGAGGAGGGAGTGAGGAGGGTTGGTTGGAGAGAGGAGTTTCTGGCCAAGAGACTCATGGAAAGATACCAAAGCCAGGATACAGTCAGCTCTGCAGCCTTACACACATCATTTAATCTCTTTGGGCTGCAGTTGTCTTCTATACAAATTGGAAATTGTATCTGCCTTTTCTATAGCCCTAGGGAGATACAAAGTAGAAACTGAAATAGATGTGACTTTTCTTGAAAAAATTAAACCACTCTCTAATGTAATCTATGAGTAGTAGCCCTTTGTGCCCTTTATTGAAACTCTTTTATTTTGGCAGAGGGGTAGATCAATTTGAGAAAGCAAGAACATGGGAATGCAATGTTAGAATTCTTCATTAGGCTACTTGCATTAATCAATGCATTACTCTTATCCCAATGTGCTAATATCAGGCCAGAGGTTCTATTCCTGAAAACAAGCTTTTCTTACAGAAATACTGACCTCATCTTGTCTCAGACATGCTATTGTCTGAAATTTTCATCCTAGGAGAGTTCTTGGATCTTTGTTAGACAGAAATCTTGACCTAAAAATAAAAAGCCTTCCTAGGTTTCTCCCCTGAAGCTAGCATCAGTGTTTAAATTTTCACCTCTGCTTCCTTTCTGCTTTTAAAATGAGGCAGTGAATTGAGGTAATAATTTTTTTGCTATCATGCTTAATATTTAATCAAATTATTTAAATCTTGTTAAAATGTATTATACCAGTTACTTGCCTCATTTTCAGTATTTTTCAAAAATCAATTTATTTCTAGTTCAAAACGGTGCTTCAGCAAACCTCCTGTTACTTAACTGTGGTTTGTATTTTTAGAGTGCTTCTTCTACAAATTATGTATGCATATCTTAGCCGCCTTCTTGTCCGTATTTCTACTCATTACCTTACTTCTTGACGTTTCAACAATGTGAGAATTTCTCAGAGCCTAATTCAGTGAAATCCTCTGCATAAGATCTCAAGGTGCTACAAAATACAATGCCTCTTGTCTTCCAAACAGATGGAGTAGGTTATTTATTTAGAGATGGTAACTCTTGAAAGAAATGCATACCATACACCGCAGATCTATAAGATTTGCTTTACTCGACATTATTTCTATTCAGAGGGTTGAGTTACTGATTGCATCATTTTCTCAGACCAACTGCTTACCAATTTTGGCATGTGAAATAGATTTTGATGTGTGTTATAAGGCTGTGCTTGTTTTTTCCAAATCATAGTTATTAGAAAAAAGCATAAGGAACTTTAGTGTTTCTTCCAGAATTTGTCTCAAGCTCTACCCACAGCAACCACTGACTGATTCCTTGACTCCAGCTGATCCCTTCTTACTATGACTTTTCCTCTCTCTTTCTATTTGGATAAATCGTTAATTAAAGCAGCTAGCAGATACATAAAAGAAGGTTCACTTTTTAAAAAAAATCAATGCATTTCATTAGATATTGATTCTAATCTGGCAGGAGCAAAGGGGCAGATGTAGAGACAAACAGGTCCCATTTTGGGAAAAAGGGGCCGGCGTGATGAAACCAGAGGGTCAGTGTTGTCACACCCATTTTCCAATCTGAGAAATAAAAGCATACAGACAAAAGCATCAAGAGAAAGGGATTTTTACTAACAAATTGTTGCAAGGGATCCAGACTTGAGAAAAACCAGCCTTCCACATTTAAAGTAAAAAAGCACAAATTTACCATGGTTTGTAAGGTCACATTTAGTCCATTCATGGTGGACAAACAGCAGTTTTCTCACAAGATAATCATACCGTCCGTCACATATCAGCGTTGTAAACAACAGAGATGAAGTTGATTCGAAAGTCAGCAGCTGCTAGAGAATTACTGAAAGATTCATTAATTGGGATTAGGGATAGAAGGGCGATCCCGTGTTTCTTTTCCTTTCTCTGTTTTGGATTTGTTTCCCTGAGCTGGTTTCTTGTTTTGTTCTGTCTTCCTGATTCTGGATTGTGATGAGCACATGATGTGTAGACAGTCATGATGGAGTCAGAACAAGGTACCAGTTTTCCTTCTTGATCCCTCCGATGTTGAAGTTCTGCCCCTACAATGCAGATTTAACCACCGATGTTTGTGGTTTAGCAGTTTTCTGATTTGGTGGTTGACCAGTTGTACAGATGTAGGTGTATCAAGCAGTGTGGATTCATTCACAAAGACCTCTGTGCCTGGTTATCAAAACTAGACCTATGTGATAATAAATCTTGAGAGTTAACTTTTGTTTTGTTTGTAGATCCTAGGTCTGTAATTTTGTTTCCTTTATGTAGCAGAAATAACTTATTCCCTTTCACCTCATCTACTGGGATCAATGATACAGCAGTGGCCGAGGCATTTCTGCCAGTCTTCACCTCCACTACCTGTAACTCAGGGATTATTCCATTTCTCTGAGCTCCAACTTTTCAGTACTCCTGGCCGTGCTGCCTGTAGGCTAGGATTCCTTAAGCAATACATGAGCCAAACCAGTGTCCTAGGAGGATACTGTAGACCTCAATCCCACATATTAAATCTACTTGTTTTTAATGGCCTTGTCATGCCTAATTAAATGATATTTGCCTTTATATGTGACATCTCTGGCATGGTCATGGGTACAGATTTTATTTTTTTCAATTATGTTCTAGTAGAAAGGGGGACAGATTCTAGTTCAATCTATAAAAACCTATGGTCAAAGAAGGTAAACAGGCTAGTCAAGGCATTTTTATATTATTTAACTATTGTTTTAAGCTGTACAGACAGGACCACTCAACATATGTTGTTATACTAAAAGGATTATTATTAGTATTAACTTTTCCTGATAACTTATCTACTTTACAAATTTTCAAGAGATTTTTTCTGAATTCTGAAGAATTAATTAGAACAAGATTCCATTTAAAGAACGTTTAATCTAGTTTTTATACACATAACCTGTTAAATCAAGCATTAAAGAAAGAGGAAGTAGAAAGAAGGATTTTATAATAAGCCCAATTCAAAATAGAACATGAACCACAACTAAATTTGTGTCATTTACTCTAAGTAATTAATCCTTGTTCTCTTGATCTTGGGTTAGTTTGAAGTCCAGATTCTCAAAGTGAATGAGTTCTGGAACCCTGACTCAATCCCTTGGTAGTCTGAAAGATGTTCATTTGTTTCGAGGATTTCAGCTTTACAGGAGTGTCTGTAACCAAGAGCCTATTTTCTATTGTATCAAGTGTTAATGGTACCCATTAGAGTTCTCTGATCAGGCTCTTTTGATGTTTCTTCCAACAGACCTAATTATTATTACTATTATTTTTAGACACTAGGCAAACTCTCCAAGGCCAAGCAGGCAGCTGAGCCAGGGTTGGAACTCATCAGTTTGATTATATTTATTTATTTATTTATGGCTCTGTTGGGTCTTCGTTCTGTGCGAGGGCTTTCTCTAGTTGTGGCAAACGGGGGCCACTCTTCATCGTGGTGCGCGGGCCTCTCACTATCGCGGCCTCTCTTGTTGCGGAGCATAGGCTCGGTAGTTGTGGCTCATGGGCCCAGTTGCTCCGCGGCATATGGGATCTTCCCAGACCAGGGCTCGAACCCGTGTCCCCTGCATTGGCAGGCAGATTCTCAACCACTGCACCACCAGGGAAGCCCCAGACCTAATTTTTTTTTTTTCAGATCTAATTATTGATCTGTGGTTCTGGCAGGGTCTTTAGGAGAGTGTGGGAGAAAATCAGAAACCACCTGTTGATGATAAGGCTGAATTGCTCTGATTATTTATTCATTACAAACAACAATATCAAACTTGAGGCAAGTTTAGTTTTGCAAGAAGTTAGTCAGTGACTACCATTACAGTAAGTGTATATTACGGACAGTGAGGGTAATGAAAACTCTCCAGGATCTTTTAATTTATTCCATAAAGAGTGTGTTAGGATTCCCACCAACTGAAAAGGCTCTTTTAAACCTAAAAATGGAATCTTTCTTTTATTGGCCATTACTGTGCCATTCTTTAACATGAAAAGGAGCATGTTTCTAACAGAACCAAAATGTTCATAACTGCTGAAGTATCATCCTAAGACTTGTCATCACTAAGGAGGTTGAGTTTCTCCTTTTTTCATTTGCAGGTCTTTTTTTTACTGAAGGCTTGATAAACAGGACAGCTCTTACAACAGTAATAAACCAAACAAAAACTTGCAGAATGCCAAACATTCCGAATTATTTCTAGCATCCCTTATTTCATAAGGTCATGAAGAAAACTCTTTGATGTTACCCAGCAGCAGTCAGGGAAATGCCAGGGACAGTTTAGATATAAAAGACATTTTTTTTAAGTTTTATTAGTTTGACTCTGGGGTGTAGATTTGGAGAAGGCAATTTCAAAAAGAGCTATCAGTGCAGCTCAATATTAAAAAAACAAACAACCCAATCAAAAAATGGGCAGAAGATCTAAATAGACATTTCTCCAAAGAAGACATACAGATGGCCAGGAGGCACATGAAAAGCTGCTCAACATCACTAATTACTAGAGAAATGCAAATCAAAACTACAATGAGGTATCACCTCACACCAGTTAGAATGGGCATCATCAGAAAATCTACAAACAACAGATGCTAGAGAAGGTGTGGAGAAAAGGGAACCGTCTTGCACTGTTGGCAGGAATGTAAATTGATACAGCCACTATGGAGAACAGTATGGAGGTTCCTCAAAACACTAAAAACAGAACTACCATATGACCCAGTAATCCCACTACTAGGCATATACCCAGAGAAAACCATAATTCCAAACGACACATGCACCCCAATATTTGTTGCAGCACTATTTACAGTAGCCAGGTCATGGAAGCCACCTAAATGCCCATTGACAGACGAATGGGTAAAGGAGATGTGGTACATATATACAATGGAATATTACTCAGCCATAAAAAGGAACAAAATTGGGTCATTTGTAGAGACGTGGATGGACCTAGAGACTGTCATACAGAATGAAGTCAGTCAGAAAGAGAAAAACAAATATCGTATATTAACACATATATGTGGAATCTAGAAAAAAGGTACAGATGAACCGGTTTGCAAGGCAGAAATAGAGACACAGATGTAGTAGAGAACAAACGTATGGACACCAAGGGGGGAAGCAGGGGTGGTGGTGGTGGTGCGATGAATTGGGAGATTGGGATTGACATGTATACGCTAATATGTATAAAATAGATAACTAGTAAGAACCTGCTGTATAAAAAAATTAATTAAATGAATTTTTATAAAAATAGCTGTCAGGAGACACAAGATATAAGTTCTTAGTGCCTAAAGACAGAAAGTAATTGCTGTTTTGTTCCGAACTTTCCCATGTAAACAAGCATTCAAACTCTTTCAATAACCAAATACTACCATCTTGAATGCCTCACCTCTTTGGTTGGACAGCCACATAAACCAGTCTTAAAATATAGATTTTTTGCATATGTTTTCTCCCCTTTTGTCATAAACTGTTCCTATAAATGTCCTTAACGTGGCAGATTTTTATGAAACATTAAGCTCCAAACATTGACAAAAAGAGAAAGGAAAGAGAAAAAGGAGCTCGCCATATTGCAGAAAGAGCTGCGGCTGCCCACAGAGCACCGTGCTGCTGACCCTTGGTAAGGGCTAACAACTTTCCTTTGGCAAAGGAGGGAAAGGCTCTTTTCACATTTACGCGTAGACACACAGTCACAAGGAAATCAGTGCCTCACTTTTACATCTTCAACCACTGAGCAATGTAAATTCAGTGTGGAGAGAAGATTCTGGAAGATGGTGGGTAGGAAACCCAGGAATCTGTCCCCCGCACACACACAGCAGTCTCGCTGGCAGAATCTGTCCAGTGTAACTATTTCGGAACTCTGGAGTCTAATGAAGGCTTGCACCTGTTAGAGGAAAGCTTGGACGGTGAATTATGGTTAATTTTGGTCATCTTCAGCTCTTAGCACAGTAACAGCTACCCATTCTCACACCCAGCCCTTGGCAGGCAGCTATACACGTGTTCATGGGGAACTTGTATGCAGCTGGTGGGAGCTAGGGTGGGCAATAAGGGATCCGTCCTCCAAATATTGGGCACTCTGTGTTCAGATTGTTGCTGCTGATCATGGAGTTGCAGACACAGAGGCAGCTGTTGTTGCACACGCCCCCCAGTTGTCGAAAACCCCTCCCCCTCCAGCTGAAATGACTTCCAGGGAACTTAAAGAGCTGGTGCCCTTCCCTCCCCCTTCATTGTTCTCTTTTTCCCCTTTTGGGAGCCGGATATTAAAGATTAGGACGTTCAAAAGCAAATGTGTATGTGAGGGAAATTAGAAAGTCACCATGGAGGCCCAGGGAAAGGCACAGGTTCAGAAAAGACCTGCAGAGACCTTCAGTTTACACCTCAGCACACAGACATCCTACAGCAATTAAAAACAAAACCCAGCAAACCGGCACAAGGGGAGGAATCTGAATTCCAGGGTTGCTATGTGGTTAGATTGCAGTGTCCAGTTTCCAACAACAACAAAATCACAGTGGATACAAAGAAACGGGGAAGTATAGCCCTTTCCAGGGAAAAAAGTGAACCAACAGAAACTTCCCTGAGAAAGAGTAAGTGGCAGAAGTGCTAGACAAAGACTTTAAAACACTGGGTAATTATAAAAGCTAGTCTTATTGTAAAAACAGTTTGTAACTCCACTTTTTTTGTTTTTTACATGATTCAAGAGAATAATGCATTTTTAAAAATTATTAGTCTAAAAGCTAGTATTATTGTACCTTTGGCTTACAACTCCATGTTTTGTTTTCTACGTACTTTAAGAAAGTGATACATTAAAAAAAGTTACCATTTTATGTTTTTGGACACAACATATAGAGATGTAGTTTTGTGATATCCATAATTGAAAGGGTTGGGGCTGGAACTATAAACGAGCAGAGTTTCTGTACATTATTGAAATTAAACTGGTATAAATTTAAATTGGAGTGTTATAACTTTAGGACATTAAATGTAATCCACATGGTAACCACACGTAGAATAGTTACAGAATATACACAAAAGGAAATGAGGAGGTTAAAACATTTCACTGCAAACAGAATCAAACACAAAGGAGAGAGTAATGTAAGAAATAAGGGACCAGAAAAGCTACAAGGCATGTAGAAAACAAATAGCAAAATAACACAAGTTAAGTCCCTCCTTACAATAATTATTTTAAATATAGAGGGGTTAAACTCCCCAATCAAAAGTCAGAGATTGGCAGAATGGAAAGAAAGAAAAAAAAAAAAAAAGATCCAACTATATGCTATCTACAAGAGACTCACTTTAGATCCAAAGACACATAAATCAAAAGAGAAAGGATATTTGTACACCTCTGTTCATAGTAGCATCGTTCACAATAACTGAAATAAGGAAGCAACCCAAGTGTCCACCAACAGATGAATGGATAAGCAGAATGTGGTATATGCATACAGGGGAGTATTATCCAGACTTTAAAAAAAAAAAAAGGGATAGTCTGATGTATTCTACAATATGAATGAAGCTTGAAGACATTATTGCTGAGCAAAATAAAGACACACTGTATGGTTCCACTTATATAAGATACTTAAGAGTTGTCAAAATCATAGAGATGGAAAGTAGCACGTTGGTTGTTACTGGATGGGGGTGGGGAGTTATTGTCTAATGGTTTAATAGAGTTTAATAGAATTGTAGTTTTGCAAGCCGAAAAGAGTTCTGGAGATACGTGGTGGTGACGGTTGCACAACAATATGAATTTAATCAATATCACTGAACTGTACACTTAAAAGTAGATAAGATGATACATTTTTATTATGTGTATTTTGCCACCATAAAAGATGGAAGAAAAAAAATTAGTTTAGAGCAACTCAGCAAAAACTCACAGGTCAGTTTTAGCATCTCCAGAAACAGGGAAGCCAAAGATGCACTAAGACCTCAGAGACAAAGGAGTTGTTATATTTCTGATCCAGGGCTGTTCTCGGCTGACATTTTTTTTTTAACCTCTTTCCTCTAACGTTGGTTTGAGAGATTTGAGTTTACCATAGTGCATCACAAAGACCAGCTATACAGAGGACCATATGAAGGATCCAGAGTGATATACAATCAGTTTAGGAAAGGACTCAAGATCACAGGTGGTTAGCCCATAAAACCACTCACTACTCAATACTGCCCCCACCAGTGGAGAAACCAAGGGGTAGTGCGCAAATGAATACCAGGAATAGGCTGAGTGCTGAAATAGAAACAGAAACAGGCACAGTCAGCGAGAGCAAAGCTCTGTTACCTCATCGTGAAATTCCTACCAGGTCTTCTGTGTACAGGAGCTCAGCAAGGAGCACCGCTCTAGGGCAACACAGTTTGTTAGGTACCCTGAGTCCATCCACAAGCCTCCACATGCCCACCAACTCTGAACAGAAGACCCCAAAAAGAAACATAAAGAGAAAATAGTTTTTAATTGTAATTTACAAACACGCCTGCCCACACACAGGGCAGGAAGGGTAGCAAAGTTACAAGGTTACAGTTAGTCTGTCACTGATAGGAACAGTAGTTTTTTTTTTTACACAATTGTCATATGTCCAGTAGTCATCTCATATCAATATTACACATGTCAAAGATAAAGTTGTTTTCATGAGAGACTAAGTAACTTCAAAGAAATGGCCCGAGGATTCATTTCTGTTGAGAATTTGAGCAAGACAGAGTGACCTTTAGTTGGTGGTGGTGGTGGAGTTGTTTTTGTTTTGTTTTCATCTCAGGGAGCATCTGTCTGAATCTCGGAGCAACATGCTTTTCTTTTGTAACATGTGATGCCAGTGAGAGTGGATAATGGAAAGCACCTTGGTTCCCAATGGTGGCAAGGTATTCACTTTGTTTTCCCAAATCTAAGTGTCTTTTGAACCTGATGACCAGTTTGTCTCTCCCATATGATGCTTACTAGTTGTGCATGTTTTTCTTTTTTTTTTTTTTTTGGCCGTACCGTGCGGCTTGTAGGATGTAAGTTCCCTGATCAGGGATTGAACCCGGACCCCGGCAGTGAAAGCACCGAGTCCTAACCGCTGGACCACCAGGGAATTGCTGAGCATGTTTTCTTTTGTGTGGAAAAATAAAATAGAAATCCAACGTGTCCATTATTATTAAGTTTCTGAATTCACTTAGTTTCCGCTACCCACCTCATTATCCCTGCTAGAAATTTCTGAATCCTCTTCCCCTGCGTTACCACCACCGTTTCACTGGGCTCGAAGCCTTGTCTGAGGACTCTCCATCATGGCTGCTCTTCTTTTCCTGATCCCCTCAGGGCCAGGTCTTTGTAGTCACAAGTTCCTTGCTCTTGTCCTGAAATATTAGTCACCTGCTAGGTGGTATGATCAGTATGAGTCGCTCTGTGATGTTAGGCTGTGTCATATTATTTACTTATTTTTAACCAAAGTTAAATGCAGAGGGAGGGGGAGGGGTCTTCAGTCTGCAGTGGTTGGCGGCACCCGTTCTAAGACAGGAAGCTCCTCTGTTTCCTGGCAGGCTCATCCACAGGGTGAGGCCTGTACACTTCTGCTCTCTTCCCCTGCACCCTCATAGCCTCCCAAAGCACTGCTGAGCCCCAGGTGCTCTTGATGTCCCTGTGCCCATATATATATGGCAGTGACTCCTGCCGTTTTCCACACTGGGGAGCACATTCGACAGTATTCGTCCAGCACACTGGGGCAAGTCGAAGAGGCTGCTCTGGGGAACGCGGTGGCTCCTGCCCCTTGAACATCATGGGGACACCTTGCTTCTCATTCAGGGCTCACGGGTTGGGAAGCTGTGTAAGATGAAACCACACTTTCAAGTCTGTTGTAATTTTTAAATTTTTATTTATTTATTTATGGCTGTGTTGGGTCTTCGTTTCTGTGCGAGGGCTTTCTCTAGTTGCGGCAAATGGGGGCCACTCTTCATCTCGGTGCACGGGCCTCTCGCTATCGCGGCCTCTCTTGTTGCGGAGCGTAGGCTTCAGACGCGCAGGCTCAGTAGTTGTGGCTCACGGGCCTAGTTGCTCCGCGGCATGTGAGGTCTTCCCAGACCAGGGCTCGAACCCGTGTCCCCTGCATTGGCAGGCAGATTGTCAACCACTGCGCCACCAGGGAAACCTGTAATTTTTTAAATGATGATAACAAAAACTAAAAAAAAAAATGCTCTAGCCTAATCCTCTCCCTCTCCTCATTTTTGCTTTCAATGTTGATGATGTGCAAGGCCACACAACCAGTCTTCTGTGCTCATTCAGGAGTGGGGATGCCCCTGTATGCACAAGGATTGAGAGAGTTTGCTACTTCCTTCCTCCATCACTTCCCTGATAAAGAATGCGCCCATCTTCTCACTTCTGTGAATTCAAGTTGGTCTGACAGTGGTTTGTGCTGGGTTAATGATAAAGTCGCCAGCCTGCTGAGCTCAACTAAACTCGTAGCCCGAGCTGAGTGTGATTTAATGATGAGTAGGTAAAGCCAGGTGCTCAGAGGACTATCGTGTACAGAGGATCTTCTCCAACCTGTTTTAAGTGCTGTCATTGGAAAATAAATATGCTACATTTGGGGGTTTTCAGGGAAACCATTTTTGTCAGACACTTCTCAGCTGTTGTCAAGTGAATGAAGACACTTTCCTATTTTGGTAATTTAGACATCAGCATTTTTTTTTCATCCAAGCTAAAATAAGCCACCTAAACATAGGATAAAAGCAGATACCAAAATTACGAAGTCTTATGTTTTATTTATTACTGCCTGGAATTAAGATGTCATTGCCTCCTTCCATGGTTCCATTTCCTGCCCCCCAAGCACCACGTGCCAGAGAATTAAACAGCAAAAGAAGTTATCCTTTAGAGACCTATAAGGAGGAAAAATATTTAAATGGCTTTTAGGAGCTGCCTAAATATGTCTAATTGGGGGATGGGAGACAAGACAGGAATTTAACTTTGGACACATGCCGATTCCACCTGAAAAATTTAGGAACAGGCAACTTTGCTACAGGCATTCCTCTACTTAGTTCCAGAAGTAAATTAATGGAACAGAACTGCAAGCTGCAGGTGGGATGAATTAATTGTCTTGCAGGGTTATTGGTAATGCCTAAATGGCTTTGTAAACTAAAAGTATTCCATAAAGATGTCATTATAAGTACCTCTGTCATGGGGAGTAGCATGATTAATAATGATAAAGTGAATTAAGGAAGCAAAGTTGCATTTTATCTTATTTTTTCCACGGGAAGTAAAACATGTCAAATTAGTAAATGTTATATGGTAGAACCATTCAATAAAATCCCATCAGAGAGACAGATCGATCATCCAGTTACCCTAGTTCAAAGGACACCTAGTTTTATATATTGTTTGTAAAGTTTCTCTCCCCTGCTTTAAATGTTTCTCTTTGCTTTATAGGGACCAGAATGCAGATGTCATATATACATACATTTTTGTGTTTTGACTCTTATTTGTTAAACAATACAAGTCCCAACATAGCTCCCGTCAAGGCATTCTGGAGGTTATGTTAGAATTACCCTATGTTTTCCTGACTTCTGTGAATAGCAAGCAGGAACCCACTGATTGCTAACTTCTACTGAGTCCTGAGTCCAGAGTCATCACTGTGTGTTAAGTGCTTCCCACACATTTCTTCGCAACAGCCTTGTAAGGGAGGTACCATTATTCTTGCTTCGCAATTTAAAAAGCTGAGGCTCAGAGGCATGAAATAACTTGTCCAAAGAGTCAGTCCCACATCCGTCCAGCACCAAAAGTCCGTACATTTGCTGTAAAGAAATACCATATTCTCTGTGTATGTGTCCACGGTTACCCCATAAAGAATAATCAGTGACGGGGAACAGACAACACTGCATTAACGTGGGCTCTTGTGTTCTCTTTTTCACCCCCGTCTGCACCTCTCCCTCCACACTCTTCCTCGGTTTTGACCACATTTCAACTCTTCCCTTCGTTTTCTTTTCCAAAGGCAAATACGCCATGCGAGACCTGGTCCATCGGCTTCCAGGCGGGAATAACAGCAGCAACGCGGCGAGCAAGGCCATGTCGGACGACACGGTGACAGCCGTGTGCTGCACCCTGCACGAGGTGATCACCAAGAACATGGAGAACGCCAAGGCCTTACGGGACGCCGGCGGCATCGAGAAGTTGGTCGGCATCTCCAAAAGCAAAGGAGACAAGTAAGTCAGACGGTGACTTCCTATCACAGAGAATTGGTATTGGTAGAATCGGTTCTAAGTGTGCCCAGCATCCCCTGGGTATGGGTAACACCACTGAATGTCACTGGGAAGCACTCTGGTGTCTGATAATCAAGAGAAACAGCAGATAGTTTCCAGTCTTCCAGTTTCCCCCCACACAAGGAAAGCTGATCTTACTAATAATTTTGATTTGATAAATAACTCATGACTTGGTGAGTCCTGGGATGTTAGTAAGATAGGCTTGACAATCCAGCGTCCAGTCTAGTGACTAGCAAGTTCCTTCCGTACGGAAGAGACGACCCTGATTCATTAAGGTATTTGGTGGCAGCTGTTCCTCTGCGGCTGCAAGTCCAAGTGTTGATGATGGATCCACATCCTTTTGTTCTGTGCCTCTTCAGTTCTGCTTAGCAAGTCAGGGAGGATGGGGGAGAAAACAGTGGGACGGAGTCAGAGAGAAATCAGTGTCCAGCCAGCACCCTCCCTTACCAGCTGTGCCTTTGGGACAAATTATTGAATTTAACAAGTCACTGTGCTCATACTTTCCAATCTAAAACTGAGGGAGGGGCTGTCATAAAATATTTCCTAAAAGAAGTAATAATCAAGTCTTAAAGACTGAATAGAAATTTCTGGGGCAGAGGGGATAGAGGCAGTGAGGAAGGAGGGCTTTTATGCCAATGGAATAAAGAGAGAAAAGGCTCATGTCAAAGGAGCAGCACCGCCAGAAACAGGAATGTCCCCAGTTTGATTTAAGAATCGATGGTATCTTACTCTGTGTAACCAAAACGTATCTTCACAAGCCACAGTGTCAGTATATCAGCGAGCTGTCAATTTTACAAAAACATTCACTCACCTTAATTCAGTTTTGCCTCCTGGAAGTCCCTCAATGTAATCAAGTAAGATTAAAAGGGTAAACCTTTTGTTATCAAGGGCCTACTTCTTGACTTTGCATTCCTGGCCACACCCCTCCATTCCTTTATATCTAAATGCTGAATAATTTTTCTCCTATTATTAAAGGCTGTGAAGGATGCACTTTAAGACTTTTTGGAAATTCTCTCATTTAATTCAAGATATTTTCATTGCATAATAAGTGAAGTTTCAGGGCTTCTGTTTAAGCACCCTGAGACCTCCAAATAGGTTCAGTGAACAATTCAGGATTAGGATTTGAATACTTTCCTATATCAAGTACAGAGAAGCCCCTCTGGACTCGTGTAATAATTGTGCAATGTAGATGGATGGCTTGAATTATATCTTATAATACTTACAGTAAAATGCTCTTCTACATAGGCAGGAAGCCACGTGGTTTTCTGTTTTATATAGCTTCAGTAGACCTTTGGAATCTCTAATTGAAATGCTTACCTGTTTTGAGCATTAAGAACTTAATATGTTGATGCTTTTCTTAAGCAAACACACATGCTCACACAGTAAAACCATAGTCCACAAAAACTCTCTGATATATTTGTCTATATTCATGGGACATTCCAAGACGAAAGTATTTTCTCTGAATCGTAAGACAGTAGAGCTGTGGGAGGTGGTCACATTAATTCCTTCCATCTGTGTGAGCATCCCTACTGGACCTTAAAGAGAAGAGATGCTTTTATCAGTCCTGTGGTCAAAGAAAATTATTTGATGAAACTAATTAAAAACTCATTTGTGGAAACCATCTATGAAACAGTATATATCCACATTGCCCATCCAGAAAATAGTCCTGTTCAGTCTGTTCCCATCTGGATTATTGTTAATGGGAGATTCCTTTCATTACAAATAATCTCAAATCTGTGCTTTAAACTGACTGAAAATTTCTTTATGGGATACTCATTTCATGTCATTGTTTATCTTTTTTCCCCAGTGTTAGCAGTCTGGATTTATGAATTTAGTAAGAAGTGTGGAATGGCTTTGAGTCAAGCATCTTCCCAGTTATAACTCTCCTGCTTAGTCAGTCTCATCCACTATTTTATGTGGTTTATCTCTTTTATATTTAGTGACTAATTTGGGGATCAAAACAAGGTTTTTATAACTGGAGATAACCTTGTCAGCCACCTACACTTCAATTTGATTATTACTTCTCACTGCTCTTAAAATGAATCCAGAAGAATTGCTCTGGATCTTACCACTAAACTCACCATTTATCACTCAATTCTGTCATGAGGGTAGGCACTGAGACTCCCATGGCCTTCTAGACGGGTTTGAACAAAATAGAAACACGTTATTGAAAATAGAATTTTTGGAATTGGAGATGATTTAATAATTGGAAAAGGGAGGGATATCAGTTGGCTCTAGTTAAGTTATAAAATGCTTGCAAACTTGCCCTCCTCAAAAAATGATTCAAACTTTTAACTTGAGATCGCATGAGAAAACACAGATGAAAAAACCTACGAGGCTATGATTCTGCCTTTAACATATTTATAGGTTTTATTTCTAGACATACACAAGCTTAAATATGCCGTGATACTAATGAGTCAGCCTGGCACGTTGCCAATCACAGTCTGTTTGAACTGAATAGCTCACCATGTTTTGCCAATACACTGGAAGAATTATTCTGGAATCCTGCGGCTGGAATGGCCGTGCTGAACACCCACAATGAATGGCATCAACTGAAATTTTCAGCCGCCCCTAATTTGACACCTCTGGTGAAGATCAGACATTGTGTAATCGTTAATGACTCTCACAGGAGTCTTTCAGACTTACCATTTTAAGTCTTGATAACTTATTCTTTTCACATCATTTTAAACATGCAATATGGACAAGTCCATCTGTTTCAAAAGTACATTTGTATTTTTTCAGATTTTAACAGTTATGTAGGAAATAGTGTTGAGTGTGTCACTGTATTTTGTCATAAGACAGAAAAGCCATTTAACAGCCTCGACTGTTACTTGTCAGTAAGGAGCTCTGTTTGTGGCTGAAGTTATAATCACTTGTCACATAAGAGGTACTCAGTTGTTCAAGTCCTTCAATCAATAGTTATAGTTTTTCAAGTAGACGCTGCATGGGACCAGTCTAGTGGGTGAATCAAAATTAAAGTCTAAACAGAAAGTGATGTTTCTTTGACCTTCATCAGTTTTTTATAACACTGTGATGTACTGGCATTTTAATTGAGAGGTTAAAAGCTGCTATTCATTACGTATTCACAGTCTCTTTCTATTTTGTAACTAAGCAAGGAGTAGAAAAAAAATTACACCATCAGAGGAATTTTTGCATACTAAATATGTTTCAACTATATTATCGCTACCTGAATATTATTAATATGTATTTCTCTAGAGTTGCTTGACTTTTGTCATAGATACATATCTAGCTAGTGGTGATACACTACAGCAAAACATAGCATTTGATCTTTGCTCAGCATTGATTATATAAGAATAACATGTGAGGATCATCACAGTTGCAGAGGTTCTCCCCAAGGAGCCTACCTTGGGCTCGCCAGCACCAGGAAGACCAGCCCCGAGATGGGAGAGCTGGAGGGACGCCATAGGAGACACAGACTCTGCTCCTAAAGGGCTCATGCAAAATCTCATACCTCAAAACAGAGCGTGCAGAGGCAGCAGTTTGAAAACAGCCTGGGTCAGACCCCTTGCCGATCTTAGAGAGCCTCTCAGAGAGGCAGGAGGCAACTGAGACTCCCCCGCCCTGGGGACCGAGATGCTAGCAGCAGGCATTTTGGGGAGCTAGTTCTACCATGAGGACACTGGTGCTAGCAAGTGCCTTTAGGAGTCCTCCCTCTGGTCTGTTAGCACCAGAGGCTTACCTGCCCACCAGCCAGTCAGCCCCAGTCCCGGGACCCCCTACATTGAGCAGCCGGCTGTGTCAGGACCCAGCCCTGCCCACCAGCAAGCCAGCAGCCTCCACACAAGGCAGGGCCTGGCAGCCAACTGGACCAGGGGCCAGCCCCCCTACCAGTGCCCCCACAGTAGTTGGCCCTACCACAAAAGAAGGACCCACACAGACCACAAAGGGGACACCCCTAGAGCATACATCTCTGTGACCAGAGGAGAGCGTGCTGCTGGGCCCCATGAGACATCTCCTACATAAGACCACTTCTCCAAGATCAGGAAACGTAACAGACCTACTTGATACATAGAAATAAAGACAGAGAATAAAGCAAAGTGACAGAGGAATATGTTGCAGATAAAGGAAAACTAAAACTCCAGAAGAAGAACTAAGTGAAATAGAAATAAACAATCAACTCAATAAAGAGTTCAAGGTAATGATCATAAAGATGCTCAGGCGAAGAATGAGCACAGTGAGAAGTTTAACAGAGAGTTGGGAAATATGAAGAGGAACCAAACAGAACTGAAGACTACAATAACTGAAATAAAAAACACACTAGAAAGAATCAATAGTAGATTAGATGATACAGAGGAATGGATCAGCAGACTGGAAGACAGAGCAGTGGAATTCAACCAAGCTCACCAAATACAAGAAAAATTTTAAATGAGGATAGTTTAAGATACCTTTGGAACAACATTAAGCATACTAATATTCACATTGTAGGGATCCAGAAGGAGAGAGAGAGAAAGGGGCAGAGAACTTGTTTGAAGGGATAATAGCTGAAAACTTCTCTAACCTGGGAAAGAAAACAGACACCCAGGTCCAGGAAGTACAGTACGTCCCAAACAAGATGAACCCAAAGAGGTCCTCACCAAGACACATTGTAATTAAGATGGAAAAAATTAAAGATAAAGAGAGAATCTTAAAAGCAGCAAGGGAAAAGTAACTAAGTATGTACAAGGGAACTCCCATGAGACTCTCAGCTGACTTTTCCACAGAAACTTTGCGGACCAGAAGAGAGTGACATGATATATTCACAGCGATGAAAGGAAAAAACTGCTACAACCCAGAATACTCTATCCACCAAGATTATCATTCGGATTTGAGTTTTACCGGCAAGAAAAAGCTAAAAGAGTTCAGCACCACTAAACCAGCTTTGCAAGAAATGTTAACGGGACTTCTCTAAGTGGAAAAGAAAAGACCACAAGTAGAAATATGAAAATTACCGAAGGAAAAATATCATTGATAAATATACAGTAAGGGTTTCCCTGGTGGTGCAGTGGTTGAGAGTCCGCCTGCCGATGCAGGGGACGTGGGTTTGTGCCCCGGTCCAGGAAGATCCCACATGCCACGGAGCAGCTAGGCCTGTGAGCCATGGCCGCTGAGCCTGCGCTCTGCAATGGGAGGGGCCACAACAGTGAGAGGTCCGCATACCCCCCCCACACACACACAAAATATATACATATATATATATATATATATATATATATATATATATATATATATATATATATATACAGTAAAGCTAGTAGATAAACCACTTATAAAACCAGTAGGAAGGTTAGAAAGCAGAAGTAGTAAAATCATCTATAACCACAATAAGTAGTTAAGGGATATACAAAACAAAAAAGGATACAAAATATGAAGTAAAAAATATTAAATGTGGGGCTTCCCTGGTTGCGCAGTGGTTGAGAGTCCGCCTGCCCATGCAGGGGACACGGGTTCGTGCCCTGGTCCGGGAAGATCCCACATGCCGCGGAGCGGCTGGGCCCGTGAGCCATGGCCGCTGAGCCTGCGCATCTGGAGCCTGTGCTCCGCAACGGGAGAGGCCACAACAGTGAGAGGCCCGCATACCACAAAAAAAAAAAAATAAAATATTAAATGTGGAGGAGGGAGATCAAGATGGTGGAGTAGGAGGAAACCAAGCCCACCTCCCCCCAAAAAACACATCAAATCATCTTCACATGGAGCAACTCTACTGAAAGCAACCTGGAGACTTGCAGAAAGGCTCTTCTTCAACCAAGTCTGTAAAGAAAGATACACACGGAGTCTGTATCTACAGAGGAAGGGAGGAGTTGTGGTCGGGTCAGGACCTGTGCCCTTAGCAGAGGACACAGAAGAAGAAGGAGATATCATGGCCTTAGGGATCCTCCCTGGGCAGCGAGGGGTTCATATCATACACTGAGCACCCCAGCCCTGGGGTCAGACACCAGGAAGACAAGTTGCCTTACCTGGTTAAAAACCAGTAGGATTTACAGAAGAAGAGAACAAGACTCCTTGTTAACAGCCCATGCACAAACTTGCTTACTCCTGGGAATAGCTCAGAGGAAGCAGATTGAAAACTGTCTGGAGCTCTAGCTGGTTTCCCAAGACCATGCCAGCCCACACTGGGCACCTGCTCCAGCCCCTCTTGCTCCAGCACTGCTCTCCACTAGAGCGGAGGCCACCATGACCAAGGAGAGTGTGCACGCTTAGAGAGAACAGAGCCAGCTCGGACTAGACCCTCAGGGCTTCTGCTCCAGCCCCTGATATGGTGGTAACTGCCACTGAGCACAGTAGAGGCCCTGGTTCACACCTGGCTCTGACTCTAACCCCTCCATCTCCAGCCATATCATCCAACAAGGTGGTAGCTGCCAGCACACCCCAGGGGAAGACGTGACCCATGCTCACTTCAGATCCAGCTCTCCCACTACTGTGCCAGCTGTCTCTCCATCCACTGGGCACACACGCAGATGGCATAGGGATGCTCCCACACAAGGACACCCCTTCAAGACTGGAATAGTCAGCTCCTGCACCTAATTTCATAGGGACAGAGAATGTTGAACAAAATGAGAAGACAGAGGAATATGTTTCAAGCAAAAGCACAAGAGAAGACAGTGGAAAACAACCCTAATGAAACAGAGATAAATAGTTTACCAGACAAAGAGTTCAAAACAAGAGTAATAAGAATGCTAACTGAGCTCGGGAAGAGACTAGATGAACACAGTGAGAACTTTAACAAGGAACTAGGAAATATAAAAAAATAACCAGTCAGACAAAGCTGCAGTTATCAAAACAGTATGGTACTGGCAGAAAAACAGACACATAGATCAATGGAACAGAATAGAAAGCCCAGAAATAAAACCCATGCATTTATGGTCAATTAATATATGACAAAGGAGGCAAGAATATATAATGGCGAAAAAAGACAGTCTCTTCAATAAGTGATGCTGGGAAAACTGAACAGCTACATGCAGAAGAATGAAACTAGAACATTCTCTAATACCATAAACAAAAATAAACCCAAAATGGATTAAAGACCTAAATGGAAGACCGGAAATCTGAAACTTCTAGAGGAAAACATAGGCAGGACACTCTTTGACATAAGTCATAGCAATATTTTGAGAGGTCTGTCTCCTCAGGCAAAGGAAACAAAAGCAAAAATAAACAAAAGGGACCTAATTAAACTTAAAAGCTTTTGCATAGCAAAGGGAACCATAAACAAAATGAAAAGACAACCTATTGAATATTCACAAATGATATAACCAACAAGGGGTTAATATCCAGTTGTATATATCCAAGATATATATATATATATATATATATCTAACATACAACTCAATATATCAAAAAACAACCCAATTAAAAAATAGGCAGAAGACCTCAATAGGCATTTTTCCAGAGAAGACATACAGATGGCCAACAGGCACATGAAAAGATGCTCAGCATTACTAATCATCAGGGAAATGCAAATCAAAACCACAGTGAGGTATCACCTCACACCTGTCAGAATGGCCGTCATCAAAAGGACAAAAATAACAAGTGCTGGCAAGGATGTGGAGGAAAGGGAACCCTCGTATGTTGTTGGTGGGAATGTAAATTGGTGCAGCCACTATGGAGAACAGCATGGAGGGTCCTCAAAAAATTAAAAATAGAACCACCATATGATCCAGCAATTCAAGTTCTGTATATTTTTCCAAAGCAAACAAAAACACGAATTAGAAAAAAATACATGCACTTCAATGTTCATTACAGCATTATTTACAATAGTCAGTATATGGAAACTGCCTAAGTATCTATCGACAGGTGAATGGATAATGAAGATGTGAGATAGATATATATAGATAGATAGATAGATAATGAGAGAGACAGAGACAGAGACGACTATTACTTGGCCATAAAAAAGAATAAAATCTTGTAATTTGCAACAATATGGATGGACCTAGAGGGTATTATGCTAAGTGAAATAAGTCAGAGAAAGACAAATACCATATGATTTCACTTGTATGTGGAATCTACAAAACAAAAGAATAAACATAACTAAACAGAAACAGACTCACAGATACAGAGAACAAACAGGTGGTTGCCAGAGAAGAGCGGGATGGTGGGATTGGGTGGGGGGAGTGAGTGAAATAGGTGAGGGAGATTAAAAGATACAAAATTCCAGTTGCAAAATAAATGACTCATAGGGATGAAATATACAGCACAGGGAATATAGTCAATAATATTGTAATAACTTTGTGTAGTGACAGAGTTATCACGGTGTTTATTTTGTAATGTATACAGATATCAGATCACTAGGAACTGACAGAGTGCTATAGGTCAATTATAATTCAGTTTTTTAAAAAAGAATAAAGTGTACCTGTGTCTGTATCCATGAAAAGATCTAAAATTCTCTAAATCAAAAGAATTTAATACATTTAGAGCATGATACTAGCATAAATGTGAAATCATTTAGCAACTGTCCATTTCAGTGAAAGAAAACATGTATATTACTTAAATACAGCTTATCTCTCATAGAGAAAAAATCTTGAAATTTATAAGAACTCTGTATTTTTTTCTTTTAAAAGTACACAGTATAACTAAGAGATTTTCAAACACAGGCCAAAGTTGAATTCCAAGTCAGCAATAACAATAGTAAGAGTGACTGTTACTGTTTCCAGTAAGTAAACGGATGAAGAATACTTAAACGTAGTTGGTCTACATTGCAAACGTGAAGACCCAGGAAAATAGCAGACATTTAATTGATCATGTATTAGCATCCCATCATTTCATTTGCAGGTCCTCACACATCCATTCGCTCTGGCTTTCAAATCCAAGCTCGACCTGATCCCATCTAACCATCTGCTTACTTTGCATTTTAAAAACTATTTTATGTCAGAAGCAGTTTTGATCTCAATTCAGATGTTCTCTTTGAGGGATCTGTGGGCCACTGCACCATGCGTCAGCTTCAGGGGTGGACTTCACCTTGGAGTCCTCATGAGTGGTTATGTCCTGCCCAACTCCAGGAGTCACCACATAGGCCAGGGGTCGGCCAACTGCAACCCACAAGCCAAATCCCCACCACCACCCGTTCTTGTAAGTAACACTTGATTAGAACACAGCCACCTCCATTCTTTTGTCTATTATTTATGACTCCTCTCATCCTGCAATGGCAGAGTTGAGCAGCTGCGACCGAGACCATATGGCCCACAAATCACAGAATATTTATTATTTGACCCTTTACAGCAAAAGTGTGCCAGCCCTTGCGATCAGGCACAGTGTCACAGTAGCCACTCCAGTTGTGCAGCTGTTGTGGACCCAGCCCGTTGGAACAAAGAATCCGCAGGTAGTTAATAGTTGCCCTCACCACTAGTCAAAGTGACTTCCAAGAATTGGATCAAATTTAATCAACATGGATGTATTGACCCAGTGTCTGTTCTGAGATGCAGGTTGGCACTGAACCAAAAGGCGAAATATTTAGCTGTAGTTTCATAGGGATTTCAAAGCCATGACTTGAAAAACATGATAAGAACCGCTAGTCCAAAGGTTTTCATGACCTTACTTTCTCACTCTGATCCAGAGGACAGAACTTTAATTGCATGAAGGGCTTTGTTTATAGATGCTTATCCATGCTCATCCCTCCATATAAATGTAAGAGAGTGTGTGTGCCAGTGTGTGCACACGTCAGCTTCATGCCAGTCACTTGTGCTTGGCATCATCAGCAAACGGAAAACAATTGCCTGTAACCCCTCAGGTATGTAGAGCCAACGCTATACGTGCTCTCACACTTCAGTTGAGAAAGTGAATATCTTTTTTCTCCTTGCTTACTACACAGGTGTTAAACAACACTGCCATTAAAACCCTTTTATCTGGCCTTTCCTAGTCGCTATCCTTCTCTTCTTTCTGTTCCATTTTGTAGTCCAGTGCTAAATCTGCCTTCTGACTCTTGGGTTTGCATTTGCAATGCACAGCTCTTGGGTTTGCGTTTTGAAAATTCTTTGCCAAATTGCAGTGCCTTCCTGTCTCTCCCCTTCATGGGTATGTGGGTGAGAATGAGGCTGGAGACTGGTGACAGCCATCCCTTGTACTGTCCAGTCTGGAAAAAGAAAAGAGCCAGAAAAGCCATGAAGCTTTTATTCTTTTTATTCTTGCTGTTTCCTGACAAGCCAATTTGAAGCCCAGCTGTCCCGCTCACCATCTTGCGTGTCCTGTCTTTTCTTTATCAGACACTCTCCGAAGGTAATCAAGGCCGCATCTCAGGTTCTGAACAGCATGTGGCAGTACCGAGATCTGAGGAGTCTCTACAAAAAGGTAAGGTTTGCTTTACCTTCTTGGCTCGTTAGCTGCACACAGGCCCTGAGCCCAAAGACAGCATATCTGGTCCTAACGAGATGTGTCATAGGTATGAAGGGACCTCGTCTGAGAATCTGAGCAATTGAAACACAGCTGAAACAAGAGATCAATGAAGAAGCAAAAGAAAAGGGTCACTAAGTGTCCCCAGGATATACACTAAGATTCATGAACTTTCTGGATTGGACAGACCAATAGCCATAGAGAAAATAAGCTTGTTTTTCTGAGCTTCTGTATTGTGTAATAGACTAAAAAGTAATAATGAACAGAGGGATTTTGCCAAAAAAAAAAAAAAAAGTCAATAAATAATGTAGTAATAGTAGAGAGGAGACAGAAAAAAATGTAAAAAGCAGTTCAGGAGGTTGAGAAGAATTGCAGCCCAGGAACATTGGGTAGAGACCCGACAGCCTGCCCCACGTTCCTAGCCTGAGACCCTGACGTAGTTACTGATCAGGTCGAAGGGCTGATGATCCTAACGACAGCCGTAGATCGTAGCAAGAGGCTGGGCATTCGTTCAGCAGACTCTCCCCAGGCCGGCTGGAATTTATATCATACATTTCAGAGGAGACTTCATCCCCAAAGTGGTTTAAAAATAAACCTTAAGAGAAAAAGGTCACATCTAGAAATTTTAATTCTACACCTCATTCCCAAACGCTGCTGAACAAAAGATGCATACTTTTCTTTTTTGCTTGGGAGGGGAGAGAGTCCTTTAACAACATCTCCCAGAAGTTGTCATCCCAGGATAGATTTGAGTTAACAAATGGGGCAGAGAACACCACTGACAGATTGGCAGGGAGAAGAGCCTAGGCATCGATCTCCGTAGGATTTCAGAAAACGTGAGCAGGGCTTCCATCAACAGCTGCCCAGAGCACCTCCTTGCAGCCCCTGGCAGCCTGCATGGAGGGAGAGGGGGAGCTGAAAGTCATTGCCACCTTGGTCCCCAGCCTCCCAGTCTTGGGATCGGGAGGTGGGGTCACAGCAAGAGACGCACATCAGAGGGGGCAAGACCCATCTGGCCAGAGGGAAAATCTGTCATTTTCTAAGCCAGTGGGAAAAAGTAAATATTTAATACTGGTCCTACTAAGTTAGTCTATTTCTAGATTTCCCCGAGGTCTTTCTGTTTCCCGTAAGCATTCATTACTTTGTACTTTAAAGTTTAGCCCATATATTTCAAAATTCTCTTTCAAGATTTTTCTGTTCCTTAAGAGGAAGTATATTTAGGCTGAAACATTGCAAAATTAAGGGTTAGGGGAGTGTTCTGAATTAATTATATCCTTTCCTACGTATCTTGCTGTTCATCGAAAGTGTTTTGGGTTCCATGCTGTTTGAAATGCACATCCCAGCATCCCTACGTGGTTCCTTCCGGGACTCTTCCAGGAGACAAATGAATTCTCTCCCAGGACAGGATCCTTCAGCTAAACAGGCAGCCAGACATGAAGAACACGCTATAAATTAGAAAAGAGCTGGTCGTTCTGAATTGATGGCTCCAGAAGTTCAATGAAATATTACTGCCTCAGATAAACTCCACTCTCCCTCGGATCCTGGACATCTCTTTGCTGAAATGCACCTTCTCCTACTTCTTTGCATTGAAGGGAAACGGCTTTTAGAGACTCTACAAGTTATTTGTTGAATAGTAGTATGAGTTTTCCATCTTAGTTTTTTTCTGTGTTGGTAGTAGGGTTCAGAAAGTGTAATTGTCTCTCTCTTTACGTGAAAAAAAAAAAAAGAATGTGTTGACGAATTTAATGGAGCTAAAACTCAAGAGCTAAAGAGAGTTTAAAATGTGGTTCATGTGAGGAGACTCAAGAAAGACGGGCTGGAGAAGCTGATGGTGATGTTTTTCATTGATCCAGGATTTTAAAATATTGAGAAAGATCTGGGTTTTTTTGTTTTTTTTGGTTGCATTGGGTTGCTGTGCACGGGCTTTCTCTAGTTGCGGCAAGCAGGGGCTACTCTTCATTGTGGTGTGCGGGCTTCTCATTGCAGAGCACGGGCTCTAGGTGCACGGGCTTCAGTAGCTGCGGCACGTGGGCTCAGGAGTTGTAGCACCCGGGCTTCAGTAGTTGTGGCTCGCGGGCTCTAGAGCACAGGCTCAGTAGTCATGGCACACAGGCTTAGTTGCTCTGCGGCATGTGGGATCTTCCCAGACCTGGGCTCGAACCTGTGTCCCCTGCATTGGCAGGCTGATTCTTAACCACTGTGCCACCAGGGAAGTCCCAAGAGATGTTCTTAATAACTTCCATATTATGCAGTCGTGATATGGAATGAGGACTTTATGCTCAGTATAAGTGCTGCTAATAGCAAAGCTCAAAATGCACAGAAGCTTTTCTTTTCTGAAAGGTCCTTTGGTGAGAAAACCCACATTCATTCATCCTTATGAATTGTTTTTAATCAGCAGGACAATAGATTTCCATTTTGTTCTTCATTGACAATTAATATATCTTTTAAAAAATGCCTGATCCATGTCTTTTAATTATCCATGCTTCAAATCTATGTATTAAACACCTGGTATAGGCTTAGAAAAGGAAGAATTCCAAAGAAAACATGACACGTAGAGCAGCTACTGTGGATAGAAATGAAATGTGGAACAACGATCGGCAACTACATTAGATTCAGAGTTATGTACCACAAGTCTACTGGATAAATTAAGAGAAGGAAAATTATAGAGCAAAACCTTGAATCTGTAGAGTGCGCGTAAGTTAGGAGGTAAGAGGAAAGGGCGTTATGTGTAAGAGGAAAAACATGAGTAGAGAGATGGAAATTGAAATAGAAGTGGCATATCTATGAGACAGAATTAAAGGTCCATCTGGCACTGGCTTATTTCCTCCTAGGACCCAAGCACAGAGGCCAGGATCACAATTCATTAGCTCAGCTACTTTATTTTACTTAGAAATCCATTTAATACATCAGAATATTCTTTTGGCCGGGAGTGCTGACCAAATTATGTTGGATTCCTGATACATTGTGAGCCAAAACATTTGCGTTATCCAAATCTTCAACTTCAGTGAGGGCTGGACTTCTGATTTTCTCCCCTAAGGGAAAATAAATAACTGAAGAAGAATGTTATCACTGGCAGGCTAAATAATACATCACGTTTCTGTATTTTTTTTAAATCAATCCTTAAGATTAGATAACCACAGAGAGAACTTTAAAATGTCTTTATCATCTGTACTGTATTTTTGCAGAGGATGTTTTCTAAAGGAAAAGAAGATGAGCCTTGGAATAGACTTGATAAAGGGATAAAAGAAAAGGAGGAGATCAAAAGTTCTTGACTTTTTTGAACATTGGTACTTTAAGAAAACGAGGTGACTGACATAGTAGACTGATTATGTTTGACTATGGTGTGGTCTGTTGGGACAACTCGTTTTCGAAGGAGATAAATTTGCTGGGGGTGTGTATATACAATTATTATAGAAATCATCTCTTACAAACCCTTATATAATACCTTAATCCTATGTACATCTCCAAAAAATCATTTTTGGTTAGGATCCAGGCTAAGCCACTCTAACAGAGAGACTCAAAAATACAGAAGCTCCAGCTAAACATGTCTCTCTTTCCCTCTCATGGAACTGTAGCTGGTTAGGCAGGTGGTCCAGGGTCAGCAGGTAACCCTGGGACCCGTCTTGTTACTCTGCCTTGTACCAGGGTGTCATCCTTGCCTGTGTGGACAAAGCTCCCTAGCTTAGCTCTTCCCCTCTCATTCCAGCCCATAGGAAGAGAGAGAGGATGAGTGAAGGCAAGTCATGCTCTTTGAAGCAAGCAGCAAACTCCTGCTCTCCTCCCAGGAGCAAGAACTCAGTCATGTGGCCACGGCCAGGTACCCAGCTGTGGGAGAGGACACGAAAAGTGGGCCGCCGTGATACCTGCTAAAACTTGGTAGCAGGAGGAAAGGGGTTATTTTACTAAAAGAAGAAAGGCAGTATCAGCTCCAGTAGTCATTTGATGTTGTTCAAATATCTTAAATATTCATTGTAATCGCTACCTAATGGGGCATTTTATTCCATTTCAGGGTAACCGTGATTTTTCAGAACTTCTTACATTAAGCAAACATCTCCCTATCTGCAGCATCTGCCCTCCAACTGCATACTAAAAAGTCTAATTTCTCTTCTCTGTGATAGCCTTCCTGTTTTTGAAGTTAACCAACTCTGTACAAGGCCATCCCTTCTCAGTTGTAGGAATAGCAACATTTATTATTATTACAACTGTTGACTGAAAAAAAAAAAGCACAACCTAAAAGTTAAAAGTTATGTTTTATTTGGTGTACAAAACTGAGGACTTAAGCCTGGGACCCAGCATCTCAGGTCACTCTGAGGGACTGCTCCAAAGAAGTAAGAGGGGAAGCCGGGAGACATAGGAGTTTCTGCAACAAAGACCAGGTAGTCGGAATATCAAAAGATGCCTGTTAATTAAAGAAAACCAGACATCTCAAGTTAAGGAGCTTAGTGATTTTCTGTGTATGGGAAGATGCAAGAGTCTGGGCTCACTGAAATCATTGCTTTGATGTGCACCTCAGCTCTCTGGGGCCGGTGTCCTGTGCTTTCCCATCCTAAGTCTCCTCAGGGGACACCATCAGGGGGTAGCTGCAGCGGCTGACTGCTAGATGGGGGCATCTTGCCTCCATCCTGAGTCCCCTCAGGGCTCACTGTCAGGGCGGCTGTAATGTGATGGTTTGATGGCTGCAGCATCCTTTGCTTCCTGATACGGCAGGCAATATTTTTCCTTCACACAACTCATGCTCAGTTGTAACATATCAACGTTGCCACGACCTTCACCATTGCTATCACTTTTTTCCACGTGCGTGCAAGTTTGTCAGCATCCCTTTCGTAATGTAGCGCCCCAAAATGAATATATTCTTCCAAGTTTATTTGCAGGAGAAGAAAGAGAATAATGAGACTATACTTCCCTGGTGCTGGGCACTGAACGTCAACTAATGAAGCCTGGGAGTGTATTAGTTCCTGGAAGGCTCATTGTACTAGCTGGTGAAGTACAAAGAGCACAGGACTTAGAATCAAACAGCCAGAGGTTAAGGGCACACCCCTGCCACTTACCAGCAGCATGACCTTGGGCAAGTTACGTGAGCCTCTCTGCCCATCGGTGCAGCAGCTGACTTTGGGCAGTCCTGTGGCCCACTCAGAGGGACAGGGACGATTCACCGGGCCTCACAGTCAGGGATCGGAGATGCGCTGGTGTTGTTTTGTATCCAGCTATCTGAACCTGGTGGGTGGGCAGGTTCCTGCCATAGAGTCTCCAGAAAAGTAAATAACCTCTAAAAATGGTCTAAAATGGACCTCTGTGATGCCTTCCTTCTGCTTTATGATCAGAGCCTGGAACTTTCCTCAACCGTTGCATCCGAGAACCTTCACATCTTTTCATGGAGACTGTGGGCATCTCCCCATTGGTCCCATTCCCGTCCCTTGCTTTCCTCATCCGTGAGGCAAACGCCATACACCTGCCTGGCCACATCGCTGATGACCTCAAAGGGGACAGTGGTCATCTAAGAGCTTTGTCAGCTGGAGAGTCACATACAAGTGGGAGTTAACGGCTGTGAATCCTAGAACAGTTTTCCTGCCGTTTGGCTGACAAATGCTCTTTGCCATCCTGTCCACAGGCAGCTGGACATTTGGATCCTAGTATTTCATTTTATCATTGTCATCGTTGTTCACCTTCACCTACATTTTCACGATTCCCTTTCTTTGTTCGTCTTCCCTCGTTCCAGCCCCTCGATGCCTAATCCAGTGCCCCTTTCCCAGGGTCTTTCTCCTAAGCAGCCATGCCAGCCAACGACACTGGCAATGTCTGCACAGCCCCAAAGCAAAGGCTCTTGCATGGTGGGGTGTAGGTAAACCAAACTACACACAGAGGGTTTTGTAGGAAGCCCAGTAGTGACAATGAAAGTTGTCAGGGGTTTAGAGGTAGCTGGAGCACTTTTATTCCATTTTAGTGCGGAATTTGTGTACGTGGCAGGTCAAGGAGGCTGAAGACATGCTCGTTGGAGTGAGGGTGGTGCAGAGGGTTGAAATGAGAAGGGGTGAGGTCAGGCCCTGGCTTAGGAAACAGCATGCCGTGTCCCTCCGATAAGAGGCCCTGCTGTGACCCTGTACCTTGATAGTTTGAAAATGTGATAACCAGCATCACCCTCAGAAAGTCTCCCGACTCCCCATGACACCATTGTCCCCTGAGTTGCCTCAGGCTCTCTGGTTGTCCCTCCTCCATCCTTTATGGGCTCGTCTTCCTGTTCATTCCCTGAATGTTGGTGTCACTCAGGGCTCTGTGTTTAGATCTTTCTCATCTCGCACACGGCCTCTTGCTGGGTGTCTGGAGCTCTTCCTTGGGTTCAGTTACCAGCCACGTGTAGTGGTCTCCCGCATCTCTTTCTCCAGGCCCGGCCTCTCCATATATCTAGCCATCCGCTAGATGACCTACTCAGATGCCTGCAGCGCCTCACGTGAGCCCACTGTTTCTGGATCCGGCTCCTCTCCCTGCGTTCTCTGGTCACAGCCCTCCACCTGTCACCCTAGCCAGGACCCAGGAACCACCACTGGCTCTTTCCTCTCCTTCACACATCTGCGTCGAACCCACCAGAAAACCCCAGTCTTCTGTCTCCATCCATCTCGCTCCATGGTCATGGCCATGAAAAGCTGCTTCCGTCTTCTGGGTTATCAACCCCCATCCTAACTGGTCTCTGCGCCATCTGGCTTCCTCCACTCCTGTCTGTTCTCCAAAGGGCAGCTGGGGTGAACTTCCTAAAAAGCACATCTGATTAAATTACTACTGCGCCTCTCAGTGGCTCCCACTGTCCACAGGAAGAAATCCAGACATCTCAGCGCAGCCCATGAGACCTTTCAGGTGCAGCCGCAGCCTAGCTCTGCATTTAATCCCTGCTCTGCCTGCACTCCGCCACCAGCTGTACCTAACTTCTGTGCTTCCAGTTCCCTCTCCCGCCTTGTCTCCCACCCTGTGGAGCCTTTCCAAACATCTGTACTCCACCTTCCACCCTACCTGCCTCCCTGAATATTTTTTTTAATATCACCTCCCGTGAAAATCACTTTTCCGACCTCTTCACCACATCTGAATTAAAGATCATTCCATCTGAAATAATTGTAGAGCAAATTAATTTAGATGAATGATAACTGAATCACTTTGCTGTACACTGGAAACGAACACAACATTGTAAATCAACAATACTTCAATAAAAAAAATAAATTTTCAATTCAAACTTCTAAAGAATGACTTAAGCATCATAAAAAGCATGAACTTAGAGCTAAAAATTGTGCAACATAATGGTGCTATAATATTTAATAACTAGGTAAGATTTATTTGTACTTTTATAGAAAAAACAATTTTCCTCATTGGTTCAGATATTAATTTGGGGAGGATGTGTATTACAAACTTACAAGTCATTTCTTCATAGAAATTGCAGTGAGACTTGCCCCCAACTGTAGCATAATTAATGTCAACTCCTAATGAACGGAATTCTGAATGGATACCTTAAATGTATATTATGTAAAATGAACAAATGCTCCCTGAAAAAGACTGTGTGACTATGTGCTCGAAAACAAGAATGAAGTAAATGAAATAAGTTAAATGAAGCATGTCTGCATCTTTGGCAAAAATAATGTAGATGGTTTAACTTTTTTAAAAATTGCAGTTTAGGGACTTCCCTGGTGGCACAGTGGTTAAGAATCCGCCTGCCAATGCAGGGGACACAGGTTCGAGCCCTGGTCCAGGAAGATCCCATATGCTGCGGAGCAACTAAGCCCATGCACCACAACTACTGAGCCTGTGCTCTAGAGCCCACAAGTCACAACTACTGAGCCCACGTGCCACAACTAATGAAGCCCACGTACCTAGAGCCCGTGCTGCACAACAAGAGAAGCCACCGCAATGAGAAGCCTGCGCACCGCAATGAAGACCCAACGCAGCCAAAAATAAATAAATAAAATAAATAAATTTATTTTAAAAATTGCAGTTCATACTTACTTTGATTTCTCTGTTTCTGCAACCTTCTAAATTTCCCTCTTGGCTACCAGTGTCCATGAAGGTTGTCAATGCAGCCATCAGCTTAATGACAAGAAAAATTGACGTTTATCTCATTCTCAGCCAGTACAGATCACTGCTGGTCTTCGTGAGACGTTAGGTCCAAGACCAATATAGTGGGGCTTCCTAAACACAAATTCCATTAACAGGCTTTGGTTTTAAAATTGGCGTGGCCCATTTTGCTTTCAAATGTTATTTACATAGCAGTCACTTAAAATGTAAGCTTTCTTATCACTTGAACTCAGACTTGAACAAGATTTAGCTTATGATTCTTAGGCTTTGAATCAAAATCTTCTTTCAATTCTAGTTAAATAGTTCTATGTTAATGTTTAATTATCAGAAATGCAAACAAGATCTTCACATTTGCTCTCCATGTTGGGGCAAAATAACCTCTTATTAAAGAATTACAGCCAGCATGTCTAAATGTTGCACTGGATGGTGGTTAATTCCTACCTGGTCATGGTCGGCCCCTAGGTCAAGGTGCCAGCCAGAAGGTCCCCTGCCAAATCCCATGACATCTGCCTTATGTAGGACATGTTCCTAGAGTCCCAGGGTGAATATGCCAGCCCAGCACAGCAGCTTTTTGTCCTTCCCCGGTTCCCATCTGCACCTTCAGACAAGCACTGGTCTCTGGGTCTCAATGGGACTCAGCAGGTAAGACCCCTCTGCCCCAGCAAAGACCCTTGGGAACTCCAGACCACCGTAGAAGGTTCTGAGAAAAGCCACAATAGCAACATGGAGTCATCCCAGGCCATCCTGTGCGATACCATGGGAACCCTTCTCAGGGTGACGGATCTACGGGAAGTCGTGGAGCTCCAGGTACAATGAATCTGCTCTGTCCTCTGAGGCACAGACGTGTCCTGAGATGGAGTGAAGAAGTAGCAGGAAGCCTCAGGGCATCACGGTGAGAATGCCTCTGAGCACTGGGTACCAGAAGACGGTGATGTTAACTGAGGGGGCACCACCTCTGTTCTACTGTCTTGCTTCTCCATGGGCTGCTCACCAAGAAAACATGCTGAGCCTTTAAAACAGATCCTGTAAAGTCATCATGGAAAGGGACAGGACTGTCCTTATTGTCAAGTAGACAGTCATCATGGAAAGGGACCGGGTGGTCCCTATTGTCAAGTAGACAGTTTGTCCAGTGTTCGGCTTATAACGCTGAGGCTCATTATTTTGCTCTACATATCTCAAAGGCCTTCAGAGAGAACAGCATCTACTCAACCACTCTATGAGTGAATTAAAATCCTTCGTTCATAAATGCAGGGATCAAATCAAAGACAAATCAAAGGTCAGAATCCAACCTCTTGACAATCACCAGGGTTCGAAACCAGACTCATTTTACCCCCACTAATAGTCGTGTCCCCGTGTTTCTACAGTTGTGTTCCTGTAGGGCACCCTATCGCCCTACCCACCACGTGAAACGTTGGGATCTTGCACGATGAGCTTGTCTCAAAGAATGCCCAACCACCTGTGCTTGAAACAGAAAAAGGTGGTGTTTCTACAGATAGCAATATTGTATTCACTATTGCCATTTGGATGAGAGAAACAAAGCATAAAACTAATCTTTAAAGATAGACTCTCAGGCTGCGGGTACCATTCAGCCAGTGAGTAATGAGCTTTGATGGGAGTGGAGTCATGCCCTTCACAACCTGAATCACGCAGGACTCTCTTTTCTTACTGCCATGGGATTCATTTCATTGGCCCTTGCCACCACTGCACTCACAAAAGAAGAAATCAATAAGTAATTATGGATAGGGAAGGGGGTGCCTGCGAATTTCCTCAAATGTCCAAACTACAGTGGATGAGAGAGTGGACACAGCGCTCCGTGTTGTCTTTCGCTGCTTCCAGGAGACTGACCTCTATACCTAGATGAACCAGTGGTCCTGACCCCTGTGAACTGAAGTCACATTTCATGCTTCACATCCCTCATCACCCTCACCTGCTGGATATTTAAAAATCAATACTGGATTGCAGCGAGAACGAGAAAGATATTTTGAAATACTGTCAAGGAAAAAAACACAACATGATCAAAATTTTGATCTTTAAGCTTTGCAGCAAGAAGAGCAAGAAATACTTTTATACTCGCTTTAGCATGTTGCCATTTTGAAAATTAAGAGATTTTTACTTGGGGAGTATCTAAGATGGTGATAGAAAGGTGGTAAATCCTCTATAGAAATAAATAAAACGACTGAATGTAGAGCTGTCATTTTAGCAAGGAAATTGCCTACCAGGAATTTATTAATCTTTCTACTGTGCTGGAAAATTCTTCACCAAGAGATGACTGGAAGGACGTGAAGACTTTTGGCCAGACTCTTAAACAACCTGAGTGCAGTGTCCTCAAGACTCAAAATTGTAGCTCCTTGAGTTCTTTCTTTTCTAAATCACTGTGTGTCAAGCTGGGGTCGGAAACAAAAAGGGTGAGGTTAAACTCAGCTATGACACACATTCGCGTGTTGATTTTTATATCGACAAATAAGGTCCTCCTTCATGAGGTCCCGTAACCTCTTGGAGACAATTCGCAGACACTAATCATATGATATCTGTCCAAAAACAAAGGCACAAATGGGAACAGAAGCAAAAATCAATTCTGCAAAAGTGGAAATCGATGCACATGGCAGTTTCTAAACAAGAAGTGAGTAGTTAGAGCTGTTGTGGGACTGGACCTCCAAGTTGGGGAAAATCCTCGCGAGCGGTGTCCAAGCTGAATGTTTCCTTCCTGCCTCTGCTCTGCCAGGTGGCTTTACTGTAACATTTTAAATCAGAACCTCCGAAAATACCCCAGAGACAAAAGGCAGAGGAAAAGGATTGAATCAGGAACTCGAAAACTCGCTAACCTTTTTTTTTTTTCTTGGAAGTATAATTGATTTACAATGTCGTGTTAGTTTCAGGTGTACAGCAGGGTGATTCACTTATACATATATATACAGTTACATATATATATGTATGTATACATACACGTACATACATATATATGTACGTGTATGTATATTCTTGTTCAGATTCTTTTCCATTATAGGTTATTGCAAGATATTAAATGTAGTTCCCTATGCTCTACAGTAGGACCTTACCTTGTTGTTTATCTCTTTTATATATATTAATATGTATCTGTTAATCCCAAACTCCTAATTTATACACCGGCCTTTCCCCTTTGGTAACCATAGTTTGTTTTCTATGTCTGTGAGTCTATTTCTGTTTTGTAAATAAGTTCATTTGCCTCATGTATTTAAATTCTACATGTAAGTGATATTAAATGATATTTGTCTTTGTCTGACTTTCTTCACTTAGTATGATCATCTCTAAGTCCATCCATGTTGCTGCAAATGGCGTTATTTCATTCTTTTTTATGGCTGGGTAATATTCCATTGTATATATGTACCACATCTTCTTTATCCATTCACCTGTTGATGGGAGAGGACAGATCTATCATCTATCATCTATCCTTTAGGTTGCTTCCATGTCTTGGCTACTGTAAACGGTGGTACTGTGAACATTGGGGTGCATATCTCTTTTCAAATTAGAAAAGAAACTCACTAAGTTTAATGTAAATCTACCACCATTCTTGTTGTTTACTTTGGGCAGTTCATTCAAACTCACCCTACCTTTTCAGTGGATCCCAGTAGATAGGATAAACTACTCTAAGAGAGCCTTAATTTGACTGGGAAGAAAGAACATGATCAATTTCTTCTCTCTTCCTGCCTCCATCTGCCCCCACCCCCCACCCTCTCAGAAGCTGTTCCTTCCTATGTCCCCATGCACCCCCCCCCCATCAGGCTCTGGCAGGGAAGGGGGATGAGCAGAGAGGAGAGAGAGCCCGGCCCATGAGGTTGTAGCCTGGCATTCGTATCCCGCCTATCCCCACATGCTGGCTCCTTCTCTCATGGGGGCAGTAGTGTAGTTTGCTCACCAGTACCAGCTTCCAACTGAGGACTTCTGGCCTGGACCTGGCCGCCTCCAGCTAACTGCTCCGAACTCTCCATCCACCTCAGGCTTCTGCTACTCCACTGCACATAGACCAGAGTGGATACAGATTTTGCGCCCTGTAGCTTAGGTAGTTTGGGTAATTCTGTTTAAGAAGAATATACTTTATGAATATAAAATTTCCTACAGGCCTTGGAGGGGGGTCATGCAGTGGACAGGCCTGAGACCTAAGCTTCTTAAGCTCCATGGTTGGTCCACCTCTGGCACTGAGTCTGTGCATCACCCTGATAATGGTACTGCAGACACCAGTCCCGGCGACCCCCAAACTCCAGAGAGCCTGTGGTCAGGCAGAATAAGGAGTTCACTTCCTGGGCTTCAGGAGAGGAAGGATGGGGGATGCCCAGCCCATTGACTGCCTCCGAGGAAGCCCTCCCCACTGGCATTCTCCACCCACTAGTGAATTCTCAGCCTAATCTTATATAATCTGGAGATGGAGCATGTCTTAATGCTGCAGGACCTTATTTTGTCCTCCACTTTCACAACTGTGAATGGATGATCTAATTCTTTATTTTGAGGATATATATGGAGCAATGGGGCATCTGGTATTCACTGCTTTGGGACCTTAGCCAAAACACAGACAATGGAAGAAAATTATATTCACATCCTATCGCAGTACGTTGTTGCAGGTATTTAATCATCTTAAGTTGTCCACAAGTCTAATCAATTGTGTCTAGCACACCCCCAAATAAACATGGCTTTAAAACAAATTCATTGCTCTCTGTTAGTTTCCTATTGCTGCATTAGCAGATTACAGCAAACTTAGTGGCTTCAAGAAACACAAATTCATGATCTTACAGTTCTCGAGGTCAGAAGTGCAAACTGGGTTTCACTGGGCTGAAATCAAAGTGCTGGTTCTGGATGCACCCCTTCCTGTAGCTGTCTAGAGAATCTATCTCCTTTTCCAGCTTCTGGAGGCTGCTACTCTCCTTGGCCAGTGGCCCCTTCCTCCATTTTCTAAGCCATCAGCATAGCTCCTTTGATTTTCTTTCTCTGCTTCTATGGTCACATCACCTTCTCTAAATGCCACCCTCTTGCATGTCTCTTTAAGGACCCTTGTGATTGCATTGGGCCCACTCAGATAATTCGGAGTAATCTCCCTCTTTCAATATCTTTAACTTAATCACACCTGCAGAGTCCCTTTGCTACATAAGGTAGCCTATCACAGGTTCTAGGTAACTAGGACATTGATATCTTTGGGGGAGGGGTGCATTATTTAGCTGGATCTCCATCACATGGCCATACAAACTGTAAGGCAGGCTGGGACATGTGGTCCAGGTGTGTGTCTAGGAAGAAAAGTAAATGGATTTGTAGCAGTTCTGGCCACATCCTCCTCCCTTACACGATCTCCTCCCAGGCTTCTCCACTGCCGCTCTCCCCTGGGTGTTCTCTGAACTTGCAAGCCTCCATCTCAGTCTTTTTTGCAGACTCCTGGTCTTCCCTGAGGCACCTTTGCTTTTCATCCTATACCGTCTAGTGGAGATGACCTCATCTGGCCCATGGTTGTTTGTTTGTTTGTTTTAATAAATTTATTTATTTACTTATTTTTGGCTGCGTTGGGTCTTCATTGCCTTGTGGGCTTTCTTTAGTTGTGGCGAGCGGGGGCTACTCTTCATTGTGGTGTGTGGGCCTCTCATTGCCGTGGCTTCTCTTGTTGTAGAGCACAGGCTCTAGGTGCGTGGGCTTCAGTAGTTGTGGCACGTGGGCTCAGTAGTTGTGGCTCATGGGCTCTAGAGCGCAGGCTCAGTAGTTGTGGAACACGGGCTTAGTTGCTCCACGGCATGTGGGATCTTCCCGGACCAGGGCTCGAACCTGTGTCCCCTGCATTGGCAGGCAGATTCTTAACCACTGTGCCACTGGGGAAGCCCCTGGCCCATGGTTTTTAAATACATTTGAAGGCCAATGGCATCCACATTTATTTCTCTGTGTGGTCCTCACTCCTGAACTCTAAGCTTACACATACACAACAACCCATGTGACATCTCCACTGAACTAGCTCACAAGCTCTAACCTTCCACACATCTAACACGTACCTCTCAATATCTTCCCCAAATCTATTCTTCCTCCATTGTTGCCCATCTCTATAAAGAGCACCTAACCCATCTGGTTGTTCTTTCCAGAATTCCAGGAGTTATTTAATACCTCCTTTTTCCTTATCCCATTACACTTGGCACCAAGCCCTGCTGATTCTATACTCTGAATGTCTCTCAAATCCACCTACCTCTCCCATCCTTATTTTCACATCATCTGTCCCTAGGCCTGATGAGATTGCTGCCTGCTTGGTTTCGTGGAATCTCCTTCACCATCTTCAATCTCTTTTCCCTTAAAAATTCAGAATACACTTTTATAAATCCAAACTTGGCCCAGTCAGTCTCCTGATTAAAACTTCTCAGTGGCTTCCAGTTTCTCTCACTTTCCTACCCTTCTCTCCAAGCTCACCTTCCTCAACCTCAGTGCCTTTGCACTGCATGGGCGAAGGTTCATTCCCCAGCCGAGAATGCCTTCCCTCCCCTCCCACTAAGCCTGGCTATTTCAATCTCAGTTTGTCTCTTCCCCAAGGTAACCTCTCTCTCCAACTCTCCAAGGCTAGTAAAGATCCCTTATAATAACCTGTGCCTTTTTCTTCCTGGCTCTTTCAGAAATGCAATGTGATATAATCCTATTTTAAATGTCCATCTCCCCTTTATCTTCCCCTCAGGAGCCATGCCTGTCTCTGTTCTCGCCCCTGTACCCAGCACAGGTACTTACTAATGTTTATTAAACACATCCAACCATGTAGCTACCCCAGAGTTTAAGATCAGCAGAGGGCTCATTCCATGACTCTGCTTCCATTTCCATGGTTTAAGGCATTCTGAAGCAGCGCGGAATGTGCAGACATTGAGGTTGGGACCCAGGGTGAGCTTTGAACGTGTTGGCCGCTGATGAGTATAGATGCAAAATACCTGGCTTTTCAAATGTCAGAATGACGTTGCTGCTAGAAGCCAGACATTTGGATTTGTCAACGTGAAGATGGGACTTTGCACAGTTTCACACCAAATGTAACTTTGCAGCACTAGCTGGAACACAAAGGCCATTGTTAAAGATTATCCACATCAGATCTTTGTTTGAAGGCCTCCAAAGTGATGCCAGGGAAACAAAAGGCCTGAGCCGGTCTTATTTCAATTGGCCAGGTGGTTTTCTGCATTCCGTTTGGCACCCGTTAACGACTGGTAGTTAACCATGATATACTTTCTTTGACCAAATTATATCAATTTCTTTCCAACTTGTCAAATCTTCTCAGTAATATTGTTTCTTTAGAATTAGTTCAATGGTAATAAATTGAATTCCTAAAATGGATTTACTCAGTATTTGCTTTTAAAAGATGGTACATACTGCAGAAGACTCTTATCCTTATGTATCCTTAAGTAGCCAAATCAATTTAATTAAATTTCATTAGAAGCACCAGAGCTGAAACAAACTAATGAAAGTAACCGGGTATGTCAGGTGGTATTTACTTCTGCAAATACTTCCTTGTGGCCCTTAAGATTTAGTTTAAATATTTAACTCTAATAGCTTTTGGAATTGTTGATGGAATTAGTTTTAATGAATCTTTAACAAACAGTTTACCTTAAAAATAGATGGAAGCTTGTTTTATTAGAGCCAAGAGGAGCTGTGGTTTCATCGACAGGCAAAATCTGGCTTGGTCTTCAATCACACAGACTCTGAATATTCTATTTCCATGTTTTTCTCTATAATACCTTTTACTGAAGTAAGGAGGATGTTTGTATAACTACCGCTAATTTGGAATCTTTTCTTTCTCTTCATGTGATTACATCAATAGGTGTATTCCACTTAAAAAATGACTGGAAAACTGGCACAATATTGAGGAATCACGTTTTCTTAAGTGAGCAGTAGCTCAGCTGGTTACCTTTTTCAGCAGATGGCAACAACTCAGGTTTTAACTTTCACTTGAAAAATAGGTTCCTGACGAAGTGATTGAAGTACAAGCTCTAAGTGTTCTGGGTTGAATGAGTGGATGAACTTGGTTTGCTTTAAGCCCCAAGGATTTTCACCACACTTTCTTTATGTCTTAAGTCATCATAGCAAATTAGAATTGACAAGCTCTATGGGCCGAGAGACTTCAAGGACAGTTTAACACAAAAAGCTTGTATTTGTTACTTCAGAACTAAAGAGACTCTGTATGCCTCCTGAGAAATCCTTGTTTAGATGCCAGATAAATCTTATCAAATTAAGGAAGCTCCAGAGCTGTTTTCAAAGAGAGGAAAAACATATACTGGCATAACAGTGTCTTAGTATCTATTTCGGGGAGCCAGTTAATATCCTCAGTGGAAAGAAAAACTATTCTCCATTTTCAATGTTAATTATTTTCTGAAGCTTTTGTCCAAGTCAGAGATGTCACTTATCACTAGAAAAGATTTGTTACATCTAAATTCTAAGTATAGAAGATAAAGATTCCAAAACTCACTTTGAAAACAGAACTGCAGATGGGAACCTCCCAGTTTAACTTATCCATCACAGCTGTAGATATTCACTAATTTTGTCACTTTCCACCCCACCGTTGTCTAGTCACTGAAGGGCACCTCTTCGAGAGGCCAGAGATCACAACAAAGTAACATGAAATCCCATGCCCTATTTGTTTGGTTTTTTTTCAATTTTTATTGGTGTATAGTTGATTTAAAATGTTGCATTAGTTTCTGCTGTACAGCAGGGTAAATCAGTTATAAGTATACATATATCCACCCATGCCCTGTTAATCTCATCTCCTGAAGCACGTTGATGAAGATTTGGTATTTAACCCCTTTTCTCTAGCCTCCCTCATCAGCAGATTCTCCGAACAGCCCTTGAGGTATTCACTCTTCCTCTCCACTTTCACCCTAAACTCTTTGTTACGCAGATTGAACAAGTTCTCTCCCTAATCTCTTTTCCCTCCTTGTCCAGCTGGCAGTGTCCTTCTCCATCCCTTCTCTAATCCAGCGCTAGGGACGGGGCCCACTGCCCTGCTCCGCTGGCAGTGACAGGATGCTCTTTGGCGGTCAGGGAGGAGAAGGTCTGGGAACACTCCCGCCTGGCTCATTTCATTCCATCACAGCCACATGCCCTGCACACCTCCTGTTGGCATGCACAGCGCCCTGTTCCTGCTCCAGTGCAGCGACCCCGGTCATCAGTGTTCCATGCCCAGTAATGTTCCCACAAGGTGACCCCCTCCAGAAACCAGCCCATCAGTCCAGTGGACACAAGTCACACCTCACAGCAGGTGTGGGCTCCTATACCCAAACTGAAGGACATTGGAGCATATCTAATGAGAAATGTGATGTGCTCTCCCTTCTCCTCCTTTTTCCCCAGCTCTCCTAAGGATTGTGTTTGGGGAAAACTGAGTGCATTTGCTGTGGACAGCGGCTCGTGTTTTCTGAGCTGCAGGATGCAAGAAGCAGTAGAGATTGGGGGCAGGGCATGTGCAAGAGGTAAAGATATACGTGCTCTGGGAGCTGTGAATGGAATCAGAACCAAGCCAGGCCCAGATGTGGCAGGTATAATGATGCACCAGAATTATTTACAAGATTGGTTAAAGAGGAGACAATTTTATATACCTCGCATTGAAACATGGGGAACGGAGAGAAATTACCATTTCACGTAGAGTAGGCAATCCGTAAGCTACTTTTTTCTTTCTTTCTTTTTTTTTTTTTTTTTTTTTTTTTTTAGGTACCAGTTTACCTAAACCAACACTGCCTTCAGCCCAGCAGTAAGTATGTCGTAAAGGACAGATATACCAACAGCAGCAGATGAGACTGATGAGGTTGCTCTAAGCTAAAATTAAGAAAACAAAAAACTGTAAGGCTCTGATAACCTTCACTTGTTATAGAACTGTAAGAGTGTAAGAACTGTGGAGTTAGCAGTAAAGACTATGGCATTGATTATCATTGCATTTATAACAATTAATGCGGTCATCTTAAATCATTGAATCCATCTAGCAGCATTTATTAGGCACTTCGGTATTGCAGCTACTAGGCTAGAGACCAGGAAATAATAAGGCCCAGCCCAGCTTCACAGCTGGGCAGACGGACAGGCTTGCAGCAGACATAAGTGTGAGGTCATAGCATTTTGTTCATAGCAGGCAAGGAAAACCATAGCTGTATTGCTAAAAGCTCCCCTAAACCTTGGAGGCATAATTCATTTAGCAAGAGCGATTGAATGAACACGTGCTGCCTGCCTTCTGTTTACCTAGCACAAAACTGAGCCGCGAGAGTAAGATTTGACAGAAAAAGAGAAGGTGTTGTGTCAGGTCTCAGAGCTGCCTGATCAAAGGTGGAGACTGGGAAATTGAGTCACGTGGTGACTGCTGGTTAATCGGGTGTGACTGGGGCTCATTGCGGCAGGCGGGATCGGGGGGCACCTCTCTGCTCTGAGGTTGGACCTATTTTTGTTCCTGTAGAAGTCAGTGCCTTATCTGACACTGTGAAATGGAGTCGAAGACCTAAGGGCCTCCTAGGATCGAGCCCTCTACAATGTATTCTGTATCCCTATTAGTCACTGCCAAATATGCGTGGAAACTCCAAGCCAGTGGTTCCCAGCCACGCTATTCATGAACATCACCTGAGTGCTTTTGAAAATACCAACGCCCAGACCTTACTCAGAACAATTTCAACAGAATCTCAGAGCCCGAGGCCCCGGCAGGACTATATTTAAAACTCTCCGAGCTGACTGAATCATTTTGCCCTTATTTTATGGAAAAGAAACCGAGACAGAGCTGACCAGTCATCGTGGTCCTAATCGGTCGTGGGACAGAAGGGCTGACTTGAACAATTATCTAATTCCACCTCTCTCAACAGAGATACCCAAGGTGAAAGCAGGTTTGAGCCTTGACAAACAGCTCTATTCATTTCTTTGCACACAAACCTAAGATATTCACGTGCTCATCTGAATTGAATGTCCTGCACGATTTCCAGAATAAGAGGCTATGGGGCGGGTGTGTGCTGTACTAGCCTCGTGTAGACAGGTCTGAAAACCACTTAGCCCCTTCATCTGGGCTCTGTTGGCGGAAGTCTCTCCAGTAACACAGTCTTCGTGGAGATGTTTATGGGATGGTAAAAAATATATATATAAAGGAGATGGTTATAAATTCAGGGACCTCGGAACACTTAAGGGAAAGATCTGTAGGAAATAGAGTGGCCACCATGTCGTCAAACTGTGAGGACCCAATGGTCATGAGGCTGTGAACAAAGTTACCTTGATTCTCGCACTTTCTGGACCATTGAGAGTAACGACGAAGATGAGAATAGCTTTGGGGAATAAAGCAATTTCATAAAGAAACACGCCGGGAACTTTCTGAAACTGGTGAAACTGGTGGAAGGACAGTAAAAGGATAAGATAAAGAAAATCAGATTATTTCTGGTGGCAATTTAAAGTTCCATGACTTTGAAATCCTCTTCTCTTTTGGATTTCTATCTCTTATACTTGGAACAATTTAACAACCTCCGGTTTTAAGTTTAATATGTTAAAAATAAAAACCAATCTGAGGTGCAGATATCATATCACATTTTTGACACCTTGGCTGTGTCTTGAGCTGAAGGGCACAACTTTGCGGTCATTTTGCTGGAGGTGAAAGGCAGATATTAAAAGAGTTCTTTATCATCAATATTAAGGATTAACGGCCCTGCCCTAGTTACTGTGGCTATTCTTCATTCTGTTTCCTTCCTTGAACTTTCTTATCTAAGCCAAAGGGATGGTATGAAGGGGAACTGGGGTTAAGCACCCAATAGAATTTGGGGAACAACCTCTGGTCTACAGAGACTTAAAAGGCTAAAAAGAAAATATCATCATCAAAGAGACAAATAGGGCTTCTCTGGTGGCGCAGTGGTCAAGAATCTGCCTTCCAATGAAGGGAACACAGGTTTGAGCCCTGGTCCAGGAAGATCCCACATGCCGCGAAGCCACTAAGCCCCTGTGCCACAACTACTGAGCCTGCGCTCTAGAGCCCACGAGCCACAACTACTGAGCCCGTGTGCCACAGCTACTGAAGCCCGCGTGCCTAGAGCCCGTGCTCCACAACAAGAGAAGCCACCGCAATGAGAAGCCTGCACACCGCAACAAAGAGTAGCCCCAGCTCGCTGCAACTAGAGAAAGCCTGCGCACAGCAATGAAGACCCAACACAACCAAGAATAAATAAATTTATTAAAAAAGAGGCAAATAATGATTTTAAAGCTATGTGCCCAAGTTGTGTGTGTTTCTGTAAACCACTTTCAAGTCTTTCTGCATAACAGTGGGAAGTAAATGAATCAGGTTTTATTGCAGGCTGGCTAGATAACAAGTATGTCCATGGCTGGTTGGTTAAAAGAAATGTTAGCTCAGCAATAACTTTCCCAAAGAAAATATATCTTCATGCCCTACTTCTTTCGAAAGCAAAACATTTTTTTTTTCAGTAGAATGACTAAAAATTTCATGCAGTAAAAGATGTCAAGGGTCATGAGATCTACCCTCCAGGTAGTTATTCAGCATCACTAAAACGAGTGTAGATTTACCTGTACCCTGGTCTCTAGCATCCAAGGTTACACTTTTCCATGATGTGTGGGAGGATGTGCCATCAGAACTAAACCTGAGGTCCCTTCTGGGCATTGGTGACGGTAGTGATGTTGGAAGTCTTTGTTTAGTCATCACACCTTTCACTCTGCATCAGGGAATGAGGGGGAAGATGGATATGGAGTGGGAACCAGGTCACCTTCCTTGCTCCTCCAGGGGCTCCCAAGCTGTGGCTCAGGAAGCTGCTCTAATCCAGAGCCTTAACTGGGTTTCCACTCTGCCCCGTTCCCCAGGCTCCCCCTTCCCACCTCCATTCAAAGTTTCTGTGCCCACATGCATACGATTACCGGCCATAAGCAGAGGTGTCTGGCTGGGGCGACATTCTCGGTGCCTCTGACACACTCCCTGTCATCCTCAGGTGTCCGCTGATCCCATCACCCACAGACAAGTCACCTGCAAGACTCGCCTCTGTCATGTGATTGTATTCTCAGAAATGGGTCTTATAAAGGACTTGAAATCTTTTTCTGGTGCTTTCTTATGAGTTTCTTCCTTCATAAGAAGTTTTATTATTACAACCATTTTGCTGACACTTCCAGATGAAGTGTCACATCATCAATTGTGAACCGTTGAGCAAAACATCTCCACTCACCTGCGTAAGAGGGAGATGCTGAGTACAGTGCTACTTGCCAAGTAAAACCAGACCTAGAGTTATACCACCTTTATGTCTGGTGTCTCCTTTGGTCTTAGGACATATCAGATATTAGCCCATATTCTTATTATGAAATACCTTGCCCACCTTTCATAACATATGGAGTATCATGACTTATTCATGACCAAAGAAGCCAAGGGTTTGATGAAAACAATTTCCTGAGCCACTCCTTGGAACCCTGCCCCCCATGCAAAGAATATCTTCTAAATTGCAAGTGAGACAAACATAAAATTATCTGCCTCTGTTTGGTCATGTTTAAGGATTTTTGCTGTCAACAAAGCATTCCCTTCACAAGAAAGGAACATCTTCTTAAAACAAATTTTTTAATTGTTCCTGTATGTGAGTAATGGTAATGGGTCCATTCACTTCTGAAGTACGTTACAGGCTTCTGTAAGACTGCTTCCGCCCTGTGCATGCTGCCATCCTCCGGAGGGTTTAAGGGACATGCCCAGAATTCCTGCAGAGACAGTACATTTTCTCCTCCTGCCCTGACACCTGCCTGTTACCATGGCTCCCACCCTTCCTGGAAGAGGTTTCAGCTATTTGCCCTTAGGCCCTCCTTGCCTCGGTCACCGCCAACTGCCCAGGACTCCTGGGTAAGCCATCATTTCTGGACTCTTCTCACTCAAAGGCTCTAAATAACCAGTAATCTGCTCCAGTATTCCCCCCTTTCTCCCTTTCTCCTACCCACCTCTCCTCCTTTCCCCCTTGAACCCACAGGCTACTGTCAGTAAGACCCCCTGTATCCAATACCCACCCCTTCTTTTTTCAGTCTTCTTGCTGTGACACCGGCTGTCCCCAAGGACACCCCCCAGCCCCCGGCAACCCTCTCACGTGGTGGCTTGTCATGTCCCATCCCCTCTGCCCGACATCACTAGGCTTGGAGGTGGACTAGGTATCTCTCTTGCTCCTCTTTGCTCTTTCTGGGAAGTTCTCCTCTCCTCCCTCAAGGAAACCCCTAGCATCTGTGAAAAGGCCCCATTACAATAGTCTCTGACCCTCTTCAGATCCTCAGTCCACTGCCTAGTGTTCATTCCCCATCTCCTCCCTCAATCTTCACTTTCCTCTCCACCCAGCTTAGATTCTGTGGGCTTCCATGACATGCCCTTTGCATCCCCTTGTCCCTGTCTCCTTCCAAATCACTTTTCTGACCACCCCCAACAGATTCCATCTACTCACACCTGCCCCAGGGCAGCTGAATGTGGCTGGAGGAAAACAAGCCACCATGGGGATGAGTCTTCTCCTTTTGAATTCATTGCCATGAGCCTCAAGTCACCTCTCAGCTCCTGGCCACCAGGCTACATGGCCACAGTCAGCCTGCACCCCTCCTACCTCAAGAACTGTCTCACGCTTCTCTTCTTGCTCTCTTCTTTCCTCTTCCCTCCCTTCCCCTCGCCTCTTCCATCCTCTAAACTCCAACTCCTTCTCACTCTCAGCGGATGCATGACCTCTCTTCTCATCCCCACATCCCCTCCAGAAAATGTCAGAAAACAGAACAGGACATCCTCATCGTCCCATCACCAGATCAGCCCATCTCCCTGCTGCGTCTGTGGCTGTGAAGCCTGTCTGTCTTCTCTCCTGATTCCATGGCCCATGACCCCACAGCTCACTGAATCCCATCAACCCCTCCTTTCTTAAGAAATGTTTCCCTCTCTCTCCTGCATCCCCAGTTTTTCTTCCTCTATGTCGAGTCATTCCCATCAGGATGCGAAATGCCGCAATCTCTTCCAGGTGATATATTAAAACTTCTCTTAGTCGCTCTAGCTCTTGAAGCCCCATTTCTGGGCTCCCCTTAATAATCAGCTTTTGCCAAAGGCTGTCTAAACTCACCATTTTTCCATCAGTTCTCACTCTCTTTTGAGCCTACCTGAGTTAGAGATTTACCAACCAGACCAAAGAAAGTACTTTTGTTCCAGTCATGCTGACTTCCATCTTCTCAGGGCCAAAGGACTGTGCTTGGTCCTCCTTGTTATTCAGCTGGTCTCCTTCTCCTCTCTGCATCTTCTTTCCTGGTCTTGCCTGACATCACACCCTTCTGGTTCTGCTCCCAGCTCACTCTGCTCGTTCTCAGCATCCTGGGAATTTTCTCCTTGCTCTCTGTGCCCTCTGAGTATTGGAACGTCCCAGCCCTGTGTCCTCTGCTTCCCTCATTTGCATCCACATGCAAGGCTTCCATCCATTCTCTTATCTTCAAATGATATCTGTATGCTGAACTGCAAAAGTTTACCTCTAAGTCTGACGTCACTCCTGAAATTCCAGGTTTCAGGTTCTGCTTTATTCTCTCTCTTTTCTTTCATGTCCAGCAGGCATTTCTAACCCAGCACATCCCAGATGGCAGCACTGATCTCACTTCCTAAAGCCACTCCTCTTCCAGTGGTCCCCTGTCTCAGTAAGTGACATCTCCAGCCCCCCGTTGTTCACACCAGCAACATCGGGGTCAGGCTTGATTCCTCTCTCCCACAGCCAGTAGCTGAGTCATCAGCAAATCCAACTTAGATGCAAAATCTGCGCCTTGCTCACCACCAGCCCACGCCCAAGCCAGGGTCATCTCTCCCTCCCTCTAGTGGAATAGCTCGTTAACTAGTCTCCCCATTTCTGTTCTACTCTCCGCAGACTGTCCTAGACGCTCAGAAGGCTTCTTGTCTTCCTGGCCCCCCCTTGCTCACTCCCCTTCAGTCACAGAAACTTTCTGCTGTGCTCACATCAGCCAAGCACTTTCCCACCCCAGGCTCTTCACTTCTGCTCTTCCCTTGGCTTGGAAACCCCAACCTGTGTCTTCAGTGTCTGGCTTCTCGTCATCTGCCAGGTCTCTGTCGCAACGTTAACTGTTCCCAGAGCGCTTGCCCGACCACACGCCCTCAAATAGCATCTCCTCACCTGCATTCCTCAATCCCCTCAGCTTGCTTCCAAGGACTTATCAATATGCCACATGTTTTTATTGAAGTGTAGTTGATTTACAATGTCTCAGGTGTACAGCAAAGTGATTCAGTTATATATATATATATATATATATATATATATTCTTTTTCAGATTATTTTCACTTATAGGTTATTATAAGATATTGAATATAGTTCCCTGTGCTCTACAGTAGGTCCTTGTTGTTTATCTGTTTTATAAACAGTAGTGTGTATCTGTTAATCCCAAACTCCTAATTTATCCCTCCCCCCTTCCCCTTTGGTAACCGTTAAGTTTGTTTTCTATATCTGTGAGTCTGTTTCTGTTTCGTAAATAAGTTCACTTGTATCATTTTTTTAGATTCCACATATAAGTGATATCATATGATATTTGTCTTTCTCTGTCTGACTTACTTTACTTAGTATGAGAATCATCTCTAGGTCCATCCATGTTGCTGCAAATGGCACTATTTCATTCTTTTTTATAGCTGATTAGTATTCCATTGTATGTATATGTGTGTGTGTGTGTGTGTGTGTATATATATATATATAGCACATCTTCTTTATCTATTCATCTGTTGATGGGCATTTAGGTTGCTTCCATGTCCTGGCTATTGTAAATAGTGCTGCTATGAATGTTGGGGTGCATGTATCTTTTCAAATTAGAGTTTTCATCTTTTCAATATGCCACATTTTAGTAGTTAACATGAGTCTTCACTTGTTTACTGTTTGACTTTGGGCGGCCCGTTAGCTTTCTAAGGCTCAGATTCTTCCTCTGTAAAATGGAGCTAATAATAGTATCCAGCCCATGGATTGTTGAGAAAATCTTGCCATGGAGTAAATACTCAATAAGCACTAGGTAGTAGCTTTTATAATAGCATACTTCTAATTTTGGCTTTATCGTACAGGTCAAATAGAACAGGAATAATGAGAATTACATAAAGAAAGACACAAATATTGAAATGAGTTTAAATTCTGTTCTTTGTTAACTTTCGTCCATTTATGTTTGCAGTGATTCTTTATAGAGAATTGAGTCCCTCGAAAAGGTCAAAAAAGAAAAAAAACAAAAGAGTTAAAAGTGGTTGCCTCTGTGAAGCAGGAACTGGGAGTGCAGCAGGTGTCTGCTTTTCCTTGATAATGTCAGTACTCTTTGACATCTTGCTTTGAGAAAACTAACCTTGAATTAAAGAAGAAAAAAGACTGAAAGGAAATACTGTGACATCTCAACAGAAGTTCTCTGGGGAGGAGGAGAGAGGAATTGTTGGCTATTTTTATTTTCTTCTTTATGCTTTCTAAATTCAAAAAATGATCCATAATGTATTTATATATTTTTCATGATGAAAAATGGTATACATGCTTTTCCTGTATTAACCAGATATTAGAAGGCAAATGGCGGATTGATTGGTAGGAGGCATTTTGAATATGCTGTACATTGAAAAATAGAATTCCTGGGGCAAATCAGAGAACGTAGCAACCTGAGTGTGAATACTTGGCAGCAGTCATGCTGAAGGCCTTGAGCTGGTGGGGACAGGGCATTTGAGGCAGAGAAGGACCTTGAAACCATGTAAGGGAGACGAATGGTAAGGGACGAAGGGAAGGGACGATGCTTCTCGGCATTCTGATCACTAACAGATTGGTCCCGAGAAAAGAAGAGTAAACACTTTGGGAAACTTGGAGGTGGTTGAAAAGAGGACCGGACAGAGCTGGAGCCAGGCAGGCAAAAAATAGACAGTTTCAGGCTCATTCTGAGCAGCATGTTTTCATTTAAATACAATTTCAGGCCAAAGCATGTTTGCAAAGAGACCATTTATCTCACATCTGGGGCGGAAAGCAAGCACCGAGGGCAGGCCCTCCCCGAGTCAGGCTGTCTGGAGGGGGCAGGGGGTGGGTCTCAGTTATCGCTCCTCTCTTTTAACCTGGACGATGGAGGCACAGAGATCTGAGACCTCTCCTGACAGACTGGAGAAATGCTTTGCAAATTCCAATGCTTGGCATGTCCAAGTGTGAGGAAGTGAGGCATCTCTCTGCCTTCCCCAGTTAATAGGAGCTGCTGTCTATTGCAGGATGGATGGTCACAGTATCACTTCGTAGCCTCATCTTCAACCATCGAGAGGGATCGGCAAAGACCCTACTCCTCCTCTCGCACACCCTCCATCTCCCCTGTGCGCGTGTCTCCCAACAACCGCTCAGGTAAGAGGGGCCCCGAGCCAGTGGCTGCTTCTCTTGGATCCAAGGCCCCCCGCCCCGACCCCTTAGCTGACCCCACAGGCAGGAGGGCCATCCGGACTGGGACACTTACTAGAAATATCAAATGAATCTGTTTTCTTTTTACAGTGGTGGTGACTTTGTATCATACGTACACAGACTCAGAACAAACATCTTTCTAACAGGTTTCTAAAAACCTCTAACAGGTGTCACAGGCATGAAATGCACATCCTGGGCCTGCATTCAGGGAGGAATAGGAATGTATAAAACCACCAAGTGTTTGCAGTTCAGGGTTTTCCATGGACGTTTTACCCACTTAAGATAGTTTAGGTTGCATTTGATTGATTAGATTTGGGATAACAGAGTAGGGGAGAGAGGGTGTGCTCCTTCCTCCTTGAGAATGACCTACGTTTGAAAACTGTCATTGAGGCTTTCGTTACTGTTCCGTACCTGATCTGCTTTTCATTATTACCTGTAAGCCAGCAGATAAATCATTTCATATATTCATATTACAATCAACTGTAACTTTTAAACCATTCAATTTAATTTTTTCTAATTTTATTTCATTCTTTCTTTTTAATTTTTTTATCAAAGTATAGTTGATGTACAATATTATGTAAGTTACAGGTGTATAATACAGTGATTCACAACTTTTAAAGGTTATACTCCATTTATAGTTACTGTACAATATCAGCTGTGTTCCCTGTGCTGCACAGTATATCCTTGTAGCTTGTTTTATACATAATAGTTTATACTTCCTAATCCCCTACTGCTATATTGCCCCTCCCCCATCTCATTCTTATTAGATTTTATTGTTGTTTTATTCAATGTATAATAAATAATTTTATATGGGCGAACAAACACACGCGCACAGATAGAGGCTTTTGTTTAAGTAAAGTTTCTCCTTGCTCTTCGCTGCCCTCCTCCTGCTGAGGAAACTATATTTTCTGGAACTGAGTCTCAAGGGCATGGTACAGAGCACTCCCCAGCAGGGTGGCCCCTCTGCCCTTGAGGATGTTTGTCATGAAACTTTACACCATACTTTACTGTCATAACGATGGGGAGAATCAGAGATGAATGGGGAATATTTGACTGAAATAGATTACCCTCTCCCAGCCCCGTGAAAACTCATATTTTTAGTGCGGTGTTATCACTTGTGATGTTTAGCCCCACGCTGAACGAGAATTAGGAAGCCCCGTGTAACTGGAGGAACTTCCACCTGCCTCAGAGGCATGGAGGTGGTCTTTTACACATGTTATTTTCATAGTTCTTAAAAAGATAAAGAGCAGTGAGTCTTGGAAGCTAAAGGACAGTGTCTTTAAGAGCTCTAATTATGAAGAACCAATCAGTGTCAGGAAGATGGAATAATATAATAGATTGGAAGGCACCCAGAAAGAGAAGCAGCGCTTTACAGGATGTCAGCATCCCAGGGATGCAGGTGGAGCACTGCCTGGTGGTACCCAGGCAAGGCACTTCGAAGACACCTAATAAACGCTTGTTGGCGTGATGTGATTTTTCCAGGAGTATCCTCCTGGTTTACCAGAGACTCGGACCACTGTGTGTGAGGTCTCAGGAGATAATTACACACTTGACATAGTTTAGTAAACCCCACCATCTGTGCAATATCGGATTCTCATTTTAAAAGCTTTGGTCAAGAGGCTCCAAAATATTGTCCCTTCACGATTGCCTGGCAGTGACTCATAAAAGGCCAGTCTTTATGCAGAAGATCTAGGAGCAAGGGCAGGAGAGGACTCTCCCCAGAGAGGAAGATGGAGAGAGAAGAGAGGAGATGGGGCAGAGGTGGAGGGGGTGAGTGAGACGCAGCAACCCGTGTTCTGAGAACACGCAGGAACTGGACCCAGAGCCCAGTTGAGTTACGTGGAACAATTGCAGGTTTCTTCCCTGCCTTCCCATTGGATTTACACCCAGAGACTCTGGTGCAACTGGCTGGGGGGCATGTTCAAGCATCAATGTATTTTTAAGTATTCTAGGTAACTAATTCTGATGAGCAGCTAGGATTGGAAATCTCTGAGGGTTTCAAGATCTCAGCAGTGAGCCTTGATTTTATTTGACAGGTCTGAGAGGTGGGTAGGGGGCCTTTCAGGAAAGGATGGGCAAAGGCTCCCATTGTTACCTTCCCAGTGCTTGGCTAAGACATCCTCTGAGCCATCTTCTGGTTTCAATTCCTCACCCGATGAAGAGCTCCTCAACTTCAGAAAGTGTGCTGTGACTCGTGTTTTTGTCCCCCGTGTCTAGCACGGGGCTTTGCACATAGAAGATACTAAGTTTGGTGAAATGAATCAAGTGACTCAGATAGGCAACAAGCAGGCCCAGTGGGCTGGAGCTGGGGGACCCTGTAGAGGGTGTGAACAAACAGCTGAAAGGTAAACTGAGGCTTGACTGGGGAGGGGCTTGGACACTAGTGAAGGAAAATGAGCTTTATCCTAAAACTCGGAGTTCCCCAGAGACTCACCAGGCATGCTTGCTAAATTTGGATTCCTAGGCCCAACTGAAAATTCAGATTCACAAGGTCCAGGGTCGGGTTTTGTGATCCCCAGGTTCTCAGGTGAGTCTTAAGGTTAAACAAGCTTATGAAGCACTGCCCTCGGGCATGGAAGCTGGGGAAGGCTCTGGGACCGAAGAGTAGCACGGCTGTACTCAGAATGGGTGAGATGCAACTGACTAAGCTTGGGATGCGAGTGGCCTCATTGAGGAGCGTGGAGACCAATGTGAGGTCAGCCCATAGGATGGGCGCACGGTAGCTGCCTTAGCGCTGGCACACACACTTAACCTCCACTTCTCCCAGCACATCTCTGCACTGGCAGGGCAGCTTAGTTGCTCGCAATCCATCCGATCTTTAAAGAAAACTAAACCTCTTTTTGTTTGCTTCCTTAAGTCCAAGTTCAGGTTTTCCTCTGTTCTGGGCCCAGTTTGTTAAAGAATCGTGGAATTCCTAAGGGAATCCTCTAATCACAGCCCATCACTGAAGACATGAAGACACAAACGGTTGACAGGGCTCAGTCCCCAGGTCCGACAGGCAGCGAGGGACCGGGGCGCAAGGTGTGTGGGGGAGATTGTTAGGGGCGTTTGAGATGGAGCAAGGACCCCCATCAGGAGACAGGTGCTCTCATGCCACACACCCCAGCCCAGCCCCCAGGCTGATGGAGAAGACCTCGGTGGGTGGGGCTCTACTGTTCCCCCACATCATCCTCTGCCTTCCTTTAGGGCCGTTTCTGCGTGAAACGTGTTTAAGTAAAAGCGCATCTGATTTAATCAGGGATTCTTCAGTATCAGTAATCGCTCCTCTGAAACACATCTAATTTTTTCAAAGGAAGGAAGGAAGAAGAGGGAGGGGAAAAAAAGAAAAAGAAAAAAGAAAGAAAAAGCAACCAAGACGGATCTCATTCTTGAAACTGTCCTTGAGCAGGTCACATCCCCACGAGGATGTCTCTGTAGGGACGATGCTCCCAGGATATAGTCCTTAATTCCCTGCCTCCGAGTCGTGTGTCCCCTTAACTCTAAAGCACCAAGTGACGTGGCGTAAGGGAAGGGGGAAAGACAAGAACCAAAAGAACAAAAATAAAAATCAACAGGTCCACGTACACGTACTGACCTGTGTTGAGCCAGATGCATTTATGACTTTACCTGTTTGTGTGAAAAGCTATACGTGCTGTCGAATGAGACATAGAAAGTCATCCTTCCGATTTCTTTATGTAGCAAGTGCCCCAGCTTCACCTCGGGAAATGATCAGCCTCAAAGAAAGAAAAACAGACTATGAGTCCACTGGCAGCAACGCCACTTACCACGGAACTAAAGGAGAACACACTTCCAGGAAAGACACCATGACAGGTGAGCTTGGCTGTGCACGGTTCCTCTGCAGAGTTGGTGACAGGACCTGGGACAGGGCAGAGGGCTGGGACATCAGGCTTCAGCTTTGCTTGGCAGCTCTGCAGGACTTGAGAGCTTGATAGCGAAGATTCCCAGGGATTGGCCATGAGGAGATGAAGCTGGAGGTATAAAAACGGAGCATCTTATTCCTGGAATAGCTAAGAGAAAATCCTCTCTGCACAAATTTTTTCTTCTGTCTTTCTTTCCCTACCCCTTTCCTTCTCACTTGCCCAGTTCATGATATTTTCTCAAATTAGAGGACGAGGTCACCATAGATTTCTTCTTCGTTGGCATAACCCAAGATGGTGGGCCAAGCTTTGTCCATGAGGATGGGGAAGAGAAAGAGGATAAGAAAAGGAAGGGAGGGAAGGGGAGGGGACGGGAGAGAAGCAGAGGAAGAGAGGATTTCAGGGAGACCCACAGAACTACTGTGGGCGTCTTCCCCTCTTGACATGAAACCACTCTCTGGCCATGACAAACTCCCAGGAAGATTCATCAGAACCACTGGCCTCAGTTTCCCTAGGGAGGCATTGATCTTTCATGCCCTTCGTCCTTCACTCCCCCAATCACACCCATTGGCTCATGAGCTGGGACTCTGCGGAGGCCAAAATTGGTGCCATTGCCCCCCAGGGCGCCCAGGCCAGCCTGCCTCGTGGCCAGCCTCAACTCAGCTCTCTTACTCTGTACCAGTCTCCTTGGGGTGGGGCTCGATGTCCACATTCATCGTCCCCTCCAGGATCCCCCCACACCTCTCTCCTGCCCCAGTTTGCTCCTGGATACGATTTGGCGTTATTGATGGGGGGCAGGGCGGCGGGGGTTATGCCTTGAAAGCAGAGCTGCCAGAACCATCAGGATCTCTAACCAGCGATTCCACACCCTTCTTTGCCACATGGATGTGGAGATGGGCCCCTCCTGAAAACAGACCATAGGGACTTCAACAGAACAGGGTCAGATTAGGGCATTCATAAAACTGCAGTACAAGGGTGCAATCCTAAACAGACACTGAGACCCTCTTATTCAGAAGAATCTTAAAAGCATGTGTTAAGTCTCCCTGATATTATTTAGGTGTAGACCTGCAGGGAAACAGAATAGACAAATTGGATGATTTATTGACATGTCTTTTGGACCCAGGACGTCTAAGATAAATTTTTCTCATGGTAACTGTATTTACCCCAGAGGCCGTGGTTTCCATGGTAACTCTCCCCGGCTCCAGAAAGGAGAGCCTCATAAACAGATGCTCGTGATACCCAGCCCAGCTCAGCACTCTGCCTCCACATACACACTTCACCAGGGAACGCCTCACCCTCATGCCTGAAACGTCCCCTGAATGGAGAACTGAATGCATGGCATAGGACATATCTTCTTTTTCTTTTTGGCTGTGCCCCACAGCATGTGGGAGCTTAGTTCCGCGACCAGGGATTGAACCCGCACCTCCTGCCCTGGAAGTGCAGAGTCTTAAGCACTGAACCACCAGGGAAGTCCAACATAGGATGTACCTTCTGATTCTCGTTCTCTGGTTCTTTTTTCCCCATAAGTGTTGTCCCCTGTCGTCAATGAGCATGAACAAAGAAGCTCATGAATCTGAGTGCCAAGTCCCTAGAGTCGAGATATTCAGTGGAGAATCTAATTTGTACTGATTACTCCAGAGCAGTGGTGACTCGAAATTCACCTGACCCCTTCGTTTTTCGATTATTATCGCCCTAGGTAGCCACATCACCAGCAGGCAGGGATAACAAAGTGAGACTATAATTACAAGAATAATTGTGAAATCGACTGCACTGTTATTATTTAAGTTGATCTTTTCACTTTAACTCTCTTGGCCGGTAGAATCATTCAAAAGGTTTTTCAGGGCTTCCCTGGTGGCGCAGTGGTTGAGAGTCCGCCTGCCGATGCAGGGGACCCGGGTTAGTGCCCCGGTCCAGGAAGATCCCACATGCCACGGAGCAGCTGGGCCCGTGAGCCATGGCCGCTGAGCCTGCGCGTCCGGAGCCTGTGTTCCGCAATGGGAGAGGCCACGACTGTGAGAGGCCCGCGTACCGCAAAAAAAAAAAAAAAAAAAAAAAAAAAAAAAGGTTTTTCATTGTGGTGTGTTTGTATTGAAATAGTTCCAGTGGTACATGATCCTGCTCTGCACACATCAGACAATAAAAAATAAAATCTAATATGTTTCTAGATGTTTAATCTTCCTAGAAAATGGCAGGAATCTTGACAACTGCAGCATTGAGATATACGTAACTTTTCAAACTTATTTAGAGGCTTAAACACTTTGCTCTAACTTACTTAAAAATGCAATTCAAAACTACACTGTCAATCATGTAGCAAGCCTAGAAGAGCATGAGGTCATTATTGAATAATATGTTTATACAAGAAGGTTCCCTTTAAGCCAACAAGTACTGGGTGAAAGTTAGTTGTTAGCATCACAGTGATGTTGATGGTGATGGAGGAGGTGGGGGCGGTGTTGGTGCTGAGATTGGTGGGTGTGTTTGCCCCCCTCTACGATGGTATGAGTAGCTCCCCAGCCAAGCCGGGTGGAAATCGACATTTCATGTAGGGATGGAAATGATGAATTGCCAACCTCTGTTCTGCTTCCCTTTAGCAAATGTCCATCATTCCAGCGTTTACTGGCAGATCATATTTCTTGGGACCTCCGTATCCCAAGCAGTACCTTTTCTCATTCACCAATAAATCCAGGGGGCATTTAAAGTTCAGTTATTGAAAAAACATCTGAAAAACGGCCATCTTCCTTGTTTCTAAGGCATCAGGGGATGTCTTATACCATTTCCCCCACAGGAAACATTCCCTTTGCTGTGGGAAAACCATGGGAAACGTCACCCTCAAAATGCAACATGCAAAAGCTTTAAAGTGAAAAGCAGTTCCTTGCCTGGGTCATCATCTCCTCTCCCGAGCTCTCAGAAATGCAGATCCATCTGGGTTTATATTTCAGGCTTCCCCTCCACCTGCCTTCTCTGTATTCAATCTCTAGCTTAGACGTCTCTTAAAATGTCTTCTCTCCTTAGTGTTTCTCTGCCTCTGAGGAGCCCTCAGAAAGCCAAAGGCAGCTGTTCATTCAGGCATGCAGCACTGTTATAGCTGTTTCTCGCGGTCATGATTCCCTAGGAATGTTACGTGCTCAGAAGCACGCATCAGAGGAGGGCTGTGTGATCCCAGCAGCTACACAGCCTGACTTAAAAATTCACCAGGGGATTTTGCCCTCCCACCTGAGCTTCCCAAATACCTTAACATCCAGTGGTCGATTCTGTTTCTGTCAGTATCTCTCTTATGCCTTTTAAAGCTGCTCTAATCTTCAATCTATTGATATAGTTGGAAATTGGGGTCTATAAAAAAAAAGAAAGGCATTTCCCTATGAGTTGACTCTTTGCTCAGACACATACATGGCAGAGCACCTGTGAAGACACGTGCTTCATGTATCCAGAAAGGCCACAAGTTCAATCTCAGCTACACAGTCTCCTTTACACAGGTGAAGTGCGCCAAAGAGCAGGAGGAAAGAACTTCCAGTAGAAACATCTTCAGCTTGGAAGCCACAAGCACAACAGGGAGGGAGGCCAAGGCTATAAAAATGCACATTCTACCAAAAAAAAAATGTATTTTATTCTGAGTAATAGAAAAAAAAAATTCACCTTATCCTTGGAGTAGCATTTTCCATCAGCAGGTTATAGCTCTGAAGGCAGATTTTTCTAAGGTTTAGTCATTCATTCATTCACTCAGCAAAAAAAGCACTCACTCTGTGAGCATCCCTCAAGGCCAGGCACTGTCCCAGGTGCTGGGGCAGCCTACAAAGGTGGCGGGACAGACAGATGTCTGTCCTCATGGAGCTTCTTATCTCCTAGATGAAGGGAGGTAATACACAAGGTAAACATGAAACAAACTCACTAACGAGGTGGTAGCACTTGGCGTTGAGTGTGATGGTGGAAATAAATGGGGTAATGAGACAGAGGGCCCCAGGTGGGCAGGGTAACTTTAACTAACACGGTCAAGGAGGAGACGTTTGAGCTGAAACCCGAATATCAACAAGGAGAGATAGTCCAGAGTCTGGGGCAAGCAAGTTCCAGGGAGAAGCATCAGGAAGTCCAACATCCCTGATGCAAAATAAATTTGGATGCTCAAGCCAAGAAGGAGGGCCAGCACAGCTCCCTGAACTGTGGGAAGAAGAGCAGGAAATTCTGCAGGAAGTCAGGATGGGACCAGATCACACAGAGCCTCGAAGACCATAATGCGCAGGGAATCGAGTGACATAATCCGGTCTGTCTAACATGATGATCGCTCAGGTGATGGGAACAGGAGGGATGAAGGAACAGGCTGGGCAGAGTGGAAGCTGGGCCGTTGAGAATAGGATGCTGTAGCAGTGGTCCAGGCGAGGGATGGTGGTTTCCGCAGTGATGCAGAGACAGGAGTGATGGGCGTTCAACCAGAGAGTCTATCAGAGTGGTCTTTAAAATGGGAAGTGGGCTCTCAGCTCTCACATTCTAAGCAGAATTTCCCAAGAGGAGTTTTATTGCACAGCTATTATGTGCTTTTAGTAATAAACATGGGTGGAATGATTATACTGACTTGGTGGCCTGTATCTCTGAGAGAATAGATGGTGTGTCATCCTATTTCATGATCCCATAGATACTGGAAGCAAAAGATAACTTTTTCTTGATATCTGGAGTGTTTTAGATACCTGCTGACACTCGACAATGTTTTTTTCCAGAGCTTTCTTAAACCAGGACCTTTTAGCAGCTATGAGGAGAGTCTTGCCCTGGGCCCTTCCTCTCGGCCTGTGACAGCAGCCTCAAGGGCCCCAGAGGAGGAGGCAGGCAAGTGGGCATCTTGCCCAGGACTTTGAAAGCTGCTGGCAACCGGAGGAGACCTTCCTTCCTTTTGTCTAGAACACAGACTGGTCACAAGACAGGGTGGGAGTCTCCCGTCTCTGTGTTGAACAGGACTCCGAAGCCGCAGCCGCCCAGATGCACAGGGCAAAGGCGGGTGGTGCTTCCTGCCCATCCTTCAGGCCGTTGAGAAGTGAACTGTCTCAAAGATGATCAAGCACTTCTGTGAGCTCAAATTAGAAATTTCATTCTTGGCATTCCCCAGCTAAACACCAAGCGGCCGATCCAGATTCCTGCATGCTTCAGTGCAGGTGACACGCTTTTATCATCTGCCAGTTTTCACCAGAAAACAAGGCCATAGAACTGGCAAGATGACCATCTGTTTGATGCACCTGCCTTGACCCCGTCTGCAAGCTGAATGTTATTGCAAGAGGCTGACGTGCAACGGGGATTTTATAGAATAACTGTTCTTCTCTCTTAATGTCTGTATGTAAAATGAAGTGTTCAGGGCTAACGAATTTCTTGCATCTGGAATGATCCATGAGACACCAAGCTTTGTCAGGGCAAAACTGGCCTCGATAACCATCATTCCTCATTTGAAGTCTGGCGTTCGGTGCTAATACTTTTGTTTCTCTTTTGCTTTCAGCTCAAAATACTGGAATTTCAACTTTGTATAGGAATTCATATGGTGCACCCGCTGAAGACATCAAACATAACCAGGTAAAAGAGAGGTAGCACGTTGGTGTTTGTTTCTCCCTTCGACTCCTGTGAAATATCTTGGAAGTGTAAAAAATAAGTTAGTTTCTATTTAACATGCATAAAAAATGGAAAAAGAAAATAACGGTCCCCACTGCTCTCTGCTCACGTGGGACACAGCGTACACGTGGGTGGTGGCAGTCATCAGAACAGCCTCAGATTTGAAAGCAATCTTTTGTTTTTTTGGCGGCATCAGGTGTTAGTTACGGCAAGTGTAAGATGCTGGTTACTAGACAAATTGTCTAATTACTAGACATGGATTAAGTAGCTCCTGTAACCCAGCCAATTCTTATTTGGAAGAAAGCATTCATTATACATGACAGTTACTAATAACATAGACACATCAAGTTCAATGTAAACAACTGAATAGAAGGCATGGTGTTATGCCTCACCGCTCAGGCTAGTGGGGGAACAAGCAACAACAGCATCACCTGGGAGCTTGTTAGAAACACAGAAGAGATGCTTCTCTGGCCCCTAACCCTAACCCTAACCCATTCAGGGTCTTCTGCATCCGAGTTGCATTTTATCAAGGTGTCTTGGTGATTCGTGTGGATGTTGAAATTTGAGGAACCCTGGCTGGTAGATACTTAAAGAATCCATCTGTGTTTTTGTGTGTGTTTTATTTAGCAAATATTCGTTGAAGGCTCGTTTTCTCTCTGGTTCTAAGGGGAACTATAAAAGCAAGAAGGCACCGCCTCTGCTCCTTTACTGATGAATAACCTCATACTTTTCCTTCCCCATGGTGGTCATCACAGAAAGACTGACATTCTTTATAACTCTTGGCTACTGGTAATCGTTTCCAGAACTGGCTTCTGCTGATGCTCTAGATTCCTGCCATGTGTCATGAAAATAGTACTGAAAAGATAAACCTGAAAGCTGTTTACTTGATCACAGTAACCAGATGAAAGTCAACATGAAAGGGAAATGTGTGTTTTTAATCAGTTCTCACCACCCAGCAAGGCAGCATCTTTGAAGAGGAGAGGGGCTCCCTTCCAGCAGGTAGAATGTCTGGTGCAAGACTGTTTCTAAGGGAAGAGGGAGGAGGACACAGTTCTGGTCTTTGCTAAAAGCAAAGAAGTCAGTGAATAAACAGAGGGGCATGAGCTCTAGACAAGAGGTCATCAGGGGTGGCCCCCAACTATTTGCAGATCAACATGCCTACCCAAACATAAAGGAAAATGGAAATGCCAACTCTATTTATGGAAATCAATGCTTTTTCTTCCAGCAAATAGCAGGTACAGTGAGCCAGTGGTCTCCAGCTCTTAAAGATATTTGTCAGGATGTGATGGGACCCTGGTTTTGCATCCAAGAGCATAAAATCAGTCTTCAGCTTCTATAGGTCAAGAGAAGCTCATCACCAGAATCATCCTGTTCTACGTCAGCCTTTATCTCCAGGGAATCCCACTATTGTTGGCAATGAAGAAACACCCTGGTGTGGCCCAGGGGTCCTTGGCATCGCACAGTGTGGCTGCAGTACATTCCAACAGACTGCTTGCAACCTAGGTTTAGAGGACAGTCCACGATGGTTCTAAGAGGCACATTCTCTTCACCCAAGCCTATTCTGAGCATTTAAGAAAATTGGAATTAACGCACCAAGATGGCATCCCTGCCCCGAGAGAGTGAGCACAGCCTATTGTATGCAGCCTTTTCATTCTAGGGCCTCCTGGGCCCTAGAATGAACTCGACTCAACCTCGGTGTGAAACATCAAGGCCACGGTGTCTCAGGTGGATGTACTGAAACTCAGTCTGGATGGAGAGCAAGCTCTGAGCCACTCATCAGCACAGGGGAGACGTTGCAGGCCGACCCCCAGCAGAGCTGAGTCCAGTGGCCTTAGCTCAGTGCCATCATTATTCCCTCAGCTGGTCCAGCCGAGGGAAGGGGGCAACTGGACTGTTAACTCCATTCTAATATCAAGCAACATTTTTGAAATGTCCACCAAAGAGAGTTGTTTTTTACCTAGAAAATTTTTTCCAAGAAAATCATTATGACACTCCAGTGACTTGAGAAAGTAATAAAGGTTTGACTTGTTTTGGACTCTGTTATCAGGATACACTTTGGCTTTACTTACAGCCTTCCCTCTTGGGAATTCGGTAAAGGAAGACCATCCTGACCATTCAGAAAAGTTGGCCATTTGCTCCTCTTCCAGATGGGTGCTTCTGGAGATGACCTTGTAAACAGCATCCATGGTGTGGATTTTCTGCCCATGTGAGCATGGTTGGTTATCACAGATGGCTTTTGTTTTTGGAACTTTACTGGGCTAAAAGCCACTTCACAACCTCATAGCTAGGAAATGGCCAGCTTGAAAAATTTAACCGGGAGGGATGTGCCGGGGTCCATTCGGTTTCGGTGTCAAAGCTGGGCTTCCTGAGCTTTGCAGAGGAGTCTGGACAGGGATTCATCTTAGAGAAGAAGTGATTCACCGAGGGAAACTAGTTTCAGGGGGATCTCTGGGACGAGGCAAAAGACAGTGAGATCTGAAAATAAGGCAACAGCCCTGGATGCATGGCCAAGCAAGGGAGGGGCCGGGGCAGGAGGTGGGAGGCGGGCTTCCCCTGACTCAGCAGAGAAGCAGCCAGGCAGCCTCGCAGCTGTGGCACACCCCACGTGACTACCTGCCACTGCAGTTTCGAATCAGTGAATTCCGAGCATAAGGACTCCTAGAAGAAACAACCATTCGTGTGAAATAAGATTTGTGATCCTCGGTTTTATGTTTGGGGTCACAGATATTGTTTTAAGAGTTAAGTACTCAAACCCTTCAAAAACCCTGCTGAGCTTCTACCAGTCTATCCCACACTTATAAAGAAAAATAGCTTATTTAACCGTATCCCGCTGGCAATAGGATTTTTGTTCATAAACTAGAAACAAAGGGTTTTGGTGTTTTGCTGACTGGTTTTCAAATTATTACTGACAGCAATAAAAATGGCATCTTGAGTTCCTCAGTCTGGCTGCCAGGTGGGCAGGCAAATAAAATTATCCCCAGAGCTGAGGAAATTGGGATTCAAGGAGGGTAAGGGTTCGCCCTCAGTCACCTGAAGAAGCTCGGAAGAGGCAAAGACTCCAGCCTGGGTCTTCTGTCCTCTTGTGCCATGTGCCCTCCTGTATACCACTGGTTCTCAAATTTGAGGGTGAGTCAGGATCCCTGGAAGACTGTTAAACATAAATTACTGTGCCCCAACCCCAGATGTTCTGATTCAGTAGGTCTGGGATGGAGCCCAATAATTTGTACCCCTAAAGAGTTCCCAGGCAATACTGATGCTCCTGGTCTTGGGACCACACTTTGAGAAGCACTGATCTTCACCACGGCTTCATTCATTGTATAATGATAACACCCTGAGTCTTCAGCTTTCACTGTGCAGTAGACTTTGAAGGTCTGTAGTGGGCGGCTATTTCCCTTGTGTTAGGAATACGTTCAATTGGTGGGCAAACTCAGAGAGGAATACAAAGGAGTCTTCCATCAGCGTGCTACAGGGGTGGGAGCTAAGAAGGAGCAGCGTCCTTTATAATTTACGCTAAACATTCTGCTGCTGAGGAAAGCTTTCAGCAAGGATGACTCTGTGGGAGCAGAAGCCACAGGACGGAGTGCCGAGAGTGTGGACCCCCGTGATGGCCATGTGAGCCAGCTGGTGGCACCTGCCCTTCCCAGAGAGGACACTGCCTTACGCAGAGCAGACAACAGCCTCAGGCTCCTTGGATGTGTCAGGGCTCCTCTGGACCACAAGAGACTCAGATTCAGAATACACCACTGTGGGATAGGAGCATCATTCCACCTCCTTTACAGAAGTCTGGCTTGTCCACACTGTATGTTAAAAAAAAAAAAAAAAGCATTTATTTTAGCTCCTCTATGGGAAAGGCTGGTATTGGGGAGCATTTCACCTGCCTAATCTTGAACACTGTCAGATAGTCTCTTAAAGTAAATGACAGAATACAGCCAACATACCTCTGCGGTGAATGCATCTTAGCAGCCGACATCCATACCACTGGGGCCAGGGAGCAAATTTAATCCCTTCAAACACAGCTGTGCCACCATCAGCTGTTCTGGGTGGTTCGTTCACACAAATTCTCTGAACTGCAGAACTTAACCTGAGAAGGGGTTGATATGGGACCTTATGAGCAATACAAATGAACTGAAGAAGGTAACTCCTGATATGAGACTAAAATAAGCTTGTGCTCAACCCAAAAATGTCCACCAGCCCCAGAGAACATAGCAGTAGTAAGAAATTTGAAACAGGCTTTGCCAGAAAAGGAAAAAAAGAAAGAAGCAACCACCGTGGAGGAGGGCCACGATCCTCGTAAGTAGCTTCCCCTGAAGACCTCCCAAGCTCTAGCACTGCCCCTCCCCTGGTTACTGAGACCAGCACAGAGAAGTCAGGCCTCATCTTGGTTTCCTTTGTCCATGGCCTCCCTTCTCATCACAGGGTCTGGAGTCAACTCAGTGAGGCTGCCTGCCCCCTGAGGTGGAGCCACCTTGGCTCAACAGAGACTGTGCTCCTGTCTCAGAGAGAACATGGACTTTGGAGTCAGCCAGGTGTGCATTCACATCCCAGCCTCACCCCACCAGGAGCCATGGCATCCTGCACAAGTTTCTTATCTTCTCTGACCTTCAGTTTCTTCATCTATAAATTGGGAATTGGATGGATAAATGGATGGATGGGAAGGAAGGAAGGAAAGAAGGAAGGAAGGAGGGAGGGAGGGAGAAATTGAGAGAGAGGAAAGGTGGAGGGAGAGAAGGAGATAGATTAGATAGATAAATAGGTAGATGATAGATGGATAAATGGATGGATGGATAGGTATACAGACATAAACATGCATCCATATATGTATGCATATATACATATACAAGAGTAAACAAAGAAGAATTTGTTACATGTTGAATATAGAGCCCACTGAAATAGAGCCAGTAAATTCTAGTTCCTTCCCTGTGTAATTTTTCCAAACCTCCCAACTCTAATACTTTGTATGCTCCACACTTGGGTAGCAGCACCGAGGTGGAGCGGAGAAGTTCCACGTAACGCTCAGCTCTTCAAAGACCAGCAAAGGGCACCTTAGCCTATCCCAGTGATCAGGTACACGTGGTCTTAGCAATGTTTAATTGCAGGTGTTGAAGTTCCGAATGTCCTCCTCATGCCCAGGCTCTTAGGCTAACACACATTTACACTCTGAGGACTTTCACAGGTAGACAGAAACCTCATTCATTCAGCCACCACTATCTGGAAGTGTGAGGCCACCTGGATGGCAGCTATGATGAAGTTCACCACTTCTTTGAAGAGCAGGTCGATTACTAGTGTAAATCAATGACATATAAAAGAGGGAGTTTCACTTACCTGAGAGAAGAATTACGGGCAGGCCATTAGAAGCATTCATTCACACACAACGTGCTAATTACAAATCATTATCTATCAACTAAGACCAATTTCTAGAGGATGTTTCCATGCTGAACCTTAGTTAAATTAGTAGGGAATTACCGAGTCCACTGGCAGGTGATCAAACTGTGCTTTTTTAGGAGTGTTCCATCGTTCCCCCCAGACCTCCTGCACAATCATTGCACTCGGGGAACTTTGTGGATGCCATTATGCAGTGGCTGTGGGAATGGTCCTTCCCCCATGCCTTGGGGGTATCCTCACTTTGGGAGCGTGATGCTTAGGAAGGGACCTCAGAGGCAGTGGGAAGGGGATAGGTAGGCCCTGACATATAAATGCTAATTATCAGCCTATGAACACTGTCTGTTTTACTGTCCTTAAAGCAAAGTGGAGGGAACTAACTAACTAACTAAACTTCACGTATCCCGAAGAATCCTGTGGTCCCTTTAGCCCCTAAAGGCCCCCTACATCAGACAGTAACCTGCAGAGGACAGGAATGGAAACGGGGGACACTGAAGTGGGCTGGGGGACATTGGACAAGTCTGAAGACCCCTCTCCCCTAACCAAAGTCTTCATAATCCCACATTATTCTCGAGTCCCATCAATTCTCAATTGAACCAAGTTAGGAGATGTTTTGGTTCTCCAGAGCATAGAGTATTTGAAGTGGATTCCCTCTTCTTCTCACATGCTTCTCTGTATCCTTCTAAGGCTGTGGTACCTGGTCACTTAGGCAGGTGTGATGGAGTGGCCCTATTACCGGGAAGCCTCCATCCTCCAGAGAGGTATTGGTCACATCCCTCCGAGCTGGCAGGAGGATGCCCAAGTGACCATTAGACCTTGTACATCTTCACTTTCTCTTTGTCTGGGATTACAGCACCCAGGTGTGATGGAAAAAATGCAGGAAAGATGACTATAAATTACTTGTGTTCTGTAGTGTCTAGTGTATACCTCTTTAATTTGAAAAAGGTTAACTAGTAAAATGGTTCACCTATCATGGCAGTTTTGGCAATTTCTCAAAAAGGTAAACATTGAATTACCATCAGATCCAACAATTCCACTTCTTGCTACATACCCCCCAGAAATTGAAAGCAGGGATTCAAACAGATACTGGTGCACCCACATTCACAGCAGCGTTATTCACAATAGTCAAAGGGTGCAAATAATACAAGTGTCCATCAGTGGATAAGTGGATAAACAAATGTGGTCTCTCCATACAATGGAATATTATTTAGCCTTAAAAAGGAAGGAAATTCTGTCACATGCTACAACATGGATAAACCTTGAGGACATTATGTTAAGTGAAAGAAGGGAGACCCAAAAGGACAAATACTCTATTATTCCACTTCTATGAGATACCTAGACTAGTGAAATTCATAGAGGTGGAAAATAGAACGACGGTTGCCACAAGCTGCAAAAAGAGGGTGGGATGGGGACTGAAGCTTAATGGATACAGAGTTTTTGTTTGCGATGATGAAAAAGTTATGAAAATGGATAGTGGTGACGGTGGCCCAGGCGACGAATTTACTTAATGCCACTGAAAACGATTAAAATGGTCCATTTTATGTTATGTATACTTTACCATAATAATAATTTTTTAAAAAAAGATTACCTAGAATGATAGCGCATGGACTCAGGAACCAACTTGAAAAAGGAAAGTCAATCAGGAGAAGCTCGATACTGGTAACCGCATGGAGGATGTTCGGAGCCTTGACTTTGAGAGAGGGTTGAGCGCATCGGCGGCGGGGGAGGACGGGTCAAGGGCAAATGCGCTAACCCAGGTGGATCTTCTTTTCTGGGCAGGTTTCAGCACAGCCAGTCCCACAGGAGCCCAGCAGAAAAGACTACGAGACCTACCAGCCGTTTCCAAATTCCACGAGAAACTACGACGAGTCCTTCTTCGAGGACCAGGTCCACCACCGCCCTCCGGCCAGCGAGTACATGCACCTGGGACTCAAGTCCACGGGCAACTACGTCGACTTCTACTCTGCTGCCCGTCCCTACAGTGAACTGAACTATGAAACGAGCCACTACCCCGCGTCCCCCGACTCCTGGGTGTGAGGCAGGCAGCACCGGGAACAGTGCATGTGCATGCAAGACCACAGACATTGCTATTTTTCTTTTCCCCTGCAAATTTAGTTTGTTAAAGCCTGTTCCATAGGAAGGCTGGGATAACCAGTAAGGAAACATTAAGAGCTATTTCAGAAAGCTAACTGAATCGAACGTTAACTTGAAAGTCAATAGAAAGTGATCCTCAATCTGACCTTGTACAACACCTTTCTAGCGCGGGCTGGAGAGTCTAAAAAGTGCTTTCCACTGAATGTGGCTGAAGGCAGCACAGAAGGCGGTCGGGGTGACGGTTGTAAGCACAGAGGCACGTGGTTCACACACTTCAGAGGGACGGCTTCTCACGCTTTGTTTACTCTTCATCCGTTGTGATTCTAGGCTTCAAGTTGCACTCGGGTTCCTCTGTACAGCAAGATGTTTCTTGCCCTTTGTTAATGCATTGTTGTAAAGTATTTGATGTACATTACAGATTAAAGAAGAAAAGCGCATTGTGTATATTACACCAATGCTGCGGCGTTTCCTCATCTATGGTTCTAAATATTGCTTCAATTTCAAACTTTTGAAAGATGTATGGATTTCCAGTTTTCTTTTCTTTCTCGCAGTATGTTTTAACAGAAAAAAAATGGGAAAAAAGGAATATTTAGCAGTATTGTTCGTTCTGATATGTGAATTTGTTTGTGGCAACTAAGCAAGGCATTCAACAGTTTCTGACAATTAACATCCATCATTCCACACTCCTTGTCAACAAAGTGCTTTTTCACTGCCTAAAATTTTAGATGTAGATATTTGAAATAGATTTTTTCATTTATACCAGTTTTCTTTATGATGATACAGTGTTAAAAGAAAATAAATTACAATTGATCTGTCATCCATATTTGCTAAGAATGTCTATTTCCAAGGACCTATCTTACAAAACACACATTCTACTCGTGTGTCTGTGCGTGTGTGGGTGTGTGTCCATGTATGTATAAAAATGACCTGTGTGAGATTTTATTTGGATAGAAGCTATTTCATTGGCTGTTCCTCTTGTACAAACTTTGTTTTTGGTTTCTAGTATGAATGTACATCAGCCGTTCCTTTTGTACTCTATCTATACTTCTGACCATCTAGTGACTCAGGATATTAGGCCAGTGGAGGTAAAGTTATAGGATTCTCACACATTCACGCATTCTTGGATACCAACCCTTTCTACGGGCCCATTTCCTTCCATGTTTCATGCCCTCAGAACATGATAAACCATGGCCAACTCAATAATTTCACTTTGGAGCCAATTACTTGAAATAGCCACAGAAAATGTAAACTGCTCGCCTTATTCTCCCCAAACTCTTTTGTTCGTGTGGCAGGGAGCAGTAGACAATTATGGATTCGATTATTAAAACTGAACTTGAAGCTAATGGTAGAATAGTTGTTAACAGAGCTAGGAAGTAAGGCTAACCATTCAAAAGAACAGGGGCTGTGGGTAAATTAGCTTTGCTCTTTAGATGCAAGTGACTGAGGCCAATAGGTGCCTAGTAAATGTTAACTGTTCTTGAAAAAATAAAACATTAAATAACAAAAGAAATTGGCTGCCATCTTCCTTTAAAACTTTCTCCCCTTCGCTCTACGTAGTTTAATTCAGCTCAAAGTCTAAAATTCATGGTTCTTTCTCCAAATTTAGCAACAACCAAATGATCTCTTGTTCATGCATATCTGTGCAAATGAGAAGCTCTTTTCTAGAGCAGCGTGGTAGACAGACATTTTCATATGAGTTGTCCTACAGTTTCTTACAAGTTGGCCCTTCTCGCCCTGTTTACTATAGGAATACACATTTCTGGGTCCCCTCCCAGGAATGCTCCAGCCCCTAAGAGAGATATAAATATGTAGCTTTGAGGACAGTGTTTCCACTTCATTACTGTCATAGAATGAGATAGTAAAGTTCATCAAGGCAGAGATATGGTACAGACATGATTTGTCCATAACCAAATAGCTGGTTTAACTTTTCCAAAAGTAAGGAGTAGGACTCATTCTCTGGCTTGAGTTGTGCAGGGGGAAGTTAATGCATGTCAGAAAGTCCTTGTCCTAGCAGGAGCTTTATATTTCCTCTGTGACTTTGAGTCTGTGCAAGCCCAACATTTGCAACCCTTGAAGACCAAGGAAGTCTCTGCTGCCTGTGCTTTTTTAAGAACACCTGGCACCAGGCTGACATGAACGAATTCAGCCAGAAACCTCTGGAATCAGAGTTAGAGCTAGGAGAAAGTCAATTAAAAGTGTTCATAGTTACTCAAGTTGATTCTTTTATCCTTTTCATACACACGCACACATACACACACGGAAGTAAGAAGTAGGGAGAGAGAGAAATGACAGATGGTGATGGTGGATAGATGATAGATGGTAGATAGATGATAGGTAGATGGTAGATAGATGATAGATAGATGATAGATAGATAGATAGATAGATAGATATAGATGATGATGATATATGAGATAGACAGATGATAGATAGATGATAGATAGATATAGATAGATAGATATAGATAGATATCTATAGATAGATGATAGATAGATAGATATAGATATAGATGATGATGATATATGAGATAGACAGATAGATGATAGATAGATAGATAGATAGATGAGGTTTTATCTGAACTGTGAAGTGGCCTAAAGCCATCCCATCTCCTTGGCAATAAAGGTTGATCAATGGGTGATTTATTATTTATAACACGTGTGCCTGGGACAAAAACCGAAAGTGGCCAGAAGCATTGTTTTGGCTTTCATTGTACCGAAGTGACCAAGTGTGACCCTGTCCTCCTAAGTGGCTGCCTCTTGGGTCTAAAAGAGCCTCCAGATCTTGGATTTTCTACTGAGATTGGAATGGTGTTTTTCAGAGGAAAAGAGGGAAAAAAAGAAAATAGAAAATTTCTTTTTCCTCTCAATCCTTATGGTGGACCATACTTACACCCAATGTATTTAATAGGACGTGAAATCCAAACATTATGTATGAAAAAGGACCCATTGTTTTTTTCACTTGAGAGCTTTGATTGCCAGGGCCTAAGTAAGGAACACTTAAACTATATCACTATGAATAATATTAAATCAGATTTTTAATACTGATTCAATTTTAATACCACAATTAATACGTCAATCCTCAATGTCAATCGTGAGTTAGACAATAAAATGTCAGACAGGTTTATAAGAATGAGTGTTACACAAGTTGTCACATCATACTTGGTGCTAACTAAGGTTAACCAGTGACAACCCATTTCTTGTTGATAAGACTCAGGCATTACAGAAAACTGCTATAAAAAAAGCAGTGTTTAAATTCAGTGTTTATATATATATATATATATAAATTTATTTGGCCTGTTTTGTTTCTCTTAGTTCAGCCCTTCTTCATTGACTGATACTGTCCCCCTATATCTGAGAGCTGTGCCCCTGAGAAGTGAGGTTTGGCTCTCTGAAGACACGGTATTTTCACTCAAGAGATTTGCAGTTGAGTCTGGGCTCCCTGAGGACAGGTCAGCTCTGCTCCACTCAGAATCAGCCGCTGAGGCTCAAAGGCTGGAAGCTGGAATCACTTGATGACTCAATCACTTAAATGTCTGGCACCTGGGCCTGGAAAACTCCAGTAGCTGAGGGCAGGAATAGCTGCACCTCCTCAGACATCCTATGAGGTCCCGCCACAGGCTCTGGCCAGCAGGGATGCTTCAAGGGGATCAAAATCCTGACATGTCATCTCAGGGTTCCCAAAGTCTATGTCCCAAGAGAAAGAACCAGCCACGAAAGTCAAGATGCATTCCATTACTCAACGCAATTACAAAATAGTGCTCAGTTCCAGGGGGCAGGGGGCAGAAATAGACTCCATCTCTTGATGGTGGTGGGGGAGAGGGGGCAGTAGTGGCAAGATTATGGAAAAGCCTCTAGCATTGGAAATACCGGTGTTGCCTTTCTGATATAATCTACCAATCTATCATAAAACTGATAACATTTTGCCTTAATAAATTCAGCTTCTTTAATTTGTAGCCAATATGTCTTAATAATGGCAAAAGCAGTGAGTTTTATCATAAGTAAAAAACAATTTAACTAAAAAATGGGAGAAAAATCCATGTCCTTATGTCAGAAGGAAAGGTTTGGGGTCTTGGGTTTGTATTTTCCTCCAGCTAATTGCAAACATGGAAGCAAATGGCGACTCTGGTTCCTGGCAGCCATCTAACAACCATGAGGGGACCAGAATAAGTTGAAGCCGGACCTGAGAATGGCAGATTAGAGAGACTGAAAGAATTTGGCTCTCCTCTGAAATCACTTGAAGAGCATCTAATTCCCAAAATATTCCAAAATGGGCCATCATTAAGCACTTATACACACATTCTAGAGACTTTCCTTTGCCTTCTCCTAGGAAGTAACAGAAGGCTGGACTGATGAAAAAAAATCTCAAGGTAAAGACTTACATATTCACATCATCATGTCCTCAGAATAAGAATATGCTTTTCTGAAGAGTCAGGAAAATAGATTATAAAAAATAGCCCATTATTAATTTTTGGTAAGCAGAAAGGCATTCTGTAAACACTTTCTCTAGTTATCATTCTATCTTATTCTTTTAACTACCAGTAATATACGCTATGGATTCATAACTGAATGGGTCTGAAGTTGTGTTATTGCCTCAATTCACTATCAGTATTAGAGTAATTTTAGGTTCTTAAGAAATTACACCCTCCGTGGGCTCATGCTCTATCTCCAATGAGAACAAAGGAAAGATGATTAAAGAGTTGAAAAAACTAAGAAGTAAAAGAGGTCTGATGTATTATTGAACATTGATACAGCTTCCTTCTGAGTCACACTGTCTTTGGGAATACATAGTTTCTGAATGGGAGTGTCTCCAAGTTACATCGCCCTTTATCACCTCCTCTTCTGGTAACACACACCACCTAAATTATCAATGTGATGTCATGACTGCCTTCTCTGTTTGCACAATTCCCAGCCCCACACCTTCCGCTCACTGACACTGGTCCCTGGGCCCCATGAAGGTAAAGAAGATTCAGAGCATTCACAGCAAATGAAACGTTGCTACAGACGAATGGCTCTGGCTTCCAATCTCCATCTCCAGCCATCCAATCACAGCAGCTCTGCCAACAGCTGCTTCACCGGCCCAGACCTTTCACAAGCTCCGTTAGGGAGGCATCCCATCCAGATGTTCATTCAAGACCCAAGATTCTGAAGGACAGAATCTTTACTTACCGAGAATTTACTATAAACCTAGAAGAAGAAGAAGAAGAAGAAGAAGAAGAAGAAGAAGAAGAAGAAGAAGAAGAAGAAGAAGAAGAAGAAGAAGAAGAAGAAGAAGAAGGAGAAGGAGAAGAAGAGGGAAGGGGAGGGGGAGGGAAGGGGGAGGGGAGGGGGAGGAGGAGGAGAAGGAGAAGAGGAAGAAGAAGAAGGAGGAGAAGAAGAAGAAGAAGAAGAAGAAGAAGAAGAAGAAGAAGAAGAAGAAGAAGAAGAAGAAGAAGAAGAAGAAGAAGAAGAAGAAGAAGAAGAAGAAGAAGAAGAAGAAGAAGAAGGAAGAAAAGAAGAAGAAGAAGAAGAAGAAAAGAAGAAGAAGAAGAAGAAGAAGAAGAAGAAGAAGAAGAAGAAGAAGAAGAAGAAGAAGAAGAAGAAGAAGAAGAAGTAGAGGAAGAAGAAGAAGAAGAGGAAGAAGAAGAAGAAGGAGAAGAAGAAGGAGAAGGAGAAGGAGGAGGAGAAGGAGGAGGAGAAGGAGAAGGAGAAGGAAGAAGAAGAAGAAGAAGAAGAAGAAGAAGAAGAAGAAGAAGAAGAAGAAGAAGAAGAAGAAGAAGAAGAAGAAGAAGAAGAAGAAGAAGAAGAAGAAGAAGAAGAAGAAGAAGAAGAAGAAGAAGAAGAAGAAGAAGAAGAAGAAGAAGAAGAAGAAGAAGAAGAAAGAAGAAGAAGAAGAAGAAGAAAGACGAAGAAGAAGAAGAAGGAGAAGCTGTGATGACAACAGATAACAGAACTGGCACCAAATGTGCTCATGGCTGTTAGGACCAGGAGGAAATGACTAGTAAACTGCCGTATGAAATGGACACGAAAGGACAAGGAAAATTAGGTTTCTTAACGGTTCTGTTTTGCTTTAGACTACTCCAGAGGTGTCTAAAAAGCCAGAGAGGAGATTGGCAGTCCCTTTTGGGTGGAAGTTCACTGGGACAGCAGTCATTAACCCAGTTACTAGGGAATCATAAGCATATATATATATATATATATATATATATATTTTTTTTTTTTTTTTTTTTTTTTTTTTTGCGGTACGTGGGCCTCTCACTGCTGGGGCCTCTCCCGTTGCGGAGCACAGGCTCCAGATATGTAGGCTCAGTGGCCATGGCTCAGCGGCCATGGCTCACGGGTCCAGCCGCTCCGTGGCACGCGGGATCCTCCCAGACCGGGGCACGAACCCGTGTCCCCTGCACCGACAGGCAGACTCCCAACCACTGCGCCACCAGGGAAGCCCTAGAGCTATATTTTTTAATAATTTAATAGGACTATAGCAAGAAATCTTCCCATCATGTTAATATGTAAACAAAGAGTATTTAATTAGGCTTACCAGATTCAGCAAATTAAGATACAGTGTCCAGTTAAAATTAAATTTCAGTGAAATAGCCAATACTTTTTTTTAATATAAGTATGTCCTGTACAATACTGGGAACATATTTACACTAAAATTTGTTTTCATTGTTATCTGAAATTCAAATATAACTGGGCACCTTGTATTTTATCTGGCAATCCTAATTTAACCTATAATTCTGCCATTATTTTTCTAAGGAGTAATACTTTATAGAAAAATTAAAATAAATTCAAGAATTCATTACTTGATTAATCCCATTATAGATGTATACATAATTTTATATATATATGTGTGTGAAAATACAGAGTTAGGACTCAGAAACCCTGTTTGAATAAGCTAGGTAATGTTTGGGTCTCTCCTTATTAGTAAATGGGGGTGGGTGTGATAATATATGTTGTGCTTCCACTTTACAATTTTTGTGAAGATCAGATTGGGCTTATGACCAGGTGTGCTAGTGAATGTTTAACAACTGACTCTTAAAAAGAAAAGAAAAGTAAAATTCCTCGGTTTACAGTATTTGCTAATTTCTGTGCTGTAAATACACACACCGTGACCGATTTTAAGCTACCAATATGATGTCACCAAATGCAGAATCGAAAGTAGTGCTCAGTGACAGACCAATATATTATTTCCAGGATACAGATAAAATAAACATAGTAATTTAGGTAACCTCAAGAGCATAGGTAATAGCAAAATGTAGTAAAATAATTAGGTTGTGATGGGTTCTAAGTATTTATTACCATTATTTTCTAAATAATTCATTTAATTGTAAATCTATATAACGTGATACTTAATAATGGCTGTATTTAACCATCACCTTGCAAATTCCTGCTGACGCAGGCCAGCTCTAGGACACCACGTACGACTGCTTATGACACTGTGAACTGCTGTCCAAACGTAGTTTATTAACGTTCACTCATTTACCGACATTGACGGAAGTTACCACGTAAGAGTTATGGTACAAAACTTCTTGGAAAACAGACACAAGGAAAAGAGTGCTGGGCAGAAGCATGGCTAGCTTTCTAAGGGGGCAGGTCCGAGTGAAGGAGACTGTTTTCTGAGGGACGGAGGGCAGCGCTGACTGTCACCCATGCAAGTCGGAGTGGGAGCAAATGCCCTGCCCTGGGAGGAGAGATGGCCTAGCGGGGTAAGGGCTGGGAACTCTCGGGGTGGGGACTCTGGGTGCAGTCAGCAGGGTCACAAGCTCTGTGGAGGACGGAGGAAGGGAAGGCCCCCAAGCTGAAGCACGTGGAGAGGAATGGGGAACAGAGCAGTGCAGAAGAGGAATTCGTGAATTGGAGGGCAAGACGACCACCCTGGACCATCTCCCCACCGAATCCCAGACCAGGGCCAGCAGCAGCTGGAGCGGGAATATATTGAGAACCTGAGCCATTTTGTTGGGCCCTGTAAGCCTCAGATTCTGCAAAAGCCCAGAGGAGAGAAAGCAGCTATAAAAATGACAGCTAGGGCACAGTATTGTTTTAGAAAAGTAAAGAAGTAGAACACTGTTTCCCACCTTGGGCGTGTTGAGGCAAATATTCCCTCTACCCAGTAATAACGTTACACAGTTGCTTCTGGCTCCTACAGTAAATCAATTACAGTAGCCTATTAGTTTTCTACAGCTGCTATAACAAATCACCACATATTCAATGGCTTAAAAAATAAATTTATTATCTCTGGAGGACAGAAATTCAAGATGGGTGGGCAGAGTTGTGTTCCTTTTGGGGAGAGTCTATTTCTTTGTTCTTTGCAGCTTCTACAGGTCACCTGTATTCCTAGGCACTATCTTTAAGGCCAGAAACACAGCATCTCTGTCTGATGTCTCTCTCTTAACTTTACTCTCCTGCCTCCCTCTCTCCCGTATAAGAACTCGTGATTACGTTGAAAATCTCCCCATCTCACTCTCTCCAACTTAATCACATCTACAAAGTCCGTTTTGCCATGTAAGGCAACATATTCACCAGTTCTGGGGGTAAGGATGCAGATATCTTTGGGAGGCCTTTATTCTGTCTACTGCATCTGGTTTTTGCTGTAGCATCATCGCAGAGTCCATACAAAAAAAAAAAGTCTTAAAATATCTTCTTGCTGTATTGATATCTAAATTCCTAGAATAAGACCGTAAAATAATCTAGCTCATACTATGTTTCTTGTGGGGGGCAGGGGGAATGAAACTCATTTATTTCCTGTAGCTGTATGCTTCCAGCATCCCTAAAGAGGTGACAATTCTCATACCTATTTCTGGTTTAAAAAAAAATTTCTTTTGTAAATTTATTTACATTACTTAACAATATTCATACATCTTGAGGTGGAAGGGGCAGGGGCAGGATAGATTAAATCCAGATAAAACAAAAGGAACAGGAAGTGGGAGGAAAGGGAAGCCCTCACGTAACAAAAGATCAGTGTATGAATTTTTTTTCAGCTTTACTGAGGTATAATTGACAAACAAAATTATAAGATGTTTAAAGTGTACAATGTGATGATTTGATATACATATACATTATGAAAGCATTCCCCCAGAGGTAATTACCATAGCTTATATTAAGCTCTGCTCAGTAATGGGAATTACAGTTATAATGAGACCCCTTGTATTTTTGTCTCATACAAAGAAATAGGCTTATTTGCAACCTGGTCTGCTGATCACAGAGATGGATGAAAATTCCAGCATAAGTGGAAGTCAGGTATAAATGTCCAGAGGGGGATCCCTACAGTCTGGGATTCTCTCAGGGAAGATGTCAAGAAGCTGTTCTCCCAGCAACCCCGTGAGCCCCCCTCCCCATTCATGCAGGTCCAGGCTTTCGGAATTGAGTCATGATTCTGAGGTCTCCTTCTGGCTTTGGCTCATGGCTCTGCCATCTCATGTCTAAACATTTCTTGAAAGACAGTCATAACTTTCAGAGAAAGAAATGTGTCAACAAAGAAGGGCACGTAATTTGCTCACTCAGCACCAAAGTGTGAAATGGATTGTTTGTGGCTGAAATATAGCACGCCCCCAAATTCATATATTGAAGCCCTAAACCCTAGTACCTCAAATGCAATCTTATTTGGAAATAAGATTGTTTAAGAGGCGATTAAGTTAAAATGAGGTCATTAGGGCAGATCCTAATCAGGTATGACTAGTGTCCTCAAAACAGGAGGAAATTTGGACACAGACATGCACAGGGGGTGACCATGTGAAGAGACAGGGAGAAGACCATCATCTACAAACCAAGGAGAGAAGCCGCAGAAGAAAACAACCCTGCCGACACCTGATCTCAAAATCCTAGCCTCCAGACTGTGAGAAAATAGATTTCTGCCGTTCAGGCCACCACTCTGTGCTACTTTGTATGGCAGCCCAAACAGACTAACACAGGGGTCAAAGAGCAGCGTCACTGAAGCCAATCAACCTATGGAAAAATTTAACTCAAACATGCCAGCCTCAAATCTCAGTCTTGGGGTACTCACCATGAAAACTGGATTTAAAAGCACTGGTGACCACACAGGAGGCAACAGAAAGACATCCACGCTTCCCAAACTGGGCTTCATGTTGCTTCTTCAAACGTCACAGCATTTCCTGACTCAGCTGCGTCCCCGCTACAAAAACAGGCCAGCGCAGTCACTGACGCTCTCCACCCCCAGCCCACGTGAGCACTGAGCGATGGCATCCTGTCTCTTCCCTTCCCTTCCCACTTGCCTCCATGCAAACCCTTCCGTTTGGTCTCAGCCCTCTTTAAGGAGCATGCCTTTCCCAGGACCCCACAAGCCTGTAAAGGTTCTCTCCAGTCCACTTGGGAGTACAGAAATTCAGCAATCTGATAAGTGTGATAAAGAATGGGACTTCGTTTGAGTCCCTTAAGTTTGTGAACTGAATTGAATAGTGTCCCTAGAATTCATACCCACCTGTGAATACGTAAGCTCAGAATGTGACCTTATTTGGAAATAATGTAACCAAAGTAAGGATCGAGATAAGGTCATATAGAATTAGGGTGGGCCCTAAGTCCAAAGGGCACATCCTTTTACAAGACAGAAACCCAGAGAAGAACACCACGTGAAGATGCAGGCGGAGACTGGCGTGATGCATCCACATGACAAGGAACACCGAAGATTGCCAGCTGCCCCCAGAAACTTAAAAGAGATGTGGAATAAATTCTCCCTCAAAGCGTCCAGAGGGAACCGACCCTGCTGACACCTTGATTTCTGACTTCTAGCCTCCAGACTGTGAGAGAATACATTTCCACTGTTTTGAGGCATTCAGTTTGCTGTAACTTGTTAGAGCAGCCCTGGGAAACTAAAACAGTTTGTTTAGGCAAGATTACATCTAACTGTAATTAAGTCTGACCTTGCTCTTGATATTTCACTGTTTTCTTTTAAGTCTCACTCTCCCTTCCCCTTCGGCCCTATATCTGGACAGACTCATAGGAAGACCCTGAGCTCATTTCCTCCTCTGGAACCAGCGGGAAATTTAACCTTCCCGCGCTTGGGAACTTTTCCACTGTCCCACTCCTTAGCCATTTATTAGAGATGTCTAAACCCACTCCCTCTGCCCGGCCCAAGTCAACCTGGACTTGCTGGTGTCCACCCAGCTCTTCCTGGAAGTCCTCTGAGTGAGTAATACTACCTTCCCTGAAATTCTCTGGTGCTTGGAGAGCCATCAACCTCAATATCCAAACCAAATTTTAGGTGGGGTTTTTTATTTTTTTTATTATTATTATTTTTTTTTTGCGGTACGTGGGCCTCTCACTGTTGTGGCCTCTCCAGTTGTGAAGCAGAGGCTCCGGGCGCGCAGGCTCAGCGGCCATGGCTCACGGGCCCAGCCGCTCCACGGCATGTGGGATCTTCCCAGACCAGGCCACAAACCCGTGTCCCCTGCATCGGCAGGCGGACTCTCAACCACTGCACCACCAGGGAAGCCCTGCTGTGTTTTTTAAATAGTGATTATACTTTTACTATCCAGTGATTAAGGAAATGCATAATAACAAAGTTGCTCTGAATTTATTAATGCTTTGAAATAAATTTGTACTTTTTGGTTCAACATGATATATGCATTTGAATATAGTAAGTATATGTGACAGATGTTGTATATTCACTCTAAAGACAATGCTCATTTGGTATTCCAAATTCATTTTTTTATCATTTTTTAAAATTGAAGTATAGTTGATTTACAATGTTGTGTTAATTTCAAATTCATTTTAATAGTGAACTGCCAGGTCAGAAGTCAGGGCACTAGACTAGTTCAATCCCAAAGACTTTTGTGGAACATGATAGATTCTCTCCAAAAAGTAAAACATTTTTAAAGTTTAAAAATTTTTTTAAAAAGCTTCCATTGTGAAAAATATCTAGGAAATACTGCACATTGATCTTCTCCCTCTTGGAGTCACAAAGCAAAATAAGTTATAAAATTTCCGAGAAGTCCTGCAATAATGACAGCTGTTTACTTTTGTTTACCCTGGACTCTAAATCCTAGAGTCTCCCAGTCATATTTGATTACAAAACCCTTTCTTCCCATCAGACCTGTCGGGAGCTTGGCGCTTTTGCAGAGGGACTATACAGCACTAAAGAGGGAAGAGGCACCTCTGGGAAAGACACTGGCATCGAATGACTGATATCTACAGAAACCAGCAGGACCCTAAAGTTCTTCTCCAGCAACTGGGGCACCAACCTTCACCTTCAAGTTCATCAGCAGACCCGCTCCTTCCCTTGGAGTTCATGAGAAGAATTCCAGAGGTCATTAAGACAAGCTGACATAAGAAAGAGCCAGTCAGTGTCTCTAAGAACTTTGTCCATGATGGCACCATTGACTTGATGGCATCTCACTTCAGCTTTGACCCAATTTTCAGCAAGTTTTGACAAAGTTAGCTTAATTAGCAAGCAGACAATGGCAGCAATGCAACATAAAAGAAAAGAAAGAAAACTCCTATGGCTCTACATGGTGACAACACATTTCTCAGCATCTCTGATTTGGTTCCAACTTTTGCTGCCATGAGACCCAGACTTGGCATTCACCTCCTCAGGCCAGATGCTAAATTAAGTTTGAAGACATTCCAGGTATTCATTATTAATCAGGCTTTTGGCAGCAAGAGAGGGGACTAAAGAAGCAGCAGCTGTGGTTTGAAAGGTACCATCTCTAAGTTAAGAGCTGCCAAAAATAACAAGCAAACTTTTCAGGTCAGTGCGTCTTTGATGCATCAAAGTCCTCTGCCCTGGGGTCTCAGCAGAGATGATCAAGGGAAACAATGCCCCCAGTGGCTCTGTAGCTCCCTGCATGGAAAAAAGGAGTAGCTGCCAGGTTGAGTGTTCACATTAAGTAATAATAAACCTATAAAGAAGTGAGAATGTCTCTCTCAAGGACCACGTCTGTCACAATTCTTTGGTTGCACGTGACTGAAACCTTGACCCACACTGCAATAAGTAAAATGGAATTAATTTAATCATGTCCATGAAAAGTCCAGAAGTCAGCAGGCTTCAGGCATGGCTGGATTCAGGGGCCAGATAAAGTCACCATGGACCTGTTTCTCTCTACCTCTCAACTGTGTCTCCAGTGCTTCTGGCTGCAATAACCAGGTGCAGATGTCATGAAATCTCCAGGAAGTTTGTCCTCTCAGCTTTAAATCCATTAAGACAGAATAACTCCAAGAAGCCTCAGCAAAAGTCTCAGGGCATCTCATTAGTCGTTATGGGGTCACACGCTCATTCCTGAATGAGTTACTATAGATGGAAGAATGGAAAGCTCTGAAGATACAAACTGTTTAAAAATTATTATTTTTAAATAATAATATAAAAATTTATACCACACTAAGAGTTTTACTGTGTATTTCTTAAACTCTTTTTAAAAGTCCTAATATTAAAATATACTTTGAAATATTTTTTAAAAATTTGATTTTATAGCCAAGGAAAGAGAGGCTCAGAGAGGTTAAATCACTCTCAAAGGTCACACAGTAAGTGGTGGGATTTAGAGAGTTATGTTGGTGTTTGGACTCATATACTTGAGTTACAGTGGGGCTTGGGGGCCATCTAGTCCAAAGCAGAATCATGTTTCAGCATCCCTGACATATGTTCACCTAGATCCTCACACCCTTTCAGGGAAGCACACAGAATAACGTCAGTCCGATTCAACCCAGTAAGTAGCAAAAATGTTCCCTCTTATACTGAACTTGCATCTATTCACCCTATAAGTTCCTTCCTCAGGGTTTCTTGGACACTGAGCCTTAATTTTTCCTTTAGTTTGCTCAACAGTCAAGTCACACTCTGTGCATCTGAAGCTTGAATCCATTAAAACTCTAGGTCACTTTTTTTTTTTAAATTTTTTAAGACCAGACTCTCGTTGTTGCTTTTTTTTTTTAATTTATTGTTTATTTTTGGCTGCATTGGGTCTTTGTTGTGGTGCACGGGCTTCTCATTGCGGTGGCCTCTCCTGTTGTGGATCATGGGCTCCAGGCTTCAGTAGTTGTGGCACGTGGGCTCTTCAGTAGTTGTGGCACGTGGGCTCTAGAGCGCAGGCTCAGTAGTTGTGGTACATGGGCTTAGTTGCTCTGCAGCACGCGGGATCCTCCCAGACCAGGGCTCGAACCCGTAACCCCTGCATTGGCAGGCGAGTTCTAAAACTCTAGGTCACTTTTATCTGAGGGGTTTTGTTGTTTTTGGTTTTGTTTTTGCAAATATGAATTATTATCATCAGGACCTTCTTTCATTGCATCTACACATTTGATTTCTTTAATTGCACTTGGATTTCACCTTGATTGTTTCAACCCTGTCTTTCTGCATCTGATTCAGCAATGAAGCAATCAAGCGCCTCTCAGTGCCATAAACCTGACCTTGCAGGGCTTCATTCTGATCCCCTATTCCAATAGGAGAGAGCCCTTCAGGGATATGGAAACTCAGGTGACTTTTCAGAGTCAAACAATTTTATCAGTGGGGAATATTGCTCACCTTGCTGTTTGCATCTCGGAAGAGCTGTGCTTCTTAGCTTGTAAACGTTGCCCAGATTTTTACTCATGACAACGGACACATTATAGAGGTATTAGCGTCCTAGTCTAACCTTGTCCCATGCTCTGCCCTTATGATGTGGCCTTCTAAACTTGCACTATCTCACTACCTAATAAGTGACCTTGGGCCGGCCCCTTTCTTGCCAGGGACTCTGTTTCCTCCATTGGCAAAATAATAGTATTGCACTAAATGAGCATCAAGGGTCCCTTCCTGCAAAGTTATTCTCTGATATCTCCGGCTTTGCTTCCTATACAACCAAAAGCTCAACAAAGCTTTCACTTCTGGTTCTAAAGGCTTGGTTTTGAATTTAGACACTATTTTTAAAACACCCTCAATTTACTGCAAGGTTAGACAACAGCTAGTTCAGTGTCTTACCTATTACGTTCACAGCCCATCCATTTACTTGCTTGTAGATTTTTTCATTCTCTCTCATCCCCTTTCAAAGGTTTGCGCAACAAAGTAGCTTCTCGCCTGTCCAGAAAAATCTCTCTGAGTAATTCTTGGAGATAAGTGAAGTGTACCATTCAGACATCTGAATATATACCTCTGCTCGAAGCAATTCCCACCAGAAACTCCAAGTGATATGCTTTCAATTACAGGCCAGGAATAGGCTATTTTCTGTTTAAAAGACAAGGAGTCAATGGTACTTTATTAAAATAGCATTTCCTATCTTCCGTGACCACATCTTGTCTAATTGACTCCTGGGACCTGTGTTCTCTATTAGCATCCTGGTTCAGTTGACATATTTAGGAGTCTATCAGGATACCACTACCCACACTGCTTTAAAAGCATGAGCATTTATTCATTTATCTCTGCACCATGCCAAGTATACTCATCTTTCAAAAGAATGAACTACAGGTGTAGTGGGTACATGTTTAGCTTATGAGTGTAAAGGAATGAGAAGTTATAAAATTAATGAATCCAGATGCTGTTTACAAATCTATTAGAGAAAGCCATTTGTCAACTGAATACCTTGATTACAAATGTCCCAGCTATGGAAATGTTGATGAAGCCTGGAAACTTGTTTCAGAAAAATCTATGATTTGGATAGGGCTGACACAGGTCGTTAAAATATCCAGTAACAATCACTGGACTAATAGGAGAGTTTATTTCCAATAGGAAAATTAATACAGTTGATAAGAGCAAGAGATAAGACCCTGAATAAGTAATGTCTTCACTTTCTTCTGGTCTTGGGCATCCATCCATGACAGACACAGAGAGCTTTTAAGTAAGGACTCTGATCTACTTGGAAGAAGCTATTTGAATTTAGCTTTTCCTTTTATGGATAAAGTGATATCCATTTTTTTGTGTACATTTTTGTTTATAATCCTCTACTAAATCAAGCAATAATACAGTGAAGGCAATAAGTTGTCCAAATAAGAGTAATTGATTCTGGGGACTTCCCTTGTTGTCCAGTGGTTAGGACTCCGCAGTTTCACTGCTGCGGCCTGGGTTCGATCCATGGTTGGGGAACTAAGATACGCAAGAAACTGTGCAGCACAGCTGAAAAAAAAAAAAGGAGTCATTGATTCTGGCTGATGGAGAAGAAAAATGAGGTTTTTACAGGACTGTTGGGAGGGCTAGTGAAACAGAATTGAGGGTAAGACTGCAGACATGATGCCTAAAACCCAGCCACAGAGCTGCCTAATGAGGAACCCATGCTTTTGCTGCTGCCTCTGGGCACAGAGGGAACTAGCCCTGATGTCACCTATCTATGCTGCTTCTGTATCAGAGAGGGATCTTGCCTGACAGCTGTGCCACCACCCATTCTAGGAGAATGGATTCTGCCCAGAGCCTCCCTCCTTGAGCCACTCACTTCCCAACTGAAATACCCCGTGATGGAGGCTGGGGGTCAAACTCAGGTCATATGTTTGCCTCAAAGACAGCTCAGGATCCGAATATTCCAGTCTCTCCTTGGAAAGGCTGGACTCAGTTCAAGCAAAGATGTCTGAACAGTGCCACACCTCCAGAAAACATGATAAATGCCACTAGGACATCCTCGGGAATTAAAATTACATCTACCTTTAAAAAACTAAAAATAGAGTTACCATATGATCCAGCAATCCCACTCCTGGGCATATTATCCAGAAAAGATGAAAACTCTAATCCAAAAAGATACATGCACCCCTATTTTCATAGCAGCACTATTCACAATAGCCAAGACATGGAAACAACCTAAATGTCTATCAACAGATGAATGGATAAAGAAGATGTGGTACATATATGCAATGGAATATTACTCAACCCTAAAAAAGAATGAAATAATGCCATTTGCAGCAACGTGGATGGACCTAGAGATGATCATACTAAGTGAAGTAAGTCAAAGACAAATGTCATATGATATCACTTATATGTGAAATCTAAAAAAAATGATACAAATGAACTTATTTACAAAACAGAAATAGACTCACAGACATAGGAAACAAACTTATGGTTACCAAAGGGGAAAGGGGAGGGGGAGGGATAAATTAGGAGTATGGGATTAACAGATATACACTACTATATATAAAATAGATAAACAACAAGGATCCACTGTATAGCATAGGGAACTATATTCTATATATTGTAATAACTTATAATGGAAAAGAATCTGAAGCTGTACACCTGAAACTAACATAATATTGTAAATCAACTATAGTTAAAGTTTTAAAAATTACATCTACCCTTTGTCATTCATCAGCAAACTAGCAGAAGCTGTGAGGAGGACATCCAACAGAACTCTGCAGCCAATCAGATCCCCCGGGTTCTTCTGTCCATTCCATGTGTGTCCTCCTTAGTCCTGACCTCCCTCCCAGCCAGACTCAAAGTATTCCAATGTCAAAGGCTGAGATGGAGTAACAGGAGCCAGATTTGCCCTCCCATCTTCAACACATGGAAGGCTGGACAAAATATGTGCAGCCAAGGTTTGGACAAAGGGCTGCCCGGGATTATGGTCCATGAGAGGAAGGAAACAAGGTGAACCCAGGATTGCACAAGCACACTGTCCAGGGCAGGGAGGGGAAGAGAACCTGGCTGAGCTGAGGAGAGCTCGAAGTCTGGGAAGGTCAAGGAGACACGAGTTTGTGGCGCAGATACAGGAGAGAAGGAAGCTGCACAAGTTAAGTTGAACAGGGCCCCTCTCCCCCATCATGAAAAGTTCTTCCCTTGTCCTCCCTTCCTAGACCAATACACTGATTTTCTTTCAGTCTTCAGGCATGTTAAGGAACAGCTATTGGGCTATAGATTTCTTCAATTAGCACCGTATGGTCTCAAAACTGTACACATTTTAACTGGACATGAGTGTTTCCCAAGCATCCCAGCACATACTTTTAAAAAAAGATCATCCCTTGAGTTCCTTCTGCAAATGTATTAATTAATTCAGTCTAAAATGGTCTTCTAACCAGCCTTTCAGCTCCAAGCATTACACTAAGTGATAGAGAGATTGAGATAACGTCCTTAACCCTTAAGGAGATCAGCTTGGTAAGGAACACACCTCTGACTCACTCTATAAGGTATATTTTGGAGGGTCATGTTTTCAGAGGGTAACCTTTGCTGCATATCCTGGGAACATCTTCTTTCTCTCGAATTTTCTGATAACTGCAGGCGTCTTGACTACCTGCAGCACCCTGAGAATCTTCAGTAACAATTTTGTACTCGTCTATAAAATTGAACTGCTTTAAACACATAGAGACCAAGATACATGCCAGCGAATGTTTGTTAGGTTCTGGCCACCAAGCACCCACTCATTCTGCTTCATGGAATAATGACAGTTTTCTTCTGGGGCACCACTACCTTCCCCACCCTCTGACCTGTGCATTGGGAAGGGAGTTGGCCCTTTCCCTGGCCCAGGACTCAGATCTGACCAATCAGAGTATGGTATCTCCCTAATCACTATGACTGGTTAAGAGATGATCATGTCATCCAATCGGAACCAGTGAAATACATGAAGACTTTTCCTGATGGCTCTTTAGCAATAAGGAAGATGAGAGTCAGCTGCCAGCAAGACCACCACATGGAGCCCTGAGAATGAAGCCAAAGAGGCAGAATTCAAAACCAGTAGATGAAGAGACATAAGGTTCTCCATGGCCATCTTAGAATGCCTTGGCCAAGTCTCACCTTGAGGATTTTAGTAAATGAACAAATTACTCCCCCTTTTCTGCTTACGTTAGTTGACCTTCCTATTGCTTGCTATTGAAGCACCAAACCCCACCTGAAGCAGATCTACTCTTAAGCTTTTAAATAAATGGACCTGTAATTTCCCTTCTTCTGCTAAAGTTTGAGTTGCCTTTGGCAGTACTTGCTATTAAAATCCTCCTGATATACCAGCTGAGTAACTTCTCTGCCTCGTTTTGTGCTGATTCTCCAAACTGCTTTATTGCCTGCTCATCACTGAGGAAGACAGATCGATTTTTACAGATCCTTTCTTTTATGTGTGGTCTCTGGTCATCCCTGGTTCTGTGGACAATATGATGGGAAATACTGAACGTTAGACAAGTTATTTGGCGCATGTTGTTTTCACACATGCCAATGTGCATTATGAATTTCCAAGGTTTATTTGGCAACCTCCAACTAAAAATTGGCACTGACCATTTGCCTCTACAAGGAGTAAGTCACTAACCAGTGCAGTCGCTGACCTTCAACACACCCTGAAAGGAATGAGGCACTCTGTGCTCTGGGAAAAACTGGTAGAAGAGGCCTTCAGATAGTTAGATATTTTCAGGAGAAGATTTGTATGAGCCCAAATTCTTGCATCTCCTCATATCTAGAAAAGCACTAAAATCATTAACAGTGACATCTGTTCCTCATGACTAGCAACCAACCTCTGCCAACATGTGTGCTTGACTTCACGTGCCCCCTTCACTAGAGTCACATATATACTGACGTTCCCCCCACTTCTTTGGAGCAGTTCCTCAGAGCTATCTGGGAGGGTGTCTCCCTGGCTATAGTCCTTATTTTGCCCCAAATAAAACTTAACTCACAACTCTCATGTTGTGCATTTTTTTTCAGTCGAAACAACTGAACCTATCTTTCATGTGGCAATGATTACATGCTAGGAAACCTGTGTTCTAAAGAACTCTAGTTAAAGTACTGTGTTTCCAGCAAGCCCAGAGAGAATAACAGAATAAGGTACCTTCACAAGAACCAGGTTATGAGATGTGTGACACCTGGAAGGAACCTGATGACATTGCTCTCAAGAAAAGACCTTCAAAGCTCATGAAAGATGCTGGAAGGGAGTAGAGGAGTTAGGTGGGAGAGCCAGGTGAGGCTCTGCCTCAGGGGGCTTTGAAGAGTCTGGGAGCTGCATAAGAGCACTGAGCACCAAATGAAGTAGGAAAAAGGATGAGCAGAGTCAGAAAGAGCAGGAAAGGGTAGGTGGGGGAACACGTGACACTGTGCTTAGAACAATCTTTGGGAATAATAGATGACTAGAGATGGACTTGTTCTATAAATATGTATTGGTAATGGACAAGCCTCTCTCAATTTGGATTTAAATTACTTTAAAAAACCCACATATTAACAGAGGTCTTTCTCATTCCAATAGAAACTCTTGCAAATGAATTAACACTTTCAAATCATCACTGTGGGAAGAATTTCTCCAGCATCAAGTTTTTGTGTGATTTTTAAAGTGATTGTCCTTGGGAATTCCCTGTGGTCCAGTGGTTAGAACTCTGTGATTCCACTGCAGGGGGCACAGGTTTGATCCTTGGTTGGGGAACTAAGATCCCACATGCTGCACTGTGCAGCCAAAAAAAAAAAAAAAGTGATTGTCCTTCATGTGGACCAGAGCACTTTTATATTGTTTACTAAAAGATGAGAGAAACAGGAAGATAACTGAGAGTTCAACTCATTTATAAATACACTTGTAGATAGTGACACAATTCGATACTGCTTTTTACATATGTTGTAGGACTCATTTTGTCTGTTGGAGTTTTAACTTACTTTGGTGGTGCTTGTAACATTAAATATGCTACTTGAACAGTTGAGACTTTTAAACATAAAAATCAATGAAACGCATTTGTTGAAGACATGGCGCAATGCTACTTATCCTGCCCTCTGCCCAGTGCACAATGGGGCATTTTTCAGGCTGCCACGATCCCTTGCATTCTCTCCTATCTTGTCTCATAACTTATCCAGAATTGAGAGCTCATGTTATCGTGTGCAGGCTGTATATTCCCTTGATATATTAAAGGTATATAATCATTACTCCTACGTCGGTCCTTTGAAAGCAACTGAGTCAGAATAAAGCACGTGCAAAAGTGGAAGACAGAAGAGGAGAGAGGTGGAGAATACACTTGGCCTCTAGAATCTAGAATCTAGAAAAGGGAAGGCAATGGGTTCTCCCCTAAAGCCTCCAGAAGGAATGCTATCCTACCGACACATTCTGCCCCTGTAAGACTCATGGCAGGCTTCTGATCTCCAGAACTGGAAGATCATCAATTTGCATGGTTTTCACCCACTGAATTTGTGGGGATTTGTTACAGCAGCAATAGGAAACTAATACAGACTCTATTCCATCTGGGTCCACTAGATCTCCTTCTTTCTTACAAGCCTATTTCAATTAATAATTTACCTAGAAGATATTAAAACACTCTGATTATTAGTGGGAAATATTTTTATACCTCTATTTTACATTTTATTTAACTCACTCTGTTGAGGTCAAATATGTTTGAAGGGTACATTTTCTTCTACATATCTAAAACAGTGGATTTCAAAGATGAAAGTCAATGTTATACAGTTTTATTAAATATTCAATGAGAGAAAAAAACCTTATAACAGTAAAATTTATGTCAAGCTCTTTTCTTATCAGAAAGAGACCCCTCTTGAGATGTTCATATAAACCAGCATATCTTAGTATCTGATTTTGTTATTCCATTTCTCCTGGGTCTAAAAATGACTCAAGTAGCAAAGAAAGAGCTGGAATCTCAGGAGAGCCAACTGGTCATTTCCCTGATAAGTTGTAAGCAATCAAATTATCATACTATGTAGTCGTTGATCGTTTCCAATAGAAAGGATTGGGTAAGTACAAAGAAGAACGGTGTCTCAAGGAGTAGACAATATAATGTAATTAGAGCTCCCCTGATATAGTAAAAATGCAAGCAAATGAAGGCAAAAGAAAAGTTACAAGGGCATTGACACCTGGAAAAACTGATTTAGGGTCTTTCAATAAAAAACAAGTGCTGGGCTTCCCTGGTGGCGCAGTGTTTGAGAATCTGCCTGCTAATGCAGGGGACACGGGTTCGAGCCCTGGTATGGGAGGGTCCCACATGCCGCGGAGCAACTAGGCCCGTGAGCCACAACTACTGAACCTGTGCGTCTGGAGCCTGTGCTCCACAACAAGAGAGGCCGCAATAGTGAGAGGCCCGCGCACCGCGATGAAGAGTGGCCCCCGCTTGCCACAACTAGAGAAAGCCCTCGCACAGAAACGAAGACCCAACACAGCAAAAATAAATTAATTAATTAATAAACTCCTACCCCCAACATCTTCTTTAAAAAAACAAGTGCTGAAAAATAAAATCATATCAGAGTGAATGAGTTCTTCATAAACTTGTATACAAAAAAGAACCATGCTAAGCAGTGATTGACAAAAGTTATGTTAATGAAAGATATCTAACTGTAGCTGAGTTTTTTATTTGTTCAAATTTTCTCTAAAATGTGCACCATTCTTTAAAAATACTTATTGATGATCAGAAATTTGTATGCTTTGTTCCCGAAGAAGGTCATTTTAATTATATCCTAAGTCTAAGAAGAAGTAGCCTTTCTTCAGGACATAGAAACAAAAGAACTAATGATGCATGGAGCCACATAATTCATTAGGTCACTGAGAGACAGGGCCCGTCATTATAAGAATGTTAACCAAATGTGGGACTTGTACAGTGAAAGGAAATATTTCCATTCATCTTGAGGAGTTCACAAGAAGAAAGGAAATGGAGCTGGCAGCAGTGAAGAAAGGCACGTCAACTCTATGGCAATCTATCTGGGATGTGAAGTGAAGATTCTGGAACAATCCTGGTCCTCCCTCCATCTCCATGACGATTCCTTTCCTGGCGTTGCCTTGGAGTCTTCTTCCTCCATTCATTCCCTAAATGATCATCCTCTAACCTCTCCTCTTCTTGCTCTGTGCCCTCCTTTTATATAAATCAATGATTTGAGCCATCAGCTGTTTGATAAGTACCTACAAGTTTGTATCTCGAGTCAAGACCTGTGCCCCAAGGTCCAGACTTAAATGTGAGAGTCTTCATACTTCTCCCATGAACCTCCCACATGAAACTGTCACATGTGCACACTGATTCATTTTCTTCCAACCCCCTGTAAACCTCCCCTTCTCTGCATCCCCCAGCTCAGAAGATGTCCCCACTGCCCATGCAGCAGTGACAGTCTTTCTAAACCCTCCTCCCTCCTCTGCCCACATCAGTAACTAGTTCCAGTGCCTTGATATTTCTCAGTCCTACACTTTCCTTTCCTTGCCACTGTCTCTGCTTTTATCAAGCCCTATTTCTTCTCACTGAAACAGCATCCTCATTGGCTTCCTTTTCTCTATGCTCCCCCTCCAACCTACACTCTACACTTCGGCCACATCTATTCTTGCGCGACATAAATCAACTCATATTGCTGCCCAGCTTTTCAATTCCTTTCTGAGAACTTTCAGCATAAAGTTTGAATTTCAAGACCCTTCACAATCAGAAATTGCCTCCACGGTAGCTCCTGAAACCTTCTTCCATACCTGTCCTTACAACCATCCCAAACAATTGGCCATGACACAAAGTCCCCTTGACGTGATGTCTTTTACATGTGGAATGCACATTGCCACTCTTCAAGTCCCACGCATCCTTCAAGGATCAGACTAAACACCGTTGCCTTTAGGAAGAGGTCTCTGGTGCTGTCATCTGATTTGGACCCCTCTCACTTCCCACAGCGCCTCCTACATACCTCTGTGATGTCCTTCCCACTCTGTATTGTAATCATTGGTTTGCTTTGCTGTTTCCAAAACAGAAGGCAACTTGACAGACAGGAATACTCACCACTATACTAATGAGGAGAGAAGGCAATTTGAGGTCCACGCTGGACATCTCCATGTCTTGAGCTTCTGGCACAATGCCTGGCACATAGTGGGTGCTCAATAAATGTGGCGACACAAAAGTGTGCTCGGTAATTGTCAGGGGGAGGGAGGTTATTGAAATAATGGAAGAGTTACACAAAAATAGTGAGGTGGGCCTCTGCTCAGAAATTATCTCTCGCTTGGAAAAGACTTGGATGTATCAATGGAACCAACCAGCAAGAAATTGTACTATTATTTAATTGAAAGTGAAGCATATAGAATTTGGGGAACAGGGGCAGTATTTGACAGAGAAATTGGCCAGGTGACAGTTCTTGGGTCCCTAAAATAGGAGAGATTTTAGGCGCGGTAACAGACTGAAAAAATGATGATTTAGTAGTTTGGTTAACTTCTTTTGGCTCATTCTCCAGTTTACTCAGACCATCGATCAGAAATCATATGTGGAGGCAACACCAATAAAAATGACCTCTATTCTATGAACAGGGTGTTTTATAAGACTCTATAAAATGGTAAATAAACCTTATGTGAAGTCTTTTCAAATAATCCCAAAATACTACTCTGCCTCTATTTGGAGGATACAAATCTTTCCTTTGAAGACACAATATCTCTCCTATTATAAACCATTGAAACCTTCCTTTTTTTAACTGTTTCTTGATTTATGAGATATTGTCATCCATAAGATCTTTATTTACTCTAATGTAAACATTTACCCAATAATATCTCAATGTACCTCAATATCTCAAGAGACCAAAAAAACCCTAATGCAATGTGGATACCAATATAGGTTCGGTGGTTAACTGTTTCTCATTTAGTAAAGAAAAGCTCGCCAACCTTCCACTCTTCAGGGGCATTTTCCAAACTCCAATAACCACTGGATGTCAAGGCCATTTCTTTTATCCAGTTGGTAGCCTCACACGTAAGAACAGAGGAGTTCAGACATTAAAACACTGTTAAGATCACGTTGGTTGTAAGATTTCCACAGGCTCAGCAAATTTGGGCCTAATTACTGCCACCTTAAATGTGAAAAGAGGATATTCTGAAGTTGCTTACAGGAAGATCTGGCACGATTTTAAAAAAATGAAAATCAACAGTGAGACAGTAGATGACTTTAACTTAATTAAAGAATAGCTTCTGGTGAGAAAAGCAACATGTACTCAGAATTGCTGATACAGAAACATTGAAATACCTGAAGTGCTCTGATAATTAAACAAAATTCTTCAGCAATCCTGTTTTCTTCCTCTACTGCTGCAGGAGAGTTCCTTGCTTCTCTTCTTTTTTTAAGAAGGAAGGCAGGAAGGAAAGAATATGACCCCATGAAAATGAGTTTTAGATAGGACGGGTGACCAGGAAAAGGACCTATGAGAAATGTGTGACCCCTTTAGAGGCCAACCAGAAGAGACCACAACTGAGATCCTCTTAAACCTGCAACCTTTTTTTTCCACTCTTTCAATTCCAGAAAGACCCATCTCCTCTTTCAATACAGCCTCTTTCTAATCTTCACTCTTGTACTCACCTCTCTCTTAATTCATTCTTCATTTCCTTCCTTCTTCTTCCATCACTGTTGGTGATACAAATTGGGCAGTTGGGAGATGGGGTGCAGAGGTAAATAACTGTGGATTTTCCCATATTAATGTTGGCTTGAGAGGGATAGTAAGAGTCTGAGTCCACGTTCTTGCAACAGCAATTCCATCTCAGTGTACTCAAAGTACAGTGAGCTTTGAACTGGAATTAAGTTAAATATAGAAAACTAGTTCAAAAGACATTTGAATATTGTATCAAATCCTCTGGATCCTCATTTACAAGACACCTCCGTGTGTCTTTCATTTAGGGAGGCACTAGGTAAGCTTATAGGTTTGGTAGAATACACAATCCCTGTGCAACCTGGAGGTTGCTAAAGAAATTTCGATCTTCTCTCCATAGACCCTGAACCTCCTCCAGACCTCCCGTGTCACCCCCCATGTGGGGCTCAGAGCTACTGGAAATAGCCACACAAGAGGCCATGCTATGACCCACCCATGGAGCTAGTACCCTCCTGTCCCACTTTCTCTTCCAGAACCTAGAAGGACAGTGAACTGTAGAAGGCCCATCCTTCCATGGTCCACTCAAATCCCCAAAGCCAGAACACCAGACCACTAAGTATATAGGGATGGATTACCTCAGTCCATAAACTTGATGTTCAAGAGCTGTAGCAGTGTTTCTGCATCCAACCTAATTTCAATTCAAAGCACCCTTCAGTTCCCCCTGCGTGTGGTTGAGGCCTCAGTGCTCAGGCTGCCGAACATCTCTGCTCTCCTCTGGCCCATCTTAGGGACAGGTGGAATTAGAGGCAGGGGTTGGAGCAGGGTTTGCGGGGGCGGGTAGTGGGGGAGGTGGACAGTGCTCCAGATCTAGTCCCATTTACCCAGGGATGAGACCTGCCCACTGGCTCATGCCCTTACCAGGTGAAGGTCAGAGTCAGGCTTCTGGGGAAATCAGGACATTTTTAGTTTTGGTGATGTGGCCATGGGTGGTTGGCTTAGGGCTATCCTCAAACTGTAGCCTCCTTTTTGGTTTTTCTTTAACACGTGTACGTGTACTTCATTCCTTTTTGTTCAGAGTGGCATTCCATTGTGAGGATACACCACAATTTATTTATCCATCCACTTCTTGATGGACATTTGAGTCTATCATGGTTTGGGGCCATTATAAAGTAAACATTTATGAGCACTGTGTACTAGGAAGTTTGGGGGGCAGTGGTAAATACATATTTTCTTTCCTTTTGGGTAAACACCTAAGAGTAGAATTTTAGGGTTAAATAGTAAGTACATGTATAACTTTATAAGAAACTGCCAAATCATTTTCTAAAGAGGTTGGTCGTGTACCTCTCAGAGGTATCTGAGAGTTCCAACTGTACCATATTCTCACCAACATTTGAGATTGTCAGTTTTCAGATTTTAGCCTTTTTCATGGGTGAGTAGTAATATCTCATTGTGGTTTTAATTTGCTTTTCCCTGATGAATAATGATGTTAAGTAACTTTTGGTATACTTCTTGGCTCTTACAATATCTTTTTTTTTTTTCCTTTAAGAAACTGATGAAATATTTCACCCTTTTTTTTTTGGTGGTATGTGGGCCTCTCACTGTTGCGGCCTCTCCCGTTGTGGGGCACAGGCTCCGGACGCGCAGGCTCAGCGGCCATGGCTCACGGGCCCAGCCGCTCTGCGGCATGTGGGATCCTCCCGGACCAGGGCACGAACCCGTGTCCTCTGCATCGGCAGGCAGACTCTCAACCACTGTGCCACCAGGGAAGCCCCACCCTTATTTTAATAGGTTGTTGGCCTTCTTATTGAGTCATAAGAGTGCTTTACAAATTCTGGAAATCTTTGCCTACCCCCAAGGATATGTAGGTTTTCCCCCTCATTTCCTCTCAATGTCTTATATAATAGTTTTGGCTACTATATTCAGGTTTCTGATATATTTCAAGTTAGGGTTTTTTGTTTGTTTTGGGTTTTTTTGGTTTGGTTGGTTTTTATTTTGGATGGTTTTTTTATGTTGGAAAGTAGAGGTCAAATCTCAGCTTTTCCCATATGGATGTCAGCTGTCCTGGCACTGTTTGTTAAAAGACTATGCTTTCTCCATTAATTATGTTGACACTAAGGACCTCTACATCTAACCATGATGAAATAATAAGAATGGACTTACTCTTAAATAATTAGGAAGCTGGACAACATAAATGAAATAACGGACCATAGGCAGTTCGGGACAGGGGTCATGCGAGAAGGGAAACAAATGAGGCGGTCTCTGCATTTGTGCCAGCTGACAGCCTGGAGTGTTGCCAGGCTGCAGTACAGGAAGGAGGGACCCAAATAAGCAGTCTCCCTGAGTTGAGAAGACCGAAGCTGGAGTCTAAGGAAGCCAGAGCTGCTAGAACTTACAGAGCAAAATACCTAAATGGCCAAGAAGCTGAGGTAGTTATCCTCTGTTCCCACCTATTATCAGCTGAGGAATGTCCCGGGGTGTCTACTCCCAGGATTCCTGAGCTGCACAGGTAAGCCAAGAGAGAGCCCTCAGGCTGGGACACGATGGGGCTCCATCTGCGTTTTCCAGAACGGTAACTACAGAGGCCGTGTGGGCGGGGAGCTAGCAGTCTCTGCCTCAGGGGGTCTTGAGTCCCTTCTGCCGGGAAACTAGCCCAACTGGAAAGCCCTGAAGAATGGAAACTTCAGGGGCAATCTTAGCCCCGCTGCTGCTGCCACCTGGGCCCCTATCCCATCTTGGCCAGGACGGAGGTGGTGCCAGAGTACAGACTTTCCTAGGAACTTGGTGGGCCGTGGTGTGGGCAGCTGGGAGCCTAAGTCGAAACAGAAAAGGAAGAACAGGGCGAAGATGGCGTGGTGACGGCTGTGAAAACCTGTGCAGACTCATGGGAGGCGCATCAAGGGACTTGCTCCCAGAAATAGCTGGCTGTCTTTGGAGGGGGTGACTGAGGTTCTGCGACTACAAAAGCTGGAGCCATGGTGCCGTTTAGCCAGGGGGTTCCCGGTGAGTTCCAGCTAAGCAACTAGAGCCCGAGTTCCTTGACCTCATGTGTAATGACCTTTCACCTTTGGACCCATGACACCACCCACCTGTCCAATGTTAGCTCTGTGATACTGATTAACATTTTGCAGCAATTGTAGAGATCAGCTCATTTGTTTCCCTTTTCCCATGATCACTGTCCTAACATTTTGTACCTCCAGGAAAGTAGGAACTTATCCACTTAATTTGCTCAGCGCTTAGAATGGTATCTGGCATATAATAGACTGCAAGAAATATTTGGTGAAGAAATAAATATGAAACAATCTCACACCGCATGCTCTTCTCCCCCATCGTTCCCGCTGTTACATATATTCTCCCTTCCCCACCCCACCCCTTAACCCCATCTGTACTTCTCCAAAGCCCACGTCCAACGTTGCCTCCCATTATGAAACATTTTCTCCGGGGCAGAATTAGCAAGCGTACCTCCCAAAAGGCAAGTGAGAATCAGCTCATTCCTGTACTTAGCACTTACTCTCTTGGTCCAGAGCTGATCCTAAACCCATCGCTGGTCATGAGTTTCACTTAAAGATGACACATTTCGTTGCTGAGGCAAAGAAACTAAGCCTTAATTTAATCCATCTTCAAGATGCACCTTCTTCTTTAAACCAAGACTGAAGTACTGATGATGCCAAAAGCCAAAAAGGGATGAACAATATATGCCAGGAGAAAAATGAAAATGACGAGTCTCTGTTTCCACCCCCTAATCAGTTAAGAATTACAACTGCCTTCAAGTTACTGGAAGGAGTCACAATTGTAGAGCCGTGACTTCTCCTGAGAGGAATATGTTTCTGAGTGTTTCACTCCTGGCTCTTGAAATTAAAAATCTCATTATTCAAAGAGCTTCTAGCAATATCTCAACATATTAAATTCAAAAGTTCATTCTCAAAAGCCTTATTCTACTGGATGCTGTGTTAGGCGGAAGAAAAGGCTCATGAAAAAAATGGAATAACAAGGCTGGAACAGATCTAAGTCATGAATTCCATCCTCTTTTCTTCAAGCAAGGCCCATTTTAGTCACTGTGCATGGAGGAAACTGACCCCATGTGATCCTTAAAGGCCTTCGGCGAGCATGCCACCAGTTGAGGCACTGTTACAGTTGAGACAGTACTTACATTAAGGTAAAGCCCAACTACCTCTTCTTGTGCAGCCCTCTTCGGTTTGGGCACCATGATTGGGCATGAAAATTCCAAATGCTACCAAACTAGGGGCATTCACTCTTGTGTATTTGAGACATTCACTCAGACTCAGCAAAATTCTATTGCAGCATGATTCAGAATCAGATATACTGTGACCCAAGCCTTACCTTCTGAAACATAAGAGTTCCAGGATAGTCTTCATGTAACACAGTTATACACATCTGCCCATCAGCAGTGTCCAGAGTCTCAGTGGAGATGCACAAACTTCAGTTTGCCACGTGAGAACCATTGGTTACCAAAGAGTGAAGGGACATAGCATGGAGATTGGTGGCTGACGCACAAATCCCCAGATATGATTAACTATCACACTTTAAGAATTAAGGCCCCCTGGGACTTCCCTAGCCGTCCAGTGGTTAAGACTCAGAGCTTCCACTGCAGGGGGTGCAGGTTAGACCCCTGGTTGGGGAACTAAGATCCCGCACCCTCCACATTGTGGCCAAAAAACAAAACAACAACAACAATTAAAAAAAAACAGAAACACTTTCCTCAATAAAGTGAAGAAAATATTTTTAAAAATAGTATTAAGGCCCCCAATAGGTGCATGAAAAGATGCTCAACATCACTAATTATTAGAGAAATGCAAATCAAAACAAAAACGAGGTACCACCACACATCGGTCAGAATGACCATGATGAAAATGTCTGCAAATAACAAATGCTGGAGAGGGTGTGGAGAAAAGGGAGCCCTCCTACCCTGTTGGTGGGAATGTAAATTGATAGAGCCACTATGGAGAACAGTATGGAGGTTCCTCAGAAAACTAAAAATAGTGTTGCCATATGACCCAGCAAACCCACTCCTGAGAATATATCTGGACAAAACTATAATTTGAAAAGATACATGCACCCCTATGTTCATAGCACCACTATTCACAATAGTCAAGACATGGAAATGACCTAAATGTCCATCGACAGATGAATGGACAAAGAAGATGTGGTATATACGTATACAATGGAATATTTGCCACAAAAGAGAATGAAATAATGCCATGTGCAGCAACACGGATGGACCAGGAGATTGTCATACTAAGTGAAGTGAGTCAGAAAGAGAAAGACAAACATCATATGATATCATATATGTGGAATCTAAAATATGACACAAATTAACTTATCTATGAAACAGAAACAGACTCACAGACATAGAGAAGAGACTTGTGGTTGCCAAGGGGGAGTGAGGGGAGGGAGGGATGGATTAGGAGTTTGAGATTAGCAGATTAGGAGTTTGAGATTAGCAAACTATTATATGTAGGATGGATAAACACAAGGTCCTATTGTATAGCACAGGGAACTATATTCAATATTCCGTAATAAATCATAATGGAAAAGAATATGAAGAAAAGAAAAAGGAAAAAAAAAGAATTAAGGCTCTGAAGACAGAAACAATAGGGAGTCAACTCTTCCTTTCTCCTTCTAGTTTTATTGTCTTAACCACCTCTGATGATGTCTATATGAGACATTTCTAAGTAGATCTAGAGAAGCATTCTACTTTGAGTCAATTTCACTCTATTAAAAAAAAATACATAGAAGATGTCTTTAAATTTGGCCGAAACTCTCATAACTTCATGTCATGATTTCTTTGCAGACTGAAATTAAAGACTCAATAATAAATTCAATTGCCCTAATTGGTAGTTACAGATCTTATCTTCAATTCATAGAGGCAATCTCCTCCGGCATATTTTAAAGTCAGGTTTTACAGTTCACTGTGCAATTTGCAAAAGATTTTTTGACTAACTATTGTTTCGGCTTGGTTGAGGCCCTTATCACATCTCCCCTGGATCCTTTCACACCTTCCCAAGGCTCTCAGTCAGCTTGTAGGCCAAGCTGTTCCCATCCTCCATCTCCTCCTTGTAGCAGACCAGATGGAGTCACGTCCCTGCCTACGATCCTTCAGAGGCTCTGCTCAGACTTTGGGAAGATGTTGAAGCACCTTAAAAGGCTCTTTATCCCCCTGCCCTCACCTCTCCCATCCTCCTTGCCTCCCCCTGCCCTTCTTTCCAGCTGTACCAAACACTAACTGTTGCCCTAGATGTCACTGTTCTGATGGTCTCCAGACCTTTTCATATGCTCTAGCCTCTGCCTAAAATTCTCTTTCTTGAGCTTGAAGCCTTAGGTTAGCCATTCCCTTCTCCAGGGGTCCATCCTCCACCACGGTGCTTCCCGACAGCCATGTCATGACATTAGAGCTACAATAACACTTCAATAGCACCAACTAATGAATGGATTGAGGTGAAAAGAGAGGCCACCAGAGGTGTCCCTGGCCAGAGAGAGCAGACCCTGCCCACTGGTCACTCCACGCCCAACCTGACGGCTCCAAAGGCAGAGGACAGCTTGGAACCTCTCCAACCTGGTGTTGGCATTCCCACTGGGCAACCCCACTCTGAAGATGCTCCTCCCCAATCATGAAACAAAATGAAGTTGTTTAATTCTCCATTACAGCCCAGATGAGTGGTGTCGTTCTGTAGATTCTATAAAGGCAGCGGCTGTGGACTTTTGTGGGCAGCACGGTGACCCCAGCATGGTGTCCAGGGCATCCTCGGTGCTCAGTAAGTGTGTGTCGGCTGCCTTGCAAGCATAAACAAATGCTAAGGAGAAACGTGGCACCGTCCCTTTGCACTGATGTGCAACCGCACAGGTATGTGACAGGAGGGATGACTTAGCCAAGCAAACCTTGTGGCTGACTGCCTTTATTCTTCTCCTGGCTGGTGTACGGGAGCTAGGAAAATTCTAAAGGCCAACATAGAAGGCATAAATGGCATCTCCTTTACATCCTAAATATGAGAGTCATCCCCACTGCAAAGGAGTTAATTATGTTCGACAGACTCAACTTCTCTGGATTTGAACGATCCTCTGTAAGTTGCCAGAGCCGGTTGCGATGAAGATTTTTTCTTCGGCTACCAGGCAGCCAAGCACTTCCAAATCCCTCCCTGAGATGTCCGCTTCCACTGGGTTCTTGTCTGAGAGCCTGCAACCAGCTTCTCCTGCCGATTCCAAGACTGAAACACAGCATCATCATAATTACCCAGAAATACCATCCTAATAAATTGCCATGGGTTGTTCTGTCTCATTTGTACTGCCGAAACATATTTTTTGTAACCTAAGTACCACTGAATAGACACCCTCACGAACTTACTAGACACCATCGTGAACTTACTTTCCCAGAGAGGTTTAATTTAAGAGTTAATATCAAGGACCTTTACGTAGCTCTATGCAATCCTAGCACATCTGAACAGCACAACTGAGAAGCGCTTGTCAAAAGGAGAATGTATACAGAAGAGACAGAGGCTTACATTTTTTTCCCTTTACCTTGAGCTTAACACTATTTCCACAGCGAAAATTACAGACTTGCTTTGTTTCTGGCCATGGCAGCAAATCCAAACAAACGCTTTCCCGGCAGCCCTAAAGCAAACCCGTGACCCCAAGCACCTGTCACTTCTGTGGGTTGTCATCACCACTCTCTTCTCCATAAAGAAGTAAATTTTCAAAAGGACAAAAATAAGCAAGCAGAGCTGTCTGTCATTTCTTTATTTTTCTGAATAGAATATCTGTCTTGGTCTATTAAAAAATACTTGGCCACTCATTCGGAATCCCTTCATTAACAGGAGGTATTAAGTCTAATCCATTTTACCATTTTGAAGAACTATCTCCTATGCATTTAAAAGCCTGTTCTCGTGGTGAGATTAAACCCTCCACCTCTCAGCACCGTTTCATTCTGCTCAAACTCCTGACTTCAGGTACACAAGGCATTTTTACTAAGTCACCGTAATTTATTGGAGAACAGAGTCTATATTGTATCTAGGAGATGAATATATGCAACATCTCATTTTTAAGCTCTAAAGAAAAACACAAGCATTAGCTACCTTTATCTTTATTATCCCTTTAGCACCTAATGCATAGCAAGGACTCAATAAATGTCTACTGAATTAGCGTAAATGTGGACAAACTGTAAAGAAACAAAGGGAAATATTTCATGAGGATAATAATAAATTCAAAACACAAAATATCCCATGGTGCCAGCATTGCTGACCCTACAGTGTTGGTTGGGGGCCAAAGTGGGCTCCCGATTCTGGACCTGTACCCACGGAACCAGACATGGCTGTTGTCCTTTGGGACCATCTGGTGCCAACCTAAGGTTGTACTCAGGGCTCACATTCTTCAAAAAGAAAACTAACCGCACCAGGCATTAGTGAGCAATGAGATTTTCCTGGAGAGTCCCCAGGGAGCCCAAGCATATCGCATCACACCCTGGGAGTGACAGCTCTCCCTCCACCCACCCCAGCGGACCCCAGCCCCTCCCTTGCTGCTCCAGACGGGGTCCTCCCACTCTCGATTCAACGCTGTCATCAGAGAGGTAAAAGGCAATCCCAACTGAAGACGCTTATCACATGGGGGCTTTTCCAAATATGGGAGAGAGAAAAAGAGGTATGGAGAGAAAAGAAAAATATTCCATCCCAGAGCCATTGCACAAAAGACAGACCACGTGCTAAAGCTTACACCATGATACGTTGTAAACGGGCACAGCATTTTGTAAAGGGAAATGATGGCACACAGAAAGAGTACCGGTAATACCCATGCCCCTTGAGTCACTCCAGAGAACACAGTCCAAGAACATACACCCACAGGAGGAAGCAATGTCTACAGGAAGAGGCTCTGTGAAGCATTGTCCACACTGGAAACCAGAGAGGGCTGGGCTGGGGTGAAAAACATGGTAAGTGTTCTTTCTAGTAAATGATGCTGCACCCTCCCAGTGAAGTCCTCTTCTTTGATTAAAAAATATAATTAAGATGGCCACCTTGAAATGTAGAAAATAGTTATTTTTCACTTAATCGTATTAAATGAAAATTAAAAATAAATCAATAGACCGTGATTATAGACTATAGTGGCATTAGTAAATATGTGTATGGACAAAGGTCTGGAAGAACTTTTAGAATTTTTAAAATGGCGACCATGAAAAGACTGTAAGTTTATTGTTTTGTTTTGTTTTAGAAAACTTATTTAATAGTTACTTCATAAGCTTTTGAGGTAAAAAGAATAAAAATATTTGACCACACTCAAAAAGGGACTTTTAAATTTAGTTATGGATCCCAAATAATTTTTGACATAACAGTTTAAACTGCTACTTAAATGGAGAATAATTTTCCACATGTGAGAGTTATCTCAGACTTAATATGGTGGGTACTTAACCTGCAGGTACAGAAATTAAGATAAAAACAAGCTTTTTACATTTGTTCTAATGATGGGCTTTCAGATGGATGGGACCTTGGAAGTTCTAAAGACAAATCCTCTATTTTAACTCCCCCGAAGATCAGTGAACCCACAATTCTAAAGGGGAGTAACAGTCAGGACACGTTCAGACTCAGATTCCATTTTTCCTCTCAAAAAAAATGTATTCTAGAATAATATCATTTGTCAGGATGTGCAGCCTAGCCTAACAGCACCAGAGGAAACTGAACAGGTGAAAAGCATGTTAGCTTAAAGCAAGGTGAGAAGCAAAGCCTATCTTTGGCTAAAAGGTATGACTAAGGATGAACAGTTAGCCACTGACTCAGTGTAACCAGACACAACATACAAGAACGTGCAATGACTGAAATTATATTACAATGCTTATAGCAAATCATTAGCTAGATGGAGGTGGCATGGGTAAGTAACACAGAGGGACAGTTTTATATTGTTCTGGGTTGTCTCTGTGGTTGAGTCTAAAGATGTGTCCACCCCAGAGAGCAACCTGACTCCTTCAGCAAAGGCTGGGGGGCGGTGCTGGGAAGAAGGAGGGTGGGGTCTGCAATTCTACCCTCTTATAGGAGCATCTCTATCACCTGAGGTACCATTGTATAAACCCATCCGGTCCCTTTAGCTCTCATAAACAGGCTTGTTTCTCATCAAATCTGTAAGGTACCAATAGTGTTTTTTTTTAGTGTTTTAATTTTATTGGAGTAGAGTTGATTTACAAGAGTTGTATTAGTTTCAGGTGTACAGCAAAGTGATTCAGTTATACATATACATAGATTCATTCTTTTTCAGACTCGTTTCTCTCGTAGGCTATCACAGAATATTGAGTAGAGTTCCCTGTGCTATACAGTAGGTCCTTGTTAGTCACCTATCTTATATATAGTCGTGTGTGTGTGTTCATCCCAAGCTCCTGATTTATCCCTCCCCCTAAGTTTCCCCTTTGTTAACCATAAGTTTGTTTTCAATATCTATAAGTCTGCTTCTGTTTTGTAATTAATTCTCTTATATTTTTTCTTTTTTTTCAAGCAGATTCCACACATAAGCGATATCATATAATATTTGTCTTTCTTTGTCTGACCTACTTCACTTAGTAAGGCCCCAATAGTGTTTTTTTTTTTTTTTTTTTCTGGTACGCGGGCCTCTCACTGTTGTGGCCTCTCCCGCTGCGGAGCACAGGCTCCGGACGCATAGGCTCAGCGGCCATGGCTCACGGGCCCAGCCGCTCCACGGCATGTGGGGTCTTCCTGGACCGGGGCACGAACCCGCGTCCTCTGCATTGGCAGGCGGACTCTCAACCACTGTGCCACCAGGGAAGCCCTATTTACTTTTTTATATTTGCTTATAGTATGTTTTTGAAGCATTAGCTTATGAAAGTGGGAGAAGAATATTCTTCATCCATTTCATCATCTCCTCTTGCTAAGTAAAACACAGAGACAATGATATGTTCCACAGAGATTTAAAATGGAGGAGATGCAATAGTGAGAAGTTATGGACATGGTATCAGCACAAGGCAAGTTTCACCTGATTCTTGGTCTTCCTGACCCTTGATTTCAGGAGGTTTTTCATTGGTCATTGCTGCCCATGGTCTGAACAGACGTTAACAAATGAGATTAAACAATCATTGAAGGTGATGCACACACATCAGGTCCTGAAATCTGGATGTGGATAAATGACTCCTTGAATGGTCTTTGCACCCTTCTATTGCATATGAAAGAACTTGCCATATACAGAGATGGACACTTCTAGCTCTACCACTGTCTTAACATGTCAAAGATAGATCACCACTTCCACGCCTCCTTCTTTTGAATCTCCATGTCAGCTCTTTCACAACTATAGTTTTCAACTTTTAGAGTTAATAGACAGTACATTCACTTTGTCATTTATTCTGGAAGTGATTATAAACCACTGCCAGCCTTGGCTAAATCTGACTTTTCAATAAATAAACTCTCAGGATTTGGACTGTTTTAATTATTTGCCTCCCTACTGGAAAACCTATCATTGGCAGTAAGAGATAGCCTTCCAGTGTTTTTGGCAATTTAATTTATGGCATGAACTGTGCAAAATTCCCTCCTTTCAGACCAGGTAAAATCTGTTAACCTCCAGAATTACAAATGCACCATGAGCCGCTTCCATCATTGTTGGGGAAATATGAGAACGTCATGTTTGGGTGACAGCCGGTAGAACAGCCCCTGGCAAGTCCCTGGCATCATGTCAACAATGATAACATGTTGCCATATCAGAATGTACAGAGGGGAAACATATATCTCTGCCTATACATTCCTAAACATTTATTATTTTGCCATATTATTCTGATGAGAAAAAAATTAACTACTCTTAGAAAAAGATAAATGTATGTATGATTCCTTTCCTAGGGCTGACATAATGAAGTACAGTTGACCCTCGAACAACAGGGGTTTGAACTGCTGTGATTCCAATTATACATGAATTTTTTTCAATAAATACATACTGCAGTACTACACGACACAGTTGGTTGAATTTGCGGATGCAGAACAACAGATATGAAGGCCAACTGTAAAGTTCTATGCGGATATGGAAGGTCAGCATCCCTAATCTCTGCATTGTTCAAGGGTCAATTGTACTACAAAGTGGGTGGTTTAAACAACATAAACTTATTGTCTCACAGCTCTGGTAGCCAGGAGTTTAAGATCAAGGTGTCATCAGGGTTGGTTTCTTTTTTTTTTTGCAGTACGCGGGCCTCTCACTGCTGTGGCCTCTCCCGTTGCGGAGCACAGGCTCCAGACGCGCAGGCTCAGCGGCCATGGCTCACGGGCCTAGCCGCTCCTTGGCATGTGGGATCTTCCCAGACCGGGGCACGAACCTGTGTCCCCTGCATCGGCAGGCAGACTCTCAACCACTGCGCCACCAGGGAAGCCCCAGGGCTGGTTTCTTATGAGGCCTCTGAGGAAGAACCTGTTCCATGCCTCTCCCCCAACTTCTGGTGGTTTGCTAGCAAACTTTCATGGTCCTTGACTTATAGAATCATCACCTCTGTGTCTATCTTCATGTTCACATAGTGTTTATTCTCATAGTGTGTGTATATCTGTCTCCAAATTTCCCTTTTTTATAAAGATAGAAGTCATATTGGATTAGGGCCCACCCTAATGAGTCGTTTTAACTTGATTACCTCTGTAAAGGCCCTGCTTCCAAATAAAGTTACATTCTGAGGTACTGGTGGTTAGGATTTCAACATACGAATTTTGGAGGGACACAATTCAACCCATAACAGTAGGTGTTCATAAGAGATAAGGCACGAGGTTGGGTTTTGCTCTTAGGCCAGGCCTGGCGCCTGGCTTGCAGGTGCCTTTTCTTCTTAGATGAAATCACTGTTCTGTGCAGTATGTGGTAGAACCACATCCAGCCTTGTGAGCAGCCGCCACAGTTTGCAGTAGATGAGGCTGAGGAAGCTCCTCCATCTGATGTGAGACCAGCCTCCTAGTTAAACTGATCTCAGTAAGAAGTGAAACATCATCCGGCACTTTTCCTATAAGAAATTTTCAAGTTTCTGTAGACAGTCTAAGGAGGGTGTGATTCTTGGGCACCTACCAGGCTCTTCCTGTGTAGCACAGGAGGGCATATTTGTTGTCACAGTTGTTCTGTCATTGCTTAACTTTTATGTAGGTGCAGTGGATTGAAGAGTGACCCCCAAAGATAGGTCTAAGTCTTAACCCCAAAGATAGGTCTAAGTCTTAACCTCAGTTACATGTGAATGTGGCCTTCCTTGGAAATAAGGTCTTTGCAGATGTAATTAGTTAAGAATCTCAGTATGAGATCATCCTGGATTTAAAGAGGGCCCTAAATCCAATGACTGGCATCTTTATATGAGGAAGGAGAAGGAGGTTTGACACATGGGCCAATCAAAGGATCCAGTGCTTGAGAGACTGGATAAAGGAAAGTAAAGCAAACTAAGCACAAGAGTCTGAGCCACTTCTCCCTCAGAACATTCTCTGACTGTGAGGTGTGCAGGCCAAAAATGTGGGAAAACTGAGATGACCAAAGATGCTTACAAAGGTAAGAAACTAAGTAGAGCCATTGGCATGGTGTTGTGGAAATAAAAATGAGGACTGAATCTGTGACAAAGTGGTGGAGTCCTGGAAAATATTGCAGGTTTTCAGTTGGGACCCCTGAAGGGACTATACCCTAGAAGTAAGGGCAAACCATAAATAGACTAGACCTTACAAAGAGTGAGCAATTAGACTATAATCAATTTAATCCCCAATTGGATAAAAGTGATATGTTCCTACCCTCTTTGCCTATCAGAAGTGAAAGAGAAACCTCTCCAGAGGAAGGTAACACTATCCCGAGCCTCTACAATTTCTCATAATGTGTATAAATATATATGAATTTCCAGCATTCAATAAAAAATTGTAAGGCATATCAAAAGATAGGATATATCAAAAGGCAGGACAAAGACAATGAAATACAATAGAAATATACCCACAGGTGATCCAAGCAAAAGGGAGTTAAGAAATGTGGACTTTAACAGTTATTAATAAGTTTCAAGAAAATCGATGATAATATGGAGAACTTCATCAGAGAACTGAAATCTATTCAAATAAAATCAAAAAGAAATTCTAGGACTAAAAAATGCAATAACTGAAACTAAGATCCAAACAGATGAATTTCAGAAGCAGATTATACAGAGCTAGAAATAGAATTAGTGATGTAGAAGACATGTCTTTAAAAAAATGTCCATACAGAATCACACGGAGGAAAAAAAGAGGAAATAATGAAAAAGAGGGTAAGAAATAAGAGTTATGGGACCTGATGAAAAGGCCTATCATATATATAACTGGAATCTCAGAAATGGAGGAGAGAGAGAATAAGACAGAAGTAATATTTGAAGAAGTAATAACTGAGAATTTTTCTGAAATTGATGAAAGAAATCAAACTATAGATTTAAAAAATAATATAAGCTCAGCAATTAAAATACATAAAAAATTACATTTAAGCACATCACAGCTGAAACCCAAAAACAATGAGAAAATCTTAAAAGCAGCCAGAGAATGGAAAAACATATTATCTTCCCCAAAACAAGAAGATGGACAATTGACTGCTTACTATAATCAACTGAAGCCCAAACACAAAGTAATGACATTTAAAGTACTGAAAGAAAGTAAGTGCCACCACAGAATTCAATGCCCCGTGAAAATATCCTTCAAAGTTAAAGATAAAATAAATATGTTTCACCAGCAGACCTGTACTAACCTAAAATAATTTTTTTCAGGGAGAAGAAATATGATCTGAACCAAAAGCAAGGAAATGTAGGAAGACATAAAAAGAAAAAAATTATAAAATGTGAATAAATCCAAATGAATACTAACCATGTAAAACAATAATAATAATATCTTGTAAAGTTTAAAATATGTGTGAAATTAAATATACAATGACAACAACACAAAAGATAGTATGTTGTAAATGTTAAAAGTTAAACTTTTCTAATGTGCTTTCATTGTCCAGGAATTAGACTAATACAGTACTAATGTAATAATTCATCACTACTAAGTTATTGTAGACTTTAATAAATTAAGGATATATCTTGTAATCCCTAGAGTAAGAATAAAAGAATAGTAGAAAATATACAACTAGAAAAGTAATAGAGAATAAATGGAATAATTTAAAAATATATGAAAATTCCAAAATAAGCAATAAAGGACAGGAAAAGAAACATAAACAACTGGGACAAATAGAAAACAAATAGAAGGTGGTATCTATAGATCAAAATATATCAGTAATTACATTAAATGAAAATGATCAAATACTTTCATAAAAAATATTATAAGACTGTATTAAGAAAATAAAACCTAACTAATACTGTTTACAAAAGGCCAACTTGAAATATAGGAACAGACAACAGCTGAAAGAAAAGGATAGAAAAAATAGACCATATTAATACTGACACCCCTCCCCACAAAAAGCTTTTGTGGGTATATTAGTATTAAAGCAGTTTTTAAGTTAAGATGCTACTAGAGATAAAATGAAACATTTTATAAAGAAAAAAGATCAATCCACCAGGAAGGTAAAACAAATAGTATGTACCTGATACCATAGCTTCAAAATATAAAAAGCAAAAATTGACAAAACTGAAAGGAAAACTAGACACGTGCAATCACAGAGGTTTTAACAACTTCTCTCAGGAACGATATAGCACACATAGTGGAGACAAAAGGATACAGAGATAGGAACAACATGAGTAACAAATATGAAGTAGTTGTCACATAAACAACACTACACTACAACTATACTATATTACTCATCACTTTTTGGTAAATACCTGAGAAATATTTACCCAAAATGTTCATATGCGGCGCTGAAAGAACATCTCAACAAAATTCAAAACATCAAAATTATACAATATATGGTCTTTGGCCTCAGTAAAATTTAGCTAAAAATCATAAACAAAAAATTAAATAGAAAATCCTAAAATTTAAAAAATTAAGCACATGTGTAAATAATCCATGGGCATCATTTGTCTTGTATTGTGTATTTACCTAAGCTATGGAGCTGCAGGCTACTTCCCCTAATAAAATCCTTGCATGTTACACATGCCTTGGCATCGGCTTCTCAGAGGACCTGAGTGCATCATTTCTTTATTGATTTTCCCCAAGTCTTGTACTGACCAGAATGAGCAGGTCCAATTCCTTCAACAGTCCCTCATATTTACTTCTCGTGTATCAGTCATTCAATAAATATTTATCATCGCCAACGTACCAGGCATGACCTGATGAGCTTGGTTCTTTCACTGAATGCCTACTGTCTTGACTGTATTGCTCCTAAAAGGGACACCGAAAAGCGAACCCAGCCCTCAAGCACAGTTTTTCAGGTCCTGTTGGGAAAGAAGAACCACCTTCTGTGTTCAGGACACATGACTTCCATTCAGGCAGAACGATGCTGTGTTCGATCACAGGATACTGCCTCTCACTGTGATTTCACTGTCGACTTGAAATCTTGGATTTTTTTCTCCCACTTACTCCTGTGGATTCATGTCTTCTTATTCTGTGTCTGAGCAGTTGCTCTTTTGGAGAGTTAGAGCTTATATGTATTCACATGACAGCTCATCCTGTTAGCCCAGCCCGTGGTCTTATCCTGATGTGGTTCCTTTGGGTCCTGACTTGGATATAAAGCCTATTTGCTCACACCCGTGGGTTGATGGGCAGGCTTTGTACTTCTGCATGCCTGGGCAGGCTTGGTGAAAACTAGCTGGTAAACTGAACAGGAAGCATAGTAGGGTTGACCTCTTTCTCCTCATTTTAATTTTCTATAGGAAACATTGCTTTTTGGTGAACTTAGAGCACATTTAGTAGAAGCAGATTCTGTGCATTCTACCAGTGACAGTGGGAATGGTTAGAAGTCCTGCTGGCAGGAAGTGTGGGGTGAATTCACTTGAATTTTTATGAGAACAATGACTGTTTTAGAAGGCTGTAGCTGAAACACTGATGAAATGTGTTCTTCCACAGATGACTGAGTCTAACCATGTTTGTGTGTTTTTAATTCAGTACAAGTTTAATTTTTTTTTATCAATGGATAAAATTCTTATCCATTGCCAAAGAGGAAAAAGTTCTGTTAGGTTCAGGGAAAGCGAAATAAAGATCTCTGATGTAGTAACTCATGGGTCTACTCTGTCTCTGCTCCTGGACCTTCAGCAGGATGTTAATAAAGAGCAGCCATCAAACTGTCAGACTCTTCTGCCTTATTGCGTTGGGAGACTGGCATAGTGAGAAGGGCACCGGGCACAGGTAATATCAGGCACCACGTGATCTTGGACAAACCGCCCTGGGCCTCAGTTTCTCCAGTGGCTACCTTGTCTACTTCATAGGGTCACGGTAAGAATCAACATATTGGGTGTAAAAGTGCTTTGTAAACTGTAATCTGCTATTCAGATGTCAAGCATTATTGTTTAGAAACTCCAGGAACACCTAACTTATTCAGAGTCCCCACTCCCTCCCATGTGATTGACACTTGAGGTTACAAAAGAGCATTTAAAATGGATGGCATGTTCAGCTCAGGTAATAGAGGAGAAAATTCCCATTGAAGACAAAGAAGAGATTGGTAATTAGAAAGAAAAAAGTTGGGCTTCCCTGGTGGCGCAGTGGTTGAGAGTCCGCCTGCCGACGCAGGGGACACGGGTTTGTGCCCCGGTCCAGGAAGATCCCACGTGCTGTGGAGCGGGTGGGCCCGTGAGCCATGGCCGCTGAGCCTGCACGTCCGGAGCCTGTGCTCCGCAACAGGAGAGGTCACAACAGTGACAGGCCCGCGTACCTGTCAAAAAAAAAAAAAAAGAGAGAAAGAAAAAAGTGACAAGAATGAGCAATCAGATGCTCTTGGATTAATCAGCTTACAGTGTCAGGAATCTAAATATTGGAAAGTCTCTTTGATGATGTTTTACTGAGATGAAGACTAAGGACATTGGTAGTGGGGACCAGGGCCAGGCTTGGTGATTCTCTTCCTGATGTTCAAATGGACTCTGCTGTTTCCCTTCCCTTTGAACTTGGTTGGTTTATCCTCCCCAAAGCTCACTAATTTAGCTTGCTCACTCATTACGTGTCCCTGAAACACCTACACACACCTTTAACAACCAAAGTGCTTGCAAAGAAAAGGACCCAGATCACAGAGTACAATGCACAGGGTCAACGTAAACAAAGAGCTGAAACGAACACATAGGCAGTGATCAGAGCATGAACTGATTTGTCTGGGAGGAGAACACAGGAAACACATCTATTCAATCCAAACTGTGAAAGCTGTAATATAAGTGTGTTTCTCCCCTTTCTCTAACTTCAGGGAGGATGGGAGAAAAGTGGGACAGGTTGAGCAATAAATATACTCGCAGAGCAAATGCCTTCATCACAACATATCATATTTTGACAAGTTTTGTAGGCCCCAAGCCACGAGATGGTGTAAAGGTCTCATTTTTCTTTCCATTGACTTTACTTAGGCTCACAAGTTTGACAATCTGTTGCTATTATCCGTATGACTTTTAAAAGCCAATATTCTTAACAGTTAAGTTCCTCCAAACTCACCCAGCTCAACTGCACAAATTTTAAGAGAAGCTACAAGCATATATTTTTGTGACAGCTTCTAGCACCAAGTCAAGAGTGGCCATAGAAGATATAGCAGAGAAATAACATAGAAAAGGTTCTTTATAAAATGGCTCTTTCAGAAATTCATAAAACATTTGAAAATGAGCCAAAAGGTTTCAGACCATGGAGAAAGCTTTTTTTTCCCCCCTTTGAAATCTTCTTCCTTATGTTTTCGTTTGGTTTTTTTCTGGGAGCTCTTTCTGTTCTTAATGTTTACACGTGGATGCTTTTAGGATACATGGACTTAATACATGATCCCTTAACACCTATCATGTTTTCCTGACTGGGGCCATTAAGCACGTTCACCTCCCAGGAAACATTCCAAGACTGCAATGCCATGTCACCAACACTGTCAGTTCATGCTGATCCAGGATGGTGTGTAATTCTAATCTTAAAACGAATCAGTATGGGTCACAAATAATGTCAATTAGCAGGGAAATCCAGAATATAAAATTTCTTCAGATCACGTGAAAAAGAATTCAGCTTTACCATGTTTTACTTTCATGTACTGTGGTAGTAGGGCTGACACAGACAGTGGAAAGAAAATTTCAGCCATCTCCTGTTGAAGAACTAATCTGATGCTTAGCAAATGTGACAGGTCCCTGAAAGTAAGGCAAACCTGCTTACATAACTTTGTACATGTCTGATGAAATTAGAGATGCTGAGAAAGTTAAACTTCCTTTTCCTTTACTGTACTTCTTGTCATGTTGTTAATATCTGTTTTCTAGGGGTTTCCGTTGAGATCCACTTGTCTCTCTTACTCTGAACCATGTCTGTTTTTTTGCCCATTTCAGGGATAAGAGGGATAAACCAAAGAAAAAACGTTTGGAATTTGCTTCTTTTAGGAGCTTAGAAGATAGGTCTGTGCTCCCCTGAGCATGAGAGATGGAATGGCCACAGTCTCAGAAGAGACAGAACTCTTAGAAGGTAATGTGTCATGGGACTGACCATATTTTTTTTTTTTTGCGTTACGCGGGCCTTTCACTGCTGTGGCTTCTCCCGCTGCGGAGCACAGGCTCTGGACATGCAGGCTCAGCGGCCATGGCTCACAGGCCCAGCCGCTCCATGGCATGTGGGATCTTCCCGGACCGGGGCACGAACCCGCATCCCCTGCATCGGCAGGTGGACTCTCAACCACTGTGCCACCAGGGAAGCCCGGGTCTGACCATATTTTTGCCAACTCAAAGATCTTGGTTGGGGAAGTTGGTCAGAGAAAGAGAATTTCTGCAAACTTTGATTTTTTGTCATTAAAAGAGACCTGTAGGAAATTACTTCTATCAATAAACAACAAGGGTACGAATAGGTGTTTGGCTGAAGTAGCCAGTTTCCAGCATGGTGAGATTGGAGGCACCTTTCTGATCCCGGGTCTCCTGTCTGACTCACCACGGGGCCGGCCTGCAGTCAACCTAGTTCTCCCTCTCTTGGGATAAGTAGTGATTTCCAATTCCTGCTTCTACATTTGAGTTGTGTGGAGAGGAATTTTCAAGATACTGATATCTGGGTCCTACCCTGGACTTATTAAATCAGACCATCTATTGATGGGGGCATAGACATTTGATAATTTTTAAAAGTGCATCAGGTGACTCTAATGTGCAGACAGTGCTGAGAACTACTAGGTCATTCTATTAATCTCTTTTGTTAAATAGAACCATTTTCTGGCAGAGGAAACATGTGATGTCACTCTGAGGCATCAAACCATTTCCACCTTTGCTGGAAGCATCCAGCAGGAGAAGAGCCGAGGGCTAGGACAGGAGGTTGAGGTTGATGAGAAGTGAATAGGAAAGTGAAGGGAGGAAAATGCCAGCGACTGTGGGATGTCAGAGGGTCTAGAGAATCAAGGTAAAAATTAGGACTAACGATAAAGAAGATTTGAAAAGAGAAGGAGAAGAAGCCCATGGAGACACTCTTCATTTATTTCACAATTTTGCCAGGGCCACCTAATTACTGGAACAGGAGGTGGGGTTGGGGGGTGTGGAAAGGGAGATTAATTTAGTACTTCCTGGTTTGGAGGTCAGATGATGCAATTCATTGTGGAGACTGAAAAAGACATGGGCAAGTAGTTACCGCAAAATTTGTTTGGCTGTGGGCATACCACCTAGGGAAAACCACCCACGACCTTTATGATGTTCAAGGACGTGAGCAGTCATCATTAGTCTACTATAGTTCAGTAGCAAAAAAGAAATTTCTTTTGTACCTAAAATAAAGCCCTGATAAAAAAAATTTTTTTTTTTTTGAGTATGGTCCTGAATTTTACGGTTCTGTATAGCTAAATCATTCTAGGAGTAATTCAGGACAGGTTGGCAATTTATTTCACAAAATGTAACAGTGGTCCATCGTATTGCCACATTGAAATGAGGGGATCTGTGGATCCTGCTAACAGCTAAAATTCATGGAGGGCAATCACGAGCAACATGAAGCAGAAAGCTAAAATCTAAAGAGCCCTGCTCACCTGATGAGAAATTTTAGAAAATCAGGGCTGTGTATTTCAATAATGTGCTTGTTTGCTGATAAATCTTTTCATAATGTCAACTCAAATAGTTCTTGGTTTTATCTCTTTATTTTTTTTCCCCCAAGTATAAGGTAGATCATTGAAAGTAGTGATTTAAAGGTGCATGTTTTTAAAATTACCATCTCTGAAATCAGGGTGTGTCTTAAAATAAACAGGGTCTTGTATTAGAAGAAATAGGGTTGCCTTCCCAGGCCTTACCAATCACTGCTTTCCTCCATATTTAAGACACGTTATTTCCAAATGCTATGACATACCCTTTTCATTGACTTCTTTCTTGGACACGTGGATGCTAGACCCTGACTCCTCAGGGAGTATCCTCAGAGGATAACAGTTACCTGGGGTCCTGTGCTCTTGCCCTTTGCCTCGGTACACCTGCCATCACTTGGTCTTCACAGCAAGTGCATGAGGAGCTGCCCTGGCCTGAAGATGTCCCCAAGTCAGGGGTGGGAGAGACCATGTGACTCACATGAAAGTTCTCCTCAAAGCATGCAGTTGACCCCCTTTTTATAAGAGAAAGCTCCTGTCCTTTCATCTCTTTATAAGGGCACTAATCCCATCACTGCAGCCCTACCCTCATAACCTCATCTAAACCTAATCACCTCCCACGGGCCTCATCTCCAAATACCACCACAATGGGGGTTAAGGCTTCAACATATGATCTGGGGGGAGACACAAGCATTCAGTTCATAGGAGATGATATAGTCAAGTGAAAAAAGCAAATTAATAAATACTATGCTTAGTATGATGTGGTAAACATAAAATGAATACTCATATATATTTTTGTACAAGCAAAGAAAAGAGTATGGGAGAAAAACATACCTAACTGTTAATGATGATTACCTCACGGGTAGTTAGAAGGAGTGGGAACATTTTGACTATTTAGACTATTCTGCAGAGTTTGACGTTTTACTTGGAGCATTATTACTTTTGAAGTTTTAGTAACTGACTTTTAAAAAAACACACAAACAAGCAGGAACCCGTAATCTACAAAAACTGTGCTGGTGCGTAGTCTGAAGCTCCAATATATAACAGGCTGGAGTGTGGCCTCTTGAGGATACATTTTTTCAAGAGCAGCCCCTGAATAATGTCTATGCTCCAGGTACTGCGATGGGAAGCCAGTGGGAACCTCATCCTCATGCCTTGGTGAGAAGACCCATCGTGCTTCCGGTCCTGAGGTGGTCCATCCATGATGTTAACCAGCAGACTGCGGAGCCTGAAAGTTTGATTGCGCATCTCAAACAGAAGTTTCCTCTGAAGCTTGAAAGAGAGCCAATGATGAGGACTATAAAAGTAATTACCACCTTCCCAATAAGAGGAACTTATATAATTGCAGTGGGTGAACTCTTCTATTTAGATTCACAACTGACTCATGATTGGAAATGGTTGGCCACATAATTACAAAGTTCGGGTTCCTGAATGATAAATTAGATGTGGTGGCTTCCTTTTGTGTAAGTCCTACTTAAAGTCACATTGCCTGAAATAGAGCCCCTTTGAAATGAATCACGCTGTACACCAGAGACTGGAAAAATAGATTACATTGAAAATGAATCCCAAAAAATTCATTTTTTTCCCTCTGACTGAACTCACCAAAATCTTAAAACTTGTATTCATAGGAGGCTCTTGAAGTACTCTGGCTCTAAACTCAAACTATAGGTTAAAAATCATGTTATGAAAATCCTTTTAATTAATTGAATTCTTTTTGGATGTGAGGAAAGAACTCTAACATTTTACAGATTCACAAAACTAAAGGTGACCTTCAGAGGACATCTGTAGAATCCCCATGTCCCAGTGCCAACTGAACCTTCAGGCACAGTCACTTCCCAGAAACACAGCTAGCTAACACTCTCCTTCTTCTTCCTTTCTTTTTTAGATTTTTAATTGTGATAGAATACACATAACACAAAATTCACCATCTAAACCATTTTTAAGTGTACAGTTCCATAGTGTTAAGTATATTCATATTGTTGTGCAACCGATCTCCAGACCTTTTTTATTTTGCTGAACTGAATCTGTACCCATTAAATAACAGCTTTTCACTCCCTTTTCCCCTGCAGCCCCAGGCAACCATCATTTTAGTCTCTGTTTTGTGCATTGGACTGCTCTACATACCTCATGTAAGTGGACTCATACAGTATTTTGTCCCGGCTTATTTCACTGAGCATAAAGTCCCCAAGGTTTATCCACATTGTAGCCTGTGTCCGAATTTCTTTTTTTTAAACTGAATAATACTCCATTGTATCTGTTGACCACATTTTATTTATCCATCATCTGTTGATGAACACTTGGGTTGCTTCCTCCTTTTGGGTATAATGAAAAATATATATATAATACTGCTATGAATATGGGTGTACAGATATCTCTTTGAGAACCTACTTTCAATTCTTTTGAATATATACCCAGAACTGGAATTGCTGGGTGATCATATGATAATTCTATTTTTAATTTTTTGAGGAACCACCATACTTTCTTTCTTTTTAATAAAAATAGGTTCATTTGGGTTTTATTCTGGTGATGAAAGTTATATATGCTCATGGCAAAAGCTGTTAAAAGTGGAAAGAAAATATGATCAGTAATTCCCCTACCCAGCAAAAACTAATGTTAATGTATAATAACATTATTTATTATACATTATATAATATGTATATTATATGATGAATATAAAGAATATGTTGTTATTCTTACTTTAATAATAATAAACTAGGAATATATATATTTCCTAGTTTATTACCTGATTCCTTGTAATCAAAATATTTTAAAAGACAGTAAATGCCATAACTGACAATAACCACAAAAATCAACTAATGAAATGATCACTAATGAAATTGATGCTCACTGAGCCTCCCTCCCCAATAACATGGCCCGTCAATTGGGAATCTTTTTTGGGCAGTCTCTCTCACTGACTCTGGGTTGTTCAAATAAAATACATATTGATTCTAAGGCAGAACTGGAAATATGGCAGAAGATGCCTAATTTCATTAAATCAATGCACTGCTCTAAATGATCTGAGATGTGGCTGGGCACTGATGTTTTTTCTAAGTCCCCCAGGTGATTCTTAGGTGCAGCCAGACTTGAGGAAAAAAATTCAGTAGGTGAAGGGTCCACAGTCTCAGCTAAAGCCAGCCAGCACTGGGCCCTGGATCCAATCCCTCCCACTGCTCTGGGATGTCGCTCCAGCTGTGTTCTGTCTCCACGACATCACTTTTCCTCTCTTCACTGGATCATTCCCATGAGTACGAGGCAAACATATTCCTATTTCTCCCATTCGCCCCCCAAATTTCCTTTCCTTGGCTCACTCTTTTTTTAAAATTAATTTACTTATTTATGGCTGCATTGGGTCTTTGTTGCTGCACGTAGGCTTTCTCTAGTTGTGCCGAGCGGGGGCTTCTCTTGTTGCGAATACGGGCTCTAGGAGCACAGGCTTCAGTAGTTATGGCACACAGGCTCAGAAGTTGTGGGTCGTGGACTCTAGAGCGCAGGCTCAGTAGTTGTGGCGCACGGGCTTCATTGCTCCACGGCATGTGGGATCTTCCTGGGCCAGGGCTCGAACCCATGTCCCCTGCATTGGCAGGTGGACTTTCAACCACTGTGCCACCAGGGAAGTCCATTTGACTCACTCTTATCTCTAGGTTCTGTCTCATTTCTCAGCTCCTCTTTATAGGATAACTCACTAAAGAATTGTCCACTCTTATCTCCACTTCCTCTCTCATGGCAACAAGGCTTTCTTCACCATGGCTCCAGGGAAGATGCCCTGGTCCACTGACTTCCAGGCTCCAACCCAAATGGTCTTTCTCAGTCCTTAATGTATTTCTCTCAGCATGGAGTCATCTCTCCCTCCTCCCTGAGACGCCTCTTCCACTCTGCATCCAGGTGACCCTTCTCTCTTGAGTTTTTGCCCCTTTTTCCCATGAATGCACAGTGTGCATTCCTCCCTGTCTCCCCAGCCTGGTCCAAGCACGTGGGCACCACAGCTGCTCCTCAAACACGTCTGACTCAGTCCTGGCCCCCGGCCCTTGCACCAGCCCGTCCTCCTGCCTGGAGCTCCCTTTCCTCAGGCAACCTCCCCATTTTCTGCAAGTCATCTCTTGATTTCCCATTATAAGACAGGGCTTCCCTTTCCTCTATCCAGTGAACTTCTATATCGCTCATCAGGAACTCTTCTCCTCCTAGCACTTACCTTCTTGTTTGTTGATTTGCTCCCATCTGTCTTCCCCTCCAGAAAGTGAACTCCAGGTAAGCCTTTCTTTTTTTTTCCTTTAATTTTATTTTTATATATTTATTTTTATTTTCTTAACATCTTTATTGGAGTATAATTGCTTTACAATGTTGTGTTAGTTTCTACTGCACAACAAAGTGAATCAGCTATATGTATACATATATCCCATCCCTCTTGCACCTCCCTCTCACCCTCCCTATCCCACCCATCTAGGTGGTCACAAAGCACTGAGCTGATCTCCCTGTGCTATGCAGCTGCGACCCACTAGCTTTATACTTTATATTTGGTAGTGTATATATGTCAATGCTACTCTCTCACTTTGCCCCGGCTTACCATTCCCCTCCCCGTGTCCTCAAGTCCGTTCTCTACATCTGCATCTTTATTCCTGCCCTGCCACTAGATTCATCAGAACCATTGTTTTTTAGATTCCATATATGTGTGTTAGCATACAGTATTTGCTATTCTCTTTCTGACTTACTTCACTCTGTATGACAGACTCTAGCTCCATCCATCTCACTACAAATAACTCAATTTCATTTATTTTTATGGTTGAGTAATATTCCATTGTATATATATGACACATTTTCTTTATGCATTCATCTGTTGATGGACACTTAGGTTGCTTCCATGTCCTGGCTATTGTAAATAGTGCTGCAATGAATATTCTGGTACATGTCTTCTTTTGAATTATGGTTTTCTCAGGGTATATGCCCAGTAGTGGGATTGCTGAGTCATATGGTAGTTCTATTTTTAGTTTTTTAAGGAACCTCCATATTGTTCTCCATAGTGGCTGTATCAACTTACATTCCCACCAACAGTACAAGAGGATTCCCTTTTCTGCACACCCTCTCCAGCATTTATTGTTTGTAGATTTTTTCATGATGGCCATTCCGACTGGTGTGAGGAGATACCTCATTGTAGTTTTGATTTGCATTTCTCTAATGATTAGTGATGTTGAGTGTCCTTCATGTGTTTGCTGGCAATCTGTATGTCTTCTTTGGAGAAATGTTTATTTAGGTCTTCTGCCCATTTTTGGATTGTGTTGTTTGTCCTTTTGACATTGAGCTGCATGAGCTGCTTGTATATTTTGGAGATTAATCCTTTGTCACTTGCTTCGTTTGCAAATATTTTCTCCCATTCTAAGGGTTGTCTTTTTGTCCTGTTTCTGTTTTCCTTTGCTGTGAAAAAGATTTTAAGTTTCATTAGGTCCCATTTGTTTATTTTCTTTTTATTTCCATTTCTCTACGAGGTGGGTCACAAAGGATCTTGCTGTGATTTATGTCATACAGTGTTCTGCCTATGTTTTCCTCTAAGAGTTTTATATCTTATAGTCTCTGGCCTTACATTTAGGTCTTTAATCCATTTTGAGTTTATTTTTGTGAATGGTGTTAGAGAGTGTTCTAATTTCCTTCTTTTACATGTAGCTGTCCAGTTTTCCCAGCATCACTTACTGAAGAGGCTGTCTTTTCTCCATTGTATATTCTTGCCTCCTTTAGCAAAGATAAGGTGACCATATGTGTGTGGGTTTATCTCTGGGTTTTCTATCCTGTTCCATTGATCTACATATCTGTTTTTGTGCCAGTACCATACTGTCTTGATTACTGTAGCTTTGCAGTATAGTCCAAAGTCAGGGAGCCTTATTCCTCCAGCTCCGTTTTTCTTTCGCAAGATTGCTTTGGCTATTTGGGGTGTTTTGTGTTTCCATACAAATTGTGAAATTTTTTGTTCTAGTTCTGTGAAAAATGCCAGTGATGGTTTGATAGGGATTGCATTGAATCTGTAGATTGCTTTGGGTAGTATAGTCATTTTCACAGTGTTGATTCTTCCAGTCCAAGAAGAATCTCTCCATCTGTTTCTATGGTCTTTAATTTCTTTCATCAATGTCTTATAGTTTTCTGCATACAGGTCTTTTGTCTCCTTAGATAGGTTTATTCCTAGGTATTTTATTCTTTTTGTTGCAATGGTAAATGGGAGTGTTTCCTAAATTTCTCTTTCAGATTTTTCATCGTTAGTGTATAGGAATGTAAGAGATCTCTGTGCATAAATTTTGTATCCTGCTACTTTACCAAATTCATTGATTAGTCCTAGTAGTTTTCTGGTAGCATCTTTAGGATTCTCTATGTCACCTGCAAAGAGTGACAGTTTTGCTTCTTCTTTTCCAATTTGTATTCCTTTTATTTCTTTTTCTTCTCTGATTGCCATGGCTGAAACTTCCAAAACTATCTGGAATAATAGTGGTGAGAGTGGGCAACCTTGTCTTGTTCCTGATCTTAGAGGAAATGTTTTCAGTTTTTCACCATTGAGAATGATGTTGACTGTGGGTTTGTCATATATGGCTTTTATTATGTTGAGGTAAGTTCCCTCTATGCCTCCTTTCTGGAAAGTTTTTATCATAAATGGGTGCTGAATTTTGTTGAAAGCTTTTTCTGCATCTACTGAGATTATCATATGGTCTTTATCCTTCAATTTGTTAATATGGTGTATCACATTGATTGATTTGCATATACTGAAGAACCCTTGCATTGCTGGGATAAACCCCACTTGATCATGGTGTATGATCCTTTTAATGTGCTGCTGGATTCTGTTTGCTAGTATTTTGTTGAGGATTTTTGCATCTATTTTCATCAATGATACTAGCCTGTAGTTTTCTTTTTTTGTGACATCTTTTTCTGGTTTTGGTATCAGGGTGATGGTGGCCTCGTAGAATGAGTTTGGGAGTGTTCCGCTCTCTGCTATATTTTGGAAAGTTTGAGAAGTCTGGGTATTAACTCTTCTCTAAATGTTTGATAGAATTCTCCTGTGAAGCCATCTGGCCCTGGGCTTTTGTTTGTTGGAAGATTTTTAATCACAGTTTCAATTTCAGTGCTTGTGAATTGTCTGTTCATATTTTCTATTACTTCCTGGTACTTGGAAGATTGTACTTTTCTAAGAATTTCTCCATTTTTTCCTGGTTGTCCATCTTATTGGCATATAGTTGCTTGTAGTAGTTGCTCATGATTGTTTTTATTTCTGCAGTGTCAGTTGTTACTTCTCCTTTTTCATTTCTAATTCTGTTGATATGAGTCTTCTTCCTTTTTTTCTTGATAAGTCTGGCTAATGGTTTATCAATTTTGTTTATCTTCTCAAAGAACCAGCTTTTAGTTTTATTGATCTTTGCTATTGTTTCCCTCATTTCTTTTTCATTTATTTCTGATCTGATCTTTATGATTTCTTTCCTTCTGCTAAATTTGGGGCTTTTTTTGTTCTTCTTTCTCTAATTGCTTTAGGTGTAAGGTTAGGTCGTTTATTTGAGATTTTTCTTGTTTCTTGAGGTAGGATTGTGTTGCTATAAACTTCACTCTTAGAACTGCTTTTGTTGCATCCCACAGGTTTTGGGCCGTGTGTTCTCATTGTCATTTGTTTCTAGGTATTTTTTTATTTCCTCTTTGATTTTGTCAATCATCTCTTGGTTATTAAGTAGTGTATTATTTAACCTCCATGTGTTTGTGTTTTTTACAGGTATTTTCCTGTAATTGATATCTAGTCTCATAGTGTTGTGGTCAGAAAAGATAGTTGATATGATTTCAATTTTCTTAAATTTACCAAGGCTTGATCTGTGACCCAAGATATGATCTATCCTGGAGAATGTTCCATGAGCAATTGAGAAGAAAGTGTATTTTGTTGTTATTGGATGGAATGTCCTATAAATATCAATTAAGTCCATCTTGTTTAATGTATTATTTAAAACTTGTGTTTCCTTATTAATTTTCTGTCTGGATGTCCACTGGTGAAAGTGGGGTGTTAAAGTCCCCTATTATGATTGTGTCACTGTCAATTTCCCCTTTTATGGCTGTTAGCTTTTGCCTTATGTATTGAGGTGTTCCTATATTGGGTGCATAAATATTTACAATTGTTGTATCTTCTTCTTGGATTGATCCCTTGATCATTATGTAGTGTCCTTCTTTGTCTCTTGTAATAGTGTTTACTTTAAAGTCTATTTTATCTGATAGGAGTAATGCTACTTCAGCTTTCTTTTGATTTCCATTTGCATGGGATATCTTTTTCCATCCCCCCACTTTCAGTCTGTATGTGTCCCTAGGTCTGAAGTGGGTCTCTTGTAGACAACATATATATGGGTCTTGTTTTGGTATCCATTCAGCCAGTCTGTGCCTTTTGGGTGGGAGCATTTAATTCATTTACATTTAAGGTAATTATTGATATGTATGTTCCTATTACTATTTTCTTAATTGTTTTGGGTTGGTTTTTGTAGGCCTTTTCCTTCTCTTGTGTTTGCTGCCTAGAGAAGTTCATTTAGCATTTGTCGTAAAGCTGATTTTGTGATGCTGAATTTTCTTAACTTTGCTTGTCTGTAAAGATTTTAATTTCTCCATCAAATCTGAAAGAGATCCTTGCTGGGTTGAGTAATTTTGGTTGTAGGTTTTTCCCTTTCATCACTTTAAATATGTCCTGCCACTCCCTTCTGGTTTGCAGAGTTTCTGCTGAATTATCAGCTGTTATCCTTATGGGGATCCCCTTGTATGTTATTTGTTGCTTTTCCCTTGCTGCTTTTAATATTTTTTCTTTGCATTTAATTTTTGATAGTTTGATTAATATGTGTCTTGGTGTGTTTCTCCTTGGATTTATCTTGTATGGGAATCTCTGCACTTCCTGGACTTGATTATTTCCTTTCCCATGTTAGCGAAGTTTTTGACTACAATCTCTTCAAATATTTTCTCAGACCCTTTCTTTTTCTCCTCTTCTTCTGGGTCTCTTATAATTCGAATGTTGGCACATTTAATGTTGTCCCAGAGATCTCTGAGACTGTCCTCAATTTTTTCATTTTTTTTTCCTTACTCTGCTCTGTGGCAGTTATTTCCACTATTTTATCTTCCAGGTCACTTATCCATTCTTCTGCCTCAGTTATTCTGCTATTGATTCTTTTTAGAGAATTTTTAATTTCATTTATGTTTTGTTCATCATTGTTTGTTTGCTCTTTAGTTCTTCTAGGTCCTTGTTAAACATTTCTTGTATTTTCTCCATTCTATTTCTGAGATTGTGGATCATCTTTACTATCATTACTCTGAATTCTTTTTCAGGTAGACTGCCTATTTCCTCTTCCTTTGTTTGGTCTGGTGGGTTTTTACCTTGCTCCTTCATCTGCTGATTACTTCTCTGTCTTCTCATTTTGTTTAACTTACTGTGTTTGGGGTCTTCTTTTTGCAGACTGAAGGTTCGTAGTTCATGTTATTTTTGGTGTCTGCCCCCAGTGGGTGAGGTGGTTCAATGCGTTGTGTTGGCTTCCTTGTTGGGGGGATTGTTGCCTGTGTTCTGATGAGTGGGGCTGGATCTTGTCCTTCTGGTGGGCAGGGCTGCATCGGTGGTGTGTTTTGGAGTGTCTGTGAACTTAGTATGACTTTAGGTAGTTTCTCTGCTAATGGGTGGGGTTGTGTTCCTGTCTTGCTAGTTGTTTGGCATGGGGCATCCAACACTGTAGCTTGCTTGCCATTGGGTGCAGCTGGGTCTTAGTGTTGAGACAGAGGTCTCTGGGAGAGCTCTCGCCAATTACTATTACATGGGGCCAAGAGGTCTGTGGTGGTCCAGTGTCTTGGACTCAGTTCTCCCACCTTGGAGGCTCAGGCCCAACGGCTGGCTGGGGCACAAAGACCCTGCCAATAGCACGGCTCAGAAGAAAAGAAAGAGAAAAAACAAACAAACAAAAAACGAACAGAGAGAACCCCAAAACAAATGATAAAAGCAAAACTAAACAGACAAAGTCACACTAAGAAACATACACACACACAGTCATAAAAAGAAAAAAATAAACAAAACAGAAATAAAGAGAGAACCCTAGGACGAATGGTAAAAGCAAACCTAAACAGACAATATCACACAGAGAAACACACACACTCACAAAAAGAGAAAAAAGGAAAAAAAAAGGAAGAGAGCAACCAAACCAGTAAATAAATCCACCAGTGATAACAAACACTAAAAACTAAACTAAGCTAAACATAAAACCAAAAACAAATCAGGTGCAGAAAGTAAACCCCATGTCTACAGTTGGTTCCAAAGGGCACTGCCTCAATTTGGGGAACATTCGCTGTCTATTCACGTATTCCACAGATGCAGTGTTTATCAAGTTGATTGTGAGGATTTAATCTGCTGCTCCTGAGGCTGCATGGAGAAATATATTTTTCTCTTCTTTGTTTGCACAGCTCCTGGGGTTCAGCTTTGGTTTTGGCCCCATCTCTGAATGTAGTCCACCCTGAGGCATCTGTTGCCCTCCCAGACAGGAGGAGGTTAAAGCACCTGTTGATTAGGGCTCTCTTGTTCACTCAGGCTGGGAAGAGGGAAGGGTACAGTAGTCATAACTGGAATGCAGGGTGAGCCTGCAGCAGTAGAGGCCAGCATGATGTTGCAATAGCCTGAGACAAACTGTGTGTTCTCCCGGGAAGTTGTCCCTGGATCACAGGACCCTGGCAGTGGCGGGCTGCACAGGCTCCCAGGGCGTGGGGTGTGGGTAGTGACCTGCGCTTGCACACAGGCTTCTTGGTACAGCAGTGGCAGCATTAGTGGTCCATACTCATCTCTGGGGTCCGAGCTGATCGCCACAGCTAGCACCCAACTCTGGAGCTCACTTAGTTGGTGCTCTGCCGTCCGTGGGCACATGGAGCAGGAATCCCCTCTCCTTGCATACCCCAAAACAATCGTCTCCTGCCTCTCCATCAGGTCCAGGCTTTTTCCCAGACTCCCTCCTGGCTAGCTGTGGCGCACTAGCCCCCTTCAGGCTGTGTTCACGCAGCCAACCCCAGTCGTCTCCCTGGGATCTGACCTCTGAAGCCCGAGCCTCAGCTCCCAGTTCCCACCCACTGTAGCGGGTGAGCACACAAGCCTCTCAGGCTGGTGAGTGCTGGTCGGCACCAATCCTCTGTGCGGGGTATCTCTGTGCTTTGCCCTCTGCACCCCTGTTGCTGCGCTCTCCTCCATGGCTCTGAAGCTTCCCCCCTGACCACCCCCATCCCCATGAGTGAAGGGGCTCCTAGTGTGTGGAAACTTTTCCTCCTTCACAGCTCCCTCCCTCCTCCTGTCCCCATTCTTTTGTCTCTGTTTTTTTTTTTTTTCTTTTGCCCTACCCAAGTACGTGTGGATTTTCTTGTCTTTTGGGAGGTCTGAGGTCTTCTGCCAGCGTTCAGTAGGTGTTCTGTAGAAGTTGTTCCACATGTAGATGTATTTCTAATGTATTTGTGGGGAGGAAGGTGATCACATCTTACTCCTCCACCATCTTGAAGGTGTCCTCAAGTCTCTCTTTTATTCACTGTTTGCTGTATCCTCTGTGCCTACAAAGTGCCTGCATATAATAAGTGCCTAATATTGATAGCTGTTGTCCGTGCACACTTTGTAGGAAAAATTATGTCAACGCAGTTCAGAATTCACTATTTTTAAAATTAGTACTTAGTTACCATTATATTTTAAATTTTGTTAAGAATAAAATATAAAATTTCTCAAAAGTTTTAGGTTCAATCTTTAAGATAAAATCATAAAATACCTTTCTTTGTGCTCATTTTTTACTCCAAAATTTTTGTGCCCATTTAGGTAGATGCATATTAAATGGCTAATCTCCAGCACCCCTTACACTGATGTAGCAAGATTTTGTATATTTTTTAAAAAGTATTTCATATTACAATTGTTGTTTATAATTTGCATTTTTACTTAATACTATATCTTAGACATCTTCCTATGTCAATAAACACTACTTTGCATTATCATTTCAAAGACTGAAGGGCTGCACAATATAGATAGATCTTAATAGTAATGACAATGACAATAGTGAAAATTTATAGAGCACTTATAATATGTCAGGTATTTTGTTAAGCGTTCAACATGCATTGCTTCATTTAATTCTCATAACAACTCTAGGGAGTGATAAATTACTATCTGTTGTACTCATGAAGAGGCCAAGGTTTAAAAATCATCTTCCTGGGATTGAAACTCTGGTCTGTCTGACTCCTGGTGTGCACGCTCACATTCCATGCTCTGCTGCCCACACATTTACTCCTGTCTCAATGTCCCTGGTGATGAGTTTCTAAAAATGGAATTTCCGTGTCAAAGAGTGTGCACAATTTGGCTTTTCAAACATATATGAATTTCCTCCAAAAGTGTGTTGTGAGTTTATAATTGTTATTTCTCACAACTTAGCCATCTTTTGGTATCTCATTATTGCTTTAATATGCATTTTTTATTACTGACATTGTTACAGTTCTTCTTTTATAAATTACTTTTTTGTGAATTTGGATTGTTTTTCTATTGATATATATCTTTTTCTTATATCCATAGAAATGCTGTGTGCTTTGATGATTAATCCCTTGTTAATATTTTTCCATTTTATTCTTTGTATACATAGGTTTTATCATTTAACTAAAGATTTTCACTTCAATACAGTCAAACCTTCTTGGCGGTTTCTGAGCCCAGGATCACAGACATAATGGACAAAGCGATCCAAATTGGTTTACTTCTAAATTGTTAGCCGAAAATGCCAATTAACATTTATAAAATAGATTTTTTTCCAATAATTGAGATGCCATTTTTTTCATATACACTTGAGTCTTTTTCTAGAATCACCATTTCAGTCACCAATCTTCTTTTCTTACATTAGCACTGTACTGTTTTAAATGTGCAATAAGATAATTTAAAAGCTGGTAGAACTAGTTTCACCTCCTTTCACATTTTTTTTCTTTGAAAAATCATGGACACTTTCTTATATATATTCTTTTTAAATACCTGGGGGGAAACAACTTTAGGTTTTGAGTCCATAGAATAATTTAGATAAAAATTTCATCTCTCGGGCTTCCCTGGTGGCGCAGTGGTTGAGAGTCCACCTGCCGATGCGGGGGACACAGGTTCGTGCCCCGGTCTGGGAAGATCCCACATGCCGCAGAGCGGCTGGGCCCGTGAGCCATGGCCACTGAGCCTGCGCGTCCGGAGCCTGTGCTCTGCAACGGGAGAGGCCACAACAGTGAGAGGCTCACGTACCGCAAAAAAAAAAAAAAAAAAAAAAAAAAAAAATTTCATCTCTCCACTATAAGGTCTTTGCAGCTAAAGAAAATGTATCTATCACTCTTTATTTACTCATGTCTTTGTATTCCTTAAAAAAAAGTGTTTTAGTGTTCTTCACATAATTCCTGCCCCACATGACATGTTAATTTTATTTCTAACAACTTTATCACTGCTATTGTAATGGGATATTTTATTTTCATTATATTTTCTGTATATTGGTGATATAGTTAAAAACTGGATTAATAAAAACAAGTGCTTGAGAAAAGCAAGTATCATATAATAATGTATATATGTGGAATCTAGAAAAATGGTATAGATGATCTTATTTGCAAAGCAGAAATAGAGACATAGACATAGAGAACAAATGTAGTAGAGAACAAATGTATGGATACCAAGGGGAAAAGGGGTGAGGAGGGAGGAATTGGGAGACTGGGATTGACACATATACATTATTGATACTATGTATAAAGTAGACAACTGATGGGCACATACTGTATAGCACAGGGAACTCTACCTAATACACTGTGGTAACCTAAATGGGAGGGAAGTCCAAAAGGGAGGGGATATCTGTATGTGTATGGCTGATTCATTTTGCTGTGCACTGGAGGCTAATACAATATTGTAAAGCAACCATACTCCAATAAAAAATAAAAACAAGTGCTTGGGAGAGGATATTAAACAATGAGAACTTGCCTGCATTTCTGGTTCAAACAAGAATTGAGTGCAATTGGGTTCTGTCTAGAAAAGATGAAGATACGGATTCCCCCCAGTTCCTGGTGGATGCTCTAGACCCCTGGGGTCTAGAGGAACACTCACATTTGTGAAAAGGAACATGTACATGAAAGTTCATGACAGCAAATGATGGGATATATACAGATATATAGAGCTATATACATGCACTGGATTAATACACAGCAATGAGTTGCATGTACTAGAGTCCCATGAATCCACTCAGGGGAACCCCGCAAACATGATGCTGACCGAAACAGGCAAGCTGATAGAGAACCCTTCCATTAGGATGCATTTTGATGGTCATCAAACCAACAGTAATGAAATTTAAAAGTACATATATATTTAATAAAAGCACAGGCATACCTCAGAGATATTGTGGGTTCACACAAATTTTATGGTTTCCCAGTGCATATAAAAGGTATGTTTATACTATACCGTAGTCTATTAAGTGTGCAATAGCATTATGTCTAAAAAACAAAGTATACATTTTAACTTAAAAATACTTTATTACTAAAAAGTGCTAACCATCGTATGACAACACAGGGTTGCCACAAACCTTCTGTAAAAAATGCAGTATTGGGCTTCCCTGGTGGCGCAGTGGTTGAGAGTCCGCCTGCCGATGCATGGGACGCGGGTTCGTGTCCTGGTCCGGGAGGATCCCACATGCCGCGGAGGGGCTGGGCCCGTGAGCCATGGCCGCTAAGCCTGCGCGTCTGGAGCCTGTGTTCCGCAATGGGAGAGGCCACAACAGTGAAAGGCCTGCGTACCACAAAAACAAACAAACAAAAAATGCAGTATCTGTGAAGCGCTATAAAAAAGGTATGCTTGTATTAAAAATTGTGCAAAAATGATACACATCAAATTCATGATGAAGATTACCTCTGAGTCAAGGATGTGATCAGGAGGAGAATACCAAGGACTTCAACTGTATCAGCTGCTTTTTATTTCTTAAGCCAGATGGTGGGTACAGAGGTGCTTATGTCATTTTCTTATATTGTTCTGTGTCTGCAATATTTTATACTAATTTATAAGTTAAAAATGCTATTGCTTTTTATATGCTCATTTTGTAACCAAACAGTTTATTCAGTTATCTTGCTGTTTTTAAGAGTTTTTCCACTGGATTTTGTTGGGTTTTCCAGGTAGATAATCATATCATCTGAAAGTAATAACTGCTTTTGTCTTACCAGGGTATAGAACTCTGGTTTAAATTTCTCTCCGATTTCATTAAGTAGCACTTCCTGAACAATGTTAAATGGTGGTGATAAAGGTAGTCTATTCTAATGTCCCACCATCAAATATGATACTGGCTATTGTTCTGATGCAGCAATAGGGCTTATGTGGCTTACAGGTATGGAATAGGATGTATATGTACCCGTGAGTGATGTGTGTGAAGAATGCAATGTACATATACATGTGATTGACATGTGTGTGTGATGTGGACATGCATATAATTGATGTGCCCATACATATGCATGACGTGTATAATATGATACGCGCATATGTGGAACTGATTGTGTGCTATGTACCATATGTGTGATTAGCGTGTGTGTATAAAATGTGTGGGTTGTGTTTTATATCTCATATCTCACAATAAAGTATCTTGCCATCTATTTTATTAACAATTTTGGGCCTGGTGTAAAGTTATTTCTTGACCTATGAAGACAATCATACAATTTTTCTCATTTAATCTATTAAAAGGATACACTTTATTAATAGATCTTCTCACATTAAACCATACTTACAATCCTGATCTTTGGCATTGCTTTTTAATTTTTATTTATTTATTTATTTTTAAAGATGAGTTGTTTCTTTTTTTAAAATTAATTAATTTATTTATTTATTTTTAGCTGCATTGGGTCTTTGTTGCTGCTCATGGGCTTTCTCTAGTTGTGGCGAGCAGGGGTTCTTCTTTGAGGTGCACGGGCTTCTCTTTGTGGTGGCCTCTCTGGTTGCAGAGCATGGGCTCTAGGTGCGGGGGTTTCAGTAGTTGTGGCATGCAGGCTCAGTATTTGTGGCTCTAGGGCTCTAGAACGCAGGCTCAGTAGTTGTGGCGCATGGGCTTAATTGCTCTGTGGCATGTGGGATCCTCCCGGGCCAGGAATTGAACCTGTGTTCCCTGCATTGGCAGGTGGATTCTTAACCAATGCGTCCCCCAGGGAAGTCCCAATATTATTCTTTTAAATACATTTTGTCTGCTGACACTGCATAAAGGATGTTTGCTTCCATGTTTCGCAGTGAGTTGGGTTGTGCTCTCTCCTTTGGTAACAGGGTTGAACGAACATCAGGAAAGAAGAGAGAAGCTTTGCTCTAGAACAATTTATACAACCTACAAATTATCAGTTCCTTGATGACATTAAAGAACTCTCCCAGAAAAGCATGGATTTTGAGGCCGGGGTTTGGGGTCCTTCTTTGACAGTTTTCTTAATTTTCGCCTTTCTATGATTTTCTTTTCATCTTGAGGAATAAAACCTAAAGGCAATATTGTCTTACAACCACTGCAGTGACAATACCCCACCATCAAACTTTTCTCCTGCTGCAGATAAAATCATTCTTATGTAAACTGAAGACATATTCAGCCATCACCTGTACAATGTGTATTTTATTTGGGGAAACCATGATTTTTTTTCAGATAAAATAAAATAAAACCACCTCCTTCAGTGGTCCTGTTGTGATTATCCAAGTTAAAGATAGCAGAATGGGGAGAATTGCCAGTCTTCCATCTCAGTAAGGGTAAAAGTACATTTTCAGCCAGTCACAGAGCCTGAGAGTGACGAGCTAAGTTCTTGCTAAGAAAGGGAAACTAACAAAGAGATTTCAGGGGGGAAAAAATAAAGTAAAAATAGTTTTCCGTACAGCAGGATTTTAAGAGGGCAACCATAACATATGTCTTTCTTAATGTTGATGAGTTCCTGCCTTGAGGTAGACAGCAGAGGTCAATTGAGATGATTGGTTGGAAAAGTTTTAAGGAAAAGAGTAAAAAATCCAACATCTCAGTTATAGCAACAAGGTCAAAGTCAACCTGTGGAAAATTCTGAACCATGGCTTTCGATGCCATAGTAGCCTCAGCTTGTTTTAAATGTGGCCTTATTAGCAATAATATGATGTCTGTTATTTCATAAATGTTCCCAGTCAATAGTCACAAAAAAATCGTTATCCTGTTCTTTTACGAATTCCGAGAAGTGATACTAAGATCCAAGCTTCATGTAATTGAAGGTTCATGATCACTTTTCAACATGTATTTCTGGAATACTTACTGTGACCTTCTTTAAGCCCGAATTAATATCAGATGCACTCTTAACTGCGTTAAGATCATCATCTTCTCCCTCTCCATTTATTTTAATTCAAATTTGGGAACTTGGTGGTGATAGATGGTAACTAGACTTATCACAGTGATCATTTTGTAATATATAGAAATATCCAATCACCATGTAACAGGAACTAGCATAGTGTGGTAGGTCAACTATGCTTCAAAAAAACAAACAAACTCGTAGAAGAAGAGGTCTGATCTGTGGTTACCAGCAGCGGGGGCTGGGAGGAGGAAGAATTGGATGAAAATGTTTAAAAAAATAACTGGGGAGTTTGCTATCTTCTGCTCAGCGTTGTGGGGTAACACAATGACTCCCCTGCTGGCAGGCAAAGGCCAAGGAAGGCAGAGGCAACAGGTTTGCTTTGGTCTTTGAAACCAACATCATCTCAATTTCCATTTAAGTGTTATTCTTCCATGGCCTTCCCAGGAGAGGCATTGAAATAATGGGTAAGAACAGTGGCTTTGCAGGCCAGTGACCTGGATAATCTCGGCTCTTTCATTTACTTCAATGATGCTTGACAAATGAATCTCTCAGCCTCAGTTTCCCACTGTAAAGATGTCCCCACATCTCTGAGGATTTAAAAAATACCACTTATAAAGGGCTCATCTTGAGCCTCAGCATTTTGGAGGTTCTTAGACAATATTTCAAAGACCTTGACTATTTACTCCAAACAACACTATCTGCTTTTTTTCCTGAATTCCTATAACAGTGTATTTCAAACAGGGCCTAAGTTCTATAGAATTTTATGTTCTTGATATATTTTTAAATTAATTAATTAATTTATTTATTTTTGGCTGTGTTGGTTCTTCACTGCTGCACTCGGGCTTTTTCTAGTTGCAGTGAGCGGGGGCTACTCTTCATTGCGGTGCACAGGCTTCTCATTGTGGTGGCTTCTCTTGTTGTGGAGCACGGGCTCTAGGTGCGTGGGCTTCAGTAGTTGTGGCATGCAGGCTCAGTAGTTGTGGCTCGCAGGCTCTAGAGCACAGGCTCAGTAGTTGTGGCACATAGGCTTAGTTGCTCTGTGGCATGTGAAATCTTCCTGGACCAGGGATCGAACCTGTGTCCCCTGCATTAGCAGGCAGATTCTTAACCACTGTGCCACCAGGCAAGTCCCTGTTCTTGATATATTTATCATCTTTTTTGGGTCGCTCACTGTTGTGGCCTCTCCCGTTGTGGAGCACAGGCTCTGGACGCGCAGGCTCAGCGGCCATGGCTCACGGGCCCAGCCGCTCCACGGCATGTGGAATCTTCCCAGACCGGGGCACGAACCCGTGTCCCCTGCATCAGCAGGTGGACTCTCAACCACTGCGCCACCAGGGAAGCCCTATCATATTTTTAAAAGTACTATTATCATTATCTGAATGATGATGACGTAGAATCACACGCTCTTAGGCTGTTCGTCTGTTCTTGTGGGTATGTCTGCACAACGTGAAGATCAAAGCCCCGGCAGCAAGAAACGTGGGGAGAGAACTGAGTCGGGTCCACCGTTTGGGACAATTCAAGGGCAACGAGCATAGTGGCAAATGTGCAATGATGACTTTTTTTATTAAATGGTATTTTCATCCTTATATTTGGGGGCCAGTTTTTAGTGAATTGGCTTATTGAGATAACGCATCATTGATTTAAAATGAGATCATATAGTTAAGTATTCTTTAAAATACCTCATCCACACTCAGAAACTGTCACAGGTAAGAGGAGACTGAATGGAATGTGGAACCTTGGAAACAAAAGGGACATTAGTGTAAAAACAGGTGTGATATGGACAGAGTCTGGAGTGTAGTTATTAGTAAAGCACCAGTGTTGGTTTCTTAGTTTTAACAAAGGCACCATGGCAATGTCAGAAGTTAACATTAAGGGAAACTAGGTAATGGGTATATGGAAACGTTCTGTATTGTCTTTTCAACTTTGCTAGAGTTACTCCAAAATAAAAATTTGATTTTGAAAAATAAAATAAAATCATAATTAAAATGGAATATTTAAAAATCATAATTGACACTAATAGTGATCTTGCTTAATGCTCTGTACACTCACTCTTCTAAGTGCTTTATCTACATCATTTATGTATATACAAATTATTTCACACCCTTTCATTCTTACTAAAACCCTCAGAGGTAAGCACTACTGTTTTAACCTCAACAGATGAGGACAGAAAGGAACACAAAAGTTAACTAACCTTCCCAAGGCCACTAAGTCCTGAGCAACAACCTCAGGTTTTAACATCCACGATTTTAACCATCATGTAGCAGATGGTTCACAATGACCGCCACTCATATGATGGCCCATCCTGGGGAAAGTCCTAAGACAGGTTGACAGGAAGAAACCATAAATCTCTTCTTAAGCCCATTGTAAGTAATTTTGTTTCAGGAAAACTTCACCCATCCAAAAAAATTACATTAGGTGTGAATGTTATTGGTTTCCTGGTTTAGTTCATATATCATTTATAAATCTGCTATGCTGTAATCCTAAAAAATTTATACTCAGTTTTATGCTTATATTTAAATAGCTTTACAATAAAAATAGTTTATGTCAACCCTAGAGGGTCAAAATATTTTTATAGGGTCCATATATATCTCAAATTTGAGAACACAGTGTTATAACATTTCTTGTCTAGCTCACTCTCTTTGGCCCTTGAAATGTCCCTCCCACTCCAAGGCCCAGTAGAATTCATTTTCTGCTCATAAACCTTGGCCCTGAAATAACGTGGAAGAACACAGCAGCCACATTCCAGGGTGGAAGCCCAGAGTTTTGGATTCCCGGGGTCCTCACTCACCCCCTCAGTATTTTTCTATTCCTTCTGAATCACTCCCTTGCACCATGGGTGTGTCCATCTCCTCAGCAAAGTGCTCACCTCAGTGAGCACAGGGGCAATGCTCTCCTTACCTGTTCGCTCTCTTTGGGAAGAACACACAGGGTTTTGCTGATAGCAGGTGCCCAATGAATGTCTGTTAGCTCAAAAGAAACCCAGCCAAAGACCAAGACCACTGTGCACCGTGAATTTGTCTACTGATGTTTTTCACAGCATCTCAGGGGATCAGGGTGAGTTCTGGGACCTCACTGCAGCAGCTCCACCAAGACCCACCTGGCTTGAGCGTGGGTGCCCACAGGGATGTGCATTCACGGTAGGGTGAGGTGGCATGGGTGATGGTCCCTCCTGAGACTGTCCTGGAGAATCTGCCACTTTGCCCCATTTAGTCCAATTCTGCCCTCTGGTATTGACTGATTTGAACCTGCTCTCCCCAGTAATTCAGAGGGACACACATATTTTAAATCTCCATTTCACTGAGGAAACTCAGGCCTAGAGGCTTTCAAAGATTTTCCCAAGGTCACACAGCTAGTGCGGATGGAGGCACAGATGGTTTCAGATATTTCAATGTGAACTTGACCATGTGGATCAGAAGCTACTAGGAGATAGGAACCATGTCTCAAACTTACCGGCACCCTCCTTACCACTTGGCCTAGTCCATGGTAGATTTATAGTAAGTGCTCCTTTAATGGATGAATAAATACAAAAATTAATGACTCTGGGATGATAAATACAGGCTAAATACCGAGATGCTGTACCTTACACTTATCATAGATGCAGCAATTAGCCTGCACTTTTCTGTGCACCAAAGCCACAAGCTGATTCATGAGGCTGTTTGGAGATGATACAGGAATCTGGCAAGAATCTCACCCAAAATAGAGTATGACAATATGCTTTGTAAGAGGCAGCAATTGACATGTTGGCTGGTGAGGCATACAATATGGGAACAGCCTGAACCACTGCTTGGCTCTGTGCTGGCATTTTTCCTAATTCTCTAAAGAAATGTATCAAGAGCTCCAAAAGGACAGGGGTGAGATCTGTCGCATCCAGGCTTTGAGCAGACACTACCACTCTCCCCCACCCCAGTTCCTGGGGGGTCAAGTGGGCAAGCACTCAAATGGTAGGGAAGACAACGTTTTGTAACTTGCTGTGCAGGAGGGAAGGGAGAGCTCAGAAGAACAGGGACATTTTGGACTGGCCAAGGAGCAGCTCTGCTTAGTCCAGCACAGGTGGACAGAGTGGCACAGCGGCACGAGTGAAAGAGCGGCTGGTGCCAGCAATAGCAAAGGCCAAGTGCCCAGGCAAGGTCAGTGCATGGCCAAGGGTGATGGCAATGGGTAGGCAACCAAGACTTGGCCATGACCACAAGGGCTGTTAGTTTGATGGCTCCCCAAAGCAAAGCAGGAAGAGGGTCAAGGAGAAGGATTGACAACATCTGCTGGAGGTCTGGAGACTAACGCCGTAGTGGGGGGCACTGTGTGGACCACTCCCTGTGGACCTCCCAACCTCTTGATGAAGAACACCTGAAGGCAGCACCTACAACTGAGTCGCCCGGATCAGGGTACATACCAGATACATGGGTAGTTCAAGTGGGCCGGGAGTGGTCAAACACATGAACCTGCTGGATTCCATGCCTGGGCTGACCATTTGCAACTTCTGACCAAGTCTTCGTAGTTGGGACTCTTGAGAGACTGACATGAGAATGAAACCAGCTGGGACCTGGGAACTTTTGCTGTAGTGCTGCGGTGCTTACACCTGGACACACCTCTCCTCAGGCAACAAAATACAAAGGAACTATAAGGGACTGAAAATAACTGCGTGCATGCGCAGTTAGGGCCAATTCCAGACAAAATATACAAAGAGACCAAGAGCAAAAGCAGGGTACTGTGCATACCCCCTGCACACAACACCACCTAAGGGGTGGGCAAACCACATAAGCCACTGCTCCAGCCCGACCATAGGACACACCCCTACCCTCACCCCATATAAGGAACAAGCTCGCCAACCCCCTCAGGGAGCAAGCAAGCAAGGGAACCTGTTGTTTGTTCTCTCTGCCCCCCTGCGGCAGCAGGGGCCCCAATAAAGCCTTGCCTGAATTTCTTGTCTGGCCTCTAGTCAAGTTCTATTGATTGGGGATGGCCAAGAACCGTGGTCGGTATCAAGAAGACTGAGAAGTTCTCTGTTTTGAAAGAGATCCCAACTGGAATCTATTTTTGAGACAACACACTCGTTTGTTCCAGGGTTACCATCCCAAAGCATCTCTTGGTTATATAAACTCAAAACATGTCCCGCCATCACTGTAAAGTCCTTGATCACTGATGCTTTACCAGAAGAAGTCCCAGTACTCTCTTTGGGGATGGATATGTTGATGATTTTAGTTGAACTTAATCTCAGTTAGATGTTAGAACTCTTCTGTTCCTTCTGTCCCTTCCTCTGTGGATTCAGACTTCCTTGAGCTGACCATCACTGGTCCTGCAAAGGGGTGCATGCCAGTGTATGCCTGTGTTCCGGCTCAAGTAGGCTGCCCGCAGCCATCGGGACCTACAAGTCTGGAGATACCTGAATGGATGGCCAGGACTAAGCTTCACCTGAAGCTAAAAGAGAGTCTATAGAAAGGAACCACACTGGACTTGGCTAAGAACAATCCAGGCTGATGTCCTACACGTGGTATCATTTTAAATTAAATAAGTCAGGATTGGGAAAATGCTAATGCGGGATTATAAGCTTTCAGTGAAATTTCTTTTAGGGGACCATAAGGTAAAACCACTCAAAGAAAGGTTGGGGTTTTGAAGATTCCTTTGAAGGGAACAGAAGAAGCTACTGTCCACCAACCTGGAAGACAGAGACCCTGGACCAGTGGATGAAACTTTAGTGGTGCACCTTGTGTTAGGGTATGTGGGTGCACTGGCCTGGCTCCTGCAGATTCAGGAAAGGCTGGTGGAAAGTCACAATGTGTGGAGACTGAGGAAGAGGGAAAGGTGGCAGCAGCCAGAGAGAAGCTCTCAGGATGGCAGGCAGCAACTCGCAGAAGAGCCAGTGTAGACTGCGGACAGAGCAGATTGCATGACGGTCCTGAGCTAGGTGGTGGCTCACCTGGCAATCAAGAGATATTATGAAGAAGCGAAGAAATTCCTGAGGCTTTGCAGATGTTCTTGGGGGGAAGAATGGATTTTCTTGTAACTGAGCAGAATGAGGTTCAAGTGAATATAATTTGGAAAATGTATGTGATCTGGTGAGACATGTTCACAGAGGAAAATCTGAATCTTCAGCATCCCACAGATTGCTTGCCGGACAGAAGACATCCAGGAAGCGTTTGCAGCACTGAATGGGCCTGTGCCAGCGCCCCTCTCAGGCTGGGGACCTGGGGATTTGTCAGTGCAGAAGACTTGACATTGAGGCTTCCTTAACTGGCTCTATGCTGAGCAAGATGTTGTGGGTTCAGGATCATGCTAGGTGACACTAATTCAGGATGATCAGAAAGAGGGGATTACTGCTTTCCACATGTGGTTGACCTTATCTGATACAATCTACCCATCTCTTAGCAGTGAGGGCACAACCCTTGCTCTTATGTGCAATCATAATACGGAGAGCATCTAAGTTCACTCCCTATCTGCTTTTCTAAATTTATCTCCTTCAATTCCTAAGCAGCTCACTTCATTTGAAGTAGTTGCAGAACTGTCTAGAAGTTATTTGGAGTGGATTTTTTCTCTCTCTTCGATGAAGGAAAGGATATTTCCTTTGATTTATTTTATTCTCTCTCCCTCAGTTTTCCAGCCCAGCATCACACACAGGGTAGTGATTTGTAACTTATTAATGTACATCTAGGTGTGACAAATCAAATGGCCAAGGCACAGATGCACAAAAACATCAGTTGGCCAATTGCTTGGATGTCTTCCGCCTCACTTGATTCACCCTGGCTTCTCCCACTACGAGCCTGCAAGGCCAGTGGTTGAGCCCAATAGAGCAAGCAGATGTCTCAAAGAGGAAAGTGAGCTTTCATTGGATTCAATACCTTTCTCTTACCCTGATCTTCTTTTAAAGTGGTTTCTTTCGTTTTGCCTTTGTTTAAGAATAAAACGCGCAATTGAACTAAAACAGAGAATGGTCACCAGTCACATCTGAGAACCTTGGACTCCAGTTGAAGGCAGGCTGGTCACCACCTGCTGCTCTTCTCCCTTTTATTCAATTGTAAACCCAACTCTTCAGTTCCTTTCTGCCAAAACTCCTCTTATCTTGCGTTTTGAAAGAATCTCATTAGCACATTTTGTCTTTCTCTAAGAATGCTACTGAGTGTTAACCATAGCAAAAGGAACTCTGTCATCAGCCACAATCTTTTAATATCCTCCCTTAGTTTGTAGAAAGAATGATATAAGCAACAATCTTTGACCCCCCCCCCCAGGAGGGAAACAACAACCACCTAAGCAGAGCTGGAGAGATGAGTCTGGTGGGTAAGTTGCCCTGAGTCACAAGCAGATCAATGATCCTCCGTTAAAGAAGAAAAGATCGGACCGTTCCCTAGATTTCATCAGGGAAGAAATCATTCCATAGACTAGCGTGGGCCCTTTTCTTATTTTTCAGTGGCCACTTAAACACACAGAGATAGCAGGAAAATGTTCTTTATAAGACACCATCAGCGTGCAGCAGACAAGCACAGGTCCTATACATATAGAGAGATTCTTTTTCGTATTCTCCTCCAGTATGGTTTATCACAGGATATTGAATAGAGTTCCCTGTGCTATACAACTGGACCTTGTTTTTTATTCATTCTATGTATAATAGTTTGCATCTGCTAATCCCAAACTCTCAAACCATGCCTCCCTTGCCCACCTTGGCAACCACAAGTCTGTTCTCTATGTCTGTGAGTCTGTTTCTGTTTCGTAGATAAGTTCATTTGTGTCATATTTTAGATTCCACGTATAAGTGGTATCATAGAGTATTTGTCTTTCTCTTTCTGATTTACTTTGCTTAGTATGATAATCTCTAGGTCCATCCATGTAGCTACCAATAGCATCATTTCATTCCTTTTTATGGCTACGATTTATTGTTCATCCTGCCTCTGCCTATCCAAGTTACTGGGTCAGGAAACCAGAAATCATCTTAAGCTCTGCCTTTCTTGACCCACCCTCCATGCCATTCATCATCAAGCCCTATGCTTTGCCTTTCTCTTTCAAATCCATGGGACCTCCTGCTAAATTGATCCACAGCCTCGTCTCTTCTCACCCAGGTTGCAGTGGTCCTGTCAACTTTATCTCCAAAATACATCTCAAATCAGCTGTCTTCCCCATGTTTCCAATGCCACCACCTCTTCCCTGCGAGGGGCAACTGAGTCAGCTTTCCAACGGGTTTTCCTGCTCTCAGTCTTGCTTTGCAGAGTGGCCAGATGAATCCTACTCATCAGTTTGGCCTCAGAATGAAGCCTTTAAGGAAGCCTTCCCTTGATCCCTCATTGAAAGAAAGCCCCGTCCCCTCCTACACAATTGTATATAGCATTGTGGAATTCCGTTCCTAGCACTTATTTTTTTTTTCAGGTTCTAAATTATTTTTCTTTTATTTTCTTATTATCCTTGAATAGGCCAGGAAGAAGATGTTTTAAAATCTAATCTGCTCAGGGACAAATATTCCTTTTTTTTAAGTTTTTATTTTATATTGGAGTATAGTTGATTAGTAACACTGTGTTCGTTTCAGATGAACAGCAAAGTGATTCAGTCACACACACACATGTATCTATTCTTTTTCAAATTCCCATCCCATTTAGGTTGTTACAGTGTGTAAATACACGTTCATCTTGGTGTCTATTTTAACCCACCTCTCCTACTCATTAGTGAGCTGCTTGGGTCACTACTTTATCTCCAGCACTTCGCCTGTCACCTGACACACACTAGGTATTCAAAAACTATTTGTTGAATGAATGAATGAGTGGTATTTTCTTTTTCTTTTTCTTTTTTTTTGTGGTACGCAGGCCTCTCACTGCTGTGGCCTCTCCCGTTGCGGAGCACAGGCTCCGGACGCGCAGGCTCAGCGGCCATGGCTCACGGGCCCAGCCGCTCCGCAGCATGTGGGATCTTCCCAGACCGGGACACGAACCCGTGTCCCCTGCATCGGCAGGCGGACTCTCAACCACTGCACCACCAGGGAAGCCCGAGTGGTATTTTCTAACTGGTCTCCCTCTCTTGCCCTTCTGTTATTTTATTCTCAAGCTACAGAAGTCTTTCTGAGTGACAAGTATGATCTTGTCACTCTGCTGCTTAAAATGTTAGCAAAGGAATTGTGAGAATCAATTCAAACCCTTTTATGCTACGTGCTGTTTCCCCAGGTGCAGCTCGGGCCGCTCCGATGCCCCCTCACTGATCCACACTGAACAGGGCCATTTCCCAAACGGATCACACTTTCCTGTGATTAGGGGTCTTCTTCTATTTTCCTCAAGGTCCCACTCACCCCGTCCTGCTCTAGAAAGACTCCCTCAGTCCTTCAAACCCTGTTTCCTGGCACTTCTAATTATATCAAATGTGGTGTCTTTTTCTCCTTTAAGCAGCTGTTTGTCCTCCACTAGTTTGTATATTCCTTGAAGACAAGCACGAGGACATTGGTTTTGATATTTCCAGGGCTTTCCATTATGCTTAGAGAGTACTGAATGTTCCACAACATTTAATTCATCAGGTGATATTCACAGTAGTTAACATCTGGTATAGCCAAGGCAAAAGCAGCTGGGACAGACCCATCAGACAGAGGCTGGCTGGAGACGCTGGTCACCCACATGGGCACGTGCCAGCCCAGGGTCAGCGTGGGTCTGATGAATCAGTGAGTGAATGAATGAATTAGTGAAAACTGGAAGCCCTCCTTTCTGAGCTTAATCCCTTCACTACTCCCAAAGACGAAAAGAACAGAGGTTGGAGCAGGTTCCCCCACTCTCCCCAGCACCCTCACAGTGGCTGTTCTTGAAAGCTCTGGCCAGCCCAGCAGTCAGCACCAGGGTCAGAACGGCCCTGCCTGCCTGCCTGCTTCAGCTGTAATCACAGCACTTGGCGTCATTTGTCTTGAGAGGGTTTCCCTTGAAACGCATTCACGCCCCACGTAGAGATAGCACAGTTCCACGGCAGGGTGATTTATTGTTCAGGGAATAATTAACAGAACTTCTTGTCAACTCCACTCTATTTTGCTGAGGGGGCTAAAAGATGTATTTTGAACAGGACAGAGCACCTGTAGGGAATTAACTGATGAATGGGAGATGGAAAGCACAGTGCCGGCCCTAGTGGGGAACGTAGTCTTCACCAGATGAACTCAAACCAACCCGCCTCTGAATAAATACGACTGACTCTCCACAGTCCTCACAGTGCTCCTTGGGCTGTATCAGTAGTTTTGGATGTTTTCCTTCTCCGTGTGGGCATAGTGTAAACTGGGGTCTGAGGAGCATTCTACCTTTTTCTCTTTCTTCATTTTCTTGGCTCTGCCAACAGTCCTGCTGTAAATACGGTACCTACTCCCATCTCCGGGAAAGGGGCAATTCTAATCTCCAGCCCTGACTCTCTCCTACACCCCAGCCTCACAAAGACCTAAAATAAACAAAGTTTCCCTTCCAGAGCAAAGAGCAGAGGTGTATTATGGTACACCAACAAATAGCGAGTAACCATACATTGTGTCAGATGGTGATACCTGATGTATTTGATGTTTGACATATGTCACATCAGAGACGCCAAGTCAAACCACATACATTTAAAATGGGATTCTGTAATGAACTCACAAGACTTCTAATAATCCAGAAAGTGCTGGGCCCAGTGAGCCGGATGGAGGTGCAGTCCGATGAGTTAACATCTCAGGGTCCCACCTTCTGCAGTCCAATGTGATGCCTGAATTGGACTTGAGCCACTTGGCAGGAAGGAAAGAAAGATGAATCAGAGATTGAGTGTAGAAACATCATAACGTGTTAGATCTTCTACGAACCATGGGCGTGTCGCATCTACTGTTCGCTTCATGGCAATCCAACAAAACCCACACAGAAGCCAGGCATCATCCCTCCCTTTTTACAGATTAGTGTGGGATCCAGAAGTTTGGGGGACGTGCCGACACTCACACAGAATACCTGGGCAGTGTGGACGCTGGGCTGCAGATCCCCAGTGTTCTGCCCCAAAGTTCTCTCCACTGAATCGTGTTGCTTCTCCATAAAATGGGGCGCAGGGTCTCTAAAATGGTAAACATAATATTAGCAACAAATGGTCATAACATCTCTGTGCCCAGCACTGTTCTAAGACCTTCTGTGCATTAATGCCCTAAGCCTCCCTATAAATCCATTGAGTGGATTCTACCTAACCCCCATTCCACACATGAGCAAACTGAAGTGCCAAGAGGTTAGGCAACCTATAAGTGCTAGTAAGCAGCAGGGCTGGACTTTGAAACTAGGCAGGTCAAACAGGGCCAGACTCTGCCACTGACATCATAAAACCTTAAGTGCAAATTGGTGCTCAACATCTCAGCTGGAAGTTAAATTAAGCCTACTTATTCCAGAATTCCCCAGCACCAGTCCCCAAAATGAGCCCCGAGAACTGACCCTCACCACTGACCCCTGACAGTTTAAAGACAAATGCCCAGGAGGAACTCGGACCCTCCAGATCTTGGTTCTGGACACATAGGAGGGCGACTTTTGGGATGGATGCTGCAATCACGTGGAAGGAAAGAGGCCATTCTTTGGAGTCAAGCTGTTAGAGCTTAGGGATAATATTTTTAATTTCTTTTGCTTCTGCCTAGCTGAGGAATCATAGGATATCTATTCTCATTTTATTTTTAATGTCTATGTGATGGGTGAGCTGAGCTGTCCCTCCCCTAACCTTTCCAGCATGATATTATTTCTTCCATGCTTCTATTTCCCTGAGGGAGTCTGTGTGCTTGTTATCCAGAATGTATTAATAGCCACCTCTGTCCGACAGCATCCTCCAATGTGAATATGAGGAGAGCAGGGAACACAGTATTCTTTGGGGTTAAAAAAATTAATAAAAAGACAGTGTGTGGAAAGTGTGGAGAATCAGTTAAGGAAAGGAGAGTGTTGGGTATGTGATATGGAAAAAAACACACTGGCCTCCTGCAAAAATAAATAAGACACCTGCAGAACATGAATTCCACTCCTGCCCGGTCAGAGAGATAAAGCTTCAGAAACTTTTTTTCAACTACTCATTTTGTGAAAGGAGGTGAAGTCTAGAAATACGTATTCTGTTTCGTATCGTTTTGTGGTGATCATGGATTCCAAAATAGAATCAAGACATGGGGTTTCGGGCTATTTCCAGGTGCGAGGGGTAGTAGGAGCTATGGAATTAGAAGTTCACATGCTAGAATCCCCTGGGCATTTCTGTGGTTTCTGGAGATGAGGAAACGGTTCTAGAGGAGTCGGTGATTTAGGGCATGTCACCCGCTGCCCTGAATCAGACACCATGTTTAAGTGAGTAAATAGGCAATGTCAGTAGAGTAGATAATATTTAGTAACAGCATTTCTGGCATGACATTAGGCTAGATGGAGAGATATTCTGGTCCTCAGGAGGCTGCCGGGACCAACAAAATCATCCTTCCCTGCCTCTTTGTTGCCATTTATTGCTCATTATGGAAAGTAAATAGAAAACACTAAGTTGTTTTTTATTATATTATTTATTGTTATTATGAATGAGAATTTCCCAAGTTATTCTTTTTTTGGCTGCGTTGGGTCTTTGTTGCTGCGCGGGCTTTCTCTATTTGCAGTGAGCGGGGGATACTCAACATTGTGGTGCGCGGGCTTCTCTTGTTGCAGAGTACGGGCTCTAGGTGCATGGACTCAGTAGTTGTGGCTCGTGGGCTCTAGAGCACAGGCTCAGTAGTTGTGGCTCATGGGCTTAGTTGCTCTGCGGCATGTGGGATCCTTCCGGACAAGGGATTGAACACGTGTCCCCTGCGTTGGCAGGCAGATTCTTAACCACTGTGCAACCAGGGAAGCCTTTCCAAGTTTTTTTTTTTTTAACATCTTTATTGGAGTATAATTGCTTTACAATGGTGTGTTAGTTTCTCCTTTATAACAGAGTGAATCAGTTATACATATACATATATCCCCATATCTCTTCCCTCTTGCATGTCCCCCACTCCCAACCTCCCTATTCCACCCCTCTAGGTGGTCACAAAGCACCGAGCTGATCTCCCTCTGCTATGCAGCTGCTTCCCACTAGCTATCTATTTTGCATTTGGTAGTGTATATATGTCCATGCCACTCTGTCACTTTGTCCCAGCTTGCCCTTCTCCCTCCCCGTGTCCTCAAGTCCATTCTCTAGTAGGTCTGTGTCGTTATTCCCGTCTTGCCCATAGGTTCTTCATGATCATTATTTTTTTCTGTTTTTTAGATTCCATATATATGTGTTAGCATATGGTATTTGTTTTTCTCTTTCTGACTTACATCACTCTGTATGACAGATTCTATGTCCATCCACCTCACTACAAATAACTCAATTTCGTTTCTTTTTATGGCTGAGTAATATTCCATTGTATATATATGCCACATCTTCTTTATCCATTCATCTGTTGATGGACACTTAGGTTGCTTCCATGTCCTGGCTATTGTAAATAGAGCTGCAATGAACATTGTGATACATGACTCTTTTTGAATTATGGTTTTTCTCAGGGTATATGCCCAGTAGTGGGATTGCTGGGTCGTGTGGTAGTTGTATTTTTAGTTTTTTAAGGAACGTCCATACTGTTCTCCATAGTGGCTGTATCAATTTACATTCCCACCAACAGTGCAAGAGGGTTCCCTCCAGCATTTATAGGTTGTAGACTTTTTGATCATGGTCATTCTAACTGGTGTGAGATGATATCTCATTGCAGTTTTGATTTGCATTTCTCTAATGATTAATGATGTTGAGCATTCCTTCAAGTGTTTGCTGGCAATCTGTATATATTCTTTGAAGAAATGACTGTTTAGATCTTCCACCCATTTTTGGATTGGGTTGTTTGTTTTTTTGTTATTGAGCTGCATGAGCTGCTTGTAAATTTTGGAGATTAATCCTTTGTCAGTTGCTTAATTTGCAAATATTTTCTCCCATACTGAGAGTTGTCTTTTGGTCTTGTTTAAGGTTTCCTTTGCTGTGCAAAAGCTTTGAAGTTTCATTAGGTCCCATATGTATATTTTTGTTTTTATTTCCATTTCTCTAGGAGGTGGGTCAAAAAGGATCTTGCTGTGATTTATGACATAGTGTGTTCTGCCTATGTTTTCCTCTAAGAGTTTGATAGTGTCTGGCCTTACATTGAGGTCTTTAATCCATTTTGAGTTTATTTTTGTGTATGGTGTTCTAATTTCATTCTTTTACGTGTATCTGTCCAGTTTTCCCAGCACCACTTATTGAAGAGTCTGTCTTTTCTCCATTGTATATTCTTGCCTCCTTTATCAAAGGTAAGGTGACCATATGTGCATGGGTTTATCTCTGTGCTTTCTATCCAGTTCCACTGATCTATGTTTCTGTTTTTGTGCCATTACCATACTGTCTTGATTACTGTAGCTTTGTAGTATAGTCTCAAGTCAGGAAGCCTGATTCCTCCAGCTCTGTTTTTCTTTCTCAAGATTGCTTTGGCTACTCGGGGTCTTTTGTGTTTCCATACAAATTGTGAAATATTTTGTTCTTGTTCTGTGAAAAATGCCAGTGGTAGTTTGATAGGGATTGCATTGAATCTGTAGATTACTTTCGGTAGTATAGTCATTTTCATAATGTTGATTCTTCCAATCCAAGAACATGGTATATCTCTCCATCTGTTTGTATCATCTTTCATTTCTGTCATCAGTGTCTTATAATTTTCTGCATACAGGTCTTTTGTCTCCTTAGTAGGTTTATTCCTAGATATTTTATTCTTTTTGTTGCAATGGTAAATGGGAGTGATTTCTTAATTTCACTTTCCTATTTTTCATCATTAGTGTATAGGAATGCAAAAGATTTCTGTGTATTAATTTTGTATCCTGATACTTTACCAAATTCATTGATTAGCTCCAGTAGTTTGCTGGTAGCATCTTTAGGATTCTCTATGTATAGTATCATGTCATGTGCAAACAGTGACAGCTTTATTTCTTCTTTTCCGATTTGGATTCCTTTTATTTCTTCTTCCTCTCTGATTGCTGTGGCTAAAACTTCCAAAACTATATTGAATAATAGTGGTGAGAGTGGGCAACCTTGTCTTGTTCCTGATCTTAGTCAAAATAGTTTCAGTTTTTCACCGTTGAGAACGATGTTGGCTGTGGGTTTGTCACATATGGCCTTTATTATGTTGAGGTAAGTTCCCTCTATGCCTACTTTCTGGAGGGTTTTTATCATAAATTGGTGTTGAATTTTGTCAAAAATTTTCTCTGCATCTATTGAGATGATGATATGGTTTTTCTCATTCAATTTGTTAATATGGTGTATCACATTGATTGATTTGTGTATACTGGAGAATCCTTACATTCCTGGGATAAATCCCACTTGATCATAGAGTATGATCCTTTTAATGTGTTGTTGCATTCTGTTTGCTAGTATTTTGTTGAGGATTTTTACATCTGTGTTCATCAGTGATATTGGCCTGTAGTTTTCTTTCTTTGTGACATCTTTGTCTGGTTTTAGTATCAGGGTGATGGTGGCCTTGTAGAATAAGTTTGGGAGTGTTCCTCCCTCTGCTATATGTTGGAAGAGTTTGAGAAGGATAGGTGTTAGCCCTTCTCTAAATGTTTGATAGAATTTGCCTGTGAAGCCATCTGGTCCTGGGCTTTTGTTTGTTGGAAGATTTTAAATCACAGTTTCAATTTCAGTGCTTGTGATTGGTCTGTTCATATTTTCTATTTCTTCCTGGTTAAGTCTCGGAAGGTTGTGCATTTCTAAGCATGTGTCCATTTCTTCCAGGTTGTCCATTTTATTGGCATATACTTACCTGTAGTAATCTCTCATGAATCTTTTTATTTCTGCAGTGTCAGTTTTTACTGCTTCTTTTTCATTTCTAATTCTACTGATTTGAGTCTTCTCCCTTTTTTTCTTGATGAGTCTAGCTAATGGTTTATCAATTTTGTTTATCTTCTCAAAGAACCAGCTTTTAGTTTTATTGAACTTTGCTATCGTTTCCTTCATTTCTTTTTCATTTATTTCTGATCTGATCTTTATGATTTCTTTCCTTCTGCTAACTTTGGGGGCTTTTTGTTCTTCTTTCTCTAATTGCTTTAGGTGTAAGGTTAGGGTGTTTGAGATTTTTCTTGTTTCTTAAGGTAGGATTGTATTGCTATAAACTTCCCTCTTAGAACTGCTTTTGCTGCATCCCATAGGTTTTGGGTCATTGTGATTTCATTGTCATTTTTTTCTAGGTATTTTTTGATTTCCACTTTGATCTCTTCAGTGATCTCTTGGTTATTAAGTAGTGTATTGTTTAGCCTCCATGTGTTTGTATTTTTTACAGATTTTTTTCCTGTAATTGATATGTAGTCTCATAGTGTTGTTGGAAAAGATACTTGATATGATTTCAATTTTCTTAAATTTACCAAGGCTTGATTTGTGACCCAAGATATGATCTATCCTGGAGAATGTTCCATGAGCACTTGAGAAGAAAGTGTATTCTATTGTTTTTGGATGGAATATCCTATAAATATCAATTAAGTCCATCTTGTTTAATGTATCATTTAAAGCTTGTGTTTCCTTATTTATTTTCATTTTGCATGATCTGTCTATTGGTGAAAGTGGGTTGTTAAAGTCCCCTACTATGATTGTGTCCCCTTTTATGGCTGTTAGTATTTGCCTTCTGTATTGAGGTGCTGCTATGCTGGGTGCATAAATATTTACAATTGTTGTATCTTCTTCTTGGACAGTTCCCTTGATCATTATGTAGTGTCCTTCTTTTTCTCTTGTAATAGTCTTTGTTTTAAAGTCTATTTTGTCTGATATGAGAATTGCTACTCCAGCTTTCTTTTGATTTCCATTTGCATGGAATATCTTATTCCATCCCTTCACTTTCCATCTGTATGTGTCCCTAGGTCTGAAGCGGGTCTTTTGCAGACAGCATATACACGGGTCTTGTTTTTGTATCCATTCAGCCAGTCTATGTCTTTTGGTTGGAGCATTTAATCCATTTACATTTAAGGTAATTATCTATATGTATGTTCCTATCTGCTATTGATTTCTGCTAGAGTATTTCAGTTTCATTTATTGTGTTGTTCATCACTGTTTGTTTGCTCTTTAGTTCTAGGTCCTTGTTAAACGTTTCTTGTATTTTTTCCATTCTATTTCCAAGATTTTGGATCATCTTTACTATCATTATTCTCAATTCTTTTTCAAGCAGACTGCCTATTTCCTCTTCATTTGCTAGGTCTGATGGGTTTTTACCTTACTCCTTCATCTGCTTTGTGTTCTCTGTCTTCTCATTTTGCTTAACGAACTTTGTTTGGGGTCCCCTTTTCGCCGGCTGCCAGTTCGTAGTTCCCATTGTTTTTGGTGTCTGTCCCCAGTGGCTAAGGTTAGTTCAGTGGGTTGTGTAAGCTTCCTGGTGGAGGGGACTAGTGCCTGTGTTCTGGTGGATGAGGCTGAATCTTGTCTTTCTCGTGGGCAGGTCCACGTCTGGTGGTTTGTTTTGGGGTGTCTGTGGCCTTATTATGATTTTAGGCAGCCTCTCTGCTAATGGGTGGGGTTGTGTTCCTGTCTTGCTAGTTGTTTGGCATAGGGTGTCCAGCACTGTAGCTTGCTGGTCATTGAGTGGAGCTGGGTCTTAGTGTTGAGATGGAGATCTCTGGGAGATTTTCGCCGTTTGATATTATGTGGAGCTGGGAGGTCTGTGGTGGACCAATGTCCTGAACTTGGCTCTCCCACCTCAGAGGCACAGCCCTGACACCTGGCTAGAGCACCAAGAACCTGTCATCCACATGGCTCAGAATAAAAGAGAGAAAAAAGAAAGAAAAAATAAAATAATATAAAGTTAGTAAAATAAAAAATAATTATTAAAAATAATTTAAGTAATAAAAAAAGAAAGAAGAGGGCCACCAAACCAAAAAACAAATCCACCAATGATAACAAGTGCTAGAAACTATATTATAAAAAAAAAAAAAAAAGGACAGACAGAACCCTAGGACATATGGTAAAAGTAAAGCTATACAGACAAAATCACACACAGAAGCATACACATACACACTCACAAAAAGAGAAAGAGGGGGAAAAAAATACATATCGTTGCTCCCAACGTCTACCTCCTCAATTTGGGATGATTCGTTGTCTATTCAGGTATTCCACAAATGCAGGGTACATCAAGTTGACTGTGGAGCTTTAATCCGCTGCCCCTGAGGCTGCTGGGAGAGATTTCCCTTTCTCTTTGTTCTCACAGCTCCGGGGCTCAGCTTTGGATTTGGCCCCGCCTCTGTGTGTAGGTCGCCGGAGGGCGTCTGTGCTTTGTTCAGACAGGATGGGGTTAAAGGAGCCGCTGATTCGGGGGATCTGGCTCACTCAGGCCGGGGGAGGGAGGGGCACGGAGTGCAGGGCTAGCCTGCGGCGGCAGAGGTCAGCATGACGTTGCACCAGCCTGAGGCTCGCCGTGCATTCTCCCGGGGGAGTTGTCCCTGGATCCCGGTACCCTGGCAGTGGCGGGCCGCACAGGCTCCCCGGAAGGGAGGTGTGGATAGTGACCTGTGCTCGCACAGAGGCTTCTTGGTGGTGGCAGCAGCAGCCTTAGCGTCTCATGCCCGTCTCTGGGGTCTGCGCTTTTAGCCGCGGCTCGCACCCGTCTCTGGAGCTCCTTTAAGCACCGCTCTGAATTCCCTTTCCTTGCGCACCAGGAAACAAAGAGGGAAGAAAAAGTCTCTTGCCCCTTTGGCAGCTCCAGACTTTTCCCCGGACTCCCTCCCGGCTAGCCATGGTACACTAACTGCAGGCTTTGTTCACGCTGCCAACCCCAGTCCTCTCCCTGCGCTCCTACCGAAGCCCGAGCCTCAGCTCCCAGCCCCGCCTGCCCCATTAGGTGAGCAGACAAGCCTCTCGGGCTGGTGAGTGCTGGTCAGCACCGATCCTCTGTGCGGGAATCTCCCCGCTTTGCTCCCCGCACCCCTGTTGCTGCGCTCTCCTCCGCGACTCCGCAGCTTTCCCCTCTGCCACCCGCAGTCTCCGCCCGCGAAGGGGCTTCTAGTGTGTGGAAACCTTTCCTCCTTCACGGCTGCCTCCCACTGGTGCAGGTCCCGTCCCTATTCTTTTTTTTTTTTTTTTTTTTTTGCAATACACGGGCCTCTCACTGCTGTGGCCTCTCCCGTTGCGGAGCACAGGCTCCAGACGCACAGGCTCAGTGGCCATGGTTCATGGGCCCAGCCGCTCTGCGGCACGTGGGATCTTCCCGGACCGGGGCACGAACCCATGTCCCCTGCAACAGCAGGCGGACCCAACCACTGCGCTACCATGGAAGCCCCTCCTTGGAGCTTTTTAATCGGCACAAGAAGATTCTGTTTTCTAGGAAGGTTGCTGATCACCTGGCAGACCTATAGAAATGGATCCTCTTGGGGTGGAGCTCAGGTGGTGATGTCTTAAATGAGCTCTCCAGGCACTTCCTTGTGTCATTGGGATTGGGGACCATTGACAAGAGGGGGCACATTACATCCAGGAAGTGAGGCACTCCTTGGGTTGTTTTAATGAAAGAAAGAGTAAGACAGTGCCACCGGCAGGGGTTGGTAGAAGGACCCAGTGGAGGCTCCAGTAAGTGACAGGACAATCATCAAAGGAGTCTGGGGTCACCAAGGAGGACATTTAGGCTTGGGCACCAAAATAAAGAAGAAGGAAATTCAAAACCAGACAATACTACTTTTTAAAAATTGAAGTATAGTTGATTCACAATGCTGTGTTAGTTTCTGGTGTACAGCAGAGTGATTCAGTTATACATATACACACATGTTCTTTTTCATACTCTCTCCCATTATGGTTTATTACAGGGTACTGTATACATCCGTAGTTCGCTGTACTCTACAGCAGGTCCTTGTTGTTTACCTCTTTTATTTATAGTCATGCACTTTAGAGTCTTGCCTGTGCCATCTGGCCACAATGGGCAGCCTTGCTTTGTTGGCCAACGCGGCGGGACTATTTTTCTCCAGCAACCCTGTCCCTGCTGTGGGCCATCATAAACCCATGCCAGTCCGCGAGCAAGGCATTCTGACTCACCCTCCCCTGGGCCCACCTCGGAAGGGCCCTGTCCCAACCATCCTGGCTTCATTTCTTGAGGATGGAGTCCGAGCAGGGCCCAACCCATCTGCAATGATACTACACTAACGCAGTGCGGCCTCAGTGCACAGTAGTGTGAGCTTCTTCTCCGTGTCAACCTTGCTTTTCCCTTTTAGTAGGATGAACACCTGGCTTCCTGGCCTCTGGTTCCCTGACAAACCAGAGTACAGCCCAAGTCATAGCCCCGACCACAGTGACATGGGCAAGACAAGCCCGGGATTGCCAGAGGAGGGTCCGGCAAACCTCAATTCTGCTTCCACGGCTCCATGACAAAGCCCCAGGGAAGGCCACCCAGGCCTGCGACTGTCCAGCCCCGATGGCTCGCACACATTCCAGGGTCCTGAAAACCCTCCTTCTCCTCCCATCTCAAGACGACAGCAGTAGCCATGTACCTAACATCTTCCACAAGCTCCTTGCCCAACATTTTACATCCATTGTTGTTCATCTTGATCACAACGCTGCAATATATGTATTATTTTATAGCTCAGGAAAGTGGGTTTCATAAAAATTCAGAGTGCCTTATCCCAAACCAGACAGCCAATAAATGTGTTTTTGGTGTTCCAGTATTCCAAAAAGCCATGGTAGTTTTAAGAACTGAGATATGAATGCATTGGTTGTTATAAAAATTATTTTGATATTTGAAAAAATATGAGCTTTGAAGCATTTACGGGTTTTGCTCTAGATCAATGACTCAATTATTCAATTTTTAAAAATTATATCCAAAGTCTGAACAGGCATCTGCTTGAGTGAACCAGTTTGAAAATTGTTGCAATAACTCTGCATTGGATTCATCATCTATACCTGATGAAAGCAAAGGGAACAAATATCAAATAACATACTCTCTTAGAAACATCAGCAAAACTATATAGGGCTCCTGTGTTAGTGTGCTCGGACCACTATGACAAAATCCACAGACTGGTGGCTTAAACAACAGAAATTTATTTCTCAGAATTCTGGAGGCTGGAAGTCCACCATCAAAGTGTCGGCAGGGTTGGTTTCTCCTGAGGCCTCACTCCTTGGCTCGTTGATAGCCACCTCCTCACTGCATCTTCACACAGCCTTTCTCCTGTGCCTGTGCATCTCTGGTGTCTCTTCCTCTTCTAATAAGGACACCAGTCCTACTGGATTAGGGCCCCACCCATATGACCTCATTTAACCTTAATTACCTCTTTAAAGACCTTATTCCAAATTCAGTCACATTGGGGGGGGGGTAAGGGTTTCAGCATATGAATGTTAAGGGGGACACAATTCAGTCCATAATAGCTCTTTATTGATTAGGGTGCAGCTCATGGAAGGAAAAAAGTTCTAATATATCTCTCATGGCACTTTCCTATTTAATCCAAGAACTCATCTGGATGTCAAGCCCTTCTTCCTTAATCTTTTGGATATTGCTCAATCACCCCAGCTGGAGGCATCTAACCGCCCTGGGCTCCAGGCCGTTGATAGCTCTGCCCTTGTCCTTAACTGTTTCTCTCTGGTCGATTCAACTCCTCTGAACCATGTTCTTAAGCCTTTTCTCTCTGTGTTGAAGGTTCATCAGAGTTTGTTCTCTGCCAGCTGTGGGGTTGAGACTCCAGGGGTCCTTAGGTCTTCAGTGGGTACAGTATTTCTAGATGCTCTTCAACATCCCTTAGCATCTCCCGGCAGGTGCCAACCCATCTCCTCCTGTTTCTGGTTAGGTGGGTAACTAAGTTCCTATTCCTGAACTGAATGGCCCATCCTTACCACAGCTATTTCTGGAGTAAAGATGAGGATGAATGGGGAGCCTCAGGGATGCTCATCACTTACTAGCTCAGGTGACCAGCCCACCTCTTCCTCAGGTTTCTGTGGTTTCCAAGGTCTCCTTGGTGCAATCTTATGCACAGCCCATTATTTGCTCAGAGAATGGGTGTTCCTAATTTTACATTAAAACTCAGAGTGAGATAGGAAGAGAAACGCAGCATGAGTGGGACTTCTGGGGACCTGACACTGATCCATTTCTCCATTTTGCTGTTCGTTGCACAAGCATGCTTGGTTTGTGAAAATTCACTGTACACTTATGGTTTATACAGTTTTAGCATGTGACACTTCAATAACAAATTCCCTCCTTCCCCAAAAAACATGACACTGATGACGATTTTGAAAATGGCAAAAAAAAAAAAAATCACCCACAATGCCACCATCCCTACACTCTCTTCATTTTTGTGTATTTCCTCCGGATTCTGTGCATGTGCTTTTCTATTTTTATGCAGACCTTTTTGAATCCTGCTTTTCTCACTTAACATTATGGAATAAACAACTTCCACAACTTAGTTGCTATCATTTCAGTGGTTTCATATTTACCCAAGGTGTTTGGTACATTAAACATGGGAAATCCATGACACAGCTCTAGAAGGAGGCTATTCTGTAGGCTGCCTGAGGGCATCTGAGGAGAAAGGCATCTGGGCAGCCCCCTCCCTTATTCCAGCCCATGGGAACGGAATGAAAAACTGAGGGTAATTCTGGGGAAACACAGGTCTTCCCACGAAAAAACGATTTTCGTACAAAGCAGTATTTAGCATCCGATGCACTTGGATCTTAATTTTCTCATCAGTCACTCACTAGCAAACTATCCTGGTGAATAACTTCTCCACTCTGAGACTTGCATTCCCACTCTGTTAAAGGAGAGCCCCTGCCTCACAGGGTTCAGGATTAAACGTGGTAGAGTGTAAAGTGTCTAGCGCATTAGTAGGTGCTCAAATGCCCTCAGAGGAAGCGTTGCGGAGGTGTGGATAATCAGAATTCCCTTCAAACACACTTAACACATGAACTCTGGATCAGATAGACCCAGATTCTGGTGTCTACTCCCCCCCACTTACTGACTGTTCAGCTCAGCTCTCTCAATTACTAGTTAAGAGACCTTAGGCAAGTCATTTCACCTCTTGGCACCTCAGTTTGGCATAATACCTAATAACAGGGTTGTTGTGAGAATAATGTAATTTATCTGAAGTGCTAGGACATAGTACCTCTTGATAATTGGAAGATATTAAATGGTATTTTGTATATTTAATATGCTCAGGCAGGTTATTGGAAACCAGATCTCAGCTTTGTTCTGACAGTGTGACATTGAGAAAATTACTTAGTTTTCTCACAAGTGAAGTGACAATAATAATAATGATCAGATGTATTATAGGGTATATAATAATAATAATCTTAGGTATTGGATGTTTAAAAAAAACTAACTAAATAGAATATTCCAAATCCTGTTACAGTGCTTGGCATATGGTGTTTCAATACATCTTTGTGAGTAAAAAAGGAAAGAAAGGAGACTTGAGAAAATAACTGGCATCCCATCCTCCTGGTGAACAGCAAGGAAGCAACTGTATATACAGGCACTGTGTTCCTTTAGGAGTTAACAATTCAAGGATCCCTTCACTGAACCAGACCATTTGGCTCTCTTTTCTGAGTGTTTATCACCTGCTCTCAAAAGCTCTCAATGTAGGAAGGGCTTTTTGCATCTGACATGTTGACTTTTCAAGTTGTTTTTCATCATTCAAGCTGGAAGTCCTCTCCTTGAGAAAACAGGTGAGGAAATAAAGTGATTGCCCCACTCCAGCCAGAAACCCTTTCATGGAGATCAAAGAGGAGCCAGCTCAGATATAAAAACCTCAGTTCCATTTTCAACCCCTCCGAACTCAAACTATCCCCTCCAACACAAGCTGGTGCCAGATTCGTCTTTCTAAGGCCCAGCCCCAAACAAGGCATCTTCCAGCTTAAAAACGGTCAGTACCTTCTTATTGTGGAGCTAAGTGTATAAAAATACGTCAAACTCAGTATTCAGAATCTTCCAGAACCTGGCCTCCATCCACTTCTCTGGTCTTACCTCCTATGAATCTCCAAAGTTACTTTCATGTGCTCACCCAGTTCCATTGATTACGGAGCCTGGATCACTCGCCCATGAGTTCTCATCTCTATGTCTTTGATTACACTGTTTTAGCCACTTCATTCAATTCCTTCTGTTAAAATTCTAACCGTTCTTGATTTTTTGATAATGGCCATTCTGACCGGTGTGAGGTGATATACCTCCTCATAGTTTTGATTTGCATTTCTCTAATAATTAGTGATGGGGCACATATATACAATGGTATATTATTCAGCCATAAAAAGAAACGAAATTGAGTTATTTGTAGTGAGGCGGATGGACCTAGAGTCTGTCATACAGAGTGAAATAAGTCAGAAAGAGAAAAACAAATACTGTATGCTAACACATATATATGGAATCTAAAAAAAAAAAAAAAGGTACTGATGGACCTGGTGGCAGGGCAGGAATAAAGACATAGATGTAAAGAATGGACTTGAGGACACAGGGAGGGGGAAGGGTAAGCTGGGATGAAGGGAGAAAGAGGCATGGACATATATACACTACCAAATGTAAAATAGATAGCTAGTGGGAAGCAGCCACATAGCACAGGGACATCAGCTCGGTGCTTTGTGTCCACCTAGAGGGGTGGGATAGGGAGGGTAGGAGGGAGGCTCAAGAGGAAGGGGATATGGGGATATATATATATATATATATATATATATATGTATATATATATATACATATAGCTGATTCACTTTATTGTACAACAGAAACTAACACAGTATTGTGAAGCAATTATACTCCAATTAAGATGTATTAAAAAGAAAATTCTACCTGTTCTTCAAGAGCTATCTACTCTCAGGTGACTTCACCTACCACTGCTGTGATTTCTCACTCTTAATGGTTCCTTTCATTTGATACTTAACTATAAGGGTTATTTTTGTGTTAATCTTTTCCCACATGTCCACAGCCCTGTTGGATTATAATATCCTTCAGGGCCATGAAGACTCTGCCTGTTCTGATACAGTCATTCCTGGGTATCTGTGGGGATATTGGTTCCAGGACACCTCACCACCCCCTACCCCCCAACTCAGATAGCAAGAGGTGAAAATGCTCCAGTTCCTTATATAAAAGAGTGTGGTATTTGCAGGGAACCAGTGCACATCCTCTCATATACTTTAAATCATCTCTAGATTACTTACAGTACCTAATACAATGTAAACGCTATGTCAATTGTTGCTGGTGTGTGGCAAATTCAAGTTTTGCTGTTTGGACCTTTCTGGAATTTTTCCCCCTGAGTATTTTCACTCCAAAGTTGGTTGAATCTGAGGATGCAGAACGCACGGATACGGAGAGCCAACTGTACTTGGCAGTGTACACATTCAAACATTTATTGAAATCAGTTATGCTTGTCTGGATCCGAAGCCATTCTAAAGGATTTTTTAAGTGGTTTGGATTTTTTTTAATCCAATTCAAATATTCATTCAGCAGTCATTTCCTGCACACTTATTAGATGGCAAGAGCTATTTTTTTTTTTTTTTACTGCTCTTGGCAAGATTTCAGGATGGCATTAATAAGACAAATGTAGAGACTTGACTAAGTCTAAAGAAGTCAATTGCACAAATTCAGGATGTGGGGAGGCCACAGTCTCTAGGAGTGCACAGAAGGAAGTGGAGCTAGTGGAACATGGTTTCTACCTTGTTGCAGAGGCCGAGAGAGCTCACACCACCTGGGGCGATGCTCACAGACATGGTGACCAGCTCCAAAGACATGATCATGTAATAGCATCAAATCGTTGTGTGTGTGAGAGACAGAATTTGTTCCCCAATGGACCTGACTCCTTTTTCTTTTACTATATTAGGAATATTGAGAGTGACTAGATTTCTCTCTGGCAGGACTCATATTCATCCAGGAAATCTCAGAATTCTCGAACTTTTAAGGGGATCTTCAGAAAAATGAGAGTATACCTGGGTTACTTAATCTATTAAGTCCTGGATCTGAAAGCTGAATCCTTCTTGCTAAAACCAGATCCACAAAATCCACAAACCAGAGCAAACCATACTGTGAAGACTTCCTGACTTAGCTAGAGAAAGGAGTATACTTGTAGAAGAACAGTGTATAATGGGTAGTCGTTTGCCAAAATTACAATTAATTTTGAAAACACTGTATACTAGGAAAACTAAGGAAGGACTTACCTTCATGAAAGAGGGCCTTTCACATAGGTTGGTAGATTCCATCCTTCAAAAGTAAAATCATGTGAGGAATGGGAGTGTGTATTTCTGTGTTAAATGAATATTTTTGGTTTGATTTGGTTTGGTTTTGGTTTTTTTTGCGGTACGTGGGCCTCTCACTGCTGTGGCCTCTCTCGTTGCGGAACAGAGTCTCCGGACACGCAAGCTCAGCGGCCATGGCTCACGGGCCCAGACGTTCCGCGGCATGTGGGATATTCCCAGACCGGGGCACGAACCCGTGTCCCCTGCATTGGCAGGCGGACTCTCAAACACTGCGCCACCAGGGAAGCCCTAAATGAATATTTTTTAGAAATCCATTTTAATATAGCTATTGGGGTTTTTAAAAACTATTTCACTTTGCATTTTTAAGTGGATGTTATAGGGCTTAGATTGAGCATTTTTATCTTTTCACAGCCTACTTATTGTCAGTGTGGTAGCACTTCGCATAAAATATAAAGAATCTTGCAAACTTAGAGGTTGATTGACCCCTGCCCCCATCTCCCCATCCTATATGCTGTAGCCATCATACATATAACATTTACATACGTTGTGAGCCTCACAATACCATGGTATAAGCTTTGCTTTTAATTAGTCGTGTGTATTTTTATTCTGAAGATCTGTGATGTGGGCATGTACATTTATGATTGTGCGAAGGCATATGAGCTGTTCGTGGTGCTCGGTCTCTCCCCTTGGTGGTGGCACGTGTATCAGGGAAAGCAAAGTGGACGTCTCAACAGACAGCTTACAGAGCTGCCACGCTCTGGGGGCTGAAAACTGTAAAGCCAAGACAGCTGTGCAGGACTGAGCCCACCTCGCAGTGGGCAAGTCTGTGCTCGTCACCTGTGGTCCTCAACCCTGGCTTCATGCTAGTCACCTAAGGAACTGAAGAAGAAGAAGAAAATACTGATGCCTGGGCATATCCTCAAACCAACTCATTCAGGGTTATGGGGCTGGGCTCAGACAGTGGGTATTTTTTACCCAACCAACATGCAGCCAAGGTTGGCAACCTGTGAAGTCATTAGTCTGGTTCTCAGCTGAGGCTGCAGTGCCCTGGAGTCCATCTTCTTCCAGATTTCCTTCCCCCTCTCCTTCTCCTCTCCCTTCCCCATTCATCCCAACTCTCTCTGGGAACTTCAAGAGCACAAGGTAGAGTACCTACAGTCATGGCTCTCAGCTGCGGACAATCCCCTCCCCTACAGGGGACATCTGGCAATGTCTGAAGGTATTTTTGGTTGTCACCCCTGGGGAAGCAACAGAAGAAATCCAGGGATGCTGCTAAACATCTTCAATGAAGAGGACCGCATACCCCTCACTGCCCCCCAACACACACACAACAAATATTCAGGCCAAAATGTCAGTAATGCCGAGGTCGAGAACCCTTGATCTACAGAAAGGGACAGTGGGCTGAAGTGGCCTTAGGCCAGTGGCTTCCTACTGTGAACACAGTGCAGGGGCAGCAGGAATTGTTCTCCAACCTTGGGCTCCAGTCCAATGCACCAGTCACTTACTACGGCCCCTGGACCTCATCTGCAAAGAGTTTTCTCGAATTTCAGGTTGGCTATAGTCAATCTGCTCTTATCAAAATAAACCACATATGAGAAAGGGCTAAAAGCATGAAAACCTAAAATTCCAGAGAGACCAGGGAAGGCCAAAAAAAAAAAAAAAGAAGAGAGAGAGAGAGTAAATGCTATTTGCAAAGTCCATAAATGCTGCAGGTACACCATCACTGTGCAAGACCATTAGCCCATGAAAAATTAATTATAGTTTTCATTCCATAGTAACTGACCGGAAAAAAAAAATGACTCAAGTAATTTTGAACGGCGCTATCCTGGCCAATGCCAACAGGTTGACTATCGGGGGAAGGTACTGTCAATCACTGAGCCTGTGAAGCAGGAAAAAAAACAGTCATTTCAGAGAGCTTGCAAATCACCCAAGCAGCAGCCTGTTCTCAATTCTTCTTTCCATTTAAAAGCATTCGAGCAGCAGCTAGATGGAAAGCGGTCCTCTGAAAATCTGAAGATAGAAGGTTTATTGGTTCTCTTCAAACCAAAAGAGGGAAAATAAGGTAGTGGACACGAAGAAAGTGAAGTGAGCATTTCTCTCACTCCACATGTAATGAATGGAAGCGTCAGGCCAGTCAGCCTCCATTGAGGAGGGGGAAATGAGCTATCACTGCATCTGCAGGCGGTCAGTAACGGGTGCCAGACCAGGGGAGAGGATCCTGATTCCTCGACAAATAAAAAGGCCTGCCTTTTAGAAAATGTTGATGTCTGTTAATACAAGCTGAACTTGTTGCTGTGAAGATGAGGCCCTTAATTCGCAATAACCACAGACATCCAATTCCCACCGGGAGCCTGAAAATGAGTGGAAAAGAAACAGGTTCTCTTGTGAGGCAGGACCTTCCTGGTTTGACCAGTGCTAACAGGAGCCGGCGAGTGTTTTATGAGGAGCACAGTCATCAAGGTGTCACTTTTTGAGTTAGAGTGGGAGCTCCTTCCTAGAAAGAACAATTTAAAGCAGAGGCGAAAACCATGTCATGCGCTTTTTTTTTTTTTACATCTTTATTGGAGTATAATTGCTTTACTATGGTGTGTTAGTTTCTGCTTTATAACAAAGTGAATCAGTTATACATATACGTATGTCCCCATATCTCTTCCCTCTTGCATCTCCCTCCCTCCCACCCTCCCTACCATCCCACCCCTCCAGGTGGTCACAAAGCACCGAGCTGATCTCCCTGTGCTATGTACTTTTTATCTCCACGATGGAACGCATCTAAGGAAGGACTACAAGTTAGAAATATCCAAAGGTCGGGTTGGTGTTTTTCTGTGTCTGATTGCTTGATGTCACTTCTAAAGTTTTTTTGGTTCTCATTCCATCTTACCAGAGTCCATTTGTTCTAGAGACTACAAAAAAAGGGTAATTGAATATTAGCTTGGCATTGAAATATACTGTACATGACTTGCCACACTTACAACCTTCTGTCTCTGGTTCCACTGCACTTACTCTGGGTGTCCTGTAGGTCAGAGAAAGCAGGACCCAGATTTCCTAGATTCTTAACCCAAAATTCAAACTGAACATTTCTCTCTCAGCTCTCCCTTGGTCAAGAAGGCAAGTAACCAGAGGTGGTAATGAGACGAGCTTACATCGATCCAATGGAAAACCCAACATGGGAGTAGGAAGCGTACCTCGAGGTGTTTTTTGGAGTTGGCTCTCTATGCTGTGGCCTTGGAACAGAATGAAATCCATGTGCTCCATACAAGGATTAAACCAGGGTTAGGCATGTATAGGGGTTTAGTTTTAACTTTATTCATTGTTTTTTAAATTAATTAACCAACTAATTTTTATTTTTGGCTGCGTTGGGTCTTCGTTGCTGCGCATGGGCTTTCTCTAGTTGCGGCGAGCGGGGGCTACTCTTCGTTGCGGTGTGCAGGCTTTTCATCGCGGTGGCTTCTCTTGTTGTGGAGCGTGGGCTCTAGGTGTGCGGGCTTCAGTAGCTGTGGCACGCAGGTTCAGTAGTTGTGGTGCACGGGCTTAGCTGCTCCGCGGCACGTGGCATCTTCCCGGACCAGGGCTCGAACCTGTGTCCCCTGCATTGGCAGGCGGATTCCTAACCACTGCGCCACCAGGGAAGTCCAGGGCTTTAAATAAATATTTCTTCCATGGATAATGGAAGGAATGTTGGATGAACAGAAGCCTGGGCAAACGGAAAAGTAAGTGAATGGATGGGCCAACGGATCCATGAAAAAAATGGAGAGATGGCTAAATGGATGGATGTCGTTGGGTAACCGTTTACAACGATGAGGCAAGTAAGTACACTGTTATATTGTTAAGGGCACACAGTCCAGAGTGCTTAATTCTGACTGGCAGAAGGCAGTACAATGCAGAAGAATTCAAGAAAAAAGCCTTTAAATGTTATTGGAAGGAGATCTCTTAGCAGAGAGAAAGGTTTGGAGCTTTTGAAGAAGAGGGACCAGTGTGAGGAAGAGCAGCGTTTAAGGTAGAGTCAAGGAGTGATGAGTGGTCCACGGTGGCAAAGAAAAAGGGTAACAGCAGATGAGGCTTAGTATAAGAAAGGATGATTTACAAGTGACTCCTATCACTCCTTGAATGAAGCTTGTGGGGGTTTTTTAACCCCTCAGCACAACCATATTGTCGTTGTTATAGTATCCAACTGGATTTTGCATTTCCTTCTGTGGGGAGGTAATCTTTTCCTGTATCAACTGATGTTCAAGTGACCTGGGGTCTGTGAATTAAATGCCACCAGACAGATTAATAGGAGAAAAGTTTACTTCGCTTGCATGCAGGAGCACGCTGTAAAGAGTGGTTCCCTGGGCGTCCCTGGTGGTGCAGTGGTTGAGAGTCCGCCTGCCAATGCAGGGGACGCGGGTTCGTGCCCCGGTCCGGGAAGATCCCACATGCTGCGGAGCGGCTAGGCCCGTGAGCCATGGCCGCTGAGCCTGTGCGTCTGGAGCCTGTGCTCCGCAACGGGAGAGGCCACAACAGTAAGAGGCCCGGGTATCGCAAAAAAAAAAAAAATAGAGTGGTTCCCTGAACAGCCAGGAGTAAAGGTTTACATGCCAGCTTCATGGGGGTGCAGGAGGGGACAGGAGGGTACAGCTTCAGTGGGAGAGTATGGAAGGTCCTGACCAGGCTCACTCACACAATTTTCTCGGAATACCACGGCGTTAAGGGTCAGTTGCCTACCTAACTGAAGACTCCATCAGAAGAGGGTTTACGGCCGCTGAATTCTCAGGAGGCTATGATTTAATCAAATAAGGGAAGTTCAGATAAGATTTCTTTCCGCACTGGCTATAACCCAAACTTTTCAAGTGTCAAGTAACTTAATGCCACTCTGCTGGTCTCTTCGCTTCCATGTCCTTCATCCAGCTTGTCCGCCATTCCAAAACCCTTCTAAGCACTTTGGACTTTGTCCAGTGGTGAGGGGATCTCTGAAAAGTTTTAAAGCAGCATAACTTGTTGAAATCTGAACTTTTGAGAGAACTCCAGCCTCAGGGAAGATCAGTGTTCCAGAGAGCAAGGCATTCCAGGCCTGACACTCAACACCCCCCAGGAATGGCCAAAGGCAGGTAGCACAGAGGACGGTTCTGGGGACGCAGGGCAGGAGTGTGGCCCCACGGGGTGGCTGCTGTTATGTCTCCCTCAGGGCAGCACGGCGCCCAGCACAGGATTTTACACCCACAGACTTGGGTTCCTGTCCCGGTCCCATCACTTCCTAGCTCTGCAAGTCTCCAAGCCTCAGTCTTCCCAGCCAATTAATGGGAATAACAACTATTTTAGGAGATTACTGTGAACATTAAAATGAGAAAATGATTGTAAGGCACCGGGCAAAGTCCTGTCGGTGGTAGATATCCAGGAGAGATTCTTTTCCTGCCCTACTTTCCCGTATCCCTCCATGGGAGATCTGTTTTCATCAGCACTGGGCCACTATCTATCTTGGCATATCCCATCTGAGAAATGCCCTTCCTCCTTTCCTCCATATTTCTTAAGTAACTAAGAACCAGATAAATGTCCCCTCCTTCCCTGTAGATCCTAGAATTGTAAGAAAAGAGCATGAGAAATGGAACCATTTTTAGCCCAAAGCATCACACAGATTTGACACAATTTTACTATTCGACACTCTGCATCAACAGGACTTTACTTTTCCAGGGAATTCTTGCCCAGAAAGACCAGTTTGTGAAGTTACTTTATTGTTGTTTCGGGAACTTCCTGAAAACCCATAAATTCTAAAAGTGGACGACTCAGCTAGCTGTCACCAAGGTAGGAACCCTTTTCTCAGAGAAACAGATCATCTGTTGGGCTTACAGAATGTCTGTTTACCCTCCCAGCTGGCTTCACAACTCTTGCCTTGCTGTATCCACCAGGCCTGAACTGTGATACCACGAATTTTTTTTTTTTTTTTTTTTTGGTATGCGGGCCTCTCACTGTTGTGGCCTCTCCGATTGCAGAGCACAGGCTCCGGACGCGCAGGCTCAGCGGCCATGGCTCACGGGCCCAGCCGCTCCACGGCACGTGAGATCTTCCCGGACCGGGGCACGAACCCGTGTCCCCTGCATCGGCAGACGGACTCTCAACCACTGCGCCACAAGGGAAGCCCGATACCATGAATTTTACCCATCCCAATCAGCCTTTCCCTTCCCAGAAAGACTCCTTTTTCGGCTTTTAAGGCCACGCAGCATCCTCTGAGAGCCCACTTTTCCTATTCACATATTCATACCACTTCTTGGCACACCTGTCCTCATCAGTCCCCCTGAGCAAAGCACTCTGTCTGGACAGGTCAAGAAGCCATGCATAGGGGCTTCCCTGGTAACGCAGTGGTTGAGAGTCCGCCTGCCAATGCAGGGGACACGGGTTCGTGCCCCGGTCCAGGAAGATCCCACGTGCCGCAGAGCGGCTGGGCCCGTGAGCCATGGCCGCTGAGCCTGCGCGTCCGTAGCCTGTGCTCTGCAACAGGAGAGGCCACAGCAGTGAGAGGCCCACGTACTGCAAAAAAAAAAAAAAAAAAACAAAAAACAAAAAAAAAGAAGCCATGCATAGCCTGGGATCCCCGTGGGGTGAAATACCTCTCCACGCAGAGAACACTGGGGAGAATTTAAGGCTCACACCACTGAGTCCTGAGGTTTACGTTGTCAGAAATGCATGAGGCCACATAACTTTACTGCTGTGTTTCTGTTTGGGACCTAAGGGACATGCAGGAGGGAATGATGGATGGGTTTCTTGGAATGGTCCTACAGCAAACAGAAAACCCATCATTAGCAGACGGATGACTACAGATGACCCCAATGGCTCCCAAGAACCAGAGCAAGGATTTTATAGTTACACTGCACACTTGTCAGGAATCACCAAATAAGAGGAGACTGGGGTGGCAATATTTATTTTCTCAACTTTTCAAGTCTCGGAAGATGTTTTTTAAAAGGGAAAACAGACTACAGATCGCTCCTCCCATTCTGCCAGAAACCCCAGGGAAGTTAAGTGGAGAACATCTGTCAAGATCCAGGGACAAAATTCCAAAAACATCTGTCACGCGCAAGTGACAAAAATCCCCGAACAACTATAACGTCTTTCCATATTTGTCTCATTTTACCTGCAATTCAACAGCTCTTTCTAGTGCATCAGCCAGCACATGCAGTTCATCATGACAGTACACTGAAGGCATGTCCCAGCCATGCTGTTTCACATTTATTTAAAGGACGTCCCAACCAGCAGGTGTGCAGGTTTGTCTATGCAGATGACAGGGCTGTGAGCCACCTGGAGATGGTGGCGTCGGCCCGTCCCCCGTATTCTGACAGGTTCCTTGGTCGCAGGCTTGCTTGCTCTCAGCTGCAAGGAGAATCTCAGCAATGCTTCCATTTTCAGCTAAAAAACAGAAAGTTCTGACTCAGAATGAACGGAGTGTCCTCTCCTCACCTTGATCATGCCCTGCTCTGCCCCATGTGAGAGCTGGCATCTTTTCTGATTCAAAATTTGGAAGTATGAAGGGAGGGTTTAGGACAGTTCTCAGCAAGCTGACACCAATGTCAGGGGCATAGGGCCACCAGGAATCCAACAGGGGGCAGGGGATTCTGAATCCCCTACAAGCAGGAGGCCCTCTGTTTCCTGGCATCCTTGGCCCTCCGCTAGGCTGCCTCCAGGCCCCCTCTTCCTTCCATACAAGGTACAATATTTATTGAGAAACTGCTTTGATTAAGAGAGATGATTTGACCTCCTGCAGAACTGGGCTTCTAGCTTGAGAGACAAGACAAGCATCTTTGAAATACTTAGTAATGATACAAAGGCCAAAACAAGTGATTCAGAAATAATAGCAGCTGTAGGCTTCGGTGGAGCTGAAGATCCATAAGGGTTGACAGGATTAAGAGAGGTTTTCTAGAAGACATCTGACTGGCGGTAAACTTTGTAGAGACCAAAAGCAGGGGAGAGGCCATCCCAGGAGAGACACCCAGCATGAGCCAAGATGGAAATGAGCAGATGGGGTTTGATGGCTTGGAGAAACATCAAGGTTATCTTGGACCAGGGAGAGAGAGAGGATGAGACCCAGTAGGAAGAGGAATGCTGTGGAAACAAGCCATCCCTCACTGGAGAAACCACTTCCTGAAGCAGTCCCCCGCCATTTCTCTCCAGCAGACTCTCTGCCCAGGATCATTGAACATTATATCCACAAGCTGTTACTGGCTTATTGCCTCCTAAGACCTGGGAAAAGGATAGCTGATCTAATTAAGATGAACTTAAACACTTTATCTTACTGAAGGGACCAAGTTAAAGCACACAAAATACTCTTTATGTATATTCTGACCAAAACAGAATTAGCCTAATGGTACAAACTTGCTCCAAGGCACTCAGATGCAAAAAAGGTCACAATCCTTCACTTTTCCTAAATCAAATTCATACAGTGAAATAGAATAGAGGGGACAGAAACAGACCCACAGATGTACATTCGATTTATGACCGAGGTGAACTACAGAGCCATAAGGAAAAGATGATCCTTTCCATAATTGGTGCTCGGTCAGTTGAACAGTCATATTTTTAAAAAATGAATCTTAGGCCCTCACACTATATAAAAAAAGCAATTTCAGGTGGTTATATGCCTGGAAAATCACATAAGAGAATATCCATCTGCACTTGGAATAGCAAAGATTTCATAAGATAACACAAAATCACACTGACCGTCAAGGAAAAATTTGAGAAAGTGGAATAGATTAGAATTAAGAATTTTTGTTCATGAAATGTCAGCCTTAAGAGACTGAATAAGAACTCACAGAGAGGGAGGTAATATTTTCAATGCATATATCTGATTAGGAAGTTGTATCCAGGATATGTGAAGAACACCTTCAAATCAGTAAGGACCAGACAAACAAAGCAAAGAACAATAAGAAAAAGTTCTGAACAGGCAATTCATTCATTAAGAGGGTAACCAAATGACCAAGGAATATAGAAAAGTCATGCAAAACCCGCTATTGATTAGGAAAATGCTAACTGAAAGTGTGATGAAATACATCCACCAGAAATGCTAATATGGAAAAGAGGCCATGCCACATGTGGGCAAGAATGTAGAACAACTGGGACTCACACAGTGCTGGAAGGTGAGCAAACATTACGACCACCTTTGAAAACTATTTGACAGTGTTGACAGGAATAGTCAATAAACAATCTATAATAGGGTTAGAAAAGAATTTTATCTGAGCCAGACTGAGGACTATAGCCCAGGAGACACAGATTCAGTGAAGTACTTGAATTGTGTTCCACCAGACTAAAGAATGGGGGAGGCTTATATAGGCAAAAAAACACAGAGTTACTGAAGTTGTTTGTCAAGAGTTAGGATTGGAGCTGACAGGAAGTAAGGGTGCTTGTTAAGCAAGGATTACTTAGGGTCCAAAATGGTTGCAATTACAAGGGAAGACCTTGAGGCCATATGGTTGCCACTGGCAGCTGCTAGCAAATACTGTTTTGAGAATGGCTGGTGGTGTCCTTGAGTCTGATACAGTTCAGAAAACTCAGGTTCTCAGTGATACAGGAATGTCTACAAAGACCACCCAGCTCCATTTGGAATGCCTGAACCATAGTTACTCCATTTTGATTTATAACTGCATTCTTCTCTTTAATGGTTAAAGCATATATGCAATGCATGTTTAATAGGCCACAAACAGGCTGTTTTGGTTAGCCTAAAATTCAAGTTAAATCATGTATAAGCCTGAATGTCTTCCCCATACCTTAATATGTGAAAATTTTCCATGAGCACGATTTACTGAAGCTGACCGTACACAAACCCCATGACCCAACCGTTCCAATACTCCTGGTATTTACCAAAGAGAAATGCAAATATGTTCACACAAAGATTTACATTCAAATTTTTATCACAGTTTTATTCATAATAACCAAAAACTGGAAACAATCAAATGTCTATCCACAAGAAAAAAATAAGCTAACTGTGATCTGTTTATACAATGGAATGCTACTCAGTAATAAAGAAACTACTGATATATAGAGAGGGAAAGAAATACACATACAATGGTGTAGATGACCCTGTAATGGCAAAGAGAATCCTGGAAATAATCTAAATGTTTATGTTTTTTAAAAGAGATGTTTAAATGAATTATGATACCTCCACTCAAGAGAGTGTTGTGTAACACTTAAAAGAAATAAAGTAAAATTTGATGTGTTGATAAAGAAAGAGTGCCAAGATAAAGGAGCTGGAAAGTTCAGGTTCAGAGCAACATGTATGGCATTTCCCATTTGTGTGTTAAAAATATATAATACATGTGTGGAAATTTTCTGGATGGACACCCAAGAAATAGGTAACTACGGTTAGCTCTGGGGAAGGGTCTGGGGCTAAAGTAAAGTGACCACTGGGCCACCAAAACCAACCTAGCCTGGAGTGAAAGGCCCACTCACATTTCATTGCAGACATTTTGTACTGCTTGAGTTTTTTTTTTTTTTATCACAATCATATTATTTTCTTAGTTTAAAAGATTGAATTAAATAAATTGTAAAATGCTCTGTAATTACCTAAGAAAAGGATACAGTGGTGATCCTCGTCAAATTTAATAATTTGCATCCTAAAATGGGGAGGCTGAAAAATGGCCCTCATAGATATACAACTTCTAAGCCTGGAGCCTGTGAATGTTACCTTCTATGGCAAAAATGATAGTTAAGGATCTTGAGATGGGGGTGTTACCTGGATTAACTGAGTGTGCTCCTTATAAGAGAAAGGCAGAGGGAGATTTGACAGAAGCAGGGATTAGAGTGATGCACTGTGAAGATAAAGGAGCCACAAGGCCACAAGCAGAGGGACTCTAATTGGCCATTAGAAGCTGAAAGAGGCAAAGAAGCAGATCCTCCCCCAGAGCCCCAGAGGGAGTGTGGTCCTGCCAGCACCTAATTTCAGCCCCCTGAAGCCCATTTCAGACTTCTGGCCTCTAGACCTGTCAGAGAATAAATTTACATCATTTTAAGCCACCAAATCTGTGGTATAAACAACACCACATAAGGAAATGAACACATAAGATTTTCAAATGCTGGAAAGATGTCTTGCTAGAGAGGACTAGTTAGCAGAGCCTTGCCACGTAGAGAATCCGAGCATCTCATGTAAACTAAACTCATGAGGCCAGGATTGCCTGTGTTTCCACGACGAGGATTTTATTTGTATGGCCTATTACCTGCACCGCTGACATTTACTGGACTCTGGGTAGAAAGTTTCAGAATTCAAAGATTGAATTCCTCAGCTGCACACAAATTCTCTGCTCAGAAAACAATCCAGTACATCAATATACACACGCTACAACTCCAGATCAAACTTCTGCCAACGCCTGTGATGGAGTAGATCATTAACAAGTGTGGGTCTAAATGAGGCTATTTTTTCATATCAACTAAAATCACCCGTGGGTTCAGACTGAGACCTCCTCGGTTTATTACCTTTCACTATAAGTTAATGAGAAATAAGTGGCAAAATTTTCAAATCTGTGTGAATTAAGCAGTTGTACCTTCCTGAAATGACTCTTCATTTCATAGAATAGATCCGTTTAAGGAGGGCTAATAATTGTCCCGTGGTGAGAGTAACCCTCATTGGTCTTTTACCCTAACATACAGGTATCCAGAGACGCAGTGCCCACATTTATTCAAAACATTTTCTCAGGTGCAAAGAGGGGGGCGTATAAACGTTCTAGGACTTCCCTCTAAATTTAGTTTATAGACTCAAAGAACCACATTTTAACCTCTCTGTTTTAAAGGTTGAATCTAGGAAGAGGAGAGGCTTAAAAAGCGTCACCTCCAGGGGTGAATTGTCACCGTTTTCTTGGTGACAAATTTTCAAGTCAAATCTCTCTCTCTCTCTCCCCACCACCAGGTATTTTAGTATTTGAAAATTTCTCCCTAAGGAATGAGGACATATGCATTTCCAGCACATCCCCTTCTGGAAAAGCTCTGATTTTTATAAAAAGGAAGCATGGAGGTATGTGTTAGGCAGGGTTAAAGAGAGAGAAATTTGCCAAGAAATTCACTCCACCAATAACTCACTTCTAACATCCACCATGAGAATCAGAACACGTGTATGTCAACGATGTTTGTGCTTGAGTTTTATTTTCAATGTGGCTTCCGTACACAGAGCAATGCTCCTTCTCCTGTATCCTTTCATCTTTCCAGGTCTTTATTCTTGCCTCCAGCTCAAGACATCAAAACTCACCCTAATCCCCAGACATGGTCACATAACATCACCTGCATTTTCAGGTACCGGTCTCTGACTGCAGACAGGATGGAACTGGATCATTAAAAAAAGAAACAAAACAACAACAAACTTGTATCCTTGGCCCCCAGAAGACTGTCTGCTTAACATGGTCTAAGGAGTATTTGTTGACTCTATTTTTTACAGGGACAGTAGTTCCCTGAACTAGAGGGTTATACAAAGAAAGAGGGGGAGAAGGAAGAAGAGGAGGAACTGAGCTGGGGAGAAAGCTGTTGACCCAAGACACCTTCCTGGGAGAGGCTTTCAGAATAATCACGACCCTCTGATCTCGCTCTTGCTGGTCACCCCACCTCTCCCACTCACTCACATCCACACGGACAGTTCTCCCCTACTATAGACTCAAAGAAACCATTTCAGTGCCTCTTCCAAGATTATTCTTTTTTAAATCCTATTTTCCCCCAAAGATTTTCTTTTTCTTTCCTTTTCCCACTGCTGGCTTCTTTGTTTATGCAAGTTTATCTAATGATGATGGTAATCATGCCTATCATTTATTAAACTCCTGTTATATACTAGTATCCACACTAGAATGCAGTCTCTTTCCACCCCGCAGCATGGGAGACAAACTAGGCTCCTTTTTGCATCTGAGAAAACTGAGATTCATAGGGTTCCATTTGCCCAAGGTCAGAGAGTTTGCAATCAAAAGGCCAGCACTTGTCCTCTCCTGAAAACAAGAGCCTTTGGTGCTCCTGCATCCCAGGAGATGAACAGCAGCACAGAACAACTTTGATGAAAAAGTTTACAGAGTTGTGAGGCCCATTGATTTTTTAACTGCTTGTAAGTTGACTCTTGAATTCACACTAAACTTCCTACAAATTACGAAGCTATAGTCAAATTCAAGATAGGAAAGAAAGGGGAGGGAAGGGGGAGGAAAGTGTAGGGTAATTGTTATTTTAAACCTAGGGAAATTCTATAAATGCCCTGAGTTTCTACCCACCTTCCTCTAAAATGGATCGCTAATTCTGACGATTATTCCTCCAAATGAACTGAATAAAAGGAGAATCATCCTGTTGTAGGTTTTCCCCTTGACTTTGCATCTCTGGAGCAGAGGCTGTCAAACTGGCAGAGGATCTATTTTTTATGGCTCATTGAGCGTGGGGCAAATGGACTCCCGCAAAGGGTAGCAGTAAATCCAGCCATGGCCGGCCTCCAACTACATTCGATAACAGCCAGGATGTTAATGGGAGTGGTGGAAGACTCCAGAAAGAGCAAAGAGGCTCTATCCGATTCTGGCCCCTGATCTCTAATGGCCAGTGCCGAAAAGATAAAATAACTCTCTGATATGCGAAGTTCATGATCTATCACCTTTCTTTTCATATTCACAGAATGAAAAAACCTGCTTTGAAGAAATTGTGTTTTATTGGGTTTAGGAGGTGGGTTTATGAAATAAATAACCCAGCAATCATAAGCAAAATACTAAGATACAAGCCCTAGAGAAGCTCCAATGGGCCAAGTGAAAGCTGTGACTCAAAGAGAGCAGAGGGATAGTTTGTCATGTAGATTTAAGCAATCTATCCACATGTGCCCCCTCGATCAGGCCACATAGAAGATTATTAAGGGCACTGGTGAGCCAGCAGTAGGAGGATAAAGCAACGTTGACGACGTTTTCTCAAGGCCAGCTTTGGAAAACAATTGTAAATTGAGAATATGATATAATCACTAACATAATAAAGCACTTTACGGTTCATGAGTTATCTTCACGTGCAGTACAAATTCAGTTGATCTAATATTTACGATTTCTGAAACATTCAGCTGCTGAGGCCCTGTTCTGATACACACCACCTAAGGCATGGTCCTCCTAGGACACACTGACCAAGGATTCAGGCACAGGTGGTTCACTGAGGCGAGATGCCCATCATGGGGTGGGCGGAGCCAATCAGGGAGCCTCAGAAGCCAAGCAAAGGTGCAATTTCAGGTGGAGTCCCAGACTCCACCTAATTCCAAGGGGGGCTCTGAAGTGCACATTGTACCTTGGAGTTTGTCCCACCGATCAGCAAAGGAGGCTGGCTTTTGTACTAGGACCCATCCTGTGGGAGGTGGGGGTGACTTAAACATCCAGGCATTTCAGTCTCTGTTTAAGGACAAGAGAGGATAGGGACCCGGGGCAGTCATCTGAAGGTCACAGTTAAGCCTTAGCTGTGAAATGCCAGGTTGCTGATGATGGGCTCACAGAGCTCAGAAAAAGGGTCCTCTCTCTTGAAGAACTCCTGCTCATCCTTCAAAACCCTGTCCAGGGGTTAGTGGCACATTCTCTGATTACTGGTTAACCAAGTGGAGAGCCTCTTCTTTTATGCTCTTCTTTCACCTGGAAGGAGTATCCTTCTAGAATAACACTCCTCATCACAATTCTAGTGACTCTTTCCCATGAGCCAACAGGACTCCCTATTAGTAAGTTTGATCCTAGGGAACAGATATTAATGAATCTCTCCATGACCCTAATTATCCCCAGGGAGAAAATGGGGAAAAGCTAGCCCACTGGCTGTGAGTTACTAATGTAGCGCTAAATGGCTTCCAGCTATAGGAAAGTTTGTTTGCCAAGTCATTCTTCTGAAGATACAGAAGGGAACGTAGGAGTTCCCTTCCTAAGTTTTCTTTTCCTAAGAAAACTTGATTTCAAATAACAAAGACCGTTCTTCAGAGAATAACACATTGTTCATCAAGAATCTCATAGAATTTCTCAAAAACCTGGGCTTTTCTTATTTTCCTAGGTAATTATGGAGTGATCGTATCCATTGTGGAGATACTCTAGGGATGAAGGGGTTTTCTGCAGCATATAAAATACTGAAGATTAAAGCAATGTCATGGTCAAGAAGATTCTCTCACTTTCACCCCATATTTAGGTGCTCATTCTACTGATGTTCAAAGTAGAAACACATTTAGCAAATAGCTCAGGTCTTTGAAGAAGTTCTTTTCAGTTTCTTCAGAAAGTTCACAGATGTGTTTTACAAGGCACGTAGGGGAAAAGGAGATCAATTCTACTGCTGAGAGAGAATCTGGGTCAATTTTATAGATTCACACCTGCATGAAATCCACATAGGGACAAAATCTGGAAGATACTGGTTAAAGGAAAAATCACGCCAAGTAACAAAATAAGTTAAATTGCTATATGTTTACAGTTCCATAAATGGAAAATATCCTGGGTCTTTACCAAAATCAATTTCTTTGGTGCCTTACAGAAGCTTTCATGGGATTCTAGTAGTATTTTTTTAAAAAAAATCGTACACAACACTATTCCTCAGGAAAGAAAATAAAGACTGGTGGCCAAATTTTCCATTTTTGTTCATCAAGATTTCAATCAATTTTACTTGAACAAGCTGTTTCATTCAATTCACACTGATTAACCTTGGTCCAGTCACTGAAAACTCTGTGGTTCTGGGATATGGGTTTTAATTGTCTTCATAATGTACATGGAAGGTCACTGGGGAAATTGAACACAAAAATTTTCCACATGATGAGGACAAAATAGGGAATCTGAGCAGCCTGGACCTCAGGAACCTTGATCTCCAACTGACCTCCGTGCCTTGTTTCTAAGCGTGTGTTTCTCACTATTTTCTTTTTCTGTCAATATTTATGTAGATGTCAGCTATATTCTTAACTACAAATACTGCTAAATTTTTAATTTAGTGATAAATACTGCTTTTCCCTAGGATTCTAACACAGGAACAAAATTTCAGTCAGAATTCTGATATTCTGTATCCTCTATTTGCATGGAGGATGGCATCGTCTATAAAATGTAAAGGGGTACAAAAAACTCAGTCATCAAGATAAATAATGTCAATGCAATCTTTTAAAAATAAAAATGGAACTGGAAGAAAAGAACTCGGGATGAATAAAATATTAAAATTTTAACAACTTAGCCCCATTGCCTCATCCTAGTCCCGACCCAAATAGGTCAGTAGTGTTTCTGGGAACATAGTAACATGTGCTTCCTGGCTCCCACATGGCTGTGGGTGGGCAGGGTGACTGGCTCTGATAAAAAGTTCTGAACAGAAGTGGCAAGTGTCACCTCAAGACCTTCCTGGGTGCTTTTTTCTCTCCCTCACAGCTAATGGGACTTTTCCATAGTAGCAATGCTGTGTTGCCAGGTCCCTGAATGACTACGTTGAGTAGAACTTCCCTCCAAACCCACAACAGACATGTAGCACGAGAGAGGACTAAACTTTTGTGATTTCAGTATTCTGGGGGATGTTTGTCACAGCAGCTAACCAAGCCTCTCCTGACAGACGAAGATTATCAGCCAGGCTCTCACTACGGGAATCCACACTTTTTTCAGGTGAAAGAAACAAAACTGTCCTTAACATCCAGTTTTCCACCTGAAACTCCTTCTTGCCTTAAAACAGCCAACTGCTTCTTCTCTCCTTCCCGACTCTCCTATAGATTTTATTCTTAAGGCTGAAATCTTTGTAGATGGACAGACACAGATTTGAAAAAAACTTACAAAAAAATAAAAAAAATTTAAAAAATAAAAAAAACTTACAGATCTCCATATCATCCCCTCCTCAGGAGATCAAGGACCCAGCAGTTGCATTTTAGCCAAGGTCCTGGGTTTTGCAGAGGACCTTTTCCTTAAGAAGCCCTGGGTTCTTGTTGTATCTGTGAATATACTTACTTTGTTAAGAATAACCCTGAGAGGAGAATCAATTTCAAGTCAGTCTGCAAAAAGCTAAAAAAGTAGAAGGAAAAAACAATGTGGCTTTGGAAAACAAAAGAGTTCTGCCAGGTTATCATCCCTTACTAATCTTACTGTATTTAAAGTAAAGGTAGATTAAAAATTTCTGAGATTAGCAAAGTGTGGCTTAGTGGGGTAAAAATTCACATTCTTACTAAGAAACCCATGAAACATGCCCACACAACAAATAGGTCGGTACCCAACTATTTGGAGCATCATGCTGGTACAAAATTACCTCTTTTCAATGAGGAGATGCTGGTACAAAATTACCTCTTTTCAATGAGGAGATGAATGAACATTCCAATGAATCTGAACAGCAAAGGGGCATCCCAGAATCTGTGGACTTTCCTTATTGAGTGTCACACGAATCTTATTCTAACATGCGTAATCAAGCTCTTACCTTCATTCTAACAAACACACCTTGAATATATAAAGAGGATAAGAACTATCTACTTGGATTCGCCATAATAATCAGTACGTGTTGAGGCATGGGGGCAGCAAACTGGGAAGAGGGGGTATGGGAATAAGAGTTAGTTGGTTATCGAAAATGTGGGACCAGAGACACCAATGTAAGTGACAGAGAAGTGCTTTTGAAGGAAGAGAAGAAAGCTTGATTTTCTTGTCGTTAGCTTGGAGTCATCACATTTCATCTGCCATTTCAGTCAAGACTGACTGCAGGAGACTCCTCTCCATGACCTCAGATATCCTACTTGTAGAGACTTTTCTTACAACGTATAACTCAGGAGTACCGAGTTCAGAGACATTTTGGACTTAGAAGAACTACTTTTTTCTCAGAGAAGAAAGAGACCCCAGTATCCGTGCCCACTCCCTTGAGAACCTGCTCTGCATACCCCTGGGCATTCCTTCAATTCTCCTTCTTCAGAGCATCAATCTACTAATGTGCTCAATCATCTACTGAGATCCTACCAGGAGCCCCCAAGGGACCCCACTAAATAAAACACCTTCCTTCTCAGTCCACAGAATGGAGATCATGACTTTCAGCATTTTGCATCCATCTGCGCATTTGCTATAATATTGTTTGCTTACTATAAGAATAACAGTGTTTGACTGGGGACCTACTCAGATGCACAAATATGAACAATTCCTCGCAGGAGGGTCTGCGGAGGACTCAAACTCATACTGTTTACACTGTAGTCTGGGGGACCAGGTTGGCATGCTAACACATTTTCTATGCAGCTCAAGGGCGTTGAGGCACCTCTATGGTCCAGGGGGTGGCCCACAGTGGATAATTGTACATGAGGGACTGAAAAGCTTCAGAAAAAGAACTCAAGCTTATGGAAGAGAGGACCAAGGTGCAAAGGCTGGATTTATGGGTCAGAATGAGAAGTGAGTGTGATTTTGTGTGAAAATGGTCTCTGTAATTCTGTATCCCTTAACCCAGCTCCCTGTGGACTCATGCCTGCATCCTGGTCGGGGGACTGCAGTAAAGGGCAAGTGAAATATAAATGAGCTATTTCATCGAAATCTCCATGTGACAACGAGAGCATAAGGTGGTAGCACTTAAGGATTTCCACTCAGTGAAGGATGTCATAAACAAGGAAAAGAGACAGATGGCCCACTCAGGGAAGGTAGTTTAACTGTATAAAACAACAAAGTTTGTTAAACTTAAAAAAAAAAAAGTAGGTGTTTTGCAAAAGGCTGCCGGGGATGGGGGGCTGGCACATGCAGAGGTACTGAAAGCTGCTGACAATGGAGAGGAAAACAAAACAGTGATGGAAAACCAACATCAGAATGGCAAAAATGTAAGGGAAGATGCTCCCCTATGTTGGAGATATGAGGAGATGGGAACTCTTGTGTGCTGCTGTTGGGCACACTCAGCTCCTGGGGAACTAGAGAGACCTCAGGGCAGCCGTGTGTAGGACTCTGTGAAGTTAAGTCTGCATGTGCCCAGGGGCTCAGAATTCGTTCCCATCTGTCCATCCAGAGAAATGGCCACACCAATCCCAGGCACCATGTACAAGGATGTCCATTGAGGTCTCGCCTGTGGCCATGTGAAGGAAGAGGCAATCAAAGCATTCTCAACTAGGAAGTGACCAGGTAAAACGTGGTGGCACACACTGCAGAATATGTACACTGGAGGAAGAGGCAGCAGACTACATGAATGGACAGCAGCAGGGACAGATCCCACGTGGACAGTGCTGCATGGGGACAGAGGGAAAGGGTGTGAGTTCATAGGGGAACACTCTTCAAGTCAGCTACACACACACAGACACACTCACAAAACAACACTACACATTCTGTGCAGATACCATCTTAACTTGGGCCCCTAGAAGCAGAGCCTGAGATCAGAGCCAGGTGTATATGACACTTTGAGGGAAGACTTTCAGGAGAAGGAGGGTGAGAAAGCAGAAAATGGCAGAGGTTTGGATCAAGATGGTGGAGAAAGAGGATGTGGAGCTCACCTCCCCCCACAAACACCTCAAAAACACATCTACTTGTAGAAAAATTCTAACTGAAAAGTAACTGGAGAATGACAGAAAGACTTCTGTACAACCAAGACTGCAAGAAAGATACACACATAATCAGGTGTGAAGGGAAGAAAAGCAATTAGGTTGGGACCTGTTCCCCTGAGAGGGAACGCAGAGGAAAAGGGAGATTACACAGGTAGAGATCCAACCTGAAGAGTAAGCAGTTTGAGCCGCAAATTGGATGCCCCAGTCCTGGCATCCTATGTGGGGAGACAAGCCCCCTTCGCTGGTTGGAGGACTGCTGGGACTAATATAATGGCTGTGGGAAGCCTGGGCTCCACTCATAAGGAACACATGCACACAGGCTTGCCTCCAAGGCAGGGCAGAGAGAGGTCTGCTCTAGTGGCTGCTGGGTTTCCCACAGCAACCTCTCCATGCATCCCAGCCCTAGCCCAGAGAATGCTCCAGAATGTGACTCCATGTCACAGTACAGCACTGGACCTGAGGCAGCCACGACTAGGGAAAATACCTGACTGTGGGAAACAGGTAACCCAGTCCCAGGGTGGGGCTTAGGTGGGGCAGCAGTGGCCATTGTTGGCACTTACTTAAGCAGTGTTTCAGATGCCACCCAGATCTCTCATGGCATCTGCTCTGTCACAGCTCACCCTCTGATACATGCTGAGAGGCCACATGGGCCCCATCTGTCCTGCAGAGTAATTGTACAACAGGGTGGGGGTAGGGGAGGCTGTGGTCTGACTGGCTGTGAGCAACAAAGGGGACTTTCACCCAAAGTTGTGTCTGAGAAGAGCTGTGGATGCCTGCACAGGCAATGCATTGGACCTCTGCAGCTGACAGGAGCCAAGAGCTTACATGGGCTCCACTTGCTTCAGTACTCTCCACTTCCAGGGCAAGACTCCCAGTGTGGAGAGAGGGAAAAACACACACTAAAAGGCAACAGAGCCAGCTCGGGCCCAATCCTTGCCACTTCTATTTAACATAGTATTGAAAGTCCTAGATACAGCAATCAGATAAGAAAAAGAAATAAAAGGCATCTAAACTGGAAGGGAAGAAGTAAAACTGTCACTGTTTGCAGGTGACATGATACTTTATATAGAAAACCCTAAAGTCTCCACCCAAAAACTATTAGAACTAATAAATGAATTTAGCAAATTTGCAGATACAAGATTAATATACAGAAATCAGTTTCTTTTCTATATACTAATAATAAAATATCAGAAAGAGAAAGTGAAAAACAATCCTGTTTAAAAATCACATCAAAAAGAACAAAATACCCAGGAATAAACTTAACCAAGGAGGTGAAAGACCTAAACTCTGAAAACTATAAAACGTTGATAAAGGAAATTGAAGCTGATACAAACAAATGTAAAGATATCCCATGTTCTTGAATTGGAATAATTAATACTGTTAAATGGTCACACTACACAAAGCCATCCACAGATTTAATGAAATCCCTGTCAAAATACCCACAACACTTTTCACAGAACTAGAATCCTAAAATTCATATGGAAACAAAAGACCCAAATTGCCAGAGCAATTTGGAAAATAAAAGAACAAAGCTGGAGGTATGACCCTCTAAGACTTCAGACTATACCACAAAGCTATAGTAATCAAAACAGTATGGTACTGGAGCAAAAACCAATACATAGATCAATGGAACAGAATCAAGAGCCTAGAAGTAAACCCACACACCTATGGTCAATTAAAGAAGGCAAAGTATACAGTGGAGAAAAGACAGCCTCTTCAGTAAGTGGAGCTGGTAAAACTGGATAGCTATATGTAAAACAATGGGATTAGAACATTTCCTCACACCATATAAAAAAATAAACTCAAGGGCTTCCCTGGTGACGCAGTGGTTGAGAGTCTGCCTGTCGATTCAGGGGACACAGGTTCGTGCCCCGGTCCGGGAAGATCCCACATGCCGTGGAGCGGCTGGGCCCATGAGCCATGGCCGCTGAGCCTGCGCGTCCAGAGCCTGTGCTCCGCAACGGGAGAGGCCACAGCAGTGAGAGGCCCATGTACTGCAAAAAAAAAAAAAAAAAAACAAACCTCAAAATGGATTAAAGACCTAAATGTAAGACCTAAAACCATAAAACTAGAAGAGAACATAAGCAGAGCTCTCTTAGACATAAATCAAAACAATATATTTTTGCACCTGTCTCCTAAGGCAAAAGAAATAAAAACAAAAATAAACAAATGGGATCTAATTAAAAGTATAAGCTTTGGCACAGCAAAGGAAACCATCAACAAAACAAAAAGATAACTTACAGAATGAAAGAAAATATTTGCAAATGATATAACTGACGAGGGGTTAATACCCAAAATACATAAACAGCTCATACAACACCAAATCAAAAAACAGTCCAATCAAAAAATGAGCAGAAGACCTAAATAGACATTTTTCTAAAGAAGATATACAGATGGCACATGAAAAGATGCTCAACATCGCTAATTATTAGAGAAATCCAAATCAAAACCACAATGAGATATCACCTCACACCTGTCAGAATGGCTGTCATCCAAAAGTCTACAAATAACAAATGTTGGAGAGCGTGTGGAGAAAAGGGAACTCTTATACACTCTTGGCGGGGATGTAAATTGGTGCAGCCACTATAGAAAACAGTATGGAGATTCCTCAAAAAACTAAAAATAGAACTACTAGATGATGCAGCAATTCCACTCTTGGGCATATATCTGAAGAAACGAATAAGTCAAAAATATTCATGCACCCCAATGTTCATAGCAGCACTATTTATAATAGCCAAGATATGGAAGCACCCATGTCCATTAACAGATGAGTGGATAAAGAAGATATAGTATAAATATACAATGGAATATTAGCCATAAAAAAGAATGAAATTCTGCCATTTGCAGCAATGTGGATGGGCCTAGAAAATATTATGCTTAGTGAAATAAGTCAAACAGAGAAAAACAAATACTGTATGTTATCACTTATACAGGGAATCTTAAAAAATGAGTGTATATAGCAAAACAGAAACAGACTCACAAACTAGTCTGTAACAAACTAGTGGTTACCAGTGGGGAGAGGGAAGTGAGGAGGGGCATGCTAGGGGTATGGGATTAAGAGATACAAAGTACTATGTATAAAATAGATAAGCGCGCTTCCCTGGTGGCGCAGTGGTTAAGAATCCGCCTGCCAATGCAGGGGACACAGGTTCGAGCCCTGGTCCGGGAAGATCCCACATGCCACAGAGCAACTAAGCCCATGCGCCACAACTACTGAGCCTGCACTCTAGAGCTCGTGAGCCACAACTACTGAGCCCGTGCTCTGCAACAAGAGAAGCCACTGCAATGAGAAGGCTGCACACCACAACGAAGAGTAGCCCCTGCTCACCGCAACTAGAGAAAGCCCGCAAGCAGCAACAAAGACCCAACACAGCCAAAAATAAATTAATAAATTTATTTTTAAAATAAATAAATAAAATAGACAAGCAAAAAGGATATATTGTACAGCACAAGGCATTATAGTCATTATCTCGTAATAACTTTTAATGGGGTATAAACTGTAAGAATACTGAATCACTATGCTGTACACCTGAAACTAATATATTACTGTAAATCACCTACACTTCAATTTTTTAAAAATAACAATAATAAAATGATCATGATCCCAAAGAAGGCTAATAAGCAGAGTATAGGCACACGTCACAGATTTTGCAAGTTTGGTTCCAGACCACTGCAATAAAGCTAATATTGCAATAAAGCAAGTCATAGAGGGGAAGAAAAGCAGGATAGGGCAGGGAAAGAAGCTCAGGTAGGACGTGGGCTTAGAGGAAGTCTAGAAAGATCCCTGGGGCTGTGGGGTACATGGCGCATCCTAGGACAGACCCTGCATTGAGGCAAGGAGCTGGCTTTCTGTACCCTTCAGCAGACAGTCTTTGGCAGGGCCCCCCCCCCACGCTAGGGGTGTGAAAATTCCCCGCCAGGGGGCCTCCTGCAGCAAAAGCCAAGTATCACCATCCAGAGACAGGGCAGCTGGAGCTGTCAGCAGCCAACACTCACAGCAGGAGGGGGTCAGGTACACCACCTGGGAGGGTTCCAGGTGAGGCACCATTAGCATCCAGTGCAGACATAAACACCTATAGAGTAGGTACCTACCGAGGCAGGAAAATTAGAGAGATAGCTGGTGATGAAGGAGCAGCATCTCAGTGATGAGAATTCTCCAGAAGTAGGAACAGATGAACTCAGCCCCCGACCCAAAGCATCTCTTTGTGACTCTCAGAGAGGAAGGCATGTGGGAGGGATCAGCGCTGACAGCCCTCCTAGAATCTGTGATGAAATGAGAAGGGTGGACATCCTGCCACCTGCTGGCCGATGGTGCAGCACAAACGATGTGTAGGCTGCAGAGAGGTAATGGCTCCGGGCCCGGGTTTGTCTGCGAACAAAGAATCAGAAGAATTCTGCCGATGCAGGGGACACGGGTTCGTGCCCCGGTCCGGGAAGATCTCATATGCCACGGAGCGGCTGGGCTCGTGAGCCATGGCCGCTGAGCCTGCGCGTCCGGAGCCTGTGCTCTGCAATCGGAGAGGCCACAACAGTGAGAGGCCCGTGTACCGCAAAAAAAAAAAAAAAGAATCGGAAGAATTCAAATCCCCTGTGTGCAAAGTAGAATATCTATAGCCACGAAACAAATGATCAAAGAGGTGAGTGGAACAGCGAAAGCAGAAAAGATGCAAAACTTCCCTCTGTGTAATTGACACGAAGAGGTAAAGAGATGGAACACCGGACTTCGCCGGTCAGGAGAGCAAGGCTGGAAACAGAAAACCCCCAATTGCCAGGAACCTCAAATGACGCGACAAGGGCTCTCGCAGAAAAATAGGTTGCCACACGGAAGAAGGAAGAATCCAAATAGAAACGATGATCGCGTGTGTGTCGGGTGGGGCTCCCTCGGCCTCTGTGCTGGGAACTGCTGCCGCTGACTCCGTCTTGGTCAGGGAAAGCGGAAAGCACTCAGTAAGCCATGACTGCACGTGTATCACACACGTACACACGTAGGTGCGCACACATGGACGTACACACACACACACACACACACACACACACAAGAATGGCCCCCCTCCTCTTTTCTGAGACAAGCTTTGTCACTTCTCCCCAAGAGAATGGCTTTGGGGGCCCCTCTGTCCCATAAAGACCTCCAGGTAAGGAGCTCCGAGGGCTTCTGCCCACAGCTCTTTCCTCTGAGCTGAGGCACAGGCCAAGGGCGTGGGTGGGGAAACCAACCTTCCAAAACACTCCAGGTTGTTTTTTTCAACCCTCAACCCAGCACACAGCCTCTCTCCATTCTTCACCCAACCTCGAAAATCCCACGTGTAAATTAATTTCTACAGACCCCTCCGGGCTTGCTTGCGCTCTCAGGCCATCAGTCTTGCCCAGATGCTGGAGATCCTAGGCCAGGGGGTCTCGTGTGGTCCTTGACCAGCAGGGGCAGCACCTGGGAGCTTGTTAGAAATGCCGCTTCTCAGGCTCCACCCCAGATGTACTGTCGGCATCTCTGGAGTCAGGCCCAGGAAGCTGCGATTACAGGAGCTCTCCAGGTGGCCCCTATGCTCACACGTGAGAATCGCTGCCTTCGTGTGTGCCTTCCGCAGCCACAGATGCCCCCTCAGAGGACAAAGTCTCCACCCTCCAGAAGTGATCTTGGGTCTCGGGTCAGCTTGCCCGGAAGCCAAGTCTGAGACAGGGAGCAGCTCTTGGAGGAAGGAGCGCTACATCCCGGAGAAGGGGCAAGGGAAGCAAACAGGGATGTGGTCTCCACGGGGGTGGCCCTCAGCCAGACCCCACGGAGAGCTCCGGAGCATGAACAGCAGGGTCCCAGAGCCAGTCCCATTTGAGGTAAGGAGAGTGGATTTGTCCCCATGTCACTGGGAGGCTATGAGCTGCCTCCCAACCAGGACTGATGCCAAACCTTCTGGGTACGGCTGCTTCCAGTTCCCCGGCGGGGCAATTCCCAGAGAGGAGAGTGGCTCTGAGCCACCAGCAGCCCAGACTAGAGCAGCGGGGGAACAGGTGCCGTAGAGGTGACCTAAGTGGGGTCACTTCTATTTAGCCCTCCTGGATCCCTGCAATGCCACAAGCCTTCAAGATATCTGACCCAAGGACTGAGGAGAGGGCAGAGGGTCCGGAGTGACGTTCCTAGGTGGATGCCTTTCCCAGGTCTTCTGTAACAAAGTAACGCAGACTGGGTGGTTTCAACAGCAGAAACTTACCCTCTCACAGTTCTGGAGGCTAGAAGCCAGAGATCAAGTTGTCGGCAGGGCCATGCTCCCACCCAAGGTTTTCGGGGAGAATCCTTCCTTGCCTTTTCCTAGGTTCTGGTCCCAGCAGCCCTTGGCATTCCCTGGCTTGTAGATACAACACTCCAATCTCTGCCACCTTCATCTCATGACCTTCTCCCTGCGTGCCTGTGTTTCTGAATGTCCTTTCCTTTCCCTATAAGGACACCAGTCATTGAGTTTAGGGGCCACCTTAATCCAGCATCATCTCATCTCGACCCTTAACTACTTACACCTACAAGGACTCTATGTCCAACAAGGTCATTTTTGTAGGTACCAATGGCTACAACTTCAACATAGCTTTTCGGGGGACACAATTGAACCTACAACCCTTAGAATTGGGCCACAGAGGACTTAACGTGCCACAGAGTCCGTCACACCCCAAGCCAACCTCCAGGGAACCCTGTATCGGTCCCTTGAGCGGGACGCTCCTAACAGACAACGCTAAAGCCACCTCTGAGAGGCTGAAAGAACAGTCATCACCCAGGGGCCAATTGCCTAAAGAAAAAGTGCATTCGAACAGCCGGGAAAATTCCTTGTACTGGTTCTGCTTCTCGGTACAGTGGGTAGAGTTTGGCCCTTGCAGAAGTGCCAAAGTGCCAGCCAGGGGGGCATCCAATGACTGTCCCACACAGGGAGCCAGTCTGGGCACCTGGTGCTCGCTGAGCCAGATACGACTGTGAAGTAGCCCCCAGGCGCTTTTCCTACCCAATAATTATGCTTCATCGTTTTCCTTTTTTTTTTTAATATAATGGGAACTTTATTTTTATTTATTTATTTTTTAATACCTTTATTGGAGGATAATTGCTTTACAATGGTGTGTTAGTTTCTGCTTTATAACAAAGTGAATCAACTATACATATACATATATCCCCATATCCTCTCCCTCTTGCATCTCCCTCCCTCCCACCCTCCCTATCCCACCCCTCTAGGTGGTCACAAAGCACCGAGCTGATCTCCCTGTGCTATGCAGCTGCTTCCCACTAGCTATCTATTTCACATTTGGAAGTGTACGTATGTATATCCATGCCACTCTTTCAGTTCGTCCCAGCTTCCCCTTCTCCTTCCCCATGTCCTCAAGTCGTCTGAGTCTTTATTCCTGTCCTGACCCTAGGCTCTTCAGAACCATTTTTTTTTCTTTTTGTCTTTCCTCTACCAACCCCAGACTGTGAGGTCGTGGGGAAGAGACGGCCCCAAAGAGGCAGCCAGATCAAGTCACCAGACTCCGCTTTGGGGAACTCTGGGGTGAACTTCTGGGGATCCAGAGCAGAGGCGTGGTCTTGGAAATCGCAGTTTTCCATCGTACAGTCCAGACAGGTGAGGGAGGAAAGGATTGTTGTCATTATTCCAAGTAATATCAAGAGCCCAGCCTGGGGGGACCCAGAGTAGAGAGCTCATCCACAGCACAGAGTGTGGACAGAGAGCCCTTCCTGGGTGGGAACCGTGAGGCTCAGCATAGGACAGCCAGCAGGGAAGGGGAGGGTGAGGCTCAGCCCAGTCTTGAGACCAAACTCCCCCCTCCCCAGTAGGGTCCTGACCCAAGAGCGGCACAGGCTTGTCTGAGTGTCTAGAGGGGAGCTGACTCCTCAGATGTCCTGAGCTACATGGGATGGTTCATGGAGCACAGAAGAGTGGGGTGTCAGAAGAGCTGGTTGTTGAGAGTGGGCATGTGAGGAGGGTAGGCGACTGTGCTCTGAGATCAGGAGCCTTGTGGGTGGCCTGAGCTGGGGAGTAGATGGAGGGCGAGGCTGAGTCTGCAGGAGCTAAGCCAAGACCTGGGTGTGAACAGATCCAACAGTGGTGACAGCTCAGCTCCCCTGGATCAATCACAGAGCGTCCCCACTGCGGTCAGAGGTCCCACTGCGGTCAGAGGTTCCCACTGTGGTCAGAGGCTGGCTCCCAGACCAGACCTTTTGCCTCCTGGCCATGTTTGCTAGGACACAGATCACCCCAGGGGAAAAGGATAGGGGTGAATGGATTAGAAATCCTGAATTAACTATGTATTTCCCCCCCAAAAAAAGATACTGAATTTTCAACCAGGGCTGAAAGAATTGTCGGGAATCGGCAAGAGTAAGTTCTCTGCCACTAGCAGAAATGAAGCCTTGTGAGCTAAATTCAGCTCAATTTTAAAACAATAAAGAAAGTTTCATATCTGTACACTAGAGTTTTTATGATTGTGAAATTTGTACCCACCATACGAGAACTGTAATTGCAATGCCAAGCAGTATGTGATATATGCTGTATCAATTGTAGAAGCAAAGTATTTTATGATTTCAAAGAAAGGAAAAAGCATACCTACTGGAGTTTTAGAACCTGTCTCTGTTTGTAACTCAGCCTGTTCATTTTATAGATTGCCTGACACCTTTCCTCAAACCCAACTTCCCAAAACTATATTAGTTATGATTCTTTCTGCTGCAAGTGACAGAAACCCTAACTCAAACCAGCTTAAGAAAAGGAAAAGGACTTTATTTGCTCTCAAAACTGAAGAATCCAGAGGGAGCCCTTGCTTCAGGTATGGTTTGATCCAGGCTGAAATCAAATGATTTCTTTGGGATAGAGCTCTGTCTCTGGATTTCTCAGTTCTCCTTCCTTGATGTTCAGTTCATGCTCAGGCCCCATGTGCTCACAAGCTATCTGCCACAGTTCCAGTCCCGTTTTATGCCAACAGGAAAAGGAAGTATGCTTCCCTGATAACAACAAAGGCCTGGGAACTGAATACCCTTAGCTGTGGTGGGTGGGATTTGTGCCAGGTGACCATGAGGAAGCCCATCACTCTGGTCAGAAGGCTGGAAAGTGCTGATCGGTAACACATGGAATAAGCTTGTCTCAAAATGCACCATCAGAGAATGGGAGCAAATGTTCCCACAGGGCAAGGAGAGACAGCTGGGGGCCAAAACAATAAAGGTCCAGCATCCTGTCTCAGACTGTGGCACACAGTTTGGTTGCTTTCCCTTCCAATGCAGACAGACTGTTCCTGAGGCTGGGAAACATTCTGCTTGTTTTCCCATCACAGAGTCACAGAATCGTGTGCTCGATGGGCTCTTTGGATTAGTTAATGTCATTGGCTTCAAATAATGTATACCAATGTCTGTCCGTTTGGGCTGCTGTAACAAATACCATAGACTGGGTGGCTTATAAACAACAGACATTTTTCACTCACGGTTCTGGAGGCTGGAAGTTCAAGATCAAGTTACCAGCAGATGTGGTGTCTGGTGAGGACCTGCTTCTCTCTGTGTCTTCTCTCTGTGTCCTCACATGGTGGAAGGGCAAGGGATCACTCTGAGGTCTCTTTTATAAGGGCACTAATCTCATTCATGGGGGTCCCACCCTCATGGCCTAATCACTTCCTTAAAGCCCCCACCTCCTAACACCATCACCTTGGGGGTTAGGATTTTAATATATGAATTTTGGGGGACACAAATTTTCAGACACAAATATTGGGTGCAAGTTACCTTCAGAGGAAAAAAAGCAACATACTGTCAAGCCACAGAGGGGGTCTCATAGACCCTAAGAAAGAACGGATTTGCATCCAGCTTCAGAAAGAGATGAAAGCAGACCCTGGAAAACCAGGAACGCAGGAGGTGCCCCTCTTTTTTCTGTCCCTCTTTCTTTCTGCATGTCTAAGGCACTCTCTTTTCTCATTTCCATCAGAGCTTTGTCCGCTTCTGTCTGCATTGTGAAAACAGCCCCAGCCCCAGTGGTAGAGGATATTTGGTAGCTGGGGCTGTCTTTCCCCTCTTATTCTAAATCCTTGACTCCACACCTGGTTCCAGGTGAGCCACGGTCAGAGCATCACATTTTCCCGGCCACAGGGATTGACTCAACTGCAAGCACGTGATTCAAGCAAAGCCAGTGCTGATGAGGCTTCAGGGGGAGAAGGGTGCACTCTTCCCCACGGACTTGAACTTGGGAGTTGTAAGCTGGAGCTGCTGCAGCTTTCTTGGTGATGTAACCTGGGATTGCACCATCCAGAGAAAACAGAGTCAAGTAATGGAGACAGAATCTGGGTCCTGTTATGATGTTCAGGGTCCTGGATCAAACTAAACCTCTATTGAGTCCTAGCTTTAGACTTTTCAGTTATAGAGTCAATAGATCCCCTTCTGCTTAAGTCAATTGAGCTACATTCCAGCCACTTGTACCTGAAATAATTCTGCTATACAGTGTCCATATGTTACTGTTTGTATTAGTCTGTTACGGCTGACATAATGAAATACCACAGACTGGATGGTTTAAACAACAGACATTTATTTTCTCACAGTTGTGGAGGCTATAAGCCCAAGATCAAGGCATTGGTTTCTGGTGAGGCCTCTCTCTCTCGGGCTTGCAGATGGCCTTTCTCACTCTTGCCTCACATGGCCTTTTCTCTGTGTCTACATGCAGAAGGAGAGAAATACCTGGTGTCTCTCCCTTTTCTTATAAGGACTCCAGTTCTACTGGATTAGGGCTGTACCCTTATGACCTCATTTAACCTTCATTACCCACTTTAAAGGCTCTATCTCCAAATACTATCACATGGGGGATTAGGGCTTCAACATACAAATTTTAGGGGGACAAAATTCAATCCATAACACCGTTCTAATAGCATATGTAGAATGAGTATCTCTTAGTAAAATCCAAGCTCCAAGGAAAAGAATCTTAGTAGCCCAGCTTGAGTCATGTATCCATACCTGGCCCAACCAACTGTTGCTGGAGAGTTTTGTAATGCCATCATGGGTGTGGGCATTTCCAGCAAAAGAGGGCACCATTGGAAGCCAGGGAGATGTATGCCATATGCAATTTGTCCCAATGCACCAATGTTTAGATGTCTTCCCTGCACCTGGGGTAAAGAGTACTTTTACCTACTTGGTCTATGTTCCCAGCGTATTGATGAGCCTTGCTACATCTAGGACTAAGAATATAATTTATTAGGTTGTGTAAGGCCATCTCTCTCTAAAGGCACCTCCACTAGCAGAGAATATGGTTGTCATTCTTTAAAGAGTTGCCATGTTTTACTCGGAATCATTAGCACGTTGTCCATCAGTGTCCCTGGCTTCCTCGGCCTCCTCCTTGGTGAGGAATCTTTTCAGTTAGCACGTGATGGGATCCCAGTTATGTGCAACTAAATACTACTGATGGAGGGGCCTCTTACATCAGCCTCAGGAATTGTGGAGGAACTACAGAGTCTCCCTCAAGTTTGCCCCTCCCAGTACAGGTCTACTGTGCAGAGTGGGCCTTTCAATGGTCAGGTTCCAAACACACTCCACCATGAGTGAACATGTAGATCCTTCAGCAGAAGTCCTCATAGGTTAATTGGATTTGTTTCTCATCTTGTGTTATGGACTGAATGTTTGTGCCCCCACCCCCAAATTCCTATGGTAAAGCCCTAATGGCCAATGTGATGGTATTGGGATGTGAGGCCTTTGGGAGGTAATTAGATTTAAGTGAGGTTTTGAGGGTGGGGCCACTAAGACAGGATTAGTGTCCTTAGAAGAAGGGGAAGAGACCAGAGCCCTCTCTCTCTCATGTGAGGACACAGCAAGAGGGTAACAGTACAAACCAAGAAGAGGATTTTCAGCAAGATCCAACCATGCTGGCACCCTCATCTTGGATTTCCCAGCCTCCAGAACTGTGAGAAATACAGTTTGTTGTTTAAGCCACCCAGTCTATGGGATTTTGTTATAGCAGCCTGAGTAGAAGATATCTCGCCTAAAAAACTGGATGAAAAACATCCAAGGAATGAAGAGAAGGAAGCAAGCTTTCTTCTTAATGTGGCTATTTGCTGATATAAATCTATTCTTAGATACTTGGGGAAGTTTTTCTCAGACACAGCTTGCATTCAAAGGTTCTTTACATCATCAAAATGTACTCAGATTTGCAAATCAGTGAGGACAGCGGCAGTACTAATGTAAACAGGGAACAGGTGCAGGATGCTGTGGGTGACAACCAGAGGGAAGTGTCTGCATGGCATTGAGTGACTAATGGGAGAAGGATCACATGAAACAGAAGAAGAAATCCTGGCTATTGAATACTATGAGTATCCAATTACTATGGGCATCAGTCAGGGCTCAGTCAAAGAAGCAGAACCTAGGACATGTGCATACATACGTATCTGTAGATGTGTGCGAGCATATATATTATATATTACATATTATATACATATCATATGTCATGTCATATATTATATATTATACATTTTACATTGTGTATTGTTATATTATTAAATATTATATTATATATCATGCATTACATGAACTTTGTGTTATAGACAAAGATTTGACATTATGCAATTGTGGAACCTGTGGTCCCAGAGCCTGACGCTGGAGTTTGATATCTACAGGGCAGGCAGTCAGGAAGAATAGATGGTTATAAACTGGAAGGGGGACAAGGACAAACTGGTACCCATCATGTGTCGGGTCTTGTTGCCTCTAAACTTTGTGATACAGGTGTGCTGAAGAAGTCTGGTCCTTTGTCACGATGCTAAGCACATGTGAGCCCAGAAGAGCAGACACAGGTCCCATGGCTGCCTTATGCCAACACACCAACACATCAGTGACAACGCACGTGAGCTACAAATGGCTGCCACTTGGCTTCCACCCTCAAAGTCTCCCAGGAGATACCCTCTTATGGCCCATCCTGACTGGAACCACATAGGGAAGAGATTCTGACACATTGCAAACCACCTCACTATGGCTGTGTAATAAATTACCCTAAAACTCAGTGTTGTAAAACAACCATTTGTTATCCTCATGTATTCAGAGAGTCAGGAATTGGATGGGGCATAGCGGCCATGGCTCACCTCTGCTCCATAATGTCTGGGGTCTTGAAAGCTAGGGGTTGGAATGATCTGAAGACTGTTTATCCACAGGTCTAGTGGGTGATGCTGGCTGAGGCTGGTTTCCCAGCTCCTCTCCACGGAGGATTCTCCATGTTTGGCCTTCCTCACAGAATGGGGACTGGGTTCCCAGGGCAAACATCTGACAGAGCGCCAAGTGGAAGCCACATCGTTTTTATGACCTAGTCTTGGCAGTAACATAGTATCACCTTCCTCACTTTGTCTTGGTTAGAGCAGTCCCAAGCCTCACTCAGGTTCACTGGGAGGAAACACAGACCCCACCTCTGAGTGGGAAGATAGACACTTGCATTTTAATAAGAGACTGTGGGGTGACATATGTGTATACATGCAAGTGTTGTTGGAAACACAAGATGCCATTCTACATGTGCCAATGTGATCATCCCACATTATAGGGAAAACCATCCCAGTGTCATTTTCTTTGATCCAGGGAGTGAGAATTCTGACTTACCCTGTATCTCCTGTCCCGGCTTGACTCCCTAATTTTCAGTAAGGCTTCTATCCCAAAAGAGAAGTCTGCACTGACCTTAGGACTTCTAATGCCTGATAAAGAAGAGCATTTTTCCTGATCATGCTGGCAAGTTCCTGGGGAACACTCTGATTGGTCTAGCTTGGGTCATGTGCTCATCGCTGAACCAATCACAGTGACCAGGGAAATGGAGAACTCTTATTGGTGCCTCCTGGGGCAGGCTGGTGTCATAGTCAGATTCATCCCCACACACCGACAGAACAGGGATTTTACTGAGGTTCAGGAATGTCTCCAAGATGAGGAGATGTGGAGCAGAACAAAATTATTTCACTTCACCACCCAAAGGAGAAAGATGTAATCATGCTAATATTTCAGTCATCAATAGCTAATCACTTATATTTTCTGATTAAATTTTTATGTGGATATCCAGATGATTCACTGTAAAATAAAATAGCCAATCAGTTTAACTCCAAACGAACTCAAGGGAAAAGACTCCTTAAGTAAATGTATGGAATACTATTAAGTATCACGAGGGAAATTTTACACTAACATTAGATGTAACCTAGTCAGTGCAGAAACATCACACCTCACAACCCCAGGCATCAGCTCAAAAACTTGGCCTGGGTATTACTCTGCATTAACAGAGTACCATAGACCAGGCAGCTTAAACAACAGACTTATTGTCTCACAGTTCTGGAGGCCAGAAGTCTGAGATCAAGGTGTCAGCAGGGTTAGTTCCTTCGGAGGCTGTGAGGGAGAATCTGACCACGCCTTACTCCTGGCTTCTGGTGGTTTACTGGGAATCTTTGGTGTCCCTTGGCTTGTAGAAGCATCACCTCGATCTCTGCCTTCATCTTCACATGGCCTTCTCCCTGTATGTGTCTCTGTTTCCTAAGTTCCTCTTATTATAAGGACACCAGTTATAATTTATTAGGGTCCATCCTAATGACCTCATTTTCACTTGATTATCTCTGTGAAGTTCCAATTTCCAAAAAAAGTCCATATTCTAAAGTGCTGGGGCTTAGGACTTCAGCATATCATTTTTTTTGATGCAAGTGGGTGGGGGACATACTTCAACCCATATAAGCCTGGTTTCATGTTAAATGTTTTAAGTACACTTAAAATCTACTTGCTACTCCCTAAAATTCACATCTTATGGAATCATCTTAGCAAAGACCATTATTTCCTTTTGGAACACTTCTGCACTATCATTAATAGTCATCTTTCCATGAAAGCAAAAGCTAATACTTCCTCAAATATTAACACAATATGATTATTGAATATTTCTTGCTTATTTGGGTATTCTTGTATAAGATATTACATAACATTTTCCTCTATCCACAAGAACTAGGAATGGCCGAACACAGTTCCATACCTGAAACCGAAGAAGCAAACATTACCTCTGTTAGAGACAAGCTAATATTAATCATTATTGCCAAAGTAAGAAGAAACGTCCTGTCATTCAAAGCAAACTGGTCAGGCAACTTAGTCAAGTATAATCAAATATTTGGAGGAAATTCTAGAGTGTTAGAAAACTATATCAACATGAAAAGTCTTGGAGTACTCATTGGCTTGGAGGAAATAAGTATGAGGCAAAGTTTATATGTCATTTTTTTCATGATTGTTTAAAGTTACATTTTTCTGTAGTCAGCAAAAAATAGTGATTTATTTCATAAGTGGAAGAAGAAAGCTATAATCTGTCACTAGCTCACCTTTGTAATTGGATCCTTAGCTGGTGCATAGTCTCTAAAACGGAGGTTGAAGTCCCCTCTATTAACTGTTAAAGTCTGGACTTGTGTATGGTTTTTTGTTCATTAAACTGGTAAATCCCTTGGTTAGAGGCTGCATCTGTGAATTATTGATTAGCCTTAAGTTTACCTGGACTTTTTTGGGGAAAAAACAGAGTTCTAATCCATAAAGGACAAAACTATTTGTAACTTTCAGCCTTAATTTTTCCAGTCATTCCATGGGCATGCCCATATTTACCTTATTAAGAGAGTGAATTCCAATTTTCAAAGTATTAACAAATAGTCTTTCTCCCCATCAAAGTATCAAACACTTTCCAAGTAAGAAGAAAGGCTACAATATTTAGGGACAATACAGAATACTAGGTTGCTGGAATTCAAATTCAAAAGGCTTTCCTCTATTGTCCTTTTATTGGTCAAATAGGGATGGAGAGAAAAGACAAGCCACATTCAATGTGATTGTTAATTTTCTGGGGTGTGATAACAGTATGGTGGTTATATAAGAGATTGCCCTCATTTTAAGGAAGTGCATGCTGTAGTACTTAGGGATGAAATGTCAAGACATTGGCAACTAACTTTCAAAAGATTCAGTAAAAACTATAATATATATTTACATATATTAAAATTTGCAATTGTTGAGCCTAGAATTTAGATCCTATTATGCTATTTTCCCACTTTCTGTATATTTGGCAATTTTTATAACAAAATGTTGTGAAGGAAAAGAGATGGTGACAATGGGAAAAGTTTTCTTCTTCTGGTAAATATGTCAATTAACACTCATCCTATATCCACACATCCAAGGTTCAACTTATCACATCCCCTCAACACCCCAAAAGAACATAGTAAGGCTTAAAGCCCTTGGAAATATTGTTGGGAAGTGAAAACATTTCCGTTTATATTTTCAAGTTATTGCTTACTTGATGGAGTGTTTTGAGGTTTAAATGAACTATTTTGAGTAAGGTGCTTAGGACAATACTTGGCACAAAGTAAGTACCCAATACAAGATGACTGCTGTAAACTGTAATTGCCTACAAATACAATGCATGCTGGTGGCCTGGTGCTAGCAGTTAAGTGCCACAAGTGCAGTTCTACTAGGAAATTAAAGGCATTGGTAGGAAGAAAAGACCCCTACTGGCTCTGGTGAATGGAGAAGGTGAGACAGAGCTGGCAGGACGGGGGCTTCCACCAGCAGGGAGGTTAGAATTCAGAGATGTGGAAGGGATACACATGCTCTCTCACTCTCGGTAATTCGAGAAATAAAATAAATCTTCTATTAAAATGTGAATCTTTAACTGACCCTACCCTGACCCCAGCCTAAAATGGCATGAAGTGCAATTACTGTGATGAACACTTGTCAGAGTTAAGCAAGGACACTTTTTTTTTTTTTCTTTTGCAGTTCACGGGCCTCTCACTGTTGTGGCCTCTCCCGTTGCGGAGCACAGGCTCCAGACGCGCAGGCTCAGCGGCCATGGCTCACGGGTCCAGCCGCTCCGCGGCATGTGGGATCTTCCCGGACTGGGGCACGAACCCGTGTCCCCTGCATCGGCAGGCAGACTCTCAACCACTGAGCCACCAGGGAAGCCCAAGCAAGGACACTTTGAGTCAGAAAAACTACTCCTTTAAAATGTTTGTTGACTTATTTCATTAAAAAATGTCTACCTTTCTTTACATAGGAAACTTCAATTTTTCTTTGCAGAACTTTAAGAAAAGTTGTGATGTAAGCCATGTCATACCGATCGGCTAAGACTCTACTAAACAAAATAGGACTACATTTTTACAATGAATATACACGGAACATTCCAAGGGAGAAATACTCTCCATGTATTATCTCCTTTGAGCCTCCAGAACTCCTGGTGGCAGTCAGGGTGTGAGCCTAGCTTGTCTCTTTCTACACCCCACACTTTCTTGTGGAGAATTTTGAAGGGAAAGTCAGCACGTGCATTTCTGGAGCCTCACTCTTGAAACCGCCAGCTGGAACATCTGGAGCACGATTATAATCCAGCCAGGAGATTCCATCTGGGAGCTATATTAGCTGAAGAACCTTGTGTGAAACTTTCAACATTTCAGAACCTCAATTTTCTTATCCTTATTTACCACCCAGATTATTACGTTGATCAAAGAAGGTGTATGAAGGCACTTGGTGAATTTTAATACACTATATGAATGTTATTGGTATTGCTCTAAATGACCAATTCTCTAAAGGACTTACAGAGGAGAACTTAATAAAAAGCAGTGAATAGTTTCACTCTCCAACTTGACATCTAATACAGACCACCACTTACTAAGTGCTAGCTATGGGCCAAACTCTGGGCCCAGCTTCTTCATGCATTATCTTGATCTAACCTTCAGAACAATGCTACAAAGTGGGCATGATTGCTATTCCCATTTTACAGATGAAGTGTACAAATACCCCACCCAAGACCACGCATCTTGGATGTGGGAGCCAGGCTTTTTGCCCTCAGGTGTGTGCGTCCAGAGCCAGCCGTCTCCCCCGCTGTGCTTCCTGCAGGGTTTGCAGTCCCTGGCTATGCACATGGGTTTGTAAGAATATGGTTAACTTTATTAAATCACATCTCACAGAATTGTCTCTCCAACCACCTCAGACGCACAGGCAACAAACACGAGGTGCTGTGCACCACTGTGGTTGTGTGGTTACTTGGTGCACAGCATCAATGGGGCAAGAGATAACTGCTGTACCAGGGCGTTCCAACATGCAGCCAATGGGGAGAATCATTACCTGGTTCATCTCAAGTTTCCTAAACACAGCTCCTTCTTCCCCCAACACACTGGCTAATTCATACCCCACCACGTCCCTACACATACCCACCGTTCAGGTTCTTGGTCTAAAGGTCATGCCATCTGGAAACATCTTCCCTGGTGCCCTCCCCTCCCAAGTCCCCTCCAGTTCCCCCTCAGAGCAGCTTTAATTCTCCTCTCCTGTCCTCCCAGGGCCCCAGATACTTTTCCCAATTAGCAGATGGAGAAAAGCTTTATTCTTAGGAGGTGGTGGGAGTATTGAGAGTCTGGCTTACTCTGAAAAGGATTCTGCTAAGTCAAGAGGATGGATAATAAAGAAAGGCAAAAACCAGAAGAGGGTTTTAGTGAGAATGGTTAGAAATGACCCAACTCCGTGTTTGTTACTCTGCAGAAGAAGTATTTAGGAAAGAAGGAGGTGGAGGGAGGGGAGAGGACCTGAATATAACCATCACTAATAACGATCTCAGGCAGAATGCTTTACAGTTTGCACCATGACTTCTAGGCACAAACTCTCAATGAATATTTAAACATGATTAGAACTACCTTATTACCTGTGTCCTTCTTGATTAATTGGGGGAACAGTTCTACATGCCGATAAGTGTTCTGTGCTTATATGTGCACTAGAGCCATTCATCTAGGACAGTGCCACATCTAAATCCAATAATTTGAAATGAAAGAATGTAGTATTACTTGTAAAAGAAATTGTCTGTTATATTAAAGTATCACCAACTCAGACCTACCAACAAAGCTTATTATTATTGCAAAATACATTTCCTGGGATACCTTGTTTTTATCTATAGATAAGATCCACTTGCAATTACCTTATGAGTTATACATGTAAATGTAGTGCCTAAAATGTTTGGTGACTGGATCTTGAATTTGAAATTGGCCCCTTGTATTGAAATATTGACATTAGCTTTAAAGAAAGTGTTTGCTAAATGAAAGAAATATCACTTGAGTTCCAGTCTAAATGATTACAAATTTTAAACTTATGAAGCCTAAGTGAATGAGGTATGTTTGCTATCAGAGGTCTTGACTTTCCGTAAATTATGATTTAGATTATCAGCATAAAATATATAGATGGAAAATTATACTCTTTATATATTTTATCTTCTGCCAGTGGAAGAATATAAAAAAAATCATCCAAAAATTAGGTCATATTTCCCCCCCCAAACTGTGTACCTATATGCATCATAAAAGCTGTTCTAGAATGTCCACAGAGGGCCTATTAGTAATAGTCCCAAACTGGAAACCACCCAAATGCCCGTCAACTGTAGAATAGATAAATAGAGCTATTCCAGAATATTTGCCTATTCTATTAGTTGTCTGGTCTATTACAATATATTATTTTATATATAATAACATTGTAATAAGGTATGCTCTATTACAATATAGTATTTTATATATAATCATAACAGTATTATAATAAGATAACAAATTCCACACAGTGGAATATTGTGCAGCACTGAAAATGAACACCCTACTACTGCATTCTACAACATGGATGAGCCGCCCAAACATATTTTTGAGCAAATGAACACAAAAGACTTCATGTATAAGAAGCATGAAAACAGGCAAGGCCCATGTATGCCGTTAGAAGTCAGCCCAGGGATTACCCTTGGAGGGAGTGGTGACTGAAAGGGGACATGAGGGGTTTCTGGAGTGTTGGAAACTTTGTTTCTTGCTCAGAACACTGAATATATGGATGTGTTTCATTGTTGAACATTTACCGGATGGAATTTTTCTGTACCATGGTATACATCAAGAGAAGTGTTTTCTTTTTTAAATTGGAATGAAAAAATAATACCCAGATCAGAGGAGTACAGAGCCTGCCACAGAAGAAGGTGTTTACAGTCCACTGTCATTGAAATTGCATTAGAATTCTGTCTGATAAAGAACAAATTCAAAATAAAACACTACAAACAGATGCTAGAACTGCCAGAGGATCCAACACACTTTAAAACGCTGTGTGTGTGAGTGTGTGTGTGTGTGTGTGTGTGTGTGGTGGCAGGTAAATTAGGAGTTTGGGATTAACATACACACACTACTATATAAAAATAGGTAACCAACAAGGACCTACTATATAGCACAGGGAACTCTACTCCATATCTTGTAATAACCTATAATGGAAAAGAATCTGAAAAAGAATCTATACCTGTATAACTGAATCACTGTGCTGTACACCTTAAACTAATGCAACATTGTAAATCAACTATACTTCAGTAAAATACAAAAAATACCAAAACAACAACAACAACAAAAACCACTGCAGAATGAAGAGACTGCTCATCTGGCTTTGCCAGGCATTATGGAGTTAAAAATACAGACACACCTGAAGGAGCTGAGTGTGGAGGACAATAGAAATCGCTCTGGACATGGTGATGTGCTTGAGGTCCAGGGGAAAATTCTGCATTTGCAAGTTGCACAACCCCAGGCAAATCATAATTTCTCAATTCCCTCACCTGTCAAATGAGGCTAAGAATACCTACCATACAAGCTTGTTTAAAGGATCAAATGAGAGAAAGTGTGGGAAACATTTGTTGACTGCAAGGTACTATACACATGGAAGTTACCAGGTTAGAGTGGTGTTTCTTCAGCATCCTGTACAAAGCAGGCACAAAATACTGTCACTCCTGACCACAGTGAGGATACAGTCTGAACATAGGGGTGTGTTTTTATACTTAAAGTCAAAATGATTCATCCAGAGCAACCCAATACCAGAAATTGGAATGCTGTTTCACTGTTCATTTATTAAACTTTTATCTAAAACACAAGATCTAATCATTCAAAACAACACCATTTTATTTAGTTTTTATTTAAAATAAAATTTTTTGTTTTTGGCTGAGTCGCATGGCTTGCAGGATTGCAGTTCCCTGACCAGGGATTGAACCCGGGGCCCCGGCATTGAAAGCACTGAGTCCTAACCACTGAACCACCAGGGAACTCCCAAAACAACACCATTTTAATTCAGAATTATCTCTCATAATCCTTCAAAGAAATAAAAGATTGCTTCATTATCCTAGTGTTCTAAGACCAATATTATCACTTTGTGATCAGCTATGGCTTGCACTTTTCATCTTTATGAGCCCTTCCTTCCAGTGTATGTGCACCTAACTCTAATTTGGTCTAATTCGGGATCCACAAATATAAACTTCACATAGCATTTCACTTATCTCTGAATTAAAGTTATTGCTCTAGTTCTAAATTCCTTCCTCCAAAACATTATTGTTTGTTGAATTATTGATCTTATTTGGAAACTTAGAATATTAGCTTTCAATTCCTTTACATTAAAATGCCATTTGTTCATTTGCATTAAATAGCTGGCATTATGGGCCCACTGAGAATTAACTTTGCTTCTAGCTGTTACTAATTATTAACATATTTTTATCCTTGGCCTTCAAGTATTTGTTTTGATACCCTACTTTCCTAGCTGTTCCAAGTCATAAGTCATCAGGGAGCAAGCAATTAAACTACCAGATTGCCCTAATGGCATTCATCCTGGGAGATCATTCATATTATGAATTAGAGTTTGTGTTTTAACAACTGGTAAAGACAAATCTGTTTAAATATTGAGAATTAAAATACAGAGACTTCCTGATTTTATATATGAATATCCAGAGTCTTCTGCTTGACGTTGGATTTCTGGCATTGGAGAGACCTGGGGACGTCCATTTCTTCCTCAAAAGCAGAGAAACCCTGGGTAAATATTACAAAATGTTTTAAAAGTACATAGTCAAGTTCAAACGTAAGGGAAATTTTCTGGTGCTGCCAGAAACTGTTAGGGCACTTACACAAAGAAATGCAGGTTTGGACAAGGGCCCTACCAGCTGAGGGCCAGAGTTTTAATGCCCATTTGGGAGACACTGGTGGGGTCTTAGACCCTGGGGAGCTAGAAGTAGCTGAAATTGCTAGCCCTACATAAACCCAGCACCTTTGTAGGCCTTCTGTCTCCATCATAAAGTCATTCTGTTATTCGAAATGGAGTAGGATTAGTTATATATGGCTGTGTAACTAATTACCCCAAAGCCTCTCAGCTTAAAACAACAAACATTTATTATCTCACAGTTTCTGTAGGCCAGGCAACTGAATGTGGCTTAGCAGAGCCCTCAGACTCAGGGTCTGAAAGACCAGGCTGAAATCAGGGTGTCAACCAGGGGTGGGTTTGCTTCCAAGCTCACTCATGTGGCTGTTGGGAATATTTCATTCCTCACAAGCTGTTGGCCTGAAGGTCTCAGTTCATTGCTGAATACTGGTCAGAGGTCTCTCTCAGATCCTCGCCACTGAGTCTCCCTATAGGACAGCTCGCAACATGGCAACAAGCTCCCATCAGACCAAGCAAACAAAACAGTGAGAGAGGGTAGGCATAATGAAAGCCAGAACCTTTTGTAACCAACCTCAGAAGAGGCATCCCATCATTTTTGCTACATTCTGTCTGTTTATTAGGTTCAGGTCATGCTCAAGGGGTGGGATTTACACAAGGCTGTGAAGACCAGGAGACAGAGATGGTTGGGAATCATCTTAGAAGCTGTGTAACACATGGTTATTGATCTGGACCCATATGTTCTTGTCCAGGAGTGAGTTATTAGAATGTAGAACTTTGGAGGAGAGATCGTGCAGACCTAAGATTCAGAGCTCTAAGGTGTGCAACCCAGCTGGTATTGGTGTTTCTTGGGGTAATGTTGACACTGGTGGTGTGAGAAGAAGCTAGAAGCTAGAACCACTGCCATCACTGGGATGATGAACCATTGCCAAGGTGATGCTTCAGGAGTAGTGAGCAAACAGGAAGTCTATTCTCTCTCCTTCTGCCTCCCACTCTCACTCTGAGCCCCTTATTGGCAAAAGCTGAAAGAGAGGAAGATGGCAGAAGGGAAATATGATTTGCAGAATCCCAGCCCTGGCATCAGAAAATACAGTGTAGAAGGAGCAGGGAGAAGGCTGAGATCCCGCAGCTGAATAACCAGCACAAACAGCAAAAAGGACTATCTTCCTACTGGCCCAAGAAGGTGGAAGAGGCTTCTCTCTGCCTGGGGATCTGTATGGAAAACAATATTAACATCTCCTATGAGATATCAAAACAGTAATTTTGTACACAGCATAGATGTGGAGTATGAATTTATGCTATCCACATAATACAGGGATTTCAACAAATAACAACAAAAAATCCCAGGTAAGTGAACCCCTGTGGTTCCCAGTAGAAGCAGATGCAAAAACCCTCTGTAAGGACGTTTATATAACTCAGGGCATATGGGCTTCCTACAGAAAGAAAGAAATCTCCACTAAAGATGAGCTCATTATCAAAATTAAAAAACCGAAGAGGAAATGGTTCACCATAATGGGATTCAACGATCACCAAAACAGAAGAAAGAAAAGAAAGAAAACAGAAGTAGCCCAGTCAAGGACTTGAGAGGTTAGAAGAATCTTTAAGAGATTTTAAGTTCATCTGTTAAAAAGAATAACAAAGATCAAAAAATAATCATAATGAAAGAACAAGAAAACATGAGGCAAAAGAGGCATATTTTTCTAACAGTTAAAATAGGACATCTAGAGGAGAAAAATATGTCAATTGAAACTTAAAACTCAGTGGTCAGGTTAAATAGCAGATTAGACAAAACTGAAGGGAGAATTAGCCAACTGAAAGCTCTAGATCTAAACAAATTATCCAGAATGTAGCACAGAGAGAGACAAAGAGTTATTTCTTAAAGGGGGTTCCTAGTTAAACATGGCACCTTCAATATAAACATTTATCACCCTCCTTCATGAAATTTCCCCTAAAGTGGTGGTGGTAAAAAGAATGCAGAGGAACTTCCATGGCGGTTCAGTGGTTAAGACTCAGCACTTCCACTGGAGGGGACATGGGTTCGATCCCTGATCAAGGAGTTAAGATCCCACATGCCACAAGGTGCAGCCAAAAAAAAAAAAAAAAGAAAAAAAAAGAAAGCAGAAACTCAAAGCACAGACAGAATGGGAGAGCAGTGCGGTAATAAAATGTTAGTAGTTAACATTTAGCCCAGAAAAAGCTAAAACCTAAACTGGCAAACCTAAAATGGCAAAGCTGGAAAGCAGGCTGATTCATGCTGCAAAGATCTGGTACCTCTGAGGGCAGGGGTGCATGTAGAACTCCAAACAGAACTAGCTGAAAGACTGAATGAGAAAAGGTTGGGACCAGTTCCCCTCTCATTCCGTAGCAGAAAACTCTGAGGAGAAGTTGAACTAGACAGACTCTGGACTCAGCAAAATTCACCTCCATCATAGACAAGGACCACGCTAAACACTGACGAGTCAGCAAAATTCTGCAAATTGCAAGATGAGCCCTGGACACTTTCTGCATTTGAGTTTGAGAACGTCGGCAGCCACTGTCTACCCCTCAGACAGGCAAGTGCAGGACATCCCCTTTGGGAGACTGAACAGCTCCAAAGAAAACATCTATTTTTAATATAAAATACTTTCCTCCAATGCCTGTTAATTTTTTAGCTAGCTTCATATTAAGAGTGAGGATTAATAAGTTGATTGGGGGACTTCCCTAGTGGTCCAGTGGTCTAGTGGTCCGTCTTCCAATGAAGGGGATGTGGGTGCAATTCCTGGTTGGGGAACTAAGATCCCACATGCTACAGGGCAACTAAGCCCACTGGCCACAATTACTGAACTCGTGTACCTCAATGAGAGAGCCCGCAGGCTGCAAACTACAGAGCCCATGAGCTCTGGAACCCGCGCATCACAACTAGAGAGAGAAGCCTGCGTGCCACCACTAGAGAGAAGCCTGCGCACCACAATGAAGGGTCCGCACCACATCGATAGATCCCGAGTACCACAACTAAGACCTGATGCAGCCAAAAATAAAATAAATAAATAAAGTTCACTGGAAGCTCTATGTACTGAAAAGAAAAAGAAAAGAAAGAAGTGAAAAGAAAAGTAAAGAGGCTCTGAGGAAACATAGGCAATACTTAGAAGAAACAGAAAAAAGAAGCAAAAAAAATGTATAATATCTTCAGAGTTATAAGAGAAGACAGCACATACATTAAACAAAAACAGGAGACAATTAAAAAAGGAACAACTGAAGAACAAAAATAATCTCTTGGAAAATAAAAATATGATGGTAAAAAAAAAATTTTCCATGATGAGGTTGAAAGGTAATGGAGGAAAGGGGAGTGATGACAAAGAAGGTGTAAATGAGAGCTAATTCCTCATCTTCTGTAGTAAAAAATCAGTAGATGATATCCAAATCTGAAAAATCAATAATAACATCAGCATGTTGTAGTGATACAGAGGTGAATGTCAGAAGAAGCAAACAAAAGAGTTGAAAACAGTTGTGTCTGGGAGTTGGAATCTAGTGTGAGCCAGGGACTATTCTATCTGGTCATAAGTCTTTTAGAACCATTTGACTTTTAAGCATTACATATGTATTACTTCAACAAAAATAAAGTTAAAACTATTTATGTAGAAGACGCCAGAAGAGTAAGATGCAAAGATCACCTTCCTCCCCATGGATACATCAGAAATACATCTACATGTGGAACAACTCCTACAGAACACCTACTGAATGCTGGCAGAAGACCTCAGACCTCCCAAAAAGCAAGAAACTCCTCACGTACCTTGGTAGGGCAAAAGAAAAAAAGAAAAAACAGAGACAAAAGAATAGGGATGGGATCTGCACCAGTGGGAGGGAGCTGGGAAGGAGGAAAGGTTTCCACATACTAGGAGCCCCTCCACTGGCAGAGACTGCGGGTGGCAGAGAGGGGGTGCTTCGGAGCCGCGGAGGAGAGCATAGCAACAGGGGTGCAGAGGGCAAAGCGAAGAGATTCCCGCACAGAGGATCGGTGCCGACCGGCACTCACCAGCCCGAGAGGCTTGTCTGCTCACCCGCCGGGGCGGGCGGGGCTGGGAGCTGAGGCTCGGGCTTCAGTAGGAGCGCAGGGAGAGGACTGAGGTTGGCAGCGTAAACACAGCCTTAAGGGGTTAGTGCACCACGGCTAGCCGGGAGGGAGTCTGGGAAAAGGTCTGGAGCTGCCGAAGGGGCAAGAGACTTTTTCTTCCCTCTTTGACTCCTGGTGCGCAAGGAGAGGGGATTCAGAGCGCTGCTTAAAGGAGCTCCAGAGACGAGCGTGAGCCGCGGCTGAAAGCACGGACCACAGAGAGGGGCAGGAGACGCTAAGGCTGCTGCTGCCGCCACCAAGAAGCCTGTGTGTGAGCACAGGTCACTATCCACACACCCCTTCCTGGGAGCCTGTGCAGCCCGCCACTGCCAGGTTCCCGGGATCCAGGGACAACTCCCCCGGGAGAACGCATGGCACGCCTCAGGCTGGTGCAACGTCACGCCAGCCTCTGCCACCGCAGGCTCACCCCGCACTCCGTGCCCCTCCCTCCCCCTGGCCTGAGTGAGCCAGAGCCCCCAGATCAGCAGCTCCTTTAACCCCGGCCTGTCTGAGCGAAGAACAGACGCCGCCCTCCGGGGACCTACACACAGAGGCGGGGCCAAATCCAAAGCTGAGCCTCTGGGAGCTGTGAGAACAAAGAAGAGAAAGGGAAATCTCTCCCAGTAGCCTCAGGAGCAGCGGATTAAAGCTCCACAATCAACTTGATGTACCTGCATCTGTGCAATACATGAATAGACAACAAATCACCCCAAATTGAGGTGGACTTTAAGAGCAAGATTTATTTTTTCCCCTTTTCCTCTTTTTGTGAGTGTGTATGTGTATGCTTCTGTGTGAGATTTTGTCTGTATAGCTTTGCTTTCACCATTTGTCCTAGGGTTCTATCCGTCTGTTTTTTGTTTTTAATTTTTTAAAAAGTTTTTTTCTTAATAATTATTTTTTTATTTTAATAACTTTATTTTATTTTGCCTTACTTTATTTTATTTTCTTTTATCCTCTTTCTTTCTTTCTTTCTTTCTTTCTTTCTTTCTTTCTTTCTTTCTTTCTTTCTACTTTTTCCTCCTTTGATTCTGAGCTCTGTGGATGAAAGGCTCTTGGTGCTACAGCCAGCACTCAGTGCTGTGCCTCTGAGGTGGGAGAGCCAACTTCAGGACACTGGTCCACAAGAGACCTCCCAGCTCCACATAATATCAAATGGTGAAAATCTCCCAGAGATCTCCATCTCAACACCAACACCCAGCTTCACTCAACAACCAGCAATCTACAGTGCTGGACACCCTATGCCAAACAACTAGCAAGACAAGAACACAACCCCACCCATTAGCAGAGAGGCTGCCTAAAATCATAATAAGGCCACAGACACCCCAAAACACACCACCAGACGTGAACCTGCCCACGAGAAACACAAGATCCAGCCTCATCCACCCGAACACAGGCACTAGTCCACTCCACCAGGAAGCCTACACAACCCACTGAACCAACTTTAGCCACTGGGGACTGACACCAAAAACAATGGGAACTACAAACCTGCAGCCTGCAAAAAGGAAACCCCAAACACAGTAAGATAAGCAAAATGAGAAGACAGAAAACACATAGCAGATGAAGGAGCAAGATAAAAACCCACCAGACCTAACAAATGAAGAGGAAATAGGCAGTCTACCTGAAAAAGAATTCAGAATAATGATAGTAAAGATGATCCAAAATCTTGGAAATAGAATAGAGAAAATGCAAGAAACATTTAACAAGGACCTAGAAGAACTAAAGATGAAACAAGCAATGATGAACAACACAATAAATGAAATCAAAAATACTCTAGAAGGGATCAATAGCAGAATAACTGAGGCAGAAGAACGTATAAGTGACCTGGAAGATAAAATAGTGGAAATAACTACTGCAGAGCAGAATAAAGAAAAAAGAATGAAAAGAACAGAGGACAGTCTTAGAGACCTCTGGGACAACATTAAACACACCAATATTCGAATAATAGGGGCTCCAGAAGAAGAAGAGAAAAAGAAAGGGACTGAGAAAATATTTGAAGAGATTATAGTTGAAAACTTCCCTAATATGGGAAAGGAAATAGTTAATCAAGTCCAGGAAGCACAGAGAGTCCCATACAGGATAAATCCAAGGAGAAACATGCCAAGACACATATTAATCAAACTGTCAAATATTAAATACAAAGAAAACATGTTAAAAGAAGCAAGGGAAAAACAACAAATAACACACAAGGGAATCCCCATAAGGTTAACAGCTGATCTTTCAGCAGAAACTCTGCAAGCCAGAAGGGACTTGCAGGACATATTTAAAGTGATGAAGGAGAAAAACCTAAAACCAAGATTACTCTACCCAGCAAGGATCTCGTTCAGATTTGATGGAGAAATTAAAACCTTCACAGATAAGAAAAAGCTGAGAGAGTTCAGCATCACCAAACCAGCTTTACAACAAATGTTAAACGATCTTCTCTAGGCAAGAAACACAAGAGAAGGAAAAGACCTATAATAACAAACCCAAAACAATTATGAAAATGGTAATAGGAACATACATATCGATAATTACCTTAAATGTAAATGGTTTAAATGCTCCCACCAAAAGACACAAACTGGCTGAATGGATACAAAAACAAGACCCATATATATGCTGTCTACAAGAGACCCACTTCAGACCTAGAGACACATACAGACTGAAAGTGAGGGGATGGATAAAGATATTCCATGCAAATGGAAACCAAAAGAAAGTTGGAGTAGCAATTCTCATATCAGACAAAATAGACTTTAAAATAAAGACTATTAGAAGAGACAAAGAAGGACACTACATAATGATGAAGGGATCAATCCAAGAAGAAGATATAACAATTGTAAATGTTTATGCACCCAACATAGGAGCACCTCAATACATAAGGCAAATACTAACAGCCATAAAAAGGGAAATCAACAGTAACACATTCATAGTAGGGGACTTTAACACCCCACTTTCACCAATGGACAGATCATCCAAAATGAAAATAAATAAGGAAACACAAGCTTTAAATGATACATTAAACAAGATGAACTTAATTGATATTTATAGGACATTCCATCCAAAAACAACAGAATACACATTTTTCTCAAGTGCTCATGGAATGTTCTCCAGGATAGATCATATCTTGGGTCACAAATCAAGCCTTGGTAAATTTAAGAAAATTGAAATTGTATCAAGTATCTTTTCCAACCACAACGCTATGAGACTAGATATCAATTGCAGGAAGAGATCTGTAAAAAATACAAACAAATGGAGACTAAACAATACACTACTTAATAACGAAGTGATCACTGAGGAAATCAAAGAGGAAATCAAAAAATACCTAGAAACAAATGACAATGGAGACACGACAAGCCAAAACCTATGGGATGCAGCAAAAGCAGTCTTAAGAGGGAAGTTTACAGCAATACAATCCTACCTTAAGAAACAGGAAACACCTCGAATAAACAACCTAACCTTGCACCTAAAGCAATTAGAGAAAGAAGAACAAAAAATCCTAAAGTCAGCAGAAGGAAGAAATCATAAAGATCAGATCAGAAATAAATGAAAAACAAATGAAGGAAATGATAGCAAAGGTCAATAAAATCAAAAGCTGGTTCTTTGAAAAGATAAACAAAATTGATAAACCATTAGCCAGACTCATCAAGAAAAAAAGGGAGAAGACTCAAATCAATAGAATTAGAAATGAAAAAGGAGAAGTAACAACTGACACTGCAGAAATACAAAAGATCATGAGAGATTACCACAAGCAACTCTATGCCAATAAAATGGACAACCTGGAAGAAATGGACAAATTCTTAGAAATGCACAACGTGCCAAGGCTGAATCAGGAAGAAATAGAAAATATGAACAAACCAATCACAAGCACTGAAATTGAAACTGTGATTAAAAATCTTCCAACAAACAAAAGCCCAGGACCAGATGGCTTCACAGGCAAATTCTATCACACATTTAGAGAAGAGATAACACCTATCCTTCTCAAACTCTTCCAAAATATAGCAGAGGGAGGAACACTCCCAAACTCATTCTATGAGGCCACCATCACCCTGATACCAAAACCAGGCAAGGATGTCACAAAGAAAGAAAACTACAGGCCAATATCACTGATGAACATAGATGCAAAAATCCTCAACAAAATACTAGCAAACAGAATCCAACAGCACATTAAAAGGATTATACTCCATGATCAAGTGGGGTTTATCCCAGGAATGCAAGGATTCTTCGATATGCACAAATCATTCATTGTGATACACCATATTAACAAATTGAAGAAGAAAAACCATATGGTCATCTCAATTGATGCAGAGAAAGCTTTCAACAAAATTCAGCACGCTTTTATGATAAAAACCCTCCAGAAAGTGGGCATAGAGGGAACTTTCCTCAACATAATAAAGGCCATATATGACAAACCCACAGCCAACATCGTCGTCAATGGTGAAAAACTGAAACCATTTCCACTAAGATCAGGAACAAGACAAGGTTGCCCACTCTCACCACTCTTATACAACATAGTTTTGGAAGTTTTAGCCACAGCAATCAGAGAAGAAAAGGAAATCAAAGGAATCCAAATCAGAAAAGAAGAAGTAAAGCTGTCACTGTTTGCAGATGACATGATACTATACATAGAGAATCCTAAAGATGCTACCAGAAAACTACTAGAGCTAATCAATGAATTTGGTAAAGTAGCAGGATACAAAATTAATGCACAGAAATCTCTGGCATTCCTAACACTAATGATGAAAAATCTGAAAGTGAAATCAAGAAAACACTCCCATTTACCATTGCAACAAAAAGAATAAAATATCTAGGAATAAACCTACCTAAGGAGACAAAAGCCCTGTATGCAGAAAATTATAAGACACTGATGAAAGAAATTAAAGATGATACAAATAGGTGGAGAGATATACCATGTTCTTGGATTGGAAGAATCAACATTGTGAAAATGACTATACTACCCAAAGCAATCTACAGATTCAATGCAATCCCTATCAAACTACCACTGGCATTTTTCACAGAACTAGAACAAAAAATTTCACAATTTGTATGGAAACACAAAAGACCCCGAATAGCCAAAGCAATCTTGAGAATGAAAAATGGAGCTGGAGGAATCAGGCTCCCTGACTTCAGACTACACTACAAAGCTACAGTAATCAAGACAGTATGGTACTGGCACAAAAACAGAAAGATAGATCAATGTAACAGGGTAGAAAGCCCAGAGATAAGCCCATGCACATATGGTCACCTTATCTTTGATAAAGGAGGCAGGAATGTACAGTGGAGAAAGGACAGCCTCTTCAATAAGTGGTGCTGGGAAAACTGGACAGGTACATGTAAAAGTATGAGATTAGATCACTCCCTAACACCATACACAAAAATAAGCTCAAAATGGATTAATGACCTCAATGTAAGGCCAGAAACTATCAAACTCTTAGAGGAAAGCATAGACAGAACACTCTATGACATAAATCACAGTAAGATCCTTTTTGACCCACTTCCTAGAGATATGGAAATAAAAACAAAAATAAACAAATGGAACCTAATGAAACTTCAAAGCTTTTGCACAGCAAAGGAAACCATAAACAAGACCAAAAGACAACTCTCAGAATGGGAGAAAATATTTGCAAATGAAGAAACTGACAAAGGATTAATCTCCAACATTTACAAGCAGCTCATGCAGCTCAATAACAGTAAAACAAACAACCCAATCCAAAAATGGGCAGAATACCTAAACAGACATTTCTCCAAAGAAGATATACAGACTGCCAACAAACACATGAAAAAATGCTTATCATCATTAATCATTAGAGAAATGCAAATCAAAACTATAATGAGATATCATCTCACACAAGTCAGAATGGCCATCATCAAAAAATCTACAAACAATAAATGCTGGAGAGGGTATGGAGAAAAGGGAACACTCTTGCATTGCTGGTGGGAATGTGAATTGGTACAGCCACTATGGAGAACAGTATGGAGGTTCCTTAAAAAACTACAAATAGAACTACCATATGACCTAGCAATCCCACTACTGGGCATATACCCTGAGAAAACCATAATTCAAAAAGAGTCATGTACCAAAATGTTCATTGCAGCTCTATTTACAATAGCCAGGAGAAGGAAACAACCTAAGTGTCCATCATTGGATGAACGGATAAAGAAGATGTGGCACATATATACAATGGAATATTACTCAGCCATAAAAAGAAACGAAATTGAGTTATTTATAGTGAGGTGGATGGACCCAGAGACTGTCATACAGAGTGAAGTAAGTCAGAAAGAGAAAAACAAATACTGTATGCTAACACATATATATGGAATCTAAAAAAACAAACAAACAAAAATGGTTCTGAAGAGCCTAGGGGCAGGACAGGAATAAAGACACAGACCTACTAGAGAATGGACTTGAGGATATGGGGAGCGGGAAGGGTAAGCTGTGACAAAGTGAGAGACTGGCATGGACATATATACACTACCAAATGTAAAATAGACAGTGAGAAGCAGCCACATAGCACAGGCAGATCAGCTCGGTTCTTTGTGACCACGTAGAAGGGTGGGATAGGGAGGGTGGGAGGGAGGGAGATGCAAGAGGGAAGAGATATGGGAACATATGTATATGTATAACTGATTCACTTTGTTTTAAAGCAGAAACTAACACACCATTGTAAAGCAATTATACTCCAATTAAGATGTAAAACAAAACAAAAAAAAAACTATATATGTATACATATACCTGTGTGTGCATGCATAGGAATCACATAGCATAAAATGAGAAGATCCAACATATGCCTAAAATATCGTTTCAGAAGGAGAAATAGGGAAAATGGGAGGGATACAATATTTTTAAAGATATTGGCTAAGAACTTTGCATTTTTAAAGAAATACATGCTGTTCGGATTAAGGAAGCTCTTTAAGTCTCAAGCTGTGCCTGCTTGATGAAACTGTTATGTAGGTTAAATGAGCTAATACTTATGATGGGATTAGAAGAAGCCCTGTCACAGAATAAGCTCTCAGTATATGACAGTATCACTATTTCTTAATATGCAATTGAGACAACATTCCAGGATCCTTAGGGTCCTGGAAGAAGAATTGAGGGGTCCATGTGCCCTACCAAACTGTAATGCCTTAAGGGGACCACAAAAGCCTTATTAGATTTTACTCATATGCATGTAGTTATCTAAGTCTGACAATTTAGTTTTGCAGGTGTAATAACATCAGTAGGTACCATTTATTGAGCGCCAACTGTGTGTGACTCCCTGTATTTTACATGCAGCATCTTATTTAACCCTCGTGACAATCCTATGCAATGGGCACTATCAGGATGCCCATTTTACAGATGAGGAACCCAAGGCACAGGGAGGTTGATTAACCTCCCCCGAAAGATAGAGAATAGCAGATCCAGGGTTTGAATCCAAGTATTCCCAGCTCCAAAGTTAACTTCTCTAGAAAAGGGTTTCTCAACCTCAGCACTACTGGCACTCTGAGCTGGATAATGCTTTGTTGTGGGGCTGTCCTGTGCATTGTAGGATGTTGAGCAGCATCCCTGACCCTGAATCACTAACTCCCCCATCCAATCATGACAAATAAAATGTCTTCAGACGTTACCAGATATCCGCTGAAGGTGAACAATCCCCTGGTTAAGAGCCACTGCTCTGGATCATCTTCCTGTATCCCCAGAGTAGAGGCTACAACCATCTCCTTAAATCAGCAGAACAGAGCTCAGGAATTGGGCTCAGGTGTCAGGACAACAGGCTCTGTTGTCTACATGGGGCTCTGAGTCTCTCCACACCTCAGTCTTCCCCACTTTAAAATGAAAGTGGATTGGATGTGAGCTGAGGATTCTATCACCTCTGAAATCACATGATCCCCATACAACCTGGAAATATTTTTGAGTGTGGTGATCCAAAAGTGGTATGTTTTTACCAGTCAGAATGGCCATCATCAAAACATCTACAAATAATAAATGCTGGAGAGGGTGTGGAGAAAAGGGAACCCTCCTACACTATTGGTGGGAATGTAAATTGGTACAGCCACTATGGAGAACAGTATGGAGGTTCCTTAAAAACTAAAAATAGAATTACCATATGATCCAGCAATCCCACTCCTCCACATATATCCAATAAAGAAAAACACTCTAATTCAAAAAGATACATGCACCGCCATGTTCATAGCAGCACTATTTACAATGTCCAGGACATGGAAGCAACCTAAGTGTCCATCGACAGATGAATGGATAAAGAAGATGTGGTATATATGTACAATGAAATATTACTCAGCCATAAAAAATAATGAAATAATGCCATTTGCAGCAACATGGATGGACCTAGAGATTACCATACTAAGTGAAGTAAGTCAGGCAAAGACAAATACCATATGATATCACTTATATTTGGAATCTTAAAAAGAGATATTAATGAACTTATTTACAAACCAGAATCAGACTCACAGATATAGAAAACAAATTTATGGTTACAGAAGGGGAAAGGTAGGAGGGAGCGACAAATTAGGAGTTTTGGATTAACAGATATACACCACTGTATATAAGTAGATAAATAACAAGGACCTACTGTATACCACAGGGAACTATATTCAAAATCTTGTAATGAACTATAATGGAAAAGAATCTGAAAAAGAATATAAATATAACTGAATCACTTTGCTGTACACCTGAAACTAACACAATGTTGTAAATCAACTGTACTTCGATTTAAAAATAGTGGTATGTTTCTGAGGCACAAATTGCAGCTGCCTACTCTACCGTGTCCCCTGGTTTGAGCGACTCATTAAAATGACCCCATAATGGGAGCTCCCGGAAGGAATGGCCAGTGTAGACTGAGAGCAGCTTGTTTATCCTCTCATTTGTAGTCCAGTCGATCGGCCATGTATCTATTCCATGACACTCTACCAATTTACTCAATACGCTGCGGCATCCAGAGGGACACGGAGCAATACACAGTACTGCAACACGTGATTCTTCTCTGAGGGAGCACAGGATTACTAGAGAATTCTAAAAAAGCACAATTCTCCTCTGCCTGAAATGAGTAGATATCTCATTTTTAAAGAACATGAGTTCTTTTGAAAAAATTAACTTGTTTTCTAAAATAAAATATAAATTTACCTGTTTTTCAGCAGAACTTTGAGTTTCTCAAAGAATGAAAATGCAGGGTCCAGTTACACAGTATCTAATATCTGTACAGTGCTTTTAAACCTATGACCATGTTTTAGTACCTACTTTTTATTTTCACAACACTGTGAGTTCAATATCAAATTTTCAGCTATTACCATTCTTAGATGAAGAGACTTAGGCACAGACCGCTAATTGCCACAGATGACATGACAGAATACTGCTGAGGTCCTTCCATATCGGGGTTCTCACTTCAGCGGTGTCCATTACCCAACAAAGAACACAGGTTGACCTGAAAGGGCAACTTCTCCACACTTTCCATGGCGGTCTGGTCCCCATTCATTTTATGTCAAGTTTTGAGGCTCTGCAACTCAACAGAGATAGGGGAGAATAAAAGGCTTGGGAAAAGTTCAAAAACAATGGACTCCATCTGAATTTGAAAAATGGAACCTAACAGAGGAAACTTGGAAAAAAGAGGAATGGGGAAGACAAGGCAGAATACAATTGTTCATACAAAAATCAGAATTTTTTTAAAATCCAACTAGAATTAATCAAGTTTAGACCTGAATTAAAGCAATGAAAACTTGAAAGTTTGCAAATAAGGTCCCATTAAGCCCCCTGCGGAGTTGCAGATGCAGGATCCTGGGTAGGATTCACAGGGCAAGGTAGAAGTAGGAGACAACTGATGACAGATGATGATCTCCAATCCTTGTTTAAAGCTTCCCAAATCATTACCCTCCACCCTCTCATCTCTGCTAAGTTACTCTCTGTACAGAGCTTTGGCAGGGAACCTGGCCCGCAGTTTTCATTGCCCTTGTGGACATTGGAAATAACCTGTTGCAATTAAAAAAAAGTCAGGATTGGAAATCAGGAGACCTAGTCCTAGACTTGCTTCCACTATGGACCAGCCTGATGACCCTTGACAAGGCGTTAAACCCCTGGGGGCAGCGTTTCTCCCTTGTGGAATGACTGTATTGAACTAGCGGAACTTTAATGTCACTTTTTGCCTTGAACTTCAATAAGCCAGTCCAGATGAAGAGAAAATAGTTAAATCCCTGAAGTTTAACTGAGATCCCTAGAATCTCTAGCTTGTCTTTTCTCCCTGTTTCTGTCCAAGCAGTGTCTTCAGTTCTCATTTCCCCATTAAAATAGAGTAGAGCTGATTCCAGCATTTGTACTTTGTCAGAAAGCCTTTTATACCAACCTGTTGTCTCCCGTTATATTTATACAAGTCTCTGAGTCTACAGTAGCCCAGATGAATGGAGTTGCAGCCAAAGCCGAGAGGAGAGATTGAACGTGTAATAAGAATGTCCTCTCAGCTCTTGCTAAGCCTTGCCCTGTGGATAACCTGGCTAGAGCCATTTCAGAAAGTCTGGGAGGTTGGGTCAAAAGAGGGAATGTGGGGGCTTGCCTCCTCCACCGCGCACCCACCCCACCTCCGCCTTTCCCTTCTCTTCATCCCATCTCTTCCCAGAGGGAGGCCCAGGAGGATAGCACGTGTGGGCAGAGGTCTGGGGGTCTTCTTGCCATTGGACCCTGAGCCTGCAAAGTACATCTTCCCTGGGGTCCACACATTTGGGGGACTCTGCACACCTCTCAACACACGCAGGAGCCAATCGTGTGTAGAATATTCCATTGCAGACAAGTAAAACCTGTGACAAGGTAGATCTGACAGACTATACCTAAGAGTTATTGGGGCTTCGTGATAATTAGGAATAAACAATAAGAAGTCCATTGGTCTGGTTTGTGAATGGAATCTATTGCCTGCTATATCAGTAAGCAAAGGAGGTTGCAGCCATCAAGCCATCACATTACAGCCTTCCCGATGGTGAGCCCCGAGGGAACTCAGGATGAAATCAGGCTGCCCAGCATCTAAAGCAGTCAGCCGCTGCAGCCACCCCCAGTAGTGCCCCCTGAGGAGACTTAGGATGTGAAAGCACAGGATACTGGCCCCAGATAGCTGAGGTGCATGTCACAGGAATGACTTCAGTGAGCCCAGACTCTTGCATCTTCCCATACACAGAAAAGCGCTAAATTCCTTAACTTGAGATGTCTGTTCTTCCTTAATTAGCAGTAACCTTTTGATGTTCCGACTACCTGGTCTTTGTTATAGAAACTCCTGTGTATCCTGGCTCCCTCTCTTAACTCTTTGGAGCAGTCCCTCAGAGTGATCTGAGATGCTGCGTCCCAGGCTTAAGTCCTCAGTTTTGTCTGCCAAATAAAACACAATTCTCAACTTTTAGGTTCTGCATTTTTTTTTCCAAGTCGACACAGTTGTGTCTGGGGGCTTTTCACTTTGCTGGCCCCTGGTTTCTCCGGGTGACAGTCTTCCCTGCTCTTTTGTACTATTGAATTCTAGTACCTTGCTCGCACTCACTCTCACACCCCCAAACACACTCAGGGGATTTAACTCTGTGCAACAAGGGTTTCATTCTCTTGGAAATCTGTGTCTTCTGCTCCATGAGATTTCCTGGGTTCTGTCCCAGACGCCCAGTTTCACCCTTCACATGCCCAGATTCCCAGAACTCTGCCTTCACGTCCTTCCTCTTCATCCTTTTACCTGTAGCATCCCTAATCACCCCCTCGGGAAAGGTCTCCACCACCAGCACAGTGAGTGTGGGCTTTGACTAGTAGATAAATGAAAAGGAAATAAGGAAGCTCAAGAAAGGGAGAGAAACAAAGTCTCCAAACATCCAGAGATGCAGAGGACTTATCTTCTCTGATCTTCTCAAGGCCACTCCACTTTGACATCTCTTATTTTTCTTCTGAATACAGTGCCTAGAAGTAAACTGAGAAAATATGTAAAATAAGAACACATGAATAAGTACCAAGAACATGAAACTGGGACTCCAACTCTCGAATCTGATGATTCCTTGGAAAACTGTTTCTAACAGACGTGTGTGTCTGACCTTTGAGATCCAGAAGGTCAGACACACCATGACATTTAAAGCACCTCTCGCTGTGTATGAAATGTTCATCCCCATAAGGAGGGGAGGAGAGGATGCAAGTTACAGCCCAGATCAAGGTAGATTGATCTGCAGGAAAACCAGGAAGCCGGAAAAAAAGAGAAGGGAGCTGAAATTTCAGGAAGGGGCTTTCTTCACTAAAAAGTCAAGTAATCGGGCTTCCCTGGTGGCGCAGTGGTTGGGAGTCCGCCTGCCGATGCAGGGGACATGGGTTCGTGACCCGGTCTGGGAAGATCCCACATGCCGCGGAGCGGCTGGGCCCGTGAGCCATGGCCACTGAGCCTGCGCGTCCGGAGCCTGTGCTCCGCAACGGGAGAGGCCACAACAGTGAGAGGCCCGCGTACTGCAAAAAAAATAAAAATAAAAAAGTTAAAAAAAAAAAAAAGTCAAGTAATCAAATCCAGCTTAACAACACAGATGCTACAGGCTGTGATCAGAGAATTTTAAATAACCAGCAAACAAGACTTCCTTCAAACATGGGTTTCTTCCTCCTGCGAGAAATAGAATAGTCAGTGCATCTACTCTTACAGCAGGAGAGGAAGGGGGAAAATAAAGGAAGAAAACGTGAATATCCAGAAAAACATCCACTTGCTGTGATGCCTTAAAAAAAGCAAAAATATTGACTCTGTATTAATCAAGGAGGAACAGCCACACGCAGCTTCCCAAAGAAGAAGTAGTTATGGTTACTGCACTTTGGAAAGCAGGAGTGGAGGGAAGTGTCACTTTAAATAACTGCAATTTAAGCAAAACAACAGCTTAATAAAGTGTCAGCAGCTCCCTCACAGTTTAAAAACAGATGGGCTTTGCTACTCAGGAAGAAAGAATTTTTCGACGTGCTGAGATTTGGAGAGTCTGTCATCGCCCTTTACTGAACCATTAAAACTCTGAAAAGCAGAAATAATGATACAATTTCCATTTCACTTCAGAAACTTTGGTGCTGTATGTTTCATGTGGTCAACAGTACAAAACCATCATCATTTTCACATTATTATACAGAGAACAGACAGTTATATATTTGCAAACTTTGAATAAGATTTTAGCTAAAGTATTTTTTTACAATCTTTTCATCTTTTTTTTTTTTAAAAAAAAACCATAATCTCAAGACTTTATTGTCTTTGGAATGAAACAGGATACGAAGCTGAGAACTGGATCACTTGGTCCTTTCTCTTCTTATCTTTTCCCAGTTCAGGATGTTTGCATCTCTTAAGAGCCAGCGTTCTCCTAGACCTGCAGTTGGGCTCAATGCATTCAAACCTCAGCACAATCTTCTTGGTAATTTTAGGCTTTTTCTGGAAAATCAGTTTAGTCTGCCCACCGTAGCCACTCTGCTTCTTGTTATAATGCTGCTTTCCCTGGGCACACAGAGTCCTTGCCCTTCCTGTTCTGAGGGATTGGTGCCTGCCATACTTCTTACAGAAAGTCTGACGGGTTTTAGGAACGTTCACCATGTTTACGTGAAAACCGTTGTCATGGAAAAAAAGCTTTTTATTTTTTCCTGATCGAATATTCAGGATGCTAACAAAATAGCTAATATTTCAACGTCAGACCTATGAATACTGTATGTGTGTGTGCACGCACAAACGTGCGCCCACATGTGTATGCATGAGTGTGTGTGTGTGTGTGTGTGTGTGTATTTCAGCTATGCAAGGTATAGCTTTCCTTCCTGCCACAGAGAGGGTGGGCATCTCCTTCCAGGATGTCCAGAATTATTCTAGTTTTAGCCATGGAAAGTTCCAGTTTCCTGGGAAATTCCTCTATCCTAAGCAAACCAGGACTGTTATTTACGCTAGTCACAGGAGACTTTACCTCAGTGCTGTCAGATGCTACTATAAATCGCTGTAGAGTCTTTTTTCCTTTCTTTTTCAAGTTTATTGACATATAATTGATACATAATATTGTGTAAGCTTAAAGTGTACACCATGTTGATTTGATACATTTATACACTGCAATGTGATCACCACCAGGGTGTTAGCTAATACGTACCTCTATCACATCACATAATTGCTATTTCTTTTTTTTTTTCCTGTGATGAGAATGCTTAAGATCGACTCTCTTAGTAACTTTCAAGTATGTGGTACAGTATTGCTATCTATAATCACAAAGCTAAAGGGAAGTTTGCACTTTTTGACCAACATCTCCCCGTTTCTGCCATCCCCTAGCCTCTGGTAACCACCATTCAGTTCCGTTTCTATGAGTTTGGCTTTTTTATATTCCACATACAAACAAAATCGTACAGTATTTGTCTTTCTCTGTCTGATTTATTTCACTCAGCATAATGTCCTCTAGGACCATCCGTACTGCCCTCAAAATATTAAAACTGGAGCTGACATATGATCCAGCAATCCCACTTCTGGGTACATATCCAAAGGAAATGAAAACAGGGTATCTGAGGCCCCTGCACTCCCCTGTTTACCTTTTGTGATAACCATAGCAAAGAGCCTTTTTCCTGATGGAAGGGCCTGGTGCCTTAAGGAAGCTGTGAGAACCCATTTAAACCCTGATCCTAATGTAAGAAGCTTGGCATCTGCCTTAGTTTCCACTTGGAGCTGGAAACCAAATCATTGGAGAAGGAATATGTAGTTTGTAAAACCTGTCCTGCAAACAAACCTAGGAGTTACCAAGACTTCCAAGGGTCCTTTCATCACAATCCCTGCAGGATATTTAAGAGGAGGGACTATAACATTCCCTCAAAAAGGTAGAAGCAGCCCTGGCCAGTTCAGGAGACCTAGGTTCTTAACCTGGTGCTGTTCTGACTAGCTGTGTAAACTTGAGTAAGTCTCTTCGCCTACATGGTTGGCTAACCAACTGCTTGACCAGTCAGCTGGCAGGTTGGGCTGGGAGTCCTCTTCCCAGATATCTGACTCTCATTGTTACCCCTTGCCAGTTACATGATATTAACCCTGCCCCTCTCTAATAATCTCCATATGCTTGTGTGTCCCAGCGATCGGGCAACTTGAGGCAAAGATATAGACCTTCAATAGGACATGTTTCTTCAGGCTACCAATAAGTTTCCGTAGGGATGATAAGGTTAGGGAACAACAGTTTTCTAGAACATTTACTCCTCTAATAATCAGGATTAACATTTCTCCCCAAATTCTGAAACCAATTAGAATTTCTACCACATGGAAGCTAGTTACTAAACGACACTACACCTTTGTGTTTAATTACTAGTGAAAAGAGAACAATATGGCATCATTTAATTGAAACAAAAGAAAGGACAGCTTTAAGTGATAGAAGAACTATGCTGGGGTTTTAACCTTAAAATAGAGAGATCACATATAGCTTTATCATAATGTTGTATACTTCTTCCCATTACAATTTGATTCTCATTTTGGGGTTACTAACCCCATCATGGCATTTTATTTAAAAATTAAGCTCTTATCACACCAACATAGAAATAAGAAGACAACACTGTTTTCATTGCAGCTCAATGTCAATGTTGCAGATCCCAAGGTAACAAAGCTTTGTCCCAGAACAAATCTGTCTCCCTCACTTTTGCTTTGTGACATTGGAAGGAACCATCAACAAGCCCAATACTTTCTATGTTCACACTTTTTGTGTTAAAGGAGGAGTAGGTCAGTAAAAATTAATTAAAAGAACTACTTAAGCAGCAAAGAGAAATTTGTTGAGCAATCGCCCACTTCTTGGTGAAAACCTCATCCCAGGCACTAGTTTCTCCTGAGCAAGTGGCTTTATTTCTGATTTAACAGTGGGGTATTTCTTAGCTTCCACATACCATCTGCATCCATTTTCACGATGACTGAACAAATGCAATTAGCTTGCAGTGAGCCAAGTAATGGTTTTCTTAAAGGATTGGGAACACTTTCTTAGACTCTAATATGCATGGACATCTGTCCCAGGTTCTTTCAGCCAGGCTCCCATTCGTACCAACCACATGTCTTTTCCTAGTGCAGCAAGGCCAAAGCTTCGTTGCAAGAAAACAATACCAGGGGATTGAAGAGCCAGCTGAGGGTGTGGATGGGGAGCAGCAGGGCCTTACTGCCATTTCTAGCTGGTAAAATCTACACAGAAAGAAAGAAAACTAACACTCATGGCACGCCTACTGAATGCTGGGCATTGCACTTATGCTGTTACAAGCATTATGCCAGTGGTCTAGAACGTCGGTTCCATCAGACCAGAGACCTCATCTGCCTCGCCCACTACTGTATCCCCAGTACATATGAGAGGCACTCAAAGAATATTTGAAGACCCCTAGGAGTCATCTCCACCCTCATATTTGGTAGAATCCAATGTAAATATCTTCTCACTGTCGGTGGTCCGGGAAACCAGCTGGCTTCTCAGCAGTCATCACACCTAGGAATCCTCTGAAAGCTTGAAGGTAGTAACTCCAAGACTTTCAGAGTTAAAAGAACTTGGAAACATTTTCATGGCTACCTTTGATTCACTGTTCAATGCAGAGGCCATAGTGAATAGTGTCTGAATGACCACGTGTGGATAAAAATATTTGAATGAGACAATCTAATCTTGAAAGGGGCCCTCCACCTTCACTGATTAAATTAGCTAACACTGTTCTCTAAAGTTACTGGTCATCCGGTATTCTTCATCTGTATTTCTTCAATATTTGTCTTCAATAATAAATACTTGAGAGTCTGCTATGTGAATGTTACACACTCTACCAGGGACGGTGGGTTTTACAAACTGAAACAGACACGGCCGCAGTTGACCAACTGGCCAGCATTAAGACTCCTGCATGCCAGCCCACTGGTAACTATATTTCATCAAATCTAAGATATGTTAAATGTACGAAACATCTTGATTTCAGAGATGGTATAATGTGAAAAATGGTATTTTTACCGCTACCTGCATTTAGTTCTGCTCCGTTCTTTCTTCTATCGCTGTTGTGTTACCACTGACCCACACATAGGAATGAAGAAATCTGAAAGTGCATGATGGTTTAGGGTGGAAATGGGGCTCTTCTCATGGTAACAGTTGTTGTAGTAAATAGACTACCCAATGAACTCTATTCCAAGCCTCAATGTCCTTCTATTACCACAATCTACTATATCACTTTCATCTGAATACACATTTTGCAAACACACAGAATTTAATCTAAATGGGAATTGACAGTAAAAATACATGTTTAGTGGCAAAGTAAAGTGATATAAGAATTGAAAAAAACTAGATTCTTATGCTTGTCTACTCTTTGGTTGATCCATATTTAAATTCAACTGACGCTGATAAAAAAAGAATTCTAATGTTTTCATAATTAGTGTAAAATGATTTGGCAGGCTAAAATCTGCATGCTTCGAGTACTTTGTTCTCGGTAGAAATTTTCAATGAGTTCATATAACAGACATATCCTGAGTCTCATTCCAGAAACTCACACCAATATCTTATGTTTTTGTAGCCCAGAGGAACTTGCCCAAACAACTTACTTTTTAAAAAAAGAAATTAACAGTAATTTTCCTTAAAATCATTTCTCTTTCCAGTTCCTTTGGTGGAGAGGGTGAGTTTTCCATTACTAAGTAGAGTTTTCCATACAAATAAATCAAGACTTCCTAATCATCATGATTTCTAATGCTGAATCTTGAAGAATTTTTAGTGTACAGAAACTTGATCAGCAAAGTAACCATAGTTCCCTGGAAATGTTCCCTTCTGTAAATTTATCACAGCAAACACCCTCAAACAGGAAAGCAAGAGGCATAAATATGAAGTCCCTGAACCAACAGCCTCCCAGAGGGAAAGGATGGGTGCTGGGTTTCATAGCACCTGGCATATAATAGGCTTTTAATAAAGATTTAGTTTTTGAATGAATGGATGGATAGAAGGATGGATGAACGGATGGATGAATGGCTTGCATCACCTCGTAAGAAGAAGCTATAATAAGCAAAGGATAATAGTTCCGGGACTAGAGAGCATTAAAGAATAGCTACAAGAAACCAGTGAGGGGATCCACTGGTTAACAGGATGCATTATCTGAGATCAGGTTAGCTAAGATGGAGGTTGTTCTTTATTCCCAGAATGAGTCATGGATTTATTCTATCCCGTAAGGATAGAGAGATTCTGCGTGTTCACACAGAGCAGGGAGGCAAAGTCCAGCAGAACATGGACAGGCTTTCTAAAGTGGGATATTTTAAGAGCTTCAGAGCCCAGTTACTGCTCTGTTGGCTTCCCACTGTGGACTCTGCGAGACTCAAATAAAGTTCATACGGGTTATTTAGAAAATTAGATGGTTTCGTGTATCATTTCTTGGAGATTGCACAGTCCGCAGATGAATTGCAACAGAGGTAGATACCAAATCCTTGAGTTCTCAGTCTGCACCCAGAGCTGGCTCTTCTAAAACATAATGCTTTCCTGAGTCTCTAGCAAGAAGGCCAACGGTTTGACAGATGGACTCTTCTTGAGTCCTGAAAATAACTGATATGGTGGCCAAAGGTAAACAGAACAGTCATTTGACTCCATACTTGCCATCTAGCTTTGTCACGTGTCCTAATCAAAGCCAGAGGGCAGAGTCCGATGGTGAACATTTCTGCCATCTGCTGCAGAACCCCTCCCCCGTCCCCCAGTGAGGGGTGGGAGGAGAATGCAGCCAGGAGCCACCTTGCTTTGACTAATTCTAAACCACAGCAGCTCAGTGGCAGCAGACCTGCTGAGCTGGGTTTTACTTCGCCTCAGGTGTCACTGGCAACACTGTCAGTTGAGCAGGGATCGCTGCTGAACCTTTATTTCTGGCGATGAGGCAAGAAATAGCAAAGGCACAGCTGGATCTTATGATCACAGGTCGGGCTTGCAAGGCTTAGGGTTGGGGAGGGAGAGAGTCATCTTTTAATTCACTACCTGAACAGTCAGGCTGGAAGTCAAAATCTATAAAATCGAAGAGGGAATCCCATATTTTGTCTGCTTCCTGTTCTCAGATGGGGCTGTTCTTTCAAAAGAAAGAGCAGTGTTCTTTTAGGTGAGTTAAATGAAACAAGTAAGCCCGCCTGCCCTGAAAAGAAGTAAAAGTCATTGGATTTAAATAATTTAAATACAAATCCTGTCTTCTCTTAATAGCTTGTCTATAAACTTCTTGAGAGTAGGGACCTTGTCTTCCCCCTCTTTTATGTCCCACAGTACAATTTATGGTGCCACGCACAAGGCAGGGAGTGAATAAATCTTTTTGGAATGAATGAAAGAATACAGACTCAACAGAGCTTAAATCTCCATCAGGCAGAAGTGTGTAGGCCTGAAAGGAGACATAAAAAACACACACAGAATAAAAACTTCCGCAACTAGTATATTTGGAAGGAAATACTCCTAGTAGCTAAAGCAAGGCTTAAGGGTAAGAGTACCCGGGGCAAATCCTGGCTCCACCACCTTCTGTGTGACCATCAGGAAATTATCCCACTTCTTCTTCAAACTTCTTTATTGTTTGCTTTTAAAGAAGTTGAAGTATAGTTGATTTACAATAACTCGGGTGTACAGCAAAGTGATTCAACTATACGTGCAGAAATTATCTTGTTTCTTGAGCCTGAATTACTGACTTTGCAGGGTTGTCATGATCCTGTGAAGACATAAGTCAGATTATATCACCCCTCTGCCCCAAGACCTCCCTCCAGTGGCTTCCCATCTCATGCCAGGTAAAAGCCAAAGTCCTGACAAGAACATTCTCCCTACTCTGGCCTCAACCTCGACTTTCTGTGGGAGAAGAACTAAGACAGATCCTATATATTTGGTTGATTTCTTTCATTTATTTCCTGTTTTCCTCCTAGAAGGTAAGCTCAGTGAGGGCTGAGAATTCATAGACTTTATCCACAACACTTTGAATGGTATCTGGAACTCAATAAACATGTACTGGATGAATGGATGAGTTTCTAGCACAGTATCTGGCACATAGGAGCACTAAATGGAGATTTTCACCATGAGTCGGCCGTCTCGCTGACTGTTAAATCTGCAGATGTGAAACCGGAGCATACGGAGAACCAACTGTATTCTTTGCACTGGACCATTTTACACAAGGGACTAGAGCATCTGGAGATTCTGGTATTCTCAGGGCTCCTGGAACCAACCCCCCGCACAGATACCGAGGAACAACTGTATCCTTATTTTCTAGGATCTCAGGAGGAAATAAAGCTATGTACTGTGTGCTTTACATTAGACACAAAAATCAGTCTTCTAAGAACAAAACCATAAACATATACAGTGAAATGTTTTCATATAATATTTTTAAGATCCCCCCCAAAAAAACCCCAATAAAACAAATAGGAGACACAGACCACAGGGTAAAGAGCAGCTGCAAGAAGAACCTTAAAAGGCAGGGCTTCCCTGGTGGCACAGTGGTTGAGAGTCCGCCTGCCGATGCAGGGGACGCGGGTTCGTGCCCCGGTCCGGGAGGATCCCACATGCCGTGGAGCGGCTGGGCCCGTGAGCCATGGCCGCTGAGCCTGTGTGTCTGGAGCCTGTGCTCCTCAGAGGGAGAGGCCACAACAGTGAGAGGCCCGCGTACCGCAAAAAAAAACAGGAGAAAGAGGTAAGGATCTGCAGTGGGAAGAGTTAATATACAAGAAAATGGAGTAAAGAAGGCAGAGAAGGAAGAGGCTCAGAGAAAGGAGAGAGAGACAGAGACTATTAATTACACATTTTTCCAACGCTGTCTCCACCTTTATAACTTTGAGATGCCAGTTTGAGGATTTAAAAAGCTCTATTTTCTTTCCTTGAAGAGATTTTCCCCAGCACATTGCCAGCGTGGCAACTGCATTGATTCCATTCAGTGGTTCCGAAGAGGCATACTTTCTCAGGGATTCAGATTTCAAACATTTTTTCAGAGTTGCTAACATAAAAAAACTTCTCTTTATGATTACACATCTGGAAAACCCAAATGAATCCCAGGAAGATCTACGATGATAATAAAAGAATTTAGTAAGGTAGCAATTTTTTAACAAAGCAAAATAAATACCTGTTATATATAATAAACAAAAAACTAGTGAGATATAAAAAGAGATCACATTTATGATAGTGAAAAAGAGAAGACATACATCTTTCAGGCGTCAATCTTACAAAGGAGCGTCTGAAACCCATATGAAGAAAACTGTAAAACACTCCTGAAAAGACACAAAAGTAGGAAAACAAATGGGAGGACTTTCTGGGGCTGGAAGACTTCAGATCAAAAAGGTATCAGTTCTCGCTAAGCCAATGTATGAATTTAATGTGATCTAAATTTTAAAATTTATCAGGTTTTTTTTCCCTCTGGGCCAGAGAGGTTGATTATAGAGCTCATTTGGAATAACAAGCAAGAAAGCATAACACCCTGGAAAATAAAAGGAATGAGAGAGAAGGGAGGGTGGGTAGACCTATCAGATATTAAAACACACTATAAAGCTTCTATAATTTAAGAGGTTTTGTATGGGTACTTGAATAGACAAACATGATACAGGATTTTTAAAAATCCAGAAACAAACTCACATGAATATGAAAATTGCATATATAGTAAAAACTACATCTTAAGTCAGTAGGGAAAAGATGAACTTTTTCATAGGTGGTATTGGGATAACTGCATAACCATATGGAAAATTAAAACTTAAATCTTTACTCATGCTGTACACCAGGATACACTGTAAATGTGTATGTTTAAATGTTTAAAAAATATAAGATACTAGAAGAAAATATGGGTGAACACTTTTTTAACCTTAGAGTGAGTAAAACTTTCCTAATTATGACTTGAAATCTAAAAGCATAAGCAAAATGATTAATTTGATTATAAGAAAAACACTTTTTATGGGCAAAAAAAAAGCATAAGCAAAGTAAAAAGACAAATGACACTAAGGGAAAAATTCATGCATCAGACAGTCAATAAACCTAATTTATAAAGAGGTTCTACAAATAAAGGAGAAAAAACTCCACCAAAAAGTAATCTAGAAATATGAATAGATAGTTTATGGGAAAATAAATGGACTCACTCTTAAACAAATGAAAAGATGCTCAAGATTACTTTCAGTAAGGGAAATACAAATTAAAATTATGCTGAGACAGAGAAAGACAAATATCATATGATATCACTTATATGTGGAATCTAAAAAATGATAAAAATGAACTTATTTATAAAACAGACTCACAGACATAGAGAATAGACTTATGTTTACCAAAGGGGAAAGGGCGGGGAGGGATAAATTAGGAGTTTAGGATTAACAGATACAAACTACTATATATAAAATAGATAAACAACAAGGTCCTACTGTATAGCACAGAGAACTATATTCAATTCAATATAAACTAAAATGGAAAAGGATCTGAAAAAGGATCTGAAAAAGATCTGAAAAGGTATCTATCTACCTATATATATAGGTAGATAGATACATCTGAATCACTTTGCTGTATACCAGAAATTAATACAACATTGTAAATCAACTTGACTTCAATTAAAAAAATTATTCTGCCATGCCATCAAATTGAAACACCTCAAATATGATGAAATCCCTATGTTCATAATGATATATATTAAAAAAATATTTTCATTCTTCCCTCTGGAAGATGTCTGTGAACAAATTCATTAATGTGAAAATTAGTAAACAAAGAGAAAGGATCAAGCATTTATCCTGCCTTCCTTAAGTGATTGTCCTTCAGTCTAGTCAAACAGGTGATAAAGGGAACTTTTGCTTAACAGAACCATTCCAGCTAATGAATGAGGAATTATGGAAATTATATTTCACCATTTTGCAACCCCTAATGAATTAATGGATTGGCAAAAACCTAAAATTTGACACATGCGCTTCTCATTTACCCTATCTATCCCACTTCCGGATCTAACCCAATGATACACTGGCAAAGATTTGAAAACCCATATTCAAAAGGCTATTCTTCACAGCACTATTTTTTGTTTAATTTATTTTTGGGTGCGTTGGGTCTTCATTGTTGCGCGCGGGCTTTCTCTAGTTGCGGTGAGCAGGGGCTACTCTTTGTCGCGGTGCGCGGGCTTCTCATTGCGGTGGCTTCTCGTTATGGAGCACGGGCCCTAGGTGTGCAGGCTCAGTAGTTGTGGTGCACGGGCTTAGTTGCTCCGCGGCATGTGGGGTCCTCCAAGACCAGGGATCGAACCCAGCACCCAAGTAGCAGCCTTGCCAAATAAACCAAATCTGAATCTGATCATGCATCTACCTATCACTTCATAAGAAAGACAGCAGACAGAGGGACAGGTTAAATGTCACAAGCGGGAAAAATCAGCAAAATCTAGACTGCTGGAAACCCTACGGGATAAACACCCAGTCACGTACGCAAGCCAGTGCAGGGAAAACAAAGGATGAAGACAGACATAAGAGAGTTGTCATCCAATGCCCTTCCGGGGCCACGTTTGCATCGTGATTCAAACAAACAGATGGAGCAAAACCATAGAAATGTACAAGACAACCAGAAAAAGGGAAGCCCCACCTGGGTATTTAACAAAATGAAGGCATTCCTATTACTTTTGTTTGGATGTGATGATACATGATATATAACACACACATATACTTTATTTTAAATAAAGTTTCTCTAAAACCAGCTGTGTAGCAATCTACCCAATACACTACATTATTCTTTTTCCGTTCAACTCTAGCTTGCCTCCTGGCACCTGAGTCCACGTCCCTCCATCCTTTTCACGAAATAGGAACAGAGAAAGGTGCCTCCCACGGGTGTCTTTACCAACCAAGCCCAAGACTAAAGCGCCTTCAGTCAGAAAGAGATGCTGCTTCCTTTTATTCTTCACGAAAAGGAAAGCAGTTTCTCCCCCATCAACATCAAACAGGGAGGTTGGGAAACCCATTTGCCTCCCAAGAACCTCCCTCAGAACCTCAGAAATGCCTGCAGTTCTGGGGGGTCCCACTTTTACAAACTGTCCCCTGTGCAAAGCCTTCCAGAAAGTGTGCTGGTCCTTAAGTGGGGATGGAAAGGACCTCTGCAATGACCTTCAGTCCTGCCCTTGGGGTCTGAGATTGCTGGACACAGGACGGTGGCCCGAGAGGAAAGGGGGAGGCCTCTGCAGTGGGGACAGCTGGAGGTGGGGAGGCCGCCCCAATCCTGTCCCCTCCCCCATGACACGGAGAAGTTGCTGTTTGTGATCCAGACTCCTGTGCAGTCATACTTCCCGTTTCCACTTCTAATGCTGATCCTACATTGTCCTCCTTCACCTTTCCGTTCCCCCAAGGACACTGCTTCTCCCTAATCAGAGACTCTCCTGTCCCCGTCCCATCAGAGGAGGGGTGCATCTCTGTCCAGGGCCGCTCCCCTGACCACGCTCCCTTCCTGCCGGCCCGGCCTGAGGCCCTAGGGATTCCAGAAAATCTTTTCCCCTTCCCCCCGGCTTTCGCCTTCTCCCCAGCTTTTCCACTCTTCTCAGTGGCACAGGGTTATTGTGGAGAAAAGTGCTTTTCCAAAACGAATCTGTGCTAGGATATTAGTGTTTAACAGCCTTTAGCGCTTTTTGAGAATTGTCCACCCCAGAGGCTGTTTCATCTGAGAAGGTGCCAGAAGAAACCAGTGGTGACGCCTAAGATGACCCAACATGGGCACTTGCTTTTCTGTTCTACACGGCGGGGAGGCTGGTGGTGCCCGGCTTGGGTCCTCTTTACCATCGGGTAGGTGCCTCCACCTCCGGGCTGCTGAAAAATGTTGACTGGGGTTAAGGATTGAGTTGTGCCACCCCCAAAATTCCTGTGTTGAAGTTCTAGCCCCCAGCACCTTCTGCTGTGACTTTATTCGAAATAGGGTCTGTGCTAATGAAGTCATGGGAGGGGCAGTTAAACCAATATGACTGGTGTCCTTATGCAAAAGTCCCCTTTTATTTGGACCCTTACAGGGGGAAGACAACACGAGGAGATACATGGAGAATATTCTTTTTCAAATTCTTTTCCATTATAGGTTGTTACAAGATATCGAATAGAGTTCCTGTGCTACACAGTAGGTCCTTGTTGTTTACCTATTTTACATATAGTAGCTTGTATCTGTTAATCCCAAACTCCTAATTTATCCCTGCCCTATCACCTTTCCCCTTTGGTAACCATAAGTTTGATTTCTATACCTGTGAGTCTCTTTCTGTTTTGTAAATAAGTTCATTCGAATCATTTTTATAATTTTTTATTATTTTTTAATTTTTTTCACTTTTTATTTTATATTGGAGTATAGTTGATTAACAATGTTGTGTTAGTTTCAGGTGTACAACAAAGTGATTCAGTCGTACATATACAGATATCTATTCTTTTTCAAATTCTTTTCCCAACTAGGTTATTACAGAATACTGAGCAGAGTTCCCTGTGCTATATAGTAGGTCCTTGTTAGTTATCCATTTTAAATATAGCAGTGTGAATAATTTTTTTAGATTCCACAATAAGTGACATCATATAATACTTGTCTTTCTCTTTCTGACTTATTTCACTTAGTATGATTATCTCTAGGTCCATCCGTGTTGCTGCAAATGCATTATTTCACCCTTTTTTATGGCTGAGTAATATTCCATTGTATATATGTACCACATCTTCTTTTATTTATTTATTTATTTTTTGCAGTATGCGGGCCTCTCACTGTTGCGGCCTCTCCCATTGCGGAGCACAGGCTCCGGACGCGCAGGCTCAGCGGCCATGGCTCACGGGCCCAGCTGCTCCGCGGCATGTGGGATCTTCCTGGACCAAGGCACGAACCCATGTCCCCTGCATCAGCAGGTGGACTCTCAACCACTGCACCACCAGGGAAGCCCCTGTACTACATCGTCTTTATCCATTCGTCCATCAATGGACATTTAGTTTGCTTCCATGTCTTGGCTATTGTAAATAGTGCTGCGGTGAACATTAAGGATCTTGATTTTGGACTTCTGGCCTCCAGACTGTGAGTCAATAAATTTCTGTTGTTTAGGCTCCCCCCCACCCCATCTGTAATACTTTGTCCCTGCAGCCTGCGTGGACTAATACAGCTGGTAACGCACTACTGGCCCCAACTCCTGAGCATTCTCCTTGTCCTAGCGGAAGTTGCTGCACCTCACCCCATGGCCAGTGACCAGTGACGAAACGTGATATCAAGGGCCAGCCTTCTTGCCTCTAAAGGGACCAGCTGTGTGATACGATTCCTGCTCCAGAGCTCCCCGTGGGATCTGGTCTCCAGTGGAGCCCACATTCTCACCTGCTTCTCCCCCAAAACACATCTCCCCTACCCGTCCTCTCCTGACCCCTCCTGCCCTTGTCCTGAGAGCACTTCCTCAATGAACCCCCTGCATAATGTCCCTGCTTCTGGGAGCTTGATGTAAGACACTCAGCATCTAAGTAAGAGAGTATCTGGGTAGGTGGTACCCACCACCCCTTCTCAGCACAGAGGCAGGTCCTACCCCATCTCCATGTCTCCAGCTTGATATCCTTCCTCCCTGAAACCTCATGGCTCTGATAGCTAGGACCCTGGGGCACCCCAGAAATCCAACTCCATCAGGGAGACTCCAGGGACACCAAGTCCCCCTCCCCTCCACTGAGCAGCATCGCAGAGCCCCAGGGAGACCAGCACATTTTATTCCTCTGTTTCCATGGCTCCTTCCCCACGTACATGGCTTCTCAATGCATTTAATGTGCCACCGTGTAGGGATGCCTGTGGCTCATTACAGAGCCTATTCAAGTCCTTGTCAGCAGGCCTCCCAATGTGACAGACAGACGAGGGGAAAAGAAAAAGAAAGGGAGGGAAATCTTACTGTTTTAAGATTCACTAAGGGAAAAAAATCCACCTGTTTTCCCACTAGATTTCACGTCGCTAATGGTTTCATCTCTCAGTTTTCTCTTGCAGTAATGAAAAGAAAATATTTTTCTCCTCATTTTGCAGGCATTTTGGAGGAGAGGTAATATTTTTGGTTTTGTTTTGTGTGTGTGTGTGTTTTTTTACCTCTAATTGGGTTCCTCAGTCTAATGACGGCCCAAAAAGCAAATAGGAAGGGACAGATTATGTAAATCACTTTCCCTTTGATCATGTTTCAGCGCGTCCAAGCCAACCCACACTTACACATGGTTTCCATGTGCACGCAGAGCAGATGGTGTTAAGGGTGTAGGTTTGCACTCAGAAGCCTGCTTGCTACTGAAAACTGCTGCTCCCACAGCTACAAAGCATCTCAAAGGCAAGGTAATTCCAGAGGAAAAAGAATTCAGAGTCCCTCCCGCACCTTCCGGCCAGCTTTCCGATGCAAATCTTCTGTAAAGTTGTCTCCAGAGATCAAATGTTTTTCTTTAAGAAAAAATTCCACAATATTCAGGCAAAATTCTACCCTAAGTAAGTAGCCTATATTTTAAAATATAGCTGCAATAGCAGGTGAAGTAGTTAAGTCTTTCTTCTATTCAGGGTTTCTCCCACCTAGAGTTTCACATCTTCCTCTGGGTCATTCCAGAAGTGACACAATTCAAATTCGCGTTTCCTATTTCTTATTTTTTTAATGGGCATTGTTTTAAATTTTTGCTCCTAATTTAAAAACAGGATCAAAATATAGAGCAACAAAATTTAAAACAATGTTATTTTATCCCACTCATCTTTGTGAAAATATGCTATTTGCCTACTCATCCTGGATTGAAGATGGAAAGATGAGCGAGATGCAGAAGCTGTGCTCAAGAATTTTACAGTCAAATATTAAGGCAAGAGACTTTCCTCGTGGCACAGTGGTTAAGAATCCGCCTGCCAATGCCAGGGACGCGGGTTCGAGCCCTGGTCTGAGAAGATTCCACATGCCACGGAGCAACTAAGCCTGTGCACCACAACTACTGAGCCTGCGTGCCACAACTACTGAAGCCCACGTGCCTAGAGCCCGAGCTCCACAGCAAGAGAAGCCACCACAATGAAACGCCTGCACGCTGCAATGAAGAGTAGCCCCCGCTCGCCACAACTAGAGAAGCCCGCGCGCAGCAACGAAGACCCAATGTGGCCAAAGATAAATAAAATAAATAAATACATTTATTAAAAAACTATATTAAGGCAATAAAAAATACTCTTAAGTTGATCACAGGGCAGAATACAGTGCCTGTCATGAGGATTTTACACAGTGGTGCAGGGAAGGGAAAGCGTGATCCCACTGAGTTGTGGGTTTGGGAGAGCACACGGCTTAATAAATGTGATTTCAACAGCTAGAGATGGGAGGGGCATGGCATGGAAATGCAAAACTATTTTCCATAAAAAGGACAACCTGTGTGTGCCAAGGCACAGAGGCAGGAAATGTCAGGCCCTGTTCACTGCATGGAAACCAGCGCAGTGTGAGTAGATAAAAAGTGAAGATAGTAAAGGCAGATCAGCTCCAGATCGTAAGGTCCTGCGAAAGCCTTGGGGGAGGAAGTCTGCTTAATGCTGAGAAACTAGAATCCATTATAAAGTTTTTGAACAAATGAGTGACTTGATCATAAGTGGTCTGTGTTCATTTCCTAGGGCTTCTGTAGCAAAGTACCACAGATTGGATGGATGGCTTAAACAAAAGAAATTTATCTTCTCACATTTCTGGAGGCTGGAAGTCCAAGATCAAGGTGGCAGCAGGGTTGGCTTCTCCCCTGGGCCTCTCTCTAGCCCCAGATGGTCATCTTCTCTTCGGTTTCTTCACATGATCTCCCCTGTGTGCACACCTCTGTGCCCTAATCTCCTCTTCCTACAAGGACACCATTCATACTGGATTAGGGCCCACCTTAATGACTTCATCTTAACTTAATCACCTCTTTAAAGGCCCTGCCTCCAATTACAGTCACATTCAGAGGTACTAGGGGTCAGGACTTCACCATATGAATGGGGGGTGGGGGGACACAATTCAGCCCATAATGTAGTGTATGTAAAAAATACCCTTAAAGAGGATGGAGGCAGAAAGAGCAAGTAGTCAGTGGAGTCCGGGAGGCCACTGGAGGCTGGTGCTATGGGTCCAGGGAGAAACAATGAATGGACAGGAATGAGGAGGTTTTGTGAAGATGGTTGCTTAGGACTTGGCACTGATGGATGTTGGAAATGTTGGGAGGGAAGGAATCAAAGATAGCTGCATGAAACTCCATGGGCCGGCTTGACATTGGCATGGACCTTTGCGTAAAATAGCTCATCAGTAAACAGGAAGGAAGGGATGGAATAGCGGGAGAGAAGATTTGGGCAGGGACTAGTGTGGGAGGCATATTTGCTTTTTTTTTCTGTTTTTTTTTTTTTTTTTTTTTTGCGGTACGCAGGCCTCTCACTGTTGTGGCCTCTCCCATTGCGGAGCACAGGCTCCAGACGTGCAGGCTCAGGGGCCATGGCTCACGGGCCCAGCCGCTCCGCGGCATGTGGAATCTTCCCGGACCGGGGCACGAAGCCATGTCCCCTGCATCGGCAGGCAGACTCTCAACAACTGCGCCACCAGGGAAGCCCTTTCTGTAATTTTTAAAATTTATTTTATTGACATATAGTTGCTTTACGATGTTGTGTTAATTTCTGCTATACAGCAAAGTGATTCAGTTATACATACATATAGACATTCTTTTTCATATTCTTTTCCATTACGGTTTATCACAGGATATTGAATATAGTTCCCTGTGCTCTACAGTAGGACCTTGTTGTTTATCAAATTTGCTTTTAACAGTACTTTTGTATTGATTGGCTTTTAAAAAGAAACATACATGCCAATTCAAAAAATCAAACACAAAAATAAGTAACTGTAATTTCAAAGCCCTTCTGGGCTTGCTTTTTATATCACTGGACTCTCCCCCTGACTCCTGGGCACGTATGTTAAGGACACCATCCAAGAAAACAACCCAGGGAAGAAATTATAATAGTCAAAGGTGAGGTCAGCTGCTAGAAAGAGAAGACAAAATTCACCAGAAACACAACAAAACAGTTATTTAGAGACAGCAATTTGATGTAAGAAGGATTAACCTTGGACTCTTCCAAGGAGATTCAGTTACTCAAGTTCCACCCATCTTCCTCCAAAAGTCTCATTACAAGGGGGCTTCAGGCTGTTGACATGATTGAAAGAGATGACACCTATGAAGTGCTGAGCACACCACCTGGTGCAGAGTAATTACCCAGTATGTTAGCTATTATCAAGGCACTGATAACATCCTATCTGTTATGTATCCCATTTTGAAGAGCATAGTCTATGAGTCACGTGGACCAGATGCAGTGGTTCTTGGTTGATGCCTGACCATCTCCTTCCTTGCAGCTTCCCTCCTTGCCTGCCATCAGAATCCCAACTGTGTTCAGAGACTGGAAGGCCTTGTACTTCTGTGGACCAGGCTCTCTATAGTTCCAGTGAGAATCTTGATTGGTCTAAGCCAGTCACTGCCATTTTATTCTCCTTGTGGGTGATGGATTTAGGTTTGGAAAAGGGATGCAGTCATGGTCAAGTGCGATGGAAGGAGGAATCTGCTGGGAAATACTTGCGAAATTATTTCCTGCTCTTACAAAGGGGTAGAGATGGTGTCATCTGTGTGGTGTGATGGGAATTGCAGCAGCTATCTTTGGACTATGAAGGAAGCCAGCCTAAAAGGACAAACCAAGCCACTGAGGGTACCAGAGAGAGAAGGGGGAGTAAACTGAGTCCTAGATGGTTTTGTTGAGCTGCTGACTTAACCAGTCCTGGCACTGGCCCATCTCGGGACTTCTTTTAAAAGGGTAATGAATGACCTTAACCTTGTTATCTGTCTGTTACTTGCAGCCCAAAGTACCCTAATTAGTATAACTCCCTTTGGTCCACGTGGAAAAGTTCGACTCCTTTTCCTCTGGTGCATGTCTGTCTTCTTCGTCCAGACTAGGGGTGGAGTTTGGGCGTCCCTGTGTGGGGCTCTGTACACCAGCATCCGCTACACCAGCAAGGCACACATCCCTGAAACAGCCACCTCTTGGAAGAACCTGGGAAAACAAGTGCAATTTCCTGGTAGCCAAAGCTCACACATTTCACTCCGACTCCCCCCCAGGTTGGACCTTCTGTTCTGAAGTGACTCACATTGCTTTTCCCTGGACTCCTTCCAATGCTTTCAGCATCCTAAACCCCAATGCAGAATTCCAACTGTGGGCTCGTCTGCTTTCTCCAGACTATTTCCTTTGTGTTTGCCAGGCTTCTTTTCTGATATGAGTCACAATGCTTTGCCTACGTTATCTGCTGATAAAGAAACAAGTCAGCCTCCCCGCCCCGCCACCCTGGGCTGTCTGCCATTTTCCCCAGATCCAATCTCCCCTGCTGGACCTGAAATAGTAACAACCACAACAATGCCTTACATTGCACTAGAGTTCTCAACAGTTTACAAAGCATTTCCAACATGCCACCTAATTTCATCCTTGCAATGATGTATGAGGTAAGTAGAGCAGACACAATTATTCCTGTTTTGCAGAAGAAGAACCACATGTAGAGATGATGACTTCTTGGACTGAGGTCAAATGGCAGATACCTGGCACTAGTAGAAATCGGACCCAGAATTAGACAGTTTCTCTGCATCTAATTCAATTCCGTTCTACGTGTATTTACTCTGTCTTCCCTGTGTGCTCAGCATTTGGGGGCTTGCCTGGGACAACTGTGAGAAGAGGACTGGCATTCCTGCTTAGAAGAGATAGAGGGAGGTCAAACTGATACCAAAGAGCAGTGCCTAGGATCAAGTCGCCTCTCATTTTGTAACTTTTGTGTCAATTTAATGTGGTTCCAGGAATTTAATATACTCTGCTCTTTCTCCCACTAGGAAGAAGCCCTTTGGTTTGTTTTTTTCTCTTGAACGCTACATTGGGAAATGAAATGCAGGGAGTGGAGGATGTCCATTATCTACAAAGCTGACAGAAGCACGTACTTAGCACAGCGAGCAGAGGCAAACGGGACTGGAAAGGAGAGTCCCACAGGAAGGGGGCTCACAATGGTGGAGCCAGGACTTATTTGATGAGCTGGATAATAACCTAAAAATATTAGTTATGTTTACAAACACTTATTGTGCTCCAGGTGTATCAATTCATTATTGACGAGTAACAAAAAGCCCCCCAAACCATGTGCCTTAAAACTACAGCCATGTATCATTTCTGAATTGGCTGGACTGGGCTTGGGTGTCCTTGGCTGCCATGTATGTGAGTCTGCGATTAGTGGGCAGGGTGGCTGGGGACGGGCTGGTCTACGATGGCCTTGGGCTGGGACGACTTGGCTTTACCGCACATGGTCTTTCATCCTCAAACAGGCTAGCCTGGCCATGTTCTTATAGCAAAACAGAGATGCACGAGAGAGAGAGAGATCAGAAGTGCACAGGGTCTCTGGAGGCCCAGGCTCAGACCTGCCCCACGGCAAGGTCACATCCACTGCATTCTTTGAGCCAATGCAAGGCACAAGCTCAGCCCACGTGCAGAGTTGGGGAAATAGATGTCACCTCTTGATAAGCAGAGATGCAAAGTCACCTGATAAGAGGTTTGGAAAGAGGGAGGGGTGCCGAATAGAGGCCCATTATATGTGTTGAATTTTGAGGGCTGAGAGAAATCTGTAAGATTGACCGTCCTTCAACATGGAAAATAATTACAGGTCAATCCTAAGACCTGTTAATGCATGCTGTGTAGGATCACTTAGAAAAGCATAAGCTGAGGCTTCTTTGATGATTACAAGGTCAAGGGAATATATATATATATATATATTTTTTTTTTTTTTTTTTTTTTTTTGCGGTACGCGGGCCTCTCACTGTTGTGGCCTCTCCCATTGCGGAGCACAGGCTCTGGACGCACAGGCCCAGCAGCCATGGCTCACGGGTCCAGCCACTCCGCCGCATGTGGGATCCTCCCGGACCGGGGCACGAACCTGTGTCCCCTGCATAGGCAGGCGGACTCTCAACCACTGCGCCACCAGGGAAGCCCTCAAGGGAATATTTTTGCATGAGAGAGAGTAGCAGTCCCTGCACCTAAAAGACGGAAGAGCAGACCAAGAACGGCATCTTTGGTCAAGGTCAGGGATATTAGCACCTCCTGGGGCAGTGCCATTGGGGGAGTTTGGAACGCTCACCACATCCAGATGTGGCTTGTGCTCGCCGTGCGAAGAGGGCTTTACGCACATCGTTATGTGTCAGCCCCACGGCAGCTAAAAGTAAGGAATATTCTGAGAGTTGTTATTGAGTTTTATTCAGCACACTTTCGAGAACCCCGAGGCAGACAGCAGATGTTAGTTTCATCTCAGCTGTAGTGGACAAGAACACCTCTTTGATGGAAGCAAAGGATAAAAAGAATCTGTCGTCTACAATTTGTGTTACACAAAAGCAACATCCTTATTTCCTACCAGGCCCCTCGGAGCTATAGTATACTTTAAGGCTTGAATTCTTCTATTTGAAACTAAAATTAACTGTTAGGAAAATACAACATCTGAGATATGTTTTTGTAATTATCTAAATATAAGTAGTCACATTTTTAATGGCCTGCTGAAGATCAGACTTGATCTAACACCTACCAACAGTAAACAGGTGGGACAAAAGCATATCTCTCCATGAACCCAGACATGTCAGTGCCCTTGTTCTATTATAAAGAGTGTTTTAAAAATAAGAACTGCTACCTTTAGAACAACTGTGGACATGTTCTAAAGGACATGTGGAATCAGTCTGGAGACCCTGCTAAAAATCGAAAATATATGAAATTAATAAACTTGTAAAATTCGAGCATATTCCCTTTCACAGGTAGGCAGCAAAATGACCGCTGTGCTCAGACAAACAAGTGATTCCAGTTAAGGAAAGTACTATAACCGAGGCTTTGTTTGATCATGGCTGAGTTTAAACTCGTTAGAAGAAGCATGATCTGGAAAAGAAGCCAAAGAAGACAGCCAAGCAGGTGAACCGTCAACACCGCCGCTGTTTACTCCCCTTTGCTTTATTCATCAACTGCCGGACGTTTTGAGCACCTGCTTCTGGGAGGGCATCACCTCAGAGGTAAAAATCTCCGTCTAGCCCTGCAATGGTTTGAGGGATGGAGGGCAGGGGGACAAAAGACCTGGCCCCAGCAGCCATGCGTTTTTGGGTCACTTCACCAACGCCCACACTTACGTGGCCTTACATGGTCCAACCAGGCACCTGGGACATTTTTGTGTCTCTTCTGAGATGGGCCCTGTCCTTCTGCAGCTCTTCCCGGTGTCCGAGGGCAGTGGTCTCCCGCCACCATCCAAGGGTTCTCATGCACCCGCCCCCAGCCCCAGCAGAGCCCAGGGGACACCCTCAGGTGCAGGGAAGCACCCAGGACGGGCCTGAGCTGGCCTGGTTGAGCGTGAATTCCACACCCTGCCTCAGGCGAATCTCTACTCCCTGGGCTCTAACTCCCCCCCAGAGCAGAGCCAGGGGCTGGGTCCAGGCATGGACCCCCCTCCTCGGGCCTTGCCTGCTGAGTCTGAACAGGGGCTGTCTCCTGGGTGCAGCAAAGTCAGGGCGTGGCATGCAGCGAGAGTTAAAGGCCCCTGTAGAAATGGATTCCTCACCCGGCCTGGGAAGCCAGCATTGCTATGGTTACATTTGAGATAGAAAATTGGTGGAGGAGAGAGTCTCAGAAACTGGCAACTAAACTCAACAGCTGCCTTTGGCCCTTGAGAGACTGAATGGAGATGAGGGGCTGGAACTTCGGCCTCCAGTTCTGCTTCTGACACTTGCTGGCTGTGAGATTTTGGACAAGTTACTTCATGTCTTGGAATCTGTCTCCCCACCAGTGAAATGGGAAAAGGAGTTACCGGCCCCAGTGGATCCCTGTGAGGTCTAAGGCTTCTATGATGCATAAAGATTGTAGAGCAATGCTGGCAAACTGTAAGCCCATATAACGGCCAGAGCAGCCCAGCCTCAGGGCACAAGGTGGAGGCCAGGGCTCCTGCCCACATGTCTCACTCCGGGTGGTGACTCAGGCCTCCACCCCAAACAGCCTAAGCAGTAGCTACAGAGGTCAGACAAGAGCCAAGAGCTGCAAAAAGGTTCAGGTCCCTGAGATCAGACTGAGATTTTAGTGGTGAGGAAAAAGAGGCATAGCCAGAGGCCGGAGGATTCTAGGGAAGCCGGGAGGCTCTGACACGTGGCCAGTCCAGACTCCCACCTCCACCCCCTACCAGCCAAGCAAACAGGCCAAATCAGCTCTGCCTCCCTCCTCACTCCACACCAGCTTCCCAGCCAGGGCATCCCCTTCTCTGTAAAGGGCCCTGAATGTTAAGTTTAAAGGGCAGGACGGAGGAGTGGACGAGAGAAGGGGAAGGACATGATCAGCGTCGCCCCAGCCTCATATTCCCCTGGGGAGCCACTCTTCACTCTCACAAGGCCATGTTCGGCTCTGAGCAGCTCTTTGCCCAGCTAACGAGTGCCCAGGTGGGTCTGATGGGCTCAGGTAGGAGGGGAAGATGGTGAGGAGGAAACCGTGCAGGAGGGAGGGGCTGTTCGGGCCCTCGCTCACAAAGAGGCTCACACGTGTGTTCACATGCGCACACACACAGAGGCTCACACACACACACACACAGGTCCACCTTCCAGCTGAGTGATGGCGGAGGCAGTGGCAGTAGGACCCTCCAGTGTTCTCCTCTGTTGGTGAAGTCCCAGACCAAGCTCCTAGACAGCGACTCTTTGTCCAACACTTGTACCATGTCTTCTAGGGCTTGAGTCACTGAGACGTGATGGCCGCAGGCACTGGAGAGCTGTAAACATTTAACAACGGGCTCTCAGGGAGCGGCGGGGAGGCCATGATTTGTAGGCCTTGCCAATTTCTATGGTGTAACTACTCCACTGAGGCCGGTTTCAAGATCTGACATGACATCACCTAAAGTGTGACTGGGAAGACACAGCTATGATCAGCTGTGGTGAGCGGCACACCTCGCGGGTACCAGGGAATCACAGGTCGTGTGAATGCAAGAAAGGCTTCCCAGTTAAAAGACCATGATACTCAACCCCAGCAAGAAACAGAACTGAAACACCAGCCGAGCTGCTGGCTAAAGTTGACGTGTTCAACTGACAATACTTACTTGAGTAAGCGAAAACCATGGAGAAAAACTGGGGGGAAGAAAAGTCCTTGCGACTTTTGCCACAATGCATGGTTAACATAGGTGGAATGTTTTTCTGCCCAGAAATTGGCAGAATAAACATTACTGCGTAAGCTCAGGGAGACATCACCTCTTATGAAATGTTTGTTTATTTTGGTGTCAAATAACTTCAAACAGCTTTATATCATACGAAGTCAGAAAAGAACTCACTAGAAAGGCACTCCAATCTAACTGAGGTAACGTGGAAGGATCCTCTGCCTCAGATGCATAGGATCCCCTTGCATGAAGGATGAAGGGTCATGTGAACCCTCTGGAGTGACTGCCTGGGGTGGGCGGAAGCAAACTCCCCCCTCCTAAGAAAAAGTGAAGTCCTTCTGCAAGTGACAGCCTTGGCCCATTGTTCTGCAAAATCCTCATCAAACAACTTCTTTTCATTCCTCTGCTTTTGCCCAGTTGTTTGCACCTCACATTTTTAGTAGCTTTTCTGAACGTAAACCTGAGATGACTCCCAATGCAGACAGAGAAATCTTCTGTTACAGTCTGTTGAAAAACTGCTCACTGGAATAGGGGAAGAGAATGGGAAGAGAAAACACATTTCTCTATTTATCTAAAGGAAATGGAGCCTCAAACAATCAGTTAAGATTATAATATTCTTGAGGGAGGCAAAACCCTCAATTCCAATATAAACTACACAATTGGTTATCTCTATACCGTTAAGAAAGTGTCCCAGCCAAATGAACTAAACATACTCTGGGTAGCCCAGATCCCTTACAGAACAGCAATCGCTGCAAAGACAAAGAAGAGATAAAAATAGAACACCTCCCCCAGTCGGTAACCCCAGGTGGAAAGCTCTAAACCTATTAGTAGTGTGGGTTTAACATCTCACCCATCAGGAGTTTATTAATGAAGCTGTTAGACTATCAGCGCCTGGATTTATGCAGCACAGACTTCAGAACTGACACCCGGACACCAGGACGCAGAAAGGTGAACGTCCAGCCACAATCCCACTGCAGGGACGTGGAAGGTGAATTAGGTCAGGAGGGCACGGGGGTGCCACCTTATCAAAGCATTCTTTCCATAACATTCCTTTAAAAAATAACTTCCCCCTCATGAATTTGAAAGATACAAGCATTCTATTTTGTACACTTTTCCAGAAATGCATACGTTGAGTGAACAGAAGTGAATCTGCTTTCGCATGTAACAGGGCGGGTAGAACAGGGAAAGATGCAGCCTCGTGTTCCTCAAAAGGCTGAGGTATGAGGGTCCTGGGGTCCTCAAGCTGATTTCTTCTTCCACCATTTTAAAGCTGTGCAATCCTTGGCAAGTTAATTTTTCCGTGACATGTCAAGCCTGGAAAGGAGGAAACCTAAGTAGCGTACTTGATAAAATGTCCATAGTGGGGTGTCCAAGCCGTGTCCATTACAGGTCAGTGTCTCTAGCTGCTTTTTAGACCATGCTACCCGAGCACCTCACCAGGAAGGTGGGACGTACATGAGCTGGATTTGGCTTTGTAATTGAAGAAAACTTGCCTCAAAGTTAAGTAGACATTTTTTTAATGTGCATAAGTGTTTATCTACCCTGTGACAAGTAGGCATGAATGATAAATAGTTCATTCAAATAATAGTTATTGAAATTATTTCTTCAATAGCTCCCTGATATTTTGTCTCAACTCACCTTGTTATGTAGCTGAAATCAGCATCCTGGTTAACAATTTTCCTGAATATTCTCTACAGGTTAGCCCCAAGGCTGGGATCCTCTGCATCCCTACCTCACTAGCCACGGCCAGGCTGGTTTCCTAGGCCCCAGAGGAAGGAATCCGGAAACAGCACAAACAATTACTTCCTGCTTCCTGCTTCCTGCTTCCCGCTTCCAGTTTTGGCCAATGCAGCGGGAATGACAGGCTCCTGCTGTCTCTGCCTCAGAATACATGGAGGAACCTAGGCAGAGGCTTGGTCCACAGATGGAAGAAGGCGCTCAGGAGATGAGCTCTGCAGAGTCGGAAATCTTTGCACAGGAGGAGAGAATCCAGCCTAAAGAAAGGGGAGGGGTGACGGGAGGGGGACGCTTCAGCCTCTGTGAAGGCTGCAAAGGGAGGGAGCCAGTGGGGAAAGCCAAGAAGTGGGGACCACTTCACAGGGCAGAACTCCGAGGAAGTGTTGGCCTCTGGCCTGGGGCTGCAGCGGGGGCAGCCCAGAAGCCCCAGCTGATGCTTGGGCCATGCGGTCAGTGGCCTGCAAGTAGCAGGGATGGCCCACTGGTTAGCCTGGCTGCTCAGGAGCAGGCTGGAAGGCTGCCCTGAGCACCGCGTCAGCCCAGAGCAGGATTTCAGAGTGACCTGGAGGCTGGGTTCACAGAGGCGCCCAGACCTCCTCTCCACTCACTGCCCAGGAGACAGGCAGGTTAGTTGGCTGACGTCTGAAATATCGTTTAAAGGGGGCAGGATCTCTCACTCCAGACGAGGAAAATGGTTGCCTAAAATGTTCTTTAAAGAGAAAAGCAACAGAGAGAGAAAAGAGAAAAAGAGAGAAGAGAGAATTCCCACTCAGTTATAGCTGTGACTAGGGGTCTAGGACATTCAGTACGGCTACCAGCTTTGTTCTACTGAGCCTCAGGGAAAAAAAAGGCCTGGTAAGTGCTTCCTCTCTTCCCCCGGATTTGAGAGCCTTCTGCCTGCCTTGGGAGGACAGTGTTTATTCTGGTATGGATCCCATCCCTGGCTGCCTCGTCCAGGCCTCGCTGACATAGGCAGGGCCAGGGCTAGCCTCACAGCTTCTTTTTCCTTGTACAATGGACTTACTGGGGTCCCCAACCTACAACTCGCTCAGCCAAGCTCAGGGTCCTCAGGGATGAGAACTGCTGAGGTCACAGAAAAATGCAGCATCATTATTCCTGAATAGAGGGCCCCAGGCCTGGTACCCCTGACCCTGATTTTCCATTTAACCATGAATAAATGATAGCCACTCTTTTCTTGTTTTGATAAGTGGAGAGGACCCAAGGTGAAAAGGCCTGAGAGGTGGACGAGGGCACTGCTGAGGAGATGAAAGGGCAGAGGAACAGAAAACAAAGACCATCTTGCTGGACTCTGCAGTTTTTCCAGGGCTCTGCTTTGCTTCCACCGACTCTCACAAAACAGAGAGGTGGTTTCAAGGAGGTCAGATCATGTCCGACATCCAGAATCACGCCTGGCTCAGTGAACACACTGGCAGGAACCACTTGTAGTTTTAAGTTGGTTGATTGCATATTTAATCATCTTAATTCCACCATTGGGGTAAATTGAAAAATCCCTTTGCAGAACCTCACCTGGCAAATAAAGGGGGCTGAAACGTGTGAGCTGGTAATGACATGAGATGTGTCAAGAGAATGTAGGTTTGCTGAGAAAGCATAAATTAGAAGCTGGAGAGTTTAGCGCTGGAGGAACTGGAGAAGGGGGCACACACACATACACACACCTTGTCCTCCTGTTTTATCTCCATCACTGCTGTTCTCACAACCTGAACACACTTCATGGATTTACTTGTTTGCACCTGTCAGCCCACCATAAGAACACCCCTGAAGGCAGGAACCTTGTGTGTCTCGTTCGACTCTAGGGTCCCCAGGGTCTAGAACGGTGCCTGGAAACAGAACTCATCACTGTTTGGAAGAGAGGAGAGGAGGGAGGGCAGGCAGCCGGGCACTTGTCCCATAACAGATGCTGAAACCAACAGGGCTGCACGGACCCACACAAGCTGGTCATGTCAATCTCCTCCACGGTCAGCAGGCCAAGTAAGAAACCACGGATTTGGGGTAATGACCATCTCTTGAATTCTACTGTTACCCAAAGAGCAGCTCCGTGAACTAAAGAGAGTAAGATGGAGAGAAAGAAAGTCTTTCCCGGTTCCAGACACACAGGAGGGGAGGGGAAGAAACACACACGCCAACAGAAAACCTAGCTGATGGCTTGCGCTTGCTGTGAGAAGCCCACGTAAGAGGAGAGTTTGGGGTTGGCCCCATCCAATGAGCTGGAAACCCCGGGAAGGGTCCCAACAGTAGGGGCCCTGTCCCTGGAACACTGGGGTTTCCTTGTCTCAGTTTATAACTTTGCCCTGGTCGAGATAGTGGGAATGAGTTCTTTAGGGTGACATACACATGGAGTCTACAGTCTGTGGCCTACAATCTGTGCTTAGCCCATATTCCGCTGTTCTTATGTGGAAGGAACAGAAGCTGTGTGGTCCGTCCTGATGGGACACCAAGCACAGATAACTGGGAGATTTTTGTTTACTCTGAGCATGATAAGCCAGCACATTTAGAGCAAGACTGTGTGCAAGCCCAGTTCCAGTCTACACTGGGGACAACACGTTAAGATGCTCATCAGCAAACTGGAGGGTCCAAGAAGATGGGCCACTGTGGTCCAAGGACGCCAGGCATGTCACCCAAAGAAAGAACAGGGGTGTGTACCCTGGAAAAATGAGGGCTCGGAAGTTCCTAGAAACCTTCGGGAAGCATGTGACAAAGAGGAAAGAATACAGTTACTCTGGCTACAGATGGAAGACAAAAAAGGTTAGACCAATGAGGTAGGAAAGCAGAGACTGACTAAACGCAAATGGACTTTGGTAACAATTAGAAGTTTAAGACAATTAAATGTGCAATAGGGAGCAGCATGGCTTCTGGAATGTTCTAACCTGGACTGGGGCCCTCCCTCACCATCTACTAATTGTGAGGTCTTGGGCAAGTTACCCAATTTCTTTAAGCCTCAGTTTTATCATCTCTAAATTGGGAAACATGACAACAACTTCTTCAAAGTTTGCTGTGAAGGTTAAATTTTAATAATTCATGTAAAACAGTTAACACAGATAGTAAGTACCTCATAAACATTACTATGATCATTTTATTATTATAGAAGATTCAGGACGTAGCCACCTATTACATGAAGGAGTCCTGTTATAGGTTGAATTGTGTCCCCAGAAAAAGATATGTTAGGGTCCTAACCCCCAGGACCTCAGACTGTGACTTTAACTGGAGACAGGATTTTTACAGCAGTAACCCAATTAAAATGAGGTCACTAGGGTGGGTGCCAATCCAATAAGCCTAGTGTCCCCATAAAAAGGGGACATTTGGACACAGATGGGGGGAAGACAATGTGAGGAGACACAGGAGAAGACAGCCGTCTACAAGCCAAGGAGAGAGGCCTGGAACAAGATTCTCCCTCACAGCCTCAGAAGGAACCAACCCTGAAGGCCTCTTGAGTTTGGACTTCTGGCCTTCAGAGCTTTGAGACGATAACAGTCTGTTGTTTAAACCCCCGAGTCTGTGGTACCTTGTTACAGAAGCACGAGCAAACTAGAATGGGCCCCCACTCACCAAAATCGTGTGGCTTCTTGCTGGGGGCGGAGATGGTCATGACCAATTTACCATCTGACTCCTGGGCATCACCACCAGAGACCAATTCAACTAGGTCTGGACTGGACCCCAAATCTGCATTTAAAAATCATGCCTAAAGTACAGCATGTGATGGTTGGCTTAAAGCCACTGGATGGACAAACTTCAAAGTATTCTTCAGCTCTGTCTGCTGTCCATGTGAAGCAAATATGAGAAGGAAGGTGTGTGTGCACACGTATGTGTCTGCGTGTATGTCCACGTGTCCACGTCTGGGTCATTCAAAGCATATGCCCGTGTCCAGAAAGGATCTCCGTTTCAAGGTTCTACAGATGAAAATGAGAGAAGAAAGGTCTGCCTTTTCCACACGCAGCTCCCATCTCGGTCCAAGCAGCGCTGGCAGCACAGTTACGCCTCCTGCTGCCTCCACAGTTCTGGCTGACAGCCACCCCAGCAGCTGTTGGGGGTTCGAGGGGCAGTGGGGTGAGCAGATCTGGCTGGGGCAGCTGCAGCTGCTCACGGCGCCTCTGCAGACTGCGGGGGCTCGGAGCTGCCTGAGCACGAAGGCGGATCCACTGAGTGCACAGGGCAATTTTTGCAAAGTCCAAACTTGTCTTTGTGATACGCCATAGTTTCATTTTCAAAGAAAGAAATAGCAGGTCAATACAAAGTGGGCATCTTCTGGTATTTTCTTTTATATAAATATTAGCCAATTCAGATATAAAAGACCATTTTCCACATAAGCTAAGATATTAGGTCTGTGCATAAAGATAGGTGAAGAACCAGCCCCCGAGCAGTGTGCGAACCTAGGAGAAGACAGACAGGCCCGGCACATGTTTGAAAATAGGTGGGGACATCTGAACTTGTGTCAAATAACAGTCTACTTCCAAAGAGGGATACTTCAGCTGTGTAGTATTTTCCGATTTCATTTAACTTACATAAAGCAGACTGAACAAGTTCTATCAGCCTGAAAGCTGTATTATTCCCTCATTCGGGTCTGGGTTTTTCCTCCTGTGTAATGGTTATCTATAGCTGCATAACAAATTACCCCCAAAATGTAGCAGCTTATCGACAGATAAATGAATAAAGAAGATGTGGTACATATATACAATGGAATATTATTCAGCCATAAAAAAGAATGAAATAATGCTATTTGCAGCAATGTGGATGGACCTAGAAATTATCATACTAAGTGAAGTAAGTCAGACAGAGAAAGACAAATATAATATGCTATCACTCACATGTGGAATCTAATTTTAAAAAATGATATAAATGAATCTATTTACAAAACAGAAATAGACTTACAGATTTCGAAAACAAATTTATGGTTACCAAAGGGGAAACAAGAGAGGGAGGGATAAATTAGGAGCTTGGGATTAACATACACACACTACTATACATAAAATAGATAACTAATAAGGACCTACTGTATAACACAGGGAACTCTACTCAATCCTCTGTAATAACCTATATGGGAAAAGAATCAGAAAAAGAATGAACATATGTATATGTATAACTGAATCACTATGCTATACACCTGAAACGAATGCAACATTGTAAATCAACTGTACTTCAATAAAATAAAATAAGGAATGGCACACATGTTGGGCTTCCCTGGTGGCGCAGTGGTTGAGAGTTCGCCTGCCGATGCGGGGGACACAGGTTCGTGCCCCGGTCTGGGAGGATCCCACATGGTGCGGAGCGGCTAGGCCCGTGAGCCATGGCCGCTGAGCCTGCGTGTCCGGAGCCTGTGCTCCGCAACGGGAGAGGCCACAACAGTGAGAGGCCCGCATACCGCAAAAAAAAAAAAAAAAAAAAAAAAAAAAAAAAATTAGCAATAAAGGTACAGTAGCACTAGTATGTTACTATTTCTAACAAAGGCCTTCAGGTCACATATATAAAATGTTTCATCACAAACACGTGCAAATTATATTGAGTCCATATTGGTAATCACCAGCCAAGTAGCGGACATATGACCTGTGAATTCTTGTTGCCTGCAATCACGTTAGAAGTTGTGTGACAATCGAATCAATAGGGTGAGCGTAGGAAGGCCTGAAATTACCTGATATTTTCCCTTTGCCACCCTAATAATGAATTTCTACCTAATCAACTAGAACAGGAGTACCATTCATTTCTTTTAGTTGATGATACAACAAAAGAAACATTTTGCTGACTGTGAAAATCCCATCTGATCGGAGGATACAGGACATGTAAATGAAAGAAAAAGTTCATGATAATAATTACAGTACTAAGCCTAAAGTGAAGATAGAGGAAGAGGCTTGGTCATGGAGATTTTTAAAGTCTGAGCACCTGGAAACAGGAGTCAGGCCCATCATCACAACATCAAGGAAGTGTGATGGAATCTTTTTGTTAGGGGAAACTCTGGCCGAAACCGCCGGCCCTGGCCAGCAACTATAGTAACCATTTGCATGAGTTATCTTACAACAGGAGGTCCTGGTAAGGAATATGGAACTAACAAGCTACCACCAACTGCAAGAATTCGAGAAAGGTCAAAAGGAGAGAGGAGGTGCCAGTCCACATATCCCACCAACCTCCCAGAATCCTTCTCACTGGAATCCATCTTGGCTGACTGATGCACATGCCACCAGGAAGGACCCTGAGTCGGAATGATTGGCCAGAGACAACCTGGAAACTAACCCCATCACCATAAAACCCGAGACTGTGAGCCACGTGAAGAGCGGTTCTCCTGGGTGCCCTTACCGTGCTGCTCTCCGCCCGGCCGCCCCTTCCCAATAAAGTCTCTTGCTTTGTCAGCGCGTGTGTCTCCTCGGACAATTCATTTCTGAGTGTTAGACAAGAGCCCACTCTCGGGCCCTAGAAGAGGTCCCCCTTCCTGCAACATTTTCACTCATTTTTTTTTTTTTTTTTTTTGCGGTACGTGGGCCTCTCACAGCTGTGGCCTCTCCCGTTGCAGAGCACAGGCTCTGGACACGCAGGCCCAGCGGCCATGGCTCACGGGCCCAGCCGCTCCGCGGCATGTGGGATCCTCCCAGACCGGGGCATGAACCCGTGTCCCCTGCCTCAGCAGGCGGACTCCCAACCACTGCGCCACCAGGAAGCCCTTCACTCATCATTCGTCCACGTAACCAGGGAAACATATTCCAAACAATGGACTAAAGTCTCCCAGTGCTTACCCTTCAATTTCATCATGTAGACTGCATTTTGGAAATCCCAAACTTTGAAACTCAGTGTTCCCAAATACAGATTTTTTTCCTCTTTAGAAGATGGCAATAGTGAGCAAGAGTCAGCAACCTCGGAGGCAGTATCACATGTACCCCGAGCAAGAAGGGCACAGCCGTCTCCCTCCCTTTCTCATACCTTACACGGGAATCTGTAAATCGGACTCGTTCACAGCGTCCTGGGACAGCAAGGAAGTTGTTTGTAATCACAGAGCACTAATACACGTAATCAGTCAATGCCTTCTCAACTGTGATCAAAAATTAATTTAAAGAGTTTTAACTTTTAAAAGGGACATTGATGTGATGGTCATAAATCAACGAGCTAAATATTAGCCCTCATAAGTGTTATAAAATCAGTCAACGATCCCTTCTGCGGTGAATACAGTTCTTAATCATTAATGCCACTGCTATATGTAATGCCTCTCTTAAGATGCTTCAGCCAATGCATCTCAACATGCAACATTCACTTTCTTAGCAACCATGTGAAAAAATAAGGATATATCAGGAATTCAAAAACTGCTTCGGGGTTTTGACTTCTTGGTAGGTCCCTAAATATTATAGGAAAAAAATCATATATTCGGTGGTTCTCAAACTGTAGCGTGAAACAGCATCACCTGGAAGGCTTACTAAACTACAGGTTGCCAGGCCCCACCCCAGAGTTCCTGATGGAGCAGGTCTAGGGTAGGGAGAGAACTTCCATTTCTTCACAAGGTCTCAGTTGATGCAGGTGCTACTGGTCTAGGTTTAACAGGGAAGAGCCAAATCTGACTACGTGTTGGATCTCTTTCTTTTACTTTAACCTTTCCGTTCCGCCGCTTTTGTTCACTGAAAGGATACTGTCTATACAGAATGGCCTGCCTCGGGGAACCCTGCCCCTCTGCCTGAATGTCAAACCAAAGTGCCTTTGTTCAGGGAAGCACCCTGACCCTGTCCACCTGTGGATGGCTGCAAGAAAGAAGAAAGTAACACATCCCCTCCCCAAGGCTGGCCATTCCAGGGGACATGTGCAAAACTTCTGGCCTTCTTACTTTACTTCCTCATCTCCTCCCCCTCTCTGTGCTATAAAAGAAACTGGCATCCAAATCCCAATAAGATGGTTATTTTGAGACTTTAGTCTGCCATCTTCTCAGCCTGCCGGCTTTCTGAATAAAGATGGCGTACTAGGAGAACGCGGAATTTGTGTTTCCTCACAACTAGGGCACCTACCAGGCACCGGTGGGGGACCACGGACACCTAAAGGTATAGGAGGAACCCCCAGTGACTGGGTAGGACATGGGGCGTGGGGGGAGTGAGGGGGGAGGAGAAGTGGAGGCAGGACGGGACTGGCGCCCCTGAGGGGCGGCTTGGGGAGGGGAAGGGATCCCTTGCCCAAAGGGGGAAATTGGGGAGCCATTGGGAGGGCAGAGGATCAAAAGGGAGTGTGGCCAGGTTTGCCCTGCCCACTTGGGACCCCAGGAACCTGCTGAGATCCCAGGCCTGATCCTCTGCCCACCCGAGGCCCCCTTCAGCCACACGGGTCCTGAGGGAGAGGGAGGGAGGGAAGGGGGAGCAAAAGTAAAGGCCGGACCTCCGGGACCAGCACCCCTGAGGGGCGGCTAGGGGAGGGGAGGGGTTCCTACAGCCAGTGGGACCCACCCACGGTTAGGGGTCCAGCCGCGATGGGGGAGACCCTGGGGGATATGGTGGGGGAGGGGTGCGAAGGAACGGAAGGGAGCGGGGCCAGCGCTTTCCCTGTCCACTTAGGCACCGGGGAGCCTGTTGGGCTCTGGAGCCTAATCCTTTGCCCTTGGGGCCTCCCTCCTGCCGTGCAGAGCCAAATCCCCACCCCTACCTCCCCACTCAGGCCCCCACCTCTACACTCCAAGACCCCCTCTGAGACCCCCTCCATGGAGCTGGGCCTAAACCCCACCCACACACCCCAACCCAGGGCCTTTCCTCCAAATTCCAGAACTCCACACTCCAGAGGCCCTCCTTTCCACGTGCTGCCTCTCCCCTTCCGCGCAGGTCTTAAACAGAGGCCCCGCCCCACACTTGAACGTGGCCCCGCCTAGACCTCGCCCCCAGGGCCTTTTCCGACTACGTGGGTCCTGAGCCTAGGCCCCGCCCCACACTCAAACGTCACCCCCCTACCCTCCTAGGTCCTGCCCCACCCAAAACCCCACCCCTGTCTAAGTTCTACCCCCGCCTAAACCCTGCCCCTTAGCCAAGGCTTTTTTTTTTGAATTTTATTCTATTTACTTTTTTATGCAGCAGGTTCTTATTAGTCATCAGTTTTATACACATCAGTGTATACATGTCAATTCCATTCGCCCAATTCATCACACCCCCACACCCCCCCACATATTACCCCCTTGGTATCCATACGTTTGTTCTCTACATCTGTGTCTGGACTTCTGCCCTGCAAACCTGTTCATCTGTACCATTTTTCTACGGTCCACAAACATGCGTTAATAGACAATATTTGTTTTTCTCTTTCTGGCTTACTTCACTCTGTATGACAGTCTCTAGATCCATCCATGTCTCAACAAATGACCCAATTTCGTTCCTTTTTATGGCTGAGTAATATTCCATTGTATATATGTACCACAACTTCTTTATCCATTCATCTGTCGATGGGCATTTAGGTTGCTTCCATGACCTGGCTATTGTAAATAGTGCTACAATGAATATTGGGGTGCATGTTTCTTTTTGAATTATGGTTTTCTCTGGGTATATGCCCAGTAGTGGGATTGCTGGATCATATGGTAATTCTAGTTTTAGTTTTTTAAGGAACCTCCATACTGTTCTCCATAGTGGCTGTAACAGATTGGGGTTCTGTTTTACCTTGTTGATTCATTGTTGTTGATTTTTTATATATTTATTTTTCCTGATAAATCTTTTATTTTTCTAATTTTATTTTATTTTATTCTTTATACTTTATTAGTGCTCTCTCCTTTTGGTTTGTTTGCCCCCCCCCCCCCGTTTTTTTTTCTTTTTTCTGTTGTGGTTTTATTTTACCCTGTTGCTGTTGTTTCAATTATAGTTTTACTTTTCCTAATATATTTTTTATCTTTCTAATTTTATTTTGTTTTTTATTCTTTGATATTGTACTGCTCCTTTTTTCTTCCTTTTTAAAAATATTTTTATTTTTTAACCACACCACAAAACTGGCAGTATCTTCGTTCCCAGGCTGGAGGTCAGGCCTGAGCTCCAGTGATGGGAGCTCTGAGTCCAAACAGCTGGACTAACAGAGAACCTCAGACCCCAGTGAATATCAGTCAGAGTGAGGCCTCCCAGAGGTCCTCATCTCAGCACCAAGACCCAGCTCTATCCAACAGCCTGCAAACTCCACTGCTGGACATCTCAGGCCAAACAACCAGTAAGACAGGAATATGGCAATACCCATCCAAAAAAACCAAAAATGAAATGGCAAAAAAATTTAACAAACAACGGAGCAAGGTAAAAACCTACAAGAACAAATAAACGAAGACAAAATAGGCAACTACCTGAAAAAGAATTCAGAGTAATGAAAGTAAACATGATACAAAATCTCAGAAACAGAATGCAGAAAATACGAGAAACATTTAACAAGGATCTAGAAGAACTAAAGCACAAACAAACAGTGATGAACAACACAATTATGGCAATTAAAAATACTCTAGAAAGAATCAATAACAGAATAACTGAGGCAGAAGAAAGGATAAGTGGACTGGAAGATAAAATGGTGGAAATAACTGCCAGGGAGCAGAATAAAGAAAAAGGAATGAAAAGAATTGAGGACAGTCTCAGATACCTCTGGGACAACATGAAACGCACCAACATTCAAATTACAGGGGTCTCAGAAGAAGAAGAGAAAAAGAAAGGATCTGAGAAAATATTTGAAGAGATTATAGTCGAAAACTAACCTAACATGGGAAAGGAAATAGTCAATCAAGTCCAGGAAGCACAGAGAGTACCATGCAGGATAAACCCGAAGAGAAACATGCCGAGACACATATTAATCAAATTATCAAAAATTAAATACAAAGAAAAAATATTGAAAGCAGCAAGGGAAAAGCAACAAATAACATACAAGGGAATCCCCATAAGAGGATTTCAGCAGAAACTCTGAAACTCTGAAACTCTGCTGAGCTTTCAGCAGAAACTCTGCAAACCAGAAGGGAGTGGCAGGACATACTTAAAGTGATGAAAGGGAAGAACGTACAACCAAGATTACTCTACCCGGCAAAGATCTCATTCAGATTCGAAGGAGAAGAATAAAGAATGTTACAAGAGACAAGGAAGGACACTACATAATGATCAAGGGATCAATCCAAGAAGAAGATATAACAATTGTAAATGTTTATGCACCCAACAAAGGAGCACCTCAATACATAAGGCAAATACTAACAGCCATAAAAGGGGAAATCGACAGTAACACAATCATAGTAGGGGACTTTAACACCCCACTTTCACCAATGGACAGATCATCCAGAATGAAAATAAATAAGGAAACACAAGCTTTAAATGATACATTAAACAAGATGGACTTAATTGATATTTATAGGACATTCTATCCAAAAACAACAGAATACACATTCTTCTCAAGTGCTCATGGAACATTCTCCAGGATAGATCATATCTTGGGTCACAAATCAAGCCTTGGTAAATTTAAGAAAATTGAAATCGTATCAAGTATCTTTTCCGACTACAATGCTATGAGCCTAGATCTCAATTACAGGAAAAAATCTGTAAAAAATACAAACACATGGAGGCTAAACAATACACTACTTAATAACCAAGAGATCACTGAAGAAATCAAAGAGGAAATCAGTAACTACCTAGAAACAAATGACAATGAAAACACGATGACCCAAAACCTATGGGATGCAGCAAAAGCAGTTCTAAGAGGGAAGTTTATAGCAATACAATCCTACCTTAAGAAACAAGAAACAACTCAAATAAACAACCTAACCTTACACCTAAAGCAATTAGAGAAAGAAGAACAAAAAAAACCCAAATTTAGCAGAAGGAAAGAAATCATAAAGATCAGATCAGAAATAAATGAAAAAGAAATGAAGGAAATGATAGCACAGATCAATAAAGCTAAAAGCTGGTTCTTTGGGAAGATAAACAAAATTGATAAACCATTAGCCAGACTCATCAAGAAAAAAATGGAGAAGTCTCAAATCAAAAGAATTAGAAATGGAAAAGTAACAAATGATACTGCAGAAATACAAAGGATCATGAGAGATTACCACAAGCAACTATATGCCAATGAAATGGACAACCTGGAAGAAATGGACACATGCTTAGAAATGCACAACCTTCCGAGACTGAACCAGGAAGAAATAGAAAATATGAACAGACAATTCACAAGCACTGAAATTGAAACTGTGATTAAAAATCTTCCAACAAACAAAAGCCCAGGACCAGATGGCTTCACAGGCAAATTCCATCAAACATTTAGAGAAGAGTTAACACCTATCCTTCTCAAACTCTTCCAAAATATAGCAGAGGGAGGAACACTCCCAAACTCATTCTACGAGGCCACCATCACCCTGATACCAAAACCAGACAAAGATGTCACAAAGAAAGAAGACTACAGCCCAATATCACTGATGAACATAGATGCAAAAATCCTCAACATAATACTAGCAAACAGAATCCAACAGCACATTAAAAGGATCATACACCATGATCAAGTGGGGTTTATCCCAGGAATGCAAGGATTCTCCAATATGCAGAAATCAATCAATGTGATACACTGTATTAACAAATTGAAGGAGAAAAACCATACGATCAACTCAATAGATGAAGAGAAAGCTTTCAACAAAATTCAACACCCATTTATGATAAAAACCCTCCAGAAAGTAGGCACAGAGGGAACTTTCCTCAACATAATAAAGGCCATATATGACAAACCCACAGCAAACATTGTCCTCAATGGTGAAAAACTGAAACCACTAAGATTCCACTAAGATCAGGAACAAGACAAGGTTGCTCGCTCTCACTATTATTCAACGTAGTTTTGGAAGTTTTAGCCACAGCAATCAGAGAAGAAAAAGAAATAAAACAAATCCAAATTGGAAAAGAAGTAAAACTGTCACTCTTTGCAGATAGCATAATACTATACATATAGAATCCTAAATATGCTACCAGAAAACTACTAGAGTTAATCAATGAATTTGGTAGAGTAGCAGAATACAGAATTAATGCACAGAAATCTCTTGCATTCCTATACACCAACGATGGAAAATCTGAAAGAGAAATTGAGGAAACACTCCCATTTACCATTGCAACAACAAGAATAAAATGCCTAGGAATAAACCTACCTAAGGAGACAAAAGACCTGTATGCAGAAAACTATGACACTGATGAAAGTAATTAAAGATGATGCAAACAGATGGAGAGATATACCATGTTCTTGGATTGGAAGAATCAACATTGTGAAAATGACTATACTACCCAAAGCAATTTGCAGATTTAATGCAATCCCTATCAAAATACCAATGGCAGTTTTCACAGAACTAGAACAAAAAAATTGCACAATTTGTATGGAAACACAAAAGACCCTGAATAGCCAAAAAAAGCTTGAGAAGGAAAAACGGAACTGGAGGCATCAGGCTTCCAGACTTCAGACCATACTACAAAGCTACAGTAATCAAGACAGTATTGTAGTGACACAAAAAAAGAAATATAGATCAATGAACAGGATAGAAAGGTCAGAGATAAACCCACACACATATGGTCACCTTATCTTTGATAAAGGAGGCAAGAGTATCCAATGAAGAAAAGACAGCCTCTTCAATCAGTGGTGCTGGGAAAAGTGGACAGCTACATGGAAAAGAATGAAATTAGAACCCTCCTTAATACCATACACAAAAATAAACTCAAAATGGATTAAAGACCTCAATATAAGGCCAGACATTATAAAACTCTTAGAGGAAAACATAGGCAGAACACTCTATGACATAAATCACAGCATGATCCTTTGTGACCCACCTCCTAGAGAAATGGAAATAAAGACAAAAATAAACAGGACCTAATGAAACTTAAAAGCTTTTGCACAGCAAAGGAAAACATAAACAAGACGAAAAGACAAACCTCAGAATGGGAGAAAATATTTGCAAACAAAGCAACTGATAAAGGATTAATCTCCAAAATTTACAAGCAGCTCATGCAGCTCAATATCAAAAAAAAAACAACCCAATCCAAAGATGGGCAGAAGACCTAAATAGCCATTTCTCCGAAGAAGATATACAGATTGCCAACAAACACGTGAAAGGATGCTCAACATCTCTAATCATTAGAGAAATGCAAATTAAAACTACAATGAGGCATAACCTCACACCGGTCAGAATGGCCCTCATCAAAAAATCTAGAAACAATAAATGCTGGAGAGGATGTGGAGAAAAGGGAACCCTCTTGCACTGTTGGTGGGAATGTAAATTGATACAGACACTATGGAGAATAGTATGTAGGTTCCTTAAAAAACTAAAAATAGAACTACCATACAACCCAGCAATCTCACTTCTGGGCATATACACAGAGAAAACCATAATTCAAAAGAGTCATGTACCACAATGTTCATTGCAGCACTATTTACAATAGCCAGGACATGGAAGCAACCTAAGTGTCCATCAACAGATGAATAGATAAAGAAGATGTGGCACATATATACAATGGAATATTACTTAGCCATAAAAAGAAATGAAATTGAGTTATTTGTAGTGAGGTGGATGGACACAGAGACTGTCATACAGAATGAAGTAAGTCAGAAAGAGAAAAACAAATACTGTATGCTAACACATATATATGGAATCTAAAAAAACAAACAAACAAAAATGGTTCTGAAGAGCCTAGGGGCAGGACAGGAATAAAGACACAGACGTAGAGAATGGACTTGAGGATACGGGGAAGGGGAAGTGTAAGCTGGGACGAAGTGAGAGAGTGGTATTGACATATGAACACTACCAAATGTAAAACAGATAGCTAGTGGGAAGCAGCTGCATAGCACAGGGAGATCAGCTGGGTGCTCTGTGACGACCTAGAGGAGTGGGATAGGGAGGGTGGGAGGAAGACACAAGATGAAGGAGATATGGGGATATATGTATATGTACAGCTGATTCACTTTGTTATACAGCAGAAGCTAACACAACATTGTAAAGCAATTATACTCCAATAAAGCTGTTAAAAAAAAAAAAAACTACAATGTGGTATCACCTCACACCAGTCAGAATGGCTGTCATCAAAAAATCTACAAACAATAAATGCTGGAGAGGGTATGGAGAAATGGGAGGCCTCTTGCACTGTTGGTGGGAATGTAAATTGGTACAGCCTCTATGGAGAACAATATGGAGTTCCTTAAAATACTAAAAACAACATTGTAAAGCAGTTATACTCCAGTAAAGACGTTAAAAAAACAAGAAGAAGAAGAAACTGGCCTCCAAACCCTGATAAGATGGTCCTTTTGAGGCTTCAGTGCGCCATCTTCTCGGTCTGCAGGCTTTGTGCATAAAGGCATACTCCCTGCCTCAACACCTCATCTCTGACTTATTGGCCTGTCGTGTAGCGAACAGAGCGAGCTTGTACTCGGTAACACGGGGACCACACTTTGAGAACTGTCCACTGAAAAAAAAATCCACAGCCTAAAAGTTGAGGATTATGTTTATCTGGTGGCCAAAACTGAGGACTTAAGCCCAGGAAGCAGCCTCTCAGATAGCTCTGAGGGATTCCTCTGAAGTGATAAGGGTGGAGCCAGGATTTATAGGGGTTTTTGTAACAAAGTCCAGGTGGTAGGAACATCAAAAGGTTACTGTTAAATAAAGAAAACCAGACATCTCAAGTTAATGAATTTAGTGCTTTTCCGTGTATGGGGAGATGCCAAGAGTCTGGGCTCATTGAAATCATCCCTTTGATATGCACCTCAGCTCTCTAGGGCCAGTATCCTGTGCTTTCCCATCCAGGTGCCCCTCAGGGGCACCGTTGGGGGTGGTCGCAGCGGCTGAGGGCTTGGCAAAGAGGCAGCCTGCTGGTCTCCATCCTGAGTTCCCTCAGGGCTCACTGTTGGGGGCTGCTGTCGGGGCCTGATGGCTGCCACATCCTTTGTTTACTGATGCACAGACAGCATTTTCCATCCACAGCACCATTATTCTAAAGGAGTGGGCAAACTTTCTGTGAAGGGTCCAATAATAAATATTTAGGCTCTGCAGCCCACACCATATCTGTTGTAGCCCCTCAGCTGTGCTGTTGCAGCATGAAAAGCAGCCATAGACAGTACAGAGATGAATGCACATAGCTATGTGTCTGTAAAATTTTATTAGAAACCAGTGGCGGGTTGGACTTGGTTCACGGGCTGCAGTTTGCCCACAACGGGTCCAGAGGAGGAAGGTCTGTCCCCACCAGACCTACCCTGGATCCCAGGGCCTGAGCCACACCTGAAAGTGATGAATGGAATATTTATAAATGGAATATTTCCTGCCGTATCAGTAAACAAAGGATGTCACAATCATCAGTGATTGCAGCCCTCCAATGTGAGCTGGTGAGCCCTGAGGAAACTCAGGGCTGAAAAGAATACCTGCCATCTAGCAGCCAACAGGCTGCAGCCACTCCCTGCGGTGCCCCCTGAGGAGACTTAGGATGGGAAAGCACAGGATACTGGCTCCAGATGGCTGAGGTGCACATCAAAGGAATGATTTCAGTGAGCCCAGACTCTTGCATCTTCCCATACATAGAAAAGCGCTAAATTCCTTAACTTGAGTTATCTGGTTTTCTTTAATTAACAATAATCCTTTGACGTTCTCAACTACCTGCCTTTGTTGCAAAACTCCTCTATATCCTGGCCCCTCCCCTTGCCCCCTCAGAGAAGTTTCTCAGAGCTCTCTGAAATGCTGTCTCCCGGGCTGCAGTCCTCATTTTGCCCCAAATAAAACTTAACTCGCAACTCTCATGTGGTGTATTTTTTTTAGGCAACAAAAAGCATAAAGGGTATGCAAGAGAATCCCTCCACACCCACAGTTTCTTCCCGAAGGGTCTTGCCTGACATGAACAGAGAACCAGAAACACCATGACACCAGAATTTTATCTTTTAAAACATGTCCCAAGGAACCCTTTGTTCAGTATTTGTGCAGAAACAACACAGCATATTAACATCACGAAGCTTCAGGACCTGGGGAGTTAGCCAGCGTTTCAGTTGGTTTGGAGGAGAATATCAGAAGTCTACCTCTGTTGTCGCTTCTCATCATGCATAGTTTCAGCCTCCAGTCGTCCAGAATAAAAGCTCTAAAAAAGCTGAGAATTATCTTCAATTTGTAGAAAAGTGCCTGGCACTTTTGAGGGTAGGTCCTCAAAAGTGTCTGTTGAATCAAATAAAGTCTGTGACGTCCATAAACCTGTTTCTAGTCTTGAGACTTCTAGATTTATCCTCAGAGCCTGGTAGCCAGCTGTGCCTCCCTCCTCCTTTCATTATAACCCTGGGATGGTAGTGAAACTGCACAACTCAGATGAGATGCAAACTCAGTCGAAACCCGGATTGGGACCTGAACCCATGAGCTGGGACTCGAACCCACTGTCTTTTAATTAAAATTGCACACCTGGTCTCCAGACTTAATGAAGCTCAGGTTCTTTATGTCTCAGCACAGAAGGAATTCAGCCAGAGGCAAAGTGATAGGTAAGAAGTGGATTTATTTAGAGAGACACACATTCCATAGATAGAATGCAGTCCATCTCAAAAGGGCAAGAGTGGCCCTGGGAGAAACACAGTCCACAGGCAGAGTGTGGGCCATGTCAGAAGGCGAGAGCCTCCAGAATATGGGGTGGTTAGTATTTATGGGCTGGATAATTTCACAGGCTAATGAGTGGGAGGATTATTCGAACTGTTTTGGAGAAGGGGCGGAGATTTTCAGGAAGTGGGCCACCACCCACTTTTTGGCCTTTTAGGGTTGGCCTCAGAACAGCATGCTAATGTACTAGAATGAGTGCATAACGAAACTCACCATCTACTGGAAGTCAAATCTTCCACTATCTTGGACCTAGTTGGCTCTAACCAGTTAATGTCTCGCCGGTAATATCATTCTTTTAAATGTTGTGTCCTGCCCCCTTCCCTTCAGTTTCAGTAGGAAGGACAGGGCCTCCAGGAGGGAGGCTTGGGACAAGCATATGTCTATCAAGACCACCTCCTGTGAGTAGGTGGTGAGGACAGTGCTCCTTTCTATCTCTCAGCTACTGTAGCAGGTGCTGGAATCTCAAGGACCACTCAGTTCTCCAACCATGTAAGTGAAAGTTGGAAATGTTGGGATAGAACACCAGGGAGGAGCCTGGGATAAAGGCAGAGAACCTAGGGCAGCTGATGGAGAGCCTGGAACGAATGCTGTGTCTCATGCGACAGGGAAGATTTTAGTATCAGAAAGGCCAGCAAGGTAGTATCAGAAGGGGGGTGACTGGGGGGAGGAGTGGTAGAGAGCAAAACTTCTGCGTGTGTCATGAAACCATTAGAGGAAATGCTTTTTATTTATGTGCAATTTGAAAGTGTGAAAGGAGAAAAACTAGACCTCGGGGTCTGAGAATTTTCCAACAAACAAGAGATTTTACATAAGATATACAATCTATGGTGGTGCGTTAAACTGATACAAAGCCAGAGAGGTCATTTTGCAGCTTGAGTTATTAACATTAGGCATGATTTGTGAAGTAACACTATCCCTCACTAGATGTAGGTTTAGGACCTGACGCAATTCTCTTAAATGTAGTTTACAGCTTGGTGTTACACAAGGAATGGGGTTAAAGGATTACATTCCCCAATGAGTAAACAGTGGATAGCAGGAGTGTCCTTATCCCTTGACATCAAATGCCAGAAAAACCTGACAGAGATGATCAGTAGCATTTTATGATGGATAACAGAGCCTCGTCAAATTTATGTTACTTGAAATCTTCTAAGCCTGATCAGTCGGTTAACAGAGCTCCTTGTTTATTTAGTTCACTGGGTTGTAAATGTTCTGTCCACTCCAGCTTATTTAGCAGCTCCCAGAAAAGTCATTTAGAGTGTAAAACAAAGCATGCTGCCCACCATCCAGTTCTACAAGGATCAAGTCGTTAACCACTGCAGTCACGGAGTGACAGAGCACCCCGAAAGGAATTCAGATACAAATGTTCCAGCAGGGCTCTCAGGAAACTTATTTTCTAGACCATCCCCAGTTCCTGAGACTGAGGAAAAGAGAGAAAAGAAGCCTTTTTAAACCCAAATGAATAGATGATTCATTCCAACTGTTATTTATAAACTAGTGAGTTTTATACCGTAATACCTGATTCATGGTTAAGTTTTTAAATGAAAACTATCCAGGATAGATAAGAAGATGTACCCTACGATTCCCTTGGGCTCAAGGCCACTCGTGTGCCAATTTAGATAGGACTCCAGAAAATTTACCATTGGTATGAGCCTGATCGATCACTGGTATCTCATGGGTATAACCGTTTAGCAGCTATCTTTGCACCTTCAGTAGGATTGGAAAATGTAATCAGCCACGTCAAATCCTTAACGAAATTCATTCAACAAGCCTTAAGTGATAGTTATCAGGCCATTATGCTACTGAATTCTGAAGTCTCTATGTTGAGAAAAGTTAGCAGGCCATTATGCTACTGAATTCTGAAGTCTCTATGTTGAGAAGAGCGGTATTACAAAATCACATGGCCCTAGTACCTCAAGGAGGCACCTGCACCCAGCTTCAAACTGAATGTTATGTCTTTATACCAGATTAATCCTTTAATGTGACATATATCCTTTCAATATAAAATCCTTTAATATTTAGTGACCCACATGAAAAATCAGATTTCTCCTTGAACAATCACTCCTTAGTCTCGGTGGTCTCTTAAAGAACTGGGCTGGTAATGGAAATTCTTGGCTTAATTTCCTTTTTTTTTTTAAACATTCAAATAATCTTTTCTGTTTGTTTGTTTATTTATTTATTTATCTGTGTAACTTTTTTTTGGCTGCGTTGGGCCTTCATTGCTGCCAGTGGTCTTTCTCTAGTTGCCGCGACTGGGGGCTACTCTTTGCTGCGGTGTGCGGGCTTCTCATTGCAGTGGCTTCTCTTTGTTGCGAGCGTGGGCTCTAGGTGTGCGAACTTCAGTAGCTGTGGCACACTGGCTTAAGTTGCTCCGCAGCATGTGGCATCTTCCCTGACCAGGGATTGCACCCATGTCCTCTGCATTGGCAGGTGGATTCTTAACCACTGAGCCACCAGGGAAGTCCCTTAAATTCTTACTTATGACTTTATTAATGCTACTAGCTCTATTATCTGTATTTTACCTATTTTACAAGATTGTTGTTGTTTGTACTACCCAATGTGTAACAGAGTCTCTGACAAAAATAATGATGACTAAGCAACTTGAAATGGTTGACCAAATATATAGTTTTACGTAAGACTGAAATGACTGTAATAGTGTAACTCTGGATATGGGAAGAAACAACAAGGGAGAATCATTTCATGGACCATAACAGAGTAGTAAGTCATGTGATCCAGAGACTTTTATTGCTACCATTAACAGGGTCTAGAAAATGAACTGGCTTATCAATGGAATCCTCACCTGACCTAGGTACGAGCCTTCCTAGCCCTGTGAGACACACTGGTCATGAAATGCCTCCCAAACCTTGGTAGAATGTATAACCCAAAGGGGGGACTATAAAACAAAGAATGTTGCCCACCATCCAGTTCTACAAGGATCTAGTTATTAGCCACTGTCGTTACTGACCGACGGTGCACCCTGAAAGGAATTCAGGACAAAAAACAGGATGAGGCATCCTGTGCGTTAGAAAAACAGACCCCCTCAAATAGTTAGTGTATATTTTAGGAAGAATTTTAATGAACCCGCATTCTTTCATCCTCTCATACACAGAAAAACACTAAAATCCTTAACTGAGATATCTGTTCCTTATGCCTATATCCGTTATCTTTCGCTGAGATGTGTGCTTGACTACACGAACTCCCTAGTCAAAAATCATGTGTATACTGGCTTCTCCTCCTACTTCTTTGGAGCAGTTCCCTCAGAGCTTCTCAGAGGCTGTTTCCCATACTCTAGTCCTCAGTAAGGTCCCTGAAGAAAACTGAAACTCACAGCTTTTACATTGTGCATTTTTCTTTCAGTCAACAAGAGCACAGCACCTGAATTAAAGTAGTTTGAGGCCCAAGGATATTTCATGTTCTCTGAATCTGACCTTGAATGGAGAGCCAGGTGAGTGAAAACAGTTGTAGCTAGTGTATGAGTCAGGGTTCTCCAGAGAAACAGAACCAAGAGGAAATATATCTATATCCACATCTATACGTGTATCCATATCTATCTAGATAGATTGAGAGAGAGACAGATTTATTTTAAGGAAGTGGCTCATGAAATTATGGAGGTTGACTAGTTGTAAGTCTGCAGGGTAAGCCAGCAGGCTGGAGACCCAGGGAAAAATTGCAGTTTGAGTTTGAAGGCAGTCTGCTGGCAGAATTCCCTCTTCCTCTGGGAGGTCAGTCTTTTTCCTGTTAAGACCTTCAGCGGGTTGGATGAGGCCCACTCACATTATGGAGGGTAACCTGCTTTACTCAAAGTCCACTGATTTAAGTGGTAATCTCATTTTAAAAATGCCTTCACAAAATCATCTAGAATAATGTTTGACCAAATACCTGGGGACTGTGGCCTAGCCAAGTAAACACATAAAATGAACCATTGCCTGGGGTCATCCTCTGACAGCATTTTAGACATAGAAGCTCAGTTATTGGTATTCCTAGGGCTTCCATGTTTGTTCCTGAAGCTGCAGGAATCCTCTCCTTAATTTCATGCATTCTTCCAGTATTCTACAATACTCCAATAAATACTCAGAGTTGGTTTCTCTTTCTGAAAAGAAAAAAGAAGAGAAGAGAAGAGGAGAGGGGAAAGGAGAGGGAAGGGGAGGAGAGGAGAGGAGATGAAAGAAGAATGAGATCCTTAAATGATAGGGGAGAAGTGAATAAGCCAAATCCAAGCTAGCCCAGCAGTTACTCTCCCATACTGTGGGAGTGATATCACATCACGTTTTACCTCTTCTGTGGGCCCTACAAGGAATAACTTAAGTGTAGCTTTTCTTTACCCGAACACTCCATGGTTCTTTGTTAAGGAGATGAACCATTATGTTGGAAGTTTCCAGCAAGCTACCGAAGCTTGTATATTTTCTCTTATCTTTTCCATGGTCAGTGGCAGTTTATTAATTTATGTCAGTGAAAAGCTATGAACGGTGTCCCAGAGGGTCCCTGCAAAGCTGAAGGATGGGCTCGGGATTTGTTCTTATCTGGATTAACAGCAATCACATTTCCCAAGCTCGGACGTTTTTCTAAAAGTTGAGCAAGGAAGGAGGTGGCTTTTCTGCAAACATGGTAAGAACTAGGATGCTGACTGAAGTCATTATTTACAGCCTTCTCTAGTCTGCAAAGTCACACACAGATACTTCAGCCTGAATGGAATAATTAATCAATTATATGAAATCACTTGGCTGAGAAAAAAAGATGGCTTTAAAAAGAAACCCAGGGCTTCCCCGGTGGCACAGTGGTTAAGAATCCATCTGCCAATGCAGGGGACACGGGTTCGAGCCCTGGTCCGGGAAGATCCCACATGCTGTGGAGCAACTAAGCCCTTGCACCACAACTACCGAGCCTGCGCTCTAGAGCCCATGGCCACAACTACTGAGCCCACATGCCACAGCTACTGAAGCCCATGTACCTAAATCCCGTGCTCCACAAGAGAAGCCACTGCAATGGGAAGCCCGCACACTGCAACGAAGAGTAGCCCCTGCTCACTGCAACTAGAGAAAGCCCGCGTGCAGCAACGAAGACCAAACGCAGCCAAAATAAATAAATAAATAAAATTAATTTATTTAAAAAAAAGAAACCCAGGTAATTTCAGCAGGGAAAATAGGTTTTAAATTTGTAAGGGAAAGTATTTGCCATCTCTAACTCCAGAATTGTGAGAGAGAAGAAAACTGAGGTGGGAAGAGCCCAAAGGTTATCTTCCAGAATCGTGGTCAGGTGTATGCTTATTAATATAGACTCTTATCAATTATTAGGCAACTTCAAGGTTATGATATAAAAAATGTAGCCTGTGTTCACACTGATTCCTAGTAGACAGCTTAATTCATGAATACATTAATCTAAATCTATAAAACAACCATATTTAACACACTTTCTATCAGAGAGGCGATCTAGGTGAAAATTATCAATGGTAAGTCATAGTGATGACACGTGCCCTGGATACCATGTGATGAAAATGACACTTCACTTATATGGCCTTCCTTTCCAAAACCCATAACCCCTGTTTAACAATGAGATGGGAACTCTCTGGTGGTCCAGTGGTTAGGACTTGGCGCTTTCACTGCCATGGGTGGGGGTTCAATCCCTGGTCGGGGAACTAAGGTCTTGCAAGCCACGTGGTGCAGACAAAAAAATGAGAGAAACATCAGACAGACATAAATTGAGGGACAATCTACAAGATGAGATAATCAAAAAGAATCCTTATCTATTTTTTTTCTGGAAACCTAGAGGGACATACAAAGTATAAGTGGTAGACTCTGATGCTGGTAGGATTATTGAGAAGCAGTGACTTGCTTTCTCCTTTGGACATAAAGAATACCGTTATTTAGGTTTTCCAAAGTATACTGCTTTTGTATTTTTTCAAAATGTATTCATAGAAAGTATTTCTTGAAAGTAGTCAGAACGTTCATATGGCCTATTGAGGGAAGGCACAACGTGCAGCTTTGGAGGGAAACATATGGCCAAGAGCTTCATGTTGGAGACTTCTGCCATTCCTCACTTAAAAGCCTGTGAACTGTTTTTTCTAGTTCATTAGAATTTTGATATGGATTGCACTGAATCCAAAGACGGCTTTGGGCCGTATGGACATTTTAACAATATTGTTAAATTGTTCCAATTCATGGGATATCTTTCCATTTGTTTGTTTCTTCTTCAATTTCTTTCATCAAAGTCTTGTAGTTTTCACAGTACAGATCTTTCACTTCCTTGGTTACACTCATTCCTGACTATTTTATTGTTTTTGATGGTATTGTGAATGGGATGGACCTTAAGGTTATTATACTAAGTGAGGTAAGTCAAACAGAGAAAGAAAATATTGTATGAAATTGCTTACATGTGGAATCTAAAAGAGCTGAACTCATAAAAACAATCATAAAAACAAAGAGTAGAATGGTGAGGGTCGGGGGTGTGGGGAATGGGAGGGATGTTGTTTAATGTACAAATTTGGAACTAATAGATAAATAAGTCCTGGAGATATAATGCACAAGATAGCGATTATAGTCAACAATACCGTATTATAAATTTCAGAGCTGCTAAGAGACTACATTTTAATTGTTCTCACCATAAAAAGGAAATTATAACTTGTGACATGATAGAGGTGTTAGCACTAAGGTGGTAATCATATTGCAATATATAAGTGTATAAATCAATACATTGTACATAGTAAACTTACACAATGTGATATGTCAATCATATCTCAATTTCTTAAGCCTGTGAAAGCAGAGCTTTTGAAAAATGATGTCAACAACGTTATCAAAACTCTAAGATTGCTCAGACCGCCTTTTCAAAGGCAAACAGCACAGCAGGTGGATTTTGTGGATCCGGAAACAGCTGTGGTGAGTGGGGAAGCCCAGACAGTGGGGACCGGTGCTGTCATTCTGGAGGCCAGCCTCACACCTCCATCTCAGCTGACCCAGCTGGCCCAGCGCCAGAGAGTCAGCCTAGAACAGGGGAGCCCCTGAGAGTCCCCCTGCTGCCTCGGCCACTGCTGGGACGATGCCACCTGGCATTGTAGTCCTAGCCAGTTGTAGGGCTGACATCACCACTGACTACAGTGTGGTGGTTGTATTTTAATCCAAACATATATTTTTCTTATTCTTAGATCAATAAGTGTCTAAAGAATGATCAAGAACAGCAATTCTCAGAGTGTGGTTCAGTGACCCCTGGAGGTTTTCTAGACCCATCCAGGTGGTCTGTGAGGTCGAAACTAATTTTTTTTCTTTTTTAATAATACTGAAATATTACTTGCTTTTTTCCAGTCTTATTCCCTCTCGAGCGTACAAGGAAGTTTTCCAGAGGCTACATGACATGATATTGCAAGAGACTGAATGCAGAGACAGAGATAAGAATCCAGCTGTCTTTCTTCAACCAGACCTTAAACCAGAACCTTCTGGTCCGCTGTTACCTTTCCACGCTCATCCCACCCTCAGGTCAGACTGGACCAATCACCGTCTTGGGCACGTGGACTGCTGCCCCAGCTCCTCGCTTCTCCTCCGCCCTTTCCCCGGTGGACCGCCCTCCTCCTGCCTCCTGTCAGCCGGAAGGGCTCAGTTCCACACCCCGTCCCTTGAAACCTGTTCATTATCACTATGCCTACCCACCCACAAACCAGCGGGAATCTCCTTTGTGTCCTATAACATTCATCGTCTGTTTTGTATTTTAAAATAAATGTTTACTTTGCTTTTGCTCTAAAATCTCTAAGAAATAATGTGCTTTGGGTAGACTTGTGTTTAGTCATTTAATGTTTACCAAGCATTTTCAATACGCTATCACATATACTTCCTGTGAATATTGTAGAGGGGCGTGTTATGTTCCCCACTTTTAGGTGAGGGCGCTGAGACTCAGAGCTCTCTGATGGAGAGCTTCTGATGCTGTGGAGTTTCTCTGATGTTGCACATTTAATGTGTGATCAGGCTGAGTCTCAAATCTCAGTCTAGAGACCCCAGGACCTGTGCTCAGTCATTTATAGATTCTCCTGCTCAGACTGATTCTACATGGCAAGCTGAGTAGAGGCTTGTGGGCCTGAAAAGACAGGAGTAAAGCCTCAATGTACTATGTCTATTCACCTGTCACTTAAGCTCTCTGAAAAGGATATACTCATAGCCTTTCACACCCACAAAAAAGAAATTTAAGGAGAAAAGGGTCAAATAATGTCCTAATGTCCTAGTACCACTGAATCCTGGATAGATGGTTTAAAAAAAAAAAAAAAACTAACAAAAGTACATGTTCTTCAATTTCAGATTTCAGACTCCCTTGAGATGATTTTATCTTGCCTTCGAAAGCCTCTTTATTCTTGATGTCTTTGTCATGTTTATTTTTTGTACTTATAGCAATTCGTATACCCCTGCAAGAAATTTTATACAGGGAGATAAATGCTAAGACATAATATTGAATAACTATTTGAATCCTTGTGTAAGATGGGTATTACTGCCTCTACTATGGAACTATGATCACAGAATGTGGAAGTAACTTGAGCAAGGTCAAACAATGACTCAGTGAAAGAGCCAGAAATAAAATGATCCCTACCCTCCACCCCCATTTCTCTGCTAAAACACATTTTTCATAAATAACTTACATAGCATTTGCAATTCTGTGGGAAATCAGTATTCATGGTTGTAGCACTCCCATCATTTTTGCAGTTTCTGTTTTCTAACTTCCAAATAAAGATAAGAGGAATATTTTGCTGAGATCCAGGCTGGTTATTTTTTCCTTCAAATATCCTTAGCTAAAGGATGACCTCAGATGTGATGAAAAGTGACCTCCACGTCCTTCACCAGCTGTTGAATCACTTTTGCAAAATGCCTCAAAATGTTTCTCAATTACCCTGTGACTGACTGACAAGTTGGAGCCCAGTGAAACCCTGGAGGATTCCCCATGTGTGTGTGTATGTGTACGTGAGAGAGAGACAAAGACAGAAACAGAGACAGAGACAGAGAGGGGTAGTCCATCATTTTTATTTTGGGACATGCCTATCTTCTTCAAGTATTGTATGTGTACTTGTGGGTGTCAAAGAAATTATATTTAAATAACCGTTATTTAAAACCCCCATAACATAATACAGTGAGAAACATCCTGGATGTTACAAAGCAAAGTTGAGAATGGCTGCTGCCCTCCCCTTCCCAGCAATATCAACAATGGAAGAGAAATCCTGTGAAGTGAATTCTCATCCATCAGACAACAGCACAAGGAGACAGAACATATGGGCCAGCTGGGAATAAGAAAGCAATGTTCATCAAACTGATTGATAGGCGGGGTTATTTTAATACACCGTGGAACAATTCTTGTATTTCATGAATGCTAACGAAAACTCTGTCTGCAATAATAGCAGTATATTCTGTAGTATATTATGGTTTACGAAGCACTTCCAAATGTGCAACCAGGATGGTGGTAAGAGCGGGCTCTCCCGGGTTTCCCCACATTAGCTATCGACTCCTGTGCTTGGCCTTTCGCAAGCTCGGTTCCTCCGAAAAGGAGGGCAGAGAAGCCCTCACGTCTCAGGATCTTATGGAGAGCAGACGGGACAATGCTGAGCTATAGGGGCTTGCAGGCGGCACTGAGACGGCCCCGGATTCTCACACCAGTCCTGCGGGAGGTCAGTGTTCACATCTCCAACTTGCAGATGAGAAACCGAGACTCAGAATGTTTCAGTGACATAGTCAAGGTTCCAAAATATACACATGGAGAAGAGAATCTGCATTTTCTGTTTCTTCTTTGAATACTTTTTCCAGTGTTTACAGCATTCGCATTAAGTAGTGTCTTAGACTCAGTGCCATTTTTTCCAGCACCACTTGGGATTACAAAAGAGCCTGCTTAGAGAAGAAGGGGAAACGGCTCCCAAAACTCAACTCTAGAAGGCAGCCAACGGTGGGGAGAAGTGGGATTGGGGCTTAAAGACCTGGCTTCTGGTTCCAGTATGCGCTCAACAGGGTTGTGTCCCACATAAGTTCAACCATCCTTTCTTCCCCTTTTTGTCTGTTTGCTTTTGTCTTTCTTGGTAAAAATGGGTCAACCTGCCTTACTCCCAGAGTTATAGTGAGCTTATAAGATTATTCACTCAGAATTCTAATAATATCTATGGAATGTGCATGTCCACATAAAAAGCTTCCAAAGGGTGGTGTCTGACATATATCCTCAGCAACTAGGACTTGTGGGGCTGGACACACACACACACACACGCACGAATATACTTGTGAGTGAAAGTATCAGGAAACATTAGTGGTCATCTGTATTAATGTATTAGTGGCCAATCTGTATTATCTATAATACATACTGTGTATATTTTTCATTCTCTGTGTAGACCTCATTTGCTGTTCTTCATTTATGTAACAGTTGTGAGAAATTAAATGTATCTATGCTCCAGAATTATGCGGGATAATATCTATCAAATGCTTCTTCTGTACCCACCGTGGTTCTGGGTGGTAGAAATACAGTGAGCAAAGATGGACAAGCTCTCTCTCCTCAGTGGGCTGCCAGTCGACCGTGCAAGTCAGAGGAGAAAGACAGTAATGCCCAGGGAGATACTGATGAATGACGATGAAGACAAAGTTATGAGAGTCGAGTGCCTGGACTGCCTTCTTCAGATCTGGTGGTCAGGAATAGGCCCTTTCAAAAGTTGATTCCAGAATGCCAAGGAGTTAGCCATGCACGAATCTGGGGGAGACGGTCCCAGGTGGACGGAACAGCTGATGCTAAGGCCCAAAGGGAAGGGTTGGTTTGTCACATCTGAGGAGCATCAGAAAGGCCAGTGTGGCCAGAGGAGCTGTGAGAGATGAGCTCCTAGAAGCAGGCAGGGCCCCCATCACCCAGGGCCTGGTAGGGGTTGCATTTGGCTGCATGTAAAGACACCAACCACAGGGACTGCATCTACTAGGGGTTTGTTTTCCACACAACAAAACAGTCTGGAGGCGGGGTCCACTGCCCTGCAGAGACACCACAGAACCTCAAAGTCCAGCTTCCTTTCGTCTTCCTGTTGCGCCACCTTTAGCATACGGCTTTCATGCCTTTGGTTGCCTCGTGGTTGCGACACAATTGCTCTGCCTTCCACCTTCTGTCTGAATTCAAGGCGGTGTGAACAATGAAGTCACCAGGAGGAAGGGTGGTCCCCATATCAAGAATGCAGAAACTTCCCCAGAAAACCCCAGTCAACTTCCACTTACATTTCAATGGCCAGAACTGCCTCTTGGCCACCCCTAGCTGTAAGGGAGGCTGGGAAATATGGGTGTTTTTTTTCAAGCTAAATTCCTTAAACAACCGTATTTTCTTCGGTAGGAACGCTATGGATTAGGCAGGTACTCTAGTTTGGATTCTGCTCTAGATGGGAAGGTATCTATGGGTAGGTGGGTGAGTCAGGAGTTCTGCTTCCACATGTAAAACTAGGCAAGGCTGTCAACACTAGAGTGTCTTGATCAGTGTGGTCCCAGAACAGGCCTCGGGCAAAGATATGGATCCTCTCAGGCCTTGGTGCAGCCCAGTGGTGACCGGAGCCTCCAGAGCCCTTGGGTAGCTTAATTCCTTCCTCAGCATGCTCCTTCTGTTACCCCCAGGGTTCCCTAGCAATACCATGGGTCATTGAATTGAAGATGCCATCGCTCTTAACATATGACTTTAGGTACCGCTAAGAGGAAACAACGCTGCAAACTAAACTATAACACAATGTTTTCTAACCTAGAATTTTTATTTCATACTTCTTAGAAATGGTGCTTTTAGACTTAAGGCATGAGTTTTTAACCATATAGCACTCTTGAGCACACATAAAGAAGAAAATATTCATACAATTAGTTGGGTTAGGTATCCTCAAAGCTTCCTTCTATTTAGAATCAAACCATCAGTGTCTGTGGATTTCCTCACTCTGTTCTATGAATAGTGTTAGTGATGGAGCATCTCCTAAGAGTGTTCCACTACTGATGTCATATTTTCTTCTAAGCTGCTGACACCTGTCTCCAAGTTTTGATATGAATGCAAGACAAAGACAACTATATCACGACTGCTGCCTGGCCAACAGCTGTCCCACTGGTAGTGTTACTGAAACGTCGGGGGAAAGTCCCAGATCAACGTAGAGTATGTGCATCTCTCTGTGTGCCCTGATGCAAAGAGCTGGGCAGTGCTGAGTTAGACATCTGGGTAAGGGAGGTCAAGGGCGCAGTGGAATGTGAGTCTGGAGCTTAATGGAGAGGCAGGCATAGAGAGATGGGTTTGCAGATTTGGGGTCCATACGCATCTGGATGACAGTGGGCCTCATGTGACCACTGAAGCCAAGTCTAGACACGGAAGAGGACTGATGTTGAGCCTTGAGAGACTCAAGTGTTCAGAAACCTAGAAGAGGAGCCAACCAACCCAACTGAGAGTTAGCAGCCAAGCCTCCAGCCCAAGCACTGGATGTCAGCGCCACGATGTGGCAACCCTGAAGCTAAGGAGGAAGGGGACGGTCAGCTAGGTCAAGCGCTGCTGACAGGTCAAGGAGGATGAGAGCAGAAGAGTGAACACTGGATTGGGCAGCGTAGAGGTCACGAGTGACCATGATAAAAGGACTTTCCTGGCTGGCGGCAGCCTTTGGGGCGCTGATGGCAACCAGATGGACTGGACTGGGTTGAGGAGACGGGGGTGGGGGGTGGGGGTGTTGAGATGCTCTTCGAGCAGCTGTGCTGTCAAAGGGAGACATACAGCCAAGAGAGCCGATGGTGTTTCCTTTTCTAAAGACACTGGACATGTCTGAACGCTAATTTAGCAAGGCGGGACTGATGGTCCGTAGAGGATACCTGCAGTTACAAAGCGCTTGAGAAGGCGAGAAGGTTGCAATCCGAGGCACAAGGCCAATGGGTCAGCTTTGGACAGAATCAAGACCCAACGCAACATGAAGACAGCAGAGACAGGGGACACAGACGCAACCTTGCAAGACCTCTGTCCAGGTTTCCAGGCTTCACAACTCTGCCTTTCTCCCCCGGAGTGGGGCGGGGAGGAGGCTCTCCCATTTGCAGCATCTTTTAACAAATCCCTGCTATTCTTGGGCCCCCGGTCGGTCCCACCTGGGGTCTCATTTCCGCACTTCACCGGTCGCTCCGAGCGTGAGCCGGGTGAGGCCATCTGGCGGACGGTCCGGTTCCCCGACGGCACACAGCACCCCTGGGTGCCCCACTGTTGAAGCTGTTTCCCCACCACCGTCTATCTGGAGGGTTAGTGGAGCACCGTGCACGGGGGTGCCACCCTCCTGCTGGGCGCTCTTCAACCTCGGGCGACTGTGCCCGCCGGCACCAACGCCCGCCTCTTCTAACCGTCAACACCCCGCCCCCGCTCCCCTTCTACCTCCTCCGCCCTCGGCCGAGGCTTCCAACGTGGCGCCGCCGACTGCGCATGCTCAGTACCCGGGGCGCGCGGGAGCCGGCGGGAGCGGGCGGGAGTCGGCGGGCGGGGCGGGGCGGGGCGGGGCGGGGAGGGTGCAGTGACGCCACCGCGCAGCCGCGGGCTGGCGGGGCCGCGCCACGTAGGCGCGCAGCGGCCGCGCCCCCTCGAGGCGGCCGCGGTCGGTCCGCTCGCGCGCGGCCCCGCCGCCCCACGCACGCGCCTCCCTCGCTCCCGGCGCTAAAGCTCGCGCGCACTTCTCTCCAGGCCCGCGAGCATTCGACGACCGCCGTCCAGGTCCCTCTGAAACCCGGTCGCACCATGTCTTCGCCTCCCGAGGGGAAGCTAGAGACGAAAGCTGGACACCCGCCCGCCGGTACTGACTCGTTCCCACTTTCTCTCCTCTCGCGGGCCCGGAGGGCGGGCTCGAACCCGCGGGCACGGGGCGCGGAGCGCGGAGCGGGGCGCCGGGCGGGGGAGGCAGCCGGCCAGCCTGGGACGTGTCCGCTCGTGGGGTCTAAGTTAAACTCAGCCCCGCGTTGGTGAGACGTGTTTCTTTATGCGAAACATCGCAAGCCTGTGCGAGTTGCATGCAAATTAGAGTGACTTGAACAAGCCCAGATGCACAACTTGCTCCTAGAAGTTTGGGCGGTGAATACTTACTTAGAATGTACAGATGTTTTAGAAAAACGAGTAGCCGAAACAACGACAAATCAGTGTTTTTAACGTCATGATGATAAATCGTAGGCTGACAGCATTACAAAAGAACCAAAGGAGCGGAAATCATTTTTATCATTAATCACTCAATATGACTTTTTTCCCCTCCAGTTTCTGTCGCATTCTGCTTTTCCTCAGAAGTGGTTTTTTTTTTGCTTTTTGCTTTTGCACATCCTAAACTTCCGAGCCAAGGAGGTTAAATGCAGGAAAGAGTCATCTTTCTTAGCAAATGAGTCTCTAACCAACCTTCATGTTCAAACCGTCTCTTCCCCTTTCTGAGCCCAGTTCCTGTTTGCTCTTTCGAATCTGCCCAAACTGGTGGATTGCTTTTTCTCCTCTCCTTTGGAATGACGATCGATCCGTATGGAAGGACACTGGGAGGGAATCAAAGGTGATTGGGTCCCAGGATACGAGTCATTTCAGTGTGTGGGGTTTTAGGGTCTTAGTTGCACACGTTAGTTAAAGTATCAACTCAGTTTGCTAATAACAGAAGCCTTAGCCAAACATGGCTGCTTTTTATGGAACATTTGTGCCATCTTCTTGTTAGAGGAAAGATTCCCCTAATTTCTGTCTGCTGCCCCCCACTATAGGGCACTAATTCTCTGCCTCAACACGGTGAATAGAGAAGTTCTTTACATATGTTGCATTCCAGAGTAGGGAATGCTTTTCACTAGTGAAGCAAGCTCTGAACAACAAGAAGACTGACTGGCACTAGGAAAGAAAAATGGCTAACCGATGCGTGGGGATGTAAGAGCATGGGATTTTAGAAAATAGTTCCACTGTAATGGAAAATAGACTTTGGGGGTCTCTGTGTTGAATTAGTTTAAAATTAGAAAAGAACTTCAAAGGCATTTCCTTTAATCATAATTCTGACGTTTAATTCCTGCCGCTGTGGGTTCATGTCCATCATTCCTGCCTGATGACCTGGGCAGCACGGCAGGAGGGAACACCTTCATTTACACTCGTGGCCATGGACCACACAGCAGCAGTCTGCACAGGGCTCCCCTGTCCCCGGGCGATGAGTGGCATTAGATGTATGTGTTGGAACGATACCAAAGCAAAGTAGCGGTAATGAAATTACATATAGAGAGAGCCATATGGAGAGTTTTAAGATCAGAGGTATAAACCGTCTATATTAACTCCCTGGGAGAAACTTCATGAAGGACTCTGATTTTCTTTGAATTGTAAACAGCTAGGCTGTGTGAGTTACAAGTTAAACATCTTATTTACGCCCAAGAAGAGGGGAGCCAGTGTATTTGTGCTGCTGTAGCAGTGCACTTGGGTTTTAAGTTTTGAGGCCTGTCACTTCTCTAGGGTTCAGTTTTCCTAATCCATGAAATGGGAGGTTCGGGCCAGATGGTCCCTGAGAAAGTAGCAGGGCAGGGCTGCCTTTGTGCTGTTCCTGTCGCCATCCATCAGGATTGGAGCCCAGGGGCAGTTAGTCCCACAGGTAAACTCCTCAAGTGACTTCAGGGCGGGTCCCTTAAGCCTTTGAGACCCCCTTCCAGCAGGAGCTGCTAAGGAAGCTGTCACTGTCATCCTGCATTTCACAAGGCCGGTCACACTTGGCCAGGGGTGCAGGTTAGAAAGAGACCTTTCGTCCCTTGTGGTATATTGCCTGCCAGGTAGTACCGCTCAGGTGCTTTTTCTCCCTGTGGTACAGAGGCCCCTGGTTGGAAGGCTGTTTTGGCAGAAAGTTCTGGGTGGCCTTGTTTACTCCGGTATGATCAGAGGTTAGACAGTTCTGCAGATTAGATGTTAAAAAAAAAAAAAAAAAAAAGGCAACCACTATAATAAAGGATAATCATCAAATACAGCCGAGAGCCCAGTTCATAAATCAAAATAACAGCCTTAAAAACACTGGGAAAACTTTCATTAAGGGCTTAAGCTGGATAACAAGAGCTTGTGCTTAACTCTGCAATTGAAAACAATAAAACTCTCCTCCATGACTCTCTTCTTTTTCTTTTGTGTTTTCCCGTTACTGCTGTCTGAACCGGGGACGCTCCTGTGCATCCCCACAGCCTCCACCTGTCCGCCTGTTCTTCTTGCTTCCAGGGCTACCCACTGATGCGCAATGCCTGGTTCAGAATACTCAATAAATAGCTCCCGAGTTTCTCCGGAGCCTCTTACTGCCTCTCCCTTCCTCCGCAGCATGTGCAGCCCACGACTTCCCTCCGCCGCTGAGCTGTCTCCAGCGGGTACTGGGGGTGCAGGTTGGACTGTCAGCCAGCTTCGGCAGCAGCATCACAGCGGAAACTATAACTAACATTTGCTGAGCGTTACAATGCGTGGGGGTATAGGGGAAGAAGAAGAATTTTCCCTTTGCCCGTCTAGGTTCTTAGCTGAGATCCCCCTCAAGATAAAGGACAGATTAACAAGAGAAAAACAGAAGTTTAATAACATGTATATCTCCTGTATACATGGGAGATACTAAAGAAAAATGAGTCACTCCCAACCACCACCTTAAATAGTAAAGATGAAAAATGCCAGGGAGAAGGGGAGGCCCCCGTTATGGGAGGGAACCAGGAAATGCACCAGTGGAAGGAAGACGGTTATGCAGATGTTAAGATTCTCCTATAATTTAGTCATCCTTTTCTTCCTGGTACAGAGAGAGAGACACTTACAAGTGGAGATTTCCCTTATAAATGTAAATGTTCCTAACAAGGGTGACTTCTCGGTATACGGCTTTTCCTTGTGTGCCGTTTTTTTTTTTTTTTTTTTTTTTTTTGCGGTACGCGGGCCTCTCACTGTTGTGGCCTCTCCCGTTGCGGAGCACAGGCTCCGGACGCACAGGCTCAGCGGCCATGGCTCACGGGGCCCAGCCGCTCCGCGGCATGTGGGATCTTCCCAAACCGGGGCACGAACCCGTGCCTCCCGCATCGGCAGGCGGACTCTCAACCACTGCGCCACCAGGGAAGCCCTGTGCTATTTCTTAATCAGCTCAAAATCATACTTATGGTGAAGAGCCATGTTTTGGGGTGGCATGCTCTGCTCCCCTTCACCAGCCCAATTCTAATTGCTTGGTACTCATGAGCTCATTTAACTAGCAGTCACCTTACAGTTGGGATACGGAGGACAACACCTGCAGTATTGCCGACACCCCAAGCCTTGAACCGGCAGCCCTTCTCGACAGGGGGCTCCATCACTTGCCAGGGGCCTCCTCCCAAGGTGTGAGATTAATGAGGCTTCTGAGGAGCCTGGGAGAAAGGTGCTAGGCGAATAAATACAAAGTCCACCCACTGAGTGGTGGCTGGCACTGCATTGTGTCCTGCAGTGCGCTGGGGGCCGGGTCCTCTGGAAAAGTAACCAAGTCTTCACGATTTGAGACCTTGCCACCGCCCTCGGCCACAGATACCTGCGGAGACACGGGTGAGACTGCTTGTTTTATGGGAGTTCTTGCAAATGCAGATTAGCAAAGTGAGTGAGGTTCTGTTTCATCGAGCGGCAGCGCTCTGATTGCCGGCAGAAGGGGGGACGTGACGCCAAGCCCCACTATTACTCCAGCCGGTTTCCATGAGTTTGTGGTGGCGACGAGGATAACGTCTCTTTGTTAAATACGTTTTGCTGGCCCTGTTCCCCCCCATTTCCAAGGGGAGCCAAAACCGTATGTCAGGAAAGTTCTCATAAATCTAATACAGGATAGCTTGGAGCGTTACTAATTTTACGTATGGTTTTCTTTCAAGAGTAGAATTTATGTCCCTTCTAGAACTGAGTCAAATGGATTTATTAAAGTAAAATGGGAAAAGAGACCACTTTGCTTTTCTTTAGTAACTTCAAAATAATTCAGTTCTCTGTTCTCTTAATCAGTCAGGATGCATTTAAAGGGTTGTGGGTGATACTTCTCCTTGAATTATCTCCGTCGGGGGTTTTCATATTATCGCGGCCACTCTGTTGCTAGAAAGGCAAGACTGATTTGGTTTTTAGTGTATTAACTGTGCAATCAGCAGGTGTGCTAAGCACACCTATGTCACCCAGTCACTGATCAACGCTTGAAGATACAGGAGAGGGGTCTGCCTTTGCTCCTGACATGTCAAAAAAAAAAGGAGAGACCCTTTTAGTCACTGCATTTTTTTTGATAATAATATTTTAATTATAATCTGAGCCTTTTTTAAAAAAATTTATTTTGTTGAAAGTCACTGCCTTTTTTAAAAAAGCTTCCTGTCAGGGTGGACCGAGCACCTCTAAGACGTGTTTTCAGTTTCCCCTCTGTGCTCTAGGACTTTGGGGGACAGACGCGTCCTCCTCTTTCTGTTTATTCCAGACGATGCCTGTGCACTCTTGCTTGGTTTTGTGAGTAGTTTCCCCTTCCCAGCTTCAGAAATTCTTTTGTTTGGATAGGGACTATTCACTTTTGTATAAAGTACTGTGGTAGTTACAGTTTTATATTGTACTCACTAATTGTAACAAATGGCCCCAAATCTCAGTGGCTGGGCAGGTCAAGGTGTATCTCTCTCCCGGTGGCAGAGGCCCAGGTCCCTCCTGCCCAGCGACTCCGCCTCTGGAGGGGACTGAGTGCGGGCCGTGGTGCCAGGGCCTTGTGGTGCTTCGGCCTGGGAGCGGCACGTGTCACTGCGTTAGTTTCCTGTGGCCACTGTAGCAAAGCGCCATACATTTAATGGCTTAAAACAGCACAACTGTATTATCTTCCAGTTTTGGAGGCGAGACGTGCAAAATGGGTCTCACTGGGCAGCAATCACGGTGTTTGCAGCTTCCTTCTGGAAGCTCTAGGGGAGAATCCATTTTCTTGCCTCTTCCAGCTTCCAGAGGCCATCCACAACCTCAGTTCCATCTGCGGCATTCCTTCCCCTTTGCCATGCGGCCCAACACGTAAACAGGTTCCAGGGACTAGGGCGTGGCCATCTGGGGAGGGCTCATTACTCTGCCTCTTTTTGCTGTATTAGGGCCACGACCCAGGTAAATGGCCCCAGCCCAGCTGCAAGGGAGGCTGGGGTTAGGGTTGATGAACGCTGCCTCCCTGCCTGTCCCCAAGTACCTCCAGGCAGGGATGCTACCTCTCCGTGGACTTTCTGAAATCCGCCGCCCTGAATGCAGGGTTTTCCCCTGTGGCTGCCCACACCCTCCTCGGGTTTGGCCCGGTCTCCGTCCGGCTGGTCCTTGTCTTGGCCTGCTCACCACGCACTCTGCCCTCTGGGGCGGCCTGTCAGGGTATGGAGCGGGCCCTGCGTGGAAGACGGGTTGGCCTGTCCAGTCCCGGTCCACAGCCCCATGGCCCTGCCCCACGCTCCACGCCTCTGACTGCCACGTCTCCTCTCCTGTGGGGTGAGCAGGGTTGCTGCCGTGTTGTTGAAGGGCCTTCCCACCTTAACACCTTCCGACTCGGAGCGCAGAATAGCAGTTTCCCTTGTTTGGTCTTCAGTTTTCTTAGAGAGGAAACCGTCAGGGCTGCAGGTTCAGCAATTTATCTGGGACACGCTTTTTAGCGCAAGCATCATGTTCGCCCGCTGCCTCAGGCCGGAAAGCTCCCGTGGGGGGAACTGCACTTGCCCTCGGAGGGAGGGGTGCCGGGGCTCCCGGGGTCCCCGTGACTCACTGCCTTTCGCCCTTCATCCTCCACTCTCCCTTCACAGGGCTCCCCACCTCAGGGCCACCAGCCTCCCCAGACCGGTGTGGCTCTTCTGCTGGCCAAGAAGCCTCCGCTCCTGGTGGAGCCCTTCCTCTTAACCAAGAGGGACCATATTCCTTTGCCCTGATCCCACCACTGTCCCCCATCCCGGGGGCTGTCTGGTCCCGTGTCCACTTTGCTTTCCGGCCACAGTGCTGCTTTACCTGAGACGATCGCGTTCTCGGGTAACCTGCAGCTCTGGGTGTTTCTGGTTTGCTTCCTTTTGTTCTCACCGGAGCAGTTCTCGGAGGCTTTCATCTCTTTTTTTTTGCGTGGATTCGGTTTCCTTTGAATCACATTTCAGTAGCTCTTCTTGGGCAAGAACAAAGAAAGCATCCGCTCACAAGTCCTGCTCAGCACGGCAGCCAGGGCTGGGGCTGCTCCCTGGTGCAGGGTGCTTTTGCTGTCCATCTAGGGACACCCTTCTCATCCCCCTGCCCGGCGTGCAGCTGGGGGGTCTTCCTAGCCTGCTGTTGAGTGTGGGCCCAGAGCCAGCTGTCGGGGACCATCTCACAGTCAGGCACCCAGATGCCTGAGGGGATGCCCGGCCCTGGGGGGATATGGCATCAGCTACTTCCTCGATATTTACCCACCTGACAAAGTCTGACCTGGAGGATGCTTCCTCTTCCCCCTTTGCTCCTTGGGAAGGAAGCTGCTCTGCAGAGAGCTTTCAACATCAAACATACTTTCTTTCCTGTCCTAGACCCTCTCCATAGGCCATCACTCTTGTCTCTCTGAGGAGGAGTGTCGCTCTGTTTCCTGGAATGTTCACGCAGGGCAAGGCCTGCGGGTTGTGATTAAGGGTGCAGGCTGCCGGGGTCAGAAGCTTGCTACCTGTGCGACCGGGGCCACTGGCTTCCCCTCCTCGTGGGGGGGCGGTCTACACCATAGGGTGATTGGAAAGTCAGGGGGTAAAGGGGCGCCTGGCCAGTGGTTACAACAGGGCCTGGCATGTGGCGGCACAAAGAGTGGAAGGATTCTCCAGGATCTGCAGGTCACCAGAACTTACTTAGGTGTGGTGAGGTACTGACGACAGTCCTGGAGGTGGTCAGCTGACCAGGGCAGTGGAGCGCCCCATGGTGGGCGAGCACTTTGCAGGGTGTGTCACTCACTCCCCAGCAACCCAGTACATCGGTCCTGCCATCCCCACTTCACACGTGAGGAAGCTGTGGGGAGGAGGTGGTAAACCACCAAGGACTCGCACACTGGAGGGTTCTCTAAGTGCTCGATGCTAGTTGTGAAAACCCGTCTCCTAAGAGGAGCTGAGAGCTGAGCATTCATGGGAACCAGGCCCTGGCGGAGGTGTTTCACATGGGCTCACTCCTTCAGTCCTCAGAGAACCCCTGGGGGAAGAGCACTGCCACCCTTTCTTCACAGGCAGGACCCTGAGACAGTGCCAGCAACTTGCCAACACACACACACACTCTCTCTCTCTCTCTCTCTCTCTCTCTCTCTCTCACACACACACACACACACACACACACACACACACACACACACACACACACACACACACAGAGAGAGAGGCAGAACTGGGATTTGAACCCAGGGATCTAGCTCCAGTATCCATGCCCTTAACTTCAGCTTGGCACTCCTGTTAAGAGGAAGCTTGTTATTCTTTTCTCCCCCCTCCTTAAATTTATTTACTTATGGCTGCGTTGGGTCTTCGTTGCTGCACACCGGCTTTCTCTAGTTGCAGCAAGCGAGGGCTACTCTTCGTTGAGGAGCACGGGCTCTAGGCACCCGGGCTTCAGTAGTTGCAGCACATGGGCTCAGTAGTTGTGGCTCGCGGGCTCTAGAGCGCAGGCTCAGTAGTGTGGTGCACGGGCTTAGTTGCTCCGCGGCATGTCAGATCTTCCTGGACTGGGGAGTGAACCCATGTCCCCTGCATTGGCAGGTGGATTCTTAACCACTGCGCAGCTTGTTATTCTTGAAATTTGAAGCTCACATTTGAATAACAAGCACCATAAAAAAAATCTGAGTTGTTTTTGTTTTTACTAATGTCTCAGAAAAATACTTACATTCACAAGGAATTCTGCAAAGATTTCTGCAGAACAAGCTCTGCCTTTACATTTTTTACCAATGAAGAGTCCTAGAGACAGTCATAAAACATTTGATAAATATGTGCTGTTGTATTTTTTGGCAGTCGTGCAAGTTAGAATGAATCTGTCGCAGCCTTGAGTTATTATTATTATTGCCACTTTTTATTGCTGCATTAATCACCACACATACTGTGAGAGATTGATGAAGTTAATTGTTTTTATAAACTAGATTAAATGAAGTGCTAATGTGGGGTGACTGGTTTTGGACGTGTGTACTTACGTCAACAGAGAAGTGGACAGGCTCCCTGCGAGCTTTCCGAGACGTGATTATTTCGAACGTCACCTTGACGTTCATCCTCCATTCCTTTTGTAGTGAGTTGTACACTCTTTTTACTGTTAGCCAGTTTATAGGACACACCTGGGATTTATAGTTTTAAGGCTTTTGTGTCTACCAGGTCGAAATGATTCAGAGATCATTTTTAAATGGGCATCTGTATTAGTTTGCTAAGGCTGCTATAACAAAATACCACAGACTGGGTGGTTTCAACAACAGAAATTTATTTTCTCACAGCTCTGGAGGCCAGCAGTCCAAGATCAAGGTGCTGGCAGGTGTCGTTTCTCCTGAGGCCTCTCTCCTTGGCTTGCAGATGGCCGCCTTCTCGCTGCGTCCTAACGTGGCCTTTCCTCTGAACACCTGTCTCCCTGGTGTCTCTTCCTCTTCTGATAAGAGCATCAGTCTTATCAGATTAGGGCCCCCCCATAACAGCCTAATTTTAACTTAATTGCCTCTTTAGAGGCCTGTCTCCAAATCCAGTCAGGTCTGAAATTCTGGCGATTAGGGCTCCAACCTGTGGATTTAGGGAGATCACAGTTCAGCTCATAACAGCACCTTTCATCAGTTTCTCATGGGCATGGGATAGGGGTGGGATAAATGGGAGAGGAAAAGGAATTTTTAAAAAATTTAGTGGGACAGTTCTTCTAGCCTCCTCTTTTGGCCAAAAACATTCATAATCTTATATTTCAAGAGAGGGGGTAGATAATTATCTTAAATATATTACAGAATTTTATTTTCAGTCTCCATTTCTTAAGGTTTGGCAGGCTACATAACCTGGGAAATCTTTTTTTTTTTTTTGCGGTGTGCGGTCCTCTCACTGCTGCGGCCTCTCCCGTTGCGGAGCACAGGCTCCGGACGTGCAGGCTCAGTGGCCATGGCTCACGAGCCCAGCCGCTCCACGGCATGTGGGATCTTCCCGGACTGGGGCACGAACCTGTGTCCCCTGCATCGGCAGGCGGACTCCCAACCACTACACCACCAGGGAAGCCCTGGGAAATCTTGATAAGCCACCTGCAAATGGTATTTTTGTTTTCTTATTTATTTATTTTTTTAATTTGAACCCAAAGTGAGGGAAATCTGTAGGAATCACACCCAGAAAAGTAGCTAAATTCAGAACAGTTAGCCTGAACCTTGGGCCCATGTGAGGCAGGAAGTGACCTGGTGTCTCTTCCTCTTTTTATAAGAGCACCAGTCATACTGGATTAGGGCCCCATCTCTATGGCCTCATTTAACCCAAGACCCCAGCTGAAAGCTGGTGCTCAGAGGCCAAACTCATGGAGAAAGGGTGCAGGAAAAAAACTGTGTCCAGCAGCACAGTGGGATGGTGGGGAAGCTGGTATGTTTCAGCTTGGCCTCTGGATGGCAAACAAAGGCTCCTGGAGAATTTGAAACTGCAGGCCTGCCTTTACATGGGCAATGAGTTCAGATTTACAGTTTGGCCATTCCTGTTCTCAGTTAATGTAAAAAGGATTTCCAGGTTTGACAGAAGCATGTACAGCAACTCTCCAAAGGGATGCTGCCTGCACCCCACACCCCAGAGGATCCCCACAGATAAAGGCTTACTGAAGACAAGCCCATGGCCCACACTCACCCCAAACAAGAGCCAGAATCAGAGAAAAACGAACAGTAAATGAGACTCCCGAGGACCTCAGATAATAAAATAATTAGATATACAACCATAAGACAAGTATGCCTAAAATGATTAAATACATAAAAGAATTAAAAACATGAGATATGAGTAAGGCACCATCAAATAAAGAACAGACAGATTTGAGGGGGGAAAAGCTCTAGAAATGAAAAATAAAAATGATTGGAATAAAAATTGGTCAGGATAAAAGCAGATTTTTGAGAGAATTACTGGACAGGGTTATATTTCCTTCTTAACAAAGTAAATGTCCCCTCCCCACTGAAAAGAAGTGATGGGAGATTCTCGTTCCAAAACCAGACCAGCAGACGCATCATTAAACACGGTCCTTTATTTCACATGCCCTCTGCTTTGCCTTCCTCTGATGGACTGCTGGCCGTGCAACAGGCATTGTTAGCTTCCTGAATCCTCCCAGGGAAATTGAAAACTAATAAACCCGAAGCGTATAAGCCTCAGGGTGTTTCACATTCTCCTTCCTGTCCGCAGCATCATAAAGAAACCAGTCCTGGGCTTTCATAATTCAGCAGGGTCCAACGTAATTTGAAACACCGGAGGATGTGGCCTGGCAAGCTGGTTGTACTGTGTGGTCGGAGCAGGGCTGTGGCAGAACATAGAGTGGCTATCCTGAGGAGGGAGGGTGAATACCCTGAGCCCCACACCTGAACGTGGGGCCAATGAGCTCCATTAATACACTCTACTTTCTATCAAGTGCCAGGAGGCTGCTGAGCACCTCTATCTTCGTCCTTTTGGGCTGCTATAACTGAATACCACAGACTGGGTGGCTTATAAACAACAGACATTCTCACTGTTCTGAAGGCCAGAAGTCCAAGGTCAGGGCACCAGCAGATTCGGTGTCTCGTGATGTCCTGCTTCTTAGTTCACAGACGGCTGTATGCTCTGTCCTCACCTGGCAGAAAGGGTGAGGGAGCTCTCTGGGGTCTCTTTGTAAGGGCACTAATCCCATTCATGAGGGCTCCACCCTCATGACCTAAGCACCTTCCAAAGTCCCCACCTCCAAACAGCATCACTTTGGGAGTTAGGATTCAACAGCCTCTCTTCTCATCTAAACTTCTCCATCTTAGGACGTGGCTCTTATCCCCTTTCTGGAGATGAAGCATTGAGGCTTTGAGTGGCTGACTGATCTAAGACCACATAGCTGAGTACGTGGAGGGACTTGCTGACCCTAAAACACGCACAGGCGACTGCCATGTGGGGCTGGCTTTTTGGATATAAGGCCAGCATTTCCATACTTTATCCCATGGAACACTAGAGTCCTGAAGAATGATAACCAGCATTACCTGGGGGAGGAGTTCTGTGGTGAAATACACTTGGGAAAGATGGCACATTATATGCCCCATATAAAGCTTACAATGCACACTAAAGGCAGAAAATCTGTCTTGAGGAAACACATTTAATTTGTTCAACCTCGCATTTCCCACACTTAATAGATCCTAGAATCCCCACTTCTGTTGTCATGTTTTTCTCTTGCAAAACATCATTAACATATTAGCCATTAAGGGAATACAAATCAAACTACAATAAGACACCACTTCACACCCACTAGAATAACTATAAAAAGATAGACAATAACAAGAGTTGGCGAGCATGTGCAGAAATTGGAACCCCTACTGGCTGGAATGTAAACAGTTCCATGGCTTTGGAAAGCATCTGGGGTTCCTTCAAAAGGGTAAATATGGGGTTACCATGTGACCCAGCTATTCCATTCCTACATATGTACCAAGGAAATGAAGGTACATGTCCATGTGTCCACACAAAAACTTGTACATACACGGTTGTTTATATCTGCATTATTCACAGTAGCCAAAAAGTGGAAACAATACAAATGACCACCACAGATGAATGGATGACAAAATGTGGTCCACCCTGTGTGCCGTGGAGTATGATTTAGCCATGAAAACGAGTGAGGTACTGACATGGGCTGTGACATGGATGGACCTTGGAAGCATTATGCTAAGTGAAAAAGCCTGCCACCAAAGACTATGTATTTTATGATTCTGTTTATGTCAAATGTCTAGAAGAGGCAGATGCAGGTGACTGGTTGCTAGGAGCTGGGGGAGAGGAGGGATTGGAGAGTGACCGGTGATGGGTTTCTGTTTAGGGTGATGAACACGTTTGAAAAGGATCATGTGCAACTCTGAATACACTCCAAACCAGAGAACTGTACACTCTAAATGGGTGGATTATATTGTATGTGAATTATATGTCACTAAGGATGTTTTTAAAAACCAAATAAACTTCTGACAACTCTAGGGTTTCACAGCACAGTTTGGGAAAGGTTGCCACCGGAGTGGACTCTGGCTGTGTGCACAGCAGCTGTCCTGTGTCACCTGTGGCTGTATCGCCCCTTTGAAAGCAGCATCGGCATTTGAGAAAATACTACAGGCAGGGATTAAGTGGGGGTTTTTTTTGCATCGAGAAGCTGAGTGTAACCGAAAGCAAGCAGCCACTGTGTCCACACGGTTTATACTCTGGTTGCACTACTGCTCTTACCAAGTACTTGAAAGGAGACCAAACAAGCAAAGGAGGCTTGGAAGCTTTCTAAGTGGATCTGAATAAGAGACAGTGTTGAGTGTCACATCATATTGAATCTCCCTCTGACAGCCTTAACCTCTGCGGTTAATCCCTGTCGCCGCCGGCTGATCTGGGCTAACCTGGGGCCATGGGACAAACACACACCCTTGAGCTAGTTCCCCTGCCGTCCGGTGGTTCCGTGTCCACACTGATCATTCCCTCTTTGTCTTCACCGCAGTGAAAGCCGGTGGGATGCGAATTGTGCAGAAACACCCGCATGCTGGAGACACCAGAGAAGAGAAGGACAAAGACGACCAGGAGTGGGAAAGCCCCAGGTAGGAGAGTTCTGGCGAACCTTGAGATGTCTCACGAATCCCCGTTACTCAGTTAAACGTTAATGTTTGTTCTCTGCTCCGTGCTTCTGATAACCCCTGGGCTTCGTGGGCCCTGTGCTGTGTGCTTTTCCTCTCCTGAGCAGTGAGGCGGGGCTTGTGTTCCCAGATGGGAGAAACAGGGCATCGAGAGCACGCCCTCTGCCTGCATAAATCCGAGCGGGTGCATCTGTCTGTGGGCAGAAGCCCTGAACCTCCACTGCCAAACTACTAGTTGAATCTCTGGGCTGGGCCTGGCATTCTGTGCAGTGAGGGCAGAGAACTACTGATTGGAATAATGTTTACAAACGTTAGGGCTTTGCCAGTTTCAGCCAAGCAGAATCACTGAGGCCACACCCTTATGAGTGACCGAGTGCCCTTAAACGACATCTCAGCCCCCAGCTTCCCGCGTCCCCGACAGCTCATCTTCCTACAACACAACCATCTCTGTTTACACCTGTCTTCCTTGGTGATTCTGATGTCAAGTTTGGTCCAACGACCTTGATACAAGTCCATTTCCTTCCGCCTTGTAACATACAAACATGCACCACCAATGCCCACCTGTCTGTGAGCTTGTCCATGTAAAGGAAAGTGGACACTAAGCTTTCTGCCTTATAACTCGCCCCCAGACAAGTGTCAGTCAGGGGAAAAGGAAGAGTGGAGGACAGCCAACCTGTGTTTCTGTACTTCATTCCAGCAGTCCTGAATAGCAGGTGGAACGCTCCCTGGGTTACACACGGGAGACTGAAGTCCACAGAGGCCATACGCTTGCCATGCCGAGCAGGAACGAAACCCAAGTCTGGGGTCCAGAGCAGGGCAGGCTTCCATAAGAGTAGCTGCTGACAGCACGCACCCCCTAAGAAGGACGTGCATGTGCTTGGTGATCCCACATGTCTGCTTACATATGTGCTGCCCCGTTGGGTATTTTCTATAAAACCTCATGTGATATGACTTACAGGGCAGTCACTGGAGGGGAGGACAAAATTTGAGGTGAAGTTTCTGAGTGATTATTGCCCATTTTAAATCATGAGATCAGCAACGGGAAGGTTCTGCCTAAGTTCTGGTTTTATAAAAGAAGAAGGTGGTTTAAAGAAAATTCTAGAATTTTCTTTCCACTGGCTATCTTCACAAAGCTGTGTTTGGCACGTAACATCAGGAATTCTACTGCAGGTCCATGGTCCTGTATCTGAAAACCTTGGAGCCTAATTTATTTCAGAATTGAGAAATTCTGATGTTTTAGGAGATGAAGCAGGTTTTAGGAGTATAGGACCGTACATATTTCATACAGCACCCGTAGTGGGGTCTCGGGCAGCCTGATCTGTGTATGATGTTCGCACCAGCAGAGATGCATTTTAAAAATTTACAGACTTGGATCAGTCCAGGTTAAGTTTTGCCTGCATAAGAGTTGTAACAAAACTTTAGTTCAGTGTGTGAGAATATTCTTGGATTTGGAACCGAACGTAAGAGCATGTGGCCTGTAGTCATTTCCTCCTCTAGGAAACCCAGGATGTCATTTCCCTTCATACCCACTGGTTCCCTAAGAAGGAAGAGAGGATGAGACAGAGGGCCATGCCTGGAAAAACATCCTGGAAAGTTAATGAAATGTGCATGAGTTTAAGTGGAATAAGGGACAAATAGCTATTTCTCTGCATAACACAGTGTCAGTACAGTGACAGATGATAATTTATTAGCGTGTTTAGAAATAAGGACAGAATAGCCCATTAGTTTTCTTTCTATTGATTTTTTTCTCATGAGGTGAAATACAGCATTTATGGAAGATGTACAATTTAAATATATGTGCTAGAGGATGAACGATTGCACGAGCAAAGAGAGAGCACCCAGCTCTCTAGATTTTATCATCTTATCCACTTTGAAGGGTGGTTGGCATGAAGTGTTTTGAAGCAGGCGGACTACAGGGCAGGGTTTGCATGTGACCAAGAGTATGTTTGTTCCCTGCAGTCAAATTGTTGTACTGTGTTCCTCATGGTGTGTTAGCTCTTGTCCTCTGGACTTTGGCTTCTCTCTTTACTGCTGTGGGTTAAACCACCGGACACACCATTGACAGAAGGGGTAAGCCCCTGCAGACTCTGAAGCTATTGGCATATGTTGCCAATACAATTTCTTCCAAGCCCCTACAGCAGACCTGGTACTCTGTATAATAGGTCATTTCCATCACCATGCACTCCCCGTTTTTCTGGTGGGCTAATTGACTAGTCATAGTTAGTAACGGTCATTGATAATGTGACAGGATGCAGCGGACCTGGCCCTGCTCTAAGTGCTCTGCCCGTGTTTATTCATTTGAACTACTTGTAACTGCTCTGTTCTCATCCCTCTGTGAGAGCTGGTTCTCGATTATTATCCTCATTCCAGATTACTACTCCCACTTCAATGGCTCAGAGCGGTTAAGTGACTTTTCCAAGGGCACATGGCGAGTGAGTGGCAGAGCCAGCCTTCCAGAGTGGCAGCTGGGTCCGTAGTCCCCTACTCTTAGCCCCTGGGGTGTGTGTACCAACTGAGCACCCGTTTTGTGCTAGGCACTTACTAAGTGCTTCCCATTGGGTTTAGTGTGCACACCACCCAAAAGTTGGTATTACTATGCCCATTACACAGACGAAGAAACCAAGGCCCAGTGAGGTTATCTGACCCAATGATATGTAGCCAGTCAGTGGTCTGGCCAGGATTCAGTCCTGACCCTGTCTTGACTTGGAAGCCTAGGTCCTTAATAGGCTACAGAAGCCCCCTGAACTGACAAAATACTTTTAGGATCAACAGACTGTAAATCCAAATCCCTCTATAAAATAAACTTACTAATTCTGGGGTTGCCCATAACCTATTCCATATTCCTCAGGCCCATAATCCCACCTGTGCAGCCCTACCATCAGTAGATGGCCTAATTCCAGCTTACAACAGGGTTTCAGGGCACTGGGCTGGTTTTACTTTACATGTGGAAAGACCTCTTCATCTCCAGAATTTGTCAGACATTTAATGTTTTACATTAATTTCCCTTGGAAATGTCATGGCATGTGACTTCCACATTCATATTACCCTAATCCTAAAGTTCTGTATTTTTTCATGTTTTGATCCAAGTGTTCTCCAGATATGAAAATAAGTGCACAGTCTCAGATGCCAATTTCCTCCTTAGATCTGCATTTGCAAAACTCTTTGCTTTCCTTCCCAGATATTTAAAACTGGCTTTGTATTTACTGACTCATCTCTGGCAGCTTCCTTCCACAATCAGTAAATCAAGTACTGATTACAGAGAAAATGAACAACTGGAGCGTTAAAGAGGTTATTATGTGACCCCAAAAAACCCCCAAACACTTTTACTTGTAACCTTCTTTTGCAAGTCTTTATGTTACTCTTACTCCCCATAATCTGGTAATTTTTCAGATATAATAATAATTTCTTCTGCCACCAAATTGTTTTGAAATGCTCCATTTAAAAAAAGAAAAAATAATAATGTAGCACAAATTTGAAAATGTTTCCCAAGAATTCCATCGAGCTGAGTTCTAGTTACCTATGGCTCTTCTTATCCAGGCAGAGTAAGAGACTTCATTGTTATGAGCTAATACTTTCCTGAGTGGCTGCTAGATATCGTCTCAGAACTGACCCAATCAAGGAAAGCTCTGATCTTCCTCAAAGCCTTCTGTTGAGCCTATTAAGATGAAGTGCCCAGTTTCATTATGTAAAAGAGAAATTGCAGCATAGAATGGACTTCAATAGTCAGTAGGATTCACTAAAAAACAGTGTAGTGGTGAACATGTACTGAGGTCCTACCATGAATCGAGCTTGGTAAAAAAAATATTTTAAAAGGTAGGTGACAGGAAGAGTAAAGTAGAAATGGAAGGGTTTGTGTGTGGACTGGGGGTGGGTAGGAAAGGGGTGGAAGGAAGAGGGAAGTGGGGATGGGGTAATAAGGGTAGGAAGGGAGCAGCCCTTCTCTGAGCTCGGCAGTTTGTACAGCTCTGACTCAGGGCTGTGGTGCTGTTTTGTGTTCACATACCCCCAAAATAAGCAAACAATTCCAATCATCCAGAATGTGGGAGAGATCCAAGATGGAACACACACAGTAACAGATGGACCTAATTGTAATACAAAGGCTACTATTACCAACTGAAAGGCGTGGGTGGGAGAGCGACCTAACCTAAGTACAATAATAGTATTTTGGGAAACAGTATTTTGACTGGGCACTATAAGGCTAAAGACAAGAAATGCAAAAAACTGTGCATAAATGCTACACTCCAGTTAGTAAATACGTCTTCAGGGGTTTGGATTAGCAATTCTGAAATTGCTTTATGGGTATATTACAATTGAACAAGTAAGTAAATATCTTGTGGCTAATGAAGAGTCAGACTTCTCACTGTTAGAGAAAGAAGCTTACAAATAGGAAAGGGGGAAGACTAAAATGGCTTTGTGGTGTTTAATTGGAGTTGGAGGTATTAGTATGAACTCATAGTTTTAAATGGATGGATGGTTGGATGGATAGCAGATACATACAGACATGTACATACATATATAAATAAATATACGTGGGGGAGGATTTGTGTACGCACCTGTACTTCCCAGCTGTGTTCACTGACAGGGCATAAAAGAACTGGCACCATGTAGCCATGAGCATCCCTAGAGCCAGGATCTTGGTTTCTAAACACCATTCCCCAATCAAGTGAACTGGGGTGTTTTGGAGAAGTAGTTAATTCCAGGGCCAGGGCCCTGGAATTCCAGATGAGCCTGTAACAACTTGTAGTGCCAGAACATAAGGAAAATTCCAAAAAGGATGGGACATGTCAAAACAACACAGAAGCCAACATGAAGACACACCTAATGGCAAAGACGGAACAGTTTGTGATAAAATAAATAATGATAGTATTGGAATATAACCCATAGAGTGAAATAGATATCCATGAGTCCATACTGATATAAATAAGTTGAATACATAAATGAGAAGGGACAGCTCTTCTTTATAGAAGAATTCCAATTAATATTGTTATAAGGAAGGCGAGAACTAGACTATCACCAATAGGCAAACAGCACAGTGGTTGTCAGCAGGATCCACGGACGGATACTACGACTAGTGGGCAAAAATTTAAGGAGAGACAGGATAATTTTACAGTGTCAGTTTCCTCCAATATATTTGTTAATTGCAAAACAAGGGATGTCTTTACATGGAGACCATGAAAAGGACGCTCTTTCACAGCATAAGCGCTGAAATAAGAAGGCAGAGAGTCACGGATATGCAGGCAGCCGGGCACCTGCATATCCGTGCCGATCATTTTTGTTGCCATGTGCACGTCTGTGAATGACCGTGAAAGTGCCGCGAGTATTTGTTTCTCATCAAACTCTCACCTGCTTTTAGCCGTCACTGATAACTCCTGCCTGAAACAGTTATTACCAGATGCAGGCTCTGTTGCCATGGGGCTGCCGTCACAAATACCGCACACTGGGTGGCTTAAAATAACTGAACTGTATGGTCTCACAGATCTGGAGACTGGAACTCCAAGATCCAGGATTGGTTCCTTCACCGGCCATCTTTGGCATGCCTTGCCTTGTAGATGTGTCACCTTGATCTCTGTCTTCACATGGTCTTCTCCCTGTGTCACTTCACCTTCCCTCTGTATATGTCTGTCTCTGTGTCCAAATTTCCCCTTTTTGTAAGGACATCAGTCATATTTGATTAGGACCCACCCTAAAAGCTTCATTTTAACTCAGTTACTTCTGTAAGACCCTATTTCCCTAAAAGGTTAAATTCTGAGGTACTGGGGGTAAGGATTTCATATATTTGGGGGCAGGGAACAAGTCAGTGCCTAACGGATGTCAAATAGTAATCTATGGCCATTTTTAATGGTTCTCTCAGTTAAAGTTAATTCTGAAGATAAGAAACAGAAAATTGAAAATGCTGAAGTTAAAAGCTCGTATGCCTGGGAATTTTTATCTAAGCCATTATCTGCGTGTTTGAACTTGATCTAAACCATGTGGCTTGCGAGCCAATTTCAACATCATCCTTACTTTGCAACAATATCATCTTTTATATCCAAGCTAGTTGTCAGCTGCCTTTTAAAAGGGATGTATCTTTCTCCCTATGATGTGTGGAGATACCGTTGGACTAGGAGTGCTGAGTGCCAGCCAGCTCCCAACTCCTGTGCTGTTTGGATGGCCTGTGTCGGCAGGCAGGACCCATGACGTGGCAGCAACAGTTGACCTGGGGGCTGGAGTGCCGTGGGCCACAGGCCCCTGCCCTCGGCCGAAGGCAGAGTCTCGATGTGGTGACATGAGTGACGTGGGATGTCCTTGTGAGGGGGGTAGCTGGTGTCACCTGCTTGTGGTACAGCAAGATACTCAGAATAGAAAGTACAGGAGGAGGGATGTCATAGCAGCGTGAAATAGTGATGGACGGCCCTGTCTGCCTTGGTGAGGAAAACGGGGAGAGTCTAGTTGCTGTTCGGCAGCTCTCACTGTCAGGTTTGCCCACGTAGGGGCTGGATGTTTGAGATGAAGGTTTCAGCAGGACCTGCCCTCTCTGAAAGCAGTAGGGAAGGATCTGTTCCAGACCCGTCCCCTGGTTCCTTGGCTGGTGGTAACGTAACTCCAGTGTTCACATGGCATTCTTGCTGTGTGCGTGTCTGTGTCCAATGTCCCCTTTTCATAAGGATGCCAGTCATATGGGATCAGGGCCCACCCTAATGACCTCACCTTAACTAATTACGCAACAACTCTATTTCCAAATAAGGTCACATTCTGAGGTACTGGAAGTTAGGGCTTTAAAATAAGAAACTTGGGTGAAGGGTAGGGACACAATTCAAGCCATAACAAGCAGGCAGCGCCTCAATGCCACGAGGCATCGGTGGGTGGTGCCCAGCTCCAGTGACATCCCAACAGCAATGGTGGCTCAATAACTTGTGAACCGTGAGACCTACGTGGCAAGTGACTCTTGCTTCTGTGCGATCCATTATGGTTGCCCAGGCTGAGCACTGCAGCAGCCTGCCTTCCCATCCAGGTGGATGCCTTGTACCAGGGGTGTGGCCCCAAACTTTGATCATGCACTCCATCAATTTAAAAAAAACGCTTTTTGCCTGCACCCTCCATATGTATATATTCATTTTAAAATTATACATGCATATTTTGCTCCCATTATATACATTGTAAAAGGTATACAAAATGGATATTAATGTATTAGATCAAGGTGAAATAAGCAATATTTTACATGTCTTGCTAACCATTGACTTTTTATTATCATTAGCTAACATCTGAAGGTCCAAATACCCTCGAGGTAGTGTTTCTTATTAATGATTCCAATGTAAATCTAAATTTCTAATGTCTTTCCTGGTGATTTCAGGTTTTATGGAGAAGGGTGGCTTCCTGTCACGTCTGATTAGATCTTCGGTGTTTGTAATGTGGTTCATGAAATACCTGTGCCAGGGCAAGAAGCGAGAGCTCTTCTCTTTTATTATTGTTCACTTGTGCTTGTATTGGTGTTAACTTCAGCCTCTGGAGGATTTTTTTTGCAGGAATCTTTTGAAGCCACAGGTTCATTTTGTCACAGTTTGTTTAAATTCATTCACTACACATTTGAGCACAAATCTAGGTGCTTGGGATATATCAGAGATAGAACTAGAGAATTTAATTCATTAGCCCATTAACCAGACAGTGTCCTATATATGTGGCAAAGGAAGGGGCGCAGGGACCTGTGGGTGGTGACCCCCCTCCTTCCTCCAAAGCCTTAAGGGCCATGAGGCTGGGTGATGGACAGTCAGCCTGCAGACTGTAGTAAATAGTGGTAAAGCTTAGTTCGTTGGGTTTTGGTTCTTTACGTAAAAGATAAATGCAAATAGAAAAATTTGCACGTTTATCTCACTTTCCCAGTGATGCCCTGGCCTTCTGAAGCGCAAGGACTGCCTTCCTCGCTGATTGATTGGCGGTGGCTCCAATACCAGTTCTGTGGTTGTATGTAGTATAAATTAAACATGTCTTCCAAAACCTGTGGCTATCTGTATTTTAGTATGATCAATAGCAGTGCAACTGTGTACATGAAGAAGTTTTGCCCAGAATTGTCCAGTGAACACAGAGCAGCTGGTGTGGGACGCAGATAATTTGTGTCCCAGGAGTCGTGGGCAATGGCGTTGACAGGAACTCGGTGTCTGAGCTCCCCTTTCACGTAGATGGGCCCCAAGGAAGACTGGGGTCTGGCAGGTAGTGAATCAAAACCTCACCGTGCCACAGAGGGAGGAAGAACATGGACATCCCTGTGTCACGGGAGCCTGGCTGGACTCCACCAGGGTGAGGATGAGAAGGAAAGTACGGAAGGCTCGGCTGCCCTCCAGCGCCGGGTGCTGTTGGTCACGGGCTCAGAGGCAGTATTCGCTCAACCTCAGGTTCTGTAACGGATGCGGAAATGGGGTGTGATTGATGAGCTTCAGAGCATCCCGTTCCCGGTTCCTCCCCCTCCACAGACGTCCAGCCTCCTTAAGAGACTGCCACGCTCCCCGCCACCTTTTATCAGATAGAAAGAGGGAAGAAAGGAAATGGAGCAATCAGTTTTCCTCTCCAGGCACAGCCCTGTTCATCTGTACTGGAGTCAGCCTCTTGGAACAGATCACTCTTTCGTGTTCACGGTGTTCCTCAAAGGTTGTGCTGTTTATCAGGAAGTTGTTTCCTTATTACATAAACGTAGAAACTGAATTTAAATCAACTCTCCAGCAGTTGGATTTTACAGGATGCAATATGTAAGGAGAACTACCTAGAATAATGCTGCGTAAAAGAATTACTGCATAGAAACAAGAGCCCTTTATTGAGTTTATTACATTACAATGACTATTCCTGAAATTTTCAAACCCTCTACTTAAATAAACTCCTTGACTTAAACTGGGTCAGAATGCATAGCGCTCAGAAAATACTTAGTGAATCAGTAATAATTAGCTTAGAATTTGATTCTTTAGAGGTATGTTGTTAATTAACTTATTAACTTGATTACTTCTTATTTTCCGGCTGGTGAAAGAGGTGAGCTAGGTAAGGCCAGTGTTGAGGATGAAAATTCTTCATCCTCGTGGGCATATTCTGTTGAGCCCTCAGCTCGCTCTAGGGAAGATATTGCCTTTGATTTCTGGTTGTGCACATCCTTAGGGGCAGAGATATACTCATTAACGTGGACTAGAGTCATGAGGATGGCATTATACTCAAGAAATCCTCACAGAACCATTGGATTTAGAGCTGGACGTACCTGAGAGGTCACCTAATCCAGGTGTTCCCAGGTGGAGCTCTTGAGAAGTAAGATGGCAGATTTCACTCAAGATCTCGAAGGGTCTAGATACCATGAGCAAAACACCTATTAGGTAGAGATCAACAGAGATTTTTACGTTAAAAAGAAGCCCTTGCCCACTTATGGGTATATATCCAAAAGAATTGAAAGCAATGTCTCCAAGAGTTATTTGCACACCCATGTTTATGGCAGCATTATCTACAACAGCCAAGAGGTGGAAGCAACCCAAACGTCCATTGATGGATGAATGGATAAACACAGTGCTTGCGGTATATACATACAATGGAATACTGTGCAGCCTTAGAAAGGAAGGAAGTCCTGTCACTGCTACAACATGGATGAACCTTATGCTAATTGAAACAAGCGAGTCACAAAAGGACAAATATTATATGATTCTACTTATACACATAAATGTACTTAACACTACTGAACTGTACACTTTAAAATGGTTATGATGCTAAATTTTATGATATGCATTTTTTACCACAATAAAAAAAATTTTTTTTTAAGAAACAAAAGAAGCCCTGCTGCTGAGGAAAGTAGTTTCTGGCCCCTCAAAAGGTAAACACGGTATTACCGTGAGCCCCAGCAGTTCTGTTCCCAGGTGTGTATCTAAGAGAATTGAATACAGAAGTTCATAGAAAAACTTGTACGTGAATTTATCACATCGTCATTCACAATAGCCAAAAAGTGGAAACAACCAAACACTGCCATATACACCATATGGTATACCCATATAGTGCAATATTATTCAGCCATAAAAAAAGGAAGTGCGGATGCATGGTATGACATTGGATGAACCTTGAAAACATGATGCTAAGTGTAAGAAGCCAGACACAAAAGACCACACATGATATGATGTCATGTATACGACATGTCCAGAATAAGCGAATCCAAAGAGAAGATTCCATGCAGATTACGTATAGCAGATTCCTGGTTGCCAAGGAGCTGGGCAGAATAGGGAGTGACTGCTTACTGGGTCTGGGCTTTTGTTTTGGGAGGGAAGTATTCTGAAATTAGATAGAAGTAATGGTTGTGTAACAAAGTCAATGTTAAAAGAGCCACCAAATTATATTTTTAAGTGGTTAAAATGGTGAATTTTATGATGTGTGAATGTTACCTCAGGTTAAAGAAAAAAAAAAGAAGTCCTCAGGCACTAAAGGTTGGCAACCATGGCTGTAATCCAGCCCCCACATTTTCATAGCTGGGGAAGCAGATGCACACTGAAATGACTTTCTGGAGGGCCATGCCTGCAGTACTCGAGGACAGCAGGACCACTCGGGGAGGTGAGGAGAGAGACATTAGTTGGATGCCATCCACTGCCAACAGCAGATGACCCCGGCGCAGATGGGCCCAGGCATCAGGGACATGCGCTGTCTCCCATGCAGAAGGCCCAGAGTAGGTCTGGCTGCAGGGGAGGGAGGTGGGTCTTCCTTCCAGGACGGCCCTGCCCCACTGGTGTCTCTGGCTGGTCCTGCAGCAGCTTTCTCCGATGGTGGGTTAACCACAGCAGGTCCCGTCTTCACATACCGATGTATGGTACCCAGAGGAGGAAACGGGCATCTCTTCTTGCCTCCTTTTTAGGAGAAAGAAAAGCTTTGCCAGAAGCCCCCTAGCAAACTCATTGGCCAGAACTGGGTCTCGGGACTCTTCCTAACTCGTACCCTGTGGTTTGCAGTAACGTGCATGTGTGCACGTCGAAAAGTCAGGTGCAAAGACCAGTACCCTGGGTCATGCGCTTCGTCCATGGAGGGTTCCTGGAGCTGGGGAAGGGGTGTGGGAGGCCCCAGGTCTACACAGAAGAGGAGGGAAGTCCAGGGAGGACAGTGGAAGCAGAGCAGAGGTCGGAACCTCAGCCTACAGCCTAGGGAACAAGGTTTGGGAACCGTAGGGTCTCAATTCAGAGCAGGGTCTGAATTAAGAGCTGGCACCTAGCCAACTCTACAGAAAGGTTCCCCTCCCAAGGGCACTCACAGACTCCCCACAGAGTGCATGTTTGAACCCATACCCATTTAGGATGAAAAACTGAGGGATTTGTAAGTTAGGCCAAATCCTCTTAAAGGTTATTCCCTGTTGACACCATCAAAACTGACCAAAGACCACTGGTTCAGTTTCTAGAATTGCACCGTGCCCAGTTCTTCTCCATCTTTATGGGACAAAGCGTTTTTGCGCCTCAGTGTTTTTCCACATGGCAGCCTTTAGTGATTTCCCAGGGTGAACACCTCCATGTCCCCCCTGCTCGAGGCTTTTCATTTACTCCCCCCGCCTCTGTAAGCACCTACTGTGTGCTGGCCCCATGCTCTACAGCTGGGACATGTTAGTGAACAAAACGAAACCCCTCTTCTCACAGAGCTTACGATCAGGTGTGGGCACCAGATTCACAGGTAGGCAATTGGATATATGTGTGGCAAGTAGTGGGAAGGTTCTTCATCTCCTAGGAGAACTACACAGGGAGGAAGCCAGCCGAATGTTCTTCACCTCTGTTAACACAGCCAAGGCCCCTGGGAATGAGGTGGCCTGAGGCAGTCACGGGAGGGGATGGGGTAGAGAGGAAATGAGGACGGCTGCTGGTGCCACAGTCCTAGGACACAGCTGTCAGTGTCCTGAGCCCATGAGTGTCACACATTAGCTGATCACCCGGATCACTGACCACTTTTGCTCCACCGTTGACATCTCTTTTCTGCAAAGGTGAGTTTTCTGCTAAGGGGAAGCGAGAATAGGATCTTGGTGGAAATGGCTTCAAGAATAGTGGTCAAGCCTGAGGCTAAGCATTTTGCAAATAGAGTACAGTCGTTATGGGCTGTTTGGTCTGCTGGTGGGAGATGGCTGGCAGCTGCCTCCCGGGCGCTCGAGGTGGTGAGCAGAGCCTGGTGAGGGCACCCCGGAGCACTAGAGAAGGCTGTAACCATGGGCCCCCATGAATTTGTCCGGAAGTTGGACTGCTTCCACGAACTTTTTATTCTGGCTAACTTTGAACTTATGTAAGTCAAGACTTAAAAGATGAAAACTGGGTGTGGGGGGGTGAAGGTTCTAAATGACATCTGTTACGAGTTCCTTTGTAGCCGGGTCCCTCCGTGTGATGATAATGAGATTTAGAGCATCTTCGGCCAGGCTAACTAAATTTAGAGAAGTAATTGCTGTTTACCCTTTTGGGTGGCATCATGGGAAGCATGAAAATGAAGGGACCGAAAGCCAAGATGACAGAGTAGAAACAGCCAAGTTGTGGTTTGGGTGCCCATTTTCAAAGATAGCAGTCGAGGATAATGTTTAAGTTCGATTATAGGAGCGCTAATTCGTTCCCTTTCTTTAACAACATTCCTTCCTACGGAAGAGCTTGACCTTTGCAACTAAAGTTAACTTTGCCACATGTGGATTTAGTAGAAAGCTGACCAGATGGAGTAGTTTTGACAGTTTTTTTTTTTTAGCTTAAATGTAGTTGATTTACAGCGTTGTGTTAATTTCTGCTGTGCAGCAAAGTGAAAAGTGTCATTGGACTTTTGATAGTGATTGCGTTGAATCTGTGGATGACTTAGGGTAGTAGGAACATCTTAACAATATTAATTCATCCAATCCGTGAACACAGGGTATCTTTCTATTATTTATGTCTTCTTCCATTTCTTTCATCAATATTTTATAGTTTTCAGTGCACAGATCTTCTACCTACTTGGTTCAAGTTATGCCTAAGTATTTTATTATTTTCAATTCTATTGCAAATGGGATTGTGTCTTTTATTTCTTTTTCAGATAGTTCACTGTTATTGTATAAAAATGTAGCTGATTTCTGGGTGTGCTGGTTTTGTTTCCTGCATCTTTACTGAATTACTTTATAAGTTCTAATCGTTTCTTGGTGGAGCCTTTAGAATTCACTAAGATCATATCTCTAAGCTGTTTCACTTCTTCCTTTCTGATTTAGATGCCTGTTATTTCTTTCTCTGGCCTAATTGTTCAGGTTAGGACTTCCAGCCTATGTTGAACAGAGGTTTTGAGAATGGGTATCCTTGCCTTGTTCCTGATCTTTGTGGGAAAGTTTTCAACTTTTCATCATTGAGTATAATATTAGTTGTGGGTTTGTCCCAAAGATCTGTGTCTTCTGTCCGTACAGACATGCAAGCATGCACACACACACACACACACACACACACACACACACACAGTGGCTGAATGACTGGTTAGCTGACAAGTAAGGTAAAACCCACTTGCACCTCACCAGGGAATCTTGCCAAAATGCCTTGGTCTGGGGTGGGGCCTGAGACTGCATTTCTCCTCAGTTCCGGGGATGAGGCTTGGGGCTTGGGGGGGTGCAGTGAGGGGAGGTGGCCTTGGTGCTGCACGTTCCCACCACACTTTGAGCAGTGAGACTCCATCCCATTCTCTCTAATGCTAACAAAGTCCGTGTGCTTTTCAGAAATGTATCGACACTATTTAAAAGGTAGAAAATGTTATAAATAATTTACCTTTTAGCTGTTCGTTAGTAATTATAACTTCCTGATTAACCAACATATTTATAAGTACTCCAGAGAGAAGGAGGCAGACGCTGTGAGAACTGTCCATTGAGCAGAATTGAACCTTTTTTCTATGGGACTTGAATCTTTTGAGAAAGTATCTATCACTCAGCTGGTTGAGTTTATGATTGTGTCTCATCTTAATCGGGCCTCGGGGAATGAGAAGTTTAGATTGTCCCAGCTATCAAACAAGCAATTCAGCATCATTCAGAAGTCTAATAGCCAAAAAATGACAAATCCAAGCCACTGATAGACTAGGTGCTTTATGTACTTAGTCGTATTATGTCCTCCCATTCTGCAAGGAAGGTGGTGGATGCTTATTTTATGAGTGAGGAAATTTGCCCAGAAAGGCTAATGACATGCCCAAGGTCATTCTGATAGGAACTGACGGAAGTAGGATTTGAACCCAAATCTATGATTCCAAACACACGCAGCTATATTTAAAATGGATAACCAACAAGGACCTACTGGATAGCACCGGGAACTCTGCTCAATATTATGTAACCATCTAAATGGGAAAAGAATTTGAAAAAGAATAGATACATGTATATGTATAACTGAATCATTTTGCTGTACATCTGAAACTATCACAACATTGTTAATCAACTATACTCCAATGTAAAATAAAAAAGTTTTTAAAAAGTGTCCTTTTAAAAAAAAAAAAAGTCCTTTACTATTATTAAAAGCAACAACAGAGACTTGCTGCTCTGCTGCCCGGCCCTTGTATTCTGGTCACCAGCCCTCTTTTCACAAGGAGTTGGAGAGAAATTATTGAAAAGAGAGCCTAAAATTCTACTTAGAGTTTTAAAGTCCGGAGATCTATTTTCAGCACTAGGATTGTATTAATAGATACCGGTTTCCAGCTAAGCTCATTTAAGATGGAAGAGATTCTGTGATTTTCCTTCCACCCCAGTTGTCAACAGGCTTTGCTGTTCCACAGGGTTCTGCTGAAGGAGCCCTACAGTGACCCGGGCCCCTCCCACAAGGGCACGTTCCCCCACCCCACCCCACCCCACCCCAGACACGCCCCCTCGGCCTGAGTGACGTCAGCTGCTGCTCCAGCCGGAGCCCCAGAGCCCGGAAAACGACCATCCCCTTAGGAAGCGCCAGCCCCGAGTATGGGGGACACGGGGCCCAAGACTCAATTTAAGAAGCTCTGAGGTCCCCAAAGTCGGCTGCAAGGAAAGGAAATCAGAGCAGGAAAGTGCAAGTAAGAGGAAGTTGGCAGCAAGGTAACTAAATTGTTACGACTTTAAGTGGAAAAAAAAGAAAGAAGGGCTTAAATTGGAAGGGTGGTGTCACATGGACCCAAGACAAATACTGCTAAAGAATGGAAGTGTCTGTTTTCATTTTGCCAGAGATTCCAAATGTGATTATATGTAAACGAATGCAAACCCTTCCCACCTTCAGCAAGGGTGAAGGGTGGATTTCTAGGAGAAATGCCTTTGTTGCCTTTGTTGGGTCAGAGAGGAGCCTGAAGGGGAGAGAGGCTCAGGTCCGCAGGGTCGATGTGTTGCAGGAAAGAGAGCGGAGCGGAGCGCAGCGCAAAAGGATAGTCACATCCCAGGTCTCATGTGAGTGGCTTCTTGGCTTCACGCAGGAAAGAATTCAAGGGCGAGCCATAGTAAAGTGAAAGAAGGTTTATGCAGGGAGAAACACACTCCATAGACAGAGTGTGGGCCATCTCAGAAGGCACGAGGCCCGGGGATAACGGGGTTGTCAGTTTTTATAGGGGTGGGTAATTTCATAGGCTAATGAGCGGGAGAATTATTCCAGCTATTTTGGGGAAGGGGTGGGGATTTCCAGGAATTGGGCCAACACCCACTTTTTGACCTTTATGGTCAGCCTTGGAACTGTCATGGCACCCGTGGTGTGTCATTTAGCATGTTGATGTGCTACAATGATACGTACACTGAGGCTCAAGGTCTAGTGGAAGTAAGCTCGTCCGCCATCTTGGACCTAGTTGGTTCTAACTAGTTTATGTCATGTCCTCAACGGCTGTCTTTCTTTTAAAGTTTGTGCCCTTCCCCCTCCTGTCTCATATTGACCCCCTCCTCTCCTCCAGGGAAGATGAGGACATTCTACCCCGAGCATCTCTGGGCATTCAGAGCTCGTGGCTTCGTGCCCAGATGGCTATCGTCCTGGATGAGAGGCACTGAAAACCCAGGCCTGGGGGTGAACACAAGGGCTCCTTAGGGGGACACAGAACCAGAAAGGAGAAATGTTTCTCCTTGAAGCGTGAGCTTGGCCCACTCAGGCCTTTCATCTGTTAGTTTATCTGTTGGTCTTCTCAGCTTCCTTTTTAATCCTAGACCACCCTTATGACCATGAAATCAAGCAACTTAGGTACACGTCATCCTCAAGAACCAGCTTTCCGTGTCTGCCTGAAGTGTGCGTAAAGCAGCTTGGCCTGGGAAAGGCCCAGGCTGGGGGACGGAGCCGGCTCCATGAGTCCTGGCCCGTGGCCCCTGGGTGGTCCCAGGTAGAGTGCTAACCTTTGGGGCCTGTCCCCTCATCTGTAGCACTAGATTTGTAGACCAGTCTATTTCCCTTACAGAACTTTTATAGTGAAAACAGAATGAGGGCGATGAATATCTGCGCGCTTTGAAGAGAGCTAACAGCACAGCATGAATTGACAACAGCCTCACCTGGTTATGGCGATTCTGCTGTGTGGCGGGCACTCCCCTAGACTCAGGAGGAGATGAGAAAACATAAGTTTGTCCTCCAGAAACTTGGGGAGACGGCTCAGTCCTCACTGAGCTCCTCTGCATTTCTTCGGTGGTAGAGTAGTTCCTGGTAGGTGTTTATAAACCATGTCAGGCTTAAGCAGGATGAAACGTGCTGTGTTCTTAAGTCTTTTTAAAGGTTTTACTAAAAATTATTCTATGACATTTTTAGGGTAGCACAGGTGAAATGGCCTCTGTGCTCAATGGCAAATCTCTCAGGTTTACTTTTGTGCTATATGTGCCTTTCTGCCGCCGAACGATGCACCCTTTGTATTTTAGCGTTTCTTCAATAATCTTCCACATGGACGCCTGGCAGATGCACTCGATGGCACGCAGGCTCCTTAAGATGCGGGGCAAGATGGACGAGCCTCCTTTTCTTATATCCTCAGGAGCCCTGTCCACACTGCAGGTGTCATGACTCAGCGTAATGAGGATGAAGATCATGACATATAATAAAATGTAGAGCCAACTCAGACCAAGATTTTTAATAAGGCAGGAGCTTGGTTTCACACATTTCTTCTTTTGCTTTAGTATCTGGCCCAGAACCTGCAAAATCATCTCTCCTCGCAAAGTGCCATGTGGTAATTAGTGACTGTAGCATGCTGTCTTTTCCTTTGCTAAAAATGCCCCAAACTGTTTTGTTTTCTCTCTTGCCTGGGTATTCTTAATGATCGTTCCTATATGTGCCTCTGTTTCTCATCTGTTATTTCTCCCCAAGTGTCCCAAGGAAGTGGGCTTAACAATAGGCATGTTAGGATGAGCCCGAGGAGGTTAGTATTGTTTCCACAGCTCTGCAGCCACTGCATTGTTCTTACACAGCATCAAGGTGGAATAGAACGACTCACTTGGAAGACCTCAGTTGGGCCAGCTGTACCACTACCTCATGCAGCTCAAATTATGTTTATAGGATAGATACACACACACACATACACATATGGCGAATTGAATTAATTTCCATGGTTTTTTACATTCGTCTATTTTTTATCTAATGGGTTATGTTTTTTAAGTCTTTATTGGATTTGTTACAATGTTGCTTCTGTTTGGGGTTTTTGGGGGGATTTTTTTTTGGTTTTTTTTTTTTTGGTTTTTTGGGCATGAGGCATGTGAGATCTTAGCTCCGCGACCAGAAATTGAACCCATACCCTTTGCATTGGAAGGCAAAGTCTTAACCACTGGACCACCAGGGAAGTCCCTCTAATGCACTATTAATATGGTATCTTTCCTCTTCTATCAGCTTAAAAGTTTGTTTTCGTAAGTACTGTTTTGGAAGGAGGAAACGGTTCCTTTTTTTTCTTTCGTAAACTGCTTACTCTTTAGAGGAGAGCATGATAGCAAGAAGAAGGTGAGGCCGCAGATATGTAAGGCATGTCTGTCTGTATTTCTTTGGCGTTGACATTTCACCAAGGGACGTGGCTCTGAAGGATGGCTGTCCCTTCTCATGGCCAGGACTTTGCGGCTGCAGCGGCCGGGAGCATAAAGACGTGTATAGAGGATTTTTCGGTACCTCGAACACTGAATGTCTTGCTGTGCAGCTTCTTTGATTGACATTCTGTGGGCTCCTTCCTAACTGCGTCCCTTAAAGGGTGGTCGGGAAGAGCAATTTCCAGAAAGACTCTGTGTGAGGGTCCATTGCTGGGTGGTGGGTGTGAGCTGGGAGGACCTCACTGTCAGTGGCTAAGCATCTTCATTGAGATGCCAACGTTTTTCCCCCAGATGGTTTTCCTTAGGATGGCCGGGACATTCCGGGGCATCTGGACCTGGCGGGGGTCGGGAGGGGTGGGTGGCAGCCAGCAGCTGCCTCCCATGCCACAGGGACAAGGTTTAGTTAGCAGCTGCTTGTAGGAGGGGCGGAGGGGTAGAGATGAGAAGATTTCTTCTGGCTGTCTCACAATGTCTAGTTAGCAGCTGCTTGTAGGAGGGGCGGAGGGGTAGAGATAAGATTTCTTCTGGCTGCTCACAATGTCTAGTCCAATGGGAGTTTGCTTGGCACCGTTAATGTGTTCCTGAGAAATTCATCATAAATCAGTTTCCCCAATCAAATGTTCATTTCTTCCTGACATAATTTCAGAGTTTATTCACCCTTGTTTTCCCACTGAGTCTCCATTGATGGCACTCACTTTCTGCTTCTCCTCGCGTCCTGTTCACCTCTGAAAACCGTAAATGATCGGTGAGCAACCCTGGGACGCCGCGCTTCCTAAAATTGACCACAGCTGTTAGGGGAAAAGGGGCCACGCGGCTGTGAGCTGCCCGCCGAGCTGAGTGCTGTGGGAATTACAAACGCGTCCCCATTGATCCTTGCATCTCTGCCGGCGAAATTAAAAAACGGTGTTCATCTTTGCCAAATCCAGGCGTGCCGTATCATCAAGAGGCTTCTTGCCAGGTCCAATTTGGGATCATCAAATTAATTGTTACATGTGACAAGCTGACACGTGAAGAAAGTGATAAATGCCTTGGTACAGCCTCCCTGTGAAAATTCCACGGTGAGGTTTCACGGCCCCGGGGCCCGGATGATGGATGAGGCAGGAGAGCTCCCCTTGCTCCAGTGGCTACTCATCTGTCTCCACGGCATCAGGAACATGCCCCCGTTGGCCTAAAAACCCTCATTAACCCGCGCCTTTCCCAAACTGTGTTAATTCTTCGCCTTCGTCTTTTGCTTCCTCCCCAGGTAAACTATTGTGAATCGCTTTTCAGGGGGGCTCTTCACTCCCTAGAAGTGACCCAGCAACTATTTCATGAGACCGCTGGCGGGGTCCTCAGGATCTGCCTGTTAAGTGGCCCAAAGGACAGGCAGATGACGGCCACTCGCCTGGGTTTCTCCAGGGTGGAGGATGCTGCCGGGAGAACCCGCAGGGGCGGGCTGCTACTGATGTCCCTTGGGGAGGGGGCGGGGCACGGCCCTTAGACTCAGCTACCTGAGTGACACCTGCAGGTGGGCGGACGCATCAGCAGCCTGTGGCCTGGGAAGTTACTCCCCGAGTTCTTTAGCGCCTTTCCCGTCATGTCACGAATACTCTGTAGTACCAGATGCAGCAACATCCCTCCAAGGAGCAAACCCAGGGCATCAGGCTACGATATCTAAAGCGCTGCAGCATTCCACCTGTGGGTGGGCCCTCCCTTCTCTCACCTCTAAGAGCAGCTTAGCAGCTCTCACCTCTACAGCAGCTCAGCAACTGTATTTCCCTCCACGGTGGGTGCTGGGAAGTTTACAGCCACATTTGAGGCTCAAACCATAGGAAGGACCTACATAGGAAATCCCTACTTTCCTAAGAGGAGCGCCTACACTCTGCCCATCTATGTTTCCTCGTTTTTCAAATGCTTTTGAATTTTTTCCTGTATATTTTTCCCGATTTTGTTTTTGTTTACTCCTTGTAATACAGGTTTTCTCACCATAAGAGGTATGAAATGCAGTTATCAAAATAGTACTTTAAACTATGCTATACTTATTTAGAGGTTTAATCACAAGATTTCATGATCACTGCTCTCACTGTGTAGTGGTGGTGAATGTAAACTGTAGTTTGAGGTATCTGCAACAGCAGGAGCGTGACTAAGAGTTACAGGTTCAGCTGATACGACTGTAGCTTGTTGCCTGAGTTCGTAACAAAAGAGAATGAAGGGCTTCCCTGGTGGCGCAGTGGTTGAGTCTGCCTGCCGATGCGGGGGACACGGGTTCGTGCCCCGGTCCGGGAGGATCCCATATGCCGCGGAGCAGCTGGGCCCGTGAGCCATGGCCGCTGAGCCTGCGCGCCCGGAGCCTGTGCTCCGCAACGGGAGAGGCCACAACAGTGAGAGGCCCGCGTACCGCAAAAAAAAAAAAGAGAATGAAAATAAAGATACAGGTTTGGGTTTTGCTTGTTTTCCCCTAGCCCTAGTTCATGGGGGCCCTGATTTTTAGTTCTGGGACCCTTGGGTTAAGAGCCCTTGTCCTCTTCGAGCCATATTGTATCAAAACATATATGTCTAAACTTGTATAACAGGTTTCCTCTAATTTTCCATCACATCAGACAACTTTTCAAAGGTCTAGATTCCGGCATGATTTTCAGGGTCCTACACCCCACATGTACCTTCATTCAGTGTGGGAAGGGCCCTCAGCTTAGTGTAAGTGATTGGACAGCAAGTCTGCATCCCTGCCGGCCCTAAGCACCTTCTCCATTTTCAAATATAACAAAAACACCCCCAGGCAGACTGACGAGACTTCCTCTCACACCGTGCATGTTCCCTCAGCTCAGCCCTCAGACGCCTCTGTGCTGTTTGCCCTTCAGCGTCCAATCCAGAACCTGCGTGTCTTCCTGCCCTTGGTCCTCACCTCGGGTGTGGGGTGGGTGCCGACTGCTTGCCCAGCTCTGTGGTTCCTCAGGGCGCACCAAGCCTGCCCACGGTTGCAGGGATAGCATCCCGGGGAGGTCTAGCCTCCTCTCGACCTCTACCGTGGAAAGGAGTTAGGGGCAGAAAACTTGGGTGTCAGTCTCAGCTTCGTGACCTGCTGCCTGTGTGGTGGTAGGAATATATCGTAATTCTTAGAACCTGGGCTTTTGGGGGTATAAAATGGGGGTAAAATAATAACCCCTCGCAGGGTGAAAAGACACCAGCTTTGTACAAGATACTGCTCATCGGGAAGCCAAGGGCTTCCTCAACCAGGGCTTCAGGGCTTCTTTACAGACCGCACGCTCGCCCGGCGCTGGTCCACAACTTTCCACTGCGCCACGTCGGTCTCTGGAGCCCCTGCTCTTTGTAACCTGTCATTGAAGGCCCTACCCAGCGTCACTCCATCCAACCTTCACTGCAGACCCCAGGTCCCACACGTTTCCATGAATCCAGGCCTGAGCAGAGAGCACACAGCGCCCAGCCCTCCTCCACACTTGTGCACTGCCGCACCTCCCATCTGGAAGGTTCTCTCAACTCACCTCAAGGCCCCGCATAAGCTGCTCCCGCATTCCTGCAGCCCCCGGGGACTTCTCCCCTCTGCATTCCTTCTGCACGTGCAGCTGCATGTGCCCCTGTATCACTTTGCTGGGGCTGCCGAACAAAGTGCCACGGACTGGGCGGCGTAGACCATGGAAATGTGTTTTCTCACAATTCTGGGAGCCGGAAGTCCAAGGTCAAGGTGTCGTCAGGGTGGATTTCTGAGGCCTCTTTCCTGGCCTTGTAGACAGCCATCTTCTCCTATGTCTTCACATGATCTTCCCTCTGTGTTCGAATTCTCTCTCCTTGTGGACACACCAGTCATACTGGATTAGGGCACACCCACCCTAATCACCGCATTTTAATTTAATGACCTCTTTAGGACCCTGTCTCCAAATAAGGTCACATTCTGAGGTGCTGGGGGTTAGGACTTCAACATAGGAATTTGGGGGACACAATTCAGCCCGTAACAGCCCCTCATTTAGCACAGGGTCACCAGCTGCCGGAGTCCTTCCCGGGCTGCCCGTGAGCTGTGTTTGCACCGAGATTGTCTCCGTTTGGGGGGAAGCACCATCTACTGTCCCTCTGAACCCCTGCGGTGCTTGAGGACTCACTTGGAGGGCAGTGTGATTTAGGGACCTCTGCCTGAATCAGCTGGTCTCGGTCTAGTCAGGGACACAGGGTGTATACACCTGTGGACAGGACGGTGAGAAACACCAGCTGAGTGAAACAGGAGACAAAGCACTGTAGGAGCTCAGAGGATTTTAAAGCCACAAGAGTGACACTCAAGGGGCCCGTGTGTCCTCAGAGCACCAGTCGGGAGGATCCCATTAGGATGCTCTTCTCAAACCATGGTAATCATGTCCCCAGCCGCACCCCGTCCGGGGCTGGCCCTCGCTAGAGGACGGACACAGACGCGGCGCTTTGGCTTGGCAGGTGAAACTCTAATGGTTTCTAATGAAGGGAAAGGGTCAGGCCCACACCGGCTGGAGGCCGGCCATGCAGCCAGCTGGGAGCTGCCAGTCACTGTTGGCCACGTGGATTCCCCGGTCCTGCTCGTCCCTTGCGGTGGGCAGAAGGGCAGAATCCTCTGCTCTCCCCTCGTGCCAAAACCGGGAAGCAGGTACCCCCCGGCAGGATTTGTGTCATGTTTGACAATTTCAAATATTTCAAGAGCTCAAGTTTTACATTCACTCGGGTTTCAGATAAAGCCCTCAGTTGTCATTGTTTTAGCTACATTACGGGTTTTCTCCATCCCTTCTTCTCCCACTCGGTGCCCTCCCGGGGTAATCTCATTTCCACTCACAGTTTTCACACAATGCACGTGCAGATAGGCCCTTAGCCATGGTCTGCGGGTGTAGATAACCCCAGGGCCATATCTCCAGCCCTCACCACTTCTCCAGTTCAGGCTGGAACGGCTGACTGCCTGCCAGGCCTCTCCATCTGCGTGTCCAAGGCGAGCTAAATCCCATTTGCCCTGCCCTTCATGCCTGCTTCTCTTTCACCCCACCCCCTCGTACCTTACAGTCCTAATAGGGGAACATCTATAGCCCCACCATCACCACAGACACACACACACACCACCGTCCAGGCCCGGGCCCCAGGACTCTGCCTCTCAGGGCGGGACTCTGGGCCGTTTGCGCTTCGCTTCCGGAGATGACTGCCCACCTCAGCTCCTCTCTGCCCTGCACTCTCTCTCTCGGAGGCCCAGGAGGGTGAGGGCTCCCTGAGGACGTCCAGGCCTTGCTTGCCTGTGCATTCTCCCATCCTGGGCCCTGCGGCTCTGTGGACTAGATGATAGAGGCCAGGAGCCGCCCCTTCACCTGGCTGATTCCTGCTCGCCCTCAGGCTCCACCTGGGCCTCGGCTGCCCCACCTGGGCTCCGTGGAACTCTGCTTAAATGCTTTAAGGGCACCATACGTTAAAGTTGTGTTTTAAAAAACTTTCTCCTGCCTCCTTGGAACTCTCACTGCATGCCGGGCTCTAGAGTAGGCATGGCGCGACACCTTGGGCACAGGCCAGCCCGAGAGCACTGGAGCCGCCTTGCAGGCAGCCCGTCGGCAGCCCCGAGTGCCAGCCCCCGGGAGGGACAGGTTGAGCGGGTGTACAGAGGCGGCCGAGCCTGGGTCTAAGCCGGGAGCCTGGGCATTTTCCCAAGGGAGGCCCGTGGGAGGGCACAGTCCGCCCGGCTCTCACCAGCCAGGCGCAGAGCTCTCAGCTGACGGGGCTGAAGGACATTCCCAGGGAGGTTTCTCCCCATCACCTACAGGAGGCACCTAGTGTAAGGAACGGCACCAAAAAACGGAGGAGAGCTTAAACAAGCTTTGTTTGGGAACGCTCCCGGGCGAGGTTCACTGGTCCGAGAGAAAGGGGCCAGAGAAGTCGCGCCCGGGTGCGGGCGCTAACAAAATTTATAGGGGCGGACGCAGGGGAGGTGCTTGCTGTGTGAAGCAGCCCTTTTTTGGTAATCTCTCGGGTGTTGTGGCAATGTCAGGTGTCGGTTGCATCAGCCTCAGAGCCGTTGGTTCCGCCCCTCGGGGAGTGGGAAGACCGGGGCCGAGTGGTGTGGCAATGTCAGGTGTCGGTTGCATCAGCCACTTTGGCGGGGGTTCCGTCTGGCTCCCTGGGCCCTTCCCCGGACCTGCTGGCCTTACACCTAGCAGCGCACCTTCCTCAGCCCAGGTGTGCCTCCTCCGCCCACATCCCCACGTGATGCCCTTTCCACTGCGCCCACCGCTGGGTCTGGTCCTTGCTTGCCTTTCCCCTTCCGAGCGTCCCCGCCCCTCCTAGGCTTCAAGACCCGATGCACCTGACTTCCCCTCTGACCGCTTTGCGGACCTCCGTGACTCTCGTGCTCTGTCTGTGCTGTGGCGACGTTTCCTGCAGGCATCTTGGCGCCATGGGCACAGGATGGGAGGGTGCTAGTTAAAGCCGCTTCTGCCGCAGCTGCTGTGTGCTTTGGCCACGTGCCTGCCTGCAGTGCCCTGAGCCTCAGTTTACCGTCTTGGCGATGGGGTGGTTATATCTTGTTCGGAGGATTGTCCGTGATAAAGCTGGTTGAGGCTTCTGCGTGCTGCCTGGCCAACGTCACCTGAGGCCTGAGGATGGAATTACTCTGGATGGGCATTGGGGGGGGGGGATAGTTTTTACATTTTGTTTGTGTGTTTGTTGTGTGCGTGTGCGTGTGTGTTAATACAGATTAAAAGCTGTTCCCTGGTCTGTATCATTGCCGGGACACGCGGTAGCGAATTTTCCCCTAGTTGTTTGTGAAGGTGGAGGTGACTGGACCTCCCCTCTCCCCGCAAGGACGGTGACCTTGGGGACAGCTTGGTTCTCAGCCTGAGTCACGGCAGCATCTCCTGGGAGTGGATGAAGCACAGATCGCCAGCCCAGCCCCCAAGTTTCTTGCTGAGCATGTCTGGGGGGGCCGGGGCCAAGGATGTGCCTTTCCAACCGGTTCCCGATGAATTGATGCTGCCGTGCGGGGACCACATTTTGAGTCACTGCCCTGAAGAACATGAGAGAAATGTGATAAATCTGGTTGAGTACTAACAACCATCCTTCCCTTTTGAGGACCTGCCCTGGGACATGTTACAAGGAGCTAAATGTCAGCTTATTTTACAACAGCCACATTTTTCGATGACATTGTGAGATATGGGTGCCTTCCTTCTGTAGCGTTTTTCAAAGCCTGCTTCCTAGCAGTTCAGCCCTGTAAAATACCCTGATAAAAAAGAGTCCTGTGGCCCCAATTCCCCCCCCCCCCGCCTTTGTCTTGCTGTAGCCTCGGGGTTCCTGTGCGGCCCCTCCCAAGAGGCCGCCGGCTGGGAACCAGGTGGCCGCTGTGTGGCCTTAGGTTCCACATCCATGGATCGCCCACCAGCCAGTGGGCACGCACAGGGCAAGGCAGGCCCAGGAAACGACCTTCAGGCAGCACAACTCAGGGACTACAATCAGGACAGCATTTTTTAAAGTATTTTAAAAATATTAAAAAAAAATGTTTGTTAAAGCTCCGAGTATTCTTTAACTGCTTCAAACAAACCAAGGGAAAAAGGATTTAATTTTCAGTCAACGAGGAAAATTGAACACATTATTAATTATGTGATATTTTATAAAATGACTGTTAAATTGTATTGGGTGTGCTAAAATGGTATCATTTTGTTCTGTCAAAAGTCCTTATCTGTTAGAGATACCTGCTCAGATGCTTATGGATGGAATGCTGTGACATCAGGAATTCGCTTTAAAAGCCACCAACACAACAAAGTAGAGGTGGGAGGAGCAGATGAAAGAGGAAAGTCAGCATGTTAGTTGCTGGAGCTAGGTGCCAGCATGTACTACACTTTCCGCCCTTGCTTGTGTTCGCAAATTTTAAATAAAAAGTTAAAATTTAAAAGAAAAATTCTAAGAGTCCCATAGTCGGAGAAGTCTCGCCAACGTCTCTGGTGGTCCCCTCTTGGGAATTCCTCGCACACCTGAGCCTGTGACCCATCTGGGGAGGCCCAGCCGCAGAGAAAACCACAAACCCCGTGCAACCCAGCATTAGCCAAACCTGTCTGCAGCCCTCCGCAAAGCGCAGCGGGGAGTTTACAGTGAGGCGGGATAGGAAACCTTCTCCGATGGTGGAATGTCTTTAGCATTTGACCTGTTGAGCTCATTCCTCTCTGGGGCCCGTTCTGTTTGGCTCTCGTACCCTGGGCAACAGCTACGCTGCCTCGAGTAGACTGATGTGGGATCGCGTGGAATTAATTGGACTTCATTTGTTATCCGCCATCCCAAGTCATTTGCCTGACTCTTTATGGGAATGTGTGTATATATTCTGAATAGCGAACTTAACAGCTCTTGTAAAGTATAACCTCATGCAGTAGAACTTTACGAATTCGTGTTAATTCTCCTCAATAACAGTGTGATATACTTTCTGGAATTCCAAGTTAGAAAATATAAAGAAATGTGGTATTGTCGCTTTTGTGACCCTACCGTAACTCAGACTTGTCTAATTAGAGCGTTGCCAGTAAAATCCCTCACAGAGGAGATGTGATTTCATGCATAAGTAAGAATTCTTTGTAATAAACATATCAACTATCTGTGTCTACAGGTAACACACAAATAATATTTTCACAGTAGGGTTTTGGGGTTTCTTCCCCAAACCTTATTTTCTTAAGGGGTTTTAATATTCTTCCTGTTCTTCTGTTTATGTTGCCTACTTGTCCAACCTTTCTCCTAAGGGATATAAACTTCAAATTAGTGAAATCTGATAAATAAGGTTTTACTGTAATGGAAAAATCATTCACCTGATAACACTCAAGCCGCCCGCCAGTGCCTTGCCATCTGGTCCAAGGACGTTGTGTCTTGATCAGAGCCTTAGCTGTTAGTCTCCACATCCGTTCCTGTAATCGCCCTATGGTGCAGGAGTTTACCTGCGAAACCCTACAGTAACTTTCATGCATTATTATAATTATGGAGAAAAATGGAGGCTCAGGAAAGTTTATCATTTCATGCGTTTCCTCGGAGTAGACTGTAGGCTGTGGTCCATTGGTAGATCCTGAGGTCCGTTCAGCTGGAGACAGACCAGCATTTTTTTTTTTCTTAAATAGAATAAGATCAAGCAGAAAATACGAGAGTGCATCCCAGGCTGTAAGAGTCAGAATTGCTTGTTTCAGGTGTGTCTGTGTGTGCACACTGGGTCACAAGTGTTAATGACCCAGGTTTTTATTGTGGGTCATGGTCAAAGCCATCTGATAGAGAATAGTTAAAGCAATTCCACACTAGAGAAGAATTAATAACTGAAGATTAAACTTTTTCTCCTCAAATTTAATAATCTGGTCACATGTGCCCCCAAGTCGTTTCCGTGCTCTGGCAGCCTACGCCCTCTAGGAGCTGCCTGCTAAATGGAGTCGCAGCGAAGCGCAAGTTTGTATCACTGGTGGGATTCCTTTGCGTTGTTAAAGGATGATTCAGCTCCTTGGGGTACCGTCCAGCTCTTAGCACTGACTAAGAGTTGGAGCCCCTCGGAAGAAGTGATGACATCACGGTGAGGCACCAAACTGGTGGGATCATGGAGAGTTAAAGGGAGGACAGCACTGTTAGCAGCCCTGGTGCCACCAGTGTCCCCCACCGGGTGCTACGTTGTGAAGTACTGTGAATATGAAACTTTATTCGGGGATAACCAGCGTCCTGCAGTTGAGAAAATATGAGAACCGCCCCTGGTCCTTTCTCTGCGGTCCCCTGCCCCACCGGGGCGGGGGCAGGCGCTTGTCTGTTTCAGAGCCTCCGCTGGACAAGTGTCATCCGTGCTCAGCACCGCTCACCTTCAGAGCGCAGCTGAAACCTCACGGGTCCTGCAAACCAAATCCCCTGCTGTATGCGCTCCCATCACGCCTTGGCTTCTCCGTAACCGCTCTTTGCCTAAATATACGCCCTCGATTAATTTCTCATTACTCATTTTACCGGCCTCAGACTCGTGCAGCCTGGCCGACTGCCTCGGAGGCAGATCACCGGCTTCCCTTTAAAGCCGCTCCCCTCTGACTTCTCCGTGGGGGTTTTGGAACTAGCTGTCCACCTTGTGTCTCACAGTCGTGGGAATCCAGATCCAGAAAGGAGAACTCACTTGCCCGAGGTTAGGGAGAGACAGGGGTGGCTTGCATTGTTCCTGAAGCAGGAACAGACTAGTCCGTGTGCACCGGGCATGCTGTCAGAGCCTTACCTGCTTTCTCCACGGCCATTCTCTGACCTACAGTGTAGGTTTACATAAACCCGTCGGACGACCTAAGTGTAATTTAATGTATTAAATTTGGATAAGCTTTTTCTGACCTCAGGTCCTGTTTTGAAGTTAGGAAAAAGTGCGTCCTTGATCAAATCCCATGATAATTTTTCTCCCAGAAACTGTTGCAAGAAATTCCTCCTATTAAAATGTTTCTCAGCTGCCCGGTCATTGATTAGTAAAGTGAGTTAGTCTTAACTAGTCAGTCTGTCACTGTCTGATTTTCTTATAAAATAAGGGACATTTGGGTAAATTCAGAAAATTGTGCCGCAGCTACAGAAGACCTTAAAGTATTTTGAGGTTTGGACTTTGAAAAGCACTGGGTACCGTTAGGGACCGAGGCTTGTGGGTTTGGATCCTGGCTTCTCCTCTTACTAGCTGTGTAGCCTTGGGCAGCTTACTAAACCTCTCTGTGCCTCAGTGTCCTCATCTGTAAATAAGTTGTGGCTGATGACAGCTCTTACCTGATCAGGCCCTTGTGAAGATTACATGAGTTACTGCTTCTCCAGCACCTGCATTAGCTCCTGGCACAGAGCAAGAGAAATATTAGCTCTTATGAGCAGTATGTCCGTAACGGACTCTTCACCTCCATCACTTTACAGTCAAAATCCTCACGAGCTGAAAGCAACCCTCGCCCTCTAAGTGGATCACTCTGGTTGTTCTTGAACACTGAAGCCACAGGGTTCTCAGGAGGCCACCTGCCTCTCAGGTTTGGGGGCATCTTTTCAGTGTCCCACTGTTTGATACAAGTGCCGATGCTGAGCGAAGCTCAGATTTCCCCGTCCAGAGTTTGGAGGTTACTGTGGCTTTCTCATCCCACCTAATAACACATGTTTGAAAAATGCTTTGTTTCTAGGGATCTCACATGATTTCGAGGGCAATTGTACTCTTACCCAAAGGAAGGCAAAACTCTTATTGCCCAAATGAACGTCACTTTGTTATGGCCCCAGGAACAAATGTTCCACCAACGATACTTGGTCCAGCTTTCCCACCTGACTGCATACTTTCTAGAATTTCCCAACATGTGGATATATCGAATAAATTCCAAGGGAGAAATCAAAGCTCAAAGGTATGACTTCACTTTATTTCTAAATCTGCTGCTGTCCCCTCGTCACCTGGCTCAGGAAAGGGTATACTGCCGTGGAAAGGAAGGCCGGAGGAGGGCAGAGTCTTAAACCGAAGATGGTTTCCCCTTTCTCCATTAAAGATGCCCATTGTCGACCGGGTTTTGCACGGACGGCGTGTGCCAGTGAGGGCATTCAGCCCTCGTTGGGGGCGCTTTGTTTCACCACAAGTGACAAGGTGCCCCTGTGTCTGTGAGCCACGTCCACAGCCTTGCTGACCGTCAGCAGTGGAGCGGGCCAGGCTTGTCCATCCAGCGACCCCAGCAGCACATGACTGGAGGTAACTGGCCATGGGGAGGAAAAGGAATGGAAAAATGGATGCCCTAGACTTGGGCCTCGAGGTGAATCACTGTAGTTTCCCTTCCAGCCTTGGAGGTAAAAGTCTTTCCAAGTGGAACAGCCACTTTCAACTCTGTGCACAGTCAGAAACACAACTGAAACTGCCTTTAATCAGAGTCTGGGTGTGTCAGTGCTGACAGGAGTTCTGCCCCAAAGGGTTCCACGTTCAAATGCATTTAGGAAACATGGGTTAAATGAAGTTTACCTGGTTTCCTTATGACGTCTCAGGGCCCTCATGTACCAGGGGCATTTAAATCTCTGAGGAGGAGACAGTCAGCAGTGTTTCCAAAAATTAGTCGAGCAAGGTTACTCAAATCACGCCGCAGGCCTGGAGTTGGTTGGAACGTATTTGCGGCCACAGTCCTGAGGGCTGTGCATGTGACCGGTATAAGGGGGACAGTTTGCCAGAGAATCTGAGGACCCAGGTTCTTGTCAGGGCTCCACTCCCTCCCAGATCAGTGACCACAGGCGACATGGCCTCCTCTGTCACAAGTGGCTTCCTCATCTGTACAAAAGGGGGCCGAGCTCCCCATGTGCCAGCCACCCTGCGCACCTCGTAGTGAGGTGGCTGGAACGTGGGAAAGCGGGCTCTGAGCTCAGCTGCACATGTGAGACAGGGTTATGAGTACAAGTTCTCTGAACCCAGAAAAGGCTGAGGCAGGCTGCCAATTTGGGAGGAATTCCCTGGTTGCAGTCGTTTTATCCTGCCTTGCCAAAGGTTTTGCTTAAATGCATGAATCAAATTTTACTCTCTATAGATAAACGTACAGAACTGACCGCAGCTTCTCTGTGTAATCCCAGACTAATGCCGATGATTCTCTTTACCCCTTGACAGCTGTACTGTCTTCTTTATTCCAAATCCACTTCTCTTGCTTGGTGGTGGAGGGAGTGATAGCCAGGGCCTCATAGGAGGTACTGAGCAGAAAGTGCCGCAGTGTCCCCGGAGCAAGCAAAGTGCACAGTCCGGAGGGTTCGGAAAACTGCAAAGGTTTTCGTATTTTCACACTAAAGCTCATGTGGTGGCAGAAACGGAACCGATGTGCAGCTATTTACACTCTTTACTTATCCTACTTAGTGTAATCTCTATACGTTTTGCTGTAGAAAATAGTAATAGTTTTGACTGTGGGGTGCTGCCCCGGACCCTTTCAGGAATATTCATTGTATGTGATTTAGGCAACGTGGTGCCTTTATAATATTTGCAAAAAATATGAATTCTGAAACCCATCTGGCCCCAAGAATTTGGGGTACGAGATCAGGGACCATAATGGAAACTGAGGCACAAAGGCACATGTCGCCTGTGGGGTTGGCGGAGCAGGCTGCCCTGTTACGGGGTTCAGGAGAGAGGTTGCCGCCCCCTTGTGGCTGCTCTTCACCGTCACGCACCTGGGCACCTGGCGAGGAGAAGCCTCATCAGTGCTTTGGAAGCCCCTCCCTCTCTCCTTCCTCCCTTCCCTCCTCTGAAAGCCACAGAAAGGGGAGGCACATCACGCCGAAGGCCCCTGCTCTCTGCTCCACCGGGGCGCCTTGGGAGACCAGCCAAGGAGAAGGCTCCCGGGTACCCCGGCACCCGGGCGGCCAGGTAAAGAAGCAGTTAACGTGCACCCCAGGTGCTAGCTACCGCCAAAAGCCAGCAGTACTTTATGAGCCTTGGAAGTCTTGTTGTACCAGTCCGTTCTGAATTATCAAGTTAACACTGCCTGTTTATAGCAACTTCTTAATAGTTTAATGATTGACTCATCCCTATGGGTCCTTTGGTGTATCTGTTGTCGTTGTTAGAGGAAATAGAGGAAAGAGTCCTTTAGAGCTTCTTTACCGGGTGACTCCCTTGACAATGCTTCCAAAATTCTAAAATAGAATCCCGCTCAGCTCTTCCTGACACACATATTGAGAATCCAGCTGAAGAGGCAAAGGGAGCTTAAAAACTGTCCATGTCGAGGGTCGGAATAGCAGCTGCCCGTCTTTATCGTCTCCAAGCTCCGGAGACAATGCCTTGGATATTCTGGTCCCTCTTGCATTAAGCGAAGTCACACTTTATAAAAAGACTCCGGTTTCTTTATAAGGTTGGCTGCCTTTAAGCCTGGGCCTTAGTCTGGTCACCTGTATTTTTTGAGACTTTTAGGGAAATATGGCAAGAGTCCTGCAAAGAAACCCAGCCCTTGTTGGCATCTGCCAGGAATTGCCATATAGAAAGTTGATGGATTTTTCTCCTGTTAAATTTAATTCAGACTCTTGAAAGTGGTCTCAGTAAGGCACTCCCCCTTCTCTCTCTTCCATCTGCCCCTGTTCTTATCATCCGAGACTCGACGCATGGTTCCGTCAGCACTCTCTCGGTTTGACTTGAGATGATTCGAAAACGTACCTCCTAGCCTGAGCCCTCTCTTAATAGGGAGAGAGAGACTCTTTACTATTCTTCAAGATCATTCTGGCAAAAGCTGGAGGGAGAGCCCATGTGCTTGGGAACACACTCCAGGTTATGCCCCCATCACGGGCGGATCTGGCCCAGCCAGACTGGTAGGTAACAAAAACAAATCCACATTTTGAATCGCTCCTTTGCAAGCCTTTGAGGCTCTGGTGCAAGAGGAGTTTCATGCATTCCTAAGACGTGAGCCACAAACAGCGCCCAGGGAGTCACCCTGGTTAATTCACCCCCTGCAGCTGCTACAGGACATGCCGCTCATTTGGTGCTGACGGCATACGTTGAGCCTCTGTGTGCGCCAAGCACTATGTCAGGTGCTGGGGACACAATAAAGTGAACCGTTGACCTTGACCTTGAAGCAGTGTTAGGCGTGCAAGAGCCTCCACTACATCGTGATACGTGGGAAGTCCTCGTGGGAACACAGCTGGGCAAGGGTCAGCTCAGGGAAAGCAATGGAAAGATAACATGTGAGCCGCCTTTGAAGCTGGCTCAGGTTTTCAGGTCATACAGTCAGGAGTTCCAGCATTTCCTTTTTTTTTTTTTTTTTTTGCGGTACGCGGGCCTCTCACTGTTGTGGCCTCTCCCATTGCGGAGCACAGGCTCTGGACACGCAGGCTCAGCGGCCATGGCTCACGGGCCCAGCCTCTCTGCGGCATGTGGGATCTTCCCAGACCAGAGCACGGTGTCCCCGGCACCGGCAGGCGGACTCTCAACCACTGCGCCACCAGGGAAGCCCAGGAGTTCCAGCATTTCTAACACGCATGATGAAACTCCTAAGAGCCCCAGTAATGTTGAGAATCTTTTTAGAATTCTGTGTCGTGGCTTTGCAACATGTTTAGACTGGTATGTTTTGGGGAGTGGAAAGAGGCGTGATGAGTAACGACACCGTGACCGAGGCCTAAAGCCGGACTGTCCCAGAGAGTCAGGGACACCTGGGCCAATTCCGTCTTACCTCTATCGGTCAGGGAAGAGGCAGGAGGGGGTTGGCTGCTTTTTTTTTTCTTCCAGAAAAGGATAGGAGGACAAATACAATGCCATCTGCCCTTACGATCGTTTTGAAGACTGCGATGCAGAAAATGTTTGTACTTATGTCACCAATAATTGTTTTAGGATCTCACAGCCCTGTTACTGAGCCATAAAGATGTTGCTTTTTTCTCTATATTCAAAGCAGCACCTTTTTGAAGCAAATGCTGAGGAAAAGCAACACCTGGCATCTCGAGCTTCAGAATTCCTCTTGACTGGGGTTCTCTGAAGGGGATAGAAATTACTTCTTTTAAAAACAGTGTTTCAAGTTAGTACTCCCATTCCATCCTCACCTGCCTGCGTGAAAGAAGCAGCACAGACAGATGCAGGTGATTTTCATCCGGGTGCTTGGTCACGTGTCTCACGTGGAACACTGCCCTCCGATTCCCCGGGCAAGCCTCCGGGCCAGTCTCAGGCAGGCACCCACTGCCCAGCAGACTCTGCGCTCCACGCCTTTCCAGGTTGTCTCTTGGTGTCACCGTTCCTTAAGGTCCTCCCCTCTGGTTTCCAAGGTGACAGCTCCGCCATCGGCTGTATTAACCGAGGCTGTGCAAACCCTCTACTCCAGAGACCATGTGGCCCAGATTCCCTGGAAGAGCTCTCGTTTCAAATACCATCTTCCATTGTCCACATAAGGGCTTCTACTTGTCAGGCAGTGTGTTCTAGTTTGCGATAACAAAATGCAAAACAATGGGGTTCTTTTACCTGTGGCATGTGACCCAGAGAAACCCAGAGGAAGCAGGGCCCTGGGTCCACTTGCACGTAGTCTGTCTTGAGCCCCAGTCCATCCTGAGAAGCTCAGAGCCTGGCACAGTTAGGCTGTCTGGTGCCGCTGGGTCTCCAGTACCCAGCCCTGTGGCTGCACCGGCAGTTGCTCAGTGTTTATTTAACGCATGGGCCCAGGCACAGGTGGTGGTGAACAGACTCACATTCATGGGCCCGCCGTGCCTTGGGCATCCGTGCTGCCCTGGATCCCAACAGTGCCAGGTTGAGCCCCCAGCCAGAACCTGCTCTTCGACTGAAACATCCTCCTCTCCCGACCCTAATAAAACTCCCCTTCTTGCAGGGCCCATGGGTGTGAAAAAGGAGAAAAGTGGAAAAGGCTCCCAGCTCTTCCTCTCCCCCAGCCTTAGTTTGCATCTCAAATCATTTACCTTCCTGGCAGGGATCCGTCACTGTGCTTGACTGAGGGTGTCCTTAGGCGCCTCCGAAATGTGGCCCTGCTGTTATCACACTTTCCCTCACTCCCCCTTCGGTGTGGATTTACTTGCCCAACGATGATGGAAGGCGGGCTGTGGGGTAGGCTGTGTTCATGCCTGCCATCTCAATGTAACATATAGGTTCTCCTTTGATCTCTTAAACACTGAGTTTACATTTAGCCCTAATCCTCCTAGGAGCTCATCATGACCGACCTCCTAAGAGGTCGGCCCAGGGTGCCTCATCCCAGCTGCCCTCGTTGTGGCCGTGGGACCGACTCTCCAGCTGTGACTGGGCTTGCTAGGAAACTCCAGATTATGGCCTGTTCAGTTCTTCCCCCAAAGCCCTGGCGCGATCCACGCTGCGGTCCCCGAGTGTTGCCTCGGGTTTCGGATCGGCGCCGTCCTGCAGACACAAGGATGTGCTTCTCTGCTCTAATTTTCCCAAGTACGACGACCATCCTCCAGTCCTCCCTCCCCACTGTAACATGGGGATGCATCTGCTTTTGTTTACACGCTCAGCTCACGACAGCTCTCTCCTGGAGTCACGCCTTGCGTGCAGCGTGCCTAACGCGTGATGCTCCCCTGAGCTTCCCCAAACCCCCGTGAGATCCAGGGGTAATTAGCCCCTCACCTCAGATGAGGAAGCTGACGCTCAGGGGCCCCTGGCCACCTGGCCATCAGTGAGAATGTCTTCTGTCTGCCGGCCCATCTCTCCCAGCCCCACGCATCCGCCTTGATTGTTAATGCTTCATTGGTGGCAAAGGCAAATTATCTGGCTGCCCCCAAGGAAAGCAAAGGGCCCTAAGGGAGGAGATCCCCGAAGGGAACATCCGGCAGGGAGGGTGCTGATGAGAGGCTCAGGGTGGGGCGCAGGGCAGCATGCCTGCTTCTGCTCTTCATCTCCACTTGGAACCCTTACTTGCCAAGTTCGGAGAGAGTCTCTGCTTCCCCACACGTGCTCGGGAGCGGCCCTGGAGAATGCGCATCCACCACCATCTGGGGGAGGATCGTAGCCTGTGCTAGTTCCTCCTGTCGATAAGGACAAGCTTGGTTTTCTTGTGGTTGTCATGGAGACTGGCCACACTGAGATAAGGAAAACCCATTTCTGGAAAATCACGACGACCTGTTTTCCGGTTTAGCGTCTGGTAAACCTCACAGGTGTGCTGCGTCGGCCTCCTGATGACATTCGGGGGGCCTGTACGACCAGCTCTCTGAGGACTTTCGTCTTCACCTGGCCCCTAACTCAGAGCCCTGCCACGCAGCAGGAAGAGGAGGGCCGCCACGAGAGGCGGGGCAGGTCCTCCAGCTGCTACACAGGCGGGAGGCAGGAGGCAGGCCTGACGCGACGTCGTCGGCGCTTCCTGTTTCTGCTGGGTACTCAGTGTGTATACGTACGTATATTTCTGTTGCGTGGAGAAATAAACGAGACTGATGAATCCACAAATAGCCCAACAAATGAAACTGATGGATCAAAAACCAACCTTAGGGCCCCGAGCAGTGATTTCCCAGGCGGGAACCTGGGCAGGGGAGGGGATCAGAGCTTCCCAGACCATTCACTATCAGGCAGAGAAGGAAGACCGATCAGCGCCCCGCGTGCGCGCCCCACAAATTTAGTGACCTTGACAAGGTCTGTCCGGCTGCGCTCTGGGCTTGCTCTAAACACGGGGGCGAGGGTGGGAGCTACTGGATTGAATGGAAGTTGTCCTAACTCACTAGCTGGCTTTTTTTTTAAGTAAGCAGAATTGGCGGTGGGTTTACTTTTCTGCGTACCTGCTCTTTTTCTGTTAGTTGTGGATAAAGGCTTGAGGGCGTGGTATGATCCACAGAGGCAGCGTTTTAATCAGGCCGCAGCTGAATGTGCGAAGCCAGAGACCACTGAGGACCGCAGCTTATCACTTATCAGGTGTACCTGGATGCCCAGGAAGGGAGTGACGGCCGCTAGCAGCTCACCAAATCCCTCTGCGCCGTGAGTTTGGAGGGTGGATTAAGGATGTAATTACCGGTGAATCCAGCAGCCGAGAAGTCCAAATGCTCTTGTCCATCATTCCAGGTACTTGCCTTTAACCTGAGCTGTGTTTGGTGCTCCCAGGCCATGTCCTGACTTTTGCAAGAGGCGAAGCTCCCACGGCCAAGAGAGACCTGCCTGGCAGTCTCCTGAGAGCAATTTAATCTGGGTCTCCTCTTTCCTTGCTAGGGTCTCCCAGAACCAGCCTAGTGAGAGCTGGTCCCACGTAAAGCCAGCCCCCTGCACCTCCCAAGATGGGAGTAGACCCAGACCAGACGAGTGTTTTGGTGTCTGTATTTTATTTAATATCAGCGTGTACTTCTTTCTAACAGGAATTCTATTAACAGTCGTTTTACTGTTACACATCTTGCTTACACGATCATTTCCCTTTTGTTAAAGCCATAATAGCTGTCCTCTAGAAAGTACATACTTTGTACTGTGAACCATGGATACTGTCCTCCCCCAAATCGCACCATTATAAAACATGACCTTGACCCTGAAGACAGCCGACAAGATCTGATTTTAAGCTATAGACAATAAATACCCTGGTTTTTAGCGCCTGTCTAGTCAGCATTAACTATTCACTGGTACTTCCCTATATTGGAATTCAGAAGAATGACACTGAAACAGATGTATTCAGAATCAAAGATGGGATGGTTTAAAGTGTAAGTGCTACTTACTGAAATGACATAGCATTAGAACGTTTAATACATATGTGTGATAGTTACCCAGATTATCTGATAGTTACACAAAGTATTCTCCGGTTATGCCCAGAGCATGTCCCTGTTGTAATGAGCTGATTTTGCCAGTGGAGGCAGTATGCTGTTCTAAGCACAGTTTATCTACATTATTTCATTTGAACTCACAACTGTTCCATAAAATAGGGATTGTTCCCATTTCACAGATGGACATTGAGGCCCAAGGAGCCTACTCATCTGAAGTAAGATGTGAACTGGGAGCCATCTGTCTCCAAAGCCCAGTCCTCAAATGCTGCATTTCACAGCTTTCCTCTGTGATGCTGAGTCCGCTCTGAGCTCTGTAGAGACAGGGGCAGAAGGCGGTGAATTTCCAAACAGATGCTCAGCTCACCCCCGCACTGTCGGGAGGCCTGGCCGGGTTTCTCTCATCAGATATGGTGACCACTCTGTATTGTGATGAATGCAGACACACATACTGGTCCAGAAAGGCCCCCCTGTACGAAATCCATAAGATGCAAGCTAACGATTAGAATCATGACTGTATTTATCTTATCTTCTTTGCATCCAGCACAGGAGAGAGAATAAGGTAAGAGCAGAGGGAAGACAGAGGAGGGAAAGCCATAGGTCACACGATGAGACGGTCTTGTGTGTAAAGGGCATTGGTATGAAACTTAGAGTGCCTTTCTGGAAATATGTGTCTAGAGGGAAGACGGGGCTTCCCGGGCCCTGGTAATGTAGCTGTCACTGTACCTTGTGTGTCTGTGGGACACATCGTTTACACATAGGCCATCCTCGCCCTACACACTCAGTACTTGGGGTGGCCGCCTTCTCGAAACAAGCAGGTGGTGAAGTGTTGGCATCTGGATCGACAGTCAGCCAAGCATCTGTGGGTGGAGTGTCATCTGGAGAGCAGGCTTTTTAGAATCCCAGAGAAGAGCATCCTCCCACCTGGAGACCGGACCGCACACATCTCTAGGACAGGCTCAGAGGCACAGGCTGGGTTTGGGCTCTGTCCCAGAGTCATGGCATCCTGGGATCAGCAGGCCTGAGTCAGGGAACTAGAGGCACCACAGCCGATGCCGAACCTTGGCCTTCTCGTTGAAACAAAGATGGAAACACGAGCTCAGACATTGTCCCCCAGAAGAGCACCCTTTAAAAAGATATTACAAACTCTGCATGCCAAATCCTACAAGGAATTGGGTCCCTGATTATTTTCTCTAGATTTAGAATTTCGCCTAAAGCCCTTGAGTCGTGTTTCATTTCCCTTTAGTGAGGCTCCCTGCACAATGACCTAACCCTTAGGGAGAAGGGAACACACTTGTCCTAAGGTGCCAGTAGCCCCTGCCCACCGCGGACCCCCAGCTCCCTGTTACCCTGGTCCTGGCTGAGCCAGCCAAAGCCCTGCTGGCCCAAGAGCCACCAGCTAAGAGGACCGGCAGTGCCATCTTGTGGGAGTTCTCGAAGCTCCTAAAATCAGGTGGAAGGCGGGAGACAACCTTGACTGTCACGCTTTGAAGAATGACACACGAAGAAATGTATGGATGCAGTCAAGTGAGAGGGTCCCCTCTGGTCACCAGCCATGCTAATTATTATTTTGGTGTCCAGAAAATTAATAACCCAGATAAATGAACACCAAGGCAGAAAGATATTTCAAGAACTACAGTGGCTAGGAAGGATTTCGTTTTCCTTCTATTTACTAGGAAATGTATTTAAAATCACCCCTGGTGGGAATATATTTTTCCGTAAACTCTATGAAAACACAAAGCCATAGGTATTAAAGTCCAAATATAGCCGCGGAATCTGCTTCTAGATCACCTCGAGGCTCTGTCCTTTCATGAGGAGGGTCACCAAAGAGGTGCCTTTTCCCAGGAATCTGTCATGGGAGCAGGACCCAGACCAGCCCACCTCCATCACTAAGAGGAGAGGGGCCTTAGACCCCATTCGCTCTGCTGACAGCAGCAGATTAAACTGTGCCCCTTCCTTCAGCTCACTGTGCTGTGGCATCATGTCCTTCCCATTACACATGCGTGTGCACACTCACACACACGGATCTCCGCCTTCTCAGGCTCCGCCCAGACTCCCCTCTACGAAGTACCTCCCCCGCCCCGCCCCCAGTGTGTTAGCTGCTTGTCAGAAAATGAAATTGAAATCCTGACGCAGCTTTTTGGGCTTGAGTGTTCATGAGAACAGTGTGCTCCCTGACTCACCAGGTGGCTTTGACTTTTAGGGAGATTCTCGGGGGAAAATCCCTTTCTGAGCGCTCGTGTGCTTTCTCACCGGGAAGGAAGGGAGCGTCACGTGGTGACCGCTCCCAGGTCCTGATGTAGCCTGGATGGCGCCGTGCTCCCACCACCACTGCCAGTGTCCCCACCAGCTTCCTTCCGTGCTTGCTTCCTGTACTGAGACCAGGAGCTGTGGGTGGGGGAGGACTAGTGGTCTGGACGGAGCCTCTCACCGCAGGGCAGCAGCCTCGCTGTGAGCTCGAGTGGCCTCATCACTTTCAGGCTTTCTCCCTGTCTTCAGTGGGCTGGGAAACTAACCACCAAGCCCAGGCCATTCCCATCAGGTCAAAATAGGGCTCAAATAGATCGAGGGCCCGGAGAGTTTTTCTTCAAGTCCATGGTTTGGTGACATCTGTTTCGTGTATCCCAGACCCTCCTTTTGCTTCCTTGGAGCTTTTCTGTCCCAGATAAGCAGGGCTATTCTGCACGGCTAGGGGATCTGAAGGTGAGGCAGAACTGATCCAGTTGTGAATTAGCAGTGGAGACATAAGGAGGGGCTAGAGATGTGTCATCCTCATCCCGACACCTACCATTTGCTGAGTGCTTGCGATGTGCCTGGGAGCATGTGTACGTAGAGTCACCTGGCGAGGGAGGGTCCACTGCCTCCCGTTTTACAGATGAAGAAACTGAGCCTCAGAAGGTCAAATGCCAGCCTACCAGCCAGTCACTGGCAGAGCCAGGATGGTCTGACATCAGAACCCACACTCAGCTGGCGTCCACCTGCCACCTTTCCTCTGGGCCTCCTTCTTAGACTGTGTTGACTGCATCTTGACTTGACGGATAGTTTGAAGCCTTCACTGGGCTTTGTTCCTGAAGCTCGCGAGCTGAGATGTGGGTGATGGTGGGACCCGTGACCCAACAAAGAACACGAAGCTGAGAGCTCCAGACCCGCATCCTCCAGGCTCTGCCTCTGGGACCACGAACAAGGTTCAGCCTCCTCCAGCCACCCATGAAGTTGGGATAACACCTGCTGAAGAGAACCAGTTGTGTTAATAATTTATGTGGAAGCACTCTGTACCCTAGTTGAGTGCTACAGACATAAATGGTAGTTTTCAAGGAAAAAACTCCATTATCAAGTCAGAAGGTAAATGCTTAGGCAGAGTTGAATACCTTGTACTGCCTGGTTGAGTAAGGGATCCTCTGATTGCACTTAGATCACTTACTGTAAAAATCTGCATCTCTGAATCGTGTATAGAAGGCAGAACCTGAAAATAGAGGCTGCTCCGTGACCCACTTCTCAGCCCTAAAATGAGGGCATCAGGCTAATGCCCTGGGCTGCCCTCGTTCCAAGTCTGGCTTGGAGCACTTCTCTACTGTGCAACTGTCCGGCGAGTTACTGAATCTCTCTGATTTACTGTTCCCTCATCTGTAAAATGCAGATAACAGTTTCTACCTTGTAGGGTTGAAAGGTTAGATATCACAATTCTGTGTAAAGCCCTTAACTCAGTGCCTGGCCCACGATAAGTAATCAATAAGTAGTAGCTGTTACCGTCTAAGATCATTCCCATCCTGTAGAGAAAATAGAGAACAAACAACTCATTAAAAGCTATGATTCTTTCAGAGCGTATTTACATGAAGAGGAGAAAGCATTTGCAGAGGATGACTTGGTGGACTGCCTTGAACCCAGATCAAAACTGCTAACATGAAAAGGATTCTGTGAAATAGAACTCTTGGCAATGCCTTTGCTGCCCTTTTGACTACTTGCAATGGGATTAGTGACTTGCCTGGTTTCTCGGTCTTCCTGATTACTCTGTGTGTGTGTGTGTGTGTGTGTGTGTGTGTGTGCACGCCCCGATCCCAAAACACTCCTGCATGGCAACTCAGCGACCCCAGTCCTTGTCAGGATGCTTGGGAAGGCATAGGCTGACCAGCCAAGCAGAAATCCTACCCACACCCGACCGTCCCACTTCATGGAAGCCTGTTCTTAGATGAAGAAGGAGCCCTGCACTTTTCTGAGGGTGGAATCCCCCCTTAAAAAGGATTTCTAAGGGCTTAACGCCCTGGAGTTCCAGGAAAGAAGGGAAATGACTCCATATCACTAGCTGGGAAAGTGGGCCAGCGTAGGGAGCGGGCACTAGTCACTCTGACCACGTTGCTTATCAACAGCAATCCAGGGAAGACGGTCAGCATTTTGATTCTCTTCAGGGCGCCCAGAATCGCTTCCCCAGGCTGAACTTCTCTCTGTAGTCCCCGAGAAGGGTAGCCTCCATGTGCCTGGGCCAGGCACAGGGGTGTCCTGCAGAAGGCTGGGCTGCCAGAGGAGCTTATCTTCAGTGTGTCCACTGCAGTCTCTGGCAAAACCCTAGAAGCCTCAGCAGAATGGAGGCGGGGAGGGGCCTGAGATCGTGAAGGAATTTGCAGTCAAGCCCGTGAGTCTGGGAAAGAGCCCTGCTAACCTTCCTCAAACATGCAGGGCCTGTCCCACGGAGGAGGTCGTGGACTTGGGTTGGGGCCACTGGGCGAAGGGCAGGGAGCCAGAGACCGTGTCACCATGAGGACACCCAGAGGGCCACGAGCTCCTCGTCTGCAGAGGCACAAAGGCACAAAGGCTGTGGCCACGCTCCACGTGGGCGGGAAGCTGGACGAGGTCACCACTAGGCCCCTTCCAGCCCCAACTCACCAGCCAGTGGATTCACACCTCTCAGGGCTGGACAGAAAACGTCCGCATCGCCCGGGGCCTGCGCTGACAGCCCAGGTTGTGAAGCCTTAGGACAGAAAAAAGAATGTGATCTCAATTATTTTCCTACGTGGTGTTTTGGATATGAGTGAAATAAAATATATTGAAATTTATTTCCGTATTCGCTGTTTTAGAGTTCAGCAGAGTTTTTAAGATATGAACTCAGTTTTCTTAGCCCTGGGGACTTTCATTTAAAGATGAGACCGTGAAAACTCAGTCCTAAAGACGTCTGCTTTCCACAGGGTCATGCATTCACTAAGCATGTCTGGCATTTTGTCCTGCCTTCTGCCTTTTCTGAGAATGTCAATAAGGCATAAACCTTATTCATCAAGGAAATTTATAAAATAAAGAATAGGAAACTTTTGTTAAGGACAAACGACCCCGTTAAGAATTTGATGTGGTCCTTGACAGGTGAATACCGGAAACCTACGTGCATCAAACATTTGGCGTGTGCGCAGGCCAGGTGTGGTGAAGTTGCAGTTTCTGTTGATGTGTAGGAGGGTTCCCAGTGCTCTAATCCCCACTAATTGCATCAGGTTCTCAGTTTCTTTAAATTTAAATAAATATGGTTTTCAAAAACTGGAAAGGCCTGAGGATGTGGGGAGGACAGGAATGATATTTTTCTCTGTCTCTGTTTCCTGCGAGAAAGTACTGTTGCTTCTTCAAAACAACATCTGTCAGAATGATTTTCATCAGATTAAATAAATCCTCAAAGCCGCTATCACAGTTTATAGAATCTTGGAAACGTAGGATATGCTTCGCGTGGAACCCTAATGGAATTTAAAATATGTGTGTTTTTGCAAACACAGCTTCGAGAGCAGACTCTTTACTGGGGTTTGTGAATTTAAGCTACCATGTCTCAAAGAGTTTAGAAAGTGTTTTTACTACATAAATGTAATAGACAATCGTTTACAATTTGAGATGCTATTAATTGTAGATGGAAAAGGCATTGAGCTTGGGGCTTTTTGGCCAAGCCTGATGAAAACCAGCATTGCACACTCTGACAAAGAGCTGTGTGAAAACAGATACCGCGCTTAAGTATGGCACGAGAGGCCAGGCTTCTGTCATCTTTTCACAGGCAGCTACCATATGTCCTTATGGTCAATTATGGCCTTTTCAGTTTTTTAGAGGAGAGAGAACTTTGTTGCCGCGGGGCGGGGGGCGGGGGGCGGGATTATGTCCTAAAGACCTTGAATGATCAATACAGATTGATATTTATTATTCCTTGCTGCAAAAAGCTTACTCTTAAAATTAGTTGCTAAATTTAATCCCAGTGAGATACCACTTCACACCCATTAGAATGGCTACTATCCAAAAAAACCCCAGAAAATAATAAGCTGTGAGCGTGTGGAGAAACTGAACCCTGTGCATTGCTGGCGGGAATCTAAATGGGTGGAAATGCTGTGGAATGCCGTTTCTTGGTTCCTTTACAATATTAGAATCTAGAGCATGGTTCTCAAGCTTCAGATGCGAAACCCTTGGCCGTGAAATCCCTGGAGACAGCCTGTGGGTGATTTGGACCAGTCAAAGCAAGATTCCTTGGATTCCAAACAAATCCAAACGTACTACATCAGGGACTTAACACTTGAGCCAAACTTGTTCATCCCTGGCTGACTGTTGATTCCACAGCCAAATCATATCTGTAATAAAAGGAAAAAAAAAACCCCAACCCAGTTAACCACACCACAAAAGCTAAATAAAACAAAACCAGCGTCATATAGGGAACATTTCTGTGCTGCTTAGTAAGACTTGAAGTTTCTTAGTCTCATGGAGTAACAGAAATTACTTGGGGGAATTTGGGGTGTTTTTGTTAAACTCTTTGGGATGTAAACAGTGAACTTTCTGAATCCTGAGACTTTTGCCTGCAGCAAAAGAAAGCTAAAACAAGGACCCCTGCGGCAGGGTGGAACAGCAGAGCTGGTGGAAGGCGGGCTGGGCAAATCAGGGATGGATTCCGCTCTGCCTGCCCACAAGACCAGCCTTAAGCAAAACTGGCCACTTCTGGGAGCATCTCACTTTCCCCACTGGCCGGCCTTGGCACTCATCTACAGCTCCCGCGTCCCCCTACCTCTGACTGAGGCATTTCAGAGGTGTGCACACCTATGTACTACCTGGAACTGTGTTCTGATGCTTTTAAGCTACGACACATGCAGTTATTTTTTTAAAGGCATAGAAGAGTCTATAATACCATAGAAGTAAGCTCTCCAGATACTAAGTGCAGAAAGCAGACTACAGAACAAGGTGATTCTTTTGGTAAGAAAAATGGAAATTTAAGAAGAAATCAAGTGCATCTGTCTATCCATAGAAAGAAAGGCTGGAAGCACATCCCACGTGTTAACAGTGGTTATCTCCAGGTGGTAGAACTACAAGTGGTTTTAACGTGCTTGGCTTGTTGCTTTTCAACGATGAACATGTATTGCTTTGGTCCTATATTCCGTCCCCTCGGTATTGGTGACAGGGTGGGCCAGCTTAGTACCATGAAAGAGGTTAAGAAATGGCAAGAGCTTCACAAGGACCTTACTTTTTTAAAAAATTTATATTGGATTATAGTTGATTTACAATGTTGTGTTTGTTTCAGGTGTACAGCAAAGTGAATCAATTTTACATATACATATACCCGCTCTTTTTTAGATTCTTTTCCCATGTAGGTCATTACAGAGTATTGAGTAGAGTTCCCTGTGCTATACAGTAGGTCCTTATTAGTTATCTATTTTTTATATAGTAGTGTGTATATGTCAATCCCAATCTCCCAATTTATCCCTAGCTCCCCTTACCTGCTTCTAACCATAAGTTTATTTTCTACATCTGTGACTCTATTTCTATTTTGTAGATAAGTTCATTTGTACTCTTTTTTTAGATTCCACATATAAGTGAAATCATGTGATATTTGTCTTTCTCTGACTTCACTCAGTATGACAATCTCCAAGTCCCTCCATGCTGCTGCAAACGGCATTATTTCATTCTTTTTTATGGCTGAGTAATATTCCATTGTGTGTGTATATATATATATATATATATATATATATATATAGAAAACCATAATTCAAAAAGACACATGCACCCCAATGTTCACTGCAGTACTATTTACAATAGCCAGGACGTAGAGGCAACCTAAATGTCCATCAGTGGAGGATTGGATAAAGAAGATGTGGTACATATATACGAAGGACCAAATGTTTTTAATACTTGGGGTCCTGTAGGGGCCAGGAGCTTTGCATCGGCTCTGGGATCTCACCCGTTAGAAGCTTCCGGAAGCCGTGGACTCTGCGAGGACTCTGAAAGGGTAGCCCCTCAGTCCATAGGACAGGAAGCTCCCTGGTTGGAGTCTCCCATTTATCCAGCATGACCCTGCTCCTGCCCTGCTCCGGGGAGCGCCCAGGTCCATATCTCTTGAGACCAAAACTACCGCGCTTGCCCACAGTTACAGTTTAAGGATTAACCAAAAACCGAAAGAGGGCTCTTTGGTGACGCGCCCGCTGTCTGCTACGATCGTTCTCCGCTCTCTGCCTGAGCTCAGCCTCCGCAGGAGGGGACCCGCAAGTGTCCCAAGTGCAGCAGCCAGCGGGTCCATGTGATGAAATAACGGGAAGAGGTGTGCCTCCCGCTTCCCGCACCCTCCCGAGGGTCCTTGTTTGTCACACGGCCCTGAAACCAGTCTCCACATTCGCGTCACCTGCGTGTGCCTCTGTTGTGAGTCGTGATGGTCAATGTGTTTTCCTTCTTGTCTTCCAGTCCACCCAGACCGACCGTGTTCATCTCCGGTGTTATCGCCCGGGTAAGAGCCCTTTCATCACATCGGGGCCTCGGCCCGCGATGTCCTGATTCCTCCTGTCCTTATTCAACCCCACTTGTCCACCCAGGTCCGGAGGTCACTTAATCAATCGCCCCCTGTCCATAGAGCATGCTTCTGCGCATCCGCCCGTCAGGGGCAGATGGGACGGTGGTGACGCGGAGCCTGAGCTGGTGCAGCTGCCTCTCCTCTGTCCTCGCCCGTCTCCCTTCTCTTTAGGCTCAACCAGGGTCGGCAAAGGGTTTCAGGGTGATCTGTGAGCTGAGACTGTTTTTACATTTTAAATGGTTGAAAATTTGAAATAAGAACTGTATGGCGTGACGTGAAATGTACATGGACTTTAAATTTCTGTGTCCATGGATAAAGTTTTAGTGGTGCACAGCCTTGCTGTTCATGGATGTGTATCATCTATGGTCCTCTCGTGCTGCACTGGCAGAGTGCAGAGAGTATGACCTGAAAAGCCTAAAATATTTGCTATCTGGCCCGTTACAGAAGATAGTTGCTGCCCTCTGAACTAAACTGATGGGTTTGGGTCACTCTCTTTGCCTTTCAAGAGCCCCCTCTTCTTGTGAGACCTAACGGTTTTGTAACCGCAGACCTCCCCCCAGCAAGCCCCCATTTGGGGGACAGTGCACTATTCCATCCATCGATCTGCAGCTCACAGCCCATTCGAGCCCTTAGCGTAGGATGTGTAAAGAAAATGCCACTGTTGGGGACGGCTCAGCACAGCCATCCAGGGACCTGGGACAGACGGAGGGCACATCTACTACATGCGAGGAAATTAAATGCCCGCACAAATCTGAGGTCACCCCAGAGCTCAGCCACCATGGCTCGGTCCTGCCCGGGGTGGGCTGGACCCCAGCCCCTGTCACAAATGCACGAGAAGGCAATTCCTGCCTGAAAAACAGCCGGGTACCTCCTCTGAGACTCGGCTGGTTGAACCTGGCTTCTCTCACAGCTTCCAGCCCTGCCCTGTGTGTTTCCTTCCCAACGAGCGCTCCAGGCCCAGCTCGCAGCTGTGGCAGCAGATCTGAATTTAAGACCCTGGATTTGGTTCTGTCTTGCCCCTCAATTCAAAAAAAAATCACAAGAACTGTTCTAGCAGAAGAAAGCCATCCAACACCCAGCTTAGTTCTGAGTGAGTCGTACATATGGTACCTGGTCCCATGGCGTGGCGGCAGAGACAGCGAGCTTTTCACCTTCTGGAAGGGACACGGGCCTGGGTGCCTGCTTGGGCTCTCCAGAGAGCTTCAGGACCCCCAGCAGTCCCAGGAGACAGGCTGCTACCTGCCGACAGGTTCCCCACTCCATCACCCACCCGCCCCGTCCCCAGAGGGAAGCCAGAAGATGCTGGCTTTGCGTCTCGCTTCACGTACTCACTCAGCTGTTCACGGTTGATGAGCCAGTGCTTTCCGTGTCTCCCGCCAGGGCGACAAGGACTTCCCCCCGGCGGCTGCCCAGGTGGCCCACCAGAAGCCCCACGCCTCCATGGACAAGCACTCTTCCCCGAGGACACAGCACATCCAGCAGCCTCGCAAGTGATGGCGAGGACCCAGCACCCTCACCAGCCGGGCCTCAGTTCCCCGACACTTGGTATTTCCCCAGCAAAGAGAACTGGTATTTTCTTCAAGACACTGCTCCACTGGGAAATTTAAGACAGAGCAAAGCGCCCCTTCCTTTGCCTTGAATTTCCATATCTAAAGCTAGAATCAGACCCCAAGGCTTGTTTCCAGGGAGTCCTGGCAGGTGTCGTCTGCGAATCACTGTGGCACTGCAAGTGCCGTTAGCAGAACTTGCTAAGACTTGAGTGAAATGGAATCGTTCAGAGTTTAGCTTCAGTTCCGGTTTATCAATTGCCCTGAACTTAAAAACAAGTGGGCACAAATTTGGGAGGGTTAGATCAGGTCAGGGGAAAACTCAATCATTTCATGCTTTTCGGTAAGAGGACAATAAAGTCTTAATACCTAGTGAGGAGAGAAAGAGATGAGAGCGTTAATTACAGAAAAACTGAGCAGGGGAGACTTTTGCAACAGGCAACAGCCTCACTGCATTTCTCTCCTTTGTGTGACGAGGGATCACAGCACAGGGCGTCACCAAGCACTCCCAGGAAAACCAGGGAAAAGCTTACAGCTTTGAAACGGCTCTTTCATTCCAGGGGTCATCTTGCTGAAAAATTTGCCCAAAGGGAATACTTCCAGAATAAGGTTTCTCAGTGTGGGTCTCAAGTCCTGCATTGCCCCACCATCCAGACAGGCTTGCCGCGAAATCAAGGCAAACCTTCATTTTTTCAGTGATCACCTCTCGAGCTGCTCTTGAGCTCTGGGAGTGATCACTGACCAGGTGGAGGAATAGATGTCTAGCTAATTCTGGAACACTAGAGCAAAAGCACTGACCACGTGGGAAGACGAGACGAGAACCTGCCCTTTGTCTCCCTAGGGCAGAGTAGAACTACCACGTGCCATTTGAGCTAGAAAAGCCTGTTTGTCCATCAGTCGAAGTATCAGGAACTCCCTCTGCCCAAGGGCACATGGACCTGGGCCCATGTTCACTTGGGCCTCTCAAATTATCCTACGCTTTCTGCCTGGGTTTCCTACCCAGAGCTGCCTTAGACTGCTCGCTGGCTGATGGCTATTGGGTGCTCTGCTTTTCTGAAAAGCCAATGGGCTCGTTTACTCAGATGTTCAAATCTCCCGGAGCAGATGCTTTGGGAGAGGGTGCAGCCCAGCTGGCACGCTTGCCAGCGTGGTGTTTGCCGCGGGATCAGCAGTGGGCACACCACAGCCTTTCTGATGCCCTTTCCAGCTCCACATCCGTGACTGGGAAAGGTGACACAGACCTAGCAGACCCAGCTCTCACCCTTCCCTAAGGAAAAAGCTGGCCCTGCTTCACATCCTAAAGGCAACATTTGGTTTCCCATCTCACTGACTTGCGGCAGCCGGGGTCTCACCCTCAAGGCACCGTGTAGTCACCTCTCATACTTCTTAATCGCTGAGATGTTGCTAAAAACTGAGGCTGGCTTTTAGAGATGCAGACAGGGCGGGCAGCCTCCTCCCAGCCGTCTCCTGGAGCCGGCATCTCAGAAGGATGCTGAGAGCAGGCAGCACTAGGTCAGTCTGTGGACCACTGCACCCCCTGCTGCAGAAATGAAGACGCACCCTTGATACTTTTTAGTGTGGCAGCCAGGACTGCCATGCTGTTTCCCAAGGTGCATTCTTCTTGTCCTTTTAGCTACATCTGGCATGTATCTGTAGATCACTGAAAGCAAAATGTTCTTCTGAATGAGTTTATCAATGGTTAACCTCAAGAAGAATAATGATTATAATAAAGCGCCTGCATTTCTTCTCATGGTTTGTTTTCTCTTACATCTCAGAGACTTTTCCTTCTCATTTTACTGGGGTTGCCAGATGGTTTCAATAGAAATACGAACGTGCAAAAATGAGCGGTATTTTCACAAACTGTTTCCCAGACACAAAGCCAAACTATTGGACAGCAGGCACCTTGAGTCTAATCGTCTACTTTAAAATGTCATAAAATGGAAAAGCTTCATGCAGTGGATTAAAACGCATTCCTTGGGTTCAGCAGCTGGCCCCGTGCTGGGAAGGCCCTTTGGGAACAGACTTAGAAGGAATGATTAGTAGTAAGCCTGGGGATGGCTGTATGCAGCTTTTGATAAATAAGCTAATTTATCCAAAGGTCTTCTGGAAGCTTTATGATCAGGATGAGAAAATAATCACAATCACGAAACCTCAAGATCCAGAATCAGAGTTCAGATTTGAGTTGGGAGAGACTCTGAGGTGTTTTCACCTGATGAGGACCTCGGGGGGCAGCCTGGCAACCCTGAGCCTGGGGATGCAGGTATGGCCAGAGTCTGCATCTCCCAACAAGCCTCACCTCTCCTTAGCCCTTAGGGTCACCTCTGGGCCCTGCAGTTTGTATTCACGCGTCCAACTCCCTTACTGTTGGGTTGGCCAAGCAATTCGTTCAGGTTTTTTTCTGTAACATCTTACAGGAGAACCCGAATGAACGTTTTGGCCAACCCAATAACTTGAGGATGGAATGAGGGTCTTATGCATTCAGTGTCACTGGGTAGAGAGTCGTTCTCGGTACATAAATATGAATAGAAATGCTAAACACACACTCACCGTGGAGCAGAATCCCCCCTCCACCCCAGAGTGTGCGCATTGTTACTGACGTCATTGTCACCCAATGTCACGTCAATGTTAGTTCCCCATTGCCGCCATAACAAAGTACCACACACTGGGTGGCTTAAAACCATGGAAATGTGTTACCTCACAGCTCTGGATGCTAGAAGTTTGCAGTCAAGGTGTGGGCAGGGCCATATTCCCCCAGAAGGCTCCAGGCGAGGGTCATTCTCGGCCCCTTCCGCTTGTGGCAGCTGCTGGCAGTGCTTGGCGATCATCGACTTGTCGCAGCATAAATCCAGTCTCTGCTTCTGTTGTCACATGGATGTCTTCTTGTGTATCTGTGTCCAAATTTCCTTCCTCTTCTAAGGACAACGGTCGCTGGACCAGTGCCCACCCTGATCCAGTGTGACCTCATCTCAACAAATTAGATCTGCAAGGACCCTGTTTCCAAATAAGGTCGTATTCACAGACACTGGGGGTTAGGACCCGAAATAGTGTCTTCTGGGAGAGACACTATTCAACTCAGGACATCAACCATATGCTGAAACGCCAGAAACCTAGCTCCCAGCTCACACCATTTGAACAGCTGTTCATTTGGTAAATTGCTTTCCTGAATGAGCTTTACTATGAGAAGGCTTCACCCGCCACAGGTTTTGTTACAGTGTTGCTGGCCACGGAGCAGTCAAAACCTGTGTGCAGGGGTAAGGGGAGGAGAGCAGGGCAGAGGTGCCAAGGGAATGGTGCCCCCAGGCTACAGGGGGCTGTCTACCCCCGGTTTCAGTAGCTCCTGAGACTGCAGCTCTCAACTGCACGTGTCCTCAGATCAGAGTCACCGTGTTTCTACAGCCTACATCTTGTCTTTTGTAAGAGTGCTGCATGGGCAGTGGTCGTCCCATATTACAGATGGGAAGACTGAAGCTCGGTGCCCAGGGTCCAGAGTCATTGTTAGCCAACACTTGTCCAGGGAAGATACACAAATGGCCAATAAGTACCTGAAAGATGCTCGATATCATGAGTCACCAGAGAGATGCAAATCGAAATCACAGTGAGATACCACTTCACACCCACGAAGATGGCTAGGATCAAAAATCCAAATAATAACAAGTGTTGATGAAGATGTGGAGAAATCAGAACCCTCATACCGTGCCTCATGCAGAGAATGTAAAATGGCGCAGCCCTTGGGAAAACAGTCTGGCAGTTCTTCAAACGATCAAACATAGAGTTACCATGTGACCCAGAATATCTATTCCTAGGTATATACCTGAAAGAAATGAAAACAAGTGTCTATGCAAAAACTTGTACACAGATGTTTAGGACAGCATTACATATAACAACCAAAAGGTAGAAACAACCCAAATAGGTCCATCAACTGAGGAATGAATAAACAAAATGTTGTATATATACATACATACATACACACACACACACACACGCAAATGGAATATTATTCCACTGTAAAATATTATTCCATTATTTGGCCATACAAAGGAATGCAGTACTGATATACGGCGCAATACGAGTGGACCTTGAAAACATTATGCTCGGTGAAAGAAGCCAGCCACAGAAGACCACGTATTATACGATTCCATTTACGTGAAATGTCCAGAATAGGGAAATATCTAGAGACAGCAGCTGCTCAGAGCTGGTGAGCGGGCAGGGAGGATACAGGGGGTGAGAGCTAAAGGAAACGGTTTCTTTTTCAGGTGATGGAAATGTTCTAAAATCAACTGAGAGGATGCTCGCACATGTCTGTGAATATGCTAGACCCATGGAATCGTACACCTTATGGGAGCCGTAAGGAAGTCACCGGTAACTGTAAAGTGATGGGGGGGGGGGCTTGAGGAAGGGTGTGGGGTGGTGGGCTTTGCACTGCGGCAGCCTCACACCTGCCTGGTTCACACCTGGCCCCTGCTGGAGCGAGAAGTTCCTCAACTAGCATCTCTGGACCTCAGTTCTCCGCCTGTCTAAATGGGCCATTTTGTATGCAGTATCTTGTAAACATGAAAAGAAAATTGTGGATACTAACCTCCTGGTTAACATGGAAACCAGTATCAGTAGAATAGGGCTTCCAACACGGACAACATGCTGGGATGGTGCAGAGACTGTGGGTTAGCAGGGAGAGAAGATTCCAGAAGGGGATGGTTGGATCAGTGCCAGTCTAGACTGTGTGCCGGAACAGCAGCAAGGAAGCACAGAGGAGGCCAGAGGCCCAGTTAGTGGTCAGTGGAGCGGGGACGGGCATCCTGAGGACCAAAGGACCCTCTGCGGACCCCGTGTGACCCAGAGGTCGACAAGGCTGGCTTTTGCCCCGGCTCCTGCACGCTATGCCCCCGTCTCTGGGCTCATGTCACCCCGGTACAAACAGTCCTTGAATGGTTTCGGCAAGAAGTCCCCTCACAGCTTACAAGCGTTACCAGTTCAAGTCCAGCCTTGAGAGGTTATTGAGCGGAGCACATCGTCTTCCCATGGCGGCGGCCATGTGATCTTCCCATGCCACCGCCTCACCTGGCCACCGCCCCTGGGACCCAGAGCCCCATGCCCACCCAGGGTCACCCGGGAAGCAGACACCCCCTTGCCAAGCCCCCGGTGGGCCATGTGTGAGGCCCACTGCTGCCCTGGCCAGACCTGGGGAGACCAGCTCCCTTCTTGGCATGTGCCCTCCTGGGGGGCTGAGAAGCCATAGGACATTTCCTCCCCGGGTCCAGGGAGAAAGAACTGTGCTGGTCCTCAGGTCCACACCTGCGGCATCGATGCCTGCCAGCTTCAGCGGACGCCTCAGCTGCACCCTCAAACCAGAGTTAGCCCCTGATGGAGCTGTGCGAGCCGGCGGCACAGCCTGGGAGCAAGCATGCGCCCTCAGAGTCCATGCCCACGTCCCCACTCGGTACCTGCAGGACCTGGGCAGCTGGGTTTTCTTCTCGGCGCCCAGCTTCATCACCAGCAAGAGGAACCCTCCAGAACCTCCCTGATGGGGCTGCACGAGCATTCAGTTGATGTTAACTTACCATCATTATTGTGGTTGTTGTTCGTTTATGATGTAGGACCAGAGACGCCATGAGACTCCACCCGATTAAAGCACATGCCTGGAGTCTGAGGGGCAGGTGCAAAGGAAACCCGGCCCTGAGATGAGCGTTTTGCACACACTAATAGGTTACGCTGACTCAAGCGTGCACCAGCGCACGCCAGCCTGAAACGAGCCTGCTCCCGGACCTGGTCCTGGCTCTTCCACAAGCCAGGTGTGGATGCAGTGAGCCCGTGTGTGCTCAGGAGAAAGGCTGCAGGTGTGACAGGCCCACGTGACGTGGAGGGACTGCCCGACCCCTATGGGCAGCGGGCTCGGGCACCCCGAGAAAGGGCAGCGGGGAGGGCCTGGGGGGCGGGAGATACTGCCAGACCCAGAGGGTTTTGAATCAATGAATTCTTTTTGAAACATCTGCCTCTTGCCTCTGCAGTCTGTGGGGCTCTTCTGTGGTCCTGCAGCTTTTTCTAACTTCACAGCTGCCATGCTGGTTAAATGCTTCCCTCTACAAACCCCAAAGTAAACTTTTCTTCCCCAAGACTTGGCATGCTGCTGCCTCTGCAGTATAAAAACAAAAACAAAACAAAAAACCAAGCATTTCGTAAACCCTCCCAGGAGGCGTCTACAGCCTTACGCTCCTGAAGAGCGGAGAGAAGGTGAGGGGATGGTGGCGGTTAACAGGAAATGCTGGGCACTGGAAATAGCCTCAGCAGTTGTATTAGCCTGGGTTCTCCATAGAGACAGAGCAACAGGGGATGGGTGATAGATGGATGGATAGATGGATGGATAGATGGATGGATAGATGGATGGATAGATAGATGGATAGATGATAGATAAATCAATAGATGGATAGATAGATGGATAGATGGATGGATAGATGGATGGATAGATGGATAGATGGATAGATAGATGGATAGATGATAGATAGATGGATAGATGATAGATAAATCGATAGATGGATAGATAGATGATAGGTAGATAGATAGGTGATAGATGATAGATAGATGATAGATGGATGATGGATAGATGGATAGATGGATAGATGGATAGATGATAGGTAGATAGGTGATAGATGATAGATACATAGATAGATGATAGGTAGATAGATATAGATGGATAGATGATAGATAGATGATAGATATAGATATAAAGAACTAGGTAGATGATAGATAGATGGATAGAATAGATATAAAGAAGCAGGTAGATAATAGATAGATGGATGGATAGATAAAGAGATTTAAAGAATTGGTTCATGTGATTATGGAGGCTCACAAGTCCAAAATCTTCAGGGTGGGCCAGCGGGGAGAAGAGCCAATGCAGTTCAAGTCCAAAGGCATTCTGCTGGCAGCTTTCACTCTTCTCTGAGGAGGACAGTCTTGTGTTCTCTTCAGGCCTTCACGTGATTGGATGAGGCCCACCTACATTATGGAAGGTAAACTGCTTCACTCAGAGTTCACTGATTTAAATGTGAATCTCAACCAAAAACACCCTCACAGAAACATCCAGAATTGCGTTTGACCAAATATCTAGGCATCTGGGCCCAGCCAAGTTAACACATGAAATGAACCATGACAGGAGTTCCCTGTAGGTCATTTTTCTTGGGATCCTTGAGCATCTTGGATCTGTTTTTACTTTGACCATGTGGGAGCATCTGCACATGTTCACTACATTCTTTTTTTTTAATTTTTTTTGTATCTTTTTAAATTTGTGGCTGTGTTGGGTCTCCGATGCTGCACGTGGGCTTTCTCTAGTTGTGGTGAGTGGGGGCTACTCTTCATTGCAGTGCACAGGCTTCTCATTGTGGTGGCTTCTCTTGTTGCGAAGCACGGGCTCTAGGTGCGCGGGCTTCAGTAGTTGTGGCGCACGGGCTCTAGAGTGCAGGCTCAGTAGTTGTGGCGCATGGGCTTAGTTGCTCTGCGGCATGTGGAATCTTCCCAGACCAGGGCTCAAACCCATGTCCCCAGCATTGGCAGGTGGATTCTTAACCACTGCACCACCGGGGAAGTCCGCATCTTTACTACATTCTGTGTGAGCAACATTTAGCTTGCTCTTCCAAACAGACATTCTAAAATTAGATTAAAGGCATTCATGACAAGAGAAAATAGTTTTTCCCTCATCCTCCCTTTTAATCCTAAATATTATTATAAATCCAAATGCCATGCTTTAAGAAAAATCCCATTTGTCTACTAGAAAAGACCCAACATGATCTAACATAATGAACTCATACAATCTGGAGGATTTGGGACTCTACCCAGGAGCCTTGAACGAGCTTTTTGATTACATTTCAGCTTTGTCATTCTGTGCTGCCGAGGGTCACCTAAAAAAGAGAGTTCAACATTTTATAGCACAAGGGCTCAGCTTCTGTGCAAATTAACCAGAAACCTCTTTGTGTCATTCTTTAAACAGAGATGCATTGAGAGCATGTGATGCGCTTGGAGTATTAGTAAGGATCTTCATTATCTCTAGGGCAGTGATTTCCACCGGAAGGGTGGGGTGCGTGGGCAATGTTAGCCCCAGAGAACACCGGGTGATGTCTGAAGACATCTTTGGTTGTCACAACTGGGGATTAGAGAGGAGGGGGATGCTAGCAGGTAGCATCTAGTGAGTGGAGGCCAGGGATGCTCATACAAATCCTACCATGTGCAGGACTGCCCCTGCAACAAAGAAGTATCCAGACCGAAACGTCAGCAGTACCGAGGTTGAGGAACTCTATTGGTCCTGTTCTTATAGTAATGCAATTAAACAATTAAAGGCAAATTCCCCTCATCCTTGAATCTTGAAAAAAGTTTTACATGTGTGTCAGTGACAAGGGCACATTTCGTGGAAGCAGCTAAAGTAGCTCAAGCTTGTTTATGCTTTTCAGTCCCTGGAGCAGAAAACAACCAATTGCTATGATGCAGATTTGCTCCTGGATGCAATGGAAAATTCTAGATAAAGCAAGTCTTTTCCTCCAGGGAGAGCGTGCAACAGCTCTACAGCATAATGATTGTTTTCTCAGACACTGATACAAAGAGGAGCAGAGATGCGTTTCCCTGGGTGGCTTCACTCACCCAGGACAGTCAGGACAGACTCTCAGCCTTTTGGCTCGGCTACTTTCATGTTCTCCAGAGAAGATCTATATAGAAACTCCACTCCGAACAATTGCAGCCTATTTTCCAAAATGGACCGAGTGTGTCTCAAGCTGATTAACCTCAGAGCTATCAGTAAGCGCGGCGGAGCAGGAAGCAGAAGACGAAAATGAGTCTCTGCAGAGCCAGCGGCTAAGCCTGACTCGGGGGAGGGGAACCTTGCGTGGGTGAAGCTTGCCTTCAGCCCGGTCTGTGTCCTCATCCTGTATCCCTGTCTCCTAGCATAGCTCCCACTCCCACCCCTCCGCTGCCCCTCCTCAAATCCTTGTTTCTATCTCAGAAGGACTGAGGCTAGCTGTGAACTCTTGGGAATGTGGCCATTTCTTACCCCTGGAACTTACCCATAACTCCACACTACCTAGATTGTAGACCTGGGAGGCTGACATCCCTCGGTACTGAAAATGTTCAATGACTTGGTTCTACTTTTAGCTGCAGCATGTACCACTAGATTACATCACAAGGCATATAAAAAACAAATTTCATGGAACAAAAGTTTGCAGAAGTCACATGCTTTGTCACAAAATTCTCTACCTTGGGTGCCAAGGATGCTGACACCTCTGTACGTCAGTTGGCTAGCAACTGTCAGGTTCAGTCACCTCCCAAAAGCATGATTTGTCAGGGTGCCATTACTAATGGGGGAAGCCGTGTGGGACTCCCCAAGTCATTTCGTGTAAATGAGCAGTACTTTCAGCTGGGGGAAGACTCATCTCAATCCCCGTCACCAAAGTTAACAAGCATCAGATGTATCATATCAGAACCAGAAAGGCTTTTAAAGTGTTTGTGGTTCCCGGACCTCCTCAGTCTATCTGAAAACTGGAAACCAGAGTGCTGTGGGTGAACATCCATCCTCACCTAATGGGACCAGTGTGAGAAACCCGCATCCTGACGAGTGCCACGTCTCAGCCAGACACACACTAGACCTAAGAAGGGAGATTTTAAGAGTAGAAAGGATCTCTGAACAAAAACAACAATAACCAAAAAAAACCCCAAACCATAGACAAAACCTAAGAAACAGTGTTTGGGGTAACCATAGTGAGGTTTCCATACAGCATAATAAGGGAACCCCTCAAATTACATATAATGTCACGTCATGTATACTTAACAGCCCTTAGCCCACCTTGCCAGTTAAAATAAGTAATAAAGTCCCTCATATATTTATTGTTTGGGTTTCACAGCTAAAGCTTTTTCTGACTTAATACTAATTTTTTTCAGCTTAATAGGGTAAGTCATTTAATTATCCTCATAAAGGCTCTTAACATATCAAAAGAATCTCCCAGAAAAAGTTTTCCTACGAAACAACAACAAAACCAAAGATTATTAATTTTCAGGCACAAAACTGCAACATCTAAGAATAAGAACTGGCGTTAGTTTGATAAACAAGTAGTTTTCAAGGACAATTAGATAACCTGAACATAAGAAGACATGATAAATGGGCATTTACTAATTAACACTGTGTTTAAACTATATAAACTTAACCAGAGTGACTATTTTCATGTATCACAAAAGCATCCAAGTAGACAGATTACCCTCAGGAAGAGATTCTGAGCCTAAATCGCCGTCATCACCACCACCACCATCATCCTCATCACCTTCACTACCCCCACCACCACCACCATCATGACCACCACCATCATCATCACCTTTATCATCATAATTCTCATCACTTTCACCACCTCCACCATCACCACCACCACCATCACCAACACCACTAGCACCATCATCATTACCACCAACATCATATCACCACCATCATCATCACCATCATCACCACCACTGCCATCCTTCTCACCTTATTGAGCATTTACTATGTACCAGCATTTACTATGTACCAGTACTATGTTATTATTGCTATTATACAGATGAGGAAACTAAGGCCTAGTGTGGTCAAAATCATGTATGTAAGTAGTAGATGGCAAAGCTAAGATCAATCTGACACCAACTCCTATGCTTTCCACCACCAACCTTTAAAGACCAGAACACTCCACTGTCATTTCCACACTTAATCCATCCCCCACCCATCTGATTTCCATTGCCACCCTCTGACCACCAGCCCATCTCTGGTGTCCTCTGTCTCCTTACAGAAGAGTTCAGATGTCCCTCTGCTTACACAGTTCCCATCAACCAGCAAATGTCACGCCAGGTGACAGTAGGGCCCTCAGAGTTGGAGGAACAGTTAGGTGCTCTGGTTGTCAAACCCTGATTGGCACCTCAGAGATGTCTAGGTGCTGCTCTCAGGATGGGTAACCCTAGGAGAAATTCGAAACCCATTCCTCTTGAAGGTCTTCATTGGGCCAGATTAGGAAAGGGTAAGTATCTTGAAAGACTAGATTTCACTTTCACTGCATGGAAATCTAGCTCTAAGTTCTCCTCCTGAGGATGGACCTCTTAGCCAGGCTTCACTTATGCTCTGGGGAGAAATCCGTTATATATCCTTGGGGCTACCCTTCTTCCTTCTCACCGTGGTTGGAAAGATCTTGACCCAGACAGTCTGGGACACTGTTCTGGGCACTGAGGACACCACAGCAACTAAGTCAAGCACAAGTCATAGAGTCCACTAGACCACGATTGCAGCGTGAGCTGAGATCACCTCTCCACCTGCTTGGAGACCATGTGTGGTCTGAGGCACCTCACCAGAACTGGGGCTCACACAGGGCCTGGGGCTGAAGGGCTCTGGCCTGATTCTCCCTGGGGAGGATACTAGCACTCAGAAGGCCTTTCAAACCTGCATCTCGCCTCATCCCCACTGCGGGCCATATTATGCTGATCTACCTTCCATAGGGAGTCACTGGGGTTCTGGAGAGACATTCCTGATCACCTGCTGGGCATGGAGGCAGAGAAGAGATGGAGAACCCTTGAGGACTGTCAATCAAGGTCATGAGCACGGAGTCTGTGCTCAGAGTGGCCCCCAGCATCCCTCTGCCCGGGATGGGCACCAGGCAGGGTGTGTAGCATTCACACAGAGACCCATTCTTCTGTAAGGAAATGACTACCCTGCCAGGATCACAAAGAAAACATGTAGCAAAGCCAGGACCAGACCTTTGTCTGTCTGTCTCCAGAGACCCTTCCCCACACAGCGTTGAATATGCCTACTGTCATTTGGTTTAATTAAGCAAGCCGAGCATCTTCCTCCCGTATGCTTTTCTGGGAGGAGAGACAGGCTGAGTCTGATACCGCAGAGTATTTTCCACATTGCTGCTTCTACCGAGCAGATTTAGCTCGTTTCTGGCTGTCATTTAACGTTCTCCTAGTTAAACACCAGCGCCCTCATCAACAGGATCTAATCAGCAGTGTCCCAAGAGGCATCTGGTAGCAGGACAGCCACCATCACCCCCCGCAGCCAGTGGGAAGCAGCTGATGGCCAGTCAGTTCCGTGACTCCCGGGCAGATGAAGTGAGGGCCGCACGGCTGCCCCAGCTGTGTTTCAAGCTTCCTCCAGCCCCTGCTCATATCCCAGGAACAGAGCTCGGGCCCCAGGAACGACCTCCAGAGACGCACAGAGAGCAGCTCAGAAGGCAGCGCAGCCCAAACGGGGAGGCCCTCGATACCCTGGATGACAGTCCTCAAGGCTGTCCCAGGGCGGAAACGGAGAGTGAAGTGAGGCTCTTCTCTCTCTGGTCCTGCCTCCGTGGGGTGTAGGGGCTTTGGTGTGGAAGACACTAAGTACATTTGGTGCAGGAACCAGCTGTAACCATACTTTCAGTCTCAGGATGAAAAGGTTTGGCAGGTCTAGGGTGTGGCCTCTGTGAAGTCAAGGAGATTTCAGAGCCGACAGGAAGCGACTGGGTGGGTGCGGAGATGGGGTGGGGGAAGGGGCAGTGTTCAGAGCACCACTCACTTACCTGGGAGTCCCACCCATTACGCTAAATGAAGTAAGTCAGAGAAAAACCAATACTGTATAATCTCACTTGTATGAGGACTCTAAGAAAACAAATGAAGAGCAAAAAATCCAGCTCACATGTACAGAGAACAGACTGGCGGTTGCCAGAGGCAAGACGTGGAGCGGGGTGTGAAACAGGTGAAGGGGTCCCAAGCCACAAACTTCCCGTTATAAAATAATAAGCCATGGGATGTAACGGACAGCATGGGGACTCTAGTGAATAATCCTGTGCTGCGTATTTGAAAGTTGCTAAGGAGAGTAGGTCTTAAAAATTCTCATCACAAGGAAAAACATTATAACTATGTGTAGTGATGGATGTGAACTAGACATTGTGGTCATTGTTCTGTGATACCTACAAACAGCAAATCATTCGGTTGTACACCTGAAACCAATATAATGTTTTACGTCCATTATATCTCAATTATTAAAAAAGAAAAAAAAAAAAAGAGCTGTCTGGGCACATTAGGTCTTCAGCGCCTCTTCCACACCAGATGGAAACATCCACCACCTGTGGGACTGGTGCCCAGGCAGATGTCAGCAAGCTTTCTCTGTAAAGGTTCAGACAGTCAGTACTTTAGGCTTTGCGAGCATATGGCCTCTGTTACAGCTACTCCACTGTGCCCTGGAGAGTGAAAACCACCATAGACAATATGTCATTGAGTGAGCAGGGCTGTGTTTCAATGCAATTGCATTGACAGAAACAGGCAGTGGCTGGATTTGAAATGTGGGCTGTGGGCCCCAGGCCTAGAGGTGGTGGTCAAGGGCACAGCTGAAGGTCGGCAGCCTCTAGCTGGCATTTAAAGCCATGAGCTGTAGAGATGGCCCAGGCAGGGGGGCAGAGAAGGGTCCCCAGGATGGAACCGGCTTCTAGCCTTCAGGGGTAGGGTGGGGCCTGGGTGGGGGGAAGGGATGGTAATGACATGACCCCCGTGGTAAGCAAGGTGGGAGCGAGCGTGAGTGTTGGGTGGGAGCCCGGCAGGTGTGCAGAGTTAGGGAGGGTGCACTCCCAGACTCACAGCGTCTCTGGCTCAGTAGCTCGGCGTGGTGTTGTAGGTGGAATTGTGTCCCCCAAAAGGATTTACTCTAAGTCCCTGTGAATGTGACCTTATTTGGAAACAGGGTCTTTGCATATGTAATTAAGTTAAAACAAGGCCATGCTCGGTTAGGGTGGGCGGGTGCTAATCCAGTGACGGGTGGGTGCTAATCCAATGACTGGTGGCCTTATAAAAAGTGGGAAGTGTGTTGGGCTTCCCTGGTGGCGTAGTGGTTGAGAGTCCGCCTGCCAATGCAGGGGACACGGGTTCGTGCCTCGGTCTGGGAAGATTCCACATGCTGTGGAGGGGCTGGGCCCGTGAGCCATGGCCGCTGACCCTGCGCCGTCCGGAGCCTGTGCTCCGCAACGGGAGAGGCCACAGCAGTGAGAGGCCCGCGTACCGCAAAAAAAAAAAAAGTGGGAAGTGTGGACACAGACACACAGAAGGAAGCCGGCCATGTGGTGACAGAGGCAGATGGAGGCTGCCACAGGCCAACGAACGCCAAGGATTGCTGGCAACCACCAGGAGCTGGGAGAGGTGAGGAAGCACCCTCCCCTGGAGGCTTCAGAGGGGCGTGGCCCTGCTGACACAGCGATTTCAAATGTCTGGCCGACCGAACTGCGAGGGAATACATGTCAGTTGCTTGAAGCCGTCCAGGTAATTTGTTACAGCAATCACACGAAACTAATACAGGTTCGGCCTGAGAAGGCGTATTTCTGAAAATTTTCCAAGTGGTGCTGATGCTGCCTGTCCCGGGAACCCCGGCCCGTCAAGCACCATTGCTTTATGCAACCGCAGAGGGCCATCTGCCAGCTCAGGGAGAGCACGAGGGTTGCCCAAATCTCTCTAGAGTCACCTGGAGTCACCTAGAGTCCAGGACTAGGAATGTGTAGAGTTAGAGAACCACAGGCTGGGGCTCAGGACGGGCCCAGCGCCTGCACAGCAGTGGGAGGGAAGGCAGGCAGGGGTGGCTTTTTCGACCCCCAACCTATGACCTTTCACCCTACAGAGGGCATCAGGCACTTCAACCAAGGGAGGCCCATTCCAATGGAGTTTGGTCAGGAAGGACATCGAGTCTGCACCTTTCAATGATCACTCAGGTTAGAAGGTAAAAGCTGGTCCCCCAACCCCCAGGGGCAGGGCGTGAAGGGGCCATGGGATGGCTAAGGGACTCCTCTGCCGGGGAGCGGGGACATTCTGTAACCTTTCTCACTGTAGGGTGACAGCTTCCCCATCACAACCCATGTGCCCGAACCCTCTTGTCTCTGATGGCCCAGGACCTCTTGTCCTGGTCCAGCTTCTCCGCTCAGCTCTTGACCCTAATAAACCTTCTAAGAGCTCATGAAAAATTGGTGTCATATCCTTGCAGCTACCTGACTTCTTGATTTTGTGTCACGCTTTTGAAATAGCAAGGTGGATTTGACTGTCATTTATATACTTATCCAGGAAAATGTATTAACATCTTGTTAGGTTTGGGGGTTGAGTGAGAGCAGTAATGAGCTTGGGCGGGGTGACCAGGCAGATGATGTCGAGTGGGCAGGGTGGCTGCCCCATGCTTGTGATCGGCTGCCCCTGCTGCAGGGGCAGTGGCCCCCTGGCACTGGGAGCTGCGGCTGAGCTAACAATTTACCTGAGCAATCTGCACATCAAAGTTGGTTTTGTCGGCAGACTGCGGGTTTTCGGACCACCTTTCACGTCCCTGGCTGGAAACCAGCTAGGTTATCATCAAGGGAGACAGCCGGAGTGACCTGCTGGGAGCCAGTGACCACGTGAAGGGCTGCTTGCAGAAGCCCTCGAGGTCCTCAAGGGGCAACGCTCTTGACTGCACGACTGCGCAGCACAGACGCACTGCTCTTGGGGCCGGGCCGCCGGACGGGAAGAGCATCTGTCCATCTGTGCTCCTCAGAGCCTCAGGGTGCTCGACGCAGGTCCAGTCGGGGGAATAAAGACCACCTCCCTCACTTTTCATGTCAGTTCTCAGATTTTCTTTCTTTTTTTGGCCATACCCCTTGGACTACAGGATCATAGCTCCCCGACCAGGGATCGAACCCGGGCCCCTGCTGTGGAAGCGCAGAGTCCTAACCACTGGACCGACAGGGACGTCCCTAGTTCTCAGATTTTCTAATAAGGACAGTTCCTTGTATATTACCTTCACATCATTTGTCTTTCACAACAATAAATACAAATAATCTCCAATAATAATCTTGGCCTAGAACAAAACCTTATTTAAAATTTGACATCCTATGTAGGTCCTTAATAATTATGATTCTGGATGAGTAGAATTTAATGACTAAAATTATGGTTTTTAACGTGTCAGACTGCAGATTTTTCAAATGCTGAATAGAACTTCCCAAATAAATAGCTGTTTGTCTTCAGTCCCATCAAAAATTACTGAAAAGATGAATTGTGTATGAATGTCTTTTTAAAAAGTAGCTACAAATCATTAGATAAAACTATAGAAGAAAAATGTTGATTTGGTGTAGGAAAGGCCTTCTTAAATAAGAAATGCAAATATAAACTAAAAAGTCTGGCAAGTTTGACTAAATCAAAATTTAAGACTTACACACGATACCTTAAAGATAAGTGATAAAATGGGAGAAAAAAAATGCAGGATGTGTCAAAGAACTGACTCAAAATTTATAGCAAACTCCTATAAATCAGCAAAAATGACACCAAAGGGTAATTTTTTTTAAAATGAGAAACATATATAACAAAATTTTAAAACAAGAAATAAAAAGACACATGAAAAGATGCTCTACTTCACCAGTAACTCAGGCAATTAAAACGAGATACAATTTCTTAACCATCAGACTGGCAAGCAGCAAGTGCGCTGCAGGGGGAAAGGGGCCTCTTTTGTCCATTGTCGACAGGTGAATATTCAGCAGGCTTTGAAAAGGGCAACACAGCAGTGACTACTGAAATAAAACTCGTCTTCCCTTCTACCGGCAACTCCCACTTCTACACGCTTGTCTTAGAGAAACATTCACTCGTGCATACAAATAGGTAAGTCGGATGAAGGCGCTTCATTACTTACAAGTGGTAAGAACTGAAAAGACTCTAACAGTCCATCATGAGGTCATGGTTAAACGTACCAAAGTGCAGCTCTGCAGAGGAACACTACACAGCAATCAACAAGAACCCTGGGTGAAACTGTATATACCACACTGTACATCACACGAAGGGGAGAAAACATTAAAAATATATTTCTATGTCAAACAGAGAAAAGACAAATATCATGATATCACTTATATGTGGAACCTAAAAAAAATGATACAAATGAACTTATTTACAGAACAGAAATGGACCCACAGACATGGAAGACAAACTTATGGTTACTAAAGGGGAAGGGGCAGAGGGAGAAATTAGGAGCTTGGGATTAACGGATACACACTACTACATATAAAACAGATGAACAACAAGGACCTACTGTTTAGCACAGGGAACTGTACTCAGTTATCTTGTAATAACCTATAATGGAAAAGAATCTGAAAAAGTATATATATATATATATATATATATATATATATACTTTATACTGAAAAAGTATATCTATATCTGAATCACTTTGCTGTACACCTGAAACTAATACAACATTGTAAACCAACTAATAAAAAATAAACTAAATGAACAAAAAAATTATATTATAAATGTATATATTATATAGTATATAACTATATTATATAACATATTATATAATATATATAATAATAATAAATAAATAACAAAACTAAACTTGTTTCTATATACACAGGTAAATAAATCCACAGAAACACAGCTGAAGGATGCCTCCCTACCAGTGGGTACTTCTGAGAAGAGGCAGAAGGTAAAGAGATTATTTTAACACGTGCAGAGGTATTCAGATAGCTCATGAATTTAAAAGTCTTACTTTTGAAATGTGAAAAATAAAAGTGTGTCAGATGAAGGAAGTGCACATCTATTTCGATCAAAATAAGTAACACTAAAAACACTGGTATCATTGTATCATTTTCTAATTTACACACACTTAGGTTTATCCAAGTATCACACCGTTGTACCATAAGACTTTATTTCACAAGTGATTTTAAATTCCGTAGCCAAAACTTCCCCACATTTTTACATGAGCCATATCCTTTTTGCTATGTTTTAAACTTTAGATACAGAGTTTGTTAAAAGAGAAGCTAAAAGGGAAAGACACATTCCTTCTGCTGAATAATATATCCTATTCAACTTAAAGATGGTTATTAACCTTTTGGGTATCAAGAATTGAAACTGCTGGGGTCACATTTATTTGTAGATCCCCAAATAGCCCTGAGGTCTAAATAGAAAAATATCTTTTATAAACTGTAACAAAACTCTCACCTCAAAATAAAACACTATGAAATTTACACAACTATATCCTTATTCAACATTTTTACAATATCCGGAAATCTACGGGATTTTTAGAAATGACAATGAAAATAGTTTTACATTCAGAAAACAAAGCTTATACCAACATGACATAACCTGAAACCAGGCACCTGTGCAGAGTCCATACAGTTCTTAAGTCACCCTTGTTAAAAACACACATTCTCAGACACCCAATACATGAGAGTCAGAACAAGGATTTGAATGAAGAGAATTCCAATGAGATTAGCTTTGCCTGTTTGTTTGAATGGGGTCTATTATTCAAATTCCTTAGGATGGCCGAGAGGCTCACAGGGCTGCTGGTAACACGGCCAGGTTTATAGCATCCTTTTCTGGTTTTCATCCTGTTTGACAGAGCTGTGAGGTTCCAAACCAGCTTCTAGAACTTCTGCTCAAAAGCTGGTGTTAAAGTGCTTCAATGCGTCCTCCCAAAATTTCATAAAGCGTCAAACCAACACAGGCCACTGCCGTGCCTGCAACCGCTGGTTTCATTTTGTTTCTCGTCTTCATTTTCTTCAAAAACAATATAAAGGTGTCCCACTATGATGAAATGATTCTCTCAAAAACCAGACTGTGTTAGTGTTTAGAGTACTGATACTCAGGCAGACTTGGGAACATCTCAGCGCCTCCGCAGGGTAAGATGCTGACTCTGTGGCTAGCCTGGTGCCATGGGGTGAATACCTGGTGGAGCTCCCCAAGCACCCTCTCTGGATTCTGCCCCTCCACGCCAAGGACGCAGCCAAAAGCAGAGCGATGGCCCAGGCCCGGCTACACAACCTCGCCCAGGAGCTCCCACATGAGCCGCCCAGGCCAACACCACCTTGCGACAAGAAGACCTGCGTTATGACACACTGGCTGCGTTCTGTGCCACAGGGGACACACTGGAGGGCTCCCAGTGGGGGTCTTGGGCTGTCCCATCCTCCACTACATGCCATCAAATCAGGTCACACCAGACATTACCTGGGAGCCACAACGGCAGTCCCCTCTGTGAGCACAAAACCCGGACTCCTTCCTGTGTGTGTGTGTGTGTGTGCACACTCATATCACATCACACACCTCCACCTGCAGCTGAGGCCATCAGAGCACTGCAGGGCTGTGCCTTTCACATGAGCCTTATTTCAGGCTGGGTCAGGGTAAGGAGAGTTTTGCACGCAGCCCTGGCATTCAACTGAGTCCCTCAGAAATGAGCTAAATCAAACCAGGCAGTGGTGGTTTTTTGTTTTTTTCCATTTCTTTAAAATAAAACGAAAAACCTCCAGAGGAATTGTTTTAGCCTCTTATTTTAAATGTTAACGAAGAAACACGTGAATTCAAGGGCACAGCCGTGAGTAGCTGATTCAAGAGTTACACGGACGTTTGAAACAAAGTCTAAATGCACGGAGAGGAGAGCAACCAGCGTCTTCAGGAAGAGCTGTTTTGTTGTAAGTTCTTCATGGCAACAGCCCTCCCTCCCGCTGCCATGATTACGTACCCAATGCCAGCTGTTTTCGCAAAGGGGACTTTGTTTTATAAAGGATCCGTCGTGATGGGTCTTCTGCCATTCCTTCCCTAGAAGACCACTGTCCTGCAGGCCCAGCTGAAAGGGGCCCAGCGTGAGCCTGCCGCCGAGGAAACCGAGGACCAGATGCAGACCAGGGCCCTGAGGGATCCTGTGAGCCGGGCACCCACAGCCAAATGCAGAATCCAAACAGTCACCCACGTGGGACGAAAAGGCTCGCAAGGGAACACTTGGGTGGCGCGTTAGGATTTCCCCAAATACTGTGAAAAAGAAAAAGTGTGTCAGCACTTCATCCTATAAAAGATAGATTGCGACTAGCAGCTTACAATAGTTCCTGATAAATCTTAGCACTGCAGGGAACACCTGCATTGTATCAGGATGGGAACTGAGCGAGCACAGGTCTCCAAGTGAACCCGGGGGTAAGCGCTGCACCTGACATCCGTCAGGGCTAGAACTCCTTTAGTGGAGCTCAAGTGAATGATGAAAAGACAGTCTTCCATCTTAATGCAGCGTGGATAAGGGGGGAATCCTGTGATCCTGCCAGAGGCCGCAAGAGTCAAATCGTCCCTCCTTCTTAGTCTTAGCTCATTTATTGGCCCCTCAGGGGGGTTTACTTCATAATAACTCGGTACCCATGATTCTTCCCTGGAGACAGCAGGCTTTGCATCCACTTCAGGATTGGGGTGTGGCCCCCCTCACGGGATGGTTTCACAGCCTCATCTCCACTCAGCGGACTTCCAGAGACCCGGTCGTCCACAGCACGGAAGGAAGCAGACAGAGGCAGCCTGGACCGGCCACGCTGCATCCACAAATCCCACTTTCCAACTGACATCACATCCTCCACTGCAGAATGAGTGAGTAGCAGGGGTGCCTGAAGTTGAGATGACGAACTACTGCAATTTCCAATCCTATTTCTGAGGCATCTAGTGCCGCCAGGAACTCGTGGGGAGGTGCTGCAGAAAAAGTCACGAAGGTCCGCAATGTCACGTGTTGCATTTCTCAAAGGTAGCCAAAGACATGCAAGGTCTCTGAATGACGCGGTCATTCCAGCTTTTCCCTCCCCACTCCCAGCGGTGAGCTTGGCGCTCGACTGACTGTAGAACACGATTCACATAAGCAGATAGAAAACACTGTCACTGTCACACCACACACCCCTGGATCAGATGGGGAGGAAACAATTGCAGAGGTAAAAGCGATGAACGGTCCATCTGTGTTGTCACAGCCATCTCTACGTACATAAAGGCTGCAATTTTTTTTTTTAATACAAGGGTTCACATCCACAAGAGGCAACTGAGAGGCACTGAAGTGACTTCACATCCACTCCAAAGCCGTTTCAGCTGCCAGAGTCCCGAGTTTCTAATAATCAAGAAATCTCAACACGAGGGGTGATTCCCAGGCATCTCCCCAGAAAACAGCAAAACTGACATTGTCTTAGAAATACTTCTTCCATCTAGTTTAATCATAACTCACTCAGATATTAAAAAGTATTAAAATATACTTCAACTCTTCCCCTAACTGTATGTATATATAAATCCCTGAGAGGGTACCTGTCAAGTTGAAATTCACTATTTACAGTTAACAGACATCAGGAGTGCAAGCAGACACGGGATCTACAGCAGGGCGGTGCTGTCACCCGCCAGGAGGGCAAACCAAGTCTCCCTCCCTAAAGAAAAAAAGGGGGAAAGTGCGCGGTGGAGGTGGGGGAATTGTGCCAACATTCTGCACAGAAGCAGCGGCGGAATCTGCCGTTCATTCACTCCTGGGTGTTGGGAGGGCACGACATGATAATTCCACAGGGCACTGTTGATCTCTCAGCATTGCCTTGCTTTTCCGCCCTTTTTAGATCTCAGAGTAGTGGTGCCAGGGATGATCAAGGCATTTAGCTAAATCTGGAGCAGAAAACAGGCAAAACAAAGAAAAAGCAAATAAGGAAAAAAGGAGGCAAAGGGGTCAGCAGGGAATGTATGTGGTGACGGAGCTGGGGGGGACACTGCTCATCAGTGCCGCATCCCTGACTGACACTGGAGGGGAGGGAGGAGGGCTGACTCCTTGGTGAGAAAAATGCAGCTAACCATTCAAAGCAACGAAAATACATAAACACGAAAATGATCTCAAAGGATATGGATTGGACTGCCAGGGAAACGGGTGTTTCTCTCCACGTCGGGGACCAGCTTTCATCTCATCCAAGGGGACTTGGCCAACCTCAACTCTTAGACACGAAAGTGATCCAACAGCCAACTACATCAGTGATGCTCAAAGTGGGTCCAGACCTCTGTGCCTTTCTTCTTGTGCCCTTCTGGGATGAGGGAGGAACCCACTAAAATCTGACTTTAAGAGCTGTATTATCGTCACGCCTGTCTCCCACCAGTCTGGGTGCAGCCTGATGGTCTGTTTATTGAGATTTGGGGGAAGGTGAGTGTGAGATGCTCAACTCTGAAGGATGGGGCAGAAGGGGGAGAGTGGCGCTACCCCGCCCACGTAATGAGACAGACACGTGCTCATTACCGCATAGCCAGGGAGCACGACTTCCCCTGCGAATCTAGAGTTATAATAAAGAGCTTCCAAACTGGTCTGTAATATTTTAAATCTATGGCTTCTGAGCAGAATAATATTTAAATAAAGTGCTGTTGGTAGTGCATATGTGAGAGAGACTCTGCAACCCAGATGGCCAGAGATTCATTAGAATTTCTCAGTGCTTTGGAGATAACTCCCTCGGAGAGCTCAGGGCCCGGGGCAAATCACATACATGCTCTGCCGAAGGCCCAACATCTTGGAAATTCTACAAAGTCGGCATAAGGGTAAAGTGAAGATCAGGGGCAGTCATCAAAGGAAAAATGAAAGTAATTCCACACCAGGGATTCCTTGGAATTGAGTCAGGAGGAGGAAGCAACCCAGCTCACTCCAGGCAAATTTGCCTAAAACATGTTTGCTTAAGTATTCGATTGTAATCCCTGTTTCTCTAAAAAATTTACGCCTGCCCCCATTTCAGCAGTCTGCAGAACACTGGGTTCCTTAGGCTTTTTGCATCTTTTTTACATTTTAAGGATATCTGAATTCAATTTATCTAAGAGCACATACCTTACTTTTGTATTTCTAGTAATAATTTATTAGATTTGCCCCTATTTTCTTAAATACTTTTTTCTTATGTCAATATCTATTTTTCAATATGTTCAAGACTTTGTATACAGTTTATCGAAAATCCCTTGCTTAAAATGAGTTTAGTCCTAGCAATAAATACGTGCTTCTGTACGCAGTCTCATACTTTGACAACTGGGTTTTCATCATTTTTTAGCACTGGATGGACAAGAGAGCTTAAAAAGTAAGATACAAGGAAATCTGATTCCTCTATCTTACTTGATCGTTTTGCTGTAAAGTAAATGTCTCCATCAAATGGAAAGAAATATTCTGCATCACTTAATCCAATTAAGAACGTGCAGTGCTCATGGGCACCCCCATGAGATGGAAAGGCAAAGACCCAAACAAACAGCAAAAGGGGGGAGAATGCCACTAATTCTGTGTGAAATCATAGAGATATCACAAGTAATCATTGCTAGAAACGGTACTTTAAACAAAGGGTCTTCAGACAAATGCATTAAAACCATCCTAAGTACAAAGAGCCCCATCTTTGCATGGGGCTGGTAAAGTGCTGCACATCTGACTGTGATTAAAAACACAGAATTATACAGAAAACGCCCTTCTGACAAACTGGTCTTAAAAATTTCTTAACTGAGGTTCTAAAGATAAACTTTTAGGTAAAACGCCCACTAAGTGTACTGACTGCTAGGGGAACTGGTTTTAGGCAAATCGATTCGTGCTATGCCCAATTCACTCTTGGGTGCAGCCTGAACAAACACAAACGCTTTCTCGGGCCGAAGGAGCCTGCGGGCACTGGGACGTGTGGTGCGTAAAAGGCAAGGGCCGGGCGGAGGTTCTGCGTCCTTCTCCCCGCCGCCCCCCCCCCAACACCCGCACCCACCCACCCCGTCACGTCCTTTTCCTCCAGGACGGTGCCCGCTTCTCCTTGTGCGCCGTGGCCAGCCGCTGCTTCTCTGCCTCTTCCGCCTTCCTTCTTTCCTCCTTGGCCTCCTTGTACCGCCACTTGGGGAGCTGCAGGTGGGTGCTGTCCTTGGTGCTGCCCTTCGCGGCCCGCTCGGGCTGGAAGGCGGGCGCGGGCGCCTTGCTGATGCGCACCTTGGGGATGACCACGCCCGGCCGCACGCTGCTCCGCCGCAGCAGCTGCAGGGACAGGAGGCTGGCCTTCCGCGGGGCAGCTGGCAGCTGGGAAGAAGGCGTGGAGCTGGCTCTGGGGGCCCCCTCTCTGGAGACCCCCGCGGTCTGGGAGGTCCGGAATCGCTGCTCGGCGCCTTGCGCTTTGTCCCTCTCTTGGGCTTGCGTGTCCGGGCGCCCCCGTGCCGCCAGGATTTCCTGCACCGCCAGCCGCCTTTTCCCCACACAGGGGGGGTTCTCGGGGCACATGGTCTGGCAGACGACGGCCACGGCGGGGCTGTAGAGGCTTGTGGTCATCCTGACCATGTGGTCCAGGACGCCCCCATCCTCCAGGCCTTGGCGCAAGCGGGAGGTAAGCATGGACCGCACAAACGCGGTGAGCCTCTGCAAGCAGTTCTTGGAGCCCGCAGGCTTCGGACCCGCCTCGGGGGCCAGCGGCAGCTCTGGCTTGTACTTTTCCCCAAACTGCTCTGGGCAGGGTCGCTCCAGCAGCCTCTGGATGACGTGGACCGCTTCAAACCGTCCCGTGTAAGTAGCCCACTCCTGGGACGACATTCCGCGGTGAGGGTCCCTGGCGTGGACATCTGCCCCTGAAAACCGCAAAGTAGAAACAGGAATGGGTGGATGCAATAAGACCTCCCTTCCACAGGCAGAAAACGAAAAGACAGTGAAATGGATCAAAGGCGAAACTTCCAAAACCTTCTAACAGACCCTACCCTGGAGCTGGGCCACCTGGATGAACCCACACCTGACCGTCACCTCTTGCGTTTACTATTGTAACACAACCGACCTTTTGTTTTTGCGGTACACACTGCTGTGGCCTCTCCCGTTGCGGAGCACGGGCTCCGGACGCGCAGGCGCAGCGGCCGTGGCTCACGGGCCCAGCCGCTCCGCGGCATGTGGGATCTTCCCGGACCGGGGCACGAACCCGTGTCCCCTGCATCGGCAGGTGGACTCCCAACCACTGCGCCACCAGGGAAGCCCCACAACCGACCTTTAAGTGTTCCACTTAATGGTTTATCTTTCCTAAATAAAACCCCCTAAACTCAGCACCTAAATCGTGGAATTTTTTTATAGAAATAAGATTTCATGGCTTTCCAGCAATGGAGGCACAATCAGACCAGAAAGGTGCTTTGTAACACTTGGCAGATGATACTAGAATATTCTAAAAATACTAACAGTAACTCACGGGCAAAGCATTCAGTGTCCTATTTATTTATCATCTCCCTTTTTCCTCCAAGAGCTCTTGTGGGGACGATTATGGTTCTTATCTTAGGAAACGTGTGGTCCTTCACTTTTCGTGCTGGTGGTTAGTTGGTCGTGGGTCGTGGGCTTCTCCAGGACAGAGGCAGTTTAAGCAAAAACTTAGTCATTTTTGCTTCCTTAACACATACAGTTCTGGCTGGTAGGAGGCATGCATTTAATAAACGTTTGTTACAGAATAGATGGTGGTCCCAGTGGCTGAGGGCACTGCTGGAGACCTCGAAGCTGGTAAGAGAGAAGTGCTCAGACCTGGGTCCTGACCCTCAGCTGCCTGCACTTCCCACCACCGTGCTGGGGGGCTCTTCCTCTGTGACACTTTTCTGTGTCAACAGGGCCAGGGTCAAGTACTCAGGGACTTAATCCAACACTAATCTAGATGCGCTGTGAAGCTGTTTTGTAGGCGCAGTTAGCATCCACAACTGGTTGACTTTTAAGTCCAGATTACCACCCCAAATGTGGGTGAGCCTCGTCCAAGGTCTCAGGAGCAAAAGTTGAAGTTTCCTGGAGAAGAAAGAATTCAGCCTGAAGACTGCAGCATCCACTCCTGCCCAGGTCTCCAGCCCACTGGCCTGTCCTATAGATTCCAGGCTTACCAACCCCCCAAATCACGTGAGCCAATTCCCTAAAATAAATCTCTTAATATATATCTCCCATCGGTTCTGTCTTTCTGCAGGACAGAGGCTGCATCTCCTACACCCTCACGGTCTCCCTTACACTGGTCACTTCCTTAATCTCCTCCTACCAGCCACTGCCCCCTCTTAACATTGCAAAGTTAAACTTCAGCTCAACTTGATGAAATGTTCGTAAGTTTCAGCTTGGTAGTAAAATAGAAATTAACCAGGGATTGCTGTTCAATTAATCTTGGTCCAATCTCAGCTGAATACACAGTTAAAAATCATTCAGGATTTCAAGTCCCATTAGTCATATTTCCACTGGCAGAGCAATGTGGGAAGTAGGGCAATTATCTAGTCTACCCAGGGACCAGGCCCAGCAGAAGCTTCCGCATTTACATCCCACACAGACCGGGGTGTCCCACACGCGATGCCTGGTGAATACGAACGAGAGCAGCAGGGGGTCTCAGCAACTTCCCCGCCCCATAGCCCTCAGTGGCCCCACGGCTGAGGCAGACGCAGCTCACCTGAGCTCGCCCGGTAATGCTCTTAATTCTGTGACACGTTAAAGAACGTATCAGAAGAGTGGTAATTATTGGGAACTGGAAATCACGATGGAACTCATTAGCTACAGTACAATTTATAAACGGACTCAAACGAAAAGGGGGCAGTAAAAATGTCATTGCAAAAAATAGATGACACATTAAACCTTAATTCGTTGCACGTCACTTAAAAAAGGAGCAAACTGAAAAATTAAAATCTTAATGAATGCTGCTTGAAAGAGACATTTTTCAAATGCTAATGGAAAACTAAAGGAACAGCTGTCAAAAGTTGAGTGCACCTCTTCCTTTTCAAAATCACCTTGGAAAATACAAACACTGTAAAGAATAGAGGCCATTCTGACTATAATGCAGCTCGAGAATCTGAGTCATGCTGTAAATGAGGGATTCACTTCCTTAAGAAAGTACTATTAAGGGTAATATTAAAGGCCTGGGCATAGTCATTCAATCATGAAAAGCAAGTACTGACGATTAGCACGTTATACTTGTATCTTTTTAGAAAAAAAGGCGCACCTCTGAAAGGCCAAAGTACCCATCGCCTGCCCCAGAGACGCCCGGCATCCTCATGCCCCCACCCCACGTTGTTTCGCCCAGGGCTCCAGCCGTGCAAAGGCTGGGCTCCTGCCAATGAGTCCCTTTGCTGCCACGTTAAGTGCTGTGAGCTGTCTGTACAGAATCCTCTATTTTATTCAAGGCAGCAACTGCTCAGTTCTAGGCAATGCATCATGACTGCTCTATCCCTGAGGTTCAAAACTTGGCCATACTGACATTTGGGGCCAGATGACTATTTGTTTGGGGGACTGTAGGGCTTTTAACAGCATCCCTGTTCTCTGTGCACTAGATGCCAGTAGCGTTCCACCAGTTGTGACAACCGAAAATGTCCCCTGGGGGATCACACATATCCCCACCCCACTGAGGATTATGGTTCTGACCTCGATGACCTGCCTTGTTGTTCCCCATTCTCCCAGTCTCCCTTGCAGCTGGTCAGTGAGCCCCAAAGAGAAGGCTGCTGCACCCTGATCGAAGAGACCGATGGATCTGAGGCCTGGAGCTCTGGTGACCATCGTGCAGTCATGAGGTGACCAGTCAACACACTGGCAGGTGGCTGGGGGGCTGTGTGGAGCTGAGTGGACAAGAGGAAGAAACCTGGGTCTGTGATGTCCTCACGGAGTCCAGGGCCAAGCTCTGCATGGTGACTTCCAGTGAGGCGAGACAGACAGACACTTGCTTTCTTTAAGCCACCGTCAAGTCAGGATTTCTGTTACTGGAAGCAGAAAGCATTCTAAAAGGGACTAAAGGAAAACAATCTACCTTCCGTTGCTCATTCTTAGGACGCTTTCCCCCAACAGTCAAGGCCAGGTACGTGGGACCAGCAGGAGGCAGGCAGAGCCCAGGGTGTGTCGCTTCCTTTCCTATTTATCTATAAGCCCCCATCCCCATGTTATCTTATCTATAAGCCCCCATCCCCATGTTATCTTATCTATAAGCCCCCATCCCCATGTTACCTACCCTTGAGAGCCCCAATCTGGTCCCCCTCCTGCCGAGAGACCCTTCTGGTCATGTCAGATAGTTAGACATGAGCGGGTCCCTGCCCCAGCCTGGACGGGGTCATCTTTCCCTCCCCCATCTGGACACTGGTGATTAGAACATGCCCAGAGAGCCACCCTTTTGTGGTCAAGGACCGTTAAGTCTCCAGCCTTATCAAGACCAAACAAGACAAAACCACCAGCACAGCTTGGTGCAGGCATCCCAAGACCTAAAAGGTGACTCAGAGTAACCCGGGGTTCGTTACGCCGTGTTTGTAATAAATTAGCATTGTGGTTTCTGCATCCGTCACCCTTCTGTGGGTTCTGCCCGGGTGCCTGTGGGTAAGCGCCTGCGCAGAGGGAAGAAGTTATATAACCTAAAGCTGTCGATCAGCTTGGCAGTCAAATGATGCAGGACCTCAGGGGATTTCCACCACTCTGAAAAACCAACCCCAGCCCTACCGCGGGGCTGCTTCCAGTTTCCAAACAACCCCGCGCCCCTTCTCTCTCTCCGGAGTGTACTTTTGCTTTGCTTAATAAAAAACGCTTGCTCCTTAAAACTGCTCTATGTCTCTGGACTGAATTCTTTCTCTTCGAGAGGACGAGAGCCGAGGGAATCGCCTTTTTCCGCCGGTGACAGTCACCACAAGACCACTGTGGACCGGTCCTTACAGGCCTCCTCCTGTGCTGTCTGTGGCCTGTATCTTGGGCACCTGGGGTATACTCAGGATGCAGGGTCACAGGGGAGAGCCCTTGAAGGGGGTGGGGCGGGTGATCCCACCCTACCCTCAGGCATTTCAGTCTTTCAGAGGGTCTCAGCAGGGCTCAAGCCCACAGCCTGCAGGGTAGCCAGCTAATGAGCTCACACTGGTTCGTTTTCCAGTCTTCCCAATCTGGCTTCCTTATCCCTGACCAGCATCCAAGGGTGACTTTCCAAAACAACGTGCCCCACGGTTGGCTCTCGTGGATGCCCAGGCTAAGACGGTGCCCTTGGTGATATGAAATGCCTGATTTTTAGCCCTTTCTCTGCCGAATAACTTGACACTATTCCAACTTAGTCACAGAAAATTCATGTTTTCCTCTATAAACAGAAAGAAACCTCTCTGGTGATATCATATCCTTCGGCCTTCCAGAAACACATAGTCAGGGCTTGCCTAAGACAAGGATGAGCACACGATGTACAGCGGGAGTGCCTCTGCTCTCTGTTCATTAAACGAGCCTCCTACACCTTCCTTTCCGTCTGCTTTGTTGCCCGGAATCCCAGGGAGATTCAAGGCTTCTGTTTGCTTGTTTTTGCTCCCCAAGTGCCGCAGCAATGACACCAACACCTCAGGTATGAAAGCCAGCTCTCTTAAGCCAGTCTGGAACCTGCCAACCTCCACCAGGTTCTGCTTCTCTTCAGAGATAATCACGGCTTCCCTCATACGGCTTCTAAGAGCATTTATTAAATACACCTGTCACTTGGGGGTATTAATATTCCACTGAATTAACAAGGCTCTGCAGCCCTATCCCCAACCCCTGGGATCTCATCAGCAGAGCTGACGTTACTCCTCGGGATGCCAAAAACCAAAGAGCCAATATATCAGCTGTTCAGAACTTGGTTATATATATATATATTTTTAAATTTATTTATTTAATTTATTTATTCTTGGCTGCGCTGGGTCTTCGTTGCTGCGCGCGGGCTTTCTTTAGTTGCGGCGAGCGGGGGCTACTCTTCGTTGCGGTGTGCGGGCTGCTCCTTGCGATGGCTTCTCTTGTAGGGGAGCACGGGCTCTAGGCGCACGGGCTTCAGTAGTTGTGGTGCATGGGCTCAGTAGTTGTGGCTTGCGGGCTCTAGAGCACAGGCTCAGTAGTTGTGGCCCACGGGCTTAGTTGCTCCGCGGCATGTGGGATCCTCCAGGACCAGGGCTCGAACTCGTGTCCCCTGCATTGGCAGGTGGATTCTTAACCACTGCATCACCAGGGAAGCCGGAGAACTTGGTTATATTTCTATTAAAAGCCTGAGTTCTGGTAATTCTGACACTATTTCGTTCTGCCCAACAAGGTAAGATAAGAGCTGATATGCACCTACAGGTTATGAACTATTGGAAAATCTAAACAGTCTAGGGGGGCATTCAATTCAATGATTCACTATTTCCAAAAGGAAATAGTTCTTATTGAATATTATGAAACTGCAACTCGGAAATTCAACCCAGGTGCAGAAAGACACTCAGGTTCAGAAGAACACGGCACTTGAAAAAATGAGAATGAGATACACAGTTTTATCCTAACTATTAATATGTAGTAATGCTCGTGCCTTTTGCTTTTAAAATGATCACAGGATGACCTGATTCTGTAAACATCAATCCGAAAGAAATACCCAGATTTTAGGATCTTTACAGGCTTAGTTCTTCTTAATATTGATAAATTCAAACGGAAATAAGAAGACTTTAAAATACTGTTGCAAATTGTTTAACCATTTCAACAAGTATCCTATTGCTATGTACCAAACCCAGGAAAGGCATTCAATCACGTATTGTTTTTTCTTTTAAAACATACACACTCATCTGTAAGAAGAAAATGTGACCCACTTTCCTGGGAAAAAGTATAAGGTAACTTAGTGGCAACAGTAAAAAATGAAAATAGTCTGTAAGTTAAACAAGAAAAGCCTTAGAGGGCAGCTCAAAAGCTCCCTGAAAAAGGCGTCAGATTTTCTTTTCACTTTTCCCTTCATTTCCCATTTACATTCGTTATATCAGTGGTTTTCAACAAGAGGCCACTTTCCCACTAGGGGACGTCTGGCAATGACTGGAGATATTTTTGATCATCACAACTGGGGGGGTGCTACAGTCACCTAGTGTGCAGAGGCCAGGCATGCTGCTAAACAACCCACAGGACAGCCCGACCACGAAGAATTATCTGGCCCCAAACATCAGCAGTGCCAGGATGAAGAAACCTGAGTTACCCTCCATAGAAAGTTTAAGTATCTGATCACAAGGATATTTTCAAAGGGAAAAATATACCATAGTTTTTCATTCATTTAACACATAATAGTGAACACATAAAGTCACCAATAACAATGACAACCAACAATGACTGATGGCTTCCTCCATGCCAGGCGAGCCCCTGAGAGCTGTGAAGTGTGAACTCACTCAATACACATCATGACCTCCTGCAGTAACTACTGACATTCACCGAATTTTACAGAAGAAACAGGCCCAGAGCAGGAGGTGGCTGGCCCTGGGTATAGAGAGCCTGAATGGTGGGGCTGGAATTTGAAACCAGGGGTCCTGATTTCCAAGTTGGTTCTATTGGCCATTCTGCTCTGACCAGTCACAGTTCAGGAACAGAGGCACGAGAGGTCTGCACTCGTGTGGATTATTCTAGACTTTGATGGGGTTGTGCTCACGTTGACAGGAACAGGAAAGGTAGGGTATATAAAACCTAATGCCAAATTTGTTATCCAAATAACTAAGGGAAAAGAAAAAAAAACACATGAGCATTGAACACACTGCCCTCAAGCAGGCCCATCTCTCGCGAGATCTGAAAGGTTCTGTGATCTGTAAATGCCTGAAACCTCTACCAGACTCAGGGAAAAAATGACAGCAAATCCCATGCACGGTCCAGACTGATTAGAAGGCAATTAATCTGAAAACAAGAGGGTTTGTAATTCAAATTAATTCATTGGGGAAAATGCCTCGATTGACATCGAAAGGTTTTGGTTGTAAAAGTGAATTGCTAATTTACACTCAATTATAACTAGATCCAGAAGCAGTAAAAGCAGACGAAGCTCCCCCCAAAACACAAAAGCATCCTAATCACCATTAAATTAGGAGGAACCGTCCCTCCCTGATGTCATTGATAAACCCTGTGGAAACGGCTACCTCACTTTAAAAAAATGAAACTGTCACTGAGTCAAAAGAACCACCAATGAGATTAATTTTAATTAGGATCTTTTTTAATTCCAAGAAGGTTTTCATCTTCGAAGCCTCTGTCTTCGCTTACTGAATTTATTTTTCTTACAGCATCCCCTAAAACACTTCAGCTAAAGCAGGAGAAAAAAACAATCCAAAGTAGGTTTGTAACAAATCCTGTAACCCCAATCTAATCACAAGGAAAAAGACAGATGGGCTCAGGTTGGGGGACCAGTGTTCATTGGGCAGTGTCAAGACCAAGTCATGGACAAGGCATGAAGACTGAGCAACTTCTGGGGACCAGAACAGACTGGGGACATGTGACAACTCAGTGTGGGAGCCTGGCTGGGATGCTGGAACAGAAAGGGGCCATCTGTGGAAGAACTGGTGACATCTGGATAAAGTCTGGACTTTAGTGACTTGTATTGTGCAGTTTCTGCCTCTCGGTAAGATGCTAACATGGTCAGGGGAGGGAGGGCGGTGCTGAGTCGGGGCTCTGTGGGTGCTCTCTCTACTATCTCTGTCGCTTTTCCATACACCTAAAATTATCCCCAAATGAAGGTTTATTTACAAAAAGAAGCAAGTTGTCTACACAGAGCTACTAGCCCAGGCTGATGCCTGGAAGAATTTTAACGTGGTCCTCAAGATACTGAGACTGGAGGGGATGCCGCCTCTCTGGGAGCTCGTAGGGCCAAGCAAGACCGGCTGAACCCAGTGCCAAGAACAGAAACAAAATAAACTAAGATAATGAAATCAAATAATGGCGCAACAGCATCTCCCCCTGCTTGAGATGCTCCCTCTGCGCCTGACCCTGGGTGTGTGCTTCACACAAATTTTCTCATTTTATTGCCAGAATAACCCAGTGAGGTGGTGCCCTAACAATGATCATCAATTCCATTTTAGAGTGAGGGGGAAAACAGCTAGAGATTAGTCGCAAGGAATTCAGCTCAGTAATTCCTTAAATATGTATAGCCCCAGAGAGTTTACAAAGTGATGTATTTCATCCTCAGGGAGGTGGGGAAGAAGTCATTACTCCCATTTCACAGATGAGGACAGAGAGGCTCAGAGGAGGGGCTTCCCTCAAGATGATGAGGCCAAAAGGGCAAAGGGGGGCCTGCCGTGCTGGCCCAGCCTGAGAACATTCCACTGTGATGCCAGGCAGAAAGAAACTGCCCCACACAGAAACCAAGACCCCTAAAACCCAGTCCCACTCCCGCAATTTATGATGAACCTCTCTACCCAAAACTTTAATCCCTTTCTTGTCCCACTCCTGTTCTCCTCAGGATTGATGCAAATCAAAGAAAAGGGGGGATTGAAACCGAGCAGGACCCTGTGAGGTCTTCCCGGGTGCAAAAGCCCATCTGTGTCCCCTGTTTCTTGTTTGTAGAAAAAGGCTTTAGTCTCCTAGGCCTTCCTCGGGTTCCAAAGAGCAGACTTAAGCAGTTAATGACCAGGACAACAGAGTCACAGGACTCCGAGTTCCTCCTGAAGGGATATAGGTGACAATCTGGTGCGTATCTTTGAGTTGTTCTGCAGAAACTAAGACCCCCTCCCAGTGGAGGATGGTGACTCTATGCTGACCACAAGTACTAGATCCCAGACCGGCTGGAACCCAAAGGTTGATGGTTGAGACTCCTGAAGCATCACCCCGTTACCTCACCACCAGCTGATCAGAAGGTCAACAAGCTGGTCAGGCAATCTATGACCCTCTCTCCTAACACCATCTTTAAAAACCGTTGCCTAAAAGCCATCGGGAGGTTCGGCTCTTCTGAGCCTAAGCTGCCGGTACTCCTTGCTTGGCGCCCTGCAAATAAACCCTTACTTTGCTGTGAACAACCACCGTCAGAGTACGGCTTTCTGCACTGCAGGCACACGAGCCCTTGCTCAGTTACAACATCATAGGACCACGTGACTCCACCCACCAGCAAGCAGACACCTGGGATGGCTCCTGGGTAGACCCTGCCATCCCTTTGCCCACCTTCAATAGGACCATCTTACCGGCATCAAGACCAGAGCACACGTTTGTGAAGAAAAATGCAGGCAGGATGAGGCTAGGGGGTGAGGAAACAGGAGGGCTGGCCTACGGGGTGACCAGTGCTGTGACCTCCCAACCCACCCTGAAAGCAGGAGCTTTGTCTTTTTTCTTTTAAAAATTAAGACTGGGGTGATTTATTACTCTTGTTAGGAGCTCTGACACAAAGCGCAGTAAAAGGCCGCAGACCAGTAAATAAGCAATGCGGCTTTGGGTTACTTTACAACTGCTGCTACGGCACTGAGAGGAGAACACGCTTTTTCATCACTTAGAACGAAGGAGTACAAATGGCAAATAAAAGTTTTAATCACGTCTCTGATTAAAAAGTTTAATCAAGCTTTAAGTGTCTGCTGCTTTAAATATTACCAACCTAAAAAAATACTTTAAAAATTTTTAGTTAACGCGAGATTTATAGAGAAAGTTACTTGGTTTTGAAGGCAACGCAGTTGGCTCCTATGCCGTAAGAAACTTATCCTCCAGCTTTATGAATTAGTAAAGTAGCGGACCGTATTACAGGCCTTGAGTCACATAAATTTATATAGGTTATTAGCATTATCTTTAAATGTACAATATAAACAAAACTGTACATGTATGGCATATTAACTTTGTTTTCCAAAACAACAGGCAACTCGTTAGCTAAAGACACCATAGTCTGCAAAAAGGCACATCTGTATAAGATATATGCCCTTTTCTCCTCTATGATTGGGTTAGGTAGTCTGTTTACATTTCGACAAAACAATAAACACAGTGCATTCTATTATTTTCGTTCTATTTTTCACTTTTGTCTTCAGCAGCAAATTCTGGCTTTTAAGACATGGCATTAAAGAGTTTAAGAGCAGTGGGTGTTATTCACGATCTTCCGAAATGTAAAAACTAGATGTAAAAACTAGAAGATGGTCAAAGAGGCTTAAAAATCAGTATCACCACACACCCCCTATGTGTGTATAAATTCACTGCCTTAAAAAGTCATCTGTCACTCAAATTTGAAAAATTCCACAAATGCACTATCCGCTTTCAGTGCCATCAATGTCACTTTAAACCATATTTTAGCAGAGTCTACAGTGCAAATATAAATTCTTTATACTGGCCTTTGGGCAGCACTGAGGATCCAAGACAAGGCAATGCTACTGATCACCTGAGGATAATGGTAAAGGACTTCTGTATTTTTATTTTTCCAATCTTTAAAAGCTTATTTGATCAGTAGCATTTTTGTAAGAACATTATTTTTTAAAAGTACTAAAATACTAGGCCTTTTTTGAATAAATTTAAAAAAAAACTGTACAAATACCATTCCAGTGTCAACGACTACATACGGCTAGGGTCATTGAGGAGTTTCTGCATTTTCTAGCAAAGGCAGTCTACACAATGGGGGGTGCGAAAGCTCCCGTTTGTAAGTCTTTGGTGGCAGTTTTGGCAGGTGAGGGCTTGAATTCTGCCTTGGTGGAACAGGGGGCGCTTGAGGATGAGCAAGATTATTTTGACTAGAACTGAGCACATAGCATCGATGTGGTACCCTTGGAGAGGGTGTGCTAGGAGGAGTGTTTGGAGAATTGGGACATGTACTAACGTCTCTGAACCAGTCTGGGTCTCTATGAAGATGTCCCAGTGCAGGTGGCTGAAGAGTAAACGGACAGTTTACAAAGCGTTCTGGAGGCCGAAGGGGAACTGGTGGAGGGGTATCGAGAAGAGGATCTCTCGGCGGCGGCGGTGGTGGACTATGCAGAGGCCCGTCAAATGCACCAGAAGGAGCAGGAACTCTGGGTTTTACCTTTGGAGGAGGAGGCTGTCTTGGCAGAATAGCAGGGGGGTCATCATCAGATTTCATAGTCCCCTTGGAATTTGAAGCATCATGATCAAATTTTTTTCGAGGAGGAAGTGGAGGAGGAATCAGTGGCCCTTCACTTAGTTTATGTAAACTACCACACGAACTAAAGAAAGACTTTGAATGAGGCAAGAGGACTGGAGCAAAGATGCTATTGCTTCCACAGGAACTGTTGAGATCCACATCTAAAAACACACGAAGGTCTGAAGAAGCAGATACTGATGGAGCAGATGGTGTATTCGGAGAGGTTGGTGCTGACACTGTTGATTCAAGCTCTGTTTCAGCAATCCGACTAAAGCTTATTTTACGTGGTTCTCTTTCTAATGGTGTTGGATGACCTCGTAAAGTACCTGAGGTAGAGCCATGTCGGCCTGTATTAGGCCTTATTCCAGGCGATTTTAAAGAGAAAGTTGATTTCCTAGGAAATCGAGATGGCTGTTTGCAGTTTCGGGGTTCAATTTCTAGTGACTTGTTGAACAAATAATCTGTAAACTCGTTTTCAGAAGCATTTCCCATGGGGTTAAGGTTTTCAAAGAACCTCCTCATTTCTGGTTCTATCCGTAAACAGTAAGGCTGATTCTGATATTGCTGAATTTCTCCAGTAATTTCAGCTACTTTTTTCCTCTTACTGAAATTGATTAAATCTTTCCCTTTCTTTTTTAAAAAATCATTATTCCCTTCCTCAGTCTTCAGAATATTTGTTAAATATATTCCAAAAAAAGACACACAGGGTGGACTGATTGACTTAAGTTTCACTAGATATTTTTTAAAATGATCTTGACTTAATTCCACAGCTTCATCCAAAATTTTCCTTTTTCTTTCCTCAAAGGTATGATCTAGTCTACAGACTGATACTGAATTTATTGCACTGACGATCTCTAATACACCACTGAAATTATTCAAATCTTGAAAAACTTGCAGAATTTCTATAATTCTACTTAGTACTGCCACCCGTTCCTCAAAATTTTCTGCTTCCACAATGCACTTTTCAAACCAGAGAGTGAGATGTGTGGTGTGGCGAATCATTTTTAATAAATTTGGAGAATTTATTTCTTTATCTTCTTTGGTCCATACACTCCCTACAAGTTCAGAAGGTTGAACTTTCCTGTAGAGATCAGATTCCAGAAGTATCATTTGATGTGCAATTTCTATTGGATGAAGTGTCATGAGATCAAATGTTTCAAACTGTCCTGGTCTGCTGATATGCCATTCAATTGGTGGAGGTGGAATTCCAAAGGTAATATTATGGCTTATTCCATTTGCCTGAGCTTGTTTCTTCCTCTTGATGATCTTAGCAACTGACTCTACCCATTTCTTCATAGCTTTCCCTCTTACACTTGAAATGAAGGATTCTAGTCTTTCAAGCAACTCCAAGTCTCTTTCAAAGTCATAAAAATGGTGTTCAACCCTGTGCCGAAAGACATTTAAGATCCTAAGTTGTACTGGCTGGACGTATTCCTTGCGAAACCTTTTAAGGTCTGCACTGATTGGCTGCTCGCCTTTCTCTACTGCCAATTTATCTGCTTCACTAGGTTCTGGCTCTGGAATTTCAAATCGTTCAATCAGTAAGCTTAGCAATTCCTGTGGTTTACAAAATGAACGATACGTAGTAAGAAAAGTGGGAACAAAATTGGGATCTGCATACATGTGATGTGTTAACCTTTCAATTAATTTCACCACAGTTCCTCCTTTAATAATGGGGATTCCACTTCTACTTTGCAAGTTGTCTTCAAAAACAATGTTTTCCTCAGAGTCTTTTACCACAAAACGATACACTTCAGGACTCGGTAATCTAAGTGGTTGCTCATTTTCTTCCTTCAATAATACTGAATCTAGCATTCGATGTAGAGTACTATGATAATGAAGAGAAATAAGTGCTGCCATCCAATTATTTTTCTCTTCAGCAAACTTAGCAGCAAATATTATGCTGTTTTCATCTTTGGATACTAATTCAAAAGCATGTTTGCACTCACAAGTATCTTCTTTATCACATATTTGTATTTTCCTCATGACAAATTTTTCTTTTAATCTGTATTCTGTACTACTGTATCCTGGAAGGTGTGACTGGCTGTGACTGGGTTTGTGGCTAATCATTAAGCCATCAAAGAGAAAAATATGCCATTCATGTTTAGCACCAATTCTTGTCAATGGGCCTTCCATAATAAATTCATTACAACACTGTCCAATATCTTTGCCTTCCCATCCATCTATGTTTTTCTGAATTTCATTCATTTTTTTAATAGCCAGGTGCTTGCTTCTTAATTGACGATTATAAAAAGGGCAAGCAGGATCCCCAGGTCAGCGTCTAGGTGAATACTGCTTGTAAATTCGGTCTACACTACCTTGGAGATTCATGAGAGCAGTAACAGCTTGGTTCAAACATTCTCTGTCTTCATGCTCTTCACTACATGCTTTCAATTGCTTTAATAATTCAAAATAGTGCCAACAATGATATACTGGCACCAGCATAAGGCGTGGAAGGACATAACGAACTGCCTCTTTAAAACCATCAGGAATGGACTGAAAGTGCAGAGCCACTGCAGGTCTGGCCATCAACTTACTGAAATGTTCATGAAATTTTGGTGAAAGAATATCCTGTGATAATGTTTCATAAGGATCAAATGCTTGTTCCTCTGCCAAATCTTCAAAACAGCTTCCAGCTAAGGGATGAGGGCTGCTTTCATCAGTCATTTCAACTGTGTCTTCAATTAAACCCAGAAGGTTCACAGTCAATTCATGTATAGCTAAAATGTTACTGAAAATCTTTTCAATATCAGAAAGTTTAGACAGCTTTCTGTCAGAAATAAAAGCTTCTCAAAACACTTTTATGATCATATTTAGTTCCCGTAGATACTGTCTTTCTTCTGCAATTTCAGTTCTGACAAGGTCATAGTAGTTTAATTCACCTGAAGAACTAGGTTCATCTTCACAAAGAGAAACCAAGCCTATGTCATCCTGATCAAACATGTCCATCAAAACCTTATCTGCAGGGCTTCCCTGGTGGCACAGTGGTTGAGAGTCCGCCTGCTGATGCAGGGGACACGGGTTCGTGCCCCGGTCCGGGAAGATCCCACATGCCACGGAGCAGCTGGGCCCGTGAGCCATGGCCGCTGGGCCTGCGCGTCCGAAGCCTGTGCTCCGCAACGGGAGAGGCCACAACAGTGAGAGGTCCACGTACCGCAAAAAACAAAACAAAAAAACAAAACAAAACAAAAAACCTTATCTGCACACATTGACACTTTAATGTCCTGTTGGGATATTTCATAATGTCGGATATTAAATACATAATTATAAGCCAATTTCAAAATATCAGCTAAGATATACTCTAGTACAGCCACAATATACAGGGACACATGGTAGTCCACTTCGTACCCTAAAACTTCCTTCAATGAAGGATGGATTTTGTCCACAGGCAGTAAGAGGATTTCTTCGTTTCCGTTTCTCTATGGCAGACTATGCATCAGCAATAGCCCATTTATCCATTGGATGAGGAAAGGTCTTTTGAACTCGTTCCTCCACATCTTCAACAGTCCTTGGTTGGGCCATGCATAATTTATTAAGCAGCTGAAAAATCAGCTCTTCAAGATAATAGACTCTTCATTAGCTGAGAGATTGGGATGTACTTGCTCCTGAACCTTCCGCAGGGCCGAGACCAACAGTCCCCGCCATTTCGGACTGTTCTCCTCGCTGACGAACTCGTACGGCTGCGGCGCCTGCGGCATGGCCCCGGCGGCAGCGCCTCCGTAGCCGGGGCGGCCCGCGGGCCGAAACGGGCCGGGCCGGTGGCCTGACAGGCAGGGCGTGGGCCGCCTCGCCTCGCCAGCCGCCGCCGCCTCCTGCCCGGGCCGCGGCTACGGCCGAGTTGGCGCGGAGACGGCGCCGGCGGGCGGGCGGGCGGGGGCTCCGGGGGCGGCTTCCTCGGCTCCGCGACGTCGCCTAGTGCAGCGTCCGCAGAGGAAGCGCTGCGGCCCGTGAACCCGGGCGGCCTCCTTTCCCCGCGGCGCTGGCCTGCTTCTCGGGCGGCTCCTTCTCCTCTGGGTTCGCAACCCGGCAGGGGTACAGCTGGCCTCTCTCCTGCTCGAACTTCCGCTACGGCGGCGGCAGGCAGAGAGCGGCGGCGGCTTGTCTCCTCATCGCCTCATCTCCGCCCTCCCAACCGGCAACGCCGCCCTGCCCGGCCCGGCCCACCCGAGTCACCTCCAGAGGGCCCTGGGGACAGACCTGGCGCGCGCGTCGGGCGAGAGAGCCACACTGGCGCGCACAGTGCTGGCCACCACCACCTTCGCCGCCGCCCTTCAGCAGCCGCGCACAGCGCCCCAGGGCCGCCGCCGCCAAGCCCCGGGCCCCAGCAAGCGCGGCTCGGCCAGCCCCCTCCGCCCCGCGCTCATTACCCCGTGTCGCTGGAGCAGCCCCGCACGGAGCATGCGCGCCGCGAGCGGGCCGGAGCTTTTGTTTTTGTTTACACTCGGATGATGACAGCCATACATCTCAACAAAGAAACGTTTCTTTGCTGCATCCACTAGGCTTGGTTTCTATGGGGGGGGGGGGTTTCATTCCTTCAACACATATCTTTAAAAGAGCCAACTCAGCATTTCCCGGGACCCTGGGACTGCATGGGACAGGTGGGGACGTACCTGCTAGCATCAGCGCTCGGATGCACTCCGTTCGGCCCTGCATGGCGGCTTTCATCAGGGCCGTGAAGCCAAACACGTTCCTCCTTTCAAGGTCAAGACCGGGGAAATAGTTCAACAAGTAGTTGGTGATGGTGACGTGCCCTGCAAAGAGAAATGCACACATGTATGGACCACACTCCACAAAGAGCGGGCATTCCAGCGGCCTTCCTACACAGACGGAGGGAAACGTGGCATGGTCCACCGCTCTGGGTGTGTGTGGGTGGGTGGGGGTGTGTGTGTGTGTGTGTGTGTGTGTGTGTGTGTGTGTGTGTGTGTGTGTGTGTGTGTGTGTGTGTGTGTGTGTGTGTGTGTGTCTGTGTGTGTGTGTGTGTGTGTGTCTGTGTGTGTGTCTGTGTGTGTCTGTGTGTGTCTGTGTGTCTGTGTGTGTCTGCCTCTCAGGCCGCAAAAAATAATTCTCAGGAGTCCAGGAAACGAGAAGACAGGGCCCTGCCCCGGCCATGCCGTTGCTGCCTCTGGTTCATTATTCCCTCCTGCCAAGCCACTTGCAAGTCCAGCTGTCCCATCAACCTGTTGAGGAGGGAATGTGGGGAGCAGGGACACTGCGGGGGTGGCGTGGGCAAACCCGAGCTGGCCTGACGCAGACGCTGGCTGGTCAGTGGGGAGGCCCTGCATGCTGTCGGTGCCCAGCAGGAGACGCCGATGCAAAACAGAAGATGAACCTCAGAGCCATTTCCCAGAACTCCAGAGCCTCAGGGAGGAGAAAGTCTTTATCTCATCATCATAACAACAGGATATGCCAGTGCACACTGCCACCCTATCACCACTCAGAGGCGCTCTCTCTCTCTCTCTCTCTCTCTCTCCCGCTCTCTCTCTCTCTCTGTCTCTCTCTCTCTCTCACACACACACACACACACACACACACACAGAGGCAGGGAACCCAGGGAGTATTGCTACCCAGACCCTTATCCATAGACCCAAGCAGGTAAGAATATTCATTTCAAAATATAGATTTCTCCCCTTTATCGTCTCGCACTTCCAAAAAAGGGCCTGATTTTCTGCTCACTCCCAGAGGGTTTTCAAAAAGCCCACGCACGCTTGGATAGCGGTGAATAAGGAGAACATCACGTAACAAGCAGTGTTCCCAGGATGCTCCTGGCTCACCCAGAGAAAGATCCTCAAACGACTCTTGTGCCACATAAAGAGCTCTGGGGTCAAATGCCCATGCTGCCCGAAGCCCACTGGCCACATCTATTAAGTCCTCGAGTGAAATGACACGCCACCCTCCCCCGCCCCGACTCTTCAGTCCCTTAGAGCAGGGTGTCAACCTTGGCACTACTGACACCTGGGGCCAGATTATTCTTTGTTGTAGGGCTGTTCTGTGCAGTGTGGGACGATTAGCACTGGGCTCTACCCACTAGATGCCAGTAGCTACCATACCCCACCTCCCTCCCAGGTATGACAACCAAAAATGTGTCCAGACGTTGCCAAATATCCCCTATGGGGGCAAAATCACCCCTGTTGAGAGCCACTTCCTAGAGGCTCAGATTTCAGGACCAAGGTGGGAGATGGCCTCCTCTCCTGCTTACCTTCTCCCTGACCCCTGACCCGCCAGCCTGCCTCTTGGTTGCCATTTCCATCCTGGCCCTAATCGTGACGGCTAACACACCCCGGGAGGGTGGGCAGTCTGCAGAAGCTCTCACCTGAGCCTGGATGGAGGGCTGGGGACCCAGCCTCCATCTTTACACGCCGAGGACTCGCTCGGAAATCCCGCCGTCATCCCCACCCCATACATGTCCCCCGGAAGCCCCGCTGTCAGGGCTGCAGGTGTGACGCCTGGTGGACACTGCACTGCGACTTCTGCTGCTAACTGGGCACCACTAGCTCCTCGAAGGGAGGCCTCTGCACCACGGAGAAGCCAGGACCCCTGAGGCTCCGTCCCCAGCTGCTATCAGGAAGCACAATGGGTGAGACTGGACACATGGCAGAGGAGGTGAGGCCTCCTCCGGAGGGCGGGCAGCCATGGGACACAAGGTGCTCCCGAGATGCAGCCCCCACCCTTGCCCTGCAGACTAGAAGGCCGAGGGAGCGGAGGCCCCCAGCACAGCAGCGTGGAGACCCCACCCCTCCCCTGCCGTAGCGACGTCTCCTGGGCCTCCATCCGGGTCCTGCCAGTGCTGTGCACGCCCACCAGTAACTCCTCCCACGGCAGGAGCTCCGTACCCCCAATCGCACGCCGACCGAGACAGACAGAGTGCAGCCGGGGACCCAGTTACCCTCCTTGAATGGCACCCAGACACTGCAGGCTGCTGGCCAAGCAACAGTGCATCCTTCTCCTCAACTTCCAACTTAAAAATGAAACAAGCAACAGAAACTAGAGTGTGGGCTCCTCCAGAAGCAGTGCTGTCCCCTCACCATGGACCTCAGCCCACCTCCTGAACTCATCGCAAAAATCATGTAGCTTTCTGACTTTCTGATTTAAGCACTGACTAATACGATCGTGTCCGGGGGTTAACAAGCCAGAAGCAAATGGGTGGGACCTTCCCGCTCTGTGACTCACACGTTCCAACCAGCAGCTGCCACTTTTTGAGTCATTCACACCACTTTGCTTTCTGCTCTCCTTTACAGAGCACACCCCCGCCAGGGGACGATGCTGGCTGTCAGGTGCCCAAAGCAGCTTAACTGCTCTAAACTGTTGGAGCAGGGGCGGGGGAGGGGAGTCCTTTGATCTCAGTTGGGTTTGTCGTCCAGCTAAACACTTTGCAGCACCTGTCAGTTAGATTTAGCCAGGGTCATAGTGAAACGAATTGCAATTGGAGCTGTTTCTTTAAAAACGCGAAAGAGCGTGGCCGCCGTATTTTCAGCACGATGTCCTTTGCACCGACATATCCTAAACACTCTGAACAGGCAGGGAGAGAAAAAACTGACAATCCACAAAACAAACGGCCCATTATACAGACCTGTTCTGCATGTTATGTAGAGATCAGAAAAACCAACGTGCAGTCCACTCGTTCTGACTACTGACTACAGGCTCGAGCTGCCAGTGACCCGTGAAATCACTCTCAGCTCCCCACTGGCTTTCCCAGAATGACAGCACAATACCTGTTATCACGAAACAACCTCGCTCAACTGAAATCAAGGATGGACCCAGTGCTGCTAAGAATGAATAGATATTAACCTGAATAGATATTAACCTTTCTTCTTTATTTATTTATTTTTATTTTATTATTATTATTTTTTTGGCGGTATGCAGGCCTCTCACTGTTGTGGCCTCTCCCGTTGTGGAGCACAGGCTCCGGATGCGCAGGCTCAGCGGCCATGGCTCACGGGCCCAGCCGCTCCACGGCATGTGGGATCCTCCCGGACTGGGGCACGAACCCGTGTCCCCTGCATCGGCAGGCGGACTCTCAACCACTGCACCACCAGGGAAGCCCAACCTTTCTTCTTTAAATCATGCCAATTAACCAAAAAGGAGCTTTTTTTCTTTTTCTTCAGTAAGATAGATGATAGGAAGAACACAGCCTTCCTTGCATAACAGAATGTGCCCCATATGGAAATCTAGTTTGAGCCTAGTCCAACTTTGACCGTATGGTATAGGATTTGCTTCCTGAAGTCCTCAGAGTGGACTTAGCGAGCGGGCTGACCACACAGAGCTAAAGAACGTCCTCCACTGACCCCATGAGCCTTACCCTGCCTAAGAGAAGGGCTTAAGCAGCCCAGGGAATAAGTTAATTCTTGATGATATAGCTTCAGTGGAGTAACTAAATGGCCATGCAGACAGAGAACTGAGTACTTAAGAGAGCTGGCTCTGAGAACACTCAAATTCAAGCTCCCAGCCTGCCACTTAAAATCTGGGTGAGCCTGGGGAGGTAGGTCAACTTCACTGAGTCTCTGTTTCCACATCTGGAAAATGGGAGATAATATCAACCTCACAACTGTGACAATGACAGGAGATAAGGTGTTGTATAAAAAGGGCCTAACAGACAAATTTCTGGGCAGAAAAACTCCAGAAAAACTTATGCACTTGCTCCACTCCCAAGGAGGTGACACATAAGCACCCACTCGTCCTCTTGTGGGCTGTGCACAGAGACTCCCCTCCAAAGAGCAGACTGTGCTGGGGAGGGCGGTGGAGCGGTAATCTCACGAGAGAGAAGTGTGGCCAGCATGACCTCAGCCAGTGACCAGGGTCAACGGTCATGTCCAGAGCCTGTGCCGACAAAGATTCTCCGACTGATCAAACGTCACTCAGGCTCCTGAATCTTCTCCCCAGGCCCATCTGGGCCCTTCCTTGTAAAATCTCATTTCAGTTGAACGAGAACCACCCTCATCCCCACCGTGCTATCGGGTCATTCCTCATCCTCCACCAGCCCCCAGGTGATATCCCATCACCCTGGCCTGTCTTCAGCAAGAATCTTGTTAGGTCGGTTTGGCCGGAATCTCCCTGATGTTTCCTCTTAGTCATTTCCCACCCCAGACCCCCACCCTGCTCCTTGTCTATAAACACCCACATATCCACGCTGCAGTCGGAGTTGAGCCTACCCTCTCCCCTGGTGCAAAATCCCATTGTGATGGCCCTCATACCTATCGAGATGATTTTTGAATAAAGTCTGCCTGACCGTCTCTAACAGGTGTCATTGAATTTTTCTTTAACAAATCCCTTCATATGATGTCATGCAAACGGCACTTTTCTCTGTAGTCCTCCTCTGAAAAACCCGCAACTCCACTCTAATCATGCAAAAAACACCAGACACACACAAACTGAGGGACACTCTACCTGACGAGTACCTGACAAGCACTCCCCAGACTGTGAAAGTCATAAAGTCTGAGAAACTGTCACAACCAAGAGGAGCATGAGGGGACATGACAACAAAATGTCACATGGGATCCTAGCTGGGATCTTGGAACAGAAAAAGGACATTAGGGAAAAACTGAGGAAGTCTGAATAAAAAAATGGACTTTAGTTAATAAAAAAAAATGCATTGAGGAGATTGGTTCAAGATAGCAGAGTACAAGGACGTGCGCTCACTCCCTCTGCGAGGGCACCGGAATCACAACGGCTCAACAATCATTGACAGGAAGACACTGGAACTCACCAAAAAAGATACCCCACATCCAAAGACAAAGGAGAAGCCACAATGAGACGGTAGGAGGGGCGCAATCACAATAAAATCAAATCCCGTAACCGCTGGGTGGGTGACTCACAGATTGGAGAACAATTATACCACAGAAGTCCTCCCACTGGAGTGAAGGTTCTGAGCCCCATGTCAGGCTTCCCAACCTGGGGGTCTGGAAACGGGAGGAGGAATTTCCAGAGCATCAGACTTTGAAGGCTAGCGGGATTTGATTGCAGGACTTCGACAGGATTGGGGGAAACAGAGACTCCACTCTTGGAGGGCCCACGTAAAGTAGTGTGTGCATCGGGACCCAGGGGAAGGAGCAGTGACCCCAGGGGAGACTGAACCAGACCTACCTGCTAGTGTTGGAGGGTCTCCTGCAGAGGCGGGGGGTGGCTGTGGCTCACCATGGGGACAAGGACACTGGCAGCAGAAGTTCTGGGAAGTACTCCTTGGCGTGAGCCCTCCCAGAGTCCACCATTAGCCCCACCAAAGAGCTGGGTAGGCTCCAGTGCTGAGTCACCTCAGGCCAAACAACCAACAGGGAGGGAACTCAGCCCCACAAATCAGCAGTCAAGCAGATTAAAGTTTTACTGAGCTCTGCCCACCAGAGCAACAGCCAGCTCTACCCACCACCAGTCCCTCCCATCAGGAAGCTTGCACAAGCCTCTTAGACAGCCTCATCCACCACAGGGCAAATAGCAGAAGCAAGAAGAACTACAATCCTGCAGCCTGTGGAATGAAAACCACATTCACAGAAAGAGACAAAATGAAAAGGCAGAGGGCTATGTACAAGATGAAGGAACAAGATATAACCCCAGAAAAACAACTAAATGAAGTGGAGATAGGCAACCTTCCAGAAAAAGAAGTCAGAATAATGATAGTGAAAATGATCCAGGACCTCAGAAAAAAAATGGAGGCAAAGATTGAGAAGATGCAAGAAATGTTGAACAAAGACCTACAAGAATTAAAGAACAAACACCTAGAAGAATTAAAGGACAAACAAACACAGATGAATAATACAGTAACTGAAATCAAAAATACACTAGAAGGAATCAATAGCAGAATAACTGAGGCAGAAGAATGGATAACTGACCTGGAAGACAGAATGGTGGAATTCACTGTCACAGAACAGAATAAAGAAAAAAGAAAGAAAAGAAATGAAGACAGCCTAAGAGACCTCTAGGATAACATTAAACACAGTGACATTCGCATTATAGGGGTCCCAGAGGAGAAGACAGAGAGAAAGGACCCGAGAAAACATTTAGAGATTATAGTAGAAAATTTCCCTAACATGGGAAAAGAAATAGCCACTCAAGTACAGGAAGCACAGAGTCCCAGGCAGGATAAACCCAAGGAGAAACATGCTGAGACACATAGTAATCAAATTGACAAAAATTAAAGACAAAGAAAAATTATTAAAAGCAACAAGGGAAAAACAACAAATAACATGCAAGGGAACTCCCATAAGGTAAACAGCTGATTGATTTCTCAACAGAAACTCTACAAGCCAGAAGGGACTGGCACAATATATTTAAAGTGATGAAAGGGAAGAAACTACAACCAAGATCACTCTACCCAGCAAGGATCTCATTCAGATTTGACAGAGAAATCAAAAGCTTTACGGACAAGCAAAAGCTAAGAGAATTCAGCACCACCAAACTAGCTCTACAACAAATGGTAAAGGAACTTCTCTAGGCAGGAAACACAAGAAAAGAAAAAGACCTACAAAAACAAACCCAAAACAATTAAGAAAATGGTAATAGGAACATACATATCGATAATTACCTTAAACGTAAACGGATTAAATGCTTCAACCAAAAGACACAGGCTTGCTGAATGGATATAAAAACAAAACCCATATATATGCTGTCTACAAGACACCCACTTCAAACCTAAGGACACATACAGACTGAAAGTGAGGGGATGGAAAAACATATTCCATGCAAATGGAAATCAAAAGAAAGCTGGAGTAGCAATTCGCATATCAGATAAAATAGACATTAAAATAAAGAATGTTACAAGAGACAAGGAAGGACACTATGTAATGATCAAGGGATCAATCCAAGAAGAAGATATAACAATTATAAATACATATGCACCCAACATAGGAGCACCTCAGTACATAAGGCAAATGCTAACAGCTATGAAGGAGGAAATGGACAGTAACACAATAGTGGGGAACTTTAACACCTCACTTGCACCAATGGACAGACCATCCAGACAGAAAATTAATAAGGAAACACAAGCTTTAAATGACACAATAGACCAGACAGATTTAATTGATATTTATAGGACATTCCATCTGAAAACAACAGATTACATTTTCTTCTCAAGTGCACATGGAACGTTCTCCAAAATAGATCACATCTTGGGTCACAAATCAAGCCTCAGTAAATTTAAGAAAATTGAAATCATATCAAGCATCTTTTCCCACCACAACGCTATGAGATTAGAAATCAATTACAGGGGGAAAAGAGTAAAAAAAAACACAAACACATGGAGGCTAAACAATACATTACTAAATAACCAAGAGATCACTGAAGAAATCAAAGAGGAAATCAAAAAATACCTAGAGACAAATGACAATGAAAACACGACAATCCAAAACCTCTGGGATGCAGCAAAAGCCGTTCTAAGAAGGAAGTTTATAGCAATACAATCCTATCTCAAGAAACAAGAAAAATTTCAAATAAACAATCTAACCTTACACCTAACGGAACTAGAGAAGGTAGAACAAACAAAACCCAAAGTTAGTAGAAGGAAAGAAACCATAAAGATCAGAGCAGAAATAAATGAAATAGAAACAAAGAAAATAGCAAAGATCATAAAACTAAAACCTGGTTCCTTGAGAAGATAAACAAAATTGATAAACCATTAGCCAGACTCATCAAGAAAAAGAGGGAAAGGACTCAAATCAATAAAATTAGAAATGAAACAGGAGAAGTTACAACAGACACTGCACAAATACAAAGCATCCTAAGAGACTACTACAAGCAACTCTATGCCAATAAAATGGACAAACTGGAAGAAATGGACAAATTCTTAGAAAGCTATAACCTGCCAAGACTGAACCAGGATGAAATAGAAAACATGAACAGACCAATCACAAGTAATGAAATTGAACCTGTGGTTAAAAACCTTCCTGCAAACAGAAGTCCAGGACCAGATGGCTTCACAGGTGAATTCTATGAAACATTTAGAGAAGAGCTAACACCCATCCTTCTCAAACTCTTCCAAAAACTTGCAGAGGAAGGAACACTCCCAAACTCATTCTACAAGGCCACCATCACGCTGATACCTAAACCAGACAAAGATACTACAAAAGAAGAAAATTACAGACCAATATCACTGAGGAATATAGATGCAAAAATCCTCAACAAAATACTAGCAAGCAGAATCCGACAACACACTAAAAGGATCATACACCATGATCAAGTGGGATTTATCCCACGGATGCAAGAATTCTTCAATATATGCAAATCAATGTGATATACCATATTAATAAATTGAAGAAGAAAAACCATATGATCATCTCAGTAGACGGAGAAAAAGCTTTTGACAAAATTCAACACTGATTTATGATAAAAACTCTCCAGAAAGTGGGCATAGAGGGAACCTAACTCAGCATAATAAAGGCTATATATGACAAACCCACAGCAAACATCATTCTCAAGGGTGAAAAACTGAAAGCATTTCCTCTAAGATCAGGAACAAGACAAGGATATCCACTCTCACCACTATTATTCAACATAGTTTTGGAAGTCCTAGCCACGGCAATCAGAGAAGAAAAAGAAATAAAAGGAATACAAATTGGAAAAGAAGAATTAAAGCTGTCACTGTTTGACATGGTACTATACATAGAGAATCCTAAAGATGCTACCAGAAAACTACTAGAGCTAATCAATGAATTTGGTAAAGTTGCAGGATACAAAATAATGCACAGAAATCTCTTGCATTCCTATACACTAACAACAAAAGATCAGAAAGAGAAATTAGGGAAAGAATCCCATTCATTATTGCAACAAAAAGAATAAAATACCTAGGATAAACCTACCTAAGGAGGTAAAAGACCTGTTCTCAGAAAACTTTAAGACACTGATAAAAGGAATCAGAGATGACACAAACAGATGGAGAGATAGACCATGTTCTTGGATTGGAAGAATCAATATTGTGAAAATGACTATACTACCCAAAGCAATCTACAGATTCAATACAATCCCTATCAAATTACCAATGGCATTTTTCACAGGACTAGAACAAAGAATTTTACAATTTGTGTAGAAACACAAAAGACCCCGAATAGTCAAAGCAATCTTGAGAAAGAGAAACGGAGCTTGAGAAATCAGGCTCCCAGACTTCAGACTATACTACAAAGCTACAGTCATCAAAACAGTATGGTACTGGCACAAAAACAGAAATATAGATCAATGGAACAGGATAGAAAGCCCAGAGATAAACCCACGCACCTATGGTCAATTAATCTGACAAAGGAGGCAAGAATATACAATGGAGAAAAGACAGCCTCTTCAATAAGTGGTGCTGGGAAAACTGGACAGCTACATGTAAAAGAATGAAATTATAACACTCCCTAACACTATACAAAAAAAAAACACCTCAAAATGGATTAGAGACCTAAATTTAAGACCAGACACTATAAAACTCTTAGAGGAAAACATAGGAAGAACACACTTTGACATAAATCACAGCAAGATCTTTTTTGACCCACCTCCTAGAATAATGGAAATAAAAACAAAAATAAACAAATGGGACCTAATGAAACTTAAAAGCTTTTGCACAGCAAAGGAAACTATAAACAAGATGAAAAGACAACCCTCAGAATGGGAGAAAATATTTGCAAACCAAGCAATGGACAAAGGATTAATCTCCAAAAAATATAAACAGCTCATGCAGCTCAATATTAAAAAAACAAACAACCCAATCCAAAAATGGGCAGAAGACCTAAATAGACATTTCTCCAAAGAAGACCTACAGATGGCCACGAGGCACATGAAAAGCTGCTCAACATCACTAATTATTAGAAAAATGCAAATCAAAACTACAATGAGGTATCACCTCACACCAGTTAGAATGGGCATCATCAGAAAATCTACAAACAACAGATGCTGGAGAAGGTGTGGAGAAAAGGGAACCGTCTTGCACTGTTGGCAGGAATGTAAATTGATACAGCCACTATGGAGAACAGTATGGAGGTTCCTCAAAACACTAAAAACAGAACTACCATATGACCCAGCAATCCCACTACTTTTTCCCAGAGAAAACCATAATTTCAAATGACACATGCACTCCAATGTTTGTTGCAGCACTATTTACAATAGTCAGGTCATGGAAGCCACCTAAATGCCCATTGACAGACGAATGGGTAAAGGAGATGTGGTACATATATACAATGGAATATTACTCAGCCATAAAAAGGAACGAAATTGGGTCATTTGTAGAGACGTGGATGGACCTAGAGACTGTCATACAGAATGAAGTCAGTCAGAAAGAGAAAAACAAATACTGTATATTAACACATATATGTGGAATCTAGAAAAAAGGTACAGATGAACTGGTTTGCAAGGCAGAAATAGAGACACAGATGTACAGAACAAATGTATGGACACCAAGGGGGGAAGCAGGGGTGGTGGTGGTGGTGTGATGAATTGGGAGATTGGGATTAACATGTATATGCTAATATGTATAAAATAGTTAACTAATTAGAACCTGCTGTATAAAAAAAGCAAAATAAAATTCAAAAAAAATGCATCGATATGGGTTTATTTGTTTTGTGCAAGGTATCATCCTAGTGTAAGAGCCTAACGAAAGGGGAAACCAGGTGTGGGGTATACGGGAATTCTCTGCACAATCTTTACAGTTTTTCTGTAATCAAAAGTTCATCTTCTGAAAGGGAGATCTAGGCTAGGGCCACTCGATAAGACTGCAAGGTAGGGACGATGGTTCTTGACTGGCTGCCGGGTGTGGATCCCGTCCACACCGTCCACAAGCCTCACCAGCGGTGGGGGAGGTGGGGTGCTCACCAAGTGGGTGTGCAATGGACAGAGGAGATGGTGGCCAGCCCCCGGGGAGGGCCGGAGGGTAGAGAGGAGTTGTTGACTCAGAGCGAAGTGAATGGACAGGTCTTGGTGATTATTGGGCTGAGCCAAGTAACAGAAAGAGAAAAGTCAAAGTTGACTCCTGGTACCACCCCAGCCCCAGGGTTCTGGCCTCGCTTTGGATGGCCAATGGCATTTTCTCTGAAAGTGTACGGGGGATAGAAGTCCATGGTAGCCAAGCTGGACTATCTTTCAAGCTATCTATGTTACCAAAGAAAAGGAAAGCTCCCTTCAGTTCATTGTCATGCTTTTAAAGAAAAAAGGTTAATATCTATATGTTCTTAGAAGCATCATAGCCACTCTTGATTTCCACTGAGCAACAATCCCCCAAACCCCAAGGGGGGAATTTTAAACTTTCCAACTCTTAAGTCACCTACCTCACAGCAAACCCCTCTCCCAGGAGATGACACACCTCCTACTTCATAGAGGGAACTGAAACCACAAGGGAACCCCCTCAACTTTCCCCCATCACTCCCAAAACTTCCCCACATCCCTCTTAGTGAAAAGGAGGGTGTTTCTTCTCCTATTTAAAGATGCCAATCTCTCCTCCCCTTGCAGTGCTTTAAAGCCATTCCCCATCTACTTCTGGGGAATATATTTGTGCTACAAACTACTTCCTCTTTCTCTTCAACCTCTCCCGCCTTGCAAATTCATTCCCACCAGATTGTATTAACGGCCTAAATTCCTCACCTTGCCTTCTGCCACGTGGCTTCTAAGTTCTTCTGTCAAGAAGAACATTGGCTCACAGGACATCTACAGGCATGATGCCAACAGAAGCTTGAAACACACTCACTGATGGGACTCCTTCTACACTTGTGCCTCAGCTATCTCCCTAAGAAGAACGTGCCAGGCTGATACAATGGTCCCAGGTAGAGGATTAGAAATGCACGGAGCAGAGCAGACCCGGCTGAATGGTCCGGCTCACCCACAGACACACGAGCAAAGGGAGCCTAGATCAGCCGATCCCCAGCCCATCCGCAGACGCATCAACTATAAACATATTTTAAACTAGAGTTTGGGGGTGGTCATGCAGCAGTAAGCTGGTATATATGCTCAAGGGTCTCCCATCTTAAAATATATATGACTGTCTTAGTCCATTCAAGCTGCTCTAAGAAACTGCCATTGACTGAGTGGCTTAAACAACAAACATTTATTTCTCACAGTTCTGGAGGCTGGGAAGTTCAAGATCAAAATGCCAGCAGATTCAGTGTCTGGTGAGAGCCCACTTCCTGGTTCATAGGGTATCTTCTTGCTGTGTCCTCACATGGAAAAAAGGGTGAGGGAGCTCTCTGGAGTCTCTTGTATTAAAGCACTAACTATTCATGAGGGCTACACCCTCATGACCTAATTACCTCCCCAAAGCCCCACCTCCTATTACTATCACTTGGGGATTAGGATTCAACATATTAATTTGGAGGGAAGACATAAACATCCAGTTCATTGCAGTGACCAACAGTAATCCCCAGGACCTGTCTTTGTATTCCCGCCACCCAACACCAATCATCTGACTCCTTTTCAGGCTAACTTCCAGAGTCTTTACTCTCACTCTTGCTACTTATACCCCCCACCAATTCTCCTGAAACCGTCTTCCATCATTCCCCAATGACTGTCTTGTAGCACTATCCAATGGTTACTAGTCAGTTCCCATCTTACTAGACATCTCTGTAGCATTTACCACTTGCTTGTTCCATCCTTTTGAAACACTTTCTGCAAATGTCCTGATAGCTCACCCTTCTGCTTTTCTTCCTCTCTCTCCAGCCACTCAATTTTCTTTGTGAATTCTTCTGTTCTCTGCTTTCTGAAATGCCACTGTTCCTCAGATGTATGACTAAGCCCTCTTCTCATCCCCTACACTCTCCCTTGGTGATCCTATCCCCTCATGGATCAAGTTATCATCCTAAAACTTCCAGATCACTTATTGCTAGCTAATCTCTCTTTCTGAGTTTCTTACCTAAATATCTTTACTGGATATTTCATCTTGGGCATCCCACCAACAAAGCAAACTCAACACATCAAACCCAAAACATGTTTCTTCCAAACTGCTCCTCTCACCCACATTCCTTATTCAATGATGAATACCACCAATAACTGACAGAGGTGCCCAAGACAGAAATCTGGGCTTTCTCTTCAGCCCTCCCCTAATCCCTTCCCCATCCAAGTATCATGGAATTCTGCCAATGCCACCTATTAAACATCTTCCAAACCTGTCCATGTTTCTCCATCCCCACTTCTAACCTACATGAGGGCCACCACATCCTTCCTGGGGTCCACCCCTCTCCTACCTGGACTTCCTGGTCCTATTTCTGCCCCATTCTCCACACTACCAGCAAGAAACTCTTCTGACCAGCACAACAACTACTTAAAACCCGTCATGGTTTCTACTCTTTAGATGAAGTCTCAACTCTTTAACCAGCTAGCTCCTTTTTTATCTGACCCTGCTCTCTGAAGGGCAGCAGAATATGCCACCTCAAAACATGCAACTTTGACATTTATTTTGAGCTGAAGGCAACTGAGAAGAAGCAATTACAAGAAAAGTTCCCTGTCCTCCCCCATTTGCCTAAAAGCAGGACATACATTTTCTTATTTTATTGCTTTATGTTTCCCCAGTTTTACTGAGATATAATTAACATATATCACTGTGTTAAATTAAGGTGTACAGCATAATGATTTGACTTACATGTATTGTGAAACATTACCATAGTAAGTTTAGTTAACATCCATCATCTCATATAGGTACCAAAAAGGGGGGGGGATCGTTTTTCTTCTTTGTGATGAGAACTCTTCAAAAACTGCTTTCCCTTGTCCTGTCATTTCTCCACAAATGTATTGCTCTTTATGGAAGATGACGTATAAGCCAGAGTTCTAAGCCACTTCCTTGAGTTATTCATTTTTCCCTGGGTGTCCCCCATTTACACACGCGTGTTTATAGATGTCTGGTCCTCTCTTGTTAGTCTTTTATTACAGGGGTCTCAGTTGGGAACCCAGAAGGGTAGAGAGAAGGTTATTTTTCCTCCCCTATATCCCCTCTTCATCCTCAGCTCTTGCACCAATGCCCTTCTCCTCGACTCTTTAATCATAACTCTCTTTTTAATTCAGCCGTGTACCACACTTTCTCTAATCTGGTGGCCTTCGCACCAGGCTAGTTCCCCGCCTGGTATACTCTTTCTTTGCTTTCTACCCAATTACCTGATGAGCCTTCCCTTCCACTGGAAGCTCTGCCCTGGTCCCCCAAGCCTGGATTAGGCACCTGAACCATCATGCCTCATGGTCCACATTTCCATGTGGCCGTGGATTCCCACAGCCACCACTGTTGCTCATAAGTTCAAAACTTCCAACTGACTGCAAGCTCAATAAATATTTAGTAAGTAAAAAGGCGGAAGGATTCCTACTTCTCCCTTGAAAAAATTCACTTATCAAAAAGGTTGCTAATTTTCAAGCCATAACCCACATTAACTAAGATTACATGTCCATCACAATTATTAATTCAACATGTAATTGGGTACCAATGATGGGCTAAATGTCTTGTTTGTTCCTTTATTCAAGGAAAGGAAACAGACAATAAACGTGTGCAGATCTAAAAATGGAATTAGGGTTGTCTAAAGACTTGATGGGTCTGACACCAGGTACTCAAAATACACTTTTCCAAACCAGGCCAGTAGAGGGAACTGTTGATTGGAAATATCAGGTCCCAGCAGCACTGAGGAAGAGAACAGATTCTTCGTCCCCATCCAGAGGAGGGGAAAATGCACAAGGGGAGCAGGGGACGGGCAGCACAGACAGGCTTTCCTCTTGTCTGACCGAGGAGCAGGGCCAGCTGCTGCGAAGGAGGTGGCATTGCTGTGCTCAGTCAGAAAGGCTCCAAAAAATGGAGTTTATGGGAAAAGGCGAGGCGATGCTAGGAAATCTCAGAGACGTGCCAAGTTCTAATGTACTTAAAACAGTAGAAACCGAGTAAAAGGAAAACACTTCAAAAATCCATAAAAATCACAATGAAGTCAGACTAGAAATCGTGATCGGCTGTAGTGATAATAAGATAAATACAATGAAGAGGCGTTGGCCTGCCTCAGGCCAAGTCATACATTCTCCTCTGAAGCGGGACACTCCCCAAACCCAGTTCACAATTCAGAACACACACAGGCAGCCTGAGCCTGCCAGCCACTCCCGGGAGCCTCACTGCCACCCTGTCCCCAGCAAACAAGTGACATGAATAATGCCAGGCTGGCTCTCAGTGCATTTCCTTCAAAATCTTAAAGATAATTTCAAGGAATAACAAGTTTTAAGGACGCACCAGAGGTTACTTGTACTGAACCAGCTTGATAGTATCACCAGTTCAGAAGGACCCCTGCAGTTTTCTCACTTCATCTTACTCCTGCTCTTCTGTTCAAGGGGAAGAAGAAACGGAGAAAGTAAACACCTAACGCCATCCCCGGGGCGTGTAATTCATTTCTTTGGTTATATCCTACTTTATACTTTTGTTAGGGGAAGTAAGGTAGAAATTGAAATTACTGGCTGAATGAGATTTAGGGATTATTTGAGGCTTTATTTTCATATATCCTCTCCATGGTAAAGGCCTAACTTAGATTCAGCTGTATCTTTATTCTGCATAAGGACCTGAGAAGGTGAGACTTCGCAGAGAACACGGCCAGGCAGACCCAGGCATTTGCATCCTCATTTACACTCCCGACTCTCGGACGAGCTACACAGCTGCGATATCAAATAATAGAAACATGTGGTCACTTTACAGTTTTCCTTAACCACACAGATTCTGCGGGGGCCAAAGGTGACTGAGGTCACTCCACCGCCCTGGCCAGCGATTTGTTTTGCCTGGGGCAGGGTGTGTGATGCAACCCTGGCAGATGTAACTGAAGCTGTGCTGGAGGCTTCTGGAGATGTTGTCCCATCTTAGGGAACAGAACACGGACAGGGATTTGTTCCTCCTTCCTGAAGCCTCCTGTGCTGTAACGTGAAGCCACGCTGCTTGGAGCTGCCAGGCCATCTTGGGACCATGAGACAAAAGGTCAGGAGCATTTCTGAGAAGCCGGCTCCAGGTCCTGACATCAGGAAGTCATGCGGTGAAGCAACCCCCCAACTGTTGCCTTCAGACACATCATGTTGCAAGAGAAGACTGTTTCCTCATCGTTGAAGCTTGTTTTGTTGGGTATTCAGTAGACTGCACCCAAAAGCACTGTAGCAGATCCTAGGCTCCAATAAGCATCAGGGAAACACAAAGAGCAAGCGAAGTCCATTCTGAGTTGACAAACTCTCAACCCTTGGGAACGTGGTGGGAAGTATAAATTGGTACAGCTTTTCCTAAGGGCCACTGGCAGGGGCTACGTAATGTGCACATTTAAAAGGTGGGCGTCCTTTGATGAAGCGGTTGAGTTCTAAGAATCTATCCGTGCCATTTCTTCTCTTTCGTTCTCTGCCCTGCTCTGACCGCCACAGACCACACCTGCCGGGTTCCTTAGCCCTGAAGTCTCAGGTGTGACTGAGCAGGGGCCCGGTGCAAGGAGGGCGGGTATGAGCCCCTGTCCCCTGCCCACCTCCCTCCTTGAGTGGCTCAGGTGTCCCAGGTCCCAGCTCCTGGGGGCAGCCTTCCCGGGCTCTCTCCCTCTCCAGGGCCTGCCCGTGAGCTCTGCTGCCACCTCTACTCACAGTCCCCTTACCCATTCCTCAGCTTAGACTCTGAGCGCACCTGCCCCTCCACCTGTTTCCGGCCGGGATGCTGACAGGTACGCCCTCCTCAGAGATGCGCCTCTCGTCCCCAGCCCATCAACACAAAGGGCTCCACTCCAGCGTGGTCTGAAACAGCCTCATTCAGAAACCCGTGCACACTAGACTTTAAATTTGGGAGATGGGGTTACGTGTGCCCTTGCCCGCCCTGTAGACCCAGCACTTAGCACAGCCCTTGGACATGAAGTGACTGCTGAATAAATATTTGTTTTAAAAGAGGATCTTGTGGGGCTTCCCTGGTGGCGCAGTGGTTGAGAGTCCGCCTGCCGATGCGGGAGGCGCGGGTTCGTGCCCCGGTTTGGGAAGATCCCACATGCCGCGGAGCGGCTGGGCCCCGTGAGCCATGGCCGCTGAGCCTGTGCGTCCGGAGCCTGTGCTCCGCAACGGGAGAGGCCACAACAGTGAGAGGCCCGCGTACCGCAAAAAAAAAAAAAAAGAGGATCTTGTATAGAATGGATGACCCATGGCTTACCGAACTGTCTCAGTTACTGGACTCGGGGGACACGGCCCCGAACACACCATCACTCGGGTGTGCCGCTGTAAGAGGCAGGGAAATCTCGTGTGCACAAGTCTACACGGAAAGATCTCCTAGATAGACTGAGTGAAAAAAATTAAAATCACAGTCTCTACAGAATTACCCCATTCACGGAAATAAAAGGTGCGTGCACACCCTTTGTGTTTAAAAGGAGAGAGAGTGAGTTCTGGAAACGTAACCAACTGGAACGTGGTCAGTCAATGAGAGAATTGGGGAGAGTGAAAAGGGACTTCTTTTTTTTATATAATAATACTTCTGTGGTGATTTTTCACTGTAAGCATGTATTACTAGACATCTTTTGGAATTAAGACATCATCAAATAAATAAAGCTGGTTATGGAATTGGATTAAAACGGGACATCATTTGATGCTATCAGCTGAAAGCCCAAACAGCCTCTCTTTGGTCAAACAGTACATGAAAGTCATGAGCAGATGCTCAGTTGCTTTCCTTTATTCTCCCTTTGATTTAGTGACAGCTCTGTGTCCCTCCGACATCTCACCCAGGTCCATGAACTACCCCTACCCCACCCCACCCCTGACTCTTATACCCACTGACAGGCACCCTGGGTCATCATTCGGTATAGGAACATGGAAAGCCCCAGTTCTCAGAGTGAGGTCCCCAGACCAGCGGCATCAGCATCACCGGGGAACTCACTGAAAGGCACAGTCTCGAGCCCCACCCCAGACCTACACAACCCAGAACTCCTGGGGCGGGGCCCAGAAATCCATGTTTTAACCAAATCTGGGTTAAAACATAGATCACCCACCTGTGGGTGACAGCGATCCCGCTTTTAACCGAGCAGGACCCTATGAGGTCTTCACGGGACAGACCACCACCCCCTGTGTCCTCTGCCTTCCTCTTGTTGGTAGAAAAACTTTAGCCTCGTGGGCCTCCCCCGAGTTCCAAAGAACAAATTTAATCAGAGAAGTGAGAAAACGCAGAAACAAAGGAAAACAGGCAAGCCAGACAAATTAATAATGGTTTCGCCATCACACAAAGTCAAGGCCCTTGAGTTCCTCCTCAAGGGCTATAGACCATAGAATCTGAGTCATGTCCTTTAAGCTATTTTGCAGATCCCAAAGTCCCCACCAGGTGGGAGAAGTTAACCGTATGCTCCCCACAGGCATGTAGACCCCCAGACGGGTCGGAACCAGAAGGTTGATGATGTTGACTCCCAGTTACTTCCCACCAGCCAATCAGAAGAGCGTCCACGAGCTGATCACACACCCCACAGCCCCCTCCCTCACCCTGTCTTTAAAAACCTCTCCCTGAAGGCCTCTGGGGAGTTCGGGCCTTTTAAACCCTAGCTGCCTGGACTCCTTGCTTGGTGCCTGCAATGAACGCTGCCCTCTCCTCCACCACACCTGCTGTCAGGACACTGGCTTTACTGCCTGCGGCGAGTAGACCCAAGTCTGGTTCAGTAACAAGCTCAAGGCTGTGCTCTCAGAGAGGGAAGCAGCCCCGTGAGGTCATGACCTCCTGCGGCAATAAATTAGGGAAAAATTGCTTCCTTACATGGAGGCAATTAAGAGAAAGAAGGACACGCTTTCTAACTGGACTTCTTTTTTTTTTTTTTTTGCGGTACGCGGGCCTCTCACTGCTGTGGCCTCTCCCATTGCCGAGCACAGGCTCCGAATGCTCAGGTTCAGCTGCCATGGCTCATGGGCCCAGCCGCTCCACGGCATGTGGGATCTTCCCAGACCGGGGCATGAACCCATGTCCCCTGCATCGGCAGGCGGACTCTCAACCACTGCGCCACCAGGGAAGCCCTGGACTTCTTTTAAAGTAGCACAAGAACCATACTCCCCCTCCTTCCCCTCCCCCTAAACAATTCAATCCTAAAGCTCCGGTGGGCAGAGCCAGGAGGCCTCCCCCACCCCCGAAGCCCTGGGTGGGTGTCCCAGGGTTCAGAGCCCCCGTGGTGGGAGCGGGGACCACGCAGAGGTGAGAGTGGTTAAGAAACAGACACTACAGACAGAACTTGGACGAATCAGTCAATAGGCCGAGGATCGTGGAAGCCAGGAAAAAGAGAAAATACGTTACAATATTTTGTTTCTATAAAAGAAGATGGAAAGGAACTTATCTACGCATCCAGTCGTTAACAATGGTTATTACCTCTAGAAAGTAAAACGGGAAAGAACTAAGAGTGAGGAGCTAAGAGATCTTCACCCTTAAGTTTAATTGCTTTATGTGTTTAATTGCTTATGTGTTGTTTTTTTCCAAACACTGTGTATCGTTTTCTACGATCAGCGTATAAGAACATCAGCAAGGCTGAGTGGAGAAAGCACCCACGATGGCCACCACGTTGCCAGCCTCCTGCACGACCCGGTCTGGGTCACATCCCCGCCCCCCTGCCACGCCCTCACCTCTGGTACCCATACACTTAAACACACCCCAGCCATGTGAGTCCTGCCAACTGCCCTCCAGTCTAACTCTGTCTGGAGGGGAGGCTCCACTGGGGACCACCAGCGCTCTTGAGGTCACAGCAGGAGGGCCATGAACACAGGAGTCTTGTCCCCTGTCCCAGTTTCGCGCCCATGACCAAAGCAATAGGGAGAAGCCTTATTGGTACTAGAAACCACAGAAGGACACCATCCACTGGCCAGAATTCCAGAAAGGAATTTGTGTCAGAGGCAGTGGAGACAGGAGCCAGCTGTAGGGAAGGATGGGGCATGACAGGGTTTTGTTTTTGTTTCTGTTTTTAACTTTTAATTTTATATTAGGGTAGAGCCGATTAACTATGTTGTGATAGTTTCAGGTGACCCAGCCGTAGCTATACATGTATCCATTCTCTCCCAAACTCCCCTCCCACCCAAGCTACCAGATAACATTGAGCAGACTTCCCTGTGCTGTACAGCAGGTCCTTGCTGGTTATCCATCTTAAATATAGCAGTGTGTACGTGTCAATCCCAAACTCCCTAACTATCCCTTCTCCCCACCCTTCCCCCCTGGTAGCTATAAGTTCGTTCTCAAAGTCCATGAGTCTGTGCATTACATGTGTTTGAGTAGACCTGGGGCAACTCCAGCAGTGCCCCAGGGAAAAGGGGGGCTGCGGAGATGCACGGAGACCCACTGATGCCGTTTCCAATGCCCAGGCACACGAGCCAAGCAGGAGACCTGAGGTGCTCCCACGCCCAGCTCCTGCGGCCAGCAGAAACGACACCAGGTAGGGGTGTGTGGTGCTCAACCTTGGCCGGCCCAGACCGCTGCCCCACCGGATGCCTGCAGCCCAGGGACGGGAGCCGCCGCTGTGACTGCCCTCAGCCCCGCCTGGATTTCTCCCTCTGCACGCCAGGCCTCAGACCCAGAGCCTGGAAAGCACATGGATCCCTTTCCTTCTCCCTTTGCTGGGCCTCTCTCTAACCTTGAAAGGACCTGTGTCATCTTTGACTTAAATAAACCAGTTCAGGGAAGCACAGGCTCTGCTTAAAGATGAGCGTTATGGACTAAACGTTGTCCTCCTCCAAATTCCTATGTTGAAGCCCCGAACCCCCAACGTGACTGTACTTGGACATGGAGCCTTTGTGCGGGTAACTTAAGGTTAAATGAGGTCAGAAGAGTGGTGCCTGATCCAATAGGGCTGGTGTCCTCATAAAAGGAGACACCAGAGACCTGGATCTTGCTCTCTCCACCGTACAGGGACACAGCAGGAAGATGCCACATGCATGCCAGGAACCAAATGGTCCAGCACCTTGACCTTGGACTTCCAGCCTCCAAAACTGTAAGAAATAAACTTCTGTTGTTTAAGCTCCCAATTTATGGTATTTTGGTAATAGCAGCCCAAACGGGCTAAGACATAAGTATTCTCATGAAGAAAAAAATAAATTTAACCCAATGAATAGCATAAAAACAAACTGATGGAGAGATATGAAGCATTTCCACAGATCCTGGAGTAGAAGATAGGAAAGAAAAAACATGATGAGAGCGCTGTGACGCGAGGGCCTAACCTACACCTAAGAGGGAGCCCCAGAAAGCAAGAACAAAGCAAGGCAGGTGCAGTGTTCAAAGAGACAACAGACGTGTTCCCTGAAGTAAAAATATGCCTAATATAAGTCAAACACAGAGAGCAGGAATGGAAATATACGATAGTGACAGTTGGTTTTTTTTTTTTGGTGGTGGAGGTTGGTTGGGTTCTTCTCAAGGATAGGGGGCAGGAGATCTTTATAGGCTGAGAAACAGGGTATCAACAAAGACAAAAATTAGGCTGGACTCTTAGACTATTCCTCTGCAACACGAAATTTTTTTTTTAAAAAAAGCAAAAGACAAGTTGTTATTTTCTGAATGAAAAGAAAATAAAAACATTTTCAAATAGGCAAGAATTCAGAAAGTGCCTCATGGGTATTAAACAACCACTAATATCCCTACACACATAAAGAGCTCTCGCAAATCAATAAGTAACCTCGCCTTCCTGTACTTTCTCATACTCCGGGATGAGACTCGTGCTCTCGTCCATGCCTTGGCCCTGCTGCTCAGGAACGCCTGGCATCCCTTCTGTATTCAGGCAGGGACTAGAGTCTGATGCTCCACACTTTCCTCCTGCCGTGAAGACCTCTTACTTAGATGGCTCAGCATTTCAAAGGCCTGGGAACCGAGTGGAGGCAACATTTCTCCGACCACCGCTCCTTTCATGTACACCCCTCTGAGCTGGCGTTCCAAAGGCTGAAAGCCAGCCCAGACCCACCTCTCCCCTACAGCCCACCATCACGACCACCAGGACCTGAGCCTTCTGCCACTCGGCTTCTGCTCCCTCTCTGCTCTCTGCAACAGCCTCTGTGCCCACCAGGATCATCTCGCCCGTCACCACACACCCAGCCTCACGCCACTCAAACGCATTCCCTCGCATTGTATCCAGACCCTTGATGACCCGGTCCCCTGCCTCCTCGTGGGGCCACCCCTCCCCCATCCTAGACACACATGGTCCTTGGCTCTTCCTAAGACATGCCTGGCTCCCTATTGGTCCTGAAGCTCTGTGGTGCATCGGCTGGCATGGCCTCCCTCTGACCTCTGCAATGCCCAGCTCAATGCCCACCCGCTCCACGACCCCTGTCCCAAACCACCAGGCTAGACAGGGTGTTCTCACGCCAAGGCTCTCAGCGCACCCGTTCATCAGAGCCCCATCAGATGGCCATTTAGCTGGACAATTACTCAAGGGCAGAAGTGCCCTTCACTTCACCACCCCTGGTCCCTGCCCAGGTTCTTGGCCAGTGGGGGTAATGAGTGATCAGGTCACGGTCACTGAACGCCTCTCACAATATCCTTTTACTCTTTTGCTGTTCAGGACGTTGTGCACCTGGGCTTTCAAAGTCTGGAGCGCCTCCATGCAGGGAAAGCTTCACGCCCTGCCACCTGACGAGGTGGACGTGTGTGAGCACAGCCCTGACGCCTGGCTAAGTTTGGGGGGTTTTCTGCCTTAGGCTTCTCGATTGAAAAGCAGGTGAGCACAGACTACTTCCCGTTATGGGGACAAAACTGCAAGGTGCGGAGTCTCTGCTTCCACTGGGCTCCGCAATCAGTCACCCACGCTGGATTAGACACAGGGGCCTGTGATGCAAGACAGGACAGGGGAGTCCCCCTTGGGTGGCAGCGGCAGAAATTCCCTTTCCACAATCAACACGCTGTGTGGTTTGGGGCATTTTCTGCAGCGTCCCGGCCCTGAGTCTGGTTCTCAACAACTCTCAGCAACGGTGACCCACATTCTTTCATAAACAAACGCCTTTTCTTCCTAACTCAGCCAGAAGGAGCTTCTCTGCTGGAAACTGAGAACCTGAGTGATGCAAGAGATGTAATTTTGACGGCCAAGAATTTTGAAAGTGGTCTATTACAAACCCGGTTAGTACCACGGTTACAAAGGAAGCGCAGTTCTGAAGGGACAAGCACAGTTTCATGTTTGTCCCCAAAGTGTCCGAGTACAATTCCAGAAGAGGAGAGCTGTGCACAGGGCACTTGGCAATGCTGGCGTAAGGACCACCTCTGGAGATGAACATCCCAGGACGAAGTTCACTTACCCTTTCCAAGGCGCTCTCACTACCAGCCTCACCTTGTTACACTGATACACTCTCCGCAAGAAGCCCCTGGTCTCCTTTACATCCCCAAGCCAAGTGCAAGGTTACCTCATAAACACGTCCACTTGTATACATTCACTGTCACTAGTGCCTCTTCCACTCATGAGCTCACCAGCACCTCCCAGATCCCGGGAGCACAGGGTGGGGTGCAGTGCTCTGGGGTAGGGGACGTGGAGCTGGCTTTCCGGGGCAGCTTCTTGTGGAAAGGCTTCGGGCAGTTTCAGAGCTAGCTCTGCCCCACGCTGAGTCCTGCACTAGTGCGTAAACTGCACTTGGCACAGACAGCAGACCTGACTCCCTACTAGGTCTACTCCTTTTGCTCTCACCTTTGTGCTCTGTCGCCTGTGCTTAGTCATGCTGGCTCTGCACCTTTTGTAAAGGAATGTTGCCTATAGCCTGAAATACACAGGATAGCTCGTTCTCCAGGCCCTGACCTCTAAAGGTGTAACGCTTTTCCATCCACATAGAGATAAAAAGTTGCAAAACAGAAAACAACTGTCTTGTTGGAGGTTTATAGGAACATTGTGACCAGACCTGCTCAGACAGCTGCAAGAACGAAGGATTCTGGCAGGAAGAAGTTTCCGACAACCAGCCACACCCCCTCCCCTTTTAGTATAAAAGAAGCCTGAATTCTAACTCACGGAAGACGGTTCTTTGGGACACCAGTCCACCTGCACCATCCTCTTGGTCTGCTGGTTTTCTGAATAAAGTCCCTGTTCCTCACCCTAACACCTCACCTCTGGGTTGACCGGCCTGTCACACAGAGAGCAGTATGAGCTTGGACTCAGCAACACACTGTCCCAAACACACACAGAGAATGTCACCCACCTTCAGCCCTTTCCTTGTCCCTCTTAGCAGTAAAGCACGACCTCTGATCAACTACATCCTTCTGCCGTCAATCTCGGGAGCGAGGTCAAGTGCAGCCCCCAGCACCACTGCCTGGGAGGGAAGAGAAGCTGGGTCTTACCTGCCTGTGCAGCCGTGATCAGGGCCGTGTTGCCCTCGCTGTCCTGCCAGTTGACGTCAACGTGGGGGCAGTCTGCTAAGACCACCACAGTATCCACAAAGCCGTGGTAGCAGGCAACAATGAGGCCGGTCTAGAAATGAAGAGGGAAGCAGGTCAGAGGGGAAGAGCAAGCATCACCACCCAACAGCAGCGTGCATCCCCTGCCCTGCTGGGCACGACGGGCAGGAGTGAGGTGAGAACCCAGTCCGGGTTCTCAGCACCAGGTTAGAGCAGCTGGCCATGGTCCATTCGCAGGTGTGTGCTGAGCACTGCAAAGAGCGAGGTGCTGTGCTTGGAAATTCAGGGACAAAGACCCCGCCCTTGGGGTGTTCCATTCTAACGGGAGGAAGAGGCATCAACTACAGACCTAAGATGTAAGTGTGCTATAAAGCAGACTGGATCAGGGCAGTTGTGAGCCCCGGGGCCATGCGGCTCAGTCTGGAACAGGTGCTGGGGCGGGCTCACTGAGATGGGGCGCTGGGCACAGACCGAGGAGGTGGGGGAAGACGCCAAGGGGACCTGGAGGGGAGGGGCAGGCAGAAGGCCATGCCTGGCTGCCCAGGGACCAGCCTGGAGGCTGGTGACCACAGGTGGCCTCAGTGGCCAGGGCAGGACTGGAGTTTGCTCTGAGCGAGATGGGGAACGTTTGGGGCAGTCCGCTGTCAATAGTTTGCATCAATTCTGGCTGCTGGGTGGAAAACAGACTCTAAGAGTGGGAGCACGGAGACCAGGTGGGGCTGTGGTGACCCCCTTTCCTGGCACACAGCCCCTAAAACCCTCAGAGTTTGCTTTTTGGATGCTAACGAGATGACTCTTGGTGGCTTCAGGATGGGGGCTGGTCTCTAGGAGAGCTTATTAGAAGGTTAGATCTTTAAGCTCCACTGCCCCTCTCACCCCTACTCCTACCTCTGGGGTGGGGAGGAGAGGGTGGAAAACTGAGTCCAAGGACTAATGGTCAATGATTTAATAGCTGAGCAAATCATGCCTACTTAATGAAACCCCCATAACATCCTAAACAACGGGGTTCAGAAAGCTGCTGGGTTGGTGAACACACAGAGGTGCCGGGAGAGAGCATGGAAGCCCCGCACCCCTCCCCCATGCCTGGTCCCGTGCTTCTCTTCCATCTGGCTGTTCCTGAGTTACAGACTTTATAATAAAGCAGCAGCAGGATGTAAAGCACTTTCCCAAGTTCTGTGAGTCGTTCTAGCAAATTACTGAACCCAAGGAGGGGCTGCGGGAAACCCCAGATTTATAGCCAGTCAGGCAGAAGGTGGCCCGTGGGCCCTGCGACTAGCATCTGAGCTGGGGGCAGTCTTGGGGGACTGAGCCCTTAACCCATGGGGTCCTTGCTGATTCTAGATAGTGTCAGAATTGAATTGAATTGTTAGACACCCTGCTGGTGTCGGAGAACTGGAGAACTGGTGTGGAAAAACGACATGGATTTGGTGTCAAAGAAAACCCCAACGCTTGACATCAGGAAAAAGAAAACACCACAGGGTGTTTTTTTCTGCAGATGCCGGACAGGTGATGACAGTGGTCATCATGCACCAGGAAGCAGGACGAGAACCCCACGTGCTGGCACCCTGACCACAGATTTCTAGCCTCCAGAGCTGTGAGAAATAAATTTCTGTTGTTAAGCTACCCATTTTACGGTATTTTGTTATAGCATCCCAAGCTGATTAAGTCACCTTGTAACAAAGGATTCAGGGAGATCCTAAAATTCAACCCAGGGTAAGAATTCAAGATCCAGAGTTAATGATCACGTGACTCTGAGCCCTGCCAGCTGCACCCACCAGCGCTCGGGGACGCAAACCTTAAGTTTAGGGCAATCCCACAGTGGCCCAGCTCTATTTTTGCCAGATTTTTAATAAGAATGTAATTGTTCATGGAATGAGGAGAGGGCACGGGCAACCCCTCACGCTTATTTCAGTAAGGCTCCTAGTTGCCCACCCAAATATATTAAATGTCAAATATTAGAATCTTTAAAGTTTTAGAGAATACCATTCATTTTTTAACACTGGCATGCATACTACAGCAAAGTGAACTGTATAATTCTGTGACTACAGTAAAGGCTATCTAATACCCTCCTGCTTGTGCATTCTTTGAAATAGGTCATTCTATCTACAGAATGAAATGTTTCACAACAATTTAATTTTAAGGAGAAACAAGCATGGAGTCAGCCCAGGCAGGCTCTACTTCTAAGCTTTCAGTGTCTCTGATAACCAGAGGTCACTGCCACCAACACCTGCATCCTCCCAGCTAACTTGTCAACTCACTGCTGCATAAATGGTCCAGAAAACTTGGGATTCCCCGCATCGTAAATGCTGCAGTCTCACTCTGAGTTTCTTTGGATGACAGTGTTTCTCGAATATTCTACAATCATCTCCTGACTTATAAATGAGGCATGCTGCACAAAATGTAGCCACTTCCTTTTTATATAAGTCCACAAGGAGCTCATAGTTGCTACAGAAAAAAAATCCAGAAACATAGATTAGAAAAGAAATTTTCAGTCCAGACACACAATCTCACACAGACACACACACAGACACACAATCTCACACAGACACACACACAGACACACACACACACCCACACACACATTTTTTTAAAAAATTTTAAACCAAAACACAGGATTATTTCCTATATGTCTGTCAGGAATATACAGCAACATCTACCAATAAAAGTAATTCTGCGTCAACATTTCCAGCGGCTGTGGGGTATCATACATATGGCAGAATCTTAGTTGTTTAATGGATCCCTATTCGTGGACTCTGAGATTTTTTTCCTGTTTTTCTCTGACTCAAACCTGCAATGAAAATTCCTAGAGCTGAGGCTGTGTGCATATCATTTCTTATTTTCTCAGAGGACATTCTTAGAAGCCGTATTTCTGGATTAAAGGAAAGAGTTATTCTGAGAGTTTTTTAACACATATTTCAAACCCACCCTACAGAAACATCTCAAAGGACATCTACTTTCACCAGTCCTGCCAACCCAACCATTAGTTACGGATTCCAGGAAATTCCCTAGTGGTCCAGTGCACTTTCACTGCTGAGGGCCCACGTTCAATGCCTGGTCAGGGAACTAAGGTCCTGCAAGCCACGTGGTATAGCCAAAGAAAAAAAAGGATTCCGGTTAAAAGGAAGACTTCCCTTTGGCAGGTAATAAATAAAGGGATGCTCTCCAGGGCTCCTGAAGTTCCTGGTTCTTTTGGAATCAGCCTCACCTCCACTTCTTCCTACCCCAATCAAAAGGGGGTCTGTTCTAGAACCACAGCCCCTTCCAGCCCCTAAGGTAAGCCTTCCCTAAATGTGAAGTAAGCCCCTTCTGATGGCGGCCTTGGAAATCTTAGCATAACCTTAGGTCAGAAATGAAGATTATCAGGAAAAAAAATAGATAATGCAATTTAAGGGCTCAGGGTAAAATGGTATTGAACACAGAAGCAGTAGCTCTAGGCTCCACAGAGACTTCCCTTACTACTAAAAATCATGACCTTTGTCACCTATTTTCTGGGAATCTGTTCCAAACGACTGACATTTCTATTTTTAAAACTAGTGTTTAGCTATAACTTAAACTCTGTTTTGGCTGGGTCATCTTAGTGCCCCCGACAGGAAGCTGCGAGGGGAGCTACAATCTTCAGCAACCCCTGACCACGGCCTCCCAAGACCATTCAACAAAGGACCTGTCACAAAGGAAAGTACTGTCCACCCGCCGAATTGTCAGAAGCCCACTGGCACGTGGTTCCCTGAAGCTACAGACAGCTTATTTTTTAAATTACAAACAAAGCATTCATGAGAATAAAATATTATTATTAAGGGAAAAAAAAGTAAGCTACCTACAAGTGGAGGCCCCCATTTAGCGGTCAGCTGGAAACTCTAGGCCCTCGAAATACAGCCCTAATTTTCAAAGCCTACATACGGTGGAAAAGTCAGAGCAATGATAACGGAATAAGGTTGAGATGTTTCTGCTTAAAAATTGTCAGCATTTGTACATGAAAAACCAAAGATAAACAGACCAAAGCCCTATTCCTTGTAGGAAGAAAGGATGATATAACACTAGGATTCTAACAACATCATTTATTACATTAACAGATGAAAGGGGAGGGTGAAGAAAGAAGATCATCCTCTAAGTGTGTTAAACCTCTCAATACACACACACACACAGACACACACACTAGCAAATGCACAGAAACATCTGGAAGGATTGCACCAAAATACTGAATTAGCATCCTCTGTAGAAGAAAGGGGAATAGAGGTCTGTTAGTTTTATGTGTACCCAGATATTTGGTCAAACGTTACTCCAGGTGTTTCTGTGACAGTATTTTTGGGATGATATGAACATTTAAATCAGTAGATACTGACTAAAGCAGATTACCCTCCATGACATGCGTGGGCCTCATCCACTCAGTTGAAGGCCTGAACTGAAAAAGAATGACACCCCCCCCCGCCCCCGCAAGCAGGAAGGAATTCTCCTGGCAGACTGCCCTTGGACTCAAACTACACCTCTCCCCTGGGTCTCCAGCCTGCCAGCCACCCTACCGAGTTTGGACTCGCCCAAGCTTCCACAATTGTGTGAACCAATTCCTTAAAATAAATGTCTCTATCCCCCTATATACAGAGATACAGATATAAATGGACAGCTATGGATAAATCTCACTAACTATATAGCTGTATCTCTCTAAAAATCAATATATGTATCTATCTAACCACGTATCTCTCTACATGTCTATAGATACACACACACCACACACACACTCTCTACTGGTTCTAGCTCTCTGGAGACCCCGGATTAATACAGGGTAGTTGGGGAAGGAACACTTCAGAGAACTAATTTCACTTTTCACTCCATTTTGGTACCATTAGAATTCTTTAAAACAAAGCCGTATTCGTGAGGAACTTACACGACTTTACTTCACAATGAAAAACAAGAAAGCAAACACGGTGTTTAACAACAGTCTCATGAGGAAATACAGTTTTATAACAACAACTGAAAAAAAGAACCATCTGTGAAGAGGGGAGGGGGGCAGTGGGCAAAAGAAACAGATTGAGACAAACAAGGGGGAGACTGCAGCACCAAGACGCACGTACAAACCCCACAGCCATATGGCACAGTAATAGAGTAATTCCCCTGACCATACAGAAGAAACAGGACAGTGCCCATTTCCGACTGTAAGGAAAAACTCCACCATTCATTGTATAACTTTTAGGTCCAGAACCGAGAGTACACTCAGCTACTTGAAAATTGATGTCTATGCCTTTCTCCATAATAATACCACCGACAGGGGCAGGGAAAAGTTTATGTGACTTTATGAAAGAACTTGAGAATTCTGGTCTTCTTAAGCTACACTATGTTTCTAAAAGGTGACCATGCGTCACCGCTACTGTGGGCATAATTTGTTGGGTAAAATGTGTTAGCCATTGTTTCGATAATCTCATTTATGATTAACCACCATGACAAGAAAGTAAATTCCAGGATGAAAATTTGATCTATGTTGGTTACTGCCAGGTCCCCAGCTCTGAGAACATAGCTGAGCTGATATATACTTGTTGAATAAATGAACGAGGACTAGGGCTTCAGTAAAGTTTCTTCCTAGATGGTAAGTGGATCTGAACTTTGCACCATCGCATTCAATGGCAAGGGCATGGCCGGGACCCTCTGGGCAGCAGGCACTGCCCAACCCCGGCCTGGCACGTACACTTACGGGCATCACTCCTGCACATTTGGTGGAAGGCCAAAGAGCCCAGCAACTCTCACAGTAACAATGCCTGAACTTGCGGACTTTAAATAATTCTCATCGAAACTATCACTCTGTAAGTGTGGCTTTGGTGTTATGTATCTCATAAAACATTTTGCAGGGAGTTCCCTGGTGGTCCAGTGGTTAAGGACTCCACGCTTCCACTGCAGGGGACCCGGGTTCCATTCCTGGTCAGGGAACTAAGATCCCACAGTGCCGCACAGTGCGGCCAAAAAAAACCCAACAAACAAAACAAACAAACCAACAAAAACACTTTTGCAGATGTGTGTGACAGGACGTTTTACTCTGAGGATTGTTTCCGGGTTCCTTGAGACATGTTTACAACTGGGATAGCTGATGAGGTCAAGGGGCTGATGGGAGGTAGTCAGCAAAGCCCATAATCTCAGGAGGACTGTTGGTGAGCCTGAAAATCTGTCAGACAGACATAATAAAACAGCTACTAGGCTGGCCTTCTAGTACTAAGACTGCAGCAAAGTTTCCCTCTGTTAACTTTAAAGACGATGCAAATTAATACCGGGACTTAAGAAAAGGATATTCCACTGGGGGATGAAGATCGAATCCAGCATGAAAATAAATTATACCATTTGATCACAGCAAATACAATGGTACAATTATACCATTTGGTCACAGTAAGAGGGATGAGGTCCCCATGAGGGACTGGATTCCTGGTTCAGTCTTGCTCTGTGATGCAGACACACAGACCAGCGCAAGACTGACTTGGATTTTCCATTCTGAAAGTCTTTTGAAAACACCTTCCGACCATCTAATTAAGCTGTTCTCCCACTGAGATTCTAAAGGGAAGGGGTATCTTATAAAAGCCTTAATAATTCTATTTTCCCATGACATCAGTTCATTATTTCAATGTATTACAGAAAAAATGGTGGGTAATGAGGCTACAAGCCCAGCTCCACAGGCGGAAATCCTTTCCATGGGCCTAACCTCGAATGATCGTGAGAGAGGGCGCCCCCTGTAAGGTGGGGAATCCTAAAACACGCGGCTTGTGAGGAAGCCCACCATTGCTGGTCTTCAACATTTCACTGAACTATGAAATGGTGTTGTGAAACCCTTCCCGGCTGAGTCAGGGCTGTCGAATGAACCCAACAGCAAAGCCCAAACAGCAGACTTCCCCTCTGCAGTGTCTCCCCAGGCATTCAGATTTGCATGCAATTTACATGCTATGACATCTATTTCCCTCTGAACACACACAAGACTCTTGGAGGTGTGATTTTTAGTATCTTCAGCTGGATTACTCTCTGCAATATGCCATTAGAAGTTCAGAGGGTGAAGGGCATGTCCAGGTCTGGTGAGGAGCGGTTGGGCCTGGGGGTGACCACTTGGCCAGCAGGCAGGTCCCGAGGGGTCATCGCACTGCAGGGTGTGGCCAAGCACCTCTCAGCAGACAGCTCACAGTGAGGAACCCCACGGAGCATCCCATGTACACCTTGTGCAGCAAACACTTACCATGGGCTGAGCTGTGCGAGGGCCCATGTCGACACTGGGGAACCAAACAGAACCAGGCACAACGCCTAATCACGGGCTGGCACCGGATACTACCGACCCCGCGGCGCACTTCAGCAAGTGCGCAGGCGTGTTCATCATGGAAAAAAAAATCCAATATTGAAAAAAACTAAAACAGAAAGTAATATAACAAACACCCATGTCTCATCAGCTACAATAACAAAAGCTAATATTTTGTCATAATTTCTTCAAACTTCTGTCCGAAGTCAACATTCCAGAAGTGATTCCCTCATGTACCTTTCTCCCCAGAAGCAACCACTATTTGGTGCTGATGGATTAACCTTCCTGATTTTGCTTTTGATTTTTTACTCTGCATGCATGCATCTATACACAATACATAAAACATAAAGTACTAGTTTGTAGTTTAAGTATTTATGGAAAATAGTATTTCCACGTACATGTGAGCCTGCAACTTGATTTACTCAGTGCTGGACGGGTGATCTTTCCACATCGTGACTAGTATAGTACCTCCGCGGGTGGGTCCCTCATTAGTCATTTATCCCTTAAACTTACGGACATTTAAGCTGCTTCCAAATTCCCCCAATTGTAAATATGGAGCCCTGGAATGAAAACTTTGATCTGTATCTCCTGATGCACCTAGGCTAGGGCAACCTTGGAATCCGTGCCTAGGTCAGAGTTTCTGGACCACAGAACTATTTTCCTTTGGGGGCCTTTGATAGCTCTTGAGTTTGAGTGGCAGTCCCCTGTATTGTGAGACGTTTAGCTGCATCCCTGGCCTCTACTCACTAAAGGCCAGCAGTATCCCTCACTCTCATTTATGACAACCAAAAATGTCTCCAGACATTGCCAAATGTCCCCTGGGGGGCAAAATCGCCTCTCCGGTGAGAACCCCTGTGATAAGTGGACTAGCTGCGGGTAGAACGTGTACCAAAATGCTCTCCAAAGTGACTGCAACTACCTAGACGCCCCCTTCAGTGTGTGAAAGTTACAATTCTCTTCATTCTCATCAATACCCAGTACTGTGAGTAAACAGCGACTTTTCAACCTTCACCACTGCATGCGTATACATTGTTATTGTGTTTTTGACTTGCACTCTCCTGACTAGCAGTCAGATTGCAGATCTAATCAATATGTGTATTGGCCAACCTCACTTCCTCTTCAGTGAATAATTTATGTCCTCTGCCCAATTCCTATTGGCTTCTTTTCCTTATTGATCAGCCTGAGTTCTTTATATATTCGCGGTCAGCACTAACCAACAGAAATATAACGGGAGCCACAAATGTAAGCCACATATTTAAAATTTTCTGGTGGCCATGTTAAGAAAAGCAAAAAGAAATGGGTGGAATTTATTTTAATAATGTAATATTTTATTTAACCCAACATGGCCAAAATATTAGGATTTTAACATGTAATCGACATTAAAATTTTTCATGAGACATTAATGAAACAATAGGTCCTAAGAAGATGCCCTAAGACGTGCTTAAATTGCCAGGAATAGGCTTTTGTCGCCTAGAAAGGGGCAAAGGGAACTGCTGTGGAGAGCTGCTGCCTCAATAATGTCAAGCTATAAATAATAAATGAACTCAGAGTCTAGCAGCAAAATAAATAGTTGGAAGCTCACCACCTAGTGTGTTTTGCTGTCCTGAGTAAGCCTTAGGATTCTTCCAAAATGTCGTTATGGACATTCTCCCTTCTCTTTCACTTATGCTATCGTTGGCACGTAGAGGGTGCATACTCACCCAAGTATGTGATGGGCCAGGAAGGAGCTGGTGAAGGCACACAACAAAAACTAGATACACAACAAAAACACAAGGACGATTGGTTGTGGTCGTTGCTAACTGTTCCCACATTATCTACTCCTCCCGCCACATGGTAGAATTGCTTTATCACTCCTTTTTGACCTCCGACTGGACTCTCTGATTGGCTGGTGAAATGCAAGCAAAATGGCATGTGTCAGTTCCAGGCAGAAGTTTTAAGGGACAGTGCAGGACCTGCCACATTCCCTTTTCTTTTTCTGCCTTGACTCTCCCTGAAGCTGAGAGCCGGAATGTCTCTCTCTGAGCCTGGGTGTGTGCAGGCACGGAGCCCAGAGCCCCACCATCACCTCCAGCCAACCCTCAAGAGCGTGAATGAACAAGAAGCAGGACTTGGTCATTTTAAACGCCAGAGATTTGGGGCTGTATGTTATCACAGTTAACATACCCCATCCAAACACAACTTATTATATAATATGCATAGAAGTGTATATTTATAAATATGTCAATAGTTACTCTTTATTTTTCCCTTGGAAAGAACTGTTCTTTAAGATTATGTCTTTGCTACTTGACTGGGCATAAAACTTACTTTCCTTTATAAAAATGACAGGGATAGGAACTTTAGGGTTATCTTTTTAATTTCTTTCTTAGCTTGAAAAATAAAAATTTGGTAACCATGTCATGCCACATATTCCAAAAATATCTTACACGAGGCCAGTCCACCCACCGGGGAACCACTGTTCCATGGGTACCATTTAGTGCCTGAGCGTGGTTGCCACCCAGGGCTTCTGAACTAAGTCCCTATGGTTGGGTTCTCCCCAGAGCCATCCCTTGTCCCTACCCCTACCTCAGTTTCCTTGCCTCCGAGCCTCTGCAGGTCGTGCAGGCACCTCTGCCTGGGGTGCCCTTCCTCCCACCCTCCAGCCCCCATCACCCAGCCTGCCTGTCGCATGTCTGATTCTCCTCCACATCTTGGTTCAGCCCTTTTCTACCCATCTTCTGATGCTCTCATTGGGCTGCCCTGCACACTCCACTCCTCACTGGGAGGTAAGCTCCAAGTGGAGAAAGACCACATCTTTTTAACTTTTCCCCAGTGCCCCATGTCTGCAAGACAATAAGCATTTACTGAATGAATGAAACGCCCCTGAGATGTGTCAGAACCTCCCACCTCGAGCAAGTACTCAACTTACTCTGAACCGAGGTGCTGACACACGATGACATGAGCTCTGGGCTTTTTATCTTACTTCCACCTTCAAGTAAGGAAATGACCTGAGGTCCCAAGAAAACCTCAAAGAAGACAGTTGCCTTTAGTGTGGTAAGTATCGCTCTAAGCTGGTGCTTTTGATTTGGGACTGAATAATAATAGGCATGAAAACAACAGCTGCATTCAAAGAAAACGAAAGCCGTCGGAAGGATTCATTTTAGGGACATCAAAAGTACGTCAAGGGATCTGTACCTGCAAAAGCCTGAAAACAACCCAAATATACTACACATGGAGATGACGGCCTAATGAAACACACACTCTATGTGGCACTATGTCACCCCCAATAGGAATGAGGCCAAAATGCGTGAGCTGATGTGGAAAGATCTTCACAGGGTAGCATTAAGTAAAAAAAATAATAGCCACAGGTCAGAACAGTGTACATTCAGCCCTTCGTATCCACGGGTTCCACATCCTTGGATTCAACCAACTGCGGATGGAAAATATTTGGGAAAAAAATTCCAGAAAGTTCCAAAAGGAAAACTTGAATTGCTGTGTTCTGGTAACTATTTACATAGCATTTACATTGAATTAGATATTATACATAATCTAGAGACGATTTACAGTATATAGGAGAGGGACTTCCCTGGTGGGGCAGTGGTTAAGAATCTGCCTGCCAATGCAGGGGACACGGGTTCAAGCCCTGGTCCAGGAAGATCTCACATGCCGCGGAGCAACTAAGCCCATGCGCCACAATTACTGAGCCTGTGCTCTAGAGCCCGCGAGCCACAACTACTGAGCCCGTGTGCCACAACTACTGAAGCCCACGTGCCTAGAGCCCGTGCTCCACAACAAGAGAAGCCACCACAATGAGAAGCCCACGTGCCGCAATGAAGAGTAGCCCCTGCTCGCTGCAACTAGAGAAAGCCCACACTCAGCAACGATGACCCAACGCAGCCATAAGTAAATTAATTAATTAAAATTAATTAAAAAAATAATAAAGTAGATAGGAGGATTGTGTAGGTTCTATGCAAATACTACATGATTTCCTATAAGGGACTTGAGCACCCATGGATTTTGGTATGGGGGGGCAGTCCTGGAACCAATGCCCCTCGGATACCAAGGGACAACTGTGTGTGATATGACCTCTTTTTGTGTGAACTTCTAAAATGTGTGCATGGCTCCTGCAATGGCACTGTTCATAAAAGATCTTTTATTTTTCTGAAAGAGGATATAAGAAATTTAACTGGCCACCTTCAATCCAAACACTGTGAGAGAGGAGCCTTCAAAGTTGTATTATGTATTTGGGATCTGTTTCAATGTCCTTTCGAGGCACTCACTTTTTTTTCATTATACAAATAAAGTAATATTGGCAGTGAGGTTACAGAGGATATTTAATTGTTATTCATGCTTTCCTGCTTTAAATAAAGAGATGCCTAATAAATAAAGAGATGCCTGTTTTAAATAAAGAAATAACAAACATTACTAAAGATAAAACATATACAATTATATCAGCAGAATTCTTTCAGCAGCAGGGCTTATCTTTAGATTAGAAGTAGAATAAATTCAAGGTTGTCATAATTCAAAATAATTTCCCTATGGATTAAATTTTGCATAAAATGTGAATTTTACTATCACTGGATTTATAATCTTAGATTGTTAGTGATTTTAGGAAACTACTTTGTTCAACTATAGTCTCTTTTCAAATCCAGTTTTTTATACACACACACACACACACAAACACACACACACACACACACACACACACACACACACATCCCCAAGTACTTCTAATTCTAATTCATTTATATACTCCTAATGCAAAGGGTATATATCTCAGAAGATTGTCTAATTTTCCCAATAATGACTGTGAGTTTCAGATAGTCCCCTTACAAGTATTCAGTGTTGGAAAACCACACCTGTTAACTAACAGCTGACCTGAAGGCAGGTCAATTGTCATCAATAATAACACGTTCCTCTCACCATTTATTTACTTAATCTTTTT